>NW_022995380.1:15059438-16451658 GCF_004354385.1 Drosophila innubila
TCGCAATACATCAATGTGGTGCCTTATCTAAAGGCGCTTGCCTCGCGCGGTCACGAAATAACTTCAGTGAACGCTTTTCCTCAGAAAAAGCCAGTGAAAAACTTCCGTGATATCGCCGTACTGGAAGTATTTCAGTCTTACGAAAGTATGATCTACAATTTTATCTGCAATTTACAATATACAGCTGCTATTTTGATTTTTTTTAGAGATACTAAAAGAAGCGACTGAGGACAAAAATGTATGGCAGGAAAACAATTTTATGAACAAGTTCTTTATTGACATTACAAAGGCGGTATTGAACAATGTCAACGTACAGCAAGAGCTGCTAAAGCCTGGCAAGGATCACTATGACTTGATCATTGTGGAGACTTTACGCTTGGATGCTTTGTACGGGTTTGCGGCGCACTTCAATGCACCCATCATTGGACTGTCCACATTTGGGACGGATTGGAATATTGATGAGTTAGTGGGTAATCCTTCTCCGCTCTCCTATACACCGCTTGTCACTGCGGGCTTGAGCGATCGAATGACATATTGGGAACGTGTGCATAACTTTGTTGAGACCTCGGTGGCATTGGTTAATTGGAAGTTGATACATCGACCAGTTCAGGAAAAGCTCTATGAACAATACTTTCCTCATATCGCCCATAAAGTGCCATTGGTTGAGCTGAGCAAGAACTTTTCACTGGTGATGCTGAATCAGCATTTTTCTCTGAGTTTTCCCCGTCCATACGTACCAAATATGATCGAGGTGGGAGGACTGCATATTTCTCATACACCTGCACCACTGCCAAAGGATATTGAGGAATTTATTGAAGGTGCCGGATCGGCTGGTGTCATCTACTTTTCTTTGGGTTCCAACATTAAATCCAAGGATCTACCAGAAGAGAGAAGGCAAATGCTGCTGAAAACCTTTGCAAGTCTCCCTCAGCGTGTGCTGTGGAAGTTTGAAGATGATCAATTGCCTGGAAAGCCGGACAATGTTTTTCTTAGTAAGTGGTTTCCCCAACCCGACATCTTGGCCCATCCCAAGGTAAAACTCTTCATTACACATGGCGGCCTATTGAGCACAATTGAGAGCATCCATCATGGCAAACCTGTGCTCGGCTTGCCATTCTTTTATGATCAATTCCTGAATGTCGGACGCGCCAAGCGAGCAGGTTTCGGACTGGGCCTCGATCATAAAACGATGTCATCCTCTGAGCTCAAAAGTACCATTGAACGGCTGCTTTCCGAGCCCGAATTTTCGGCAACAGCCCAACAAATATCAGCTCGTTACCGTGATCAGCCAATGAGTCCACAGGAGACGGCCATCTGGTGGACAGAATATGTTCTGCGGCACAAAGGAGCACAGCACATGCGGGTTTCAGCACAGGATTTGAGTTTTGTAGCATATCATAGCTTGGATGTGATCGGAATGTTCCTAGGAGTTGGATTTTTGATTCTCTTCATAATCTCAATGGTGCTTAGAAAGCTAGTATTGATCTGCACTAGAAGTAAAAGTGCACCTAGAAAAAATAAACTTAAAAATCAGTAAGCGAAAATCTACTGTTCAATTCTCATAATACATGTAAATCAAATGCTCTTTCATTCGTTTAGCAAAGAACTAATAAAAATTTTATTATAACGTTGATCGCAGGAACATAAAGAAGTTATTTTTCGACTTCCAGGGTCATCGAAATTGATTCAACAGAAGTATATTGAATAATAAGGCTATGCAAATTACACGGTAATGATCATATGGTCTTGGTAGTATGTAATTATCGCTCATTGGTATGCAGCTCATTATAGTATGGGTAACAAGAATATGCGCAAAAATATGTATTAACCGCTATCCAATCAGTTGCATACGTTGCGTATGCATAATATTAAATTGCAGCGCCATTTCCGTTATACTTATATGTAAGCGGGTTTATTTGACCGCATCGCCAAATGCTTAATCAAAAATTCATGAGCTGAATACGCTACTGGTTGCCGTTGCCGTTGATGTTGTTGAATGTTGGTTGTTGCTAGCAAACGTATTTTGCATAAAAATCTGTATCTGCAGTTGATAGTATGCAAATGTTAATGATTTCATGTAATTTAATTTGGTCAGCGTAGCGTTAGTGTTTCTTAAAGACTCAATTGCATAGTTCTTAGGTCCTCAGTGACCTTCACATAGTAGCATAACATTTTTTGATAATTTAGCTATTGAAAATGCATCAGTAACATGTAATTCTCATTTAGATTTTTCAAAATAGCACTAGTAAATATATATATTTATATATTAGATAAATTCCATTAAGCAAATAAGAATAAAGTTTTAAATATTATTACATAGCTCGATAGTAAGAGACGTTGTGCACACCATAACATGTCTAAAACATTTTCTCATAACTCTTAAGATATGTAAAGTAATTGAATTATTAGAATATGTGTATTCAGTGAAATGGGGCCATTACTCGCTATCAATAAAAATGTTATTTTCATTTAAATTACTCATGTAAACTTTCCAAAGTTTATCAAATAATTTGATACTTATATAATTCTATAACTTATATAATTATTTAGTTTGATAATCAGCAATATGCATTACCTGAAGTTCACTTTAAATATTGATATAAAAATTAAAGTTTATGGTAAAATAATGTGAGCATGCAAAGTATATGCAATTTGATTAAATCAGCAAGCTTGTCAAGCAAACATTTTTAATATAGTGTCAGAAAGTCCAATAACTATTTGAGAAGTGCCAAAAAATGTTGCTCAAGCCAGAAATTCTGTTTTCTGTCTGTTAAAATATGTGAAAAGCAGTCGGTTCAATGCATTTCTACATAGTTTGTTTGCTTACCTGACAGTAGGACTGATAGGACTTGCACTGAGGCAAGTTCCTGGTATTTAAAGTTGTATTTGCAGTTGCTTGTCGACCCGAGTTGTTTGTATTTATATTTATAGCAGATTTAAAAAATGTCAGACGAGATTTTTTTGGCAACACAAACTGCAAGATATTTTTACAAGAAATGTAATGCCATGTAAAATATTTTAAGTGTTTGATTCTAAACATTTTAAGTTCAAACTAAAATAAATTTTAACCTCCATAATCTGAAGCTACGGAAATATTATTTATCTTGATTTTAAAACGAAATTAATGAAAGAAAATAAAACATCCTATTTATTAAGATTTTCGACTATGTTCTTGATGAGACTTTTTGATAGGCATTAAAGATTTCCAGCTTTATATTTGTTTTGTGTTTACATAATTTAACAAACTATGATTGGTTTGCTTTAGATATTTTTTGGGTATTCAACAAATGCCATTAGGAGTAAATGATTATTTGATGAATTTTAACTTTAAGTACTCTATGCTAAAGAGGATCAACTGCAAGCTTGCAGCTAATTCAAAAATAGCAACAACATCAACTGCAAACACAAAAAAAAAGTGCTGTCTGCTTTTTGAATAGCACTTTTTCATAATGCTATCATCCTTTTTTCTGTATTCGTTTATGTATATATTTCTTGCTGTGCTCTTATAATATGGCCACCATTACAGCCGCCAACATTTCCGGCGCGGACGCTGATTTTCCACTGCGGCCATGGCCCAAAACAGTTGCAATAAGTTGCGCTAAAAGTTTTACACGCCTTTTGCATAACCCCGCACTCGCCCTCATCTGTTAACACCCCTATTCCCAACATTCAACATGCCAGCAACAACAACTGTCGAAAAAAGCTCGACGAAGAAAATAAAAGCATTGGGCGTGGGATGGATGTTTGGACGTGGGCGTGACCATGGCACTGCCAATGCCACTGGTTCTTCATCTGCTTCTGGTGGGTTTCCTGCTAAAAATTTGAACGCGCTGATGGGCATTTTTACAACTGAAGCGTTAACTATGCGCAACTAGGAGAACAAAAAAAATAAAGCCAGAGAAAAAGAGCCCAAAAAAGGAAGTAAAGTTCTGGAAAGTACGAAAACACACAGGGCATAGTGCACGGGATCAGCGGGTGGAATAAAAATCTTCGATAGCTATACAAAGTATTTTCCATTTTATTTACAAGTTCAGTGCTAACGGCAAATTGAACCGAGAAGTGCGCAATTTTTATGAGCAAAATTAAAAGCATAAAGTGTGACTCTTATACACATACATATGTTTATAGCTTCTCTTGTATAGCTTAAGGTTTCAGCGCGAACTTAACTCAATTGCGTTTCACTTTTGGCTTAGACGATTGCCGTCCCATGAAAAAGTTCTGAAGTGCTCCCCACACTCGGCGTATGAGCCATAATAAGCAATAGATCACGAACAGAATGCCACCATAGAGTATCAGCATGGCATCCAGGTTATGGTATTGCACAAAATTAAGATCCTGGGAGGCGCTTCTTAAGTATCTGGCGCCCTTGTGCCTCGACACATGCTCCACCCAATAGACGGCACGCTCCAGTGGCAACTGTGGCTGATCTCTGTAGCGAGCCGACATGTCTTTTACCAACTCGAGTGCCTGTGGATCCTCAGTTAGTGTCTTAATTGCTGCCAGCAGTCTCTCAGATGTCAAGTCTTCATAGTTGACTGTTTTGCCATAGCCGTTCTGTTCAGCACGTGCCATATTGAGGAACTGATCGCCGAAGATCGGAATTCCAACAAAAGGTGTGCCATGGTAAATTGATTCGGTGGTGCTCAGCAGACCGCCGTGTGTAATGAATAACTTGACATTCTCATGCGCTAATATGTCATCCTGTGGGAACCAGTCCGAGATAAACACATTCTCCGGCTTGCCCGGTAGATTGGAATCCTCGAATTTCCACAACACGCGTTGCTTGACCTTGCTAAAGGTGTCAATCAAAGCCTGACGCTTCTCTTGGGGCAGAACTGCACTTTTCAAGTTTGAGCCCATGGAAAAGTAAATGACTCCGTGCTCGGCCCCTTTGATGAATTCCTCGATGTCCTTTGGCAGAGGCTGGCGCTGGCGTTGGATGTGCATACCGCCCACTTCGATCATGTTGGGCGAGTAGGGACGGGGAAAGCTCAGCGAGACGTGTTGATTTAGGAGGACAAGAGCCGCATTATTGCGCACCTCATAGAAGCTCTTCTTGTTATTGGGGAAGTATTTGTTGTAGACAAGCTCTTGCTTTGGCAAATAGTAGAATTTCATGAATAGATACTCGTATGTGAGGAAGGCCAAGTTGATAACTCGTTCGACAAACGACATATGATCGGAGAATTTCAGCAGAGCATGCGGCACATAGGAGGCTGGGGACGGCGATCCAACCTAAGACCATTTAACTGCTATATTAGTATATTCAATAGATAAAGGATGTCTGGTTTACCATATCAGTGTTCCAGCTGATAGCCCCAAAGGTGCCCAGGCCAATAAGTGGAGCATTGAAGTGCTCTGCCAGGCCAAAGAGGGCTTCATCGAGGAACACCTCGTCGATCACAGCATCGAAGGTCTGATTTGATTGCATAAGTTTCTGTACGGACGGATCTTGAAGCAATGCTTCACTAATGCGAATACCTGAAATTATTGTCAATTTTATAAATATACAATATGGTAAACTAACATTTATTGCGAAATCTTACCCATATCATAAAATCCAACAATCTGTTGTATAATGGGTTGTGCAGACTTTGTTAGCAGATTGTCTATATCGCCTGAAAAGATTAGAATAAATTTGATATAAATACCATACACATACATACGATATAACATATATAAGTAGATATAATAACAATATATTTATATTATGTTAATGTTTAATTCATTTGATGTACTGACTCGAACTTATTCGGCTAGTTTTTATCTGTAACTAACCTAAGCTGATCAGCGTTGTGATAAGACACATACAAATGTCTATCTATAATTTCAATCGATTGTTTTGAAAAGCTACCATACGTTATGCATTCCTATAACACTTGTTATCTAATTACTCGTATGTTAGTATTGCAATGACTCAATGCCAATTGTTCCATACCATATCAATATGATTAAATTCAAAGGTTATAATTTGTAGGCATTCAATAGTTTTTTTTTTAGTTTATCACTTTAATGCGGTTTACTTGTCTTAGAACTGTTAATGGCTACGATTACCTACCACCCATGGCCTTCAATATGCCTGGAACAGGAACATCGATAATATTCTCAATGGGCTTCTTGAGAGCAAAAGGTGAGATAAGTGTCACCTGGTGACCAGCTGCCGCTAGTCCCTTGGCCAGCGATGATCCCACATTATAGTGGGATCGAGCTCCAGTTGGCAGCACCACAAGGTAATTAAAGGCTGTCACAGAGCTCAATATGCCGAGTAGCAAAAAAGCGTTTAAACAGGTTTTATTGCGTGTCATTATAGTATCTATTATTTTTTGCTAGCAATCACAGTAATTTTAAAAATATCTCTATTAAAATACGGATTGTACATTTATTAATTTTTAAGCGATTCCATATGCGATCTACACGCGTCACCGTCTCGATACAAACTGACGAAACTCTCGCAAAAATTCAGAAATTATATGATATTCGTATAAGGAGCACGTTGACCGACCGGGCAGCTGATTGGAGTTGAGGATAGGCTATAGTGACTGCAAATCTGCGCTACACACGTATACTTTTCACAAACTATTGTGAAGTCATAATGAATGTGTTATTTTACGAGTGATCATTTTTGGTATAATATTTCTTATCGTGAGTCAGTATTAATACTTAATCATATGCTCGTGCGTAGTGTGTGTCCACACCGGTTTGCAGCGACATCGCAAAGTTTTCTATTTCTTTTAGTTTTGCTTTGTCCTCATTCGTAAATCGGTGTATCGCCGGCATTGTATGCCCAAATAAACATTTGGCTTTTGCTTTTCTGCCGGCACTTGTTAGTCAAAGTATATAATATAAAAAGGGGGAAACACAAACAATCTCTTTGCAATGTGTTTTCTATTATTCTTTATTCAACAATTTCAATTAAATACATGCCTATATTTTGTTATATTTATAATACACAAAACTGATTGAGCAATGAGTATTTTCTATTTCATTCTCTTAAGTGCTCATTGAACGTCGCTCTCTTAAATTTGCTCTTTTTTTAAGAGAGGCTAAACAGATTTACTGTTCTGTATTTACTGTTCAAACCAACAACACGTGAGAAAGACACGATAGAGAATGATCGACTGTTTAATACCCTAATACCCTTATCAAAATAGCTTAAATTAATTACATAAAATAATAAGAATTAATTACGTTTCAACTTCTTTGGCTTTTCTTGACCTTCACTTAGTTTGCATCTGATGAGTTTAAATAGAGACACCAAAAGGTAAAATATAGCAAACAAAATGAAACCTATGCCACCAAAGATCATAGCTAAGACATCTAGATTATGATACTCTATGAAACTTAAATCCTGAGCAGCACTTCGCAAATACTTGGCACCCTTCTGTCTGGTCACATGCTCCACCCAGTAGACAGCCCGTTCCAGGGGCGTTTCGTGCTGATCCCTGAACCTCACGGACATGGCATGAGCTTGCCGTGTGTAACTGGGATCATTGATAACTCTGTGTATAGCATTCCGTAGAGTTTCAGTTGATAGTTGGTCAAATCGGACTGTGATTCCAAAGCCAGACTGCTGGGCACGTGCCATATTCATATGCTGATCACCAAAAATTGGAATGCCTACAATGGGTTTACCATGATATATGGACTCAGTGGTGCTCAGCAGGCCGCCGTGTGTGATAAATAATTTGACATTCTCATGCGCCAATATGTCATCCTGTGGGAACCAGTCCGAGATAAACACATTCTCCGGCTTGCCTGGTAGATTGGAATCCTCGAATTTCCACAGGACGCGTTGCTTGAGACCGCGGAAGGTAGAAATAAGTGCTTCACGCTTTTGCTGTGGAAAATCCGCGCTTTTCAAGTTTGATCCCATTGAAAAGTAGATGACGCCGTGTTTGGCCCCTTTAATGAACCCTTCGATGTCCTGAGGGAGTGTCCTTTGCTGCCGCTGGACATGCATGCCCCCCACCTCGACCATGTTAGGTGCATAGGGACGAGGGAAGCTAAGAGAAACATGATTGTTTAGCAGTACCAGCGCGGTGTTTGTGCGCATGTCATAAAAGTTCTGTTTGTTGTGTGGGAAATGTTTCTTATAGAGCTGCTCCTGCTGTGGCAAGTAAAAGAACTTCTGATAGACGAGATCATAGGCTGTGAACAGCAGGTTGAGAGCACGCTCGAAGAAGCTCATGTGATCGCTAAGGGGCAGCAAAAAGTGTGGCACATACGAGGGCGGCGAGGGCGTGCCGACCAAATCAGTAGTCCAAGACGAGGCACCAAAGGTAGCGAGTCCAATCAGAGGTGCTTGAAAATGTTCGGCGAATCCAAAGTGAGCCTCGTTCATGAATACCTCACAGATGACAGCATCGTAGGTGCGATTCTCTTTTAATAGAGTCTCCACCGATGGCTCCTCTAGCAAAGTTTTTGTCATCTTTAGACCCAAGGCATGCAAAAGGGGAGTTCGCTGTATTATAGATTTCTTCGAACTCTCCAAAATTCTAGACTTGTGTACTGAAAAAAATATTTATTTATTTTGTATTGTGAAATTAATGAAATTCAAAGTGATCACACGTAATTGATAACTGGTGCGATATCAGCCGGCGTTTCAGTGATAACAATTACGTGACACTCATTGACACTTACCATCCATTACAGGTATAATGTTAACCAGGGAAATATCCAGTAAGTTCTTAATAGGTTTTTTTTGTGGAAATGCCGACGCAAAGGTGACCTCATGTCCTGCTGCCACCAATCCTTTAGCCAGAGCTTGCCCCACATAAAAATGAGACTTGGCTCCCGTTGGCAATACCATTAGATAAGAGTAACTGAAGACATGGCTCAAACTGGCCAATAACACAACACTAAAATACAGCAATTTCATATTGTTATTGTGTTCAGCTGCAGTTCTGTCTGACAACTGACGCTAGAACGCCTTACGAGGCTTTTTATTTAGTTTCGCTAGGGAAATATATGATAAGCGATAAGTCCAATGTAAAGAGTAAAATTCCCTCAACACAAAAATTTGTCAGTAGAAAACTCTCTCAATGTTTCTATTTCTTATGCAATCTATGTATAGAAATAGCTGATGAAAATATCGACAAAGTCGGGTAACACCAGTTAGCCATACCGAAAAGCATAAATATTCACAAATTGTTTATTTTTAATGTACATATTTTGTAATTTTAAATGAACGAAGGCTCATTCAATTACGCATCGCTTGGCAGCCCCATAAAAGGATGCTAATTTCTATGGCAGCTATCATTATGGAGCCCTATTTGAAAACTCAATATGTCCATATGGTAAATACATTCGAATACTTATTGTTGTTGCTGAATGCCATCAGCCGCAAACAATACACGTGTCTGTTGATTGATTTCGAAATAGAATGCCAACAAAAATAAACAAAATGTATATTCAGACGAGGGATAGAATTTAAATAAGCAACAGAGCAGTAAATTAAACAGAATCACAGTTCCATTGAAGCCTTTATATACGTTCATCGAGTGGCATCGCTCCGAGGTGCAAACGCCCGAAAATAAAGGAAATGAAATGCCAAAAAGACACACTTGCCAATGACATTGAGAAGCAGTCGAAAAAAATATGAATATACTTATGTATGTATATATTATTTGAACCAAAAGTTAGCTATGCAAGAAACTTTCTGGCTGGCGCGCTGAAAGTGAAAAGTAAATTCACGCAAAAGTCGCCTAAATGCACAGTAGAAATGTTGAGATATTTCAAAAGGTGAGGGTGCTGGAACTGTGGTGCGTGGTATGGTAAGTTGAAAAAGAATATGAAATGACAAAAATGCGAAATGAAACGGAAGTTTAAGCTGATTTGTTTGCAGGCAACAGCAACGAGTGTTACCATCGTCAGCCTCATGGGCAGCCATTTTGAAAGCGGAAGCGGAAGCCGCGTTTCAATCGTGCGCCTGATGAAGTTACGAGCGGCAACAGCAACAGTAACAAAAGTGATTCGCAACACCACAATATGTATGAGTGGCTCGCCCTAAGCACTCGTATGTGAGTGCAAATAAATTTAGCATAACAATACTTTACAATTTGTATGTGAATTCGAGGGGGATGCTTTTTATGTACATATATGATTTAAACATAATATTTCCAACTTTACGGGCACCCAATAATGTACACACCTACATATAAAATATGTATTGTATGATTGGGTAAGAGATGTAATTGCCCATTTGCCAACATTGATTTAATTTGTCGACTGCTTTGAATGTCGCGTCGTATTTGAAGCGTTTGGCGCAAGTCTTAAGCTCATTCCCTATTCATTGTGATTCATGGCCAGACACTGCGGTCCTTAATGGCGCAGTAACGTAATTAAAAAAGGCATTGCGGCAACGATACTTTTTATTTTCGGTTTTTACTGATATATTGTGCACACACACACGCTCACACTAACATATGTACAGGTTCTCTCACACCAGATTGCGCTTAAAATGACAGTTGCAGTTGCAGTTGCAGTTGCACAATGACAACATCCTCTAGCTGGGAGCTCTGCCACAGGGCTCTGGTTCCCGTAACGGGTGGCCATTGACTGCAGCACCAGCTTGCAAATTGATTGCGATTGTTGAGTTGATTGGCAGGCAAAATATGCAGACACACACACACACACACACACACACACACAAACTCACACAGATACGCACACTGACTGCATGCGACACTCACAAACAAAAACGACGCTTTGCGGTTTTCATTGTTATTTTCCGTTGTTTTTTACTTATTACTTTGCGCTGTTAAATTTTGTCACCATTGTTTTGATGGTTATTTAGTTCAAGTTCGTTTAATATCATAAATTTATATCTTTTTATTTATATTACAAGGTTGGTCTCTGTATAGTTTTACTAATAGTTATATGAGCTTACGTTCGCTTTAATAAATTATTTTAATCTCAAGTTCATTCTTAGGCAGGCTGAACTTGTCAGTTTAGTATATTAGAAAATTTGGTATTTCTGGGACTTTATAACTAAAATATTTTTGATCTAAAAATAAATGTACACAATGAAAAGCACAAAATTCAAGTACTTTAAGTGGTTGAGGTCAAGGCTCATCAGTTGCACACACTGGGGTTAAGTGACAGTGACATATTAAGTATCTTAGAGCAGGCTCCCCAGCGTCCCTAGCGTCCCGCGTTAGGGACCAGAAACCATCAAATTAGCCTGCGGGCGTGCTGCCAAAGTTTCAAAAATTGTCTCAGTGCCTATGCCTAAAAGCAACCGATGGTCAACAACAGCCAACAGCAAAAAGAGCAAATAAGAAGCAAGTTCCATGTTAAGATCAAGCGCGTGCCAAGTTGCCTATATTTTTTATTGTTTTTTTTTTCACTTTATTTTATTTTATCATACAATGAGCCCATTAAAAATGGGCAAAAAAGGGAATAATGTGTTTGGCAAAATGTTTGTAACAGGCAGAAGGGGGCCTGGCATACACCCAAGTATATATATTCTTGATCAGGATCAACAGCAGAGTCGATTGAGCCATGTCCGTCTGTCTGTCCGTCTGTTTGTGAGAGCTAAAGTCTTCAAAACTTGGTATTTAGGTTCCTGGATACCATAGGCAGATCAAGTTTGTTTTTATTTTTGGATCGGACCACTATATCATATATCTGCCATAGTAACGATACATCAAAAATGAAGTTTTAGTATGAAAAAGTTTTTTGTTTTTGAGATATCTTAATCAAACTGATAGAATATGCATTTAACTTGGTTTTCTCCATCCTGGCCGAAGATCGTTCAAATCGGTCGACTTTATCATATAGCTGTCATAGGATCGATCGGTCAAAAATCAACTTTTAATGTGAAAAAGTTTTTTTCTTTTTGAGATATCTTAGCCGAACTGTTAGAGCATGCCTTTAAGTTGGTTTTGAACATTTTAACCAAATTTGGTTGAGTTCGGTTCCATATATCATATAGCTGCCATGGGAACAATCGGTCGAAAATCAACTTTCAGTATAGAGTACCTAGGCCCAGGGTATCCTACTGTCGAGCGTGCTCGACTGTAACCGCCCACTTGTTTCATTTTTTGGTTTCTGGCGCACTTTGAAATATTAAAATTAATAATGAATGTTGACGGCCTTCATTTGTATTATTATTTGCACTGGTCGTTGTTGTTGTTATAAACTTAAAATCTTCATAATTATGTCTACACTCAAAAGTCCAATTCTAATTCAATCCTGGCAGGCTCTCTCTCTCTCTTCCTTTCTTCTGCGTTTTGAGTAAACTAGCTGGGACTTTTTTTTTTCGTTTTGCCACTATTTCTCTACCAGAGCCTTGTCTCTCTTTTTAACTCGCATTCACTTCGTTTTTCTGCCAAATTAAATTTTATTTAACTGTTGTGCATGAAATTGGTAACAATTTTTACGACATTTTTATGTTTTGCTGCACGCACACATACACACACCCAGACAAACATTCAAAAATTGGCGCTAATTTGTTTTTAAATAATTTAAGAATTTTTGACTGCCATTCGGTGATGGCGCCAACCCAATCCAATGAAACATTTTGTACGGCTGCCAAAATAATCTAATTAGATGCTGCCACGAACGGAGTTTCTACTTTCGACAGAGACTGACGATGCTGATGTTGGATGCTGGATGCTGTATGCCGGATGCTCAATGTCGATTTGCTTTATGCTACTTTCCTTGGCAACAGTTGTCGATTATGGTTGCCAAAAGGAATTTGGCAGGCAAACCGAAGGCATTGGCCAGCACAACGGGTTGGGGATGGGCAGCAGCCTTTGGATTTGTCCGGAATTGGCTTCAGCAAAATGCAAATCTTGGCTAATAGTTTTTGCCTATATGCATAATTGTGCAAAACACATAAATTCACTTGTTTACAAGATTAGTTGAGACCGTATTTCAAAACATAAAATAAGAAAATGCTTCTGTTATTGTTAATGGTAAAAAGAGTGTGATAAATTTATAAAAATTTAGCAATAGATTAATAAACCGAAATTGATTTCTAAATGTCTGAGTTTCAAATAACTACATTAATATAAGTTAAAATATACAAAAACGAAAAAAAGGATTCTCAAATGATTAATTTATTGGTCAGTTACTGTAACCCTTGCTTAAATGACTCATTTTAATATCATACCTATTATAATTCTATTAAAATAACCATACTTGAGTTATGGCCAAGAATAAGTTCAGGCTAAAAGTCCTCTACTTGCGGCTTAAAAAAATGCAGGCTGCGATTGCTTGTTGGCCGTAAAGGCAATTTATAATGAAATTATAAAATTTACGCTAGGTGGCACTTGTCGGGCTATTTGCCAGTGCAGTGGAGATGGTCTTGGCCTACTGCCTGAGCCTGGTTCTGGGTCTGGGACGGCTACTTGCAACTCAATTGCCAATTAAAGCGCATCAACATTAATGCTGGCCATGATAATGATGATAACGAGCTGCCGTCGACCATTGCACGTATGCCAGCAACAACAAAGGCGGCCACAGAAAGAGATGCACGTATATAGCCAGAGAGAGCGAGAGAGAGAGAGAGAGAATGAGAGAGAGAGGAAAAAGAAAGCATTGCCCATGATTGCCTCGGACTCTGGCGTTGACTGTGAACGCGGGTGCTTCAGTGTCGCTGACATGTCGCCCGCAATGTCGTGGTCCTTGTCGTCCTTGTTGGTCTGACATTTGACGGTAAATTAAAAAGCATAAAGCTCTCGGACAAGCATTCACAAACTGCATTCACAGGGAAAGAGGACTCAAAATGCCAGCACGAAAATTTATGCACGACTTGCATATTAAACGTGTGTTAATTTTAGAGCAGCCAACAGCTATGATGTCATCTCCCTCTATGATCCAGCTCCTGGTGCCTCTGCTGTAGCCATCCTGTGGCTATTGCTGTGCGTTTTCCACAAAGGCGCTGTCAATTTTCATTGCACAGGACGACGGGATGACGGGACGACGGGACTCGGGGTCGTCCAATGCGTCCTGTTGAAATGGCGCATGAAACGTCATTCAGAGACAGCCCTGACTGACATTTGTGGTAGCTAGTGGTGTTGTTGCTGCAGTTGGTATTATTGTTGAAATGGTCGCGTTTGCCTCAAGTCGACATTGTGTGTGTGCTGCTAAAATGTAAGTGAACTCCACTCGCCACAGATCTCAGCGTGGCTGGTCATGCAATTTTCCAGTTCAAAAGCTTAAAACTGAATTAAACTTTATGACTTGTCATACAGCAAACAACAGCAGATAGAGGAACAGCAACAGGATTTGCGGCAACTATAAAAGGGATTACATGCCATATGAAGAATAATGCGTGGATTCGCGTTATTGTTATGCCACAGATACTTGAATACACTAAGAACTTCTTGCAGAGCATGTTAGCTTTAAAAAAAATTGATGAAAAACAAATATATTTATAAGTCAGCAGATGAAATTATTACTTTAAATCATTTATTATTACACATACCTATTTACAGGGTATTCAATAGTGAGCACATAGAATGTGCCAACCAATGACTTGTTCTGGTTGGTTTCTCACGCTGACCAAATCGGATTATGGGGTAAAGCAAGTTGGCAAACAAACAAATAAATGTAATGAGTTTAAGTGGTAACGACAAAAATCGACAGACATTTTATTGAGCAAATATTAAAAATATTACGAATCGCTGGCCATTAGAGGCAGCCGTTGCTCAGTCTTTTCAGTTCAGAGAGCCACAGATACAGACGCAGTTACAGATACAGAAACAGATTCAGATACAGATACGGATACGGATAAAGCAAGCACTTAATGCTGATATGTATGAATGTAGCTAGCAAAAGGCAAAAAGGAATAGAAAGCAATCCCCTTACACATTCACACAGCGAGATAACAAACTTAATGTAATGTAATGGCCAAAAGAACCAAGAAAAGAACCAAACACAAACATTTGCGATGCTCATCCCAGCTCCAACTCCTGTTCCAGCTGCTCATCCTTTTGCTGTCCTCTGTTTGCTGGACATGTGTTTCCAATGGTTTTTGCGCCAACAGCTCTGCCATTTAAAAACGCACAAACTTGGCAACAAGGCTAAAAACAAACTTTTCACAAGAAAAAACTCGGTTGGCATTGCAGTTGCAGCGTTTATTTGATTTTTACACACCGATTTTGAGCTATTCTTTTATTAGATTTTTGCTTGGCGTTAGCACTTTCGTTGCATTTTTTTATACTTTCTTCATTTGGACGTTTTGCCAGTTGTGAATTTGTGAGATTTGATTTTAAAATTGCCCAGACGTAAAGCGGCAAGCAGCATGGAGCAAGATGCTAAGATTGAATGGAGTGTGTATCCAGGCAATGATCCCACCAAAGATGGAGTGTAAGGAGAGATTATGTGGGTATAATATTAGTATCGTATAAGACTTTTTAAATAGTAATGCCAGTTCGTTAAAAAACTAATATCTCACTAACAAAATAAATTTTTATATATCTTAGGGATCAAAAAGTGAATTTAATTTAGGTAACAAAAAATCACTTTTATATAACAAGTGATACAAATTTCAATTTTTTAAAATTCGCCAAAGCTCAGATTTTCTCTTGAGTTGTGATATCGTCATTTTTCCTAAGTTCTTAATAACATATTTTCAAAATTTCCAAAAATTTAACGTATACTTAACTGCGCATTTAAATTGACATAACCCAAACTCGACCATCTGCTAGCAATTGCAATTTAAAGCCATTACGCTAATAAATAATCTGCCACAATTTAGCACTGTGCCATCGATTTAATGCAGCGCCGCATATATGCGTACAGGAGTCTAAGGAGATGGCTGCATCAAGGCTAGAGATGCGCCCACTTAGAGCCATTACCCGTCTCTCTATCGACGCCTGTCGTACCACCCACAAATATGCTTCTTATGGATGTTTATCCTGTGACAGAGAAAACGCAAAAAAATTCATATGTTGGTATTTCTGCTGCTTTCAATTGCTTTTGGCACGATATCGACGCTGCTTTCAATATATAATAAAATTGCATATACTCGCTGTGCGCCTGGCACCAAACATCCTTGGCTGATTTTGCTGCTTCTGCTTCTGCTTCTGCTCCTGATCCTGCTGCTGCTTCACTTACAGTGAGTGCGTGTTGGCGCAATAATCAACAGTTATGTTATGAATGCACAAACACATCGGCAAATACACTCACAAACACATGCGATATGCTCACACAATAATGCGCATTTTAACCCCTTTGAGCGAGAGCTAAGGAGGGGGTGTAAGGGACCAGTAGTGAGCCCCCGGCATTCCCCATATGACACTCCATCTAAGTGATACGATAAATTTGGGATTTTCTTTGCATTATGCGCAGATTTGGCTGATTTCTTTCTACCCACAGATTTCTGTTCAGTTTTGCACACTGGCAGCTTGAAACTTTTTTAATAATAAATAAAAGTGCTTAACTTAATTCGAGCTGTTCAAAACGTTCTTTCAAGCTCCCCACACACACTGTTCGTTTGTATGTGTGTGCGTATTATGGATTTTCTGCTTGTATTTGGCCATTTTATTTGTTTCTTTGATTTACCCCTCCCCAAATTCAGACTCAAACACAGTATGTGGATATAATTTTTCGATTATTGTTGAGTTTTGGTGTGTTTTTTCCCTCGTGCGACCTTCTCTCATTTTCTACTGCTCATGTTTCTCGCTCTCATTTTGTGGCATTTGCGGCTGTTTACCTCGCCAGTGGCCAAAATGCAATTTATGTGCTTTAGCCAAATGTGAAACGTTTGGATTTTTATTTGTTGTTTTTAGTTTTCTTTTACGCTCTACCAATGTTATTGCCACTTGTCATTTGCGTGATTTACGCTTATCGCTGCAACCAAGTGTGTAATTTTCGATGTTTGTCAGCTTAGCAAAATTATTGTTGAAACTTGATGACTATCTTCTGATGATTCTTAAATACAAATCCATTCGTATGTCAACAAAAGAAAAAACTAAAAAATAATAATAGTTCTGATTAATAATTCGACATAGCCTCCTATAAGATAAGTTTCTATCAAATTTCCTATATCTGATTTTAACTCAAATATTGACTATTTTTTCAAGCAACAAACTCTGTATTCGAAAAGCAATTCATATTGTAGTAAAATGAAATGAAATTATTTTGCATGGACAAAAGCTATCAACTATCAAAGAATATTGAAAATCTCTACAAAAAATAATAATATTTTTATGCAAGTACGTACACATACACATTTACAATGTTTATACACACTGAGATAACAATCATGGGAATAGATTAAATTCACTTAAGTGCAAAGCATGGAAATGACACAAAATAATATTGTTGGTCAACAACGAGTATCTGAAGCTGAGAAGTATTCAGAAATTTATGTTATTTTTAAGTCAAATTGAAATGCATGTCAGACATTTGCTCTATAGAAAACCAACACTTTCTCTGTGTGTGAGCTTTACACTAAACTAAATGCAATTCAAGAAACATTATAAAAATTGCACCTCAAGTTGACTGGCAACCAGTTTGCGACTGCTGACTCCATACCATCATAATAAGTTAATAATTAAACGTTCTCGGGTTAGACACCAAAAAATTGCTATGATTTCGGGCAGTCTAGTATGCAAATGAGCTCTGATTAGCAGTTTGCACGTTAGGTATTTGAGTTCTGTGCAAATATTGCAACACAAAAATGTTATGCCATTAATTGGAGTGAAGTAAATTTAACAGAGCACTACGTTATCTTTTTTTTTTTTTATTTTACATGTATTGTTGCTGTTAACCCGGGCAACAGCATCTCACAGCATTTTTTAAATGACATTTTGACATCAATTAAAAGTAGCAAAATTTTTTTTTAGTCCAACTCTTCGCTTAGTGTTGCAGAAATCCAAATATGCTTCAGAGTTATAGGAAAGCTAGACAGTGAAATCTTTCCTATATGCCTTATCTGCAGTTTAAATTTATGAAAATCTATTTCCGGTTTGTTTTTTCCCATTGCTGGAAGTTATTTTAAATAATTACAAATTGTGGCCATATTTACAAGCCGATTTTAAAACAAGTCTAAAGCTTTCGTTTCAATATATATATTTTTAGACACAAACAAATTGCAAACACTCAAAAACTTCTCAACTATCAAAAATTCTTTTAAATTAATTTTTTGTTGTCAACAAATCCTTCATCCGGTTGAGGGCGCTTCCAGCTTTGAACCACTCAATCTGTTCCGCGTTAAAGGAGTGATTCAACTTGATTTTATCGGAGCTGCCACCGTTCTTTATCTCGCAATCGATGGGTTGTCCAGGTGCCATTTTAGCTAGATTGAGTAGCGATATTTTGCTGGTTGGTTGGATCTTGTCATAGTCGCCGGCATTGTCAAAGGTCAGTGCAAGCAGACCCTGTTTCTTCAGATTGGTCTCATGTATACGGGCAAAGGATTTTACTATAATGGCTACTCCACCCAGGTGGCGTGGTTCCAGTGCAGCATGCTCACGGGAAGAACCCTCTCCGTAGTTCTCTTCCCCAACAGCTACCCACTTAACTTTGTTTGCCTTGTAGTCGCGGGCCACTTCGGGAACAGTTCCCCAGTCATTGCTGCGTTGGTTCTTGATCTTGTTCATCTCGTTGTTCTCGGCATTGGTGGCGCCAATGAACAAATTGTTAGAGATATTGTCCAAATGGCCCCGATATTTCAGCCAGGGACCGGCTGCCGAAATGTGATCAGTTGTGCACTTTCCTTTCACCTTGATAAGAACGGTGAGATCGGTTAGATCCTTACCGTCCCACTTATCAAAGGGTTGCAAGAGCTGCAGACGGTTGGACTTGGGATCAACAGCGACTTTAACGCTTCCTCCATCACTGGGTGGTGCAGTGTATGTATCCTGTCCGGGATCGAATCCTTTGGAAGGCAATTCCTCGCCCATGGGTGCTTTGAGCTTGAACTTCTTACCCTTGCTGTCGGTTAGCTCGTCCGTCATTGGATTAAAGCCCAAGCAGCCGACAATCGAAAGAGCGGTTACCATTTCAGGACTTGTCACAAAGCAGTGTGTAGCTGGATTTGCATCATTGCGACCTGTAAAGTTTCTATTGTAGGATGTGACAATAGTGTTCTTCTCGCCCATTTTCACGTCCTTACGATCCCACTGGCCAATGCAAGGACCACATGCATTTGCCAGCACAGTGCCACCAAATTTATTGAACACTTCCAATATACCGTCACGCTCAATTGTAGCGCGAATTTGTTCAGAGCCGGGAGTTACATTGAAGGGAATTGTGGCCTTGAGTCCGTGATCAATGGCATCCTGGGCAATGCTGGCACAGCGTCCCATATCCTCGTATGAGGAGTTCGTGCAGGAGCCAATCAGACCGACCTTGATTTCTAAGGGATAACCATTTTTCTTCGAATTCTCACCTAGTTTGCTAATGGGATGTGCCAAATCCGGTGTATATGGACCATTTACCAATGGCTCAAGTTTGTCCAAATCAATCTCAATCAACTGATCGTACTTACATCCCTTATCGGGTGTCAATATATTCGTATACTTCTGTGCTTCATCGGCAATAGCCCCTCGGCCGGTGGCACACAGATATTTGACCATGCGCTCATTGAAGGGGAACAACGAGGTTGTTGCACCGATTTCGGCACCCATATTACAAATGGTGGCCATGCCCGTACAGGAGATGGATTCAACACCCTTGCCATGGTACTCAATTATGGCGCCTGTGCCGCCTTTAACAGTCAGAATTTCAGCTACCTTTAAAATAACATCTTTGGCCGAGGTCCAGCCACTGATTTTGCCAGTTAGATGAACGCCAATCACATTGGGGCACTTCAACTCCCAGGGCATGCCGGCCATCACGTCAACAGCATCGGCGCCGCCCACTCCAACACAAAGTCCGCCAAGACCACCTCCGTTGGGCGTGTGGGAGTCGGTGCCGATCATGAGAAGGCCTGGAAAGGCATAATTCTCTAGTATAATCTGATGGATAATGCCACTGCCGGGCTTCCAGAAACCCAGGCCATACTTGGCACTGGCGCTGGCAAGAAAGTCATACACTTCCTTGTTATCATCGATGGCACGTTTCAGGTCCAACTCTCCGCACTTTTGTGCCTCGATTAAGTGATCACAATGAACCGTCGATGGCACAGCCACCTTGCTCAGCCCCGAGGAGATGAACTGCATCAAGGCCATCTGAGCTGTCGCATCTTGCATGGCGACACGGTCGGGACGTAGCAGCAAATAGGACTTGCCACGCTCGATCTCCTGTCCGCTAGGATCATCCAAATGCGAGTAAAGTACTTTCTCCGATAACGTAAGCGGACGATCTAAGCGAGAGCTTATGCATTCCAGTTTCTCACTCAGCTTCTTATACGGTAAGGGATTGCCGGACTCGAGTCTTGTCATGGACACACCCGACGCCTTGGAACTCATGGAAGCGTGCCATTGACTCATCAACGGTCCAATAGCTCTCCTGCATAGCTTTCGCACCCTTTCGGCAGTCTGTGCAATAATTTTTTTAGACATAGTATTAAAAGCTTATGGCAAAATATATAAAAATATTTAGATACTTAAAACTTTCACAAATTTTGTCACAATGATAAACGTAAATAAAACTATGTAGCAAGATTTGATGTTGTTAGAAAAGCATGTCAGAGATTTGTTAACTCATATTGCTTGACTTACTTTGATCGAATGAGCTATTGGTATAAATCTAGTAAATGTTGTTAAGAATTTCATTACCTAACTGTTAGTGTGGGATAACGCTATGTACTCTTAAATCGTAATATACTAAAAAGCTAATGAAAGAAGTGATAGCATTTTGTAGAAAGGAAATTCATCCCTGATAATTATACATACTTCTTAAGTGATCTTTATGATCATTTTTAAAATCTTGAATCTATTTCAAATCAAACCATTCGTAATTTAAAGCTGCATAAAATAATTTCGTATTTACAAAATTTCTTAACCACAGATTGAATCATGTTAATTTATTGTCTTATCGTAATTAAACATAAATTTCAAGCTACACAGTGCTTGAAAACCTACAAGTACAAATGAGCAAACACTTTTCCATGTACAAATCGATAGTTGAATGGGTCGCTTGACTTAAAAATTTCAATACAAGCCATGGATGCAGATAAAAAAAGAGAAGACTAAGGCCTACATTCATGTCACCCTGACTGATGTTGCCACAAAGTGAAGCAAGCGACTTATACGGAACTATGTATGTCTGTGCACCTGTGCTGCATAACACATTCTGACTAGATTCATCCAATCCAAAGGCTAACTGACGAACAACTTCAATACAAGTGGCAAAGAGAAGGACAACATGTCATTTACCTTGTGGTGGATGGTAAGGGGGAGTAAACGGAAAGAAGTGAAGACCAAAGTGTCAACTACAAGTGAGATGCACAACGAACTGTAGCTCTGCATCCTGCCATTGTGTTAGCAACAGTGTACCGAGTGTCATAATAGATGGACCAGGACACACTATACGCCGGACAATGGTCAGTCAGACCGGTAGTTGGCCGCACCACATTCAATTGAAATCGACGTGCCTGTTTGCCACAATGCCGTTGACAACGGTCAGCCGTCCAGAGGTGCAGAGGGGAGAAGAGACTTGACCCCATTGTAAGTAGGCAGCGGCAGTAACAATGCCAAAAATTGATTGCCAACTACTTGGCAAATACCTACACACACACACACACACACACACACACACACACACACACACACACACCTCCGCCTACAAAACTTATTTCAAATGACAAACTGAGCTTCGGACTAGCCACAACGTCGACTATGATTTTCTATAATTGATGGATTCAATTTTGTACCCAAAAACGGAACACACAAAATTGCATAGTTAACCCTCGTCCAATTGAATTTTGTCATTGTGTCGGTTCAGCTTCCAATTTAAAAAAAAAAACAAACCCAGAATATACCCTATATTTCCTCTTCAAAATATTATTCTTATTCCAAACATTAATGAGTAAGGCGAATATGCGGAGGCACATGCTTTGGTCAACTAAAGTTCAATAGAAAAGTCTCAATTGAGTGAAGACATACATGGCCTACATATCTTTAATCAATCTATAGTATAGTATAAATTACTTTTACTTATTGTTACTGCAAACGTATAATATTTATTGTACTTTAAGTCCTCTATACGTATGGTAAAATCGGACTAATATAAATATCATTAAAATACCAATTGTAGAGACGATCAGTCGAAAATAGAATTCGGATTACGGCAAACGCTTTAAATCTACTGCATGTCACAAATAATTATTCTTTTTTCGTTTTCCACGACTTTAGTACACTCACTCTTGGGCTTGTATTTTAAAGAGTATAAAATGTCAAGGCTGTGTATATATTACTTCAAAAATGGCAGTTATGTGTGCCAATTTGAAAATGAAAATATGCAATCAGCCTAAATATATTTGTCGTTTTTTTTTTAAAAAAAGATTGTAGATCTAATGTGTTCTCAAGTTTTTTTTTAAATATAAATTTTTAACCATAAATTTGAACACTTTTTTGCAGCCATTGGAGAAGGAAGAAGAGAAGAGGAACATTTGGATCCGTAACCTTACATACGTCGAAATCTTCAATGCAGATAATAGTTTAATTTGGAAATTTTTAATAAAACGTATATTATGCTTAACGGACTTGTGTGAATCTTATGGTTCGAAGCACATTTCTAGTTCGTGTACTTCTCGTCGGATAGGGCGCAATGTAAATGCATCTGCAATGGGAAAATGCCTGAAAATTACCGAGAAAATTTATGTACTGCTCCGTTGATTGTGGTGGGCGACTGTTTGAGTATGCGGCTGGGTGTGGCACTGTGCTGTCGGTGTCTGTGGCCAAAGTTGCAACAAAACTGAAACTTTGGACTACAAAAAAATGTTAATCCTCGTTTTTGCAGCACATAGCGAACAATACGTTTGTTTTTGCTGCCCCTACGCCAATGCTGCTGCAGCCTCAGCACAGCACAGCACAGCTTGCGGTAAAACTTTTCAATAATATTCCCAAAAGTCCAGTCCAGTCCAGACGTCGATGTCGACGTCGACTACGACGACAGCAATGACGACGACTTCGAGGCGGACAACGAAAAGCATGAGATGGACAAAAAGAGACAAGAAGCAGCAAGGAAGGGCAACGACAACGGCAACGGAAGTGTCGCCATAGTTGGACATATAGCATAGTTTCTGGCGCTCTGGCAGCCATATTGCCTTAATACCCGAAAAGAGAAAGCATACACTTATATGTATTCCAAAAGCCGATATCTCGCTCAAACAAAATTTAATTAAATTCAATATGAAACACAAAAGACTAAACCGAGCAAATAAATAGTAAAAAGCTGAAAGCGGAAAATTAATTTCAAAGCAAAAGCAAGTTAATGATTGGACCTTCGATTTATTTTCAAATTTTAACTATATTTTATTGTGAACTTTAAATGTTAAGAAAAAAAACAAATTATTTCTTAGAAATTGAATGCATTAACTATTTTCGTTCCATATTTTGAAAAAAAAGGGCTAGAAATGGAAAAGTCAATAAATTTTTTGTAATACATTTTTTGATTGCGAGCCTACTTCTTTTCAAGTGGATTTAAAGGTTAAAACTGAAACTATATTTTAATGAATGAATTGTGGTTTTAAAAAAACAATGTTAGAAAATACTTGGAAAATAGTTTTGGTATAGAAACTTAATAAATGTATACAATTCAATCTAAATTGTATCAAAAATCAACTTATATTTCTAAAACAACAACTAGATTTCTGGAATGCTCCGAAAGTAGTTTGGGATATGTGGAACCGAAGCAATTGACCAGGACACCCACGAGTGTAGCTTTGTTTTAGTGCGCCCAACAGACAAATTCAGCATTTCCCGCACACGTGGCTTTGGCGATTTCCTTTTGTGCAAACATATTTTACCGCAATTGCGGCACACGAGTTCTAGCGCCATTGAGCCGTGAGTAACTGAGCCACACCCACCCAACCACATCACCATAATGAAACTGAGCCCCTCTTTTGTGTATAAATATGGATTTTTTCCCCAGTGCTTCCAACTGCAGGCTATAACTGGTCCACTGTTACTCCTGCTCCTGCTCCGGGCTTAGACTCAGCCTCAGCAGCAGCTTCTTGTTTTAAATTTGTTTTGTTTGGTTTTGTTTTGCCTTCTATCCACTAAGCTCTATTGTTTCTCACTTACTGCCATCGCTGCGCTCCGATGACGTTGCAATGGAGCCAACTCGTGGTTAACTAGCGCACCTGGACCATATCTACCTGGTTGGCCTGTTTGGATCCATGCTGCGCCGCTTTTATCCGCATTGTTTCCGTCAATAGACGCATTTGTGCGGGTCAGTTGGATAAAAAGAAAGCAACGTCGGCCAGGTTGACCAACTGGGCAGCTGTCCCTGCCCCTTCCATAGCTCCACAGCCTGACTCTGGTTGCTGTTGTGGCTGGAGCTGTTGGGCGCACATAATTAGATTTAATTTTTCAGTTTTCCATATTACCATCCCCTTGTTGCCCTCGGGACCTCTGCGTGCAAGAAAATGACTCCATTTAGTAGCACAGAAATTATGAGTTGCAGGCTTAAAGAGCAGCAAAAATATATTTCATGCTGATCTACGGACATTAAAGCAAGCTGTAAAGTAGATACTTGAGAGACTTTTCGGTGAGACCTTCAGCCAGCGATTTACTCTTGTTTATAGAGTGAAGCAGTATCCCAACCCCAATGCTCCATTCTGGTAGTTATTTTCCAACGTAAATAACCTTTCAGTGAGCAGCACTTAAAAATACGCAAATTTATTGCCCATGTTCCATTTTGGTTTCGACTCAAGGCGGCGGGCAGCTCCATTTGAAGTTCGTCGAATGGAGCCCTATGTCCATCAAGTCAACGATAAACCCTTGGTTTTATGCCACTATCATAATACGAGTATGTACACAATAATTATTCCCCGGATGGATTATAACGTAAACACAAAACGAACGAGCGTAAAAAATTCTTGAACTGTAGCTGAGCGCCGTTGAACTCACCGACTTCAGGCCTGATTCCAGACGCTTCTCAACTTCCATTGGATGCAGTCGAGCGGAACAAAATGGACAAGTAACAATGATGGGGGAATTGAGCTTTATCAAATACTTGCTTTAAGCCAAGCAACTGCCTGTAACAACCAAGTCGGCTATTGTTGTTGCCATATTGACACAATTCTTTTTGGTATATGTCTTCTTACCTCACCTTCGAAACGTAACGTGCAACATTCTAATACTATGTCATTTTTTACAATACGTACGGGATCTTAGAACTATAACAATTTAAACTCGACAAACATTTGGTATGCATATATTATGTAATCACATAATTGGCGTAAACAAATTGTTAACAAATGAAGTAAGAGTATTTACAGAGTATCGACATAGTAGAAATATTTCCTGTTATCAACTCTGGTTATTTGGTAGTATTTTCTACCAACGCCCATGCCGTCTTCTTGATCTAAACATTTTTGTGAAAACCGGAAATTGTGCTTATGCAATTGTCATTGGCGTAAGTGCACGGGTGCTTGTCCATATCCGGACAATGGCAGCGCTGCTTCAAAATTGACAATGCGTACAAGGCAAAAAAGCCAAAAAAAAAATAAAAGGAAATGTTGAACAATTCCAAGTGCTAGTCGAACTGAACTCTCGGCATAGACAATGGTGCGTAATTTGCTGAAATTTTAAGTAAAACGTAATATCTGGGAATTGACAAAGTCGCTACTGGGGAATCTGAACCTGCAATTCACTCCCTACCACTGTGCCCAAAGTCCAATGCAATCCACCCGCCTGTCAACAGCAATAAAAGTCAATTGTCAGCGTTCTCTGACATTTCGTTTTTCTTGTTGTTGTTGCCTTCTTCCTTCGTCCTTTTTGTTTCTATTTCAGAAACTTGCAAGATATTTTCAGAATTTTACCAGTATCTGCAGTTCGCCTCGTTCGTCTTGCCTGAACGATTTGTTAGTATGCAGCTTCACTTACACCTGGATCTGCAGAGCATGCAACATGCAGCTGTCACTTAACATTTTGTCAAGCGTCAACTGAGCACACATACACGGAGACAGACATACAGACACACACTCTTGGCTTGGACACTTGCACATTGAGGACTGAGAAGACCATCTTGTGGCAACTATGCAAAAATCAAAATGCATCATAGAACGGAAATGAAAACAAATGAAAAATGATTTTCACTTATGCGCAAATTGTTTCAGTGCCATTTGGGTATTTCCTTATCAACTTTCTGTTCCCATTGCATTTTTGTTTGGCCAGAAATGTGCACCAAATGTTTGTTGCAAGCAAATTGCATTTGAGCTTTAAACGTTGTCAACATCACAGCTGTTCCTTAGCCCGTGCAAAGGACAAGCAGGAGCGAGACACGATAAATCTGATTAATAATAGACGAAAAGCATTCCGGAATATAAACTAAGTCTGAACAAACACCCGAAATTAGTTATATAATAGACTATTACGATGTTTTAATTGTAAGCAATCAAAGAAGAAACTCGGATATTACTACAGTGGGCAACAATTGATAGTGTAAATAAATTTCATCATTTTTGGAAACTGGTTGCCAATAAATCAGCTGAAAAGTAGAAAATGTTTTGGTCTGATTGGAGCTATGGTCACCTGGTTAAAGAAGAAAGGATTCTCAACCGAACAACAGCTGCTGACGTTATAAAGAACAATGCAAACCCCTTTTTAGGCACTTGTAGAGCTCTTGCCTTACACATTGCTTTAAAAAAAAAAAAAAAAAATGAAAGAAAATTTTAAGCCGAATTGAAGCAAGAAAAAAAAGCACAAAAAAGAAGAAAGCCCACTCCTTTTTATGTGTATATATTTACTTCTATTTTTGGTGAAAATAATCAGGCAACTTAATTGAATTAAGTAACGAGGCAAAGAGGAGTACAAAAGGCGACAAAAGAAAAGCAAAGAACAACAACAACGACAGGAACAAGCCGCAAAAACAAGATTCATAAAAAAAGGAGTGAAAATATGCGCAAGAAGGCAAATAAAATTTAAGTGAAAACAAATAGACCAGTCGACTAGCAGGGGTTTAGAAGACTGGGCGGTCGAGTGGGTGTCCCATCAGCAGCCCACAACAGCTCGACCTTATTTATAAATTAACAGTAACAATTTTTCCCGCCGGACATACACTTAACATTTTTGAGAGCATAAAAGTTTAATATTTTGTTTTTTTCTTCGCTTTTTTTTTTGTTAGCATTGCCGGCGAAAGGAAACCCGGACAAGGTCCTTTACCGTCGCTTAAGCAAATAATTTCTTTTCTTAGGCATCGTCGAGCGCGCTACAGTTATTTTGCTTGGCCAGTTTCACGCGCATTGAAAACCACCCACTTTCAGATGGCTGCATACCTTTGCACTGCTCCATCCTTGTCCTGGTTGTGGTGTGGTGTGGTGTGGAGTGGTGTGGTATGGTGTGGTGTGGTGCTTGTGTCGTCCTGTTTCCTGTTTTGCGTTTTGTTTTTAGTTGTCAGCTCCGCTTTTTTGCTTGTTTGGCCTGCACTTCTCACGCACTCACTTTGGGGAATTTACCTGGCACTTTCGTCCTGTTTCTGAGAAGCTCTTTAAAAACATGATAGATTTCAAGCAAATTAAATTTATATTCTTGATTGACTCACTTTTTTAAAAAGAAGGTTCTGTTTAAAAAAAAAAAAATTAATTAAATAAATCCATTTATAATATGTATTGCACAACAATTTGAGACTTTGAGACAAAACAACATTATGTTGTTCTCTTTTGCACCTCTTGCCACATAATATAAAAACTAAAGTGGAAAGAAAAATAAAGATGACATCATATGTAGTTGTCAGCACAATGCTGATTGTCAAGTTTCATCCATAGTCGAATCCAAAAGCTTAGTTATCAACAAAAGCGTGAGATCAGCAGAGAGTCGCACAGCTGTTCTCTGTAAAAGCTTACTTCTGTGAGTTCAGTTGAATTTGTGACATCAAACGGGTAGCTTGATCGTTCTTCTATCATGAAACTGACGCCGTTGTTGTTACTGATCTTGGTCGGCGTTTTCAACAATGCGCCGCGAACTCAAGGTGCCAAGATTTTGACGACTTTAGGCTTTCCTGGACGCTCTCAGTATATTTTTGTGGAGACATACTTGAAAGAATTGGCGGCTCGTGGTCATCAAGTGACAGTGATTAGCCCCTTTAAGGAAAAACCGGTACAAAATATACGATTTATTACAGCACCTAAGATCCACGAATACTCCGATAGTAAGTATATTGAAGTTAATTTAAAATTAATGATGAATTCATTTTGACATATTTTATAGAAATGCTTAAGATCTATAAAGCGTCCGGGTTTTGGGCACGTCATAAGGCATTCTCTTGGACATTCAGCCTTGTTTCTGAATGCATACTATCTGATGAAGGTGTCCAGAAACTAATACATTCTGGGGAAACCTTTGACTTGTTTCTGGCCGAGATGGTGCAGACAGAGTCATTGTTTGGGTTGGCACAACATTTTAATGCAACTCTTATGGGCTTCTCGAGTTATGGAAATGATTATGTTATTGATGAGCTCATGGGTAATATATCCCCGCTCTCCTATAATCCGCATATCACCTCGCCACGCTCAAATATAATGACATTCTACGAGCGTCTATTGAACCGATGGGAAATATGGACAGAGAAGATAGTCTACTACATTGTGCACACCCCAGTCATGGAGGAACAGTATGCGAAGTACTTTCCCAATGCCAAGAAAACTCTATCTGAAGTCATGGATAGCTTCGAGTTGATATTGCTGGGTCAACATTTCACACTGAGTTACGCGCGTCCCTATCTGCCCAACATGATCGAGGTGGGTGGAATTCACATTTCCCACAAGCCGATACCAATACCCGAGGACATTAAGCAGTTTATTGAGACCTCTCGCGAAGGTGTCATCTATTTCTCCTTGGGATCCAATGTGAAAAGCAAAGATTTGCCTGAAGAAACGCGAAATACGCTGTTGAAAGTATTCGGAGGACTGAAGCAGCGTGTGCTCTGGAAATTTGAAAATGATCAGTTGCCCAATAAGCCATCAAACGTGCTTATAAGCAAATGGTTTCCTCAACCTAATATTCTAGCTCATCCCAATGTCAAGCTCTTTATCAGTCACGGAGGGTTGCTAAGCACCATTGAAAGCGTCTACTTTGGAAAACCTATTCTGGGCTTGCCTGTTTTCTATGATCAGTTTATGAATGTTAAAAGAGCCACTGAGATGGGATTCTGCCTGGGCTTGGATCTGCAGAATCTACAGCAGTCAGAGTTGGAGCAGTCGATTCATACTCTATTAACCACACCCAGCTATGCCAAGGCCGCTGCACTCATATCCGAGCGTTACAAGGATCAGCCAGAAGCTGCGCTAGATCGAGCCATTTGGTGGACAGAGTATGTGATCCGTCACAAAGGCACGCCTCACATGCGGGCAACGTCGAGGGATTTGAGCTTTGTGCAACTTCACGGCTTGGACACCTTGGCGGTTCTTCTAGGTGTGCCTCTTGTAACGATTCTCTTGCTAGTTAAGCTGGCATATTGGCTTCTTTGCATTACGTTTGGGTCTAAGCATAAGCGATTCGACAAGCAGAAGAGAAACTGAATATGCAAATTTGTAAACTTATTCTAGTTATCTATTATTCATATTATTATATTGAAATTTGTATTAAGACTATGCATTTTTTATTGGAGCAACATAGCCTGTAAATGTTTAGCTCTGAGTATTATAATAAGATAATGGAATATTAATCAACAATTTTGAAACAACTTTAAACCCATAAAGTTATCAAAGATTAATATGAAGTGTTTGCGTTTTGCGATGTTAGGTATGTATATAATGCGCTTCACCTTCCTGTAAATCGAGAATTCACAACGAAAATAACGTAGAAAATTATAAAAAAATTTAAGAAAAAAAAAAAAACGACATACCTATGTTTCAAATGACAGTCTAAATAACATTTGTAAATTTTTTATTTATGTTCAAAAAATGTCTTCGTACATAATTGTTGTCTGTCAAGTAACTTATGCCTGAAATTCGCTATAACTTGAATATGCTACCTTGCAGTGAACTGTAGTTTAATTTAGCTCTTAAAAACGATCGTTGTTAAATCCAACTGCTAGCAAAAGCAATTGAAACAAATCGCTTATGGAAAGTGTCGTAAGCATTTGTCACATTAATCGAAATGGCATTGAAATATATTTAATGAATAGACTGTGCTAAAATATATTTTTTGTTGTCGCACATTTATAGTTCGTTTTAGCTGACCAAAGTCCACAGAAATTAACAAGTCAAAACTTTGTCTTAATTGCAGACCAGCTTTTTATATCGCTTTTTGTCTGTTCGCTTGGTTGGCATTGCTACATGTGTCGGTTGTTGCAAGGACATACCCCTAAATCACAGACTTTTTATCAACTTTAACTTTGAAACGAAATTCAAATGTGTTGCTCGTTTTTTCTTCATATCTCTCCCTCTCTCTCTCTCTCTAACTGTCTCTTTCAGTCTCTCAGCGAGTGGGGGCGTTGTCCCTAACAACTGGGTGGTCAAAAAATGGCACTGGCCACTTTGCACTAAGTTCTCACACTCAAAATTCCGTTTGAAGTTAGCGATGGCCACACCTGCACAGGCATTGCACACCATCACCAAGCCATGTCCTCCATCCTCCATTCTCCATTGGTCTCTTCCTCTTTCCCGCTTTTTAGCTACACGTACGCCGCGCCCGGCTTGTAAATTGTATCCGTTTCAGGCACATAAATTGTTGTCAACTTCCGTTGGCTGCGACAACGTCGCCAGCACTGACCACTTCTACTGCTGCTTCTGCTGCTCCTGCTCCTGCTCCTATGTCCAGCTTCCTATACCGCGTATGGTACGCTTTGACTTGAAAACAGCTCGACTGTCCATATCCTGGGTGTTTGTCTTTTTTGTTCGGCCAACTTCTGGCTTGATTCTATTTTTTTCTGTTTTTTTTTCTGTGCACTCTCTGCAGCTTCAGTTTCAGCTCCCAACTCCAACGTAATTGAATTTTTAATCTCGTTTATAGTCAAGTGATCTCTGGCATACACTGCCCGAGTACAACTGCGCATATTTTACGTGCCTGGCAGCAGGTCCTACGCTCAGTTCCAGTTTCGGGGCAGGCTTTCAACAGCAGCAGCATCGGTCGAGCCAAATACATTGCGCAAATAAAGTTGGTTGCCGTCAGGATGGTCGGACACATGGCCCCATTGGACGACCTGGCCTCATAATGAGCCTCCATCGTTATGCTAAATAGTTGAAAAGGTAACTTTAGCAGCCGGCCAACGGGTTAATATGCGCACTAAATTGCATATATTCAACTTTTCGACTGTAATAAAATATTTCATATAATACAATTTGTGGGCGTGACCAAACAGATGGCTCTGAATTACCAGTTGCCAGTTATAAGCTATGAATTACCGAGTTGCTGCACCAGAAAGTACGCTATGCAAATGTTTTAATGAACTTGTGCCAGATTATGCACATTCAGATAATATCTCATTCACTTTGGCCCAAGTCTTCTCGCGTGAAAAATGAGCCGAAAACTTTAACTGATTGCAATTTAAGTTTCCGGGGGCAATCGGGCGTAGCCTGGGAATGTCGTGTCAAAGGTTTGTAAACGATTGCATCATTAACTTGCTTACGTGACGGTTACAGTAAGGACGAAGTCCAAGACGAAGACGCGAATAGCACAGCCGAAGACGAAGACGAAGGTTCAATTAAGGCATAATTATAAGCAGCGTTGCCTACTTTATGGCGTGACACATTTTTGAAGCATTAGATGTCGCGGTTCGAATTCAGTTACTCAATTATCGTATCGCAGTCATATAGAGCGATCATCAAATCGACCTTAATTTGGGGTCTCAATTGGAAGTTTGATTGATTGTAAGCAAATGCTAAGGACTTGAGTTCTTTTTCAATCAATTTGACTATACAATTTGCACTAGCTTAGTGACAAAAAAAATCTTAATACATATTATAATATTTTTCTTCTGATTAGATTAGAGATTCAGTAAGATTAACACTTTAATTTTAAAGATTTTTTAAATAGAACTGCAGTCGAATTGTATTGGGTACAGTCTAAATTTTCATAATATGTATTAAGTATCCAATTATATAATATTAAGGCAATTTTTATTGACCAAAGTAAAATAAAGACACTTGTAATGAAGCAAAAATTGCTTATCTCAATTATATGATTATTCCATTATATTTAGATGAGCTTTAACCCCAGAAAGTGTGCTAGTCATATTTGTATATTTGCTAGTCTGCTTGTTTTTTTTAGCTTGGTTCAAAATTACAGTTAGAGGCATAGCTCAAATGTTGCGTATACGCAATTTTCGAGTTGTTATACAAATTATGCCCTTATGTCTGCTTGTAGAGTGGAATCTTCTGGGAATTTGGTCTGTGTCTGTTGGGCTGCGGCTAAAAATAGTGCTAAATTTTTTAGCTGCAATAATTATACGGCAATTAGCAAAATGTTCAATAATGCAGCTATGGAAGGCAGCCGTTACAATTTTTGACTGCACTCGGTAAACTTCTAATTGCCATTAGCGCACTTTACTTTTTCAGCCACTTCAGCTCATCCCGCATGGCTGAAGTGAGAAGCAATTGGTGCCAGGCAGGTAAACTCCTCCCTCTGCCCACCACCCGCTTAACACATTTTCCATTTTTGGCGCGTAATTAGACCGCGCCGTTAGCTGCTGCTGCAACTGCAGCTGTTGGTGGCCTGGCTGCTTTGCTGGCTGGCTGACTGGCTGGCTGTCTGGCTGGCTGTCTGGCTGTCTGATTGCCTGGTTGCCTGTAATTTAGTTCTAATGGCGCACTTAAAGTGCAGGCAATTATTTTAGACCTCTACCAAAGTAAACCTACATCTATAACACAAGGGACCAAGTGTATAATGCTCTGCGCAATCTCGTTTGCAACTCAGAAAATATAATGCAAACTAAAGTTTTCCCCATCTCGCCTTGTCTCTGCGCTTATGACTTGAAAATTGGCAGAAATGCTTATTGTACAGCAGTCCCATCATTTATGTGCACTAAAATCAATAAATACTTGACAATATGGATACTGTATGTGGATAATTATATTTTAATTGAGTTGATTGTATTGAAAACCTTCAATTCTTCAAGTCAATTTTTCCATTTAACATAAATGATTAAAAATGTCAAAACCAACAAATACAATAAGCCCATTTGATCCACGAGAATCGAGTATAATATCAAATCATTTTTTCTGATGCTAAAAAATTCCCTGAACTTACCGTCAAACAAATCTTATTGAGCAAAAGTTTAAAATACTACATATGTTCGGAGAATACTATTCCCTCTATATAAATGCTTATAAATGTGTGTGCAAATATACACCACTATAACAATCAGTCTATAACTACACTTCCATGTGCCAGCTCACTGGAGACTAATGCTGGCGCTATCTGAAATATGCAAAAATCAACTCGGCTGTTGCAAGTGCCACAAGTGGCGCATGTGCTCGTCTGCCAAATAACGGAAAGCAATATGCACTGGCAATATTTTTTCCATCTAAGAATACTCATAGTTTCTTTAAAAAAGGATGAACAAATAAAAGCACAACAAGTTTTGACAAGTCCTGTGGCCGGGACATACACTGGCGATAGGGAAACAATGTGATGTGTGCAGCATGTCTTGATTTGCATAATCCCCGCTTCTGAATTTTCGTTTCTCTTTTTTTAGCGTTTTTATGACAGCGACAATCGATAGTCAGATAGAGCCATTGTGCACTCTCTGTTCGGGGAGACATCAATCAAAATTTCATATGTCCAATAGCATGCCAGCTTCATTGCCAGAGCCAGAGGCAGGGGCAGAGACAACCCCCTTCCCACTTTCACTCACAGCCCCATAGCAAATATGTCCAGATCATCGGTAAGCTGGCCCAACATTGCGGGTTCGTATTGATAAATATTTACTACGCACTCGTACGTTAAATACTTTTAACTTTTATTTCAAAGTTATTGATTTATAAGGAGAATTCATTATATTTGTATACTAATACTATTGACAACTCTGTTAAAACCCACTCCCCTCTCCACCCAAAGTAAAACAAACATGTGTACATTAAATTAAACAAAAAATAATTAAGCCAGAAAAACCCTTTATGCGTTCGTTGCATAATAATGTATACTTTTCAGTTTTAGTAGTCCATATAAAAATGCTCATAGTGAATGCTTAAAAATTATAATTTGTTTTGCTTTAGCGCTTTTGGGAAATCTGTTGACTTGGTATATGTATGTAAGCATTTAGCATTCATTCTTTTCATTTTTTTTTTTTTGGTTTTGTTATTGACTTGCACGTTTGAACTTGCTTAAAAGTTCTGGGTTCAATATATTTTGCTGTCGCTTTATTGTTACTTCGATTCCATTTCTTTTTTGTTGTTTTTGTTTTTACATTCTTGTGCGTTGTTGTTGTCGTCGGCGGCACCCAAAGCGCTCATAAATCAAAAAAAGCTGTTGTTTGCTTACAGGCGCACCCACTCTATGTCTGAGTGTATCAGTGTGTGTGTGTGTGATGTGTGTATAAATCACAAAGCATGTCCTTTGCCAATACAAACACAATTGAGCATGCATATGCAACAGCAGCGTGCCTCAGTATGCGAGCGGAACAAAAAGTATGCAAAAGAAATTGCGTTAAAAAAATTTGATTAAAAAGTTTGTCGCCGCCGTTGTGTGTATACGCTGGTGTGTGTGTGTGTGTGGCTCGTTATATGTATCGGTAACTGTCACTGACACACAGCGCATAGCACTGAGTACTGAGCACTGAGCACACATATAGAAGTCGGGCGACCAGCGGACATTGTGCTTATCGATACGAGGACATTGGCATGCCATGGCCAGTGTCGAGGCATGTTATAAATCTTTCAAAAGCCAAACGAAACGGGTCTTGAATTCAATTTTACAACTGACAACTGAGACAAGGCATTGGCCACAGGTTCGCTGCCACAAACTTCTGCGTCTGCCACATAAATATGTATAATTATTAACGCTTTTTTAGGGCTTGTCAATTACAAATGTTATATGTTTTGAATTGTTAAAATTTCGCTGGGCTTACGAACTGCCGTGAACAAACTTATGGTTCCACCTGTCGTATGCGCAATTAGGTTTTCCCATTTCTTCCTACCTCTCAGTTGCTCTGAAACTTTCTGCTTCTCGCTGCTTGTCGCAAGCTCTAATTGTGATTTTGCAACAACTGTGAACTGTGAATTGTGTGACCCTGTATTCATTTGTGTCAGCTGCAGCGAAATTAGTCCTGTTAGCTTAACGTGACTCCGAGTAGAAATTATCTAGGTTTTTCCCCCACCCCACCACCCTACAGCAACCCCTTTAGCTAGTTGCAGCAAGTTCAAGGTTGCACAAAAATTTGCCATGCAAATGGCACTTCACAAATACTCACACACACACATGAATCTCAAATGGCGCTAACAAGCTTTTTCCTCCTCATATCCTACAAAGGAAATAGGTTTTCCGTTGCATTTGTTACCAAAAAGTACACAGAGAGAACTGGGACAGTGTTAGGCGAGGCAGGTCCTTTCCAAAAGAAGCCAAGCTTAAAGTAAAAAACTAAAACTAAATGGAATTGTTGAAGCCAAAATTCTAGAATGCAAAAAGGGGATGAAAAATCACGTTGCATGCTACAGAAAAAAATGCGTAACAATGGCGTAAAAATTAAATGTCAGCCTAAAACTATGCAATGCTAAATGCATCTGGTGTCAGAGGGGAATTGAAAAGGTGGTTAGCTTTGTGGGTGGCTGGATTTAAAGCTGGTTAGGTACTGGTTGGTTGCTTTTTTATGGCTTGCCACGTTCGGAGTCCGGACTTAGCACAGAAAGTTGTGGGTAAACTTTTAAGCCTGGCCCTGAGTAGAAGCCATGTAAAAAACGGTAGAAAGTTTGTAGTCAGTAAAAAGCCGAAGCAGATGGATAAATTCCAGATTGTCCAAGATAAAGAATTAAAATTTAAGGATATGATAAATAAATTAATGCAATAATGCATAAAATATTGAAAATAAATTGTAAATCTACAAATAAGGGTATTAAGTCAATTAAATAAAAATTGAGCTCGCAATTTAATGTTAAGTTGCGGAAAATTGTTCACAATAAATCTTAACAAATAGGTTTGCCTTTATATCGAACACCCTTTTGACCAACATCTTCAGTTGCCCTGTTGACAGCTAATTACTGAGCTCGTTCGTCATTTTTCGTTTCTTTTACAGCTGGAGACCTGTCGTCTTTTCAGTCTGGTTGTCTGGTTGTCTGGATTTTCGATTAATGCCGTTGAGTCTGTGAACTGGGTGAATAAATATGCAAATCCGTAAACAAGTTGAGATTCAACTTGGTTGACTCACAAACAACCTCAATCGAAGCTAGGTGCGTATTTGTCCTTGGTTCTTTGTCTGCATGTGTGCGTGAGTGTGAGTATTGTAATTGAAATCGCATTGAGACGTGAAATGAAACGTAAAGTCATCGAATCAATTGAAATGAAAATTAAATTAAATGCATACGCTCATACATTTATTCATACTCTCTCTCAGACACATACACAAAGGCATACACTCACTGCTTAATACGAGCATACCCGTACATATTCACAATCCCATTCACATTCGCACACATAAACTCAATCTTAATTAAACACAGACACGCATATTGAGTTACTTGAAAGGAAAAGCATTCGTTTGACTCTGACTCACTCACAGAGTGAAAAGTGGGGAGTGGGAGAAAGGAATTGGCATGTAAGAAAGGTGTGTGAATGCATGAGTATGTGTTGTTAGGTTCTTAAGGGTTTTACTTTTTAACTGCATTTTTTAATATACTTTATTATTATAACGATATGTGTACATTTTTGAAGAAAAATCTATATAAATTAATGTCAATCTAGAAAATAACTGCTTGATAAAATTGATGTGGACTTTGAAAAAATTACTCTTCATATTTGTTTGGAATCAATCCAAAGTGTTACTGTTATGTGGAGCGGCTTATTTAATGCTTAAATTAGTTAACGAATGCTTTTGAGATTTTGCTTTTAATTGAGCGTGAAGTAAATATTTGAGTAAAATTCTGTACATCTGTTTCTGTCCTAAATATATTCTGTACCAAGGGGCAAATAAAGTGTACTATACTTTTTTCACATACCCTCTTGAGAGTATGAAAAGCGTTGCTCAAATAAAAATCACAGATACTCAACAAAAATGAATTTTATTAAATTCAAATGTTTCGGAGCAGAACGCAATACATACTTATGTGATACTCAGTGGTGCGTTTTTATTTAGGCAAATTTGCGCAGAAAGAGAAAGCTGTAAATCAAATTTTGGGAACTGAAGAAAATGAAAGCGACAGTCCTTCAGTTAGAAAAAAGAGAGCATTTTAAAATGCTTTTAGCGCTGCTTATTTAAATTAGCCGCTTTGAGGCGAAAAAATGCATAAGTGTAAATCTAATAATGAAACCGCAAGTAATACATGAACCTATCCGAGCATCAGCAGGCTATCAAATCAAATAAGCTTAGCCAATCGTCGCATAAATTTATGACACATTCAAACCACAACTGACGACTGACACTGCCATGCGAGATGTCCTGTCTTGTCGAAGCCAGGTAATTCCATTACAAGGGAATCACATTTGCTACAACTACAATGACAACAGCAACAACATCAACTGTATATGTAGTACTTTATGGTATGTGTGGAATATGCAAAGACCAGTCCACTTGAAGCACATGGATGAAGCAAAAACTGAAACTAATTTTCCACTTTGCAGCACAATCTAAGCCAATGAAGTTGCAAATTTCGGATGCCTTAAATTAAAGCTAGAAATCCTTACCTTCTCTCATCACAAATTGTTTAAATAGAATATTATTTTTAATATGCTTTAGTTTCTCTCAGTTTCACTATTTAGTCTATTCTGATCAATGTTCAGAATGCGTAATCTCTACTTTCATAATAAATAATTTTTGTTATATAATTACAACTTTATTGGATTCATGAATTTTCACTCATTACCAGAATTTTCCACCCAATATGGAATGTTTGTTAATGTTCAATATTCGTTTCTAGATACTCTTCATCGTCAAGAATGTCTTCGTCATCATTCTGCTCAACTTTTTCATTCACCAGATTTTCGATATTCGTTTCAATTTGTGCGTTATAATCAACTTTGGAAGGCCGCTTCTCATCGTTTTCTGCAGGTCTAATGATTGTCAAACCGCCAGCTAATAAAAAGGTCAAGGCAATAGCCACATAGCCGGTAGCATAAATCTGTGGCTTGCTGAGAAAAACATTTAAATACCAGATCAAATGGCGAGTTCCAGCCACCATATGATAGGCAAATGGAAGAACTACAAAGAACTTAAGAATATTAAATAATGTCCTGCTGAATTCACATTTTTCGATCTTCTCTGCCAAGGCATCGACACTGATATCGCAGCATAAGCCTGACACTCCAATTATCCAAATGCCTAACGCCAATACGAATCCACTCATTCTCAGAAATATCGACATCACTGAAGTCAGCTGTTTCTTATAAATTCTCAGATGTGGTGACAGCTCACGGCCCAGTTTCATGTTCCTCTCATCATAACCCATATTTGAATAGAGGGCGGGCATGATACGCAGCTCAATTTTGGGCGGACCAGCGGGACCTTTGAGTTTCTTCATTTCCTTCTTATCACGTCCTCTTTTGCCATCACTTCCACCGTGGCCGTCTTCATCACGCAAATTGTCTATTTCATCGAATTTTTTCTTATTACCACTGCCTGATATTTTAGTGAATTTTCCTTCGTCATCATTGTCTTTAAATTTTGAGTAGTGAATTGTCTGTTGTATCAAAGGAGTGGTCAAAACACGTTGATTTCCATGCAGAATAAGTTGAGCACTTCGCTGCAGGGGTGTTTTAAAGTAGCGGTTTCTATGATGAATCTGAGTGAGTTTATTTAATTATTAAAAGGCCCGAGAACAACTTACATGGAGTACATTCTTACAATATAAATAAAATGTGTAAAATGTAAAAAAGATTATATTCAACTAAATATGTAAACTCATGGATATTGTGATGTGTTTTTATATTATAATCTTTAAGACGTCAATATCTTAGCTCCATATATTTAAAGACTCGCTATGCTCGTATCACTATTTATTAAACATTTCACACATGCATTGCTTTAAAGTTATAGTGCAGCAGTCACTGTAACTTCAGTTTACATAAAATTTCTGACAGGCATCTCATTCAGTTAGACAGTTAGATAATTGGAACGGATTTTGCAGTTTATAAATTTTCATAATTTGCTATAACTTACCAACTTGGCAGAAACATCCAGACAATCTAAGGTCCAAACTTTTCCGCATGCCAAGCGCATTATCAAATATTTATGGCAGGAATTTTGTTAAGCGCTTCAAAATGCATGAGGGACAGCAACAAAAATTCCAACACTAACTGCAAAAGCACAATGTTGACTTCTCGCAACACACAAATGTCAGCTTTATTTTAGTTTTTCCCTACATATTTTCCACTGAGTACCAAAGCTTGTTGAATCATATGAAAAAATGGATTTTTTTACTTTGCATTTCGGTATTTATTCTTCGTTTCGTTATCCTTTGAGGGTGATATGATAAGAAGGATACTTGGTAGGACATTGGCATCGTCAGTTGGCAGTTGTTCTGTAACATAATACGATAAACAGAACAGCTCTCGTATAAAGATAGCTATAACTCTCTTAGAATATTTGAGAGCCATTTGGTAAAACTATTATGATCCTATATTTTTTTTATACAGGGAAAGTTATAATGAATGGATGTGAGGTATTTTCATTAAATTGACAGGAAGAGTATTGAGTTGATATAATTCTTAGAAAGTCGACAGCCTTTAATTGATCAATCAATCAATTTATCAAATTGGTTTCCAAAAATGAGATACATTGAGTTTTGAGACCATTTTATGATATGATTTTGCGATATGAGCCTTATTAACAGAGTGAGAGTATCTTTTAGTTGAGCATTTTCGATTTGGTAATTTTCAGGTGTTTACTTTTATTTGAATATATTGTATTGTAGATGAAAATATATATAATTTTTTTCAGCTCAAACGTTCATGAAACATTTATTCCGACACCTGAATGATTCACCAGAAAAGTCAACACCATAAGTATATATCCGAATATAGTAAAGTATATAAAATGCTTATAAGTATATGTATATGTATATAAGAAAATTCATATATATCTGTATGTTTATATGATGTGTTGCTGCAAACTGACAAAAAAAGGTTGAGCAGAAATATATGAAAAGTTAATTTGAAAAAATCTCTTTTGACAGTGCGCGGTGGGTGTTCGGAAGCTCGGGAAGATGTGAAGGGAGCGAGCCATTTTAAAAGGCGCAGCTGCGCTGTTGTTGTTCTTACAGTTGCTGCTGTTTTTGTTATTGTTGCTGTTATGCTGCTGCTGCTGCTGCTGCCAAGTCGTAGTCAGTCACTTGCATGATTCTGTCGAGCTGCAGCTACAACATCGCTGTCCACAGTAAACGATGAAAAATGTGCAAAAAATTGTACACATACAGAAGGAGAGAATATGAGCGAAAGGCGACGCACACACACACACACACAGATAGAATAACGCATAAGGAAGAAGCTCCTGCTGTTTATATAGCCTGGCTACGTGTATAAATAACGGTAACATTTTAAATCAGTCGAGTGACTGCAGGAAAAGGCAAAGCGAAAGCTCAACTGGTGCCAACTCAGCGACGTTACTGACAACCCCTATTCCCAGTTTCCGGTTCCCAGTCACCTCATTCCCTGAAACCTGTCTGCCTTCTTGTTTGTCCTGACATTGATGTTGCTCTGCATGCGTGTGTAGCTGTGTGTGAGTCTGTTGAGTGTGTGTGAGTGTGTGTGTTAACGTCGCCGCAACAATTTCATTCCTCATACATTTCTGGGTAAAATGCTGCCTTGTCTTCTGCTCCACATCCACAAAATGCAACCATGTCGCCTCGTTTCCCATTTTGGACGCTCTGCTTTTTTTTTTTTTTGTATTTTTGGCTTGTACAACAATGCTTCATACATTCTGCAAAATTTATGAAATTTCAACCCATTTTTTGCGAACTCGGGCGTTGGTAGCGGTTATTAAATCTTGTCTTCCGTTTAATTGGTTTTTAAAATTTTAATTAAAAGAAAGAATAAACGATATGTTTCTAGTGACAGAGCATGCGAAAGTCGCCCAAAGGATTACACTATATTGGGTTTGACTTGAATTTTTTGCACAATATAAATATTAATAGAGTCGAAAATTCATTAAATTCTTAATACTTTGTGAGTCGTGTACAACCTAATACCTTGGTTATGTTGCTTTAAAATGTGTTAATTACTTTCCTGAAACCCATAATCTAATACATTCTTGAAACTTACAAGTCTTGTTATTACGTTCTTACTACTTGTGAGTGCACATTTGAGGTGATACTTTAAAGAACTCAAAGTTGTCTTTGTCATTTAATTTAATCACACAAAGAACACAAATCTCGAAATCCGTTTGTTATAATGAATCAATGAAATGTCGAAAGATATTTATAGTGCATAATCCTTGAGGTTGCATTACAACTCAATCGACTTCGCAGACATTGAAGGACTCGTTATTCCTCATGGGCCAGAGTGCGGGAATTCCATTAAGTTTATTAAGAGGCTTTAATTAGTTTATGCACAACAACAAGAGCTGCCCACGTACAGCAAGCGAAGAGAAAAGAAAAACGTGCCTACATTTCATTAATTACCGAGCTGTCAAGGCAACCAGCGACCACTTTAAGACGCTTCTTACCTTTTGATGGCCCCCGGTGTCAAGTAATTTACAAAGCACAAACAACAATGGGACTGTGGTGGCAGGTTAGGGGATTTGGTATACTCCGATTGAGAGTCGAGGGTTTTGATTGAACACTCGCATCTTAAGTTTTGACGTTAATCTTTGATTAGAGAGTGGGTCGTCAGTTTCGCTGACACTTCATTATGTGATTTTAATATGAGTATATACACAACAATGCCGGCAGCCGTTAGAATCTCATTTAACAGCGAAACGTTTGATCATAATTAGTGTACTTGAATGTCCTCGTTCATTCAATCGAGTGTCAGCTTTGCATCAGCACCAGCACCAGAAACAGAAACAGAAAAAGCAGCAGCAACAGCAACAGAAACAACAGCAACATCATCGCAAGCATCAACATCAGCGAAAATAACAAAATGTCGCAAATCAGTAAGAGGCGGCTCTGAAATGGTGGGAGGGGGCGGGGGTACAGGGCGGGTACTACTCATGGTCTCTTTCACTTGATTGGCAGTTTTGGCCCCTTTGCTATCGCCGTTGCCCTGATTGCCGTTCTTTCAGCTTGCTCTCTATTGATGCTGCTGCTGGTATTTGTCTAAGCGGATTTCATTCGCATATTAATTGTAGTCTACACAGCGACAAAAGTAGGCTGCCTGGTCACTAATTAAATAGAGTTCCCTTTGACAATCGCCCTCTGAATTCCTGACAGTGTACCCGTCCCTGTGTCGCAAAGGAGACGCGTCAAATTGTCAAACACGCGCTAAACTTTAGTGTGGGTAAATATTTTTCAATTAAAATATCTGACAGGCTATTTGCTCAGCACTTTGGCGGCTTTTATAAAAATTTAGTGGTTTCGTAGATGCCAATTGCCATCGGTGGAAAGAAGCACGTTCAAGATGAGCATGATGAGCAGTTATATCGACATTACTGTTAGTTCTTCTAAAGGTAATCAAGCTAATCAACGCAAGATATTAAGAAATTTAATTAAAATTGTTTTAAATTAAAAAAAAGATGAAACTCCAAATGTGAGAAATGCAATGAAGCGGAATTGAAAGGTTCATAGATGTGGTTTGCTAATGGAGTTTTTACTTATGAAGATATTATCACAAAAACTAATGAGATGCAAATAAATATTTGCTAATAATCTCTAAGCTGTGAGAATCAAAATAGATGATCATTTGAAGTTGTTTACTTAATATATTTTTAATGGAATAATATTTAATATATATATTTAATATTTATAGCATTCAAATAATATCCATTATTAAGCACATGCAATTTCAAAATCATATTTACACAAATTTATTTTTTTTTGTAATTTTTAGGGTATATTTAAAACAAAACTTTTACCGTTTGTACGTTTCAGCCGCATTAGCTGCATGCCGCATGGTGTGGTGCTAAAATACCTTAAGCGTCACAAGTATGTGTAATATGTATGTTTAAGTGTTATTGAAGGTTGGCATTTATTTGACTGAACTCGAAGCCAAATCGACATGTAACTTTTTGTGTATTTACGAAATTTGTAACTGGAGCACTGCAGACACATGAGGGAAAACTAAGCCAAATAACCAAATCAACAAGAAGACCTGAAGCCAGAGCTGCTCAGCTGCTCACCTGCTTCGGCAAACTGTCGATAATTAGCTGGAAAAGTTTGAACTAGGCCATTAACACGCATTTGCTGCATAATGGGCCTGTCTGGAATAGATTTTCAGCTTTGTGGCAATACGTTAGACCTTTTGTCTATTGGCTTTTACCGCTTTCCTCATACCACGGTATGCATTAACTCAAATAGCTCAAGCCATGTTTTGTGGCGGCAGGCAAAAGTTTGAACCACTTAAACTTGACGGTTTATGGCAACAAGAGCAACATTTTCAACAATTGGCACAACAATAGCCGCACACTTGACTGGTTCTAAGTGTTTTGTAATTAAAGCCAGAAAAAAGATCGAAAGACGCCTTGAACTTATTCCAACCAGAAGCTATTGCCGTGGTTGCATTGCGTGTGGCGGTGGATTGCAGTATGACCAAGTTGCAGCCGCAATTGTTGCACGCACAGACACAGAAAAGTAGAAAATATATTCACAGACGTGTCTACATATATATATTAAAGTTCGTATTTGCATGGCACAAAATGTATTTCATATTTTTACCTCTGCACATTGCGGCTAAGACTCCAAGGGGGCGTTTGGGAGCTGAACAAGTTAGCATGGCCTCTAATTACCTTTTTGCCTGGTGTGCCGGGCCAACTTTTTGGCCTGATAATTTCTTAATACTGAACCCACTTGATTGTAGTTCAGCCAGAAGGCAGCTGTGCCTAGACGAGTACTTTTTGAACTTCAGCAGAGAGGGACCGAGGGTAGTTTTATTATCCAGCTGGTATCAGTAATGACATATGATTGAGAAAGTTTTACATTTTAAGTACTTGCACTTGATTAGAATATTATTATAATAAAACAAGAAGAACAAGCCATTTTATAGCTATAATCCACATAAATATTTTATAAAAACTCCTACAACTGAGTTAAAATGTAATTAGCTTGTAATACAAGTGTTCGTTTTGTATATTGATTGCTCACTTGTAACAATAAATGCACAGTTTCATAGTATAGCCTGACTTTCTGTGAAATGCTGAGGACTTGAACTCAAACTTAATGTATCTTTTGAGTAGCAGAGGGTCTTTTAGTAGATGGCTGCTGCATCTGTCATCGAAGTAACCAATTTTCAGTGAATTCAAGAACTTACAAACGATGTGCTTCTTTTGAGTGTCACTTGGCCAATTCGACAAGTGGTCCACTTTGGCCCTTGAGATGTCAATTGATCTGCAGCAGACATAAATCAATAGCTTTCGAAACTGGCCACAGCAGCTGCATAACCGCAACATGTCAGCCTTAAAAATGAGCCGTTGCAGCTGCTTCCGTTGCCCATTAAGCCAAGTGTCCGTTTTGTCAGCGGGCTGTATCCGCCGGAGTAAAGGGGTCAAATAAGTAATTGCATTAAAGCCTGAAAAATTGCTGGCAGTTAAGCTGCCAGCTGACTGCTGCCACTGTCGTGTCTAATTGAATTTTTCAGCACCTCGCTCATTTATTAATCCGATTTCAATCGACTTGCAAGTCCCAGGTGGAACATTGCATTTCCCAGCGAATTAATGACATTCATTAGCCGCATTTAGATGGCAATCAGACAACCTAAAAATAAAGACGAAAACAAGAACCATACTTAAATTGCCTTCAGCTAGCATTTAAGTTTGTACATGGTTATTAGCAATTGAAGTTCAACTTCAACTCTACGCTGAGAGTCTAACTCATTTTTAACGAATTGGTCACGATTTAAATTGACAAATCCATCTATTTGAGTAGTTTCTGATTGTCATAAGTTCATTTATTTTTAATGCAGAAATAAAATTTGAATTTTTAAATAATTCTCGGAAACTGATGAATAAATGAGGGATATATATATGGTTAAATTTACTAGACTGTGTGTATAAAATTGGGTCAAATGTTTTAACTTAGATATTTCGGGGATTGCCTGCCTTTTAATTAGCATGTTTATTTGACTTTGCCTGTACGAGTGAGCACAAAGTTTTTGGGACTGGCTCAGCATCTGAAGCGCTGTGCCAATGGCGCACAAGGCGTATGTGTAATTTCTATATATATATGTACACATATATGTGTTTGTATATTTGTGCCAGCAACGTACAAGCTGAGTGTTGATTAAACAAATTGCAAATGAGTTTCGGTTTTTTGTAGTAGCTATTGTTGTTGCTGTGCTGAATTGTGTGTGTTGGCCAAGATAAACAAACAAAGCCTTGGGTAAGACCTGCACTTGCATAAACTCTTATAAAACTAAATAAATATGCAGACACACAAAGACTAACTGTTGTTAAATGCACAAATAAAAGGCAAATGCTGACGGTAGGTGTGTCTTTTTATAATTCTCTCTCTCTCTCTCTCTCTCTCTCTCTGTGTCTCGTCCCGTCTGTCTGCTTCTGTCAGTAGGTTGTGCAAATGACAGTGAGTTATTTAAGAAACGCAATTTCAATTAAATATGCAAAATATTCAAAGTCTAATTTGGACAGTTACCCATTGTACTAAAGGATTTCACTCGCTTTTCTGGCAACTACCATTTTGTTGCGAAAAGTTGCAGCTAAAATGCTAAGATACTTAAATTTTTATATGAAGAGCTGCAGCATCAGCAGCAACGACAACAATAGCAAAGCAGCAACTAAACTTTGTAATCAACAATTTGCATATTTGCATTGGAAATGGCAACAACTCTGCCACCTTCACCTTGCGCGCAACGCTTTTCATTTTTTTTCTTGTAGTTTTTTGTGTTTTTTTATTGTTGTTATTGTAGTGGTTTTTTTTAGAGTCCTTAGTTGCATTGTTTCATTATATCGTTGTTGTTTTTATACTCTGTATTTTATAAAAGTTAGAAACGAGAATGTTAACTTATCGATGTTAAAGAGTATTTCATACTTATATATTGTGTTTTACTTTAATGCGCAATGGAACTCTTAATTAGGGGCATTGCTAAAAAACAATTGTTAATCAATCGCAAATAACAAAAAAGAAGGCAGCTAATCTTTCTAAAATAACGGATATTTGACCAATTAGCACAAAATTTTTCCAATGTATTTAAGACTTTGTTTTATTTTATAAATTAAAAACTGTTTTAGAAGTTAGGGTAGTTTTTCAATAAGTAGTTTTGTGAATATTAAAAACTTATTGCAGGGTATATTCTCGTCGGTCAAACTCAACCATTGCTCTTTAACTGTTTGTTTGTTGTTTCATCCTTGTTTGCCTGCTTTTTGCAGGCTTTTAAGCATTTGGCAAGCATGAAACTTACTTCATTTGCGTTTATATGATTTTCTGCTCTAATAACTAAGGTGTAAAGGCTTTTCATGCGAAGAAGAAGGGTATAGAAATCTGTAATTTTCCTATAAGTATATGTGATATAATTAGTTAAATAAAGATTGAAACCACAACGTCAATTATATATGAAGTGTATGTGGACTTATTAAAGTCTGTGAAGTAACTTGACTTGATACGACCGCTAAGCACTGACCATAAGCGTTCTAGGCCAATTCCATTTAGCGACTGTTGACTGTTGACTGGATAATTATGTGGTGCGTGCGAGATTTATGCGCAGCCAGCGACCAGCGTAGTTAGCCAATCTGGGCCAGGATTAAGGTGAAAAGACAGGACACGAATTTTCGGTTGATGGCGTTTTCATCGTCGTTGCCGTTGTCGTTGTCGTTGACGTCGACTGTGCTGCATGTGTTGCAAATAAATTCACTGCCTGTGGAGACGGGCGATGAGCAAACAATGCGGCGCAGGAGCTGACACTAAATAAGCAGACTTGTGTAGGTGCAAATGGTGCCCTCTGAGCAAGTACGGGTGTGTGTGTGAGTGCGAGTGTATGTGTATGTGTGATACAATATTCAATATTACAGACACAACTGCCTCGGCCCTAGTTCGTACAGTTCGCGCGTGCCTTGAAATTAAATGTCGTTATAAGTAGGCATTTATATACAACGCAAGACAGTGCACTAATACACGCACACATACTCACACACACGTATACAATACAAACTGTGCTATGAGTATCTGCCACATATTCATTTGCCATCCGACTTTCGACTGTCAGCAAGTCAGTCTCAGTTGCGTTTTGTTTGTGCTGGAGTTTGTCTTTTGCCACACAAAACAAATATTGAAAAAGAAATAAACGCAAGCTAAATAATACAACAGAAATAAAGAAGTTGTGCGTGACACATACACACATACACAGACGTTCTCACAGATACACGCTAATCCTAAGGAAAGCTGACGTTGTCATTATGTTCAATAGAACCTTCACACCCACAACTTAAGTTCACTTTTAACTCTTATTCAACAAATATTTCGAATATTGTTGTCAGACAAGAGTTTAACTTCGTACAGCTGTAAATATAATAATTCAATTTGCAAAATACTATATGATTATGATATACATATGACCCCTATGCTACTATTTTATAAAAACTCATTGAGTTGCTTCTTCTAGTACTCAAAAAAGATAAAACTCTAGATATATAGAAATACGGTTCAGATTGTTACTATGGAATATAATATATTATATATTTTTCTGTAAATGTCATACTATATTAAACGAATTTAATGCTTTAAATTTAAACCACTTAAGCATTTGCAGCTGTTGCCGCACAGTATTAAGACAATTTATTTGCAACTCTGAAGACTTTAGTTCTTCATTAAGTACAACCCAATTACATTCTGCAAACGCATACAAATAACTCTAAGCACTCTCACACACATTCACACATATAGATACACACGTACTCAGTACACTCATCTAATTATTCTCTCAATTATAAATCCTCGTATCTGTACTCCATTGCCCCCTCAATCCATCATTCTGTGGCTAAACGCCCCAAAGCTCCAAGTGTTGTTTGTATGCTGTTGTGTGTGTACTACTTATATGTTATGTGTGTATCTGCTGGTGTGTGTAAATGTGTGTGTAGTTACAACGCATTGAAATTGCAAACAGGCAGCTGGCAGCATCATTACAAACTGAACTGTAAGCGTTTACAATCGATGGTAAAGCAAATCATTGTCATTACGTGGGCGTAACCTCACGCATATGTACACACATATATACAGACACACACACACACACACACACATCTGTACAAACCATAGTGCGAGTTTGAGGACGAGAGAGCAAAGCAATTTCCGCACAAGTTTGTGGCTTCTGCCTGCCAATAAGTTTGTATTTTGCATTAAGTATTGGGGCGCGTGCATTGTAACAATAATGAGCTTTAATCATAATTGATTTACAATGTCTGCCTGCATCGAGGTCTGTCATTAATGCCATTCATTCAAAAGCTCCAATTCCAATCACAATATCCATCAGTTAACTCGCACAGCCGATTTATGCGCTGCAATAAACCTCCTCAGACAAATTATGCCTCCGCGGAGCCTTGACGGCTGAGTTCATTTTTCATACAGCTCCCTAGATCTTCCTGCCCTGAATCCAGCCAACGAAAAAACTTTTGCCCTTTTGCAGCTCAACACTCGTCGTTTATTGACTTATAGCCATGGCTGGCAGTCAGCATAGAACAAATGGCTTTCGCACAAAGCCAAAAGTTTTTGGACCTAAGGACTAGCGCCATAATATGCAAATATTTTCAACGGCCAAAAACTTTTAACAATTGCAACTTATTCGAGCCTGTTGCCACTTGTCGTCTTCTGCATTTAACAACAGTTTAAAATCAATTGCATTATTGATATGTCTTAGATGGACTCTCTGCAAGTTGGCAATGACAAAAGCGAATCCGCTGGATAAATAAAGTTTAGGAAGGTTACAAACAAACTAAATTTAACGATTTATGTACATGTGTTGAGAAAGAAGGAAAATTAAAGCGACAAGGAAGATCAATACGATAAATATGCTTTAGGAGCTTAACGTGATAATAAACCTGCTGTAAGAAACGAGAAATAGAGTTACAAGGAAAGTAGCTGTCGAAGTCGGATAGTCGGATAAGAAAACAGGGAAAGTAGAAAAGCTAAAGAATTTACAATGAGAATAGCGAGAAAATTAATTCAAAGCAGAACAGAGAAGAATTTAGATTACAAAAATTTAAGCGAAAAGTAAAGAAAGATCGTGCGATGCAAAATCAAACACTTAAGCAAAACAAATGTGTCGCGAGAAGTGAGACAGTTGAAAATAAAAAAATTAAAACAAAAGAGAGCAAAGCAATTGATGGTAAGAGTTGCTTAGCAAAATATGCTTCAAGAGGAAGTGATATTTCAGGCAATAGTCAATGAAAAAGGGAATACGTAAAGCGAATGCGGGAAAATGAGTAACAGTATAGAGAAGTGAAACGAAATTGAAATAAAAGCACAATTAGGAGTAAAGCTATAAAAATATTCTTGCAGTGGCGAACTATTTAAATGATTGGCACAGTAAGAATTTTAAACTTTATTACTCTTTTAATACCCTTAATGTCCTTATTTTATAAAAAATTTTTTTTTTTAAATATAATGACAAGTTTTTAGCTATATTCGGGTTTTTTCATTACAGGAGATGCAGCAGTAGTAGAACTGTTATAATGTGGTTGCTACCAAGTGTAATCAATATACTTCCAAAATTTATATGAAAGTCTTTAATTCTTTAATAAAGTGTATTAAATGATAACCTTAAATGAAACAACTTGCGATTTCTACATGCTATTAGATTGAAAGTGCTGGATTGTTTTGATGAACTTGGATATCACAAGTTGAAGCTGGGAATTTACTTGGTGTTGTGCAGGGGATTCAGGAGCGTGCAGGATGGAGACAAGCAATTCATTTGTCAGCTTAAGATTCACTGATTGGCCATTTAGTTAGGCGACGTCATAAAGATATGAGAGTTGGTCTGCTTTGGTCTGGTCTGTCATTCATTAGCAGTGGACAAGCTTTTAGCTGATAGTTGTGCTTAGTTGGTGTGCAGTATGCAAATTGTTGTAGCTGTAGATGTAACTGCACTTCACTAGTTTCAAGGCTTGCTTGCAATCTTTGTTGCTGCTATTTAAGTCTTGGCTTTGGCTTTGTTTGTTTAATAAATTTGCCTTGGCAAAGACAATTTCAAATTCTTCCAGCAATTGGCAAACAGCAGCAACTGCCACAGTGCCACATTGCGACTGCCACAGTTGTAGCTTGGGGCCCCTGGCCAGCTATTGCCAGCTGCAGTAACTGTAATAGTAACAGTAACATCACCAGCTTCGGAATCCGGTCCGGTACATGTCGGAGGACAAAGGAAACCAATTAACAGTCGCCATTGTTTCACTTGGTAATTCAACTAAATTGCAGGTTCTCTCCCCTTGCCGTTGCCATGACCATTTGAGCTGAAGTTGCATAAGCAAATATCCAGCAGCTCCCTGAAGTTCAGCAGTTGAGCTGCTTTATTGCCACAAAATGTGCACCTTGAACATAGAGCAAAGAAGAAGAGTTTTGTGGGTGCAACACTTATGACTTGCTTCACTGTCTGGAAAAACCAAAATAAGATTAAATGACCTGCAACATACTTAGCACATTTTTACTGTTTATGCTGCAGAAATTAAGCAAATAAGACGTGAAAATTGTGAGGAAAGTTAATTGTTAAAAAAATGGAAAGTACAGTCCTAGAAAAAACCTAATTTAGGTCACAAAAGATAGTTATTTTAGATATATATTTGCACACGTATTGATCACAATTTTTTCTCTTATTGTTTGAAATATCTTTTTCTCTCCATTTTTTATTTTGTCGATCTCTATTTCGCTTCCTTTGTATTTCTCATTAATTTTAGCTTCACATGACATTTAATCTTATTTTCTTTAATTTTAAGAACATTTTCAACTCACATACATACACATTTATGTAAATATGTTTTTTAAATATAGCTGTGCAAGATAACGACAGACCTGCTGTTTTCATTTACTCTAAATATTTTGACGTAGACAATTATTTCTTGATGATGATTCTGTCATTTTTGGCCTCTGGAATCTACATAAGTGCTTATGCAGATATGCAGATGGATAGAGGAGCATTTTCGAACTGACTCGACTTTTGATCATTGCTGATATGTTCACATACAAAAGCTCGTTGCTAGAGGCATCCAAAGTCAGAAGTTGGCCAAGTTGCTAATCAGCAGCTGGTGGCCGGCATGGAATCATTTGGGCATGGCTTTTGCTCAAATTAGCTATGGACCAATGGTGCGGGTCAACAAATGGTGCACTGCATGTGGCAACAGAGACAAAAATTCAAATGACAAACTTTATTTTGGTTTTTTCTGTTCACCATGAAATGTCGACGAGTCCCAGCTTGGCAACGGGCAACTGGAAACTGGAAACTGGCAACTGGCAATGGGCAAGTTTTCATTAGCATTTGCTATAACAAATACCACAGAAAGCCACCCATATGACCAACCAGTTGCACCCACACCCAATGCCAAATACTGTATGGCAACTACCAAGTTGCAAGTGCAACCTGGCCAACGTTCGTGGGATATGGGCAAACATTTTCATTGGTTTCCTTGGTTGTAGGTCGCTTGGTCGCTTGGTGAAGTCGGATTTGAAGCGCGTCGAAAATGCATTTGCAACGCGGTTGATGGCGTCGTCAGCGATCGAAAGCCTGTTTCATTATCTCGCTCTGTCTCACTCTCCTCTTCGTTTTTATCTCTGTCCCACACACTTTTCAGCATGCGTGCCTGTTTTCTAGGATAAACGATGTAATCCAGTTGAAATGGAACTTTTCACATTTAACTGCACACATGCAATGGCCACGAAAACAGACAATTGTCTGGCTCATAGAGGAGTGTGAGATGGATGGAGAGTCTGGGAGTAGAGGGAAGTGGGGCCCGATAATGAAAACTTAAATCATTGTAGGCAAACTGCTTGCCTGAGGAACACCAGCAAAATGCATGGCATTGGGTATTCCCAACTGCATTTTACGCTATACTAAAAGTTATCCAAACATCTAGAACTAGATAAAGTAGAAATAGTAGAGAATGAGCTTCTGAGTCTTGTGCTTAGATCTTATGTAAAGATAATTATAAACATATATAAACATATATAAACATAGATAAACATAGATAATAGAGTGGAATTAAGAACTTATGTTACACCTGCTGTCATAACATGCATACTATCCTCTTGCAGATAGTGCATAGAAATGCAACTGAGCAGCTGCTGACTGGCTAAATGTCTCCGCTCTTCTACTCTCTCTCTCTCTCTCTCTCTCTCCCTCTTTTTGGCCACAGACTCTGTCCCTTTTGGGGGTCTGTCTCTGAGCTGTAAAGTGATTTCGTTTCTTTTCATTTTCGTGCTCCGTTGCGTGCCAAATCCATGAGCGTGCGATGGCCGCAAAAAGTTGTCCGGACGAGCTGCGTCAACCTTTAGTAGCCTTTTGATGACTTTTAGCCAACGACAACGACGACGTCGACAACGATAGCGTTGCTCTTTTCTCATTGCTGTTGTTGTTGTTGGCTCCGAAAGCCGCAATTTTGTTGTTGCTGTTGTTGTAGTAACACGCCCCATTGTTCTTGTTGGTGTCGTTGATGGCGTTCAAATGAAAACTTTTCCAATTATTGCGGTGCGCCGAGTGAGTGAGAGAGATAGAGAGACGGAGACGGAGACAGAGGCAGAAACGGAGAAATCAAAGTGACCAAAAGAAAGCCAAAGAGAATCAGTGGCAGACAAACAACTAAATGAGCATCAAATCGAACTCGTGCACCGCATAATGAGTGTTCGGCATTTCTGGGGCTCGGACTCAAGCTCATCGACAACGCCCAGGTCATTAATCTAATTTGTGGCCCCAAACTCGGACCAATCGAATTTAAAATGGATGTGTATATCACTGCAAGGTGTAAGTACATCGATCAAATCATTTTGTAGCCAATGCCAATGCCAACGCCCAACACCGCTCGTCGTCTGTTAATGATGATGATGTCTAACTGCCTAACTGCCAAACACAACAACAACAACAACAACGAAAACAACCGCAAACAGCAACAATAAACAACGATGAGAACAATGACAATGACACGTTAAGCTGTCGTATACAGCATGAGATTGCAACGTTGGCAACGCCAGAAACGTTACCAAAACAATGGCGTACGCCATGCCGCTAATGCGTGCCGGAAGTGACGCCATATTGTTTTTAGTGCTTTTGTCATTTACTGACGATGCGGCCGCCCATTCCCCCAACCGATCTGACGATGACAATGCGATTGGCTCATCTGCTGCGCAGTGCTGTGAAATCCCACAAATAAGTTAACAAATGGCACATCATTTGGTTGTGCACACACATACACACATACATGCATACCTACATACACACATACATATGTATAACCAAGCCAGGTGGTACACGGCGTGTTCTATGATTAAATCGGTTTTTTCTGTTTCTAGAAACTCTTACGCGTTTTATTTAATTCAATAACAAATTGATTAATAATTGTTGTCATCGTCATCGCCAACGTATTTTTTGTTTATGCGAAAGTTTAATTAAACTTTAAGCTTTCGTTACATTTCATTCCAGCACTTTGAACACTTTCTCCCACTCCCACTCCCACTCGCTCTCGCTCTCTCTGTGTCGATTAATTACACGTCTCGGCTCTTTTGGAAAGTTTAATTAGTTTTCAGCAGCCTGGCATTTGACATGTGGTGTGTATTTGTGTTTGTATATGTGGGGTCGAGAGAGAGAGAGTATGAATAAACGTGAGAAGCTTGGTTACAAACATGTCGATTGAGAACGAGGGACTAAATCAAAGAGAGGGAGAAACAGTGCATATATTTTAGTTATAAAATGATTACAGATCTTAATTTTTTGGACAGATAGTAATTAAATTTTCTATGTTATACATTCAAAAATAAAAGGTCTTTTTATTTTTCCCCCTTAATGGGAGTAGATATAAGAAAAAGTGGTAAAGATACTTGGTTCAGATGCGTGATTTATAACTTAAACATTAACAAAAACAAAGATAGCCACCAAAGTTATTCAACATATATTTTTAAAAAATAATTTAATTTCTACATTGATTCTTAAAATAAATGTAACATATTATAGTCACATGCCAAATCTCCAATTCATTATCTCCGCTGTTAAAACAGTTTTAAGCTTGAAGCACAGCAATTAGTTTTGGTTTCGAACCTGTTAGGTTGCCCCTCCTTGACTTTGGAAACGTATTTGTGTGGTAAGTGTTTTGTTCAAAAGTCAATGGAGTACGCATTATTTGCACTTTGTCTTAAGTGCGCTGAGCTGAAAAGGAGTTCCGAATCTGCCTGTGTCGTTAGAAGCACGAGTTAGTGGTTAGAGTAACGGTATTTGGTTGGCAGTCTGTGGCAGTAACTGTTTCTTGTTGCGTAAGTCAACAGTCGCAATGTTGTGTTAATGTTGGCTATATGTTTTCTCTATGGCCCTGTGAGAGTTTCAGTGTGTATGTCTGCAGCAATGCTTCCACATAAGTAAAAATATATGTGTATATATGTATATATTTGTATCTGTGTGTGTGTGTGTGTGTGAATATGTGTATAAGCTTGAATATCCTGTCATTTGTTGACCAAATAAGTACATGGCAAGCAATTTGTATTTGTTTTACTTTTGCGAAGCAAACGACAGTCGACGAGTGTAGAGTTGCATAGTGTAGAGCATCGGCACGCAACGAAGCCAAAAACCAAAGGACTCAACTAATTTCATATTAAAACATCGTTTTGCATGCAGGAGCAGCATCGGCATCGGCATCGGCATCAACAGTGGCCAGTCAGGAGGAGATGTTGAGGAGTTGTCCAGAACATATTCTGCACGTTGGCACTTTGAAGCGGTTCTAATGAATATGATGGCCACAAAAATTCTTTGGCCTTGGCTTCGGGGCAGTTATTGTCATGTGCGAGTGTGTGTGTGTGTGTGTGTATGTCACATAATTGTCAAACTCATTCTGCACAGCTGTCAGCCCGAGGGCGGTTAGGCTAAGCTGTGGTGTGGTGCTGGCATGCAATTAACATTTATGGCCATTTGTTTTTCTCCTTTCTTTTGGCCAGCATTTGGAACACAGCTTAAAGCAAATCAAAGTCAGCACGGTAATCCAATGAGCTGGCATTTCATTTCTCTTGCGATTCATAATAAATCGTAGCTATACATATATTTATATATAAATATACAAGTATATAATGAGAGAAGGACAGTTCAAGTGAATTACAGATGAGTGGGACTGTTCAGCGAAGCGCAGCCACAAAATGGGAGCCTCAGCAGAAAATGCTGAAAAACCGAATTATCGACAAAAATTTGTGCTCATTATTGAGGCCAAAGGGCGACGCACATAAATTTGATGTGCTGTCCTTTTTACCCCATCTAGGAAATTGTCGGGCACACAATTTGTGCGTCGCTCAAGCGCACCTAATCAGAAGATACATTTTCAAAGACTTTGACTTATAAGTATGGCTAGTTACACTATAGCCTTCAAATAAATTATATAAAACTAAAGCCGATCAGAGGTTCTGTGGAATCTAAGCCATATCAATAGCATATATTGTACAATAAAGTATATTTAACGTTTCAATAATTTAGCTATTTTTAAAACTATTAGCAAAATTCTCCGAAAATTACTAATAATATTAATTTAATTTAAAACAACGATCTTTTTGGTATACAACCATTATTCTCAAAAGTTTTTCAAATATATTACAATATATAATAGTGAATCCCTCTAAAAAATTCTGCTGTAATCCGTGGTTAGTATTTATTGGTTATACATACATATATGCATTTCCAATCGGATTTCCTTTAACTTTCTTTTTTCTGTTTGTATTTTGGGCTTTGATTTGACCTTACGACTTTATTTAGAGTTATTTTTTTATTTGACCGCCTGTGCTGTGGTCGGCAGCGCCGGCTGGCATTTGGTCTTTTGCCACTCCCGCCAAAATGGAGCACGCATCATTATTATGCCATGCACAGTTATGTGCCTGACCCAAAAAATATGTAAAAAGGCCGCGTAAAAATCCTTTTTGGTCTGGCAAATCGGGCAATCTACGCTGTTGCCTCTCTTCTGCCACTGTCATATAAAATTCAACATTTGTGCTGAATTTTTGAGTCTATCTTTTAATATGGATGTGTCTCTGTGAGTGTGTGTGTGTGTGTGTGAGTGTGAATTTTATGCTGCCTAATGTCAACGTAAGGAACGCCCAGGCAGCTCAATTTCGCTTTATGTTAATTTAAACATGTGCCGCTATGCGCATAAAATATGAACAGCTTCCCCTCTCATGCCCATGCCCATTCCCTATCTCCGAAGGCTTGCATTGCCTCTACATACTATACTATACTATGAAAGTCCTTTTACACATATCCTAGAAGTTAGAAGCTGACCGCTGTAAATGTTGTTGCTGTCGAATTTGTTGCCTTGTTATTTGTTCTTGTAGTTTTGGGTCAAGTAAGTTTGTAGTGTAGTGCCAAGATTTTCGTTTTTACTTTTATTCCCACATCCCCTACAGATCCACTCCCCTGCCGAAGCTGTTTTTCGTCTCTTGCCACATTTGTAGCAACAGATTTTGTTTTCTTTTTGCTTTGTATGTGTTGGGTTATACTTTCATGTTTCATATTTTGCTTTTCTTTTTTTCCTTTTTGTTGTTGACTTTTATGTTAGCATACTTTTGCAATCACACACCTACACGCACATAAAGCAATGCATTTAGCCATGAGTAAGTATGCTTAAATTCCCATGTATGTTAGCTGTTGTTAAGGTAAGAGGAGATTAAATGGCTTCTACTACGTAGGAGCCTATTGGTTACTGAAGCATGATCGGGAAACGATCTGTTGAACTTAATAATTACTTAAAGATTGCACGAAAAGCAGTGAAGTAACCCAAGTTATCAGTTTAGCTGCGGACATTTGGTTTTGTTTTTTTTTACTAGCAACTGTAGCGCATCTGCGATTCGTTTTAAACCAAATATAGGGAACCAAACCAAACACCAACTCAATTTCTATTTCATCTGTCAGTTAAATATGAGATTAGTGCTTGTACGCATAGCACAAGCAGAAACAAGTCGTCCTGCTCCCTTTTTTCTAACTGATATCCAGAAATTGTTTGTTTTTTTTTCTCTTTTGGGTCTTTTACATGTGCTACAATGTTTCTTTTTTTTCAGCTTTTTACTTTAGCTGGGGGCCACATTTGTTGTTCAAATGCTTTTGTAATTTGAGTAAAATAAAATTCGTGCGTATGTGTGCTTTGGTCAGTTTTGCTTTTATCATATAAGTATTTTAATTAGATGCTTGATTAAAACTCCTCTTTCAAATTTCCTAAAATGCCTCATTTTAATTAAAATTGGGGAACGTTGTGTGTATCAGATATATGTCGTATTCATAAGCTTAGTTGTCCTTGATTGAGTTGAAGGCCATTGATGATACTTGGCTCTCGTATTCAGATTTTCAGTATTGCAATTTGTCGGTGCCCTGGGCATACAGTACTGTACAGCAGAGAAATTGCGATTGCCATAAATTTGCAAGTGCCCCAACAGATTAACAGTGAAAATGGCCACAAATTTGTGCAATGCCATCATCATGTGGGACTCAGGCAGGCAGGTCAATGCGATGCAGTCACACTTTGTGGCATAGAAAATGGGAAATTAGGCGCATTTACGGCCGGGCACTTTGTAGGTCATTCGAAGCGCTTTCATTGACCATTTCTAATCGAAATGCGATCAACGTGCCCTATTTAAAACTCTCGCACACACACGCAGAGACACTTTGGTATGCATGCATTTAACACACATTTGTGAGCATTTAATGCGCTTAATTGTAGTGGTAATGAGCATAAAAGGCTTTAATAATGGCCAAAATATATGCGTGTGTGCGTCTCTGACTTGTCTCTGGTGTGATTAGCCGATACAAATTGCCATTGTGTCATTTGGTACACAATTCAAGAGCCACGATCAACAACAAAGCTCTATAACAATGTCAACTGCATTTAATTTATTTGCATGCCAACAACAACAACGACATGAAATACAATTTCTATCTTCCTATTTTGGCTTATTGCCCAAAAAATTGTCAATGCATTAAATATTTATTGGCCATGCCTTGCCATACACAAACAACAAAAAAATAAAATAAAGTGTTGAATACGCCAAGAAATGAAGTGTAAATATGAAAAAGAGCTTAAGCTTAGAGAGACTCACATGCGAATAGTCACAATAAATAATATTCAAAATGGATTATTAACAATACAAAAAAAGCTGCCAAAGCTGCCGCTTAACGCAATTTTTTAAACATATTTATTTGGTTGAAATGCAGTACAAATTAAAAAAAAATTGTGTTATTTATTTGTTAAATATTGGAAAGACAATGTGAAAAAACAAATAAGAAATAAACAGAAATAAATATTGTTAAAGTTAAATACAAAAATGTAAATAAGGAATAAACAGAAATAAACAATGTTAAAGTTTAATACAATTATTAAAATAAAAAGAACTTTTACTTCACTCATAATTTGCTATTCATTTGATGACTTTCAAATGGGAAAAGAGTATTTTTTCAGAGAGAAAATAATCTAAAACGTACAGTCTAGAACAATTTCGACTTGCTTAGCTATTGAGTAGCTGGGAAGCTAATCAAGAAACAGACGCATCTGCTATTTATAAGAACTTTCTTCTTGAATTAATCGATTTAATTGAAGACAGCAGAGCTCAAGGCGAAAGTTTCGACTGAGTCAAAGTTATTTTTAGTTTATTTACTATTGAAATTCGCAGATGCTTTTGCAAGAACGAAGCAAAAGGAAGCGCTGGAAACAATCAGCTAGCTGTCCATCTATTTGTGTGTGTGTGTGTGTTCGTGATTGATGCAGGTGAGGAGCTGCTGTTGTTGTGAGAAAAGCATCCTGGCAATACTCCACAGCACTCCAAAGTGTACAAAATGGTGCACATTGTAGATAATTGAGTGGATTAAATTGTTGCCCCAGGACTGGGGCGACTCAAAAATGAGTACGAGTACCTGCAATATGTAAATACAGAGAGAAAGCCTCAGGCTGCCAAGAAGCTGTCTGCCGTGTTGTCAATAGTTTTTGCCTGCGAGTGCAAAGTAAGCACATTAAGTCTGAGTGCAAATCGAGCTTGCATTTGCTTAAAGGTGTTGCAGCACCAACAACCAGACAGCCTGCAACTGTGCAACATTCATATCAATGTCCTGCAATAGAAACTACTTTAATACATAATGATATAATGAGGTGATTGCCAGCTGCTTAATTTTTGAAACTATCTAAGTTTTCATTCCAGTCATGTCATGGAGTAAGCAAAGTTTTAAACTGAATAATACGAATAGTCTTTGTATATATATCTTAGTTTTGTTCTTCTGCTTATCTGCCATTTTCTGATGGTTGGCGGGGACAAATTCAATTAAATATTCAACAAAATTACATTTCAACTGCTTTCTATGTTGACAAGTTGCTGCGTTGCTGCGACAAAGCACAAACTTGCGACTAAAGTCAGCAAACAGAACTAATTTCATATGCCTTGTAGCCAATTTTAGTTGCGCAATTGCAACAGCAACAGCAACAACTATGGCGGCAGAAGCCGCAGCAGCACTAGAAGCAGCTTTTCAACTTGTGACAGGGAAAATAATGTGGGAGAAACAATGAATTATGCACTTGCAAATAAGTTTGGCGATGCAAAATTGGAACGCCGTGGTTGCCTTAGCTCAAAACGTAGCCATAAACCGAAACCAGCTAGCAAATCACTCATAAATGGCCAACGGAGCATATGGCTAGGGGGTTTCAAATGGCCCATCATTTTGGGCCATACTGTGGCGGGAAAACGAGTTTCGAGGGCGCTGCAAAACTTTTGCGCTGGCAATTTGCAAATAGACGCACAGACAACAACAAATTTAGTGCCATTTAATGTTGCAAAATGCGTGCGTGGCTCATAATAATTCATAAGCAACATTTTGCAATGGCATCATGTGCGCGTGTGTGTGTGTGTGTGTGAGTGTGTGTGAGTGGTAGTGAATAGCGCATTATATATTTCACAATCAACGCGTTAAGTTGAAAGTAATGCATCAAAATTGTGCAGCCAGCAGCGGCAGAGACAATAATAAGAACAACAGCGCAACATGCAACTCCCTGAGTGGCCCAAAATATTCTGACACAGATGGAGTGAAGTCAAGAAATGCACTCGACACTAGCTGCTGCTCATGCTCGTTATATGATGATCTTTTGGCCTGCAAGTCAACAGCCAACGATATGTAATGATGTAACGGAATTAAGTATACGCAGTGTGTTTAAAAAGTCAATTTGACGTTACCAAAAATAAAATGCTGAAATTGTGTAATGCAAGCTCATAAAACGAAAGTGAAATTTTTATTAATAAATTCATCATCATATTGTCGGCTCGCCTCTTTTATGAACCCAATTGCCCGCAGTCCTGCCATCGAGACGGACACCATCACCATCACTCCCGGAGCTCCGTCAATATGATGCGTAAAATTTGCATTGCCTGCTTGCAGGCGTTTTATGCATCAGATGTGTTATGAATTTCAATAAAATTTCAGATGCAGAAACAAAGCAAAACAATGCAAAATAAATGCGCAACGCTGACGACGCTGAATTGAGAGAGTGTTTTTTTCTTTCTTCCTTTTGCCATGAGTGAAAAAGTTGCAAAGGCAGCAGCAACTCGATATATTGTATATACACTTACTTATATGTGTTCATAAGTGTGTGTTGCTGTCGGTGACATTTTACATTACATAAACGTATTTATGCAAATGTGCTGTGAGCTTGTTATTGTTGTGTCCCAAACTCTTGTTGTTATTGGTAATGTTGTTGGTGTTATGCTCGTTGCTCACTGACTGACTGGCTGAGTGAATCGCCTCCTGTTCTGCTGACGCCAGAGTTTCGGGTTGCTTTTTTTTGCTGTTGATGCGCCATATTTGCATGCATTTTAAATGACTCGGATATCAATTTTGACATATCACTTGACAGCTTAAAAAGGTTTATGTATTTATACAAACGAACAAGCGAAATATGTGTGTGTGTGTAGAACGAGATGGTATCTCAATCCCAAACAGAACAAATGAGTAAGAGCGAGAGTGCAAAACCCTAGACGCATTTGCTATACCCTGTACACAAAAAACCGAAAAAATGCACAACCAATTGGGGCAATAGATAGTAACTCCAACTAACGATCAACTATTGTGATAATCGGTTGAGATTACATTCTCAAATGACATTGATCCAATTTACATAACATTTATAGGGTATCTGATGGTCGTTCATACCAGTTTAATGCATTTAAGTTACTTTTTATTTATTTCTTGTGTACTTGGACATAAAAAAGTGTGTATTTTAAATTTATTGCTTCATTAAAGCTTAATACCCAAAGGCATGTATACATACATAAGTACGTATGTGTGAGTGCGCTTCTCTTTTCTCGCTTTCTCTCTCAATCTGTGTGTGTGTGTGTGTTTGTCAGGTGAAATATTAACGAGCAGGTCTCTCATTTTTCCATTGTTTGGCAATTCCCGGACTTGTTTTTTTTTTATATTTTATGCGGCTTTAAGCACTGAACAATTCATTTAAAAAGCATTTCGAATTAGCTAGAAACAAGCGAATTTCTATTGCTGAATATAAAGTGTGAATATGAATATATATATTTCAATATATGCATCTGTGTGGGCACTGCTGCTATTCGTTCAAGTACTTGAATTTGGTTTGTACAGTGCATAGTTTTAAATTGTAATATGCATGTTATTTAAATGATTTGCGTGCTCTAAACTTGAAATGAAATTACAATAGAATTATGCAAAGTGCAATTGGAATTTTAATTCTATTATAAAGTTAATTGCATTATGCAAGAGTGCGAATGTTTACATGATTTATGAGTGAAATCTAATAAATATTTGTTGGAATTTTTTTGCTTCACATACTTTCCAATCACCTTTGGCGCAAATACATTTGAAATTCTTGGTTTCAATTTATTTGAATATTAATCATTTGATTGATTAACTACAGGCTTAATTACGGATTTTCCTAAGCAATTTAAGCAACATCTGGCACCAAGTTAAGTAAAGCAAAAACTCTCTGCAGTCATTGCCAAAATCCAAAGATCAAGTCCAAACCGAGGGCCAAAACCAAAAGTAAATAATTAAATTTGCTGCGTAAATAAAAGTTCAAGTGGCCGCCTTTGCCTTGGCTCAAATGTCCGCTGCTCATCTGCTCAACTGACAACAAAAATAACAACAGAAACAACACTCGAATCGCTTGTCTACAATGTCAAAGGCAGGCACTGCCAGTCTCATTCTCAGTCTAAGTCTCTTAGCACCGTTTCCAGTTTGAGTTGAAGTCTCCCTCTCCCTCTTGCACTTTCAGTTAGTGTTGCTATCTTTTTCAGTTGCTCGGGGGAGGTCGGAAACTGCTTTTATTTGGCATTCAGTGAAATTGCTTTTATTAGCGTATAAATCAACAGTGCAAAAATCGTAGCATACTTTCCAGCGTCGTCTCTGTCGGGCAGACTGTTTAAATTAAATTTATGCATCATTTCGAGTTGTTTACAAGTTGCCAGCACTTGAATCGGTAGCCATGCCAACTTAATGCAATTGCTGCGAGGCGTGAAGCGACCATAGATTGAAACAAGCACAGTTAAAACCAAGAGAAAATCTGCCTTAAGATTCACACTTGAGTAACGTACGAAAGGTCAAAGACTGGCTTAGCTGAGAGGCTGCCTGGGGCTACAGGACAGTCAATTTTCATATGAGGCCAAGCCACGGGGTGCCTAGCATTATGTGCTGAACATAATAATAAAACTATAAATTAAATTAACTCATAAAAATTCCGTGTGCATAAAAACGCAAGAATCCCATCAACAAACCAGTCCGAATAATAACTTTGTTGTTGTTGCAACAGACAAGGGGCTATCTATCTACTCTATACTGGCCTGTGTCCGAAACTGCCCGCCAGAGACCATTCCATTTCATTTTCGGTCCTCGTCTCCAGCTCCTGCAGCTCCAGCTGCGACTCCTTTTTGGCCAACGCACATCTACTCACATTTTATGGGCTTACATATAGGCGCTTTGGCTTGTAAGTAGCATGTAAGTCGGCCCAAAGAGCGCATGATTTAAATTCTTGTGAGCACGCCAACCAAATGGACACACAGACTCACTGACGCCACATATTTGGACGATGCGATATATATATAAAGCGTCAGCGTGCATATTTGATTTGATTTCATTGCCAGCCACGCCCCTTTTTCCTCAATGTTGTGAAGCCAAGCTACGGGGCAGCAATGAGGACGCGATGTGCCTTTAAATATTTATTAATGCCGTGAAAGTTTTTGGGGTTTAAGTAGATGCGATTTGTTGCCGGGAGCTGCTTTGATTTTTATGGCATTCAGAGTCAAGCAGATCAATAAACGAGAGAACGAATGAGACAGCGAAAAAGAGATAGAGAGAAATTTAATGGCAGTAGCATATTATTTTTATCCAGTGTAGATTTACTCAAGAATCTTCACGCTCGAAATTCACTTTTCCAGCGTACTTTTAGAATAATCTGATACTTGTTAATCCAATGAAAATACATGTATAACATTATCCTTTGAGTACACAAAGTTTGAGCTGTATTTATCTTCCTTTCCATTTCACTCTCTGTTTTCTAGGTCTTTGTGTTCTTTTGGCTTTCAACATTTTCTTAAGATGTGTGATCACCATTTTTTTAATGTGAATTCGTAAGTTTTGCAGCATAACTTCCATTTGCTTTTCCTTTATCTTATGCTGGCATTTCAAAAGGCGCTTCTTAGTTTTCTTGAGTTTATTAATTTTTGTTTGACAAAAGACGCCATATTCGATCCAGGGATCAAACATCGTTTCAACAAATACCGCAAAATTTTGAAAGTTACAAACGAAATTGAATTTTGATTGGAAAATCAGAGCCGAAAGCGCTGATGATATTAAAAATTCAATAAAGTTGCGCAACAAAACACAAGCATGGGGACATGAAGAACAGCAACAAGAACAACAACAGTGATAACAATAATACAAGTCAGAGCTAGTGATGATGACGTTTAAAGCAATTACAAGAGACCAAACGAAAGCTGCAATGCAACCCGCCTCCCATCTAGAGTGCTTGCTTCGTGCCTTGTAACAACAATGTGCATACAAATGCAAATTGCGACCCGGCATACGTTGCGTATACGTAACGCCAAATGCCAGCGCCAAGAACGCTAACAGCAACGACAACACCAACACCAACACCAACAGCAATAACAACAATAGCGAAACATTTTCGCATTGCGTGAACAAAATAGTTTTTTGTTGTGGTTGTTTTTAGTGGCTCAGCAGTAGCAGCAGTGGGTTGGTGGGTTGGTGGGACGTCAGCGTCAACTGAACGACAACTGTAGCAGTAACAACAACAACAACAACACCGACACCAACAACAACAATGTTGGCAATTACAGCAAAGTACTTGCACTCCAAGGCAACTCAGCCCCAACATGGTCTTAACCACCCACCCCACCAACAGCATTATTGCCAGCAGAACCACAAGCCACGTTAGCCAAGTACTCAACTGTGCGAACGCTGTGAAAATTGAGAGAACTGAGAGAGTTCCGAGTTGCAAGTTGTAGTTTCTTTGGCTAGCTTTACAAATGCATGGCAAAATAGGGCATAGCAGACGACTAAATACACTCGATAAGGATGCTATGTAAGTAAACTACAGTAAAAGCATTTTGCCTACATCTTCAAATATACATTAAACTACCTAAATTTGTATTTGATTACTTAATTTACGGGGCACAATTTGGGGTAAAATATTTATAATAAAAGAGTATACCATCGATACTGAAAATTTTCAACGTATTTTAATTATTAATGTAAAAAATTTCCTATTTCTTATTTAATTTATATTTCTAACAGTAATTTGTTGAAAATATATCCATTATTGCAAGCAAACCGACTGATAAACTGTACTATTTCTTAATCTATTTAATATTCTTAAGAAAGTTCCAGCTAAAGTGTGTTGTTTCGTGTTTAGTTGGCTGATTGCTGGTACATACTATGTAAAATTCTTGGATTTGCGTTTTGCATGCGGAGAGCATTTAGTGACACATTTTAGTGGTTGCCTACAGCAAAATGCAGGTGCTAATCGAAAGATGTTGTCGGACTTAGAGCAAAAACAACAGCAACAACTTCAACAACAACAACAATAGAGATATACAATTTTCTCTACCCGAGTCCATTAGCTTGCATTGCCACGCATCAAATCATAATCATTTCAAAGCAAACCAAACCGAAATTGACTTCAACAAAATAGGGGGAAAAAAACTTCAAGAATGTGGTGATAGCTCGACTATTAAATACCATTAAAATAAGGTAGAAAAATTTCATTGTAGAAACATATAATTTTTCTGTACAAGATTACATTTAGTTACAGTAATAAAATATGCACATCTGTTGATCGAAAAATTTCCAATATATGTAACAGAGAATAGATAACGTATATATAGGGGAAAGAGGCAATAAGATATACTCGTTACCTAAAAAATAAGTAAGAAGGTATATTATGTTCGTTGGAATTTATGTAACAGGGAGAAGGCGGCATTTCCGTCTCCGCTCCACAAATCGCGATTAGCCACCACACCTACAGTTAAAAAAATAGTACAGTTTTTAAGGTAATAAACTTTATCTAGTTATATTATATATTATCCCACTTAATTTCATCAAGATCGGACAAGTAAAACGGCAGTTATGGCGATTTAATGTTTTCAAAGTAATACAAGTAATTTCTTTAAAGTACTTTTATATATATTGAAATAAGTAACGGGTATTATAGCATTTCCCACTTGTTTTTCTAATATTTCAATAAGCATTCCATTAAAAATCCTTGAGGTGCTGGCATGCCCTTTATTATCATTGCTAGGATATACATATATACCAGCAGCTCGGTTAGCTATCGTATATAAATAAGCTGGCGTTATAATAAAAGGCGGCATGGGCTTTAGGATAGAGCAGAGTGGGAAGCACGGAGGATTCGCTCAAACTCAAATTCCATTTGTGTGCATTTCAGTTTCTGTTTAAATCAACAGCTAGATATATTCATTTCTCCTATAGTCTGCTGAATGTTATTGTTGTTGTTGCTGCCTAGTGCGAGATCTCGACAATCATTCAGGCTGACAGGATGTGCGCTTCAGTGCGCTGATTGTGAGTCGAAAAGGCTAACAAAATACAAATACCAATACCATGTGACCATATTCGAATACATAATGGAAACGGCCAAGGACAGAGTCTCACTCGACAGTCGCCTGTCGAGGGTCAGCGCAGGCATCTCCGATTGCCTTTCCTGTTCTTGTAGACATGTACAGCAGCTTTGAGGACACTTTGCTAATTGAATTTATGCCACGACGCCAAGTTGACAACTTCCTACGACAGCCAACAGACAACTAGCAACAGTTGGCAACGTGTTAATACAACACAAGAAAAACTAGTGGGAAAGGCTACAGTTGAGAGAGCTCGACTGCGAGAGACCCTCTACTAAGACAGACGAACATGGTTATTTCGACATTTATTACATTTGCTTTCTACTATCTGCCATACAATCTTCAGTGTGCTACTCACATTTCGCTTTCTTATAGACTTCACTTAATAGACCCTTTGCACTTTTTATGTACAGGGTGTAAAAAAATCAGGAATACAATTGTTGCGGATGAGAAGTACAAACTCGTCCCCCAGCCATACCTTATCCGGCCTGCTCATTAAGCATACGGCAAGGACGCAGCAACAAGGTGTAAATACGCTTTCCGCCATCAAGTTGAGATACTTTTTATGCCCAAGAAAGCGCTAACAAAAAGCATTGCCAGCAGCAGGCACAATCGCAGTCGCAACAGTTGTGACTCCTTTGCGATCCCTTTTGGTTTACACTGTCTGCGATGTCTAGCGACAAGCCTTTGCTGGTTGCCTCTTTGACTGTTGTCCTTGTGCTTATATCCTTGTAGTCTTATTCTCTGTTGCTGTCGCTTTCCCCTGCCCACCATGACAATTTAAATGCCTTGTTGTCTGAGAGAGGAGGGGTGTGGCTGGCTGACACTGGTAAGTAATAGCTGCCATTTGCTGCCAGTCTGTGGTTGCAGCCTCCAACTCTCAGCATCCTGCCACACAGCGCTCGTTTTAATAAACAATCTTTTGCCACACACACATTGCATATGTACGAGTTTACAAGTATGTATTTATAATTTAAATGAATCGCATGTAATTACAAGTGTATCCCGGTTTGTTGTTGCTGCCACAAAATGGCACTGCCACAGGTAGATTGCCTAACAGCAACGCAAATTGGCGCAAAATTAATAAAAATAATAAAAAATGTTCAGTGTATAAATTTTTAAAATATATGTATATATACACGTACTTAAGTCAAATGTCTCATCGAGAATCTTTAAATGTTCTATTGAGCTTGTAAGTTCAAAGAGAAATTAATCAAATACTGTATTAAAATTTTTATTTAAGTCCAACTTTAATTAAGGATATAATATTTTTTTAAATCTAAAAACCCTATACTTCGTGTAGAATAATATAGAAGTGAAGACTTGCCGATTTTATTGCTATCAAAAATTGTATGATTTTAAACTGGTTACTCTGTTCAAATGTATATTGATTGCATCTGTGAATTTTAACTATATTCGATATTAAAAATAATTCATACTTTTAGGCGCGTACGTTGCTTAAATGATTAAAACACTCTTAAATACTATTACACTAATTCGATATTAGTATTTTTAGCCTTCTCACTGCGCTTTATCACCCAACAAGTATAATATTTTTATCTCTTCCATTATCATTAGAACAGACAACAAGAAATGTAGCTAGCTCTTGGATATTTTTGATAATGGCTGTACTTAAACATTGAATGTCAATTAATAGCACATTGCACCAAAAAATTGATGAAGTGCCGTTTCTTATTCCCTCCAAGCGTCACTCCAAGCTGCACATTTTTGAGCCTGAAAATGCAGCAGCACTTTTCCAATTAGGTCGCGGCAGTAAAATGCAACGGTCCAAGCGACAAAGGCCCATAATTCACTTTAGCGCCGGCCCAAAATAGTGTGATGTGCAGACGGGGAAAGGGAAGGTGTAGGAGGTCTGGTGAGGTCGCTTGTAACACAAGCGGAGCTAATAATAAATTAATTGTGCAATTGTATTTTGGGGTTATTGGGCAATTGATTACTTTTGACCCCTCGTTGCTGGTTTGCACTTATTATTTATGGATAATGGTGAGCTCTCTGCCAATCGCACTAACACTCCCTCTTACTCTCTCTCTCTCTCTCTCTTTCTCTCATATTCAATCAGAGAGCACTGCTTTAACTTGTATAATTTAGAATCCACTTTACCAGTTTTCGTTATATCTTGTGATGGGACGAGGATTGGGGATGGGAAGTGAAGAGTGAAGAGGTAACCCACTAATTAAAACTAAGTGGCGGGCGTTGAAAAACGCGTTGCAACCTCTACCTATTAACCTAGCGACGCCCAATTACACTTTCGCTTAATTTTTTAGCTCCTCGCGCGCGTCGGTGTCAGCAGAAGTCCCTGGCAGCCAAGCAAATTTTGACATTTTGACAGCGCGGCAAGTTTACAAGCACTAACAACATACGCTCACATTACGCATACGCCATATTGGCCCGAACGAGGTCGTTGACGAAGGGTGGTCTGGTTTCTAATTTGTTTACGGGCATTAGGCCAACATTTTAACTGCGCCCCCAAAACACTTAAACTAAGGTGAGACGTGTGTATATGTGTGTGTCTTCTACTTTTGGTTATATAGGAAACTGTACTAGAGTTGTTGTAAACTTTGCAAGTACTTGATGTGTTATTGGGATAATCTTACGTTGGCCTTTTGATTAAATAATCTACTATAAATATTCAACTCATTTCTGTTATAAAAACTAATTATGCTTTGATCAAACAATAACTATAAAAGTAATGTATACGAGTTTACTCTCTAATTATACACAAGAAGGGTTTTCTTTGAAGACTCCGCAGATCATATCTGTGCTGAATTTATATTAATTTATTTCTAGGGAAAATATACAATAAAAATCAATCAAATAAAAAGGTTTTTTTTATGGTAGGTAGATTCATTACTTAAAATTAAATTTGGTGCATATGCTGTGGAAATTACTTCAGTTTATATCTGGTTCTAGGTAAAGTCATGCTTGGAGAAAAATTGAATCGAGAAAGCATTACCCAAAAACCATAGGCCTTTTCGACAGATTGCTTGTGATATAGGAGAATTGAGTGGATACCTGCTAGTTTCGAATAGTTAGAATAGAAATATCATTCAGTTCTTGATTTATCTTGTTTTTATAGTTTGTAAGACTCCCACATACGCACACACAAACACATACAGGGCTGTCACCCTGTGCGTTTGTACTCTGACAAATGGCGCACGTTTTACATATGTATAGTAGTTGTCCGTTGTTACCCCTCGCCACACCTGCCGCCTTTTATCCCCTCTTACTCATCCCCCCCTCTTCATCCTTGCCGGGGCATACACGTTGTGTAAATGTAACACAAAATGCCACAAACGTGTGCGTGGCAAATTTGTAAAGTGCAAAATTTATGCGTAATGTGAGGGCGTTACCAAAAGCGCCCACCCACAAACCGACCACGCCCCTACTGAAAGTTGCCGCTGCCTCTGCCTCTGCCTTTGCCTCTGCTGCTGTTACTGCTACTGTTACTGCTACTGCTGCGGCTTACAAGTTTGAAGAGGCCTGGCAACGACGCGTCGACGTCGGCAGTGAAGTGCTAAAAAGTTGCAGTCAACGGCAACCCAAAAATATATAACTGTCTGGCATGTGTGTGTGTGTGAGTGTGTGCAAATGGAAGTGTGAGTACGTGTGTGTGTGTGAGTGTGTGTGTGTGTGAGTGCGCGTTTAATTTTCTCACCAAACTAAAATGTTTTCAGTAGCAGCGTATTTTTTCTTCGCGCTCATGCAAATATTTGGCAACCCTATAGCAACAAAATGACGGCGAAAGGTTAGCAAAATAACTTCATACACGCGGCGTGAGCGCAACAACAAAAGTCACACAAATACATTCGCATATAATATGCTCGTGTATGTGTATGCATGTATGTATGTATGTATTTATGTATGATGATGTTGTGTGCGTGAGTTTGGATTTGGTAAAATTCATTAAAGTTTATGTTTGCGTATGTTTCAACAGTTTTACAGCAACCCGCCCACCCGAATGGCTAGTGTGTGCGTGAGAGCGGGACAGCAAAGATAACGACAACATCAACAACATCAACAGCAACAACAACAGCAACAGCAACCACACTAGCAACAACGGGAACAAGAACAATGTCGATTTCTGACTTTTAGGGCCTGCCTTTTTACGCTTAATGTGTTAAAACTAATTTAAATTTATTTCATTCGTGTAAATTTGCCAAGATGCTGTGGCAGGCAGAAAAACATTTTTGGGCCTCTGTCATGTTTGCTCTTTCTGGCTATAGCTCCCCCTTTCCACTTCTCTTTGCCCCTGTGACTTCAAACTCTGACTTTGACTTAACGTTCAAGGGGTTAATAAATAAATTACGTATACGTGCACATAAATTTTTGAGCAAGCAGTGGCAAAGTTCACACAGAAAGCAACAAAAACTGCTCTCGGTCAAATTTATGCGTATGCATGTAAGAAAGAGAAAGAAAGAGCAAGAAAGATAATAACAAAGGGGAAGAGTTGGCAAATTAAGTAAATTAAGAGAGATTGGGCTGGGGGTCATGATTGGCAGCTATTTGTGTGCTGAATGTACCGTTAAATTAGCCAAATTACGATGAGATGCAAATTCTTGACTTTTCTTCAAAAAATAACCAATGAATTGTTTAATGTATCACATTTGCCTTTGAGTTACGCCCATTATTGTTTTTTTCTTGTTATTTATTATTATTATTTCCCTCTCATGTCCACTGCTAAAACATTTTTAATTTATGACTATTAAAGAAAGCATGCAGAAACAATTTAGCAGGGATATGCAAAAATATTGTTAAGATACAGCAATTGTAGTAACAACAATTGTGTTCAACCCAGAATGCCAGGCTAAGCCAAATGACCGAGAAAAACGTGGCAGACTAAATAATTCGGCAATATTGTAATCTCTGATGCGCTGCAGTTGCTAAAAGTGAAAATTTACTTTAATTTATTCCAAATTAATATGTTTACCAAAAAGAATACAATTTTTTGAATTTCTTTTAAGCCGCGTTAATCATCCCAATTGCTTTATTTTTTTGCTAAATTGTAATTAAAAGCAACAAAGCAATGGATGGTCAAACTTCGACCACTGCATTTTATTAGTATTATATTTTTTTCTTTTCTGAAATACGTGAACAATTTTCAATTTCAAAGAAATATTTTCGCTCTAATCTCACTTCCTCAAATTCCCCGGCAGCACCTACGACAGTTTCTATTCAGTTTATTTGAAAATCAAATCCGTAGCAGAGATCTGATAATTATTTTGTGCTTTTATTTAGTTTTCAGTTGATCGAATAAGTTTGTGGGAAATGATAAATTGAAATTGCTAGTTGGATTCTTGGATTGTTGGGCAAATACTTGAACAAGTCGGTAGAATCCACAGAATTTGTGAATGTTGCTTTCGGGTAGCGTGCATAACAGAAAGTGCGCACTCAAATACTTAACTATGCAAATAAAGCATTGAAATTTCAGTTGCGTTAGCAATTTAATTAAATATGAGGTAAATACATTTTGTTGCTACCATAAAGAGGACATGCACAAAAATTGCATGCGACAGGACAGAGGACATAGACGAGGCGTGGCGAGGGAGCAGGACAGAGAGGAGCAGGCAACAAACAAGCGGAGCAAACAGACAAACTAGTTAAAGTGTATGTACGGGTTGCCTACGTAATCTGAGGTCGCCAAAGGGAGGGGAAGGGAGGGAGGGAGAGAGCAGGGTAACTGGGCTGTTTGGCAGAAAAGCCACAGGCAAAGGCAACATCAGCGGCGAGTCAAGTGGTAAATGCGAAATGCTATATGGAGAAAATGGGGGCGTGACCCCAAATGACACAGACAGTTAAGTGAAAGCGTTGAGCGTTGACACGCAACACGGCAACAACAATAACAAAATACATTTAAGCCTGCCATGTTTTTGGCCAGACCGAATTCTGTTTCACATTTAATTTCATTTAGCAACTTTGTCGTGCGTTTTCCTCAGTGTTTTTTTTGTTTTTGTTTTGTCTTTATTTCTCTGGTTGTTATTTTAAATCGAATTGTACAAATTGCAAATTGTAAACATGCAATAAATTAAACAACTTGCAAATTAAATGAAATTTTATATTCACACACACAAACACACCACACACATTCATCCAACAACGCATGGAATGCTGTAGCCAATGCAGATTGCCAGCTGTGCTAATGAAATTTATGTAAATTATTACTGCCCACAAACTGGGCGTGGGCATGGCATATAAGTAGGCTTAAAAGCCAGTCCAGCTCAGTCCATGTACGTCCAGATGAAGTGAGGCGGGCATTGCGTACATCTGGTGTGCAGTTTGTTGCCCCCAGCGAGAAGACGCATTAAAACTAATGCTGATGCGACGTCTGAGAGAGCGCCAACTGTACAGGAACTATGCGAGAGCAGGGTGTAAGGTAAAGAGTAGAAGTGCGAGTGGGAGTGGGGGTGAGAGTGATAGAGAGAGAGAGAGGGAGAGAGACAGAGCAGTTCGGCAAAGTGTGAGTGACAAACAGTCTTAGACTGGAGCTTATGGACAAGTCCATAAGGCCGCCCGTTAACACCTTGTAGCAGCCACGTCCACATTGCCTAATGCCAAAGCTCAGAGCCATTGCCACAAACTGTGTCAGCAAAGCAATTTCTATACCCAGCAAGTAGCATTTGATGTCAAAGGGTATGCAAGACGCACAGAGACTACTTCAATGAATATTGTAAAATTCAATGGTAGCTATAAACGATTTTCAAAGAACTGGAAAACGATGTAATCTATATATTGAGATTTTATAGCGTTACCGATCTTGATATAACTTAAATAAGTTTAATGCAAGTTTTTTTATAATATATCTACATACACCTATATTAAGAGCCACACAGAATTCTATGCTAGAGTACCATTATATTATTTAAATAGGCAATAGCACAAATTATTGTGTATTGATAGGATATTTATTAGTCGATGACATTTCAGAAAACTCGGAATTTTTACTTGTTGTTGTGTGTGTAAACTTCAAGATGCTACAACCTTGTACGAGTACCCCAAACCCCAGGCACAAGCTGCCTTTGCAAGTGGTTGGGGGTTGGATCGTCGGGTTGGAGACTGTCCCAAGGGGTGCGCATGACTGTCTGGCATGTGAGGCAGTGTGTGTGTGTGTGTGTGTGTGTATGTTTGTGTGTGTGTATATATTTGTGCTATGTAAACGTGTTTTTTGACAGTAATAGTTTGTAATATAAATTCACACCAGCACGCCAATGCCAAACGCAAACGCAAACGCAGAAAGGCTCCCTTCTACCGACAAACTCACATAGTACACACTCACTCACACACTGACACACATACAGACAACAAAGTATTTTGCTACGTGTAACAAAAAAGCCATTTAAGCATTTTGAGGTTGGCGACGCCGCGCCATCAGCGTCGCCAGCGACGTCAGCTGCGCAGCGCTGGCTTTCTTCACTTACCTATAGGGACGTGTTAGGAGGGATTTTACGAGTGTAACCTCACAATTTTATAGCGCACACTCCATGTATGTGGGTGGCTGTATGTGTGTGTGTGTGTGTGGGTATTGTATCCCTGATCCTTTTTAATATATACCCCGTGTGTGTTACCTTTTGAGCCAAACTTTTTTATGACTTTAATGCCGCACAAAACAATTTTATATAAATTAAACTAATAGAGCACTGCTCCTCCCCTCAGCTCCCTAGAAAAGAGTTGCCATAGTGTAGGCCAAGGTATCCTTTATGACAGAGGACAACAACTAGGGATCCACAGAGCCACAGAGAGAAAGACAGGCAATTTATTCCACTCGCTGCATAATTGAAAATTCTTTCCAAGTGTCTGGCCGCGAGCTTATCGCATAATTTTTTGCAAGTGATTGCCTTGAACTGAGTTGGTCTCTGATATTGCCCGATGTCTGGCAGTATACACTCGTGTGTGCGTGTGTATGTGGCATAGTTCTCTTCCATTGTTGATGATGCACATTTCATGTTAATGCAATTAAGTTTTAATTGTTGAATTGTTGATCTTAACGCATGATTTCATATTTATGCGCATTAATGCGAATCGCTTGGCCAACGTCTGTCGTCTCTCATTCTGTTGTTGTTGTTTTTGTAGTTTTTGTTGTTGTTGAGCCCATCGTTGTCATTGTAATTGTACCTCGATAAGCATGGCAGTTAAATGTCGCATTTATTGTAATTACACAATTTTGTTGTAATCATTTTTAATATGTAACTCATCTGCATGTTCTTTTGTTCGTTTGATCAACTTAATTAAAGTCGCTGGCACAGTTTTTTAAACAACTTTTATGTGATGTGAAAAAATATTATAATACTTTATACTGGGAGCCGAATACAACACTTTTAGATCAAAGATTCCAGTGGAAAGGGTGACTATTAGAACAAGGTTAATTTGAATTTCAATTAAAATTTTTTAAGTTTTTATGTGACGTTTACTTTTTATTATTTATTAAAATTTTGTTTAAAATTTTCTTCAATATTTTCGCTAATATTCGTTACAAGCATATCAAAGACCAATATCATTTCTTGTTTTATTCAGAAAAATGCATGATATTCAGATAACATAATACCAAAAAAATTATTTTAAAAGCTTTCGTCACTAGTAATTTGACTCTGCCCGTCAAAAAAAAACAACTTTTTCGGAATAATGTTTTTTGTTTATACATTGGTTTATAATATGAACTTTAAATTTTCCAGAAATTTGTCATAAAACTCAAGAATTTTTATTAAAAACTAACCCAGCCCCGCTCTTTCACACTTACACACATGACCGCAAAACTCGAGACTTTGACAAGTTTTCTCACACAACCGTCACCGTGAGATGATGTGTACATGCTTGTTAGCAATAACCTGGCAACCCAGAAACCTGGGACGCTGGCAACCAGCCTTGCAGCTTTTGGCCAACCTTAGTTGCTGTCACAGGCAGCAAAGTCAAAGTTTTCAATCACATGTCAAGCGTTGAGTTGACTTGGGTGCGAGGCATGTCGCCTGTTGGCATTTTCGACAGTTGTCGCACATAGCTCATACATGTAGTACCAGCCGTCGACCTATCCCCTCTTCCCACTCTTCCCCACTCCCATAGGCTAACCACAGTCTGAAAACCTTTGCCTGCCACAATTTATATTTTAAGGGAACGTATTCGAGGTGTAAGGTAAAAGTGTTGAGCAATCAACTGGTAAGTTACGAGATTCCTCCTCTTTTATTTAAATTCATAGTTAGATTGTCGAGAGACCCAATGACTTGCTCAGCATGTGATTAATTGTGTAGAAATTTGAAACAGCTGCATGAATAATTCGAAATTTTGCCGAAAATCACAAACACTAACATATCTAAATCCGTTTTGTCTTTTTTTATGTACTGGGAAGTCCACACAGCCGGAAAATCAACACAGTAAAAGGGTTCTACAAATCACTATTAAAATTTAACCCAAATTAGTGTTGAAATAAAACAATTTGTAACACATTTCATTTGGTTCAGCAATGTGAATATTGGATTTCAGGACATGCCCAACGCAAATAGCATATAAAACAATTGTTTCATTGTAAAATCAAAAGAATAACCATTTTTGGGTTGCAGAACATTTAATATCCGTTTGGACATAAACATTAATGTGGCGTGCTATCGCACCCCGAACTCTAATAAAACTAGAAGTAGAGCTTTGATTAGGAATTTGATTGCCGTTAAACGGATTGGTTTAAATTTAATGGTTCAAATTGGATTTCTATTTAAATTTTAAGCATCGACCTGAAGCCAATTGTAATGAAAATCTATTAGTTATTTAATTAACCAGGCAAACGAAAAATATTCATGCCTTCATGTTGGTCAAGTACTGGTTAACAAGGTAAGTCAGTACAGACCAAATAATCAAGTAGCTGCAGGCCTGTTAGTCTGTAGAGGACAAAGATACATACGGAGTACACATTGTGCTGCTTTGTTTGTCCTCACCAGTTAGTGTTGTTGTCTTGTCGTCAGTTGGGTAAATATTAGTTAGCCATTCGGTAGGTTATACTCTTAGTTGTGTGCACTTTATATGGCACTGAGAAACGTTCGGAACAGACAGTATGAGAGCCCATCAATGCATAAACCAACAATTGTAGGCCAAACATAGTTGAATCCACTTAACGCTGTTGCCCAGACACATACATACGAGCATATCCTTCACATCCTGCCTATGCTGGGCACAGCTTGTGCTTATCTAAGTAAGTTAATATGTCATTTGAATGTTGTGATTTGTGTGCCTCAATCTCCAACTCAGACAATGAATTTTAATTAATTGAAGTTTGTTTGTGTCGTCTCTCTCAAAATGCCAGCAATTGCCACAAATCATACCAAGTGTTTAATGTTGCAATTGGGATACTTTCTTGAAACCAAATTCTCCTCGACTACTGTTGCGCTTACTGTTATTATTGTTGTTACTGTTGATATTATTGTTGCATTGACCAAGGGCAAAGTCAAATGTTTATTAGTCAGCGGTTAGGCAAAATTTGATGTTGTTCTTGTTTGCCCACATTGCAGTATTACTTGAAATATTCGAAGCAGAACGCATTCCGACTATCTTCAATACAGTTTTGTTTGCACATATATGTGGTTCTGGTGCGTGTGTGTGAAGTGTAGCCTGTACATTTTGCAACTGATAGTTATAATGCTTTAGCATACAATTTCAACAAAATTTAATTTGCATTAATGCGGTTCATCATAATCAAATTCAAAATTCGATTTTTTTTTCAACAGTTAAAACAAACAAATTATTATTGACACATTTTTATAAATAAATGAAATATTTAATTTAATATTTATTTATTTTGAATTTTAAATAAATTTTCTTTGTTAATCATTTGTCTACTTGCAGTGCAGAGTGCTGTACAGATTGGCCGAAGAGCATTCTACAGAAGTGTAAAGTGTAAATCATTCGTAGAAAGTCTCTCGATTTGTTGATTCTGCATATTATTTAGATTCTTCTGTGCTGACAAAAACGATATAGATAATGCTCAAGATATTGCCATCAAGTCTGACAGGGAACTGGCAGGCCAAGCATACTAGACGATGGGAAAAAGAGGTAGAGCATCATCATAAACGTTTATTACGTCTATAAATAGGTGAGAAATTACCGTTTGCTTGGCCAGTAAGGCTCTTGCTGCAATATTGTTGCCAACGTCTTGCCTTTTCATTATTATTTCCTGTGGTTCTCCGTTGTTTTCCGCAAACCTCAAAGGTGAACCCGAGCTGGAGCCCTTAAAATTTTCAAGTTCCAAGTGTTAAGTGCTGTTCACGAAATAGTTTTGCCACAGCCACAGAATTGGCAACTTTGTTGTTGCGTTGCTCTTACGCAGTTTTTCGAAAATATTTGCAATTAAAATTTGCTTATAGGCAACAAAGTTGAGGCGACCCAACAGAAAATTAATTGAATTTTCAACAACCAAAACGACCCAAGCAGCTGGTCAAAAGGTTTATCCTACCAAGCATACAAGAATTATGAAAGTAATGAGGCGAAAGCAATTCCAAGAGCAGACATGGTCTAATAAAGAAAGATGATATTCTTATTTTCTATCGTTGTTTTTTCTATGAGCTGCTTACTAGATACACGTAGAAGTCCTCCAATAGTTTTTATATTATGGTATTGACATATTGAACTGATTGTTTGGTTCGGATGGTCTACACGTCGAATAATGTACTAAGTAACTAATTTTTAAATTTGTGGATTTGATAATAAAAGAAAGTCGGTTCAAAGAAATTTTACTTTACCATCCATATTCGAGCTCCAAAACTTAAATTTTCAAAACAAATATATGTAGATACTTTCTTATAATAAAAAACTGGGCGATAGACCGAGACAGCGAAAGAGTGCTTAGTACTCGACTCATTTAATTAGACGATTTCTTTGTTTTTATTGCGCTAATGAACTAATTTAGTGCTGGATAATATAAATAAGCACATTAGTCGACTGTCAACACTTTTCGGCTGAGGCGTTTCATAAAAATTTATCAAAGTGCGTGCGTTCCGGTTTCGGTTTTTTTTCCATTTCCACTTGCCATTTCTTGACACATTTCGCGGCACATTTGCAGCGAGCATAGATATTTCACACTAGTGGATTAGAAGCGTCAAGGTGGTGGTGGTGTGGTGGTGTGGTGGGCGTGACGACTTGACAAATGCTTGGTAATTTGTTGCGACGTAAATTTGAATGGAAGCGCCTTGATTGCCACTTGAGACATTTGTGAGGCAACAGCTGCCAGCGAAAGGGAATTTCTTTTTTCTCACATTTTCTGCCGCTTCCACATCTTCAGGTTCGTTTTCCTGTTTTCTTTTAGCTTCTGTCACTGCTACTGGCTTCTCGAGCTACTTACTCAATTTTCCAACCACGCCGGAAATGCAAATTATAATGATATATTGGCTGTGAAAAAATGCGCGACAGCCGTTGTTGAAAAAGGAGAATACCGCTGTGCGCCTAATGCAGGCTGCCTACTCGAACAGAGTAGATGAATAGGTTTGGATACGAGTATATGTATACCTATTCCTTGGCACGCGGAAGTCAAATCAAGAGAAGGAATTCCATCTATGGAATATGGATTTTGTTCACTATAAAATTGTTTAGTAGGGTATTTGATAGTCTCAACAAGCCAACCATTTAATATATCGCTTATTGCTTTTGTTTCAGACGCCAACTTCGTGGCTTAGGATTACCGCTAACGGTAATAAATAGACCTGCCACGCGTGTGTAATTTAGAGAGGGAATCCAGACCATCGACTCGGTCCTGTCGAGCTGATGCTATGAACGAGAATAAGGACGGCCGTTGACAGTAATGAAATTATGACATTGCTAATAACAGAGTATACCGACGGGTGGCAACTTAAAGATGCCTTCTTCATTTTAGTCTCTCTATCTCCATCTATCTGGGGTTGGGGTGAAGTCCTAAAATATGATTAGCTGGCATTTAGCCTGTCCTCTGCCTCCTCTCCTGCTTCTGACGAAGTCAGTCTCTCGCTCTGGTCGTGCAAAAACCCTTTTCAGTAGCCGTCGAAAAGCGAATTTTTTGCCTGGTGTTGTAATTAGTTTTAATTAAACTTTGCGCTGATGAAATGCTGTTGATTAGACTTGAAAGACGTGCGCATACAAAGAACTGGGTGGAGATAACACAAAACCAAATTGATTGTCAGAATGGAGCAATTGAAAACAAAAATAAAATGAAAAGTGAAGAGTGAAACACCAGCTCTCCGGTATTTTCCATTGAAGTCAAATGCAATAAGCAACTGCACTAGCTCTGACTTTATGCTCGATACCTGAATGTTATGAGAGTATGATAATATTGCGCCATTGTATGAATATCCCAACTTATAAAGTTTATATAGTCTTCTTTAAAAGCAGGGTATTTATGCACTCGCGTACAGGGTATTTCGTTCTCGTACACTCCAAATTAAAATTTTATTTGTGTCGTTTGCTTCGCTTTATTCGATAATTTGTGAAAATACGAGTAGCGAGTATTTCACGGTCGAGCTCTCTCTCTCTCTCTCTCTTCTGCAGCGTTCGTGATTTTTCTTGTTCAATCTCTTCCCCTTCTTTTATGTACATACATATTTATTATTGCTATGACAGCCAATCAATAAAATGTAATTTGAAATCGCCCTAGGTTTTTTTTTGTCTAGAGCAAAACTTAATAAATCACCAATAATAAAATACTATTGTTCTCTTTGAGATAGCTCAAGAAGAGATGACAAATATTTTAATAGCCCTGTCAAGGGTACACATTTTCATAATTATTGAATGACTTTATTATTACAGGATGCCATCAGTTTTTGGCTGACACTGCAAGCAAAATACATATGTATGTACTAGCATATACATATGTTAATATTTATAAAATCCATATTTATATACAAACTATGGTCAAATAAAGTTTTGCAGCAACACTTTTTTTTTTTATCGATTTTCTTAATAAATGTTCCGAATGAATGGCGGTTATTATTTATCTTCTAAACTAAACAGTTTGCTAGGAGTGTTGAAAAGCATGGAAATACGACAAAAATGTTTTCTCTGGCGATCCAACGAGAGTTAAAAAACTAAAAAAAAAAAAGATTAATATCTTTTTTTTTTTAAATTGGCTTCATTCTAATTATTTCAATATATGCACGGAATCTAATTTATCCGATGAGTCGGAAACTCGATATTTTTATTGTCGATGTTTAAGCTCGATATGTTCAGTTTAAACTTACATCACTAATTTATTTTAGTGTATACATACGTGTTATATTACCACAAAATTGGTCAAATTTATTGTGAAATACGCCTATAAGAAGAACGAAATATATGGATAAATGTGTATAAATTGATTAAATTTTATACGAGAATAATAAAATAAAAGTGATGCGGATTGTGCAGTTAAAAACTTGTAAGTTCGATGACTTGTGCATGATAGGTACTCTACCACAATCAGACATACATATATCAGTATCTGATTGGTCAATTTCATGTCAGGAATATGCTGAAATGCTAATGATGATGATATGTGGCGGCAGCAGATGATGAAGTTGCAAGCGGGTTGAATGCGTTTTAAATGACTGCTCAGTTGGCAGTTCGCTGAGTGCTACAATAAATCACTGTGGGGCATTTTATTCAGCCAAAAGCAGCTGGATCCACCTTCAACTCGTCCTAGTCGACGCGGCGCGGCGTCCATGTCGCCGTCGTTGCATCATGTCTTTCGCTATTATTTTGCTTGACATTGTGCTTGTCTTTCATGTTGCAGGGGCGGTCGCAGTGCATTTGTGTCAGAGCGCGCATAAAGCAGCTGCCTCAGCCAGTGCCTGCAGCGTTGTTGCAGCTCTAACCGCCGCAGCTCTAAACCGACATTGAGTTACATGCAACAAACGTATTTTGACAAGTGAACATGCCTGGGCCAGACCAAAATCTGAGCTCAAGTTGGAGCTGCAACTGAAACTGAAGTAGCAGCTGCTCAGTCATACAATATGCGGGCAGGCAAACTGAGCAGGTTCTATCATGTCCAACATGACAACACCAAGAGTTATGGACCCACTTGCCATATGTCAAGTGTGAGATTCAACGTCTCGTTCTTCCTCTTTGAACAGATAGGGGGTGAATCTCTTTTATGCAGATACGAGTAAGTTACAAAAACCAACTCATCTGGATTCACACGCCCACAGCTTTTGCTGAGGGACCAAAAAACAAGTGCTTTTATTGTGAAAATCATTTAATATTTAACACTGCACGCCCGTTAAGCATTCCAGATTAAAGATGTAACATAAAGTGTGCTTTACCAAATTGTGATAGTTCGCAGAAACGTAAATAAGAGAAATATTCTTGAGTCAAGAAAAACTCGATTTGCTATGAAATTTAGGGAATATAGCTCATATCCTTACATGATTTATTTATTTTAATACTTGGAATATTTTCAAATGAGTTTTATTTTACTTTGGAAACACTTTTATCTGTACAGAATACACTTGCAGAACAGTGTGCATTGAAGTTCAAGGTCTCTTTGGGGGTCTCTTCTTTGAGATCTCTTCAATTTCTTGTACTTAGCTGTTGACAAACTACAAATGTTGTTCGCCTTGACTAGGTACTAGTGTATTGTACACGTATTTTGCATATTGTGGCATTATTAATGCTGCTCGCTTTGCCGCAACAGTTCAGATCATTAATCTTTCTTAGCCGCCGACCAAGGCCAAGGACCAAGAGCATAAACTGTGCTAGAAGCTCTTAGCGAATTCCTTGAATTCCAAAATGTTGTCACCTGTATAACAACAATGAAAGAAGAAAAAATCAAATAAGTTGAAAAAACAATGGCAATGATTAGCAATGTGCCTAACTGTTGACCAGATAACGACTCAGTTTGCTTTTGTAAAAAACCGAGAGCACTTTGTTTGCCATTTGGCATGATAAATGGCCTAGTGACTGCACTCTGCCATCAGCTACAGTAGGTAGTAGGTCAGCTATTGGGTATATGTATGTATATTGTATTTGTCATATAAGTTTGTTGGAATTGATTGATGGTGTGTTGACTTTGGTAAAACTGTTTGATTTTTATTGCGACTTTAAAGCCGCTTTGTATTTCGCTTCAATATGTGTGCCACTAGTTGTGTACAGGAAAAACCTAAGCAGCGCCCTCCAAATGGCCCAGACACCACATACAGGTTATGCCAAGGGCCATACACGCAGCTCCTTTCATGCTTGGGCCTGGGCTTCGGCATACCACATAAGTAAATATGAAAAGATCATAAATTTTCATTCAATTTAATGCCTCAGCAAACAATTTTTATAGTCAAGGCGAAAACTGTCAGTTAGAAGGAGAAACTCTGGGTTGTGTTGCTCTGGGCCTGAATACAGTCAAGCCGACCTCCTCGTAGCTGTTTTAACAACTTGTTTTCTATCCACGTTAAGCGTACATCAACTGATAGTAAATAAGTATGTATTCCCCCCGTCTTCGTGTTGGTACCCCTTATATACATATATACTTAGCTGAACAAAAATTGTATTGCATTTTTGAGCGGCCAAATTGTTGAAGCTTTTGTGCTTAAGCAACTAAAAAAGCGGACTGAGTATAGTAGTTGCCTAAAAATAGTGGCAAAAGTCTTCTTAAGCATCTATTTTATATACTCCTCCTAAAGCATTCTAAGTTTCAGTCTCTTCTCAAATGCATTGTTAAAATATACCTTCTACCTGTGATTTTAGTAACACAAATAAATTTTTTTTATTTTAATTTTATTTCATATTTTTTATGAAAATATTAGACATTAATGAAGTCGACTTAAATGTACGATTAAAATGCCGGCAGTCTGGCAATGGCTTAAAGATTTATGACAACATTAATTAATATGCCTACCAAATTAATGTAAAACTGTCAGATGAAAAATATTAAACATTTTTCTAGTTACCGTTGCTAAGCGACTTCCTTTTAGTGTGAAGCAGACTCGAGTCTTGAGTGTGAAGTCCGGAGACTGGACTTAGACTGGTCATTCATTCGTTGGCTTGCCAACGGCGTCTTCGCTGTCTTTGTCTTCGTCACGTCTCATAAATCACAAAATTAATCCTTCTTGAGTTTATTAGCGAAAATTGACGTAGCTCGTTATCTATGCGCCCAAGCAGCTTCCCTCAAAGCAACCAACAGTAACAATAGACAATTGAAGCCATAAATTATGCGTACATTGGCACTGGCTTAAAGCCCGTTAGTCTATATTTACCAAATTGTTTGCCCAAGTTGCTATTGGTCAACTATTTGCAGCTAACTAAGGCAGCCACAGATATTGGCCACAACGAGAGCATCAATTGGGGCGCTTTGATAAACACGCTTTGGCATTTGATTTTGGACTTGAGTGTTGTAGTTCATTGCACAGTGCTAACCTGGCTGTCAATATGTAAATCGTACCATCTTGCAAAAATGTCTAACTCCTGTCTAGACGCGATTCGTGCTTGACGCGTCGTCTATTTCCAAAGGCATCTGCACAGCAGGTGGCAGTCATTTTCCAGCCTTGTTGAGAAGAGATATTGCCAATATACTCAACAAAAAATAACAGTACACTTAGGATCAATAGCTATGTGTAAACCCAGCATCAGCAGCTTATAACCTCTGCAATTTATAGTCAATTTCAAAGTATTTTTGCTTTAAGCCAAAAACTGACATCAACAGATCATAATTTGAGGCAATCCTTAAGTGTTAGGACTCTTCGAGGCCAATAGCCCGTAAAACAGCTGTTGAGAGACTCTTCAACTTTATTTAGTTGTGGGTTATTAAACGGTTATGAAACGCCTAACAACCTTGATTGAATAGCCCAAGTTCTGTAAACAAAAACACACTGCTGCTCAATGCTGAATAGGTTCACGATTTCTATAATTGTTTTGTTGACTGCTTTAACTTAATGTTAAGCAAATAAATGAGCAGTTTATAAGCCAACTACAAAATTACTTCGAAAATCTTTTAGTGTTGAACTTATTCTCAAGTTCCTTACTTAAAATCTCTTAAGCCTTCACTTAAGCTGTTAGAGTAAAAGAATTTAAAGGATTGTATTGCTTTTAAGATGGTGAAGTTCAATTAAATTGTTTTTTTTCAATATAAGCAAAGCTAAGTGGCACTTAGGACACTGACTAATTGGCTACCGAACAACAAGGACTCGTACTATCATAACTTCCTGCATTTTTGAGGCAGATTTAGATTTATGGTGGGGTATGTGTGTTTAGCGCTTTTCAAGGTGGTTAAAATGGCTGCATTGATAAACATAATGAGGTCTAATGATATAATTTACTTACGACTAAATAAAAATGTCTCTGGCAAAGTCATCACAAACAAAGCCATTGAAGCGTTAATGACTCCGACATTTTTTTGCACAGCTCCAAGTACAAATAACAAATTGAATTTCAGCAGAGAATTATTTGGAAACTGATTTCAATGTGATCAACGGTCCATGGCAGTCAGTTTAAAGTACAAAGACGAGTTTCTCGACGAGGGGAAGGGCAAGTACGAGTAATTTGTTCGCATTTGCTTCATGGGCAGCGAACAAGTAACCGAGTCGAGACGGAGTCTCAACTCTCGATTCAACTCGAAGTAACTTTTTTTTTTCTTACCAATGCTCTGGTTGCTCTCGTTGTTATTAGTGTTGCTGTTACGCATCCCAGTCACGTGTTGCCACAACAACCGCCAAAATTGTCAACAGCGAAAAATTGGGCGGGCGTGAGTGCGGGCGCGCGTGTTTCTCTCGCTGATGGCCACGCTGCCACAAAGGGGAGAGAGGGGACGAGAGCAGAAGCTGGAGCGGGACTGGGAACGGGAACGGGACCGTGGCACGGTAGGCTACAAATGAGCATGAAAAGCAGTACAAAGAAATTTCCGGTAGTTAAAGCGCTGCCTCCGATGTGGCTCCCACTTTTTGTTGAAGCATATTTTTCTGTGCGCCTTGTTGTCCTTTCAAAAAAAAGTAAAAAGAGAAAAAAATGAAAATTCTAGAGAATAGCTAATGAAATAAACACTGTTAGGCGGCTGCTGCCTGGATAGGACATACACATACACACACATACACTCGCATATAGACCCACACAATAACAGCAAGTTGGAATGAGCGTTCCGTGGCCGCAAAAGGAAGTCATAAAAATATATATGTACACACAAATGTAAATAAATAATAAATAATATGCAAATGTAATAAACAAAGCGAGGATGAAGACAAATAGTAAGAAAAACAACTTAAGAAATCAGTTGAATGAATTTCCATGCACTTTTGACCACATTACAGTCCCAAAATAAAGCTTTTAATGCATTGAAAAATGTTTAAATATTTCCCTTTATGCGAACTGACACTTAAGAATAGGTTGTACGTTTTTTTTACCACCTTTATTTCAGGGATATATGCCATTTTTTCTCTTATATTTATACCCGTTACTTTAAAAATAAGTAAAAGGGTGTATTGTGTTCGTTGGAATTTATGTAACAGCGGAAAGTAGGCATCTCCGACCCTATAAGGGTCCGTGTGAGCGCCTAGATCTCAGAGACTATAAGAGGTAGAGATACCAAATTTGGCACGCAGATCCCAATGGCGTTGGGGCAGGTCAAGTTTGTATTCAATTTTTGGCACGCCGCCTTCCGCCCCCACAAATCGCTGACAAATCACCACACACACAGTTTTTAAGATAGTTCGGTTTTTATCATATTTTACGTTATCTTTTTATATTATCTGTTATCCAAAAGCACCCAAAAGTATGCAGTAGTTTTTATTAAACAGTAATTTCTATATAGTACTTTTTTATATATTGAAGTAAGTAATGGGTATCCCATGGTCGGCATCTCGACTATAGCCTTTCCGAATAGTATTTATTGTTTTTTTTTCTCGGTATTTTTCGTTGCGTTTCGTTAGGGCCGAGCACTTGTGGCTGGCTGTCAAAATCACAGAAACTCAACGAACCAAAAATTTGAAATTTATATTTCTATTCCAATAACTAAGCCGTCTACATACATATATAGTATATATATGTGTGTAGATGCTTGTGTGTGTGAAACGAAGTTATTCAAAATGGCTCACAAAACTACGAGTACAACGCATGATATGCAAATGCTGAAAAAACAGATTTTTAAACAACTTTTTTTTTATTCTTTAAATGGGAAAGCGAACAAAACGTTTAGCTACACATTTCTTGGCAGGAACACAGACAGAACTGTCTGACTTACTGGCTAGTTAGTCCTCTACCAAATTGGCTGCCAGCCAGATTATGTAGATTTCTGCAAGCCAATCACGTGCCTGAGTTTTCGTTGAGTTTCAGTTTCCACTTTTTTTCTAAGTGTAGGTGCGGGAATAGCGACTAGAGTGGCTATGATGAAGCCTACAACTTTAGCATAGCACATTTTATAGATTTACATAATTATACATGTGATTTATGGATATGAATTAGTGTTTAGTTTTTTCCTTTATTTTTCATCCGAATTTTTGGCATCATTAAAAGGAATTAAAGCTTAGAGTTTGTAGAAAAATTGGAAGTTGAATTAAAATACCTGTAACAGCATATTGACATAATCCCAAAATGGATAAGAAATGGATAAGAAAATTGAGAGTGTAAGTTAAAATACCCATTTAAACTCATTTAACATTTGATGCTCGTTTAATTTATTTATCTAAGCTACTATCAAAATGATTACGAAGTGAAGACTCTTATCGGTGCAGTAACACAAATCTAATAATTTAGCTATATGAATAAAAAGCTTTAAAGAATCGGAGGGTTTGAAAAACTGATAAAAACAAAAAAAAAAGAAATATTAATCACAGTTCATGCCACTGCAATAATTTCAATTTACGCGCCAATGTGACAGCATCAAAAGCAACAAAAGCAAATAAATACACAGAAGCAGATGAAAGGCATAAAATATCCACGCAAACCCACATGCACAAAGGAGAAGAGGGAGAGAGAAATGGGAAGAGTGAAAGTGGGTGAGAACAACTGCACTGCATATGCAACACGTTCAACTGCAGCCAATGGCCAGGCCGTCAAACCACCTCCCACCCTCCTTCTCCCACTCTTCTACACCACCTTGCCTCATTGCTCTTGCAATTTTGCCGCCCTTCTCTGCATTCGCTCCCTCCTTAACGCTTGTCGCTGCTATTGAGATAAGAAAATTTATTGGCTGCGCATGTTCTTTGTGACAGATTTCGATTTATGTGCCTTTTATATGTTTGGCATGAGCATTTTTTATTTAAATTTCTTTTGTCTCCCAGCTACGATGGCATTTCTACCCATTCCACTTAAAGTGGAAATCCTTTAAATGTTGCCAGTAATGAGAACATCCAGCCAGAAGTCGACTTTAGCCATAATTAATGAACGGCAATTGAAAAGTGGCCATTTCCTTGCCAAAGTAACAAAATTGAGTAACTTGACTGGCAAATATCCTGTAGATATAATGAAATCTATGCCTAATATCGAATTATGGTTAACAAACTGACACAAAATGATAACAAAATGGCAATAAAACTAAAAACTATATAAAAATATTAAATATGTATATAATAAGACCAAATAACATTACAGAAATATATATTTCCTCACAGATTTAGGTGCACTTGCTTATTAAAAAACAACATTTCAAAATTAAAAGAAAAGTCCCATATTAGAAGATATGTTTATTTGTTAATAGTGGAGGTCCCATATGTATTACGAAATATATGTTTGGTAACGTGTACTGAATAATACATAATAATGTGGAGCCTTAAAATTAAATTCGAAATAACCGACAGGTAAAAAGCAAAATTTTAAGCCTGGTATTAATAAAATACTTATCCCAACGGATGGTCTTATTTATAAAATTATTATTATCAACTTTTACAACTCGTTTAACTTTTATTACTAAAAAAATTAACTTTTGTTACCTTGTGTAATCATTCGGATAGTAAATACTCACTTTAAAATAAATTAGAGCCAGTTATGCTCTAAGCACAGACTATAAATACAGAAAGTCGTTGACTCAGCATGCGGAATAAAGCAGAAGATAAAAAAGAGAAGTTGCAAATGGAGCAAATTGAAAGAGCTGTGCATGTGGTTAATGTCCATTTGGCATCTGCCATTGCCAGAACCATATGCTCTTCGATTTGCACTTTGTCGTGCTGTCTCAGAGCTGAGAGAGTAATAGAGATAGAGAAGGAATAACAGAGAGAGACAGAGAGAGAGAGAGAGAGTGAGAGATATAACAGAGGGAATATTGCAGGACAGTCTGCCTGGCCTTTTGCAACTGGTCGGACTTGCAGGATCTTTTCAATCCCATTTAATGCTGCAATCAGCTTTGCATATTGAGCCTTTTGCTACTTTACACAATTCTCGTTCTGTTCTTGGCGCAGTGTAAATCATACGCCCTGTGGCAACTGCCTCGGCTTGTTGCATGCAACATCTTAGGTATGCAGGTTCACACGGCAAAGTTTACTTGTTCAAGTCAGACACCCTTTTATTTGATGTGCCAAGTTTTGGGCAATTAAAAAACATTTGCCAGATATTTTTAAGCTGCGTCATTAAAATTAGGTTCGTTTTTCATTCAAGCCAAGTGTCATATGATACGAGTTCTTGCCAAGTTTGTTTATGTCTTATTTATATGCTGTTTAATTGCTGTAAAAATGAAAATGTTGTAATGATATGCAAAGCGAGTTTATTTTAAAATAGAACAGACGCAAAAATATGCAAATGAGAAGTTTGGTGTTGGGCTTGACAGAAAATTGTTACCTGTACACGACTGCAGGTTATTAATTAGCGTTGCAATTAAAAGAAATTGTTGGACATCTGACATTAGCAAATGGTAATTTTCATTTACATTTCCATTTCCATTTTCTTTTCGATTTGTTTCGCTCGTTTCTTTCGTAGTTCCATTGGTCTTAAACATCGACAGTTTCTATAAGTGACATTTTCGTGCTGTTTATTTATGCCGTTTGACTTTCACTTTACCTACAACATTTTCGCTTACACTTTGCACATTTCTTAGGCCACACGTCACTTGTCGAAGTTCTGAAAAGCTTGTTTGTTTGTCATAAATGAAACGCAGTTTGGTTGGAGCAAAAACAAAAACCAACAAGCTGCAAACTGACGAGTGCAAAAGTAATGAAAAGCCAGCATAGCAGGCAGAGCCCCAAAAGAAATAAAAAGACGAACAACTTTTCTTGAAAAGTGAAAAGCAACCAAATTACAAACGCAAGTCAAGTCTTTCACAAGCTCACCAAATCGACTAAAGCGAGAGAGAGAGATTGATTGAGCGAATGAGAGGGAAAGAGTGTACGTTAAAAGGGATCAAAGTTGCTTTTGGTTGCCGTTGCTCGTAATTTAATTAAAGACCTTTGCATTTGGCTCCCTCGCACTCGCACTCGCACTCGCACTCGCACACACACACTTACACACACACTCACACTGACCAACTGGATGTTGTACCGACTGACTGACTAACTCACTTACCATCCAGCCAACTGTCAGTCAGGTTTGCTTGATTTTTTTGTCCTTCGTTTCGTCTTACAGTTTCAATTTCAATTTTCAGTCATCAAGTTGACTCTTCACTCTTGTTGTCTTTCACTTATTTGTTTGTCTGCCTGTGCCCGATTTTTTTCTCATCTCATATTAAGTGGAGGTCGACTGACTTTTGGGACATTTTAATTTACATTGAATTAGTCATAATGCCAATTCTCTGGCATTTTGACTTAAGAGATTGGTTAAGTGACACTTAAGCTCAGTTCAAGAACAATCAAATTTTGATAAGCTTTTTTTTTGCTTTAAAGAGTACAAATAATACTCTATATGATGGTATAAGAGTCTAGAGAATGTCGACTGTTGCTAATTTAATTTTCAAGAAATTCGAGAATTGTATTTATTATTAAGAGTTGCAATTTAAGTTACTTGTTGTTATGAATACTACCCAAAGAACGTCTTTCCAGCTCACCGCAATTATCATAGCAACCTTTTTCTGTAGATGCTAATGAATTATGACTGACTGTTATTTAAAAGGTTAAGTAAATATCTTGATGGCTATTTAAGAATGTAGCTCGGAATGACCTTGACGCTTCATGAGAGCTTTCTAATTAATCAAGTTGACCAATATTGTTAAGTCTTTTCATTGTCGGTTTGACCTTTTTCCCATGTTGTGACAAAATTAAGACCAGACACATCACATTGACAGCTGTTGGCAATAGGCAACACTCGAAACAATTGGCCAAGCTTTTGAATATGACTGTTGTTGTTGCTGTTTTCATTGGCCGCTTTGAAGAGCAAATGCATTTTTTGTTTATTTTTTTAAGTCTTTATTTTAGTCCTGGCACTTCGTTCACTTCCCCTCCCGCTCTGCGACTTATTGTCTTTACGTGCGCTTTACATTTTCAGTTTGGCATTGCTCGTTTTTCTTTGCCTTTGTAGCCCTCGCCCGGCATTCGTTTCAATTAAGCAAATCCCCTTAAGTGGGGCGTGTACGTGGTGGGCTGGGGGCAAGACAGGCGGCCACTTTGTCAACATAGACTGGATCCGGCAATGACAATAGCTATGACTCGGATGCTGAGTCGGGTGGCTGCGTTTAACAATTAAAGGGATGCACTTGAAATGCCATCACGTATACGCCGCGTAAACAACACGCTAGGCGGCGTGAGCTGCAAATCAAAACGGCAGCTCATGGCTCTCGGGATACACTGGACTCTCGACCAGGCTGCCCGAATGGCTGATAGTTCATGTTGCGTGTTTGATGTGACCCGCATAGCATCGACTGCGTGCTCTCGCTCTCGCTCCTGCTCCTGCTTCTCTCCCGCTCTGAATCTCTGTCGCTTTCTATTTGCATATATGAGGGCATTGGCTGCACTTGAAACTATGCAACAGCAGCTACAATGCTGTTTAAAGCTGCACGCACACACACGCACACTTATGCAGGTCTACACACCCACACACATACACCCATATTCAAAGTAGAACTAAGCGTCGCGGATTTGATGATGTGACGTTGAGTAAAGATGATGGATTCATCAGCGTATGCAAAATGCTGTCATACGCTTTGTCGTCAGTCGTCCTGTTTTCATCGTTGCCAGCGCTTGTTCTCGTCCTTGTGTTGCGAGTCCCTCTTCCTCTACCATTTCCATCCCGCTGCCGCCGCCTCTGTCGTCAGTCTGCTTGCTCATCAGCATCAACATCATAGTCGAGCATGATGCCAACTCCGACGCCATGATAAACGAACGTGATTTTGTTGTTGGCTTTCTCTCCTTTGCTGTCCAAATCTACGAGCCATCGCTCGTCTCTTCTCCTCCTTGTTCCCTGCATACATACACAGCTTCTACTACTGGCTCGTCATTGCATTGCATAAGTTTTAGTGGGCGGCGCATAATGAAAATTTCATGTAAATGAGCATAAAATATCTTTTTCATTTCACTCAGAGTCAGTCAGCCAGGCAGCGACCGAGACAAATGTCAGCTTATGAATTAAAATGCCTTATGATGCTGATTTTTTATCAGCAATCTGTTCTTGCTGAAGTTCCTCTTCGTCCTTCAGCCTGTCGTGTGTCGTTTGCCATTAAGCTGACTGATAATTGTGCACGATCTGTGCTTTATAGACAAATTATTATTGTATCTGGAATATGCTGAGCTTTACGTTATTTCGCTTAAATTTTCATTAGAATACCAATAATATAGATTGAATAGTTAATTTTCAAAGCCACTCCACTATTCCGTTTGTCTTCTTCGCAGATTGATTGCAAAAACACTTGTGACCAGTGTAAACTAAACACTTCATGTTGCTTTCTCGAGGCGGTAGGGGAAATTGGTGTCATCTCTCCAGGTCTCTTTGTCGAATCATTTGAGCAGCGTTGTAAATGCAAACCACTTGATAATGAGCATGTCGCTATAACAGCAAGGACGGACGTCACGCCCTCCGTTTGTGTTGACCTTTGGGCGGCTATTTAATCACTAATTACATGCACCGTTGCCATGGCGAACAATCAGCCGGCAGTCACCTGGGGTCATAATTAGTGTAAGCAAATGTAGAAAGAAGAAATCTTAGACCTGTCCAAAGACAAGTAAGCAGAAAATAAAGAAGGAAAATAGAAAACGTGCCAAGGAAAAAAAAAAAAGGAAAGCCCCAAGACTCAAACTGTGCACAAAGTTGTGGCTAGGACAAATAGATGTCTCGGTATTTGTTGCTGCTCAGCATCTTCACAGCGCATTTGCTGGCTAAAAGGTGTGAAAATACAAACAGTTAGCTGTTGTGGCTTTAGCTGCATCTTTGGTGTTTATCGCTTTTGCGCCTTTGCCTTTTTCCATCTCCCATGCGAAACTGTAATTAAAATTAATTGGAGGCTTCTCTTGCGGTCAAGCTGTGAACTGCTGTGCGGAGCTTAATTAACGCGTCCAGCATCAAATTTACTAATGAATTTTTTGCTTTAAAATTCATAGAGCGAAGCTTAAAGACAGTTCGTTGTCGACTTGTTTACTTGCCGACTTTTCGTTTGCTCGAAACTTAAGCGAAAGTATCCCAAAAGCGCACTAAACAACAAAAGAGTCAATAAATTGTTTACATGGCAAATTGATCCCTAGCGTACATTAGATGAGAAAAAATGAGTTGACTTTGAGTGAAAATAAAAACAACAACGTTGAGAAATGATGGTGCCACAGTACTAAACCTGGCACTAAAATAACAAAAACAAGCGCAAAGGCAAGAAGTCTAGCTTTGGCGTAGCTCTGGACTTTTGGGGCATTCATAAATATCGGATTCTGCTTGCTTTATTTTATCTCTACATCAGCGGAGTTCAACTGGCTGAAAAAGTCCGAAAATCAGTCACATAACATGTTTTAAGAAGTTCTATTGCTCCTTTGCTGTATGTTTTTAATTATGTAATACAAATTGTAATTTTGCTTTCGCGATTTTACGATAATTGCTGAGCAAGCGACAACAGTTCCTATGCGTAATTCATACTGATTGTTAACTTCCGCAAACTTTGCTGCATGCATGCATGAAATGCACTGTTAGCCACAACTCTTGTAGTTTTGCGCAATGTTTAATTAATTATCAATTAATGTGTTACAAACCGCAGAGGCATTAATTTCATACGCCGCGTTGCACAGCCACAGACGAGGCAGCAATGGCTATGGCAACTGCAGCGGCAGCCACCGCAGAAATTGGATGCATGTATGTAAATCCATAAGGACTTTGATGATTATCGATTTCTTATTTGGGTTTCACAGCCAGCCAGCATGCATGTGTGTAAATTTAAGTCTTGTTTGTGTGTGCTTCTGGCTGCACTTGGGTCATCAGCAAATAGACATTTTAGTGGGCAAACGCATAATTATGTGGGTTAATCTGTGAAAATGTTTGAACTGGGCTCAATTTGGTGAATGGTTGGCAATGAGCTGTGAAACGGTTTATTTTCCGACGTAATTGCATTCTCAGACCAAAGGGATATACTCATAAGTAAGTTTGTCACTTTATTCAATATTTCACTTAACCGTTTCATGTGAAATTGCCAATCGCAGCACTCGACAAACGAAGTTTGTGACATTTGTACTTGAAGTGTCCATTGGCAACGTCATTGCAATTGCCATTGCCATAGCTGGCCCTTGCCTCCATTTATTTATTTGTTATTTGGGCGCTGTCATCAACTTGCTAACTTTTAGCAGTATACTGAAGGCCGTGCATTAGCGTCATCGCAATCCAGCAATCCGTAAGCCACGTTGCTCCCACTGACTATAGTTCTGACTCTGCACTTGTCATGTGCATGGCGTGCACTCAGAATCCGAGCTCAGCTGGCCAAAATAATGACAGAGTGCAAACAATTTTCCATTTGGCCAAATGGCCTTGAAATGACCGAGCATAGTTTTACCTGACACCGAGCCAGTTTATTCTATTCCTACAGCTGCCGCACCGATTGGGGCATGCGGCGCTTACTATATTTGTGTCATTGCATATTTAGTGAACTGGCATTCTCCTTTATAGCTGCATGCTCAAGATGCTTCTCCGGGCTGTTACAGCTGTGGGTCTTGCCGCATATTTGCAGCGAGCATTCGCTTGCAATGCGGCACATATTTTTGTCTTTCGTTCGCATCGCAAAAGTTGAAATATATTTCATATTTTACGTTTGCTTTGGGAGTCATTCCCAGTGCACGTCGCCCCGCCCCTCTAGCTGGGATTCTCTCCGTTGTCTCTGTTGTGTCTGTAGCGTATACGTAATTTGCACTTTCTGTAGAGTGCTATAAAATGTTTTGCACACAAACTTTTCTGCTGCTTCGGCAGCATCAAAAGTTCTTCAAATACTTTTGCCATTTGTTGTTGTCGAGTTTTTAGTTAGATTTACACTTTTGTTTCGCTTTAGTTGTGTGGTATGATACCAGTAATTCTCGCATTGTCCAAAACTGTCGCCCAATGCGCATTAGACACTTAAGCATTGCTAGCGATAAATGATAGCCAGATGGCGGATCAACTTTCGAATATGTTTGGCAAAAAAGTATGTGAAAAGAAAACTAAGTAATCGAAATAGATCAAGCTAAACTTGAGAATTGATAGAGAAATATTGTGTTATTTGATTTGTATCTATCGAAGCGAAATAATACTTAAAGTAAAAGTTACGGATACAAATATCTGAATTAATTATATATTTGAACTCATCGTTTTGTAACAATCTTTACCCTTTAGAAGCTCCTTTAATTGACCAAGTTTTTTGTTATTATACATGAGCCAGTAAATTGTTTAAATCATATTTGCCTTAGATTAGACAAATTGTTTTCCATGATTAGTTCGTTGTTGCTGGCAAAGCCGCAGTTTGTCCGGAAGACAAATGTTTCCTGTCTGTCAAACTCTGACTGCCATAAAACTCAAACGTGGTCGCCTTTGTTACTAATAAGACAGACAGCGGATATGGGAAGCGACCAAAGTAGAAGCAGAACTAAAACAGAACAGAACAGAACAGGAACTCCAATGTTGGATAATAGATCATTAGTTAGCAGTTGCTGTGAGCTTTTTGGGTTCTGGTCATGTGATTTGAATATTTATTGCATGCATAACTGTAATTTATAGCCAGACATTTGTCACCGAAGCCAAAAGAAAGCTCTCCTCTTTTATAAAGCCACGCTCTCAGTCTACTCTCAGTTTTCAATTGCTCTGACGTATGCGTAATATTAATTATGGTCTAAGTAAAATTTGCCTTGAGTGCAACTTCAAACACATTTTTGTAATAGAAATACGAAGTAATATACATGTAGACAAACGAGAAGGAGGATATTTATAAAAATAAAAATGATGTTAAACTTTATGGCTGATGATTATGTTGATGACATTGTTGTCAGCGTTGTCTGTGTCGTTCTCATCATCGTCAGCATGCAGGCAAAATGCAAAAATAATTCATGGCTGATAGGGGAAGCATCGGCAGCATGCAACTGGAAACTGGCAACTGGCAGCCGAGGCCAAACAAAGGCAGGCGGCAAGTCAAAGTGCTATGCAGCATAAAAAATGCAGCTAAAGGAGCAACGCGTCGTCGAGTACATTGACAGTTGACAGCAAAGAGGCTGATAGGGCGGGGCTAAGGCGCAGCGATGTCGCAAGTTTTATATGCATACGTGCTATCGAGCCAGTGTTTCCTGGGGTTGCTAGGGGTAACTAAAGGTTGCTGGGGGCTGCGTCTGACTCTGCCTTGCAACATTGCTTGTTTACTTCAAAGCGTGCAATTTTTGTAGCATCAGCTGTGTCATGGCGCAAAACAATGCTGTCACTTGGGCGATGCTGACATTCAACAGAAGCAGCACCAGCCGATGCAACAATAGCTATAAAAGCAACAACAATGGATATGGCTGAGTGCATTTGTGGCGTTGCACATCAGCCGCTGCTTGAAATTTTCTTGCGCCTTATGTGATGGCGGATATTGTAGCGGAAATTGATTGAAAGTTGCTGCATCTAAAATTTAATGATAATGAGATTGTTTGCCTGTAAACTGATATGACACCAGCAAGCACGGCTAGCTAGCCATGTCAATTACCTGTAACAGAAACTGCCACGTCACAAAAATTGAATATTGCGCATACGCCGCGTGGTTACGGTTTGATAAATGAATCCATAGCTGCCCCAAAGTTACGTTGCATGCAAATCTACATACCAAAGCTTGAGCTTCGCAGTTATCGATAGGAAAATTGTGTAAGCCTGTGCAGTGCAATTTTTTCTTACTCAGAATTGTCAAACAAGTTAATGCGCTGAATTTCTGTGTGTCTATTTCAAAAGAATTTTTAAAAATTCCATCTGAAACCTTAGCTCATGAGAATCCCAAATTCTAAATGTATACTTTTTGGTATCAAACTGATAGCTGTACATTAAAAAGCCATCAAAAATAATCACTTCACATACATACTCTTAATTGACCGTACATTTCAAATTTTAATTTGGATTCAGTCAGTTGTAAGAGGGTCAAAAATACATCAAACGAGGCACATAAATAAGCCCAACGTTTGAGGAGACGAATGTGGGGCCCATGTTACTATACGAGTAATGTCTATAAAGTGACATATGAGCAAGTGCAACTGCGGCCACGTCTACAACTTTGAGTCCTTTCTGGAAGCTTGTTATATGGACTTTTTGCAATGATTTCTCTGGCAGTTTTATTTCCCTTCCATTTTCTGACAGTCCTAGATACTTTTTTAATTTCGCTGTGGGGAACAAAGTAACGCATCAGAAAGAAAGTCAAAAAGAGACAGAAAACAAGTGCGAGAAGAAGAATTTGAGAGGAAAGAGAAGCAAAGACACTTTCAGCATGAAAGTTGTCAAACATGACCATTTGGCATTGCCGTTGCCATTGCTGGTTTTCAAGCCACAAATCTATGTGATGTCTGTGCCTTCTCTCTGCCTTTTCATTTCTTTAGATCTACGCCTGAGTGCACATGCAAACGTTAGCCTCCCATTCTAACCAAAATGGGGGGAAAAAAATGTCCAAATGATAGAAGGAAAATGTAAGAAATGTTGTAACTTGTCTCTCTACACACATATAACTCATACGCCATGTTTGCAAAGACTGAGGGGCAGACACAGACTCACAGAGACATTGTCCTCGTCATCACCATCGCTCGCTGTGCTCGCTGTGTCCATTTGAGTGCACAATTTGAAAAGGCTACTTGGCTCTGGCTGCCCTTGAGGCAAATGCAGCAACCACGACCACGACCAAGACGAAGACGCTGACGACACAGGCAACATGACCTTACGGCAATGTTGCAATGTCTATTTGTGTGTGCATTAAAATGGCGGCCCGTAAATGGGCAAATTGTTGCAACAAAATATTACTGCAGCCTTGTCCCGGAAATGGTGCGCAGGCCTGGACCTGGACATGTCCTTATTGGTTTTGTGCTGAGTTCAGATTATGTTACTCAAGCGAAACTCATTTCCTTGACTTATATAATATTAAGAATTTCAACTGAATCACAGCTGAATCACTTTGAGGCATGCTTCGAATCAATTTCTACAAATAAAAGATTAAATTGCTTAATTTCATTGAAATTTTTCAAATTTATTTTTGAATTTATTTAGGGTTTTCAGTTTGTTTATTGTATTCCTTGTATGTTTGGTTTGGTTTGGGGGACTTTTTTCATTGTAATTTTCCTTTACTTTCGAGTGCTTAGAATAACATACATTTATTTCTTATTTATTTGTATTTTTTGTTTATCATAAATATTAATTTCTGTACGCACAGTTCATTTACATTTAATTTAAATTAATTTATTATCAATTAGCTAAACTTACTTCATTTGCGTGGAACGCTTACATACATATTTTTATCTAAGAGACATCACTTTTAAGATACATTTAGATATACATATATCTTTCAAATTTTTTATATTTATATGTATGTGTATTCATAATATTCTGGCGCTTTCGCTTTGTCGATAAACAGTTTATTTAGCATTTTCTTTTTTTTTACAATTTTTCTTTAAGAGCTTAAAGTTTGTTTTCTTTTCTTTTTAACATAAATATAAAGTTGCAACAATATTTTACAAAGTGCAGTTACATTTAATTAAATATTATATATATATTTTAAATATACATAAATTTTTTGTATACATCTATAAAAAACACGAGTTTTGAAATGCAATTACACATTTTCAATTGATAAAGAAATGTTGAAAATTGTTTAGTCTTTTGGATTTTAACTTTGAATACGCAAGTAATTTACATTGATTTATGACACATTAGATAAAACTCATTTATTTTCTTTAACTTTCTGCTATTTACATAATATGAGCTAATAATTATTTATGCTATTCTAATTGCAGATAATTTTTTTATGTATGTGAATGTAGTTATTTATTCTGTAATATTATTTTTTTTAATATCTTTCATATAAGTAGTTGCCAAAAAGTTTCTTATTTTATTTTTTTCATAATTTTTTTGGTTTTGTGTTGAGTTTTTTGTGTGAGCTAGTTAATTATCTTTAATGCATATTGAGCTAGTTACTATAAATTGTTGTTTTTTATTGTTATTTAAAAATAACATTTACATACATTTACAGGGACAAGTTGAAAAGTATTTATTTTTTCATTTAATAAAAAAAGAAATATAATGCTTTGCTTCAGTATATGTCTTTTGTCGTCTTTAGTGAGTACTTACTGTAAGGAAGGAACATTTTTGATGAACTTTAAATTGAAATTCTTTGTTGCTTTGTCAGAGTTTCGAATATCAGAGTATAGAAAATACTATATACCCATTACGAATAAATTTCATAAGTATTTTTTTTTGTTATTTTTTTTATTAGTGACATTTCATACTAGCATAAGCTTTTGCTAGATATACACTAACCAAGTATTTTATACACTCGATTGTACTCACAGATGACGATTCAGGCGCCGTCAGGGAGACTTTAGTCCAAAGTCTGCGGATGTTTTTTTGCAGCATTTTGTGAATTGATGTATGATAATTGAAAATAAGGTTATGAATCAGTGCATTGATAATTCAGTACCTTCTACAGTTCTGCATTTACTTACTATTTTTATTAATCATTAACTATAATTGCAATTTCTTGTTGTTTTTATTAAATTTATGGCGCTGTTTGTTTCCTCTCAGATCAAATATTTACGTTATGCATTGACATTTATAATTCAATTGTTCTAACTGCTAGCTTTAATCGTAGTTATTAATAAATGGGAAGTCGTCAAAGGGCTATTCGCGTAAAATAGAATTTTCATTGAATTTGAATAGGTGTTATTTGTTTTGGTTTATATTTGTTTTAATTGGTTTTTGGCAACGCTTAGCCTAGACACAAACCTCAAAGAGCTGGAAACTTACAGGACTAGATTTAGACGCAGCTCTCCTGCTGCGAATACATGAGCGGCGTACGGACAGTGACAATCTCACGTGAGTAGGATTTGCCAACGCCGGAAAGTCCCGACAGGGAGCTGCTGGGACTGGCTATGGCTGCCGTGGAGGCCAGCCCGCTGCTGTTGCTCGAGACGAGCATTTGGCCATGTGCCAGCTGCTGCTGCTGTGCCTGTTGATGCTGCTGGTAGGAGGGTGGCATGGGCATGTTGCCAGCTGGATGATGCTGCAGCTGTTGATGCATCATTTGCATCATGGATGCCGAGTTGGGCGGCATCTGCGAATGACCGTGCTGCTGCTGCTGTTGCTGTTGCTGTTGCTGTTGCTGCTGATGATTGTGCGGCAGCGTGTGATAACCTCCCGGATGCGAGGGCAACGTATACATTTGCACCGTGCCAGGCGACACGGTTGACGGAGTACCCTGCGATCCTGGCGATGAAATGCACGCTCCAAAGGCCGCTCCGACTACAGTGTCCACCTGCATGGCGGCAGCAGCAGCAGCGCCAGCTCGTGTCTTATATGAATCGATTTGGGCGTATATCGTGGGCTCCTCAAAATAATCATACGTGGGCGGCGGTGCATGCTGATGCGGATGCTGCAGACCACCCGCATTTGGCTTATGCCGTTGCAGCGTTGCCGTTGCTGGAATGTTGGGTAACAGCTTGCGCATACTCGAGCCATGTGGCAAGGTGCCACCCAATACTGGCTGCTGTTGGTGTTGCTTTTGCTCCTGATGTTGCTGCAGCTGCTGCTGTGGTTGCTGCTGGGATGTTCCCTGGCCCGACTGACTCTTCTTCGAGCTGCTGCAAGTGGCGCTATTTAATGAAAGTTCAGCATAGTGCAGCTCATCGTCCTGCCAGGCAGACGGACAATTAGAGAGAAGCGAAAGAGGGAAAGAGGGAGGAGAAAATGTGATTTTTAGCAACAATTGGAAATATTTGTAGTCATTAAGTTGAATCTCATTTGATTTTCTTTGCAAAGTTCGCCATAGAGTAGTTTGACTGTAAGTTAAACTTTCTCAAACTTTTAGTTGACAGTTTGGCCTGCTAACGGTAACTTACCTTGCTGCTCTGGTAAGCGCCGCTGTCCGCTGAGCTGCCGGCGCCAACTACGACGCCAACGCCAACGCCGACGCCGACGCCAGCTGTGGATCCAGGTTTGCAACTGATTTCCGCCTCGCTGGTTGTTGAAAGATGTCCCGATGGCGTTTGTGTTGCTGATTTTTGTTTATATTCTCCATCAACTAAATTGAAGCAAGAGCGAGACAGTTGTGTTATATGCAGAGTGAAAGAGCAAAAAAGAGAGATGAAAAGAGAAAGTTGGCTTAGTCAAAAGTTTCAGCTTGATGTTGTTGTTGTTGCTGCTGCTAAGTAGCATGGCAAAAGTTTTTCGGCTAGCCACTGCCCCATCCCTTCCCTTTCTTAAATCTGTTGATGATTTTCGGGGCGCAACGCTCAATTTTCTTTTCTCCTTTCGTTGCTTTTGCCATGAAATTGCTTTACGTTAAGAAAATTGATTAAATTGTTGAGCTGTGAGCTGTGAGCTGACATTGCCGTTGCCGTTGCTGCTACTGCTGATTTCTTGATTGCCATTAATCAAGCAAAACGTGCAGTGGGTAAAATCTGATCCAACTTAAAGTTAAACCCTTCCATCGTTGCATACTTTAAGGCGGAGACAGATCCTGCCACTCGACTGCAGACATATGAGCAAACAAACATTCCAAAGCCATCAGCAGTGGCAACAACAAACAGCCTGACAGCAATTAGCTGTCATTTAAATATTTCAACACTGGCACAAAAATGCAGCACGCCCTGCACTCACACACACTCACACACACGCACACACACTTGAGATATGTGTTTGTATTTGTGCTGTTTACCTAACTGGCTGCCGGCCTGTTTGTCCCTAAGTCTTTAGCTAACGCTCATAAATTACAGACAGAGTCGGAGCATTCATCTTTTGGCTAGCCCAGAAGACTGCTTGTACTACAATTTCACTTACCCTCATTGTATGGCACCACATCGGGATTCTTTTCGTCGTACATCTCCTCAGAGTGGCTCAATGGCAATGAGATTTTATCCTTAATTTGCAAATTGCCTGGACGTGAGAACTTGGCATTTGAATGTGCGAATTTCTGTTGCTGTTGATGCTTATGGGAACGCAGCTTAAGCGCAGCAATCGTCCCGATTCCAATGCAGACGATAGCAACCAGAATTCCCACAAAGATGCCAATGGATAGAATGGGTGTAAGCTCAAAACTGTTGGCTCCCTGAGCGCTGCCCTTGTAGGAGGTTAGTGCAACTATGAAGCAAAAGAAAATATATATACTATAAGACGGCAATCACAATAAATATTTATTTTTAATTTAACGTTATTTTAATGCTCAATTAGACAAAAGCATCTCTAAGCAGTGGCCCAAACAGTTGGCTATTAATAAACGTCTGAATGCTAATTTAATATACTCTTCTTAGCGATTGGTATTTCGCTTATTGCAGACATTTTGATTGATTTTCTTGTTACCGTCTGTAAGGGTATTCAGTTTTCGCTCTTCGAAATGTAGCTTTCTGGAATTGCTCATCATATTTTCTCATCTTCTTTGCACTTTTGTTGTGACTTTTTGAAAAATTAAAACGACGGCTCAAGTTGTTTACCCAAAAATGTGTTTGTCCACCAGTCACAACCCTCGACCCTCTCAGAAAAAAACTCTTCTAAACTTTGCTTTACGGCATTTTGCTTTAGCTAATTAGTATTTCAATTTGCTTTTGTGCCGCATTTTCTTTTTGGAAGCGGAAGACTTACTGAAGACAATTCATTAATGTTAATCATTTTATATAATTTTTTACGCTACTTTGGCGCTTGCATAATTTTATATTTATTTTTTTCCCCATATTTTTTAAGGATGAAACTGCAAGGCAAAGTTTCATAAGAAATTTACAATTCATTGGGCAGTTTAGCGTAATTAAATTGCGAGACAGCAGATAATATGAACGAAAAAATCTCTTGCTCGACACTAATATTAATACTAATACCGAGAAAATACATATTAAATGCGTTGCAAAGTTATACAATCCCCCCTCGCACACTTTGTGTCGATAAGGATTTCAGAGTACCATAAACATTAACATAAAAAATTCATAAAAGACAAACTCACGCGCTACATAAAAATGCATTATTAATTCATAAGTCTTTGCAAACTGTCCCGCGTAATATTCTCATTTCACAGCTAGGCCTTACACTTCAGGAAAAGTTAAACTTAGGATAGAATCTATGCAATTTGCTTTCTGAAAATTCTGATATACAATTTTTATTTTTCTAAATTTATTGTGACAAAGGAACACTTGCGAACTTGAACTTAGTTTATACGTCTTATGTTTTTACTATTTACCAGTTTGCTTCTCGGCGGCCTTTAGTGTGTACCCATCAACCGCTACGGATTCACTTCTTCCACGTCCATTTACCGCATAGATGTAGATCCTAAAGAGTCGACCTGCGTCCAATCCTGCGACACTGAACATGGCAAATTTGGCACTAATATTAGCCTGTAGGATGCCACTATTCTGCTCATAGATTTCCATTAGAAACCATTGACGCATGCCTCCATCGAATCCTGCAAAAGAGATGATCAAAAATAGATAAAAACTTGAGCATAATATAGAAATTAAAAAATTGAGATTCACATTAGCTTAGATTTGTAGACCTTTTATTTGGGTACTCCAGTGTCTTAGAAGTTAAAGTAAAATAAAGAGTGATAGTGTAATTCTAATGGTAATATCATTACGTCACTCCATTGAGATATAATCATTGCACAATCAGCTAAGCACAGTAGATAAACGATTAAAACTTAAATATACTCTTGCTTTTTTCACTTTTTAACCCAAGCCAATTTTCGGTTAGAAATGCAGAGCCGTAGAGAACATAACAAAAATATATTTAAAGTAATCTAAAGCTAAATTTTAAATGCCATTTAATATAACCACAAAAGAACATGCCGCCCACTTGAGAATAATGCTCCGCCATTCTGAGCCCCTCTCTCTCTCTCTCTCTCTCACACACATACACACACACACACCCACACAATTGCAAATGTGGCACCCTTTGGCTGAAACGTAAGTCGGCTAAGTTCTTGTTGGCCCTACTGCTCAAATGGTACTTCATTCTAGACACAAAAGTCGGCTTAAAACACTTACGAAAAATGTTAAAATATTTTTGTAATAAAGGCGGCAACTGAAAAGGTTGCCTCCGCCTCTCCTCAGAACCCTCTCCAACAACTATGCGTATACTTGATGCAGGGGCCAGAGCCGACTCTCTATCTCCCGAAGGAGAAATTGTTGGGTAAAATGTTTTATATGTTGCGATGAATTTGGCTCGCATTGTTATACTTATTTGGCCACTCGGTTCTTCTTCTTTCCCTTTTTGTTCATCTCGTGGCGGTGACGATGGCAATGGCGGTGAAGGTGGCACTGGCTGTGGTCGACAGTACACAAAGGTTGCACGGAAATAGAGTCAAAAGAATGTGCTTCGCCTTTGCTTCAAAGGCCTTTGTACGGCATCATTGTTTGTGGCCAGGGGTCGTCGTTGTCGTTGTCGTTGTCGTTGTCGTTGTTGCTTGGCTATGGCCAAAGCATTTTGTGAGCACTTTAAAACGTTTAGCTAATGAAATTTTCCTCAGCATCGGGCCGACAACATGGCAGCAACAGCAACAACAACAAGAAAAACAACAATACCAACAACTTCATTGTAATGGGTTAATTTTATTTACTTGGATCAGGCCAGAGCTACAATAGAAATTGCGCAAGTGGAGTGAAAATAATAAAGCAACGGTAAGGGCGGTGTCAAAGGCAGTAGTAACAACACCAACAACAGCGACAACAACAATAACAACAGCGAAATGTTGTAAACTGAAATTTTATTATATTAAACCGAGGCTTGATGAGTTCGGTTAGTTGCCCGCGTTGCTCATGGCTTTGTTTTGCTCAGAAAAAAAAACGAAAGATAGAGAGAGAAGAAGCTGAAATAAGTGGCCAATAGGAGGGAGAGGTAGAGGATAAGTTGCCCTCAAGTTGTCTGTGAGTTGGCAGCAACAGTAGCAGCAGTATTGAATTGAATTCGAGGCAAGTTCTTATCCTGCCGCAAGTCGAGTTTGGTTGCGTAAAGTTGGCCAACTAGCGCGCTGGCTTATTAAAGTCGAAACGTGCAGCGACCACAGCATAAATTGAGTTATTTAAAAAATAAAAAAAAGGAACTTAACAGAGTTCGGGATCGCTGCTTACCATAGGGCTTCCCTCTTTTTTGCCGTCATTTGCTTGAATGCAAAGTGCAATATAAAAAGTATCGCGCTTTATTGTTGCTCATGCCGCCGCTTCTTACCAAGTTGCGTTAAAGTTTTAATGATGCTGATGACTATGATAATATTGTGCAGCCACTAAATTAGCAGAGATGTGGGGTGTGGATGTTGGCTTAATGTACATAAAATGGTTAAAGAGCGCTTAAAGCTTCAGCCACAACAGGGCGAATGCGCAATGCCCGCCATACGTTCCGCACTTAACTAAGAAAGTTTTACAGTCAGCAGAGTGTACAAAAAGAAGGCAGTAAAAGCAGCATATTAAATATTACAAAATGCAACAGAAATGTTGTAATTTATAAATAATAATAACATGGCATCAAGTATACGCAGCGTGTTAAGACTCGAACGGAACGAAGCCAACGCTTGAGACAAGAGACATTTGGCATGCGGTGTCCTGGTAAAGGCATGGGATGCGAACAAGAAGTACTCGTAACAGAGGTAAATAGTAACGGGTAATGCGCCATTAAGTATGCAGTTATTATGCGCTTTTTGCTGCACTTTCTGCAGTCACCTCGTTATGCTGCCCCCGCTGCTTCTGTTTCTGTCTCTAGCTCTGGTATTTGCACTCGCGAACGTTTCGAGGGCTGCATAAATGCATCATAAAGTCGACTGTTACGAGTACAGTCCCAATTTGTGAGCAAGAGGACATTTCCTCACTGTCTACCGGTGACGACTGTCTGCTAATATGCAACTCTGTGTAAGTGAACTTTGAACCCGTTGGAGTGCTACTAACAATTTGCTGCATATTCTGAGCCTCTTCTCTCTTGCCTTCTTGCATTTCCATAGCGCATAAAATATGCGAATTGAATTTGTATTTAAAGTTTTGCTGAGCATTTGCCTTTTACTTTTGCTTTTACTTTTATTGACGGCAACTTCCATAACAAGCCAAAACATTTTGTATGTACAAATGTTGTGCTTAACTTTTTGTTGGGTGGTTGGCTGACTGACTGACTGACTGACTGTCTCTTTTGCCACTTTGCTTCTTTATCATTTTATACTTCAGCTTTAGTTCATTTCTTTTTTCTTTGCAGTTTAAAATATTTCTTAAAAATTGCGCTAAGAGTGTTGGCGTTGAAAATTTAGCAACAAATTGCAACGTTTTCTTTTGACTACATATACAAGTATATTTTCCAATCTCTCTAAAGCATTTTATATATGTACAATATATGGATACGTATGTCCGTCTGGTTATCTCTCTGCGTGTTGCCTTTCTAGTTTTATGCTTTCATTGCATTTTTATTATTCGACTGTATCTCGAAGGAAGTTCGCATAGCTGGCTGCCAAAGTGCACTTAAGTTGCTCATGTATTTTAAATGAGTCTGAAAAGCGCTGCAGGAAACACAACATACCCGTACACATGTACCATGATTTCCACTCTCCACACTTTCCACACCTCACAAGCCACCCTCTCCTTCCCAGGCAGAAACTCTTTTCTGGCCATTTAACTAGCCATGCAGCAGATTGCTTGAGTTACGGCCAACGTATATTTTTTTTTTACAGGAAGGAATATATACATATATAGATAGACTTGCCTTTTTGGCCATTGATTGGCTCATCAGCAATTATAAAAACTGCCAAATTGGCTGGCAATTTTCACAGCTTTTGCGGCATTTGATACTCACCTTCAAGGCAATAAACCTCTAATGAGTCTGATGTTTGATTGACCACAGTACAATTGGTTGGCGCTTCCGGTTTGCCTGCAGCTATTAAATGAAATACACAAGGCTCCTTCTGTTGGCCAACATTGTTGTCGGCCCAGCACATAATGGTGCCAAAGTCCATTTCCTGTAAATAAATTATGGGAATAAAAAGATTATTGACAATTGAATGGTACATATTTTCATCGATTTTAATTAGTTAATTAAAGTAATTAACTTATTATTTTAACTTTAATTGGAACACCTGACACGTTAACAGTTAACAGTTCAAATTGCACCTCAGAATGCATTAAAACACTTTAACAAATTAACTAGAATGTTACAGAAAAGTGAAGTTAATTCATTGAATACATAAAATACACAACAAAGCCGTTAAAGCTGCGGTCTGTGGCGGTCGGTGGCGTATGCGTAATATGCTTGTCAGAGCAACTGATTGATCGCAGCTGTCAATAAGTCTTTCATTAATATAATTTAATGTCAATAAACTCACACACATACACATACACATGCATACATATATAGTTAAATCCAGTAAGTGACGAAGAGCGAGAAAAGAACCTATAAGGTCAAAAGTTTTTCCCAAACTGGCAGTAAAAACAAATGAAGCATTTTGTGGCTGCTATTACGTCTTGTGTTTCTGAGAGTCTGCGATTGGAAAGGCCAAAAGGAAACTATGTTAACATGGCTATAATGTATGCCATGTGTCCTGCTTGTATAACCTGATAAGTGGCCACGCCTGCGGGTCCATTCTTGATTCTTTATTGCTATACTGTGTGTACGAGTATGTATTTGTATTTGTGCTTGTGCTGTGTCAAATGTTGTGCTAATGAAATCCTTCAGCTATATTACGGTCAAATGCACAACAAACAAAAACAACATCAACAGCACTCAAAACGATTGATTTGTTTGCACACACACACACATAGGCGTACACATACACGTGGGTGAGCAGCTAAGTTGCTTGAGTTGTGTTTTGTCTGTTTACCTTTGGCATTGTTGCCGGGAAAAATAAGCGCACTTAATCAGTGCTAGGCGTCTCAAACTCATTAAAATTTAAAATCACTTTCCCCAGATCGCTGGCTCAATGCGCCTTAAAATGTCAACGTAAATTGCAGCTTATTTATCAGTCAGGGTCCGCACTTATTTTACCACCCTAAGGCACCATCAACTCTCCTTCTATTCGTCACCCGTCTCAAGTCAACTAAAAATCGGGCGTTCTTGTCATTTTAATTAGGGAAGCATAAAAGAAAAACACAAAAAAAAGTTTTTTTTTCAAAGATAAGATGTCACAGGAAAAACTTAGGGAAACTAAGAACAGGTTCGTAGATGGCGGTCAACTTTCAAAAGGAAAGAAAAAAACCAAAATTCTTTGCTGAATATCCATTTAATTTAATTGTACTATTTTGTTAAAACTTTCTCTGTAGATATGTTTAACAACCAATTATACGACTGTTTATTATTTGCACACAAATCTTATGTACAGTTAAGGCTAAGGACATGTATTTTTTTTAAACAAGCTTAATAGACTTTATAGCTTAATAGACTTTACTTTTTTTTAAGGTACTATAATATAATAATGTAATCATAAAATCAACTTTATCCATTTCCAACAGTTCGTTGGTAAGAAATTAAATAGTAAATTTGTAAAAATTCCGACGACTTTCGAGTTATTCAATAGTTATGCACGTTAACGTCATGTGCAGGTGAAATATTTATGCACATTTATGAAAATTAAAATACGCATACATTCACACACACAGTTGCATTTTTGGCATAAATATACATAATATTATATTTAGCCAAGAGTTGTCACAAAGGCGGCAACTTGGCAGCTGCCAACACTGCGCATCAACACCTACGCAAATATATATCTCTCTCACCCTTCATCTGAGTGATTATGACCGCATTCACACACACACACATACTCACATACGTAAATGCATGCATTTAAGTAATACGAGCATAATAAATTTGCAATATTCAGAATATTTCTGGATCTGCCAAGTAAGGCCAAAGGCTCGAGTGTTGCAACTGTCAGGAAAGATGCTTAATAACTTTGCTGTCGGAAAGCTGCAACATTTTTGTTTTGCTTCTCTATACCCGTATCTGTGTGTGTGTGTGTCTGTGTGTGTGTCTGTGTGCTGAGTATTTATGCCGAAATATTTATTATCATTATTTCCATTTGTTTATATTATTTTAATGTTCCCGCAACTAAGCGTAAATATTATTGCAGTTGTCGAGCTGCCACAGCACCATACAGCCAACAAAAACATTTGCTTAAATTGTTAAGGGCATATTTGCAACAACAATGAGACACACACAAACATAAAGAGAAAAGGTTGTCTGTGATTTCTATATATGCATATTTTTTTGGTATTTTTGTGAAAGATCGAGCCTATCCTGAACGTTTTCGGTCGACTTTGTCTTGCAATTGCTGTGCATTCTAGTGTCTAGTGCTGACAGCCTAAACATAAATGATATTATTTATGTATTTTAATTAAAATTTGAACATTTCACTGACAATTTAATGAGTTTTTTGGACCGCATGCGTTGCGTTGCGAAATTTTCGACAATTTGTGTTAGCTATATTTGTACAACTGCGGAAAAAGTCTAGGAAAAGTCAAAGCGCATTTGCTCTCACATCGAAAGAGGGAGAGGAAAGGAGAGAGAGAGAGAGATGTAGAGAGTTTCTTACTGAAATGCCAAAGCATGTAGGAAATATTAATGAGCTGTTGGATGTCTTTGAGTGAATCACAAAATGGAAAAAAGAAGGAAAGAAAATCAGCCCAAAGGATGACAATGTTAAAGTTGATGCTTGAGCTGTGGCTGCGGAAACCGGAAACAGCATATATGACAACAGAACGGAAGGGATTTTTCATATTCAATTGAGCTAAATGATTTATATGTGTGTGTCTGTGCACGAAGGAAAATAACTGAGATTTTTAGGTTGAGTGTGCTATATGTGTCTGTGCAATCAGTGCCGGGAGAGTGTTTGTGAACGGAACTCATTTGAATGCCGTTTGACTAGCGAAATTTTTCTTTTGACAACCGAAATGACAGACAGAGAGACAGACAGACAAATATGCCACAAAGCAGTAAATCCACAGCTAACTGTGTTCAAACCACAGGAATAATGTACAAGCGGGTGGGTGGAGAAGGCTTGACAGCACTTAAAACTGGGTCACCAATCCAACTGACCAACCCAAACCGACAACTGCATTTCAACGTAACAACTGTGTTGGGATAAAGTAGCTCATTTCATTTGCTGACAGTTGTTACTTCTTTATTTTTCTTGCAGCGCATAATGGCTGCCAAAGTGACTGACAAGCGTTCACAAGCTCAGACAGCGAAAAAGAACTTTAGCTAAGTAGAAATTATCTTAAATGGACAACTGTAGAGATGATGGAAATAAATATGATGGAAAAATCTATAATGAAGCTGATTCAAATTCAGATTTAGTATTGAATTCAATTTTAATAGTTAACAATTAGAGACTCAGATATTGACACCTTACAGCAAAGCAATCGTCTAGACATGATTGCAGCTAAAATTCAGAATTGTTTTTGGCAGACCATAAAAGTTTACAGACCAGCAGCTTCTGTTGCATTGCCAGCAACTGTGCAACTATCCTTTGAATTTGGATTTGGGGAGCACTTTGGTACATCGTTTGAAATTTTGGCATAGATAGGACAGTGGTAACAGGCAGCTCAATGATGGCCAATTTAGCTGGTCAATTGGCAGGGAGGAAACCGAGTCGATAACGTCTAAATGCAATCGCAATCTCAAATGAAACGGGCAATATCGATGACGATAACATTGGCAATTTAAACGGAAATGTTCGCCAATTGTCAGACATAGAACGGGACAATTCCACTTCAGAAGTCCAGCATTTGAGCTGAATAATGATGATTGCTATTAAAGTCAATTGAAGTTTCTTTAATATTATTAACTGACAGGCAGCTGGTCCTGTTGTTGTTGTTTTCGTTTTTAATTAGAAAGCAGCGCTAATAGAATTTTTAATCAAAAATTGCTCGTTTGCACTGGCCAAGCCGAGTTTTGATGCCTCCCTTTGACTTTCTGTCTGCCACTGTTGATGTTTCATTTTATTTGACAACGTGACACGCACCAAATAATGAAAGCTCTGGCCTATTAATTAATATTTTGCTGTTTAATTGAGGTCTACCAGGTATATAGTGTATTGTCTGCTATTTGATAAAATGTCAAATGTGTCACTAGCAATTTCAATTTCAAAACATGAAATGAAAATATAATTCCTAGCCCGAAAAACCGAACGACGACTATAGCAAACACTGACAAGCACACTTTCGAATTCAAATTCGTAAAGTTTGTCATTTTTCATAATCCAGAAGAACAGAACAAAGATAGGAGTCACTGGTACGTGGGTGGTATGACTCTGGGTTACATCAATTAGGTCCTGTAAATATCAATATACAACATTTAGTAGTCTCACTTACCTTAACGGGGGTATAGGTCAGTGTGGAACCCTGTGCGGAGTGCGGCCGGAAGCCGCTCTGTGGCATATCGAAGGTTTCGGCGGTGTTGTTGAAGGACCACTTGAAATTTTCGGGCGGAGGAAAGGCATCCACTTCGCAAACGATTTCAGCCGCCTCGCTGCGTGCCACACCATAGATTTTCTTTTGATCGGGCCGGCAAATTGGTTTATCTGCAAGAAAGGAAATAGAGTTAGAACGAGTAACAAACTTTGATATTTCGAGTGCATTTTGCTGTTCGATTGCAGGGGCTGGCAAATCAATAATCGCATTGCTTGCCCAAACTTAATGCAATAAAGCCCCAGTTTCAGTCCCACCACAGATCGAGTGCACATTCTCTAAATGAGAAGCTGAAGCGGCGGGAAGGTTCTCGTTTTTGCATGCCACGCCCATCGTAAGCATCGGGCTATCGTCCCTTTCGAACCGCGCTGAAATTCAAAGTAGAAAAGTTTACCAAGCAAAAGGCAGCGAAGATAGAAAATCCTTTGCTTCCCTGCGCAGCCACATGCAACTTTCTCAGCTGCCCATTCAAGCAACTAACTAAACAGACTCCGAAACAGAAACAGCAACAAAGCAAACTTCGGAAAAGAAACAAAAGAAAAACATTGACGAAACGTTAAGTGAAAGAAAAACTTGGCCGAAACGAAATTTTTGAGCAGCAACAAAGCAGATAGAAAAATTCAATTTCTTTCAAGCCTTGGCCGGCCAAATCTACTAACTGCAAATTCAAGTCGTTCACAATTAATTGTACTCGAATTTAACAAGTTGTGCAAAGCCGAAAGCAAGCAGTAAACAAATTTCCAATGGGCAATTTTTTTCATTGAAATTGGAAGAGCGTTTCGATAGGCAGGCTGAAAATGGGATGCATAGGAGATTGAGGTTTCCGTCTGCAGCTATTGTGGCCACATTGCGAGTGACGAAAAACGTTGCAGCACAATTGAAACAGTTGCTGAAAAGTGGTTAGGACAAGCGCACAGGAAGTTTAGCTTTAAACAAAAGAAATGGCAGAAAAACGGGCAAAGCTGTGAGAAAGCTGGTTACCGAAATACACAGCTAAAACCGGAAAAAGGAAATGACATAGGAAATAAAAGCATAAGGCAACGCCCAAAACCAGCAGCAACAACAAGAAAATTGAACTGGGTTCTGTGTGCTAAATTGCTTGAAAAGGCAAAAATAATTAACCGAAGCTGTTTTATAATTGCAAGTTCAACACTTTCGCCAGTTGCAAGGAAATTGAGCAGAAGATTTAAATTGAAACCAACTGTAAAATTTGAAAATGTTATACATTTTTGGTCACATTTGAGCTTTTATGAATACCATTTATAATTGCTGTAATCTGACAATCTCTGAAACTAATTTCCAATGCGATTATTAACTCCTTTCTATAAGCCTGTGAGAACAAAGGTATTTATAATAAATTGAAATATTTTATAGCTTGTATAAAGCTTTTCCTGGTTGTTGGCTGATTGTTAAAAGTATACGGAAATGCCTACACTCAATAAGAAAATAAGTAAATGCTAACAAAAGCCAGGAAGCTCAGCAAAGTACCTTTTGTTGGCTTCACCACATGCCTGACCGATTGCCAAGCTGATGGAGTGATGGACTGACTCGCTGTTGGATGCACGACATCAAAGCTCTGGCAACCTCAACGGTACGTTGACTACTCAGGTGGCAAGCAACGAGAGTTTTCAGTTATAGCTTTCAGTTTCGAGCACAATACAGAACGCCTACACAAAAGGCATTCGAGCAGGACACAATAACGGAGGCGTATACGCAATAAAACTGCAAGAGGCACGACCGCGCTTACAATGCGCCACACTGCAAGCACAATGTGCCACTAAGTTCCATTGCCGCCCGCTTCGCGCTGCATCGCGCTCGTAGCTCTATGGAGCTCTCAATAATGCCGCATTTTGTGTGTCAAAGGCTCTCACAAAATCCCAAACAGCGCAGTTGCCCAGCTAGGGTGCAAGTGCGTCAGCAGAGTAAGTGCCTGAGTGACTGCCAGTCCGCCAGTCTGCCAATATCGTGAAAGTAGCCGAAAAACCAAATTCGATTTAAAAGGCAGTTGCCGTTTGAGAGCTACGAATGTTTGTTAAGGACTCAAACCCAATGTTGCCCATGTGATAACAGAATGATGCCATATACCCGACCATTTAGAGTTTTCACTGACATGTTTATTTGCTTTTTTATGATCCAATGCACAATAAGAATGGCCAGAGTCATGCAAATCGAGACATGTGAAAAGTGGGACATGCTTCAAATGTTGCGCATTCGCAGGGTTGCACAAAGCTATAACTTTTCTAAATTGCTCTCCCTTTTTTATGTTCTTAAACTCAACACGTGCCCCATAAAAACTTAATATCTGAACACTTGCAATCGTTTGAAAACAGCATTTTTATATACTTGCAATCAATTGAATGCAATCAAATGAAAGCCTAAAAAAAATGTAGAATCCCCTTATTTAATAGTTGTACATAATTTAAAGTCTTCGAAGTATCTGACAAATCCGGCATTTAAATCATAGAATACGAGTACTTACACATCACTTTAAGCTCCACAATGTTCGAGTCGCCATCGCCCTCCACATTCGATGCGGTGCACGTGTAATTTCCTGCCTGATGACGAGTGACACCCTGCAGAGCCAAATCTCCACTGCTCACAATTACGCCCGCTCGTTGATTATGCTGTATGATTTGATGCTGCAAGTGTCAAGAAAATAAATATGAAAATTAAGAAGAAAATCTCATGTAATAAGTCATAAGATATACACAAGTTGTTGTTTTGGGCGGTTCTTTTTTCTTCCGTCTCTAATGAGCGCTGCTTTTGATATTGACTGTCATTCACAGGACGACAGACAACTGCATATATAGAATGTAACAAGCTACATAAATAATTGCAAAAGTTGCGCCAATTAGTGAGATTGAGTACACTCTGACCATAAAGTGGATTTCCTGTACGTTAAAAAGCTTACAAATAGTTTAGCTTAATTTTGGAAATTAATTTAACTAAAAATAACTTCATTTAAATTATTACAAATATTTATTTTCATTTATTTATATTAGGATTTCCCGTTTATACTTCGCTTGAGGCTATAAATTTTTAAATATATTTCTCTGATTGAACATCAGTTGTTTACGTTAAAAAATTGTTATGCAACCCTACATGTTGGGCTTTGCCCTTAGGCGCAAGGTCAGCAGGAGCTTCATTTATTATTTTTTTCCTTAGTCGTAGTCTACCCTCTAAAATTTCGTCCGATCATAAACGCGCTCTCGTACGAACGCCGCTTCATTAGAGCGTTGGGCGCCAGTTTGAAACGTGTGTGGCATTTGAAATGTAACTGAAAATCAAGCAGCAAAATTTACTTCATTTTTACACACACACACACACACACACACACACACACACACACACAGAGACATATATGCGACCTCTATGAGAAGCACGTTTACATAAAGCGGAGGCAGACCTCGCCTTTTGGGTTGTGCTGGTCTGGCGCTTCCAATGCGCCGCCACTCGACAAGATTTTGACGCATTTCCCAAGAGCCTTGTGCCATTTAGCAGAAAAACAAATTCGCACTTTGGCTTTTAGACCGACAACAACAATAAGAACAGTAACAGTAACAGTAAAAGCAACAACATTGAAATAAATATAAATGTATATAAATTGTCGACAAAAGTCAAAATGGGCAAGCAACAACAACGAGAAAAACAACGACTACGACAAGCGGGTGGCAAACAATGCCTTTGCGACCTTAGCACATATAATATAAGTATAAGTACAAACAGGCAACAACAAGAACAAAAAATACATTTCAGAATATGTGCAAATATACAATAAGAGGAAACAATGCAGCGCGTAGCAACACTTTGATAATAGTGTTGCCTACTTTTGTGCGAACTGGGCCACAGCTGTGCTACTCTAGGACCAACACAGGACTCGCCGCCTTGCCTCGTTTCGCCCCTTGTCTTTTGTCTGGGACCAAGCGTGTTTAGCTCTTCGGCTCTCGCAAACAAACACTGTCAATGACACACAGTGATGGCAGAGGAACACCATGCAAGGGGGGAACTGACAAAAGGACGGCTGATAGCTCAGTTCAACAGTCATCAAAATATTTACCGTTCGAACTGAATATTAATGCATATTCTATTCCTTTGTGTGCGTTCGTTTGACTTTTAGCTCTTTAGATAATTGATACTTTTTATTCAGGCCAAGTGGGCGTATACTTAATATAATGAGGGCATTTTAAAGTCTAACTAATGTCGCACGCTATGCTTAGCTTTCGCAGATACCCACAACACACAGACAGGGAACTAGTGCTGGCCTTATAGCCTTGCTACCCTCATGCACCCCTCACTCCATTCAACAGCCTCAATTCCCGTAGGGCTTACTTAAATAGCCCCAAAATGTTGCCAACCATTTGCTGAGCTCAGCGGCCCACGCGTTGTTGTTGCTGTCGTTGTTGTTGTCATAAAACAAATAAAAATGTCACCAGGCATACAAAAAGTAAATAAAGTTCAAGGTTGTCACAAAAAATAAATAAAGTAAAAGTAAAAGTAAATAAATAAAAGACAAAACCAATGAGAGGAAAAAGTATGAGTTCGCCTCAGCTGGGCTGCCTCTCTTAGTTGTGGATTATTTCAATAGTTAAAGGCACATCCGTTGCAGCTTTTCCGCAGTGGGTTTTCCGCAGCAGCAGCACCTTTTTATGGCAGGTTGTGAACCCTTTGGCGACCGCCCTCTCAATGCTAATGGCGCATTTTATGTGCTGTCATTTTGTTTGTCTGTCTGATGTGCCTTGACATGTTTATTTGCCCTTCACTTCAATGCTGTGCCCTGAACAACTATAAATACCCAATTAGTGTTGACCATTTATTTAATAGCTTGCCTGATTGCGCTGCTTTTTTTTTTTTTTGGCTATAAGCCATGCATTTATTTCTAGCTTAACTCGATTTATGCACAAATTTCCCGAGTCGCAAATAGTTATTGAAGTCTTCAAATTGAATATTGTCAGTGTGAATTGAAGTGTTGCCGCTGCTTTTCTAATCAAATTTTCCGTTTTCGTTTATATATTGCTATTTCAGCGCTTCCATTAGCACACACATATATGTGCGAATGTGTGTGCATACGTTTGTTAAATAACTTTTGCTGCGAACAGCATTCAGAGTCGGTTTACTTTTTACCCTCTTTCTGCGGTTGCTGGTCGTTGCTCTGGCAACGTTTTTCATCAAAGTTGCTGCCAGTTTCTTAATGAGCATGCAAAAGTTTACCACACACGCATACATACATTCACTCACAGAAAGAGACTTGGAAACTTTTGCAGCTATATTTGTGTGTATATGTCTGCAAGTTTAATAAAACTAATTGTTAATTTAATTTTCCTGCTCGTTGTTAATTGTTAGCATGCATAATTGAATAATAACTGACAAAGGCAAATGACATCAGCAATGTTTGTCAGTTGTCTTTGCCATTGTTAGCACTCACACACCCAAAGATACTTATATGGCATAGTTTAAAGCATTATCTACAACAATTTCACAGATTCAGTTGTGGTTAAGAGCTTTGATATATGAATTAAGCGAATTGCATCTTGTTTATATTTACTCAGCGTGTTCAGTGCGCTAACAAAAGACTTTAATAAACAAAAGTTTATTTAATTCAATGTGACATTTAATTGCATTTTATCTTGTTGCTGTTACTGTTGCGGCTGTTGCTGCTTTTGTTGTTGTTGCCAATTAACAATTGACTTGTAATTTACGCCCACAGACAACAGTAGGCTTGGCTCTTGGCATTGGCTTTGTCTATCGTCTTTCGTCTTTGTGGGTGCCTTGAGAAATGTTTTTTGCTTTCGTAAAGCAAACGCATTTTGCCATTTAGCCTTGAACTCATTACGCATACGCCATGTAAGCCATACACAACATATCGCTTACTCGCTCTCACTCTTTTACTTCTATGTGTTTGTTTGTCTCGTTTCCATTTCATTTCCTTTTTTCTTGTTGTTGCTTCTCACTCAACTTTTATTGTTATGCCTTTGAGAAAGGCAAATGAACGCCGACAATTGCTGCAAACTAACTAACTGTGTAGCTTTCTTGTTAGCCGCCCGTCAACATGGACATGAACTAAATTTTCAAAACTGTCTGTGTGTGAGTGAGCACTTATTGAGTTTCGTTTCATTTTGAATGTTGTCTATTTGCAATTCATTTGCATTTAACATTGAATTTTCAGCTCGACATCTCGAATTTCAATAGTCATTGATTAACTTTTTGCACACACTTATTTTTATGTCTTTCTGTGGTCTCTAAAACCGATTTTATCGATTTGTACTTAGTTGTTTATCTTAACAAAATATTTTGACTTATTCAAGTCTCTCGGTCTTCTTCTACCATATTCACAATTCTTGTCTCTTTTTCGCATAAACTTCAAGCTCTTTTTGTGTTGCCTACTTTTGTGCGCAGCTTGTAGACTAAAAACTTTTTGGATGTCTTGAAGTTCAGTATTGTTGTTTATTTATTATAATCATTTGCCAAAGTTATGTTTTGTCGTCGTTGTTGTTGCTAAGCTTATTGTTTGCGCATGTACTTAGTTCTATTGACGTTGTTTCTGTTTCTTCGACTTCTAATGAATTCAATTAGCATTCATATTATTCATACACTTGCCCCTTATGTATTGAATAACATTTATTTACTTCCTCTTGTCCTGGTTGTTGTTTTTGGTTGTGTTGTTGTGTTGTTGTGATCTTTTGGTTTTGTTTATGCAAGTCTGCTTAAGTTTTTCTGCTACTTGTAAAACTAATAAACAAATGATTTTCCACGCAAACTTTTACTCTTTGGCCCTGGGAGTGCTTCAATTCTCTTCACTTGGCCACTTGACTCAATTGCCTTAAAATAATTGGCCAATAATTCAGTAAAAATGACCACTTAATTTCAGTTTCATCATAATTTAGTAGCATTTCTGCCTTTTTCAGCCCATGCACTTGTCTGCCCAAAACACGCCAATGTTTGGGGAATTTGCGGAAGCACAAGAGCTGTGTTCATATAAAGAGCTGCCCTCGGAGTACATTTGAAGGTCAATGTTTTTGTACTATATTTCGCCTCAAAATTTAATCACAAGCTTGAAAGTAAATATAGTATAAAATCGAATTGTAATCGAAAAAAAGAAAGGTTAGTGCTAGAAAAAAATTAGGTTTTCCAGTTTTGATGCGGAAATAAAATAGAGGTCAAATATTGATAAAATTTACATTTCGCTTGCAAATTGGTTAAGATTTGACAAGGTTATGACAGTTTAAAGTTTTTTAAAATTGTTCATTGTTTGGAAATAAAATTAAATTTGCCAGCTTCGACGCCTAATAGAATAAGAATTTTCATGAAAATCGATTTTATAACCTCTATTGATCGTACAAAAAAATTAAAAAATAAAAATTGTTTCGATGTATTTTTACATCACTATACAAAATCAATTAATTGTTTATATTCCATTTTCATGTAGATAGAAATGTAAATAAAGATTCTCATTCTGTCACTTTTATAGGAACCTTGCTTTCAGTCACATAATAATTCTGATAAACCTTGTATATGAACAGTGTTTGTTATTACTCACATTGTGCTTCCAGACAACTTTATAAGCAGCAGGATTTGCATGCACTTTACATTCGAAATAAACATCATCGCCCTCCTCGATATCCTCGGGATTTAGATTTGAGCCCAAGTCCAGTTGTAAGGTGGGTATAACTGCAACAAAGATAACAATATAAGTCAGTAAATAACTGTAACTATTACTATATTTGCATTTTAAGTGTGTGTTGGTGTAAGTGTGTCGCTTCTTATGTACTGTGTCTGGTCTTGGACTTAGTCCAGCCTATCAAGTACAATTTGTTGTTTGTTTTTGTTTGGAGCAAAGTTTTGTTCATCCAACCAAAAAACGAAAGAAAGACAACTGGAACAGAGAATCAAAAAAAGAAATGGGGTTAATCTGCGCTTATCCGAGATTAGTGTCGCTTCGTACTCTTTTCCTTGTTCTTACTCTTGCCTACTGTCGACGGTCGAGTTTCTATTCTTCAGGAACACCTTTCTTGAGAATGATGTTGTTATTATTTTGCGCTGTGTTGTTGTTGGCAAGTTGCCATTCCTGTTGTTCTTGCTATAGTTTGGTCGTGGGACGAGCTTCTCTTCTCTTTTGCCACGTTTTATAAACAAGTTTTCTTTAAGCCGATTTTGCCTCTTCGCAAAGACTTGTTAATGAAAATGAAAATCGCTTGCCTAAGCCCAGCGAACGACATAAAGTTGTTGAATTGAGCCAGAAACGCAACGCAACACAAACCCCAGAAGAGCCCAAGTTATTTGCATTATTTAAAGATGCTTTTCCCTTTTTTTTCATCCCTCTAGCTGCTCAACAAGTTCATTAACGTTGACTTTAAGCTCAGTTTCTAGCAGTTCGTAATAAGGGCCACAACAACAATGACAATGAATGACAACGTACAAAACATTCTCTTGGCCAAACTGGAAGTGGAAAATGGCTGGCAGGCCACACTGTTGCGGTTAGATGGGCTTAAGTGGTAATAACTGTCACTGGCCAAGCTGGTCTGCGTGTCCCAAACTGGCCAACTTTGCTTGGCTAATGCATTTTATGGTGCAGAGTCCAACTGCAGACTCTCAGAAAGTAACCAGAGCCAAAACCCGAAACTCGTAGCCTAGCTTAACGTAACGACTTTTGAATGCTACTGCCACATTTTGTTGCAGCTTCAGAATTGTTGCACTGTACTTTTCTTTCTCTGCGCTTCAGTTCATTCTACTATTCCTCCAGCATGCTGGGTTCCGTATGTGAGGCCTGTCATTGTCTGTTGGAAAAAGTTTAACAACTGCTCGTTAGCAGTCCTTAAATTGATTCCACAAGCTTCTGGTGCTGCCATTGCTACTGTTGCCTTAGAGTTGGCTATATAAATTGCATTAACTGAAAAGTATTTCTGTCCAGGCCAAGCCAACAGAAACTGAGAAAAATTGGCTTAGAGTTAAATTAATTGCAAATGGCAGACGTGCACTGAGCATTTCAAATAGTTTTGAAAATAATGCAGTTAAACTGGATCTAAACTCTGTAGTAAGCATAATGTATAATAATGTCATGTTAAAGTCTAATAGAAGTCTTATTTTATAGCATAATTTCCCATATACTTTGATGACGTTTCGCAATTTCCGAACTGTCATTACAGGCAAAGAAAAAGCTTAATCAAAAGATGAACATAATTTCTATTACCTTTGTCCAAATTTCTTCTGTATTTCAAGAGCTGTTCCGTCATTATTTTTATTGCGGATATGACTTTAATTCTTAGCAGTTTCCTTTTCATTTAATTAATAATGTTAATACTAGTTGATTGTGCGGAAAATAAAATCTTTTTCTTTATTAACTTTATGAGTTTGTTTGTCAAGGTAGTTAGAGAATAGGAATGTCGTGAAATTTGAGATCATTTCATTTTATGACAATCTTTTTATAATGAAAAATAATGAGACAATTATTGGCTCCTCATTTGCAGCGAACTGCAGTTTACTTTTCAATTTACCCCTCGAATTCGAACAATGAAAGTCCTTAAAGAAGACACAAAATTTTGCATGCTCCAGATGAAATCACAGAGACGGAACCAGCGAAGGGGAAGCCAAAATATTTTAAGCACGCTATAAACATGTAAATGAGCATGGAAATTGAAATTGTTATCTAATTTTTTATATCAGCAAGCGACGCGCGTTAAATTGAGAGTCTGCTTCAAAATGTCCTCGCCCTTGTCAGACAGCAGACAGCATCCACTTTCCTACCATTTTGCTCCCACGTTGAAAGGAGTAAAAGTTTCTCAGACAACGGAAGCGGGGAAACGATGCGCCAAAAACTCTTAGATAATAGACGTGGCAACTGTTTGCCCAACGACAGTGACAACGACAATGATGGGAAATTTCTTGAGACTATTGAAACATAAGGAAACTACACATGTGTGTTAATGTGTGCATATCTAGGGTCAAATTTTCAGATTTGCTTTCTGGAGGCACAATTTGCTGTTTAATATTTTGTCAACCATATTTTATTAAGAAACTTGCAGTTCAAATACTTGACTTTGCTCATAGAACAAACGCTTGGCATACGCGATGAAGCTCGCGATTCGCCAAAAATATATATATATGAATTGGAATACTCTGCATGTCTACGAAATTTATATGCAAATTAGTATCGATTTCAGGGACACGGGTGATAAGCGCTTGGCACTGTTTGTGCCATTCCCATGGATTGTTTTCCTCCTGCTCCGCCTCTCCCCGAGCTAGTTTATGTGCCACTGACAGCCATAAAACAAAGCGCGTGTTCAACATGCGTGTAATTATTTGACAGGGGGAATGCATAAGCTTTATTGACTTTATGCTCAGCTGGGGCCAGGTTATCCCATTTATTTGAATTGAATAATATCTGAAATGAAAGCAGGTCAAAGGTTCACTCTCGCTCTCTTTCGCTGTCGAAAAAGTATATATTTGACTGCAATAAACAAATGGAATAGTGATGCATATATTCGATTATATCAATATTGAAAGAGTTTTAAATGAAATACGGGAATGAAATCAAATCGATTTCAGCAGAAATTCATTGCGGATCTCTGAATGCTGTTTTGTAATGTTTTCTGTGAGAATTATCAATAATTTATATACGAATTTACTTACAGAACACATTCAGCTTCATAGCTGTCTCTCGTATGCCATTGCGAACCAGCTCATTTGTGGCACGGCAGGAGAGAGCCTTTCCGTGATCTTCCCGTGTCGGAGTAATCGATAGCACCGATGTGCTGACATTGCCATCCTCAGACACCTGCAAGGGGTAAGGGTTCGTTCCATGTTTTCTGTCGTTTTTGATATCCTTTTTTTGTGTTACGAGTACTCACCTTTTGGCTATGGCCGTGCATCTCTAGGTTGCCCATCCACCAGGTAATCTTAGCTGGGGGCCTTGATCCAATTGCCTGGCATTCAATCTCGTATTTACGGTCTGCCGACATTGGCTGATTGTTGAAGCTGATTTCCACCAGAAGCGGTCGCACTGTAAATGCATATGTATTTGTGCATTAATATTTATAGTTAATTTATGTGCTTAAATGCAGTTTACATTTCTTTTGCTTTTGTATTTTAATTTGTTTTCATTCTACCGTTAGCGCAGCATTTTGTTTATTTATTCAAATTGTGTGTGAAAATCGAAAACGCAATAAAAATGGACAGGCAATGCAATTAAATTAAATTGCAACGAATTACGATTGCAAGGCTCGTTGACCACATGTACACATGTACAACACCAACCATAACAATTGCAATAAAATTAACATGTGTGTAATAACAATTGCAATATGTAAAACTCTCCACTGTGATGCAAGAAAGCTAATAAGTATATTGATAAAAAGATTTGGATTTAGTTTTAATATAAACTGATTATGAAAATTTTACACATCATTAGCTAAGCGAAAGTAAGTCCAGATATAAACAATGTTTATGTTTATTAAACATGTCTTATCCTGTTATTAATAATATTAATATCAACAACCGCAAATTAAACCTTCTTACTGATTTCCTGAAGTCCAATCAATTTATTTAAGTAAATAAAATATAACCTTCTTTTTTATAATCTCCACCCGATCTTCTAAAATCACAATCAGATTAGATTATTAAGTGCAAGAGCGTAGACTCCATCTATTAAGTAATCGAATGATCTGCGATTTATCATATGCTCTTTCAGAAAACTACTAAGTAATTTAAAGAAATTGAGGTCGGACTACCTTAGTTTGTTATAAGCATTAAACAAGTGGCTGAAGGGTAATCCCTATCGAAGGGTTGTGAAAAATCAATATAATAATTTTTCAATGACAACGGAATAAAAAAGCACCTTACCTCGGTGGCTTTAAATAATGGTGGGAACTTTGTAAGGTGTTAGCACAATTGTAAATGCCAAAGTGTATTGATGGCAACTGAATCAGAAAATCAATTAAAGCACAAAATAACTGCGGACTTAAAGCTTCACAAGACAGGTAATTACTAAAACTAAAAAAAAACTCTAAAACAAAAAATAATAAATAACTAATTGTTTATCAAACTCGTTTATTTTCGCAAACAAATCAATGAAATTGCAATTGAATATAGATTTGTAGAACTTACAATACGAGTATATGTAAAAGTTTTTGATTTTCTGCATGATTTAAAATCTTGTTAATATTTATTGCTGCTCTAAATTGTTTACATGCCAAATTAAAAAGCATCCACACATACTATATACACACACTTAAATATACATATGTGAATTTTTTGCCAAAATCATTTATAAAACAAATATAAACACGGTCACGTAATGCGGCCAGGTTCATTATCGCGTTTACACATTGTTGCCATAATATTACCTAAAAACAAATTCATTTATTTTTCCTTTTGTTGTTTTACCCATACTATTGTGGTTCTTGTTGATCCCGCTCAATATTATAGTAAATGCCATTTAAAATATAAATAGCAAATTTCAAATTGAAGTTCGTAATTTAAATAAATATCATTCTATTCTATGCTCTTCCATTGGCTTGTATAAAAATGAATTCCAATTCAATTCATATTTCGACCTGAATGCCGCTTATGCCTAATAGCCTATTATTAAATAGGCTTGAAAGGGTATTCAGTATTTGCCATAGTTTTATATACCATTGTCTACGTTGTTGTTTCATTTACTGCGGCTCGCCGCGCATTTTGTGCATTAATTTAAACGCATGACATTTCTGTTAAGACAAAATACAATACAAAAAAACGATGTAAAAAATTGAAAAAAAAAATAAGTGTATAATAAAAACCTACAACATTTTATTTATTTAAACCGCACTTGTGTATGTATGATGTATGAGACTTTTCTTTATTCTTTTTATTGTTTTTTATATGTGGGCTTTAATTCACAATTTTTCAGTTAAACTTGATTGTAATTAAATTAATTATGCCCATTTGCATTGAAAAACCATTTAAATGTTTAATTAAACTCACAAAAAAAAATTTTAAAAAATACACAATGCCTGTGCACAATTATTTATTCAAACGAACTATTTCAATTATTTAATATTTAAAAATAAGACGTGTTCAATAAAATGCTACAAAAATAAAACAAGAAATCTTTGCAAATAATCTAAATAAAATTAGATTATATAATCCGAAATTTTTAATTGCCTATTGCAAATGACAGTGAATCGAATTAATGATTTCAGTTAACAAATAACAAATTAAGCGAAACTACTTAAATTATGCGATAATGAGGCTACCCTTGATCATCGTGTGAGAATCGTGACATTAGAAATCTAATTGTTAGTGGCCATAAAATTACCTAATTAAGGTTATACTTATTATTCAAAACTTTTTGCTTGCCACACGACACGCACAACCCAGCCAAAATAAGCTATGTTGGGCACCACGCAACAACGGTCAGAAGTCTCCTTCCCTCTCACTACACTCACACTCTCTTGTGAACTGCTCGTGCCAAGGTCAAGTGGGGGCATGCCTCAGCATATAAATATGACATAGGAATCGCTGGAAATGGTATGCGCCTGTGTTATATGGGTATTTGTCTGCCATATTAATTAACACAGTTCGAGAAGTCAACGACATTCTGATGTTGCATGCCTCACACTTTGAGACGCGTTTACCCAATAATTTCAGCGCCTTCATTATTGATGTGTTAAATTTTATGTTGGCTAAGTGCGACATTCCTTTACTTGTGACACGTACAATAACACACATGTGTGGGGCAATAATATCAAATATGCGCATCACCATCTGTTGTCGCAAACAATTTTTACTTTTATTAGGTCGGGGCCAATGTAAGAATTGACAGCAATTGCTTTTCTTTTTGGGGGCATTGAGAGACGCGCCAAAGTGCCATAAAATTCTATGACCAATCTTTGGCTGTTAGCGCAATGCCTTGGGCATAATATTTGGCAATGGATGCCAACAAGCGGCAGACAGCCAGGCTCTGCAACAGGACCTCAGCCAGAGTTTGGGAATTGCTCTTAGGAAAAGTTTTCTTATTTATTTCGTAAAATGGCGGCACTTTGCATGAAATTATTATTAATAGAAGACCATTCGAAAATGCCATCTAGTGACTATAGAAACACCATTTGTTGGCGGTTACCCAACTTAATGATTTAAGAATGTTTCCCATGAAACTTGAAAGAATTTCAAGCAAAACAAAGGCGAGAACTTATCAGAATTACAAGCGATATAATTACAACAACTTTACAATATTTTTTTTTTACTATTCCTTATAACTGTTATGGTGCCTGATTATTTATCTTTAGTATCTCCTATTCGAGCAAACTTGGCTTATAATTTTATATGAACAATGCGAATTCAATAGCATCGATGAAAATGTTAAAAAACTAGATCCCGTAAGCGCAAAAGTTGTTAAATATATAGAAAAATAAAATTGTTTGTCTATGGCGCTAAAGCAAATGTCACACCAGCAGCTGAATTTAACAAAGTGCTCGACAGCACAAGATCAAAGTGAGTAAATACTAATAAGGCTTACAGGATCAGCTCTTGAACCGATTGCACTCTAACACATCAATACACACAGTCACACGCACACACAGACACAGACACAGTCCAACAGACACATATTGGCAGCAATTCAATTCAATTTTACAATTCGCAATGAACTGCAGTGCAGTGTCGCGGGAGAGGGCAATTAAAAAAACTGTTCACAAAATAATAAATCCGTTTGGAAATTCACTTGAATGCAAATGCATTCATCCTTAAATACGGCGACGAATACGAATGTTTTGCTGTCGTACTCCCAAAATATGTTCAAAAGGCTCATCGACTGAACGCCAGCTGTAGCCAGCCAACACATGGTTGTGGACACGGACGACAGCACGATATTGAACAATGCGAAATTTAAAAGTCCATCTGCTATTGTAATTATTAATACACTTTCACAGAGCTTTATTAATTCGCCAAGGCTTTTTTCAATTCAAATATCAGCTTGCATTCGTTCGACCTTAACTAAAACAAAACAACTGTAATGTTATTGCTTTTTCGGCTTACATAAGCAATTCTTTCTTGCATTGTTTTATTTAATTTTATTTGCTGCATTTTGTAATATTTGCATAAGCCATTTTATTATCTATTACGTAAATACATAAACATTTTTTTTTGCCGTTTTTAAATTTTTTTTGGCTCATTGTTGTTGTTGTGGTTGCCGCTGTAGATGAGTTTTATCAGTGCAGTTATTTGCTAAAAGTTTTATCGCAACGCTTAAAACCAAGTTGGAAGAGGGGTCAGTTGTAACGACGACAGAGAAATAAACAAAAGCAAAAACAAATAAATAAATAAATAAACTGTTTTCCAAACTGTTTTTAGCATTGTATATCGTAGAAAGATTGTTGTTGTTGATGCGACTGCAAATGCAAATTAAAGCTCAATTTAAAAGTTTTTAAATTTCTATATACATTGTTCAAAATAATAGCAAGACGATCAACAACACCAAAGGCAATCGATAGGTTGAATGAAAAACTTATTTAAAAATTTGCAGACAGTTTTCTTAGTTCAGGTTTTAGCTCATGAAACGGTTTGGCATTGTATACTCACGATAAAGCTCAATCGTTATATTGGTGGCCACATATTTCTTGTGGAAATTGCTGGCCTGGCAAGTGTAGACCGCATGCTGGTGGATGCGTGACAGGTTGCGCACCACCAATTTGCTGTTGATGGTGCCGTCGTATGTATAATCGACAACGCTGTTCTGAAGTTGTCCATTCATCAGCCAGGTGACAGTTGGTGGCGGTGAGCCTGTACAGGGGGGAATAACAAAGAAATTCACGTTTAAATGGATTTAATATTGCTGTAGTTTTCGATTGAATTTAATAAATGTGTGTAAATTGATGTGGTGTATTGATTGCACATTGTGTACGACAATTGTCTAAATATGTCGATTGACACCGACAATAAAAACAAATTGTAATACAGAGTAAAAGTGTTCTAATGTTACTATAATTTTATTAACTTATTTTTGAGTGATTAGAAGAATATATTGTTAACAACTGTGGAGCTGGATAGAGTCTCTATTAGAGTCTCACTTATGTTACGCTTGTTTATTAGTCTTTGTTGTTGCTATTGTCGTTGGCGTGGCACTTAAATCAGCACACATTACTCATACGCAGCGTGTGGCACTTGGCCGCTCTTAACGACTTCAACTTAATCAAGCACTGAAATTAGCTTTTGTGTACGTATATGAGCGCACATTAATTTAATAGCTACTGGTAGGCTATGCCAAGTCCACGACCAGATATACATACACTGCACGAAAAAGGAAAAAAAAGCAGAGTTAAGGAAACCACTACGAGCACTTGTGTTGTAATAGCTCTATAATTAGCAGTGCTATCACTTTTATGAATTAAGGAATAAGTCTAGACTGTGTTTGGACTAGAGATATGTAATTATTTTACTGTATTATTCTATATGGGTAGATTTCTCTGCGATATATTTACCTGGAAGCATTTCGATATGATTATTTGTTATTTATTTAAATAGATTTCTTTTGCTTTTAGCAGGGAAATAAATATTATGAGCTGAATTCTGTTCTGAGTGTTCTATGTTATTGCGAAGTGCCATTAAATCCACCTGGATATTCAGCAAAACTAACAGACGGCAACTGCACTTGATACCTATGAAAAATGCGACACTCACACATGCATACGCATACATAGAAACATGCATACATACGAATATAGTAAACGCACATTACTTTGATTAATAACTGCCATTTGGTTGAGTTTTATGTTGTTTATGAAAATATTTCACACACTCAAACGAACAGAAACTCTCGCTCTTCCTCTCTCTCTCTCTCTCTCTCTCTCTCTCTCCCTCCATATCTTACATGGGTGTATGTGTTTTGGGGTCGCAACATTTTTATGCATGCCGTTTTGTGTGTATGTGTGTGAGTAGATTAGCGCATGTGTAGCATGCGGCTTAATGGTCGCCTGTGATTTATTAGCCTGACAGCCAGAAAAACTGAGCAAGAAAAATAGAGAAAAGTAAGCAAGATAGCGAGGGAATGGTAGAACATACTAAAATTGAGAACAGCCCAAATTTGATTTGGCAATGCAATTTTTTAGTCCAAATGCCGCGCACAATTTAAAGCAATTGAAGTGATTGTTGCAAGTTGGCCACGTGCCACGCTGCTGGGGCAATGTGCGTGCAATTTGCACATAAATTTAGTTAATTTGCGTTTGTACAACCACACTCAACGCGGTTGGCCTCCACGACGCAGCCATTTCGAGAAATTTAATTAACGTCCAGACGTTAGTTGCAAGTTTCCAGAACTCAACTGGTACGCGAACATTCAACCACCTACCCACCGCATCACCGAAACCACTCACAATACACCACGCACCGCACCACCGCACCATCGCCTGCCTCAACCCGTTTGCCATTGTCTTTTATGGCGACCATTTGCCATGTTTATCGTTCAGCTCAACTTTTGCTTTCACTTTAAAGCTCTGCCAGCTGTCCTCAGCTTTTCTAATGTCAACACAAGGTGCCAACATACAAATACTGGCACACATTTGTACACCCACATTCACACTCTTGATGAGCGATATGTGCAGGTAACTTGCATTGTAGTGGGTGCACACATAGTGAAAGAGCTCGTAGGTCAACGATTATATACCCTAACCTTTATATACCAAGCAAAAATATCAGCAGAGTTTAATTTTCGAATTTAAGAAAAATATGAAATGCAAGTTTTAAATATATTGTAGTCGAGCATATTGTCATTTATTGTTGTAGTCGACTAAAACGGGTCTTTGTGCCAGCAGCAACATTTTAGCTTTGCTTTGACACGCCCTCTCATGACCGCCCTTTCTTGCAGCCCTAATGAGCGACATTCAAATGCGTGCTAGTTTCTTTCAGCTGAGTTACATTTGGACTGACTTTGGGCAAACGCAAACTTAAAGCCGCCGTTGCATACTTTTGAGCGCATGCCCCACTTTGCACTCACTTATGCACTTTTACACACTTCTGCTGGCTGAATTCTGCTTGTTTCTTATTGTGTCCCTTGCACACACATACCCAGAATGTATAAATATGTGTGTGGACTTGCCTTAGTTATGCAATGCTGAAATATTTGCTTGTTTAGTTTTGCATATCTTTTCATCTGCTGCAAGTGTAACTGCAACTGTGTGTTAGTGTGTGTCTTTGCCTGTGTGTGTGTGGGTGTGTGGGTGATACATACATCTACGGGGACAAACAGAAAGCACAAAGTGCAGGAAAACAAAAAACACTACTTATACATATATATGTATGTATAAGATAAAGCAAGAACAACGGCAACTGCTGCCTCGACTGCTGCTACTGCTGCTGATAGTTACAAAAATGCACTGCCACATAAATATTTTTTATGCTCTTGTCTTTCTACACTTACAGTTGTCTCCCTTTCTCTTTTATCTGTCTCTTTTCCTCTTCAGTATATGTGTCTGATGTTTGGCATTTGGCTTTTTGTAACCAGCCAAACGACCATTGAGGAAGTTGTAAAATAAATTTAAAGACTACTTCTGCTTGCTTCTCCTTTGCTTTAAGAAATTACGAGACAATGAAAAACAAAAACAGGAACCAACTTGCTTTCAATCTCTTGTTGAATTACCAAATTGTCATTTGGCTAGACAAGGGAGAATAGGACTTGTTCATTTTATTCTCTCTGCTCTCTGCGCTATGCCGCATTTTGTTATAACAATTAAAGACATCTGCAAGGCATCCAAAAGTTTCAAGAGTGGAGATAACTTTGTGGGCATGAAATATGATAGCAACTGTAAATTCAATTACAATCTTTAATTTAAAAGGATTGCTGACTATTGAGAAACAAGATATCTCTTAAATATCTCATTACCTTATCGCATCATAGATAAGCTTTTTCTGAGCGATCTTTGACATTCAAGATAAATCTGGCCAACTCAGATTTTTATACATATTTATATGCCGCTATAGCTTCTCTATAGTTTCGTGTGGACTCCAATGCAAATGCCTCAAATTTGTCTATATATATAGACACTGCACTTAAAGGCCATCGTTATAAGTGAAAAATGAGTGGAAAGTTATGCAAGTCAACAACAAGAACAACAAGAACAACAACAAAAGTAAACACAATAAAAACAGCTGCGAAATTTGTGGCATGCATTTTTCTTTAGCCAAGTTTTCTTTTTAGTTTTGCTTTGCTTTGTGGTAAACAATTTCTTGCCTGGTCCCCATATTGTTACATTTCCGTGCTCAAAATGTGGAAAAGAAATTTTTTTTACAAATATGCACACAATTTTGTAGCCAACAACCTGGTCATGACAAGAAGGGGTGGAGTGGGTGTGTCGTAATAAAAAAAAAAAATATATATATATATTTTTACTATGTCAGCCGCGCACTTAGGCAAAAGCGGAAAACGCCTGCACTTCCGTTCGCCACACACTCATACACTAACAGCCCACATTTCTTGCAATTTTGTTTTTATTGTATTGTGGGTTTTAGAATATGTACTATGTGGCAATGTTTTAGGCAAAAGCCGCCACGTGTAAAATTCATGACGTGCCAAAAAGTAGGCAACGCGAAATATTATGCATTAGTAGCCAGCCAAGTCAGTCCTGTTGGCCAGGTATAACTGTGTTACCACTTTACCATCTAGCAACAATGCTGAGCTCTGAGCACTGAGCGATATTATTCTTTTTGATGCCTTATGGTTTGCTTGAGGGGGAGGTAAATTTTACAACCCTCACAGACAGTGTGCGGCTTTATTACTTTATTTCTACATTCAAACATTCGATGTTGGCGTGTCGCGCTCATTTGCAACTGTTGCCATGCTCTTCCGCTTTTGCAGCACCCATCACTGCCTTGACTGGCCAACTGCAATAAAATTTAGTGCTCCTTTGTCGATTTTGCACGCCCTTAAGCTCCGGGTAACCAGAATAAGTACTTGGAGTTGGAGTAGGCGCAGTCATTGCCATATCCATCATCTACTCAAATTTTGACTTACTTCTGTTGATTGCACTTCTTAAAGTATCAACTTTGCCTCTGAACTTCTCAATTTTTATAATGGACATTGCATGTTGACTTTCGGTCTTAAGTTTAATCGTTTCGTTCCACTTTGCCTCTTCCGGTTTCTGTCTTTCCTGACCTGGTCTGCTCAGCATATTGCCAACATTTGATTGTAATTTAATTCCGGTTTATACATGCCACTTAATAGCATACATTTACCAATTGACACCTTATTTCATGAACTAAACCAATGAGATCACACATTTCAATAAAGTAATTGCAAAAACAGCGAGACCTCATAAATAAAACAACTGTAAACAAAATGTCAAGTATCAAGCTTAAAATTCATTTTGCTCTGAGTCAATATATTATTTTTCAGAAGAATATAAAAATGGCTAATTATCTAGAATTTTTAAGAAAATTAATAAATGTAAAAACAATAAGAGTATACTACATGACAGCCAAAGATATTTCTATTATCTGATAATTATATTTTACTTAACGATAAAATGTTCATCATGATTCTAATCGCTTAAGCTAACAGCTGTCAACAGTCTTGACCCAACTACTTGCTGGAAATGTAAAGTCAACTTTAAGTAGTGAATATTCCTATCCCTATATGTGGTCACATTTGCCTTTCATGTTGTCAACAACTGTTTGTTGGCTGTGTGTGGAGTTTTATATGGTTGAACATTTAGAAACATTTTCTTGGCCCCGTTTAATTGGCACACACAACAATTTGAGTGCCCAATTTTTTCAGTTTGTGGTTGTTTTTGCTACGAAGGCGAAAGCAAAATGGGCAAGTCAACCCGTTAGCCCGGCCAACCAACAACAAGAGGCAACTGCCCAGTTGACAGTTTCGAGTGCAGTTTTCTTGCTGGTGATTTATTTTATGTCAACGTTGACATGTCAAACCATTCAAAGTGGTTTCGCTTCCGTTTTTCCCTAGAGTTTCCCCAGTTCACAGTAGTTCACAGTCCGCAGCGATAAAGCACGCGATTGCTCTACTTGTTATTCTTACAGTTGCTGTTTTTGTTGTTGTTGTTGTTGTTCTTAGTGAGTGTGACATACTTACAGTGAGTGTAAGCTATTGTTGTTTGCGCACAGTTTGAATTAGAAGGCTCTGAATGCTACACACAATGCTCATAGCTGAGTTTTCTTTCACACTGTCGGTTTTGGCTCTCTTTCTTTTTTTTTTTTTTTGGCTTTCATTATCAACAATTGACTTAAGTGTTATATTGCACATTCCATTCACATATACATATATATGTATATATGGTGCTGTAACTATTATCAGCTTGTCGACCATGTTTCTGTTGACTGTAGCTTGCCCCTCTTATTTTCTTATTTGCTTAACAATTGTTTGACTATGCTCAAAGGCCGCATTTTCTTTCATTCTTTTCATTTCCTTCACAGCCCGATAGCCCCCTCCCTCCATCCACATGATTTTAATCCTTTTGTGTGCCTTGTATATTTGAGAAATTGACTTTGGCGTTCTCTTTGCCATTTGCCATTCGCTTTCAATTGGCTTTTTGTTCGTTGACTTTCGTTGTCCCTTCTTACAATTGAACGTTATTTGACTTATTTATTATTTGTTGTTTATGCCACGACCCATTGTTTGTTGGCCACAAGCCTCTTACCCCCGACACTCCACCATGCACGGTTTTTCCATTACTCAGAGCGATTTTAATTTTGGATAAGTTTCGTGCACGATATTTATGTTTTAACGATGGTTGTAAACTTTAATTGCAGGATGTATTTGAAAAAAAATCAACCCAAAAAAAATGTTGTATTTGTTTATTGCTGTACGCGATATCGCTTTACTCACCGCCAAAGACGACGCAGGTTACTTCCAGGCTGCCACCCTCCTCATAGGGACCCGCACGGGAATCGATGCGCAAACGCCGCTCATTGTAAATATTGGGTTGCTGCGGGGGCACTATAAGAAAACAGAGGGTCAATTAATTATATGAAATCCATTTGCCAATCAATTTCGTTCTCGCAGTAAAAGCCATATTTTAACAATTCCATAGCAAACCTCAGCCGCAAATCACAACTAATTTGTGCACTTTTAAAACTTCAAACAGAATGCACTTAGTATAAGCTACATATGCACATACGTATATACACTCACATAAATATTTATGTGTATATGCTTGTGTACACAGTACATATTTGCATTTTAAATGCTGAGTTTTGCGGCCAACCAAAAAATCATTTTAGCTAATTTTTATGTGGCAAAAAAAATGAATCTATTTTTTTATGCAAATATTGATATTAATGCCAATTTTAAGCCAAATAAAGCCACATGTAATTTCAAATACAAAAGCAAAAAAGTTTATACATTTTAATTAATTTATAGTTGAGAAATCTTTATTACAAAATACCATACGCCTAGATCTTTAGGTTCGCTAACATGAATTTTAAAAAAGTATTCAATATCATTGTAAATATTTCTAGGTATGTAAGCATGGCTTTTAATAAAGTTAAACAATTGCCATTGAAAGTTAAGCATACAAAATAATATAAATCTTTAAGATGTTGTAATGTAAAAATAATTATAACTTATACTTCAGTGGCGTATTAAATATATGTATATATTTTTAAGTATTGCCTCTTCGTATAAATAAATCAATTTGGTATACGCACCGACAACTTCTAGATTGACGTTGCTGTTTCTGGTCTGTGAAAGCTTAAAGTCCACGCGACAGCGAAAGTTGCCCGCATCCTTTTCCTGTTGCAGGCACACAAGAAACAAAAAAAATATTCAATTATAAAATTCTTGTTTTGTTGACACTTTAGCTTTGGGTTTGGCTTTGCCTATTCTGGGTTGCTTACCTTAACCGGATTTATTATCAATTCCGCCGGCTCCTTGTGCGTGCGAAAGACGGCCCGGTCCTCGAGCACCTCCTCATCCCGCCAATGCGAGGGTGTTCCTGCGTGTGCGCCACGTGTGTCATAGCTGTCAGATGGGAAATGCATGAAGCAGGTTTCTGATTGACAATGTTTACGCAACACAACTCACCTGTAAATGGGCAAATTGTTCTTGTACCAAACGACCAGCAACACTTTATCATCGGGCAAACTGGAGCCCACATCGCATTTGATTTGTGCCGAATTATTGACAAGCACGCGCAAGATTTCACCATCTGCAAGGACATCACAAAAATATGTAAGTAGATGTAAATATACTAATACTTGTACTATGTACATATTAAATATGATATTTGCATTTTTTGAAATAATTAAAAAGTGGAAAATTAGTGCCTGATAACTGATAACTGAAATGACCACATTTTGACCAAGCTAACCAAAGGGTGTCAATTATAATTTGCTTTAATTTAAGCTCTGTCATATTGTGGCAACTAGTTGGCTGTCCATTGGTCCAATGGCCAGGCTCCAATGGTTTCATAATGCGCCTAAAGTAGACAAATCTGGCAATTGTGGTCCTGTCATTGGAATAGTTTTATGCGCTTAATGCAGCCACATCATTTGGCTAAGCTTTAAAATATCGATCGACTGACCAACGAGTGACCAGAAAAATAACAACAAAAACGGGAAAACGGGGAAAAAAATCAAATAAAAAATGTGGTAGCAAAATCACAACATCCATAGAGGCGGCCACATAATGCGCCAATGTGCCGCAAAAACCCGGCCAAAGCCGCCGCACGTGAGGGAAGCTGGATGAGGTGATTACCCAGCCGCATGCGGATTACAAAATGGCAGCCATTTTCATGTTTTTCACAATATACATACATACACATATATGTGTCTGTGTCTATGTGTGTGTATATATCGTTGTGTGTATTTTTTGTATGCGCTAAAAATGCAATGCGTACTCGTATAACGTGAAATGAAAAACGAATGAAACTAAAGAGGCAACAACCACAACAGTGGCATGAATAACAACAATAACAACAACAAGTAACACAACAACGATATCAACTACTGCGAATTGCGAATTACGGTTGGGAAATAGCATCCAGCAAACTGACAGAAAGCGCCTTGGGCTGAGCTTTTGTTTCTAATTTTGCACTTGTGTGCGCAATGTCCTCTTCCAAAGACAGGCCTAAGCACCCCCATCATACAGAGGGCGTTAGGAAGCACTCAGTTGGGGGCCCGGAAGGCACTGCGTCACTTTGTCCACAAACAAACAGGCGACCACATGATAAATAATCGATAAATTATGTGGACACATGTTTAATCTAGCATGAAATGGAATCATTTCCCTTCAATTTGTTGTTACCCAACCAAGCAGCCAGGCAGTAACAACAACAACAACAAAACAACAAAATTATCAGCCCCAGCGACAACAAAAACAACAACAACAAGTAAGAGAGATTAGCTTCGATATCGAAGATTTTATTCCCTTTCACAGATATATATATTTAATTGGTGGCTCATAATTTCTGTAACAGCTATGTGATATAGTTGTCCGATATTTTATGTAGTACCAAGTTTTATTAACAGAGCTTAAAAACTCAGCGACTAGTTTGTTAAAATAATGGTTTACACATTTCGTGATAAAGTTATAATACCCTCTGCAAGGGTAAAAAAAAGTATATACACAACATATGTATGTGCATTAGAGGGGACGACTTGTTTAAATACAAATAATGGGCAGATTATAAATGGCATCCAGCGTTGCAGGCAGCACAAAAGTATGCATGAAGGGACACCCCAAGCTGAATTATTGCGTATACGCCATGTTAAACGTAGTTGGACATACACACTTCACACGCACACACACACACCCACGCAAGCGGCATGAACAATAACAACATACAACTTGTGGCCCAGTGACCGCACACAGCAATTACATTTTCCCCATCCTCACACCTCACCAGACTAGTAATGATAGATTTATCATTTGCTTAATTGCATGACTTGCAACACGACTTTAAGGCTGTAAATGCAGACAGCTAAATTTGGTTAATTAATAATTTATTTAATTAGCAGACAGTTTATTAAGTGTAGCTGCAGTCATACATATACACATATAAAGCATACGCCATGTTATCCACAGTTATACACAAGGTTGGCTTAAAGTTCTCAAGGTGTCTGACTGTTTAGCACAGTTTGACTTTGAATCAGTAAATATGCTTGCTCAAGTATTAATGTGGATAACAGTATCGAAATATATGCCACTAATATTACATATTTTACTCAATGCAATGAAAATGCGAGCAAATAACAAAAAATACTGATAAACTGTCAATTAAAACTTTGCTCTTGCTCATTCTGAATTTCGAGATATTATCATGATAAGTATAATAACGGTTTTATGAATATCCTAATTAACATTAATATTATTTACGATTCATAAATCCTAGGATGCTTTTTCAGTATATTTAAAGCCTTAATTAACATGTTTAATGAAAGCAAGCTAATTTATACCACGGCTTAAAAACACTTTTTTAATTTGCTTTATTGTGATAATAGATTAAGCGAAGCTTTTTTTTTCAAGCCGTCTTAAACTGATGCATTTACACTAATAATTTATCACAAAATCATTTTAAACTCTGCGATATGTCAAATATATAATAACTATTAACATTTGCTCGGCTTAATAAACTTAGTAAATGTGATTAAGACTTTAGTACATTATTCACTAGTCTAAGCCACAAACTATAACTATTTATTAATAGCTCAATTTGAGTTGTACCACTTTATTGTAAGCAACTAGAAAGGCTCAATAATTCCCAGGCCAACTTTTGTCGTAACTAACCCAAAGTGCCACTAATTACATCTATCTTTGCTTGTCTCTCACTCTTCTCATCTCTCTCTCTTCTCTGTGGCACTCTCTTTCACTCTGTGCTCTGGTTTATCTTCATGCTGTGCCATATACAATAGCCATTGGTAACAACGACAATGGCCATGTTGTTGCTTTTTACAAAAGAACCACTTGCTGTGGATGCTGGTGTTGCTTTTACTGTTGTTCTTCTTCTTGTTATTATTGTATCTGTCCGCCATTGTTGCTGTCTGCTTTAATGTAATTGAACATTTTCTAATTGACACTTGTCACTGGCAAAAACATTGTCAGAACTTTATTTTGACGCATTTATACACACATTTATTTCAATTTCCTTAGCAACAAAAGCAGAGCATCACCCACCACCGCCACCACAAACAACATCAACAGCAACTACAACTAACGTACACATGCATACAAATACAAACAGAATAAAGTTGTAGCACAATGGCTGCTGCTTGACAATGCTACACGAAACGTAGCTTGGAATTTATTGCGATGGCATCACACAGCGCGGTGAATAAGGCAAAGGAGATTGGGAGGTTGGGGGATTGCCACTGAGTGCAGTCAAAAGAAAAACCACTCGCATGTGCAGTAGAGGCAGCAGCGACTGGTAAACAGGTGAAACAATCTGGCCATAGCATCCTTATGCTCATCCTCGACTCGTCTCGTCCTTGGCAGTTCGCAGTCCCAACAGAATGGGCGCTGCAACTAAATACAAAAACCACGTGACAATGTTTTTAGAGCTTCTGCAGTGAATGTGGCCAAAGAGAGAGAGAGATACAGAGGGAGACAGAGAGAGAGAGGGGCAGAAAGAGATAGAGTTTATGAACAGCAGCCTGGCTAACTGAAAATAGCGACACCGCCGAGCAAGCAGAAACATTGCGTTGGCAATACCACACGGTAAAATAAAAGCCACATTGACATGCATTAAGCTAAGCGAATGCGCTCGGCAACGGCAAAAAAACTGGCAAAGCGAGCAGCTAATATTAGATAACTAGGCGTATGCGTGATAAGTTCGGATTGCACAAAGTAAAATACTTGCAACTTGGAGGAAGCAATCAGATTAAGAGCACAATCTACTAATTGAACTTAATTGCTGGTAAGAATGATTAGTTATAGCTTAACTTAAGTACTCTGGATATCTTCTGTAACTCTATCAGCCTTATGGTATGCGCAATGTAATGGAATTAAGAATCCTTAATTCAATCGTTATCGCAAACAGCAGACAGTCAAGTAAATACACTGTCAACTGCTTAAAATTGACAGTCATGGGATTTGAATTATGAAAGCAGCGTCAACAGCAGCTGGGCCAACTGAGAACTGCATTTGAATGATAACGTCAAAACTTTGTTATTATAAGCTTAACAAGCATACTTTAACTTTGCCGAGCTAAAAACAAGTTGCAAAAAATAATCAAAAAGGTGTCAAAAACCATTATGATTAGAAACTATTCGTCTGTGTTATGGTTGAATGAAAAATCAATGGCACGTGACTCCCAAGAGACGGATTGGGTTTGCCACATGCCATGTTTAATGCCGTTTATTTACTTTTACCTCACGGACATCGTTAGCACAAATTGTTGTTGAGTTAACAAAAGCTGTGCTAATGCGGAATGTTGAAAAGAAAACTTCAATAAGCAACATCAACTGTCTAATCAAAAAACAGAAAAATAAAAAAGGTAATTCAAGCAAACGGAGCACAAAGGTTGACAACTAGCCGGCATATTGGTGGCATAGAAATCTAACTTAAATTCTTAATTTGTTGTAGAAGTACAGTCTGATAAGCTGAGCATAAATCACAATTTCGATGCGCTGTAAAGTATGCTACGATCGCGACACGTTTCTTGCCAAGTTGCTAGCCGAAGTTTATTAAACGTCTCGCGACTTTAGCAATAATTTCGATTTGGGCATGCAATAAATTTGCTTTAATGTGCAATTTATGGGACACCATTTAATTAGTTTCAGTTCAGACTCAGGTCCCGACCAAATTGATGTTGACAGAGATTATTGGCTGGGCACGTAATGCCCGTGTAGCTACCAAACCTAACCACACCAAGCTCCCCTTTTTGTTAGTGGCCCATTTGGTAATGGCCCAAAGTTGCCGCTGGCATCTACTTTATTTGTACGTGGCGCTGGGCGACTTGTTCCCGGCCATAACTTCCGCTTTACGCCCATTGACCTCGTCAACATTTATCTAACGGTTAAATGCCTTACATGTGTGAGTTTTCCATGATGCCACAGACACTGCTACAGTGACTATTGCTTCTTCACACATACTGTTATTGCCCATTGTCTAAAAGTTCTCTGCGAATTCCTTTTTTCGACTTGGCCAATTTATTTGTGTTTTGTAGTTTGCCTGGCATTTGTTGACTTTGTGTTAGTTATGATTATTGCCGTGTTTATTGCGGATGCTGAAAAGCCCTTATCAAGATTAATTGCTGGAAAATTTTTATGCCCCCAAACACAAATGACACATTTGGTTAATGCTAATATCATCGCTGTCGGCCAAATTTAATGTGGCAATTGCTGGCTCTTAGTTAAATAGTCCGTCCACTCACTGAATAGTTTATGGCTCAGAGTGACGACGGCCCATAAATCGATCGATACAATTTACATTATTCAAATGAAATAACGTGTAAATTTTTATGGGGCGTCGCCGTCAGGGCTCGAGTTGAAGCGTGCAATGGCAGAGTTGTTTCAATTGTTTTTTGAAAATAGCTCGTAAAGTATTAAGCAAATGAGGCACTAGAAAGTTCTCTTTATTTAGCTGTTTCAGCTGACCACAAGTTTATTTCTATATAAAAACTTACTTTAAAAATAATTAATAGAAATATATTTTAATAACCCATTTAATTTGGTGAGATTTTTTATAATAATTAAAGTATTTTTTAATAACGCGACGAGAACTTCTCAACCAACCCCATTAGAGTTTGAGCCTCCTTAATGCACTCTGGCACATTTCAAATTTCCCAGTACTTGTGGACCCTACCAAAAATTATATAAATGTTTTCAAGTGCTATGCTATGCTACAACGAAGTTAAAAAAACTATTACAACATGCAAATTATAATTGCGCTATTAAAAATTGCATATTAAATGCGACACAGCAACAACATGAGGGCATTAGCAGGAACAAGTGGTGGGAATGTGTAAGCCGACGCCAAACAGTAACACGAACAACATTGGGCAGTGCAACAGCAGCAACAATACTACATTTGCAACTACAACAACAGCAAGCCTAAAGTCCTTGCAAATAGTTTAAAACATGATTGTACACAGTGCCCAACACGCACAAGAAGCGTCCTGAGCTTTGCGAATGTGTGTGCGTATGTCTGGCAGTTGTTGTTGTTATTGTTGTTATTGCTGGTTTACTGCCAGCAGGCAGCAAAACCTTGGCCCATTAATTATTCATTGATTAGCAACAAATGCCATTAAACATGCACCCAAAGTGCTGTGCCTGCTGCCTGGGATTCTAGCATCAGGAGACTCATAGGAGTGTGTGTGTGATTGTGTGTGTGTGTGTGTGCATGCATGTCACGCACTTTAAACTGTCATTTGTTTGACTGCTGCCATTGGAAATTGCCCAATTGTGTGATACTGCACCCATGCCATGCAGCCCAAAAGCGTGCTATAAATTTTCGAACGCTACTGTCAGGCCATCAAAGAGCTCTAAACGGCTTACACTCTGCGCATATTTGGCCGGACCACACCAGTGTCCACGCCCACACCCACGCCCACGTTTATGCTTACGCCCACCTCCGTGCCGTCGTCCACGCCCACGCGCGACAATAACAGTTAATGCTGCCTCATCCAAGGCCATGAAAATGCTCTTAAAACATTTTGTATACACTCTATACCTATACTCAAAGTTTATTAACACTTTCTTAATATGCTTTTCATGCTAAGAGTATCTATATTTGAATCTAGTTCACTGCATTAGTCTCTATGTGCTTAACTGTTTTCGAACTTGTTCTTTTTTCTCTCTCTTACGAACTATTCTTGTTCTCAGCCCCTTTACACATTCTTCCGTCGCTTTATTCCTGCGTTTTAAACTATCTACCGGATTTATTGATTTTAGTCATAGATTAACTCTTTTATATAAGGTTTTATCTATATGTATAAAAGAGCATAAAAACTTCGGTATGTTCATATAAACTTTTGTACTCTTTGTTGTTATTTCTGCCCGCCATTTTATTTTGTGCTGAATTTTAATTTAAATGTTTTTGGCAGCCTTTTCTGTGCTTCGACAAGAAAAAATGAAAAAGTTGCACGTCAACGGCTTTTAAGCGCTGATTTTGTGCGGAATTCGGAGGACCAAGCGTGAAGGGGCTTGATAAAAATCTGAAAATGGCCAGCAAAGCGAGCATTTTTCAATGGCATTTTTTCTCGACTTCGTTGTATGTGGGAAATAGGTGACCCTGAGCTGTGGCTTTTTTTCACATAGAGACTTAGGTCAGGGGCTGCAAAAACAGCTCACACCGACACACAGCGACTACACACATAGGTCACACAGGACACACATGAGTTATGCAGCTGGTGCTCTGTGTGCGGCTTTTAATTTGCTTAATTTTGCGCTTAGCCGCAGCAGAGGAAGAGCAAGAGCAAGAACAGATGTGTTGGCGGCCACTTTGCCGCAACTGTAGCCCCTTTTCAAATTCAATGTGAAAGGATTTTATCAAGGACCTCTCTGACTCTTATCCATCTCTGTGGCTCTGGCTAATGTGGCAACAGCTGTTAGCCATTTTTAAATGGAATTTGCGGCAACACATTCATCTGCCATTTCGCTTTTGTGGCACATTAATCACACTACTTTAAGGTGCTCGGATCTCAATGAACATAATTATGGTTGTTATAAAACCCCATAGAAAACTTTACACTCGTAATAAAGCAATCTTTTAATTACATTCAAATCAACCTGCAAATGACAGTTTTTAAATTTGTCTTTTTATTATTTATAATTATAGAAATGTTAAGAAATTTCGGGAAACTACAAATATTTAATAAAAATTTATCGACAGCTGTTCAGTATTGAAAAAGAGATCTTAAGGCTTAAAATGATTTAAAATATTTGCTAACACTTTGTTTACTTTCGTATTTAATTAGGAAAAAACTTAGAAATACTTAGACTATTTATGTCTGACCACATCATAAGGACTGTGTCAGTGCGTAGACACAAGTTTTTGGCAGTACGATGAGAAATAAACATAACAAGATAACATTTTCCACATTTTGATGCAGTTGCACACACACACACGCTCTCGTAGACAAGACACACACTCCCAAATACAGACGGACAGACAAACAGACATTTCACTCCGGCATATCCCTTGGCAATCTGTGGCAGCTTCCATCGCTAGCCACGAAATTGATTTCATTAATATTTCAAAAGGTTTGCTGTCACACAACCAGATATATGCGGTTGTTTGTTTGTGTCTGTGAATAACGAAGTGTAAATGGGGAAGAGTGAATGGTTGTGCGCGGTGTCTGCGTATCAATTAACCTGTCTAACACTTTGTTGTAGTTACCAATCCTAATAGCATGCAATGCTTCGTGACACTTGATTAAAAATAAAAAAAAATTAAAAAAAGAGATCACATTTATATTACGTATACGGTCCGTAGTACAGTCGAGTTGTGATATTCCGCCAGAATGACAGTTTAATTGACAATTTTGTGTGTTATTTATCGTTATAACAAAAAAAGCCAATTGAGGTTTGTATGCGTTTTATTTGACTTTTTTGAAAATTGGTATAACGTTGGCCAAAAACATTTTTTAAATTCAAAAGACCGCAACTTTAAGGGACACAGAGAAAGGAAGCGCTTGTTAGGCTGGACAAATGAAGAAAAATATATAGAGATAGAAATATACAGAGGGTGGAAACTTAGCTGACCTTGCAAAAGGCACTCAGACATATAAAAAAAGGAAGTTGAAATTGGCCAACGCAGCAAAAGTAGACCTAAACTTATGCAAAGAAAGACGACAAGTTCAACGTACCAAAAGAACATGACCAGACAGTAAAAGCCAAGAAAACGCCGGCATGTGCTTATGTATGTATGTCTGTGTGTTCTTGTGTTTGACTTTCAGCTTGCAGCTAAATTGTTATCAGCTCGTATTTTAATAATGGCCAGCTTAAAGTGTAGGACAAGAAAAATGTTTGCCAACAAAGAGACTGACAACAAAAGATGTCCAAAGAAAATGTGAGAAAATCATTACAAATTCTATAGATAAAGACGAACACACAGACAGACGGACAAGCGTACATATAGCACAGGTGAGTTTCGGTCTGTGCACATGCCGAGTATTAGGCAAAGGCCAAATTAATATGTCTGCAGATACAATACGAAATGACGAAGCTGGGGCAAGACAGGACATAATACGACAGGAAACTTCTGGACAAGATGTATGGCAGGCAGTTATCACAGCAGGAACAGGACAGCCAGACAACCAGACAACAGCATATGGCATTAGGAGTTGCTAAAAGTTCGCATATAGGAATAAATGTAGTCGACGGAAATTGCACAGCATAAGGCAAGCTGGAAGCTTAGAGCTTAACAGGATTTTTCTTCTTCTTCTGTTTCAGCTGCCTATCCTTCCCGTTGCCATTACTTGATGATGACGACTTATGTCACTCGAGTCTAATTTACAAGCTCCACAAAAAGTGGAGACTACCATGGATGCAGTCGCATTGATAATGAACAGCTGCTAAAGTGGGTGAAGCTGACTGAGTAATCGCAAGTGTTGCCATGATACTGACGAACTATGCCAAGCTACAAGTTACTATACAAAACTTATCTCACTCACAGTCATTTAAAATCTTCAAGTAGCACTTGTTGGCTAAGCAATGAAGAGTTACTATTATGAATATGAATCAGTAGTCTCTCAAATAAAACAGTAAATCTGCTCTTCAAAAAGGCCAACCGCAAATAGGAATTGCAATGAAAATATGTAAAATATGTATAAAAAGATTTTAAGAGAGATTAGAAAAGGGCAGTCCCTTACCTTTTTTATCTTCTTTGTATTTGTATATAAACTCTGACATTGTCCCTACTCACTCAAGCTTTAATGTATAGATGTTAAACATAAAATGTCAGGCTATATTTTTAAAGTCAATAATAAATGCAATACTGCTGAATATGTATATAAGTTGGCCGTGATAGCACAAGTTATGATACTTTTCATCATTTTATTAAAACTATTTTTGACAAACTAATAAGATTGAGTCTCACTCCCTTTCTTTAAAAGATCTCACGTGCATCCATAACATGTAAAGAACGCGCAAAGTTGCGACCAGAGACTGTCAATAGGCTTAGCAAAAATAAAAATAAACGAAAAGAAATTTCACAAAGATGGAACAATTCAAGCCCAACACAAATATAAATAGAAAGTACGTATAGTCTCCCCGAAATTGCCACAAAAACGTAACATACAAAAGTAAGTGTGTTGGAAAATTTATTTCATCAATTTCGAAGTAAATTGTTTGGAGAATACAACGCAACAGCAGTAACAATAACAACGCCAAGACTATAAACAGCTTAACTAATACACGCACACAACATACCCAACAGACACAAACACACACACATACACACACAAGTGTAGACATACTAATACATATGTATATATATGTATAATGAAACAGGAAGTCGTTGGGTTAGCACAAATAAATGTTGAGCAGAGAAGAATTTGATGTTGAGACGGCTAAGGAAATCGATTATGCTTAAATCTGTTGTTAAAGCTGCCTCGATATAGGTAAATACATAAGTGATATACGATCCAAAACAGCACACACATACACAGCACGAGTACGCTATGCTAACGGAGACAAATGGCGACTGCAACAGCAGTACTACAACTTGAGCTGCATATTACGCATACGTCGCGTGGGCATCGCATATCTTCACGCACACTGCAAGCATGGCAAGCAGCCAGCAGGCAACAGCCAACAGCCGCCAGACACACTGAGTTCAGGGCAAGCTCAACTCACACAGCTTTTGCCAGATAAACACGCTGTGCAACCTAGAAAGTTGACGTTGCTGTTGCAATTGCTGTTGCTTCTGTTGTTGTTGTTGTTGTTGGAGCGTCGAGTACATGTGTAAATTACGAGTTTCTCGCAAAAGTTGCAACAAACGCGTTGGATTGGACAGGGAGTATCAGCCTGACTGCCTGGTAGTACCGTAGTCTCTTGTTTCCTGGCAGTCAGGCAGTTGCCCTTGCACAGATACACGCTCTAAAAGTGGCTAAAAGTGTACGTAAAAATGCATGATATATGGTAAATGTTTTGTGGTATTTTTGGCTTAGTTTGCAGCTTCTAACCGACGCTTGTAGCTGCCAGAGTATTTGCTGCTACTGCTGCTGCTGCTTGTATCTGTATCTTGGGGCAAACATAATGCATACAAATTGTGGCATTTTGTGTGCTGGTCTGCCCTGCATTTAAGCATTGAACATGACACTTAACGATTGTCATTGATAAGGGCATGTTAGGGAGGAGTGTGCACTTGTTAGCCAAGCTTAGCCAACTGCGTTTTATACATATATGCTGGTCAGAATGAAAGAATGGTGCGGCCTGGTCTAAGCTGTTCTTAAACCAAAATACTGATCAAATTTAATTTTGCATTTTAAAGGTAAAGACAACCTTCAGCGCAGAGAGGCTTAGAAATTTTCCTTGAATAATTTTCAGTTACCTGTTTGCCCAAGGGCATGGCATTTAGCCAAGTTACTCCAATGCTAAGCAGCATCAACAATTGGCTCTCATTTTTCTCACATAAATCAGGCTGAAAATTGAGCAGCAAATGGAATAAATATGCACATAAATAGACTTGCCAAAGCCGCAACAATCTTAAACCAGTGACGCTGTGGTCCTGTGGTGCTGTGGTGCTGTGTTGCTCTGATGTTCTGCCTACCTCTATTGGCAGCCCCGCTCAGCTCCACTTCAACAAAGTTGGAGGTAACTTTTGGGTAATAGAAATTGTACACTAAAATTGAATTATCTTTTGACCGAGGCACAATTTAAAAATTACTCGCTTGGAAAATTCAATCAGCAAACGGGCATCGCAGCAACACAGCAAAAAACAAGCACACCTTTTTATCCCTCTTGTTCCGATTTGCAGCCACAACCTGCCACACTAAACCCACATCGCTTGCCTACACAGTGTCTTTAAGTATCTGTGTGTGTGGTTCGCAAGTAAATAAATAAAATAAAACGGCAGCAATTGCGGCACAAAGCAATTTTGGCACACACACACACACACACACACAGACAAAGTGGCTTTAAGAGGCAGGCGAAAATGCTTAAGATGCCGCCAAGTCCAGGCAACCAAAAATTTATAAAAAAAAATTTTTGTTGTTTTTCGTTTGCGTCTTTTTCGTACAAAGGCTTCATGGAATGCTCCTGTCGTGCCTTGCGACTCGACCCATGCTGTTGCTGGTTATGTTGACTTAAGCTTTAAGCTGCTCAACTGAAGCGCGAAACGGCAATTTGTGCCTGTTGTTTGCTGCCCGTCACCACCTTCCTCCAGCCTATCCCAATCCCAACCCCACTCAGCCATCAGGCTAACAATTTGGTCCGCAGGCCATTCGCACGCATTAGCGCCGCTAGGCAGGCAACGAAAAAATCAAAATCACTTTGCAAGCCTGGCTAAAATACCTAACTAAATACGCATTTCTTTTAAAGCTTATACCGGCAAGCTGTGCGTACAGCTGAGGGAGTGGAGGACTGGAAAAGTGTAAGAGTGAAAGTGAAAGTGAGAAAGAGAGTGAGAGCAGGAAATGCGGGCGTTGCATGTTAGCAGTTTGTTAGTTTATTTTTCACTTATTACTTGGCGCCTTCGACAGAACAACACGCAGAGGCAGGACCAATTAATTTTTATAAATCTTATTTCTAACTTTAATATGCTCCCAATGCTGTACAATGTGGCGTATGCGTATTTTCTACTTGAAGCTGTCAAAATAAGCAGGATCTCATTACACTTTTGGTATTCATGAGTCTCAGTTACCACAATAGAGACAACGAGAAATTTTTTGCCATTTGCCAAGCTTCTCCCCCAAGGCGCTTAGAACTCACACTTTTATTTTCTTATTGTTTGCGTATGAAAATCTCATAGAGTTGCTTTTAAGCGCACTTAATCCAGCTTATTTCTACCACAAGGGCAAGAGGACGTCGGGACATCGGGCTTGCAGGTGGTTTGGGGTTTTCGCATAGCTCGATACCAAAAAGCAAAAAAAAAAAGCAAAAAAAAAGGTATGCCATACATGTGACACTCGCCTACACACGCACACACCTCCGCCCGAATTCATTACACAAGCAATGTCGAGTAATGGCTTTGTCTGTAAGTAGCTTGTGATTGAATTGAGCCAAGAGGCAACCCAACTGCCAACATCTCATTTGGCATGCTGCCGTCGCACCTGACAATTGTTGTCCTCACTCTCACTCTCCATGTGTACGTGTGTATATGTGTATCTGGGTATCCATGTGAGAGCGTGTGAGTCTCGGTGTAAAAAGGAAATGAAAAATGAAATCAAAGCATTTAAAGCGCCACATTCGCTGACATCGAATGCTGCCTGTGACAGCACGCGTACCCCTTTTGGCAACGCTCTTTGCTGCTGCCATTGGATTAGTGCTTGATCCTTGTTATTTATGTGCTACATGTGTGTGTTTGTGTATGTTTGTGTCCGTGTATGCCAACAACCATCAGCCAACAGCCAACACATATACACACACACACACCTCACCACATGTGAAAATGTGTGCACAATGAAACCTTTTCAATTATTTTTGTTAGCATTGCATGGGTAAGAATATTCGGCGCTTCGTTCAGGTGTTTGTTTCACCCCTCTCACAATTTTAGTCTCCATTTTGAAATAGGTGTGTGCGAACGCAATCTGACAGCAAATCATGCGACGGAAGCATAGAATTATATACACACACACACACCCATACATTGTAGATTGTATGTTTACTTCCAACATTTTGTGCTCTTAAGCCAAATGACAAATAATATAGAATTTCATTTTCATAACATACAACACATATATATAAATTCAAGGCTATTATTCTTGATTATTAATCAGATAACAAAACTGTATTCGAAACCTTATTATAATAATTCATATTCGGAAATGCTTAAAATTTAATTCTCTGCGATATTTTACAAAGTAAAAACATGAGATAAAATAAATATTCTCGCCCTACTATTGACATTATAAATTTTGTTATCAATTTATAAAAACTATTTACTTAAATTTTAGTCCATATATAAAATTTTCTTAAGCTCTGTCAAGCTCCAATTTCGATAGTTTTATGATAGTGTAATTTTCTGTTTAAGTGCTTAAAGTCGGAATAAAAAATATTTGTGAGAGCCCGTTAATATATTCTATTTATTTATTTCGCCATAATTGAATAAAAATGCTTTTTATTTGTTGTTGTTGCCAACAATTAGATTCAAAGTGAGAGAGTTAGCGCTTAAAAGCAATTCAATGTAACTATTTAAAGGCACACACTCGTTCTCGTACACGTATAACAATAAATAGGCACGACATTAATGTCTTGGGTAAACAATTTTAATTTCTGTATGCAGCTCACAGACAGAGTTTTGCATTTATAATTGCCATAGACAGACATATAGACTAAAAGACAATGCTGGTTTGCTGGTGGGGATCTGGGGATCTGGGAGGGCGGTGCGACATGAAAACCACACTTGAATGCTATTCGATAAGAGACGACAAACGATGGCGCATGCCAATGTCAGTTGCCTCCAACTGAGACTGAACTGAACTGAAACTGCTGGCAAATTATGGTAAAACATACAGCGACGGTGGCTAATAGCCGTTCCCAGACCCATGGGGGGTTTTCGCATTGGTATTGGTGTTGGTGGTAATGTTGGTGATGGTGGTGTTGCCATTGCCGTGCTGTTGGTAGGTGACGGTGCATACGAAACGAGGGCTTGGCATGCACAATATGCCATGCCAGGGATAGACTGAGTGACAGACAGACAGACAGACGGACAGACGGACAGACAGGCCAACGAGCTGGAAGGCAGTCAGTCAGACAGAGAAGGTCGGTGGTGGTCGTGGTGGTTAGAAGGGCTGGGCCGGGGAGGAGCATGCCAACTGACTTGCATGTTGTCTGTGTCTAGCACACAATGCAAGTGACAGTTTATGGTATGCAGGTATGCAATGCATTTTATTTGCTTTCGATTAGACGCTAACTTCCCTTACATTGCACCATTCCCGAAGTCCTTGTCTTGCTGTGTTTGTCTTGTTTATTGCGACTAATTTTGTGTTAAGAAATTTGCAAATACCAAAAGCTTTGACAACATCTATCTAGCACCGCCTATGCTGATTAATGCAGAGCTTCCGGATACATAGCGGCTACGGTTCCGATTCGTTTGGCCTGAGCGCTTTTTAATTTCTACGTGAGGGTTTGTGTAGGTTTCGGGAACTGAATCTGGGTCTGGGTCGGGGCCGGAGCCGGAGCCGGGGCCGGAGCTTGCTGTCTGTCTATCTGTGTCTGACTGTCAGCAACAGCTGTTGTCGATTTAAATATGCAGCGCACACGATGAACTTGAATTTTAAATGTCACACCGCAAATAACATGTTGTATGTGGTCATTAAATGTCAGTTGCACAAAAACAAACACAATTGCCGGTCTGCAAAACAAACTACATATTAATATGCCCAAAAGTGCTCTTCAATATGAAGGATAGTTCATAAATGTCAGATTGATGACTGCTCGAAAGCCATTAACTGTCTAGATTTCATTCCACAATTTCTCAACAAATGCATACTATACATATAATATAAATATATTACAAAAATATTAAGTTGTTTGTACTTAATTTACTTTTATTAGACCTTGGGCATTTTACAATCGAAATTAATTACACTTCAGTAACAGAAATCCGTTTTATCGAGATACTAAAGCAATTTAAAATTCTGATCATATAAATTTTCACTTTATGTCCGTTGATGTGTAACAAGTCTTGAAAATATGCTAAAAATACGTGGACTTCTCATAAAAACAATAAAATGCAAAATCAACAAAGTCTATGGAAAGACGCAGAGTTGATGATATTGTCACGTTTTGTGATGGCCAAACCAAAAAATCCGAAAGGAACAAAAGCGAAAGGCGTGCCACTGTATACTCGTCGAATGCGCACTTTTTAGAGCTGCAAAATTTGTTTTGGAAAATCGAGGCCAAAGCCAAATAAACATAATTTTTTCAAGTATCAACAATCAGCCTAAAAGCCATGTGCAGGTGTGGCCCACACACATGTATCCATCTGTGTGTGAATGGTGTGTATGATGGCATATGTAACAATGTTTGCATGGCCAGATTCAGATTAAAAATTATGCTTTGTTTGCCAACTGTCAGCACAAAAAACGAAACGGCAGCCAAGGCGTAAAAAACTTTTTTGGCCCACAATGACAACAAACCAAAAAAAGTTGCCAAAAACTTTTTGCAGTTCTTATGTGTGTGTGTATGTGTGAATGTGTCACTGTGAGTGGTTGACTGTGTGTCCTACCTGGCACTGGAAATATGTGTCAGCTGATGGCCGTCATAGCTGTTATGCTACTTATATACAATAATAATGGGACTGCCACCCAAACAACCACGCAACAAAATCATCTTCTTTTTAGTTTTTTGTGCCTTTTTTCTTTGTTTTGTTTCATCGCAATCAGCATTTTTCTTATTTATTTTTTCTTACTTCATTTTTTTTTTTTTTGCCGTTTTGCAAGTTGAAGTTTATTTTGTAAACATGCCACTAAAAGTTTTCCACTTTCCTCTAAAATACTCAAACCAAATGCCAACACCAGCGACAACGTGTCGCGTTCTTATTCTGCTTTTCTGTCTCTCTCTCTCTCTCTCTCTCTCTCTCTCTGTTTGAATGTATGTGTGTTTGCTGTTTTTTTAGTTAATTTAAAAAGTTTTTCAGTTGCTTCTGCTTTTCTTCCATTTTTTTTTTTTTTTGTTTGATTTGCAGCAGTCAGAAAATTGGTAAACGATTCGTCGTAGCAATGCTTCACGTTGTAGTACAACATTTTGTAGTTGTGGTTGTCGTTGGCCTGGGAAAACTGACATTTGTGCGCCTTTTATTTTGTCAAGGAATTGCTTTTACAATTTTTGGTTCGTTTGCTTTGCTTTTGGTTTGCTGCTGCTGCTTCTACTTCAAAATGTTTCTTTTATTTATGTGCTGTCACTGAAATTGAATTAGAAATCGCATGTTATGCCAACTGCCCCAGGTGCTCACTCACTTTCTGAATCCATTTATCTATAGACTGCTGATTCGGTTTGTTTTTTGAAGCTCTCAAGCATTTTCCATTGATGATGGTGATGGTCACTGCATGTACTATAGCTATGATTCAATATTTTACACGCATTTCTGATGTGATAGTGTATGTAAAGTAACAAAATATCTCGTAAAGCTGACGTTTTGACCCCTTGTTTTGATAGATTTTAAGACAAGTTGAGAACACTGAGAAATCGAAAAACTCTCGATAATAAAGCTAAAGAAACTATTTAAGCTACATGTTCTAAATTTAAATGAAATGATAACAAAACTTACTTATTTTACCTATTTTTTTTAGAAATTTAAATGAATTTATTTAAGTCTAAATTTAGGGGCAGAGGAAATCGTTTAAATATGTCACACGCTTCAACTGCAACGCGAAGCAGGATGCACGTTTAGCGCACTTTAATTAGATTTCATTTAGAGCGTGTCTCCTTGGTCCTGGCAGACCACCCGACCAGCTGCTGTCCTGGGCAGTCTGGCGCATGCCATGGAGCAATGGCGCAAACAGTGACACCGACACGGACACGGACATGGACACGAACGTGGCCTGTTGACAAGAACGCTGAGACCCGAGGATGCCGTTGTCGTTGCCTCTCCTCTTTCTACTATATGTATGTATATGAACCGGCAACGCAAAAATTGTGTGCTTTTTGCGTGAAAAATGATGGAAAATCATTTGCTGGCGACGACGACGAGAAGAGGCGCAGGGAATGGCTACGATGAGGACTTAAGGCAAACTCTAAGTGCTGTTTGAACGTGCATTTGACGTGACCATTTGGTGCACCTTTTTGCCAGGTATGAAAGTGTAACTAGTACGCTGCCAGCTGGCCGGTATTTATTCTTTGCTTTTGCGCTCTTCACGTTGCGTCTTGTGTATTTAGGGGAAATTTATTCAACTAATTATTATGTAAGCGTCATGGCAGCGAGCATTTGAAATTGAATTAAAGACTTTTCCAGGTGTCAGAAGGGACTATAATAACATAACAAATCATAAAACAGACCTTCAATTATATTGGCCTAGTTATAACTCTGCGTTAATTATAATTGTAATTACCAATCACTCAGTTTTGATATTCTTTCACCTAATGGAATTTACGAGTATTGGCAATTTATAGTATAAGCAATGCATTGAAAATATTTTGTTAACTCAATTTTCATTAAATTTTCCTTAAATACAAATTCCCAAAGCTATGGAAAATGTAAGCATCGCAATAAATTTATACATGCAACGCAAATAAGAGATCAACAACAAAATGCGAACACAAATTTGTATACAGCACTCTGGGGATAATCAGCAGCAGCAGCAACAACTACATCAGTAGCAACAGCAGCTAATGTAAAGTCCAACGCAGACACATAAAAATGAGAATTTATGCATTTTTTTAAGCAGCCGGGCAACGTAGCCACCGCAGGCACAACGCCATGGTACAGGGTGTTGCACGAGCAGACTGGGCAGGCTGAATGGGCGCCCAATAAAGCAGGGAACGCAGGTGACGCAGGTGACGTTTTGGATTTGTGACGATGAAAAAAAAGTACCAATAACAACAAGAGCAATAAACAAGCGTTGTGCACATGTCGCCCTTTGCAGAAAAAAGTTAATAATGAAGTTGTGTAAATTGCATAATTTTATATTTATTAATTTTACATTTTTCCGAACAAAAATAACAATATAAAAATTGATACCGCATTTTTAAATGATGACCATAAAAAATGGACTGGTCCGCAATGCTTTCTCTCTCTATATATGTCTCATACCACAAAAGAATTGCAAATCTGTAGTTAAATACTGCATTTAACAACGACCGCCAACAATTTAGTGCACGATTTTTTATTGTTGAAAAACAGCGTGAATACGCTGAAGAATGTTGGGAATTTTTTAATAGAGAAATCTCTCATGAATGATAAATGATCGCATCTATTTTTTTTTCACAATTAAATTTGTTGTAACTATTACAATCTATGATTGTCTAAATGAAAATAATTTATGATCTCAGAAAAATATATTGTAAATATTTTAAAGTTTGGAAGTGGCAAAATTATAACTGAGTACTTGAAAAGTTAATTTTATATTCTCTTAAGCCCGTCAAACTCTTGCGTATCAAGGTTTTGTTATTTTCACAGCTTGCAGAGCTTCTTCAGTCGGGTAAACAAACAAAAAAGCCTTGAAAAAGTTTAAAATGAGCAATTAAAATTTAATGACTTTGCTGCATAATTAAATTTAATATGTTAAATGCTCACGAGATTCTTTGTCAGTTAAAAACAACATAAAAAGTAAGGAAACGCTTTCCGAATACAAATTTAATATTCAGCTCCAGCACAACCAATGGTAAATATGGTTTTTAATATTAAAAAAGCAATTATATGTTGTTTATTGTGGACACAGAAATATATAAAAATTTTAATAAATTCGATATTAAAAATATTTATTACAACTGGATAATCGATAGATAAAACATGAAGAGCTCTGGGACACAGCCAATCATCTTACTGTTAAATAAATCATTAATGTCTTCATCAAATATGGATTCAAGAAATTGCAGTTTTGCTTAGTAACAATTAAGTATACGTAAATTGCTTACCTGGCTTGTAACCATCGCTGTGCTCATGTGTCTCAATCTCAGTTAGCTGCAGGATGCCAATGATAAAACAGATTATCAACGGATAGCTTATCAGTGATTTCTTCATGGTGGTCTCTTGTCTTTTGGTTGTCACGTTTTTAATGGATAATTATTTTAAATTCTCTATAGAGATGTGTGAGTACTATACAGGTAGAGCAGCTACATGAGCTTAAAAAATTAAAATACATTTGCTTCACTTTGTGCAAACACCATTTCAGATACGAGCTTGTACACACCTCACACACTCGCCCATACACAGAAGTCAAATGATTTGTTAGCTTTTTGCGCGCGTGTGTCTGTTGGTGTATGTGTGAGTGTTGGTGACAATTTGCGCTCTCGCTTTTTATATTTGTTGTTAAACAATTTTTTTACGATTTTGTTGTTGCTGCACTCGTGCTTCAATCCTTTTTGTTCTTGCTTTAATTTTTTCACTTAATTAAAAACTTTTGCGCTGCACATAAATTCATTTTAATATTTACAAACAGTCGCCCTTTTTCTGCGGCTGCTACCACTGTTGTTGTTGCTTTTTATGTGGTTTTTTCTTATTTTTTGTTGTTTGTATTTTATTCATTTATTCATTTTTTTTTTTTGTCAAACGCATAACCGTTAAGATGAATTTTTAATAGAATTTGACGAGGAGACCGAGAAACTTTAGTGGCGCGTTTCTTCCACACACACTCATCAGTTCTCGTCTGTGGAGTATGCATGTGTGTGTGATATTTGTTTATAAATATTTAAAACAAAACGCACACGTGTTGCACATTTTGAGCTGCTTTCAACATTATTCTCATTCTAATGCTGCTTAAAGTTTAATTTCAAATCCTTTTGCCATGTTACCACAGTGCTTCAAAATGTATGTGCATCCGTGCTCCTGCAATTAGAAAAATATTCAGAAATTTATGTGGTTAGTACAGAACATAGTAGCATGCTATTATGCAACGCCTGAGCGTTTTGGGATTAGGCTATAAATAAATGGCCATTCATTTGGCCAGCTATTACATAATGCCACATAGAGGCAGAGAGAGGAAGTGAATAAAAGAATGAAGCCCTGATGCCAATCAATAATGATAGATTAGCTCTGTCCGGGCATCACACAGTGAGCTCGTAAATTATATACAATCTGCTGTGACTGCTGTATGGGGCTGATGTGCTACGTCTAAGCAAATGAATAGCCAAAACTTTTCGCACACCACATTAATTGAGTGAGTGAGTGAGTGAGTAAGTAAGTGAGTGAGTGAGTGAGTGAGTGTGCGATTTTGGGAAAGCTCATCTCATGTGAGTCAGCCGCTAGCACGTGCCATGTAAACATGACCCATATGAAATGATTCCAGCCATACGCAATCGAAATGTCAATATGTTCATATTGTTGAAGTCTAGTCTGCCAACAGGCTCTTGGTAACAACTACGGCTACAGGTAATTGACAAAGGAGTCAGGAAAACTTTGACTTGAAAGTTTCGCCACGTTTTTTGTTTAACACGCACACCGAACAAGCTGACTAACTTGCATGACATTCCAGTGACTGCCACGTCGCAACCTCAAGTTTCTAGCCCACTCAAGGCAAATGCCATTTGGGATCAAGCGCCAGATGGAGACAAGTCCCCCAGTCAGTTAGCTTTCACATCCAGCTCCCTTCAGTAAGTTGCGTTGACTAAGTTTGCATTGGGTAATTAAGAGCTGTGCAAGTGTTTATTGAGAGAGAGATTGAGTAGAGGAGTCAACTTGGGCTAAGTAGTTGTTAGTTGCTAACTAGTGCTAAACTAGTGCTATTTGACTGTGTAGTTCAAAGTACAACCGCAACATACATATATTTCAGATAATCTTAAGCACTAAGCCGATTAACAGTTCACTTTTAGTTCTCAACAAAATATATATAATAATGCAGGGAATTTAACCAAAACTAACCGTTCTGTTTATAGTGCCAACTTGAACAACTTTCACGTGAAACTAAAAAATCATGCCAAATTGGATTAAAATTTTGACTTGTAATGTTGCTGGGGTAGAGTCGGACCAACTTCAAACTTTCATAACTTTGTCAAAAGTGAACCGATTTTCAAATGGAATATAATTTTTATCATCGTTTGCCCGCTTAATCCATTCTGCATTTAAATTTTGTTAATTTAAAAAATGTAAAATTTTTCGACCCCATCGCCAAGATTCGATATCGATGGTAAGGGTACCCCCTTGTGATTTTCGAAAATTCAAAATTTTAAATCTCAAGTTTTCACTTTTCATCAACTCCTTATATCGTAATTAGTATAAAACAACACTTTATACTTGATTCTGAGAGGTTTCATTTTTTTGTACAAAATCATGCCAAATTGGATTAAAATTTTGACTTGTAATGTTTGTTGTAATGTCGGACCAACTTCAAACTTTCATAACTTTGTCAAAAGTGAACCGATTTTCAAATGGAATATAATTTTTATCATGGTTTGGCATCTTAATCCATTCTGAATTTAAATTTTGTTCAATTAAAAAATTTAAAATTTTTCGACCCCATCGCCAAGATTCGATATCGATGGTAAGGGTACCCCCTTGTGATTTTCGAAAATTCAAAATTTTAAATCTCAAGTTTTCCCTTTTCATCAACTCCTTATATCGCAATTGGTATAAAACAACACTTTAAACTTGATTCTAAAAAAGGTTTCATTTTTTTGTAAAAAATTATGCCAAATTGGATACAAATTTTGACATTCATAACTTTGAAGCTTTGAATGTCATTTTGATCATGGTTTGACCTCGTTAATTATGCTGCATTCAAATTTAATTCGTTTCGTTTAACCAATTTCTTTGATGTGGACCTAGGCTTCGATTTTAATTCAAATTATATGTGTAATTAAATAAATACTTGCTGCCTTTAATTTAGTTATCTCTCTGCTTACATAGTTAACTGATGACTGAAAATTACGCCATTACATTAATATGTGCTTCCCACCCATAGAGTAAATTTCTTGTTAAATGAACAATACTCCACAAATTTAATAATCATAAACTCTTAGTTAACCCTATTCAAAAGGCTTTTTGCCTGACAAATTTAACTCGCTCACTAGTCACTGAACCCATTGCGAATTGCATATTAAAGAGTCAACAAATGCCATATTAGACTCCTGAACACGTTGGCAAAAACTTGGCCAATGTTGAACAGCAACAAAAAGCATTCAATTATGCCAACAATATGCACACATTTCAGTCAAAGCAGACTAACAAACAACAACAATAACAATAACAAAAAATAATGACAACACCAACAAAAAGTGGCAACAAAAACGATATTCATAAAACTATTGCTCCGTGTGCGCTGCCTAACAATAACGAACGAATAGGAAAAACACATAGCGAGCAGAAGTGAATAAGCAGTGAATGCACTGCAATTGGGTGAATATTCTTGTACAACTACAGTAGAGTATGATAGTTTTTCCACTTACTATAAAGTCGTTTTGCCTGCTCGCCTGTGAATGTTTGTGAGTGCCAGTGAACGCTTGTGAATGTCTGTGAATGTCTGTGAGTGTCTGCCTGCCTGTGAATGCCTCATGGCGTTTAGCGCATAAATTGAGCGCAGCAATTTCATTTAAATGTGCACAATAAACTTAGTTCATGACCCCTCAAGCATTTTGGCTTTGGACATGGTGCCATCTTTTTCTATTCCCGTATGTCGGTCTCATCGTCTAAATCACATTAAATTTGCTAGCAAAATGCATAATGCAAGACCTTTTGCATTGGGAGAAGGAGCTGGTTTTAGTTCTCAATTTGGTTCGGGTTCAGGTTCGGGTTTGGGTTCTGTGGGACGGCAGCTGCTATCGTTTGCCGGATGTGCAACACACACGCACACACACATAAGAATACCGTCATTTATACACCCTCATGGTAAGTTTTGCTTTTGTTTGACAATTGAATTCAAATGAATTGCGGTTGAATTTTATAGTAAATCAAAAGTCAGCAAGATGGAGATATACAAAAAGTAACTGCTAAAGTCAAGAAAGTTTTAAAAAATTGCGAAATCAATAAGCACACCATATACGCTTTTAGATATATAGAACCACAGACAGACAGACAGATAGACAGACAGACAGACAGACAGACGGAATACAAAGGTAATTTAGTCGCTTGACATGCTTTTTGAAACTGACAAATGTAGCGATTTGTCATTGGTTTTTCGTGCTCGTGACGTTGTCTTGTTGAGGTTTTCTTTCGTATTCCGCATTTCCATTTTATTTGCATGCGATTGTATTTGTGGACTGTAAGCTTTTGTAGCTCTGACAGTTGTATATAAAGAACTAAATACTGCAGGTCTTTTAACAGTTTGATTATTATTATACTTTATATTATTATTGCTTCATCAAAGTCATCTGTATTGATTTCTTCAAGCGTTAAACTGGCGGCAAAGGAACCAAGGAGCACTTAAATTAATAACGCGTTCTTTTTCCCCTGCAGCTTATTGCGCCTGCAGGTTGCTGCATACAATATTAAGCAATATTTTAAAAGCCTGTCTCTTGAATATTTTATCCATATATACATACATACATATTTACAACGCCTCAACTTAAGCATTTTTTTGAAACGAAAAGAGGGAAACTGAAATTCAGCTGAAAATGTTGCACCTGCAGCTGCCGTTGAAACAATTTTCTTTTGTTTCTTGTTTTATGTTGCTGCCTCAATTTCCGGCAAAAGGCCGACGAGGCTTATCCCTCGCCTCCAGCTGCCTACCCTGACTGACCGTTCCCCTATTCATTTTCACTATTCGCTCAGCTGAATTTCAACCAAAAAAAAAAAAAAACTGAAGAGCTGCAAATAAAATCGTTGTGTTCGAAATTTGTAATACTATTCGAGTAAATTTATTCTTTTTTTTCAACCTATACAGACAGTGTTTCAACTTGTATTTTTAATATAGAACCAGACTGCGACCTAAATATTTTCAACGCTGTTTAATTAAAACAATTCCATTATTATGAGATAACCGTTAATGAATTTGGGGATTTAATAATTTTATGGAATTTTAAGCTCCAAGTGTAATAAAAAATAACTTTATAATTGTAGTCGATTGAATTTATTAAAACTTAAAAAAAAAAGCCTGTGTTCATGCAATTAAGTATGTTAATTGATAAAGTAATGTAAATTATTAAAATTCGCAAAAATTGAAAACAAACCCGATCTTGCTTGAACTTTTACAGTCCCTGAGATGTTGTCTAGAGATGTCGACTCAGCTAATAATGTTGCTTAAGAATTTATGTATACGCTTTACATGGTCGGAGATGAATCGTTTTCCCTGTTACATACATTGCAACGAATACAATATGCCCCTATACTTATTTTAAGAGTAACGTGTATAAAAATCAGTTCAGGGAATGTTGAAGGGAAAGTTGGACGCGAAATCAACAACTTGCTGCTGGCAAAGGACCGTATTATAAAAATTGCGACAAACGACCGGAAGTGGCGCGGCAAAAAAGCTAAAATATACATAGTCATACACACACACACACATACACACACACACACAAGCACACACATTCATATGAAAAAGCTAACCAGCCGGCTCAGCAAAGTCCTGACGTTGACTTCCTCCTCTAGTTTAAATATAGCCAGGCCAAACCTAAAGCCAAACAGTCGACAAACGCCAAACGCATGCCAACAGTGCGAGCCGAGGGATGAGGAAATGGGCGGCAGTGTGCCGTGGGCGGGCGGAAGGTTGAGTTGGGTGGTGGTTGAGTTGGGGGTGAGCTTTGCGACAACAAGGGCGCATCTATCGCAGCGTATATAATGAGCCAGCAGCTCCATGGCCGTTGCTCATTTCCAGGTCGACGTAATTTGTCCATAATTTGTCTGCGTCTTCCACACAGACAGGCAACGCGACTGCGAATCCGACTGCGGCGAGGATTGGATTTTTAGGTAGGGAGAGGGCAGAAGAAAACTGTCTGTGTCTCCGAGTTTTATCTATGGCGCACTTAGACGCTATTTATGTCTTTTTATTTTTATAATATGCATCCGACCGCATCTTTTTTGGGTTCGTGGTTATTTGGGGCCTTTTCTTTGACAACAGAAATGTTCAAAAATTATGATTTTCTGGCAATCACAAATATAGACACGTGTAGTCAAATATAGTCTACTGCTGTTATTAACCTAAAAGTGAGTCTCCCCGCCCACTCTTGTGGAACTGATAAGCGACATGCATGTGGACAGGACATGGCCCAGTTTTGTGGTTGACTGGCCATTAATCTAAGCTGCTCACACGACTGAAACCACGACCCTAAACAATTGTCTCTGATATATGCGGACAACGTGCTAACAACTTTTTCACGCTCACATGCAGAACCTTACATTTAGTCCATGTCTGAGTATGTTTGTGTGCCTAATTAAAATGGACACGAGTTAATCATGTTGATTGTTTTCACTGATTGATTGATTGTTTCGGTTTCAGCATTCGCAGTGGCATTCAATTTGTATTGCGGATCGTGTTACGAGTATGTGAGCTTTTCTAGATGATGAAATAAGTAATGCAATTTCTTTGGAACTTACAAAACTTGCCAATGGAGTTAGCTATTTTGTTGAATGAGCTTTAGCCATAGTTAAATGTATTTTTGTTATTGTTTTCAGTACAAAAGGTTAACAGTTAAAATATTTTAAAACAATTACGTAAAACCAAATGAATGGAAGTTTTAGGCAATTTTTAAAAATCATTATTCTTCGTACCAAATTTAGTTTACATTGATTCTGCATATCATATAACAATTATAGAATAGATGGGTCGAAAATTAAGGATATAAATGTATATCAAACTTACTTTATTTTTTGTGATACCTCAAACGAACTCAATGGTTGTGAATTCGCTAGTGTCCTTAGCATCCACAAATAAATTGGATAAAGTCTGATATCAAAGTCATATAGGAACAATCAGTCAAAAACTAAACCAGCTTTCAATTTTTTTACTAATATGTATCGATATTCTTCTCATTCTGTAAATACGTGTAATATTTTTTAACATAAATGAGAGAACACTTTAAATAATTCACAGAGAATGGGAGAGAAGGTAAGATAAGGAGGGTGAGGAAAAGTGAGAGAATGGGGTGCCCATTATGTGATTTTATTTAAATATATTCATAAGTCTGTTGCCTGTTGACATCGTGCTGTGAAAACAACTGTAATAAAAACAATAACAGCAGCATGAGCAACAGCTGCAATGACAATAACTCTTTCCATTGCATACACACACACATCAACTCACCCACACACACACATACACGTACCTATGCAAACAGCAGCTGTTGCTGTCGTTGCCCACATAAGTATGCTGCACTTTTTTGTTGTTGCAATAACAAGCAAAACTTGCGCACCGAAACGTGAACGCCGCTTGTTTTGTTAAAATCTGTATGTGTGAGTGTGTGTGGGTGTGATTGTGTGCGTGAGTGGGTGTGAATATTTCTTGCGGTTTCCATGTGTGTGTTCGTGTATCTATTGCACCAGCAGCCGCAGCTGTTCTTGCTTTTGCCCCGCTGGCAATGCCTTCCGTTTTTAATTGAAAATGTTTTGTTTTAATTAACTAGTGCGCGTTTTTTATGGCAACCATCTGCCCCTTAGACAGTTTTTCCTGTCACTCCGTCTTGCCTACTCTTTATCTGTATTAAACACATGCTGCCTATCTTTCTAGGCCTGTTAAATGTATCGTTGCTTCAAGTTGTTTAAGCGTTTTGCTCTCCCGACTTGTCCATTGATTTTGATATGTTTGTGCGTTTTGTTATTATTATGACGCGCTTTATTGTCACGCGGCTGCCACAAAATGCTCCATGTGCTGGCCGCATCAAATTTATGTTTACAGCACATGTGGGAAGAGCAATGAAAAGTGAGACAAGGCCAAGTCAAGCAGCGGTAGAAACAATGCCGCATGTCGCACCGGAAACGGAAGCTGCGGTACGCATTTGTGTGTGTGAGTGTGCTCATGTGTGCAACGACACTCAAAATGTTTGGGTTATATGAAGACATAAACATAAAAGTGTTTTATAATAAAGCAAAGCGTGAAATAATTCACAGCACTGTGCTCAAGAGTCCGCACCGAGGCACTGAAGCCAAGCTGACAATTTTTATAGTCTTCTACTGACAAACATTCACACACACGCTTGTACATTAATATACGCCCACTCACACATGGACACGCTGACAATGATGTTAAATAAAATATTGTTTATATGCCAACATAATAAATGGTCATAGCCGGGACATATCAGAGGACTCATAAAGCGCACGTTAGTCATCGCTATCAAACAAACACCTAACATTATTAAAGTCATAGAGCTTTTGAAATTCGACCATAAGAGTTAGAATGAGCGAATGCTATACGCTTTGCGATAATAACAATTATGACATATGTGCTAAACGAAATAGTCACTGGACATATTAAATATTAAACTTCAACTTTAACTTTCATTTGTACATATTTGGTTCTATTCGCTATAACACACCATATGTTAAGCGCATTCACCTTCATTATTTAACTAATGGTTTTAGTATTTACTAATTGTCACGGGAATAATTGTCCGGCTGACCTAGTTGAGGGTCTCATATGTCAGAGAGAAAGAGAACGACCTAGAGACGGAGAGTTTCCGGAATACAAAGAATTAGTATGCCAAGCATAGGGAGCAAGGGTCAGCAGCTGGTTGGCTAACCCCAAAAACTGTGAGAGAAAAGCGGGTAGTTGCAAAGTTTTGTATTGCCTTTTAGTTTTGGAAAATTGCTAATTTATTATTTTGCGCATTTAAATATTTTAAGTGTCCCGCAGGATTTGCACTCTCATGCACATGAACGAACATACACATACACACACACACGCGCTCACTTTTGCCAGATAAACTTGCAAGGACACTAAAAAATTTGTCGCCAGCCTGGATCCCGCTGAGTCCTGTGTCCTCCGTCCTCCGTCCTCCGTCCTTCGGCCTGTGTCCTGTGTTTTGTGTTATGTGCACGCTGCCAACAGCCACGTTACAAGTTAATATAATTTTAATGAAAATTAACATGAAGCCAGGCACTTTTTGCTTCACATGCTTTAATTTCCCAAAAGACGTGGCGACACCGTCAGCCCTGACAGCTGACACGTATTTGTGTGTGCGTGTGGCTTGGTGTTTGTGTATGTGTGTGTGTAGGAGAGAAAGGACACGGGTTAGTGCTGGTTTATTACACACGCTGAGCGTTACGTTAGGCACATAGTTAAGCAAGCCGACTGCCATTTAAGCTGCTCTCATTTTCATTTTCATTTTCTCTCTTTGCGAGCTCGCTTAGTTATATAACTTTCAGCTCTTTGCTTAATTTGTCGGTGCTGCTGTTGCTGTTGCTGCTGCTGTTGCTGCGGCTGTTGCACGTTTAGACGGTTGAGTCAAGTGCGTTCTCGTGTTGGGATTTACGCAACTAATTTTACATAGGCAAAATGGCTGAAATGGCTGCTTTGATTTATAATACCTAAAGAGGATGGCAAGCTAGCTACACCCCGACATACTCGTTGGCTACAGTCTCTATAGTCTTTGTACACGCTGATTTTTCACCGCTCCAATGTAGGTGGGCGTGGCTGGCAACAGTTCATAAGCCTTTGAAACTTGGCACGCGCTCGTTGGCTCGAATTTTGCATCACACAAAGCTCCCGTGCCACACACCCAACCACCCACACACACACACACACATCCACACACATAGTCTATTTGTGGAATCAACTTTTGGTGGTTTCCAAACAGCTCGCTGCCTTTGTCGTATGCATCGACATAGCCAACTGCTTGTCAAGTTTCAATATGTCGCTGCACTTTGATGATTGAGCTGAGATTCTGCACTAACCATACAAGGACATGAACAGAGACTGCAACCTATCTCGCTGACAGAGTCCCGAATAATTTTGAGGAGAAAGGGACAGAGTTACAATTGCTTATAAATATATTTATTTTATTATTTTATTATTTCAATGACGACACAAAAATTGCAATTGTAATAATATGTCAAGAATGATACTGACATCCCAAGCGTCAATTGGCAATCAATTACAATCATCATCAATTACAGTTAGTTAGCTGCACAATCAATATGTAAATGCCAAAGAAAACTAATGACAATTTGGAATAAAGTTCAGTTTGTCATCAAATTGAATGTCAATTTGTCAAAATGCAGTTGATCATTAGTCTAATCCTCTCAAGTCGTACTGTCTCTACTGGGCAGTCGCAACAGTGAACAACAAATATCCTTCACCTCTGTCATTTGTTGATCACTCATTAACGCGAATCAGTTGCTGGTAGCTGTATACTTTGGCATAGACTTAGGAATATAAACAGACGGCTCATTGGGGACTGTCAATTAGTTAATATATTTGTGAGCATTTTTATCGGCAATCGCTAATAAATAAATTCCATGACCTTTAGCAATTTGCAACAGATCAAGTGTCAGAGGATATGTTTTCCTGTTCCCCTCTTTGTCTTTGGCCATAACAAACAGGACGCAACGCTTTAACACAATATCAAATAGCAACGACTCTTCAACGACTCTGTCTGTCTGTCTGTCCGTCTGTCTGTCGGTCTGTCCGTCTATCTGTCTGTCTGCTCCTTTCTAGATGCTGAATGCTGTTGCTTTTGCTGTGGCTGTTTCTGGTGTTGGCATCTTTTGCTATCGCTGCCTTTTTTTATTAGCTTTGTCTTTCAATCTGTCTCTCTGCCTGTTATGTGTTTTTTATTTTATTTGTTCCCCTTGATGCTGCTGTACGTCTTGTTGCTGCTGCCAGCGACAAAACAAAATCGATTTTTATTTGCCAATAGCATTGCAAGCTCTCAGTTTGTTTGCCGCTTTTGTTGTCAGAGATATTAAATGGTTTGCTTTGCAGCATCTGCTGGCTTGACTCTGGCTACTTGAAGGCATTTCAAATCGAGTGGTCATTTAACTATTCAATGTTTACTATATGTTCTAATCGGCATCTTTATGATTTTATCTAAAAATAACAATTTTAATTAGCAGATGTTCAGCACTCGCTATGCCTCAAAAACTTTTGTGTAATTATACGAATTTGAATTCATTGATTTTGCAATTATGGCAAAATGGGAGGCGGGTTGGAAAGTTTTGAGCATTAAATTTAAATAAATTTGCAAAGATTGTGAATGGTATCTTTAAATTATAATTAATAAGCGTGGTGCTGGCATTTAAGCTGCTGTTGCCGTGGCAACTCGTTGGTTGTGCTCCTAAGGACGCTGCGAATTAAAGAATTCCTGGTATTGTAATTAAGCAAATGGCGCTTCAGCCTAATGAGCTTAATTCTCAGCCATCACCGAAACTCCAAAGGATGAACGGCGAATGGCGAAATGTTGCACATTGTTTTGCTTTTGTCATATGTCAAAGATGCTAAAGTGCCCGCCGGTTGAATGTACAACATGATAGCAACAGCAACAGCAACAGCCACAGCCACAGCAGCAGAAGCAGCACCAGCACCGTCAACGAGCTGCAAAGGATGCTTGGCCTGAAGTCACAAGGACTTCAGCCTTGATTGGGCATAGACAAGAAGTGCCACCATCAAAGCCAGCAACGGCATATCAGGCGCTATCTAACACACGCTCCCCCATGTCCCCCCTGCACCCCCCTGCACCGTCCAGTCCCGCATAAATGTCAGCTTTTGCAATGCCCCACAGCGACACGTTGCTTTTTGGGCGCTTTGCACTCAACGTTAGCCCACTTTAGCGCCGTTGTATTCGTGTACTCGTCAGCTTTTGTTTCTGCAAACGAAAAATGGAGCACACGGCAGATTTAGATACTGATAGTATAGTATGTATGCATGCAGGTGTATGTGTGTGTGAACGAAGTAGGTGTGTACTGGTGTGTAAAGTGCCTGCCTAACCAATTTGTGTGCCATACAAACTAATGTGCTTTGATGTAGCTGCTGTCGCCTTAGTTTAACAAGTGCCATCACCACAAAAAGCACTGCCTACTTTTTTGGCCGGCTTTTGACGGCAACAACCACATAGACATCGATCAAATTAAGCAAACACATTTTTTGTGGGCACCTCATATATATACATGCACACACAGACTCGTTATTCGGCTTTAGAAAATGATTCAAGCTGACAAGAAAAGTGTCACACAATACTTTATGTTCCGCAAACGCATTGCGCATACGCCGCTGGAGCCGCGCCCAGACTCGGCAGCTGCAATGTGTGTGAATCAATCAAAATCAGCGCAAAATTATGTCGAAAATTGAATTATTGATTCGATTAAAGCACACCTCGAGACACGCGCGCACTCACACACACACACAAACACACACACACACACACTTAAGCACACACTCAAGTAGCAAATAAATAAATAAGCAGCGGCGAGAAGCTGCCTGAGTATGCGGGAGGAATGAAAAGCTTTGCCATTTTAGCAAGCCGGGCGATCAAATTACACACACACGCACATCTACATGAGTATTAGTATTACAGTTACATTTACCGTTCACTTATGTTGTGCCACGCAGGCACATTAAAGGCCACAAATCGTTTCAAGCTCTCAATATGCAAACACATTCCCATTCACTTGCTGTTGCCCTGTCTCTCTCTCTCTCTCTCTCTCTCTCTCTCTCTCTCTCTCTCTCCTCTTTCTATCTCGCTCTTTCTGCTGTTGTGTGTCGCTTGTCGTCTGTGCGCCAATTTGCAATTCGCAATTCGCTTAATCGTCTATATTATTTTATACACACACTCATGCGCAAATTTAGAGTGGGATTATACTCGTACCATCATCCATCGATTACAGTCACTTATTTATGTGTTTTCTTATTTCTGCGGCATTTTCAGTTTGCTTGATTTATGCTATGGCATTTACTGCTTTTTATATACCCTTAGCTTGGTCAACATAGCAACTTATTTGGATTCATTAAAAAGCTGAAAATTCAAATAGAGATTTACATTCATAAAAACTCAATAATGTTTATTTATTTATATTATAAAAAAAATTTTAATTTCTCTAATTATTAACAATATTTGTCATCATCAAAACAATTTTAAATTTTTTTTAAGAGAATTAACTATTTATATATATATATTTATTTTAAGGCACTAAGCACTTCGGCTTCAGAAATATGATTTCCTATTTTTTGCATTTCCCTCGTCTTATTAATAGCTGTGGGCTATGAAAGCGGCAGGAAAAGCAGCCATGTGCTGCTCTCCGCCATTTTGTGTGCGCAATTAAGCGTTTGATGTGCGCTTTTCGTTTGAAAATTAGGCGGAGCAGTCAAAGCAGCCGGAGGCAACCTAACATCTTTCATAAATAATTTATGCGATTTGTTTGCAGGTTTTTATTAATCCCAATACATTTGTGGGTATAACTCACAATCAGTCTGTTGGTCGGACTATCTGTGTGTGTGCAGATTTATAGTTTAAACTGAGATTTTAAATCAATTTTAAAATGGCATTTCATTTGCAAATCTGCATTCCAAAATGACAGCCACATTAATATGTGGTTTCTGAATTCTACTTGCTTATGTATGACTGTGTGGGTGTTTGTTGGGTGTGGATAGTCATTAGTGCTGGTTACTCGTGGCAACAGATTCAAAGTATTTTCAATATGCACTGAGATGAATAACTTAATACGCATTTTGTGCAGCAAAATTTTACAAAAAAAATTATATTTACACCAATTAATTTTATATTTTTTAATTTATGGTGTAAATTTAAACTGACTATAGTGCCTTACTTTAAATATGGGATATTTTTTCATCTTTAGTTGATTGTATATAACTTACGTAAAGACAATATGAAATGTTTTTTTTTCTAAATTTTAATAAATGCAAAAGTTGTGATACTGATTTGAATAATCTATTAAATTTGCCAAAGTGCTTGACAAACACTTAATGTGAAAAGTATTAACTAGAAGCACGTATATAATTAAAGTATCTAACTCACATATAGCTGAAAACATGGAATTATGAGCATCTGGCTAACAAGGATAAGCTGCCCTATCCTTACTGCTTTTAAATATTATGCAAAGCACTTAAATGAGACTTTGCACTTACACAAACAACACATGCTTACGGCTGATAACTATGTGTGTATCTGTGTATGTGCACAGACTCACTTATCCATTTATTTACTTGAACTCTATGGCTCTTTCTCTCGACTGGCCAGCATGAAAAGTTGTTCTGCATCAGATCGCACTTGTTTCTAGTGTTGCCATAAAACGCTGCTCGACAGCCATGCAACAAATTGCGTTAGAAGTCTGAACTCTTGCACCTGTGCTGCAAACTATGCTCCCATCCTATCCCTTATTCTCCACCTGTCTCCATTCTCAATTCTCTATTGCTCTATATATCTATAGTAAATATGATAAATCACCATACCCTCGAATGCTGCTGCTGCTGCTGCTGTTGTCCATGACAAATGACGCAGAGCCACGTGCAAAAGCCCCAGAGATTCTGGCAATGCTCCACATACACAATAATCGATGCGATTTGATGCATGCCAACTGTATATTATAGGTACATGTACTACATACATATATGCAGTATACGTACTCATACAGTTACAAGTACAGACCATGGCCATGCATATATAATATTTATATATCAGCATGTTTATGTCTCCTAAATGTGTAGCATAAATATTCATTTTTATGGCTAAGACAAGGGCAACTCTGTGTTGCTGTGTGTATCTGTACATATATTTGTATTCAATATATGTACGAGTATATGTGTGAGTGTTATGCAGTCAAAATGGCGGCAGCTTGCCATGCTCATTGCGGCGGAAACGGAAGTGCTTAAGAAGTAAGCAGAAATCATAAACGAAAATCACGTAATGCCTTTCGTGTGCGGAAGAGCGGCACAGCGGCACAGCGGGTCGGGGCAACTAAGTGAGTAGGTTGCCTCAAGTGGCAGGTGTTGCAGCAATGATTTTCAATTTTACGCGTGAAAGTCATGCGCTAATTTCGTTGTTGCCATTTGCCTATTCATTGTCATTTGCCACACTTTGTGTCTCCTCGTCCGCTCCACGACAACCAATTGACATTAATGACACGCCAATTTGCCCTAATTGAGATGCTAGCTAACACCAGCCAGCATTGTTGTTTCTGATATTGTACATTTTTTAATTATAGTAGACTGTTCGAATCTCGTTTTATTTTTATTTCCCTTTCTATATCTCTCTTCCCTTACTTTTATCTTCCTTTCTTTCTCTGGATTTTAAGTTAATTAGCCTTTATCTGCACAAGCTGTTGATTTCTCATTTGATCTTGCGTTTCCAGCACGCCCCCCAGCTAACTAGTGCTTAAAGCGCATGTCTATGCATGAGCATAAGCCAAAGGAAAATCACGTCAAAGGTGCAATATTGAACTTTTGCTATAGCTTTTGAAAAAGTCGTCAGATTCACAGGGTCTCGTTTTAACGAGCATATCACAGCTCTCCATCCATTCGCTCTATTCATGCAAATCCTTTCAATACGTATGCAAAGACTTTTACTTTGGCCCCAGCAAAAATGCGTTGAAAATATAAAAGTCACGTAACTGGCTGTCGTTTCCGGTTGGGCCGCACACGCGCCAAGCCACATACTACCAATACTACCACTACTACTATACCACACACACCCACACACTCACATAAGCACGCACACTTACTTAGTTGGAGCTTAAGCATTTGTTTGTATTTGACCGCTTTGATTACGCTTCGATTTTTGCCATGAAAAGCAAAGAAAAATGTGTGAAACTTTTTCCTGTTCGCCAAATTGTTAGCCCAAGTTTTGGCTTTAGTTTGTGCTTTCTCCTTTTTTACTTCGTTTTTTTATTATATTCTACTCTGTGGTATTAGTGAGAAAATTACTTTATTTATCTGCAATATTGAAAGTTGCCTCAGCAACCATTCACTACTAAGTATATAACATATTTATACATATATACTAAACATGTATACTAGCTATATGCATAATTTATGATCTATATATGCTTTTAGCTTCGGAACTGCACATAAAAAAGGCTTCTAAAGCGCATAGTTTTTATGCAAATTGACCGAAAAATATAGTGTTTGAATTTTTGTGGTTAAGAAGAGATGGCTTATAAATTTAAATTGCCACATGTAAAATGAGATGTTATAGTCTAGACAATATATTAACTGATGACTTTGGCACAAGTGGATGCCGGAACAAATGCAAAAATTTAATAGAAAATTCTGTTAAAGGTTTAACGACAATCTGAGGTCTAAGGCAACAGCCAAATGGCTAGACAAATAATTTAGAGCACAGACAAACAAACAGATACACACTTGTGCATTGACGTAAAAATAACTTTTGCCATTAGCAAACCGGTAACAGTCAACAGTCAACTTCTACTTCATTTTGATGGCGCGCTAAATTGTGCAAAATGAATAAAAAGAGAATATCAAAAGGCTGCAACAGCGGGCAAAAATACTGTGCTTACCAACAGCACACACACACACCTAGAAGGATACGATGATGCGTGTGCTGGCATCATTTTCATACGAGGCGCAAACTTCTTCTATGCTCGTCACATACATAAGCGAAGCCTAAGCAGACAAGGGGGCGTGGCGAGGGTCGCTGACATGCAACGCGCTTTCAATTTCAGCATGAATAAATGTATGTGTGTGTGTGTGTGAGTCTAGGAAATCTTAAAGCGTAGACAGGAAATATTTTGTTGCCTGCTTTTTTGCCGCTGCTGTCATTTTTCTTTACTTTCTTTGTACACGTCACCATCAACACTGCTTTCCCCATCATTATCATCATCATCATCATCATCATCATCAGCTGGCAATGGTGATCATCATTTATGGCTTCTACTGTTTGGTTTTGTGTGCAAGTCCTTTGCTTTTTATTTTGCACAGGCACATATACACACGGACACTCATATGCTCACATAATTGTGTGCGTCCTTGCACGACTTTTCTACTGCATACTTTTAGGCTCGACTCGGTTTTAGTTTTTTACGTGTGTTTGCTTTTAATAGCCATCTGTTTGCCTTGCTGTCAACGTTTTATGCGTGACAAACAAACACACACACACACACATCCACACACTCACTTGAGACGCAGAAACTTGCGTGACTGCTTAGGAAATTTTGGCAAAAAAAATATATAAAATTTAACAAACAAAGGGGAAAAGTCTTAAAACTATGATAAATATTCACATTCGCCTTGAAAATGAGTAGCTGGACAGCAGTACAAATGTGTATAAAGCAACGCTAATCAAGGGGTTAAGCGACTGTCACACCACCTCCCTGTAAATTATGACTATTGATTCGTCAACCAAATATGGTTTCTGTTTTTATTTCTGCATACACGTATGTCACATAGTACAGATGAAGTAACATAGTAGGCATTTTATTAACTCCTGTGTCATATATATGGTTGTTGTTCTTGTGTTACGCCTTTGATTATGATTTTCATATTTGTTTGCCCAAAATGTCAAACATGTCAAATTAATTTTCATTCGAGTATATTTGGTTTGCTTTCTAGATAATTGAATGGCATTTTTATTTGTCCATTTCATATGACAATTTTCTGCTGTCAGTCTATTTATTTGTTTTGCGGCTTTCGCATTTATGTTGATAAAATTTATGAATAATTCAATTTGTAAATATCTAGAATCATATCTGTGTAATGTAAAGTCAGAGTTTCTATCAATCCAAAATAATTTTCACAGAGTTATTTATTGGAAACAATTAGTAAACAATTCTAAATTAATTATAAATATAATTCAAAGCATGAATGAAATGAGAAATTAATTGACAAACGTGTGACGAAAGCTTTTCCGTATTTATAAACCTTAATAAAAGTATTCTACAATATTTATTAAAGGCATTAATAAAAATTCATAGTTTATTGGCATATTTAATGTTTCAAAAGTAACTGAATGTGGGCTTATTTATTTCTTAGCTCCTGCTTCATATTATATACTTAAATCCTAGCAGTAATAACCTTTTCCATTGCGTGAATCAGATGAAGCCAAACTACAGCCCTGTTTTATTTCACATTAGTAACAATAATAATAAAAACAACAACACTCGCGGCAGGAACAACAACAGGGATACAACTCACATTAAATAAATTATTCAGTGGGAGCAATAATGAAATTTGTAAGAAATGTATGCTAATCACACGAACACACACAAACATTCGTATTGATATGTGGGTGTGTGTTGTGGTCGCATTGAAGGCTAATCAAACACATGCCTCGTCAACGAAAAAAGCACACAAGCTATTAGATTAAGTAGCGATTTTAGCCATTAATCAATAACCCCAAGGGCTGACACATGAAACATATAGATCATGAAATCAGTATACGTACTTGAACCACACTTTATTAATTGTTATTATTAATATGTGGTAACTATCAGCTAGCTCAAATAAATATCATTTACATGAGTCAGTGAAGTGAGCAAACAGCAAATTATTTTGAGCACATGAAACCAAGCAATCAAATGCACATCAGAAGCAAAATTATAGTGGACCTGAATTGACGTTGCAGCTAAACATTAGACAAACATAAAAAAGCAAATTTCTTTAATGTGCGCCACGAGGTATGCAATATTAAGAAAGGGAAAAAGAAAAAAAAACAGCGACGATAAGAGAGTGCTTGACTGACTCAAAGGGTGGGTCAAGCGGAAACGGAAATACGTAAGCAGGTAGCAAGTATAAAAAAGCGCAAAAAATAAAGAAAAAAAAGAAATAAAGTTGCCAAGCTGTAGTTGCAGCTGCAACTGCTCGCTTATTTCGAATATACTTAAGAGTAAAGTACATATTTTACTTAAACATAAGCAATGGCTATTATTTTAAGTTGGCCACGCGCTTGCTGATTTAATTTCAGGCTATTATGCGCCCACAATGCCAACGGTAAATGTATAGAAACATAGAAAGAGCGAAATATAAAAACAGACCCAAAAGCAAACGGAGCAACAAACCGCAAAATGTAGAGCCAGCTAAAGCGTGCCTCACTTGTCGAGCAAAAGACTTACTTCAAGTAGAGAATGCACTTTATAGATACCCTATGAAAAGCAAATTTAAACTACAATGTGATCTGATGGAGCTCAACAACTTTCAAATGATTATTAATCAAAAAAGAGATTATTATATTTATATATTAATACTTTTTACAACTTTTGCGACAGTTAAATAGATGTTTGTGAGACGTTCAAAATTTTGAGATTTCAGCTCTAAATATGCTTTAAGATCAAAACATTTAAGTTTGTTTGCAGCTTTAATAAGCTTTTAAAAGCTTTAATTAATTACATGTATCGCATGCGATATACCCTTTATAAAATCACGTGCACTCAATGTTTTGTGTGTATATGTCTGTGTGTGTGTGTATAACTGTGGCTGACCAGTGAAGTTGGTTAGCAAACTTGGACTGAAAGCTGGTTAAGAGTTTGCTGCTGACTGAGTTTTGTTTTGTGCTGTTGCATTTCTTTGTTGTTTTTTGTTGTTTCTGGGCGCAGATTTAGGTCGAGCATCTGAATGAGTTCACATTTTACAGCTGCTGCTTTAGGTTCACTTCTCCCGTCGGCATTTTTCGCTCTTTTGTGTTTATTATTTTGATTCTCATGCTGATTCTATTTTTCCTGCCTGGGTCAACATTCAAAATAGAGTAGCCTTGTTTAGGAGCAAGCAAACCGAGGTAATTTTACTTTCCGATTGCTTATTGGCAAGGCAGAATAAATGTAAATTCGAAATACATTTAGCATCGTCCAATTACATGCATCGTTTGCCATTTTGAAATCAATTTTAACATTTACAAGAATAAGCAACTCAAAGCTCAATTTTTAGATAAAAACTTGGAGCTAGCCAATACCAAGATTTCAAGTGGAATATGCTCTAAGGAATTATTGAAAACTTCAGTAAATAACTGGAATGCAATTATAAAACCTAGACAGCATATTCTGGTAAATTGTTGATTTTAATTTCATGTTGATTTTAGTTTAAATCAAACCAAAAAATTTGTTCAGGGTCAGCTCAATAAGTCATAAAAATATTTTTTTTTTATTTTATCTGTTGAGCTGAGTACAAGAGTCAACAGAAGCTTTTATTTAATTGAAATTCAAACAGTTTAGACAAAAACGAACTATTTATATAAAAAAAAAAATAACATCGAAACTGTCTAGACTAAAAGCTAATTCTTCAACTAAAAGTGCCGCTAAAAGCCTACAACTTACTCATGACTACAATCAAAGCGCAGATTTAATTTCCCATTGCATTTGAGTACAAGCCGCTTTGATTACCAATCCGCAACCCCAACAAGCTAAACCCTTGCCACATGCCACATGCCACCTGCAGCCTGCTACCTGATACCTATGTAAGCGCAATCACAAACCGAGAGTCGTAATGTGTGTGTGTGTGTGTGTGCTTAGGCATTTGAAACCTGATTAGGCAAGCACTTCAAGTGCCGACTGCTGAATGAGGTTGGGGGGCAGCTTGCGAGTGAGTAAGCCAATTGCCACACACCCATTGTGGCACGGCATCACAGCACCCGTGCAGCACGGCTGCAGCTGAGTGAAATTTATTGTTTCAAGTTAATGCCACTTGATGGATTATTTGCTTATATCTGCCACTTTGATTTCTGTTGCTGCTGCCTGTTTGCTCGTTGTCGGTTTGCCTTGATTTCTTTTATTTAACAGCTCGTATTGTGTTTGCCCTTTGTATCTGGCTCTGTAATATGATAGTCCATGCGAGGCAAGACAAGCTGAGGCAATTGACTTTTAAAGCATTTTAACTGCACTTTTCAGTGTTGCTTTTGGATGGATCTCAGAAGTATTTCATCTGTTTACTTTGTTAAGTTATCGATCGATTGCAGAGTTCGTCATGACCCAACGTAGCTCTCATCAACTATTCAAATTAATTGTAAAACTTTTCATTTTCGGTCAGCACACGTGTCACCGTTCTAAGAGATATATATAGTATATGTACAAATATGAATCTTGTTCGTGTCTACACATCCTATTTGGCATGTTCTCGTCCTCATCCTCGCTCTGGTCCTTGAGGCTTGTCATCAAAAGCAGCAGTGAAAGTTTTCGTGAGCCACGACAATATTTACATGCTGCATTAAACTTGCTCTAGAGTTATGGCCCAGTTCGGACAACTTGTGTGTAAAGTTTAAGAGCCTAAAATGTCCTTTCATTGCGTTTCCTTTGCCGTCTTTGTCGACACATTAAAGTTGCGCATACGTCAGGTTATTCTGTCCCTTGGCCAGTTATGTGATTTATGTGCAAGTTTCAACTATCTTAGGCTGAAGGTATTTTAATAATTTAAACGGCAAAATCTGAGCCGTGCTGCGCATCCTGGTCTGACGCACTGGCGCACTGCCAAGCCACGTTGCGCTGACTGAGCCGAAAAATGCAAAAATATCCTCGGCATGTTGACAATGGCGCCAACACAAAGCGCATTTGGCAAACGCCTGCAGCAATGCAATGTGTGTGTGTGTGTGTGTGTGTGTGTGTGCATAAGGATGTAAAGATGTGTTCAGCAAAAGTGAAACAGCAACAATGTACACTTTATATATATCTATCTTTATATGTATATATGCATGCATACTAAGAGCCAAAGAAACTTGTATATAGTACTGCGTCGAATATAGAAGAAATAAAAAGTAGGTTATGCACAGACAGCATTTTAATATGATTTTCATGGCTTACTTTCTGCCAGACCAACACGACAGACGACAGACATACTAGCACTTGCACTAGCACTTCAAAAAAAGCCGAGTCAAATTCGGTCGCTCGACTTGACTCGACTCACTGACTCACTGACTGACTGACTGACTGACTCAATGACTGACTGACACAGAAATGCACAAGTTGCGTATACGCTACATGTGCAAACAAACAAATACGAATAAAAGCAAACGGATGAAATAACAAGGACTTATATGCAAATAAATGATTCTGTCATAATTGCAAAATCAAATTAAAGTCTTATACATAGTTCCATTATGAGTGAATTATATAAATACCTTTAATATTATAAGTATTTTTTTGAATTTCCTTTGTTGTCAATAATTCTAATTACAATTTAAAGCATATCCTAGTATTATCAAATTTTCTGCTACAAAAGTATTTTATAAAGATATTTAAAACTTTTTTTGAAATTTTTGTAATCACAAACTGTTAAAAGATCGTCAAGTTTTTATTAATATGTTAAAATGTATGTATGTATCAGGAGCTTTAAAATCCTTTTAAAGAAATCATTCAATTAAAGAAACATTATTTTGTAGTCTGTGTTAGCATATAACAGAATTACATGAATATAAAACAGACAACAGTCTCCAAAAAGTAATCAGACAATTATAGATAAGCCTTTGCAATGGCATTGAGCTGTCACAGTCTTGGTGCTTTCCAACACTGACATTTAAGCTAATCTTTTTTACTATGAGTATATGTGATAATGGTATGGTATTTGTACAATGTACATGCTTATTTGGGAGAACATGTCGATATTGTGTTGTCAGTATATTTCGGAATATTTAAGTAGCTAAATATATTGTATGCACTTACACAGGAAGTCGCGTTGTATCCTTTCAGTGGCATTTACTCCGCTTTTTGTTTCTGCTTTCTTATTTTTTGGTTTTTGTTTTTTTTCTTTTTCTTTGGGTGCTTTTTACGGCCTTTGTAATAAAACCAGCCTGAGGGAATCTCGTTGTGCCCGTTGTTGTTGTTGTTGTTGTTGTTATAACTCTCTATGTTGTCGTTGTTGTTGTTATATTTGCTGCTGATGCTGTTGCCTTTAAGGGCGTGTAAGCATTGAGCAAGTTTTATGCAGCAAACAAGACGCACGCATCATCAATTGAGCGGGCGGTTTGATGGCAAGAGAGGGTTGCCGTACGGAAGAATGGGCGCAACAAGGATCAATGGCAAACAATTGAGCAAAAAATATGGCAAAGTATTTGTGCGGATGCGAGGCATCAATTTTGGCCTTGCCTTTGCGCACTGACGCCTTGGGCCTTATTTAAAGTAGGGAAGCGCGAGCGATGCGAACTTTATTTATGACTCAATAATGTGTATTTTGATTTATGCATTGTGGGCGCGAACGCCGCAAAGTATGCCTCGCTTTTGGCTCGCACTCACTCACTCACACACGTAGACGGACACTCAGTTATTGTTGCTGTTGTTGTTGCTGTTGCTGTTGTTGCTGCCTGAAGCAAGCGACACAATTTGCATAACAACACAAAAGTAAAGAATGTTTTGCTTTTTTGCACGTGCACTTACTACGTTCCGCACACACAAACACACACACACACTCACACACACTCGCACTCGCAGTCGAACACAAATCGCATAGGCAGCATACACAGCATTCAACAATTAATCACTGTGGTTATTAATGAATTCGCAGCACTGATTTAGCACACTCGATTAACAGATTATTGTGGCTTGGCTTGTTTTGCACGGCTATTCGGCCGTAACGATTAACGATTTAATGTAAAAGGACGCGATACGCGAACTCGAATTTAAATGTGAACGTGCATGCTGCGACGACTGTTTCTGAATTTAAGCGGTACACGGTAAACGGTAAACGGCACACGACGGAGCAGCCAGCGCACACGACAACTACACAAATCCACGACCTTTTTAGTACTAAAGCGACTTTCATTCATTGCCATTCGTGCAATTCGAACGGACGTCGCGCGGCTGCGGCTTTGGTTTTGGCGTTGGCTTTGCCTCTGTCTCTGTCTCTGTCTCTGCCATCACACTCGACTCGTATTTCGCTTTGGGCTTGGGCAACTTCGGGTCACGCAAGTTCGAAAGCACGACGACTCTTACTATGTTGATTCGCAAGTCGCATCGTGTCGTGGGAGAATTTCGAATATGCGTGAGTGAGTGAGTGAGTAAGTGTGAGCGTGTTTGGATTCTGTGGGGAGGGGGATGAGGACTTGTAAGTGTGCCACACTTTACGATGCAACTTAACGAAGCTTTCACACTGCGTAGCCAGTCAAAGTAACCAGTAGTCTGTGACTTTGATTTCCTCTCGAGTGAAATATCTGTTAGAGTTTTGGAACGTAAGCTACATACATCGGAGCTCAGTTTTCGAGTGGAAACCGAAAGCTGGTACTGCAAATTGATCAATCAACAGAATGTCTTGGATTTTTCCCATAAGTCACCAGTTCATCTTGAATAGCAAATAATAAGACGAACAAAAAAATTTCGTACATAACTGTGTTATGATAAATGATAAATAGAATTATTTTATTTATAATTCCAGTGTAGTCACCTTCAATACGACAGCCGACAGTCAATAAAATATTTTACAAATGCACAGATTTAAATTCAGCTTAACAATATTAATAAATACGATCGTCAATAACATTTTTATAGAAAATACTACAGAAGAGTGTAACTCTATGAATATTATTTAATCGGTGTTTATCTCGATTTTCTAACACTGTCCTACCTCAATTCGAAGCAAATTCTCATGCTACAAATTTTAAACAAGATCCACCACGCATTCCTGTGGAACATATTACATCTCTTTATTTCCGCTATCTCGGAACGAGAGTACGGTAAAGCTCTCTTGTTCTCTCATTTGATGTGCCGCTCTTTCGGTTACAACGGAAGCCCGAATATGCAAATTGTTCGGCAGCTGCAACTTGTCTGTTTACAGCAGCAAGCCAAGTCGGAAATTATGTTGTATGCTGCACCAAAAAATTACATCAATGAAGGCTCTTAACATTGCATGACTACAAGAGCACGACCTTTCCCAAGAACGAAGACAATAAGACTGAAGTATGTGTGCGATAAATAAAATTAAACTTATATGAATTAAGGATGAGCTAATGAAACCTCTGAGTTCTTAAGCAGTTCTCAAGTTCAAACTTTATTCCGGCCAGCTGACATAGAACTCCTTTGAGTTGCCGGGCTTAAGTCGAAGGCAGCTTAGCTTCAATTTCCATTTGCACGTCCATTGACCATTTCATCATTAATTCAACTTTGCTTCTTTAGCTTCAAAGACGTTGATTCATTAATAAGATTTTCTTGCAGCTCTTCGAAATGCTATGCGAAAAAGAACGGCATAATCAGAAAACCTATATTACTATATACTTACGATTACCCCGTTACGACAATGGGCGCGTGTTCCGCTTACAACATTGACGAACGGGACAAACGCGACAGTTCGTTTACAGATTAAGTTACAGTTACTCTCACCTGCACTTTCACGAACTGCACACGCTCTCTCATTTATGTTACTCTCTGCCTCTCTCTGTGTATCGCATTTATTTTCGAACTCGCACATGCGCCCAACAGTTTGTGGATTCTAATTTTGTGGCTTGTATTATTTTTTGAACAATCCGAAGGATTCGTAACGGTTTAGCTCTTATACCACTCAAACAAAGCTCAAGTTCGAGGGTCGCCTACTGCTGTTGCCCTTTAACCTATTCAGATTTAATTTAAAAGTTAAATGCGCTGTTAAATATCTATGCTAATACAGAAATCCCAAAAACATGCATACGTGTATATGCAAAGTATGAACAATCTTTAAGCCGAAATTGCGCATCCAGAACTTTTAGCAAAAATACTAAAATCGATGACAAACGTACACTCGCACTATCTCACACACACACATGCACACCCACAAACTCATATGGACACCCATGCTGCAAGCCACGTCATGCGGCGACTGATGTGACTATGGCTTCAGCTGCTGGGAAATCTCAGCGCTCAACCACTAAGCATGGCATTTCATCAGCTCCGGCATAATGGTAAGCGCGAGGTGCAGCAGCAGCAGCAGCAGAAGCTGAAAGGCAGCAAAAAACCATTCCCCTTAATCCTGAAGCACCACGAGCGCCAACATGGTCATTGGAGTTGTTGTTGTTATTATTGCTGGTGTGAGTAAAGGAAGTGCACTAAGTGCAGTGACCAAATAGCTGGCAAAAGTCCTCAGTTCTGTGTTCCCGAGTCCGGAGTTCCGACTGCTGACTACTGACTCCCGATTCCGTACCGCCGGAAGTGGCGCTGCTGTTGCACATGACTTTGTAGCTATTACATTAGCTGTTTTGGTGTTGCTTTTGTTCTTGTTGTAGGTCTGTGCCAGCGACAGTTTGGCTGTAAAGCAAAAGTTGCATTAAATTTAAATCATGAGGCGGCGGTTTTTGTGGCAAGCGACTGAAGCAGACTTGCAGACTAGCAAATTGACTGACTGACTGACTGTTTGACTGACAACTTCAGAAAGTTCAAAGCTAAGCGACGTTGAACACTTGAAAGTTGGCAATAAAACGAAATGACATGCAATTAAATACCCTATATGCCTATATAAAAAAAAATATATAATTGTTTTTATTTCATGTAATTGTCGTGCAGATCAAGGAAGTAGTATCAACTTTAATATTATATAAGGGATATTTATCTAGTCGAGCACATCCGTATTAGATCATTCTAACTTTTTCTAGCAGAATTGGAGCACTAAAGTAACAATTACATAATTATACGCACTTTTGTTGAAACACCATCAGTTTGGTGTGTGTGCGTGTTTGAGTGTATGTGTATGTGAGAAGCAACTAATTAATCAGCTTGCGTAATCAATGCCTAATGACGGAACAACGCAATTCCATTTAAATGGTATATAATTAAATCAAACACTCAATTAAACGGGAAGCAATGAGAACAATAACGTAAACTAGGTCGAAATAGATTGGTTCATTGATGATGTGTTAACACAAAAATCAATGTTACATATTATAGGTGTTAAAACCTTCATTTCTGTTATAGTTATTTGATGCGATATTTCAATTATACAACCTATATTGTGCAAGCCTTTTTTTCGAAAACTTTTTAATATATTTCCATCCTTAAAGACGGCATTCATTTATTATACAAACTACAAATGGCAACCACAACACATTAAACTGTCCAAGTCACTAAAATGACCACATCCCCCTCCTCAAAGTTCTTCTCCGGTTCAACTTGCCGCAATTCTTCATGCATGAGCAAGATTTCAGTTTACTCAAAGGACTCCAAGATGTGTTGCATTAAAAAGTTATAATTTAATTATTAAACATCTATTGAAAGTTATTTATGTATAGCTAAGCAAATAACCAACTTACTCACACCCCAATGCGAGCACCAACACACGCATATATGTAACATATATAAGGGTTGCTAAGCTGGACAGTAGGGAGTTCCTTTGGTCAGCGTTGCTTGAATTTTTAGCAAAGCGGAAGCAATTTTTGCTATCTTTCAACTCCACTCATTATTGAAGAATTTATAAAAATATTTAACGAATACTGGTAACACTCATAAAAGGATAAAATAAAATAAATAGAAGCTTAATTTTATTCAAAAATTAAACAATCTTTTGATTTAATACTTACAATGTGAAACGTTTGCTTAGCACAAAAGGAAAGAAAACAATAACTTAAATAATTTAAAGAAGTAGCTATAACTTATTTGTCAAAATCTATTCCATCAGCTTCAAATTATTTTACCTTGATGCAATATGCTTATGAACTTGAACAATTTTTTTTACATTTATACCATTGAAATGTTTGTGTTCTCAACACTGATTTCCTTCTGCAAAATTCAAATCCAATTGACTGTAGAAATCTAATTTTTTATACAAAATTTCATAGTACTCCTTTGCTGAACGATTTTAGACTTTGTAAAAGTCAGAAAAGCTTACAAAACTTAGACACATTTGCCCGCATCAATAAAAAATTAAATATCCGTATGATATTTGAAGCCAGTAAAATTTTTAAATATCATCAAATATATGCTTAGTATATCGCACCCATTACAGAAGAGAGTAACAACTTAAATATTTTAACTACAGATTTCAATTGGATATAGAAATAAATGGTTTCTCTGCTATCAATTATCTTAAAATATTTAATGCTGTATTTTAGTTGGAAATAGCTGTTACTGCTCACGTTATTGTATTGTCTCCCACAGAAAAGTGCAACAGTTTTTGGGTTTATTCTGAAAAAAATAAAATGTTAATTATTATACTTTTGTAATATGATCGTCATAAATGGATATATTCAAGCTTGCCCAAGTTTGCATTTCTTGACATAACTATAATTTAATGATCATTGCATGCAAGTATATAAATATATATTGAATAATGTTTCTAATAGATTTTATAAATATTGTATATAGATATTGGAGTGTAGATACTTAGTTTCCTTGTGGACATTGCAAAGTTCCTCGTCTGTACATTTCGGCCAGTGCAGTCAAGCTGTAAATTTATATAGCCACACATCGAGCGACTGCCATGCTCGATAGTCCAAGCACAAAGGAGTGGGCCATAGAAGGACAAGTGTGGCGCCTGTGGCCAACTGTGGCAACTTTGCTTACAACCAGCAACCAACAACTAACAACTCCTTGCCTTGTTGGCATATGGATGGACGAAGGACGATGGGGGACGGTTGACAGCCGAGCGATCCATGCATGCGACTGCTCTTCGACGAGGTGTAGCATGTCCTTCTAGCGCCACAGCAAAAAAAGAAAGTTTCTGTTTTTTTTTTTTTGGCACGTGTGTGTGTTCTGTTGCTGCCCCAGCAACTGCTGCTGCTATTGTTGTTGATGTTGTTGTTGTTGTTGTTACTGGTGCTAGCAGTTAGTCAGGCAGACGCATTCCCTGACGGGTGGGTTGGCTGACTTACTGGCTTGCTTAAATATTAAAAGTCCAGGCAGCAACAGCAGTTGGCGCAAACAAAAAAAAAAAGACTAAATAAAAATAAAGAATAGAAACTTGGCAAGGCCTGGTCGCCGCTTGTCGCACGTCGTCACTTAAGCAAAACGCAAAGTTTCAACTCGCAGCTCAGAGCACGCAGTTAGCAGTTCGCTGTCAGTCAGCTCTGCTGCTCTGCTGCTCTGCCTGCGGTCTTTGTTTAAAGCAACAAAAAACTGCAGCTACAACAAAAACAACATGCAACAACGACGCGACGTTGCAAGGACACGCGTTAAGCTGAGCAAAACTTTTGTCACCCCACACACACACACACACACACACACACACACACACACACTAACTCACCCAGATGCGACGCGCATTTAACATAAACAAACTACATTGCTAGTTACTATACTATTTTATTTTATTTATTTGCTATTTTTGTTGTTTGTTAGCCACGACTTGCCATTTCTTTTTTCTTGCAACATTTTTTTTTGTTTTTTTTTTTTAGATGCTACAAAACGTGTTTGGAAGATTAATAAAAAAATGTCTTGCCCCATGCAAGATTTCTTGGTTTAACTGTAATAGCCGCAATACACTCAGGAATATTTTAAGCAATTAACTATAATACTAAAATTAAAAGGTTCATATCTGCTAATCAATGCGAAAATCATGTAAAATTAGTCAAAAATGCTTACTTGTAATAAGGCTAGGTCAAAGGTTTGACCAAATTTAAGCTTTGTCAAAACTGAACCGATTTCAAAAATCAAATTCACTCTCATTGCGTGTTAAAAAAGCAATATCTTGAATAATTTTTGCACCAAAAGCTCACTCTACAGGTTAAAGTATAAATATTTCTCTTAATTTTTTTGAAATATCCAGCGGCATTTTGCATCAAAATTGTAAGTACGAAGGTGGGTAAGAAAGTGGGTGTTCTTAGAAGACTATAGCTACATTTAGTACCAAGGCACTGGCAGACATCTATCAATGTGGGAGAGATATGTATGTAGTTTATACACGTATATTCCTTAAATTTGTATAAACAAATACGAATAGCATAAATTTTGTGCAACGAGTCGGCGTCTCGCGCTGTTGCCATTATCTAGGCAAATGTATAGGTATAGAGCCAGAGATATCTATATTATATTATTCTTTACTTTTACCTTTTTCCTACATCTTTCTATGCTAGTATGAATGTGTGTGTGTGTTTGTGTGTTTGTTCTCAACCCAAAGTAAGCAGAACGGTAGCCTGAAAAAACAAGTAACAGTTTTGTTGAGCCAACAGTGAAAACAACAAGCAGCAGCCAAAAAAGAAGAAACAAAATAGCAACAACAACAAATCGGCACTTTGCTTTTGTTTGTTGATTTTTCTGCTCGTTTTCTTTCCTCGAATAACAGCAACGAATTTACAATTTCAATGTGTAGGGGGGGAGTATGTGAATAAGAGATACGTAGATACGGCGATACAAAGATACTTGCACATTGGACCACATGTAACTTAGCACTAAGAAGCATTGGACACGCTGGCTACACCTACAAATGTTTTAGCACCGAAACTTTTTGCTTGAGTCCCCCAAGAAGCTAGCTGGCGGAGTTTTATGGTCGCCGTCTTGACAACAAAAGAAGCTGAAAACTGCAGCTAGAAGTTATCGATGTTGCACTTTAGAGTGTCCGCTTATAACCCGGTCCCCTATGCCTGCACCCCGCCAAAAGATACCACAAAACTTTGAAACTTATTTCTACTTGCAAAAAGATTACGAAATTGCGTTAAAAGCTAATGGTTTACTTAAGGTAGAATGGCGGTGGGGTCTGACGCAAATAAGATCACTAAGAACTCGGTTTTCATTTTGATGTGTCATCATATACAAGTACTACATATCTGAACCAATAAGTATGCTACAAAGATTCATTTGAATTGTAATCTAGAAATTACGAAGCAATAATGTTAATTTTCCTCTCTTCTTGTTGCAATTTTTATTCATGATTTTTTTTTCTTGGTAGTTGCCTTCCAGCTACTTTAGCTGACAGACAATTAATAGCAATTAGTGTGATAAGCAAGTGAGTGTTGAGTCAAGTCCTGTATTAAAGCTATTACCGAGTTTTCGTAGACAATCGACTGATTATTTATTCATTAGGTTCAATTATATTGCTGCCTGAATGCAGTGTAGCAACAAAGGCAATCAAATGTAATTAAACGCAAGATTAACTCAAATTATAATTAATTAAATGCTGCGTCACTTTTGGCCATTGAGTCAACCGAAAAGCAACTCAAGCGTCGATTAAACATCAAAAGTGCAATTAACTATTAACAATTTATGCCAAAAGCTTAAAATAAAACATAAAACCGCACATACTCGTACATATGTATGTATGTCTATGTATATGTATGTGTTGCGTGTAAAAATGTGAGCTGATTAAGGCCTGGTTAAGACCATGACGACGTGCTGAGTGCACGGCATCGTACATCAACACCAATTCCATTTGCATAATCAATGCATATTTGGCGGCAGCCATAAATTAACAAATAGAATTTAATTGCATACTTTTGGTCGTCGCACAGAGTCGCGCTTACACAAATTAATAATTCATTAATTGTGCATTAATTGTCGTGCTGCAGCAACAAAATCAAAACCCACAACGAATCGCAGCGAATAAATACATATGCTTATTGGCTATCCAGCTGACAACCCTTCAATCACACACCCCTCGACGCCTTCTTTGCCCCTTAATCGTACAATACGTTGACAAATTAATTGCATCCTTTGTTGGGGAGACTTAAAAAAAAACAACAACAAACTCAGCAGAAAGATTAAAAGTAGCAAATTTATACCGGAGCCGTTAATATTTATTGCGATTTATTTGCCTCGATCAGCATCAGCATGATATTTATGCGTATGTGTAATTGCATATGTAGCTATGTAAATATGTAAATAAGTATGTATACAAATATATCACTGATTGGACCCGTTAAATTGCAACCTTTGTTAAAGTCTGCGGTCAATGAGTTGTTGCTTGTATTGTTGCTCTCACTGCAATTGTTGCTTCTCTTGACTGCACATGACATGCATTATTAACAAAAACGAAATAAGCATATGCATAGAAATCAAAAGCGCTTGACTACGAAATACCCGATGCACTGCTGTAAGCTATTCTCAGTACAAAAAAATCTATAAGCTTTAAGCAGCTTTGCAAAACTTTCAGTAGAGAATAAATTCAGATTCTATGCTTTTCTAAGGCCATTCTTTTATTAAGTCTCTCTCTTTCTCGTCCAACATCTTAGATTTATCAAATAATAATATTAATAATACCTTCGCTCAGCTATTTTTAACTGATTTCCTATTTCCATTTCCGGCACTTTTCAGCCTACACGTACAGGTTAAGTGCTCGAAGCCGAAGATGCTTGTGTAGTATAAACAACCTTTAAAGCAGGCTGTCCACTTAACGGTGCACAAAACCAACATGCGACACGCATGAGAACCCACGCAAGCACACATACACACACGCACACACTCAGAGCAATGTATACAGAGACACTCACACGTACACACACACACACATACATTGACAGCGGGCATTGCAAGTGCGTTCCATGAATTCAATCAATTTTAATGCAATTTAAATTGCATTCTCTTGTGAAAACATACAATGCGTACCATCTACACACGCACACACATATGCCACCATACACAAATGTAGATAGTATGCACACACGCACACACACGCACACACACGCACACACATGTAGAGGCTGAGACGTGTGCGTACATTATACTGCAAGTGGAAGCATTGCTATGCGTTAATTGGTAGCCATGCCCGATTGTCAGACCGCGTTGTGCGAATGAAAGGCGATTGCACGGACATGGCAGGCTGCAGGCACTACAGAATCTGCATGGTCATGATATATTGTAGTTGAATGCATCCTTCTTCCTTTACTGAGAATGTTATTAAAAAAACAGAAACTGTTGCACGGCTGCAATTATTTCCGACCAAATGGCTGACCAAACCGTTTGATCATAAATGGATAGTTATTGAAATGATTAACTCTGCGTTAGAAACTCATGCAAATTATAAGCACGAGTAAAGGGGTCGACAAGTGCATTGGGCCTTTGAAATCTGAGATTGTTATCGTCTGCTTCTAAACAATAGAGAGCTGCATGAAATCATTCAATGAATGAGTTCTAGTGAGTTCAATTGAATGTTCTAAAATGATTGAATGCCTTAGAGAGAATGAATTGAGATTATATGAATTTGAATTAGATTGTGCTGATAGCCAACTTGATTTTTTGAAACTGAATTTGAATGAAAAAGTATTTTAGATAAACTCGAAGATTCTTAAGGCAGCAATTTCCAATGTTTTTAACTTGAATCAGTTTTTTTGTACTTGGTAGCTTGGTTGATAGAGTAGGCGCATGCGAATCGGTCGGTCAAATCTCAAAATTATATTTTACTTCTCTTTATTATTTTGATTTTAATAGTGATAAATTTTGGCATCATTTCAACGAGAAACACTGGCAGAAAAGCATAGACGTATATTCTACATACCTAAAAAAAACTTTCCATATTGTTTTAATTTTGGTTAACAAATATAATATTTCACAACATTAAAAATACTTCGGTTATAAAAAAAAATAAATGAAAGTATTAGAAAATTTAAAGAAAAACATTTTAGTGCTCTTAGGGTCACTAGTTAATGATAAAAACTATTTTTAAAAGAAATGTAAAATAAGAAAAATAAAATTAATCCATATATTTGCCATTGCAATAATATTTGCAATAAGCAGTTGAGAACTTTCCATAACAATAATTAATATTAGCGGCAAGAAACAATTTATTTATCAGCACACAACACGTTTTTGCAATCATTGAAATTGTAATGGTGATTTAAAGTTGCTCTAATCATATCACGTTCACATTCTCACAAGCACATGAACACACACAAAGAGACGTTTGGAAAAGTTGTAGCGCGTATACCAAATATGGAAAACCACATGCATTTTGGCTTTAGTGTAAACATGGAAATTCGCAGCAATTTTAGAGAAAAACGATGCAAATAAAATCAACAGCAAATAAACGCAAACGCTGACAATTTGTTGATGGTTTTTCGGGTGTGCCGAACATAGCTAAAAATTAATTTCCAATGTTATGTCAATGTTTTTCTAGGCCCTTCGAACACCATCCCCTAATACGTACATATGTATGCATCTGAATCTATCTCTGCTCTCAGTTAGTACGTGTATGTAAATTAAAATAATTTTAATTACGTTTGCGCATAAAATTGCAAAATCGCAACATTCAACGTGAATACGCCCATAATTATGCAATGATTATTCGAGGCGCACATCCGCCGGGTTTGGGGTTTTGTTCAGACAATCGGCTGTAAACCGGCCGCGATATCGAATTATTTTCTAAGCCCCGTCATTTTAGCAAATTGTTACATTGTGCAAGTGTGTGTGTGTGTGTGTGTGTGTGTGTCTGTGTCAGATAACCAGTGACATGTCAAAGGCGACAAAGCATAACGAAATTAATTGTGCGCATTAAAAGGGATTGTGCAAACATTAAAATGGATTGCATAAAAAACATTTAATTGCCACAGACTAACCCATTGTGATAATAAGCGTTTTAATTTTACACTAGTTTTAAGCTGATTTTGCCCAGTGAACAAACTTTTCAAGTATATGCTTATACAACTGTGAACTTTACAGCTTAAAGTTGTCCGCAGGATACATGTGTTTAAATATAAATTTATAACTTTAAGTGTTTTTAGCACATTAACCAAACTAAATAATAATTATAACTTTATGTTCCCATCAGATTTAAAGTCACCGAGCCAAAGTTTTTTTCCTGATAAGGTTAAAAAAAAACATGAATGCATGAAGATCTTATTTTCTTTCTGCAATCAAATTTATTATTACAAAACCATTTTATTTGTTAAGCCGAATTATAGCGAGCTGTAACACTTGTAATATAAAGCTAGAGAGGCCAGCACGCAAAGTAGTCTTAGGAAATAAGCTAAAGCAAGTATAGATGAGATTCAGCCTTTTAAGTCCACTCTCATAGCTCCTAGTTCTATACGTTTTGTTAAATTTTAACTCATATTGCAAGCCTTATTAATAGTAAGGAGTACAGTGTACCAAGTCAATCATTGTAAAGTAGAAGCATAAAAGCAACTAAGTACAGATGGTTACATTTAGTAGGTGCTTATCCATTAAACGGCTTAAACGCCTTTCATTGGCTAATAACACTTTGGTGTTGTGCTTGTAGCTACTATTTATTTATGCTCCTTGCTTTATCTCTATAAATATACATACATTTTTTATATATGTATATATTTTTATATGTGTTGCCTGGCACTTAATTTAAATATGTGCATAACTTGCAGTCAAGAAAGGAAGGCAGGCAGTCGACGCTTTTTGAGCACCTGCAGCATCCTTGAAAGAACCAGCCCACAAAGCATTTTCTCTCGCTGCCTTCCTCTTTCTTTCTCTCTTTGACCAACGAGCCACCCAGCCACGAGCTGCATATTTCATATATGCTATACTATAACACAGTATAGCATACTATACTTTACTATAAAAAAAAAATATAAGCGCTCCGCTCACTTCCAGAAAAATGAAAATGCTAAACAATGAAAATAAAAGCAAACGCCGTACGAAAAATGAGCGCAAGGCAAAAAACTAAAAGAAAAATGCCGCAGCTGAGAGAAAAACGCATGGGGAGGGGCTAAAGGGTTGGTGGCAGGAGGGACATTGGGCGGAACTTTGGGTAGTCGCATTATTTTGTATTACAGCGACTCTATAGCTGACCCCAGAGCTCAGCTTGTATTGCAATTTTTCAATTTCAAAAACAATTTTGCTCTGCCAACATACATACGTGTGGTCAAAGATAAGCTCTGTAAATATATAAAAAAAAAAAAAAACTTAAAAAAAAAATACAAAAAGCGCGCCATAAAAACCAAAACGGCAGCAAACCAAAGCAAACCGCAGCTCAAGCAGCTACTACAGCAGATCAAAAATGGCCAAAGCCAGAAAGGCGGTCAAAAAATAAAAATAAAGAACAGCATACACACACACATATAGGATGACCAAAAATAAAAATATTCGTAGTTTGTGGCGGGTGGATGATATTGTGCAAAGACAGGCTGGCGGCCAGCACCCAGCGGGATATGGCACACAATGAATTGTGTTGTCCTGCATTTAGTACTGTCATACATATAGCATAGAAATAAGCGACCCGCTGTGCACTAACACCAGCAGCAACTCAAGTTGAATCTGGTTAAAGGATGTAAAAGCCAGCAAGGCTCAATTGACCTGGATGGGATATCAAGGTGTAGAAGACTTGAACACTTGCCCTCTTTATGTAACTTCATTTTATCTAGTTTTTCTACCTCAGTATTTTTGGACCCATGTTAAAGAATATAAAAGACATTTAAAGGCCTATTTTAAAGGTTTATATCTGGCCTGAACTATAACTAATTGTTGCTCAATTATTACAAAAAGTAACGTTTTACTGCAACTATTGTACAGGTAAATCATTAGCTTGTTAATTATTATCACTTACTACTGTTTCTTTTTAAATGGCTTATTATGCAATTCTCATATCAGTCAATAAAGCGATTTCCAATTGCTGCCACATTAATGTGGCTGACGTGTGCTCAAAAGCCCAATCCAAACAAATTGTTGAGCATTTTGAACCTGCAACAATGAGAACAATTATTGCATTAAACTGCTGCAGTTGTCAGTACAAATAACCGCAAGCACAGCAATGACAGCAATGACTAGAGGAACATTATGAGAGGCATTTACAACAGACACCAGAATATAAATGCTTGTGGCTGTCGCAATGCGTCTTGGTTAATATGAACATGATTATGACCATCGGATATTAAATTAAATATGGAAAGCATCATTTAGCAATTGTTTAAGGTTTTGCATTGGGCCAAAGTTGCGTATGCGCATGGTGCAGTGCAGTTTCAATGCCTTTGAGATGTACATATGTGTAAAAAGAGATTTCACGACTGTTTGATGAAAAGTCTCAGAACGTTAATTTAAAAAATTTCTTAGACTTTATTTGATATTTACTTTCAATTAGTTTGTTGATTTTTACTAAAAATCCCTCTTTTCTCTATTTTGCCCTCTATACAAATAATTTAAATATGCCTTAGCAAAGAGTATTCACCTAGAAAACGCCACAGAGCAATTCAAATTGCAGCATTCATCGAATGACAATAGTGCGTATACTTAATGTGGCTTTGGCAAATGCCAAGTAAATTGACAAAAGCTGCATTTGCAGCTCTCAGCAGCATTCGGTGGCAACAGCAATAACACAAACCGCAAATCCCCAAGCCGCTATAACATTTCTCAAACGTTTTCATCGAAGCGAGGCGAGGCCAAGCCGCGTAATCCGCTAACAGCCACAAGCCAAGCCAAGTCAAGCCGAGCCGAGCCGAGCCAAGCCAGACCGAACCATGGAAAAGTAAACAAAAGCTTTGCAAAAGGAGCTGCACAATAAAACAACAAATAAAAAAGCACACTCTAATACAAAAGCAAATCAAAGCAAATGCAAGTCTCAATTGCTATTATCGACAACGCACAAACCAAGAAATGAAACAGCTGCTGCATTGCTGTTGCCTTTTCCAAATACTAGAAGTAAATTGCCATTTCCGTTAAGAAAATGCAGCTCAGCTCGAACAATCTCTTATTTTCTTATATCATCTCATTCTTTCCCCTTTTTTTATTTTTCTCTTCAACTCTCTGCCTCTCTCTGCGGCAATGCGTCTTTCTTATATTAAAAACCGCGTAATGGAGTGCAACTTATTGCCTGTGCATTTGGATTTTCGGTCCGTTCCATTCACAAGACTTTTATCAGTCGCTTTGTGTGTGCAAGTGTGCAGAAGTGCAATGAAAATGTAATGAAAAAGCCAATGAAATTTTGTGTGACTCGCAATGGCATGCAATGCTCATTGATTTCTCAGCGCAACAAACGACTGACGACTTCAGCTCAAATATCAATAGGCTGCCACAGACGCATCACAAAGCCACGTAACAAGAGACTTGAGCCCCAAACTGCCATTGCTTGCCACACAAATCCAAAGTTCTATTCATGTTGCAAGCAATTCAATAGCATACCCTAGACTGCAGTCCAACTGACAGTTTCAATTTGTAACTGAATGAAAATCACTTCAAAAATTTTAGGTAACTGCTGACAGTCGCTCTCACTCTCTCTTTAGTTGATTTTATGGATAGTATAATGTGCTGCCATTAAAGCAAAACTGACGTTTTTAGACGTAACTAAAAACTATTTATAGTAAAGATTACTTTTTGTTGAACTTACCGAATAGCTTGAGTAAATTGTTATGTCTTAAGCGGCAAAAAAATAAAAGACAAGCATGCAAAATAATCTAGTTATGACATCATTTGCAATTCAATATATCTTTTGACGAATACTTATTAAATAAAGCACTATTAAATTAATTTTGTTTTTTTTTAAGCAAATTTCCATTTAACTTAAACTGTTACGCTCGAAAGCATATGTGGAACATTTCTCAACAAATACCCAGTTGCTGTTAAAAAAAAAAAATAAGAAGTAAGAAATGAGTTAAGCAGCTCACGACTTGTCTCAAGAAAAAGCAAAAACTTGCACTTTTTAATTTAAAAAAATTGTCAAGCATCAAAATACTTTTAGAGCATGCCAGGACCAGGACCAGGACCAGGCCAGGAGTTTTGAGAACGGTCTTACCTTTGCCTGTTTTTCATAATCCGCTGTGCTGTGCTGTGCGTGCAAATAAATCAAAAAAATTGTGGAATGAAAATGTAGAGTAATGTGCGAGTGAAATGACATTCGCGTTTGCTTGTTGCCTTCTGCTGTTGCTGCTGCTGCTGTTGGCCTATTCATATTCTCTGTTCGAAAAGAGTAAAATTTTGTTACCAACGCTTCAGCATAAATAATAAAAAAAAAAAGGAGAGAAAGAAAGAATAGAATAAAATCTCCGTAGTAACAGGCAGCCTTAAAAAAGAAAAACCAACAGCACACAGTAACATCATAATCAGCAAAAAATATTAATGGAGTTTTCATGTTTATAATGTCATTAGCTCACAAATGCTGCGGATGTTGTGGAAGCTGCTGCTGCTGCGTTGCCGTTGCTGTTGCCGTTGCCGTTGCACATGTGCCATGATTCCATACCACAGATTTTGTATGTGATTTTTTTTTTTGTATCTTTTTTTTACTTTTTTCTCTTTTTGGTCTGCTGCTGCTCTTTACGCGCACAAGGAGACGCCCATAAACATGGAACACATACACACACACACACCCACACATAGAAGGGGACAGTCTCACAGACACATAGACACGACTATAAATGTGTGAACACTAATGTGCACATTATGTTGAGGCACATTATGCTAGCTGCCGCTGTTGGCGAAGTCAAAGGTACAGTAAGCAAAGGATTCAAGGGGTGATTGGGGAGGGGAGGGAGGTAAAGCTGCCCACCAGACCATGCACAATGAGCTGACTGTGGGCCAAGGGGGCGTAACCAGTTAGCTAGCAACACTCAGCGAGTAAAAACCCTTTAGCTCATTTGTTTTGCTTAACACAGGAGCAACAGCAGCAATAAGCAGCTGACAAAGTCTTGCCAGTGGGACAGGATGGGAGCAACTGGAGAAACGCTTCAGTGGGAATAAGGTTCGGTGCACTGCGCTTGGTGCTTTAAAACAAGAGGCGTGTGAAATAACGTTTAGCTTGACGTGCTGGTTCAAACAAACACACACGCACACATTAAGATATACAGAGCACACATGTATTTAAAATGTGTGCCTTAGACCCGCTAGAAAATTGGCTACAACAGTGACAAGTTTTGCAGCTTACAATAATTGAAATATTTTAACTAATTACTTTGAATTAATAAATTTTAATTAGAAGTACCGAAAAATAAATATATTCGGCTTTCACTTTTTACTCTAAAGCATTTCACAAAAACTAAATTCAATTCTTAAATTTTAAAATTAAATTCAAAAAAAAGCTGAAAAAGACCATAATAAAGCTGTACGATCATATATAGATCGTAATACTATTAACTCTAGCTTCATTTTATTTATTTATTATCTTTTTATATATGTTGTTATAAGTATATAAGTTGTTATTATTATTATTTTTTCAAGGATCTTGCAATAGACAATTTAAATTGTTACCCTTTGCACAAAATTTTCCACCGGCCCTGTAGCGACATTGTTGTGCAGTGAAATGTTAACATGTGGTTGGGCACCAGGATTCATGTGGGTTTCGCTTATTTGTACTTTAACTTTCTAAGTATATACACACCCACATATATTTCTATTATTATGTAAACATATATTAATATCAGTACATATTATATAAATATTATGAATAATATAAACTTAATGACTTGACACTTTTTTGTGTGCGCTGTGAACTTGATAAATATTCACACCAATTTGTATGTATGAGCTCAAATACGTACAGACGAACACATACCCTGCACGTCTGCAACTTTAGACTTAATATATCAAAATAATATTTACAACATTTATATGGAGAGAGGGAACTGTATAAACATCTTCATTGTGCTGAGAAGAAAATTGTGTGAAGTAAAAACATTTTTTGCTAATTCATGACAACCCTGGCAGCAGCCGTGGCCGTAATTGTAACACTTTCCCTTTGGCTCCCTTGACTCTAGTCAATGCGATGTTACGCCCTTTGTCTACTTTATAATGATAACATTTTCATGTTTTACATTGCGGTAATTTTTTAATGCACTCAATATGAGTCTCGCAGCGTTTGCACACACAAAGGGCCAATACATACATACATGTTTACACACATGGTTTTTTTATATACTAAGCTGTTTTTGCTACACGATGTTGCGATGTTTTGAAGCCATCAGTTGAGTGTTTTTAATGAGTCACGGTTCATTCATTAATTTTAAGTAGTTTTCAAAACTATTTAGCAGAACAGCGAACAATCTCTCATTGTGGTCACCAGATTTTGTTGTGTTGTGCTTGTGTCCTTGTCACTGCTGTCAGAGTTCAACGCATTGCTTGCCTTTAATTAATAATTTTGCACGCGACTTAAATAAATTATTAAAGAGCTCAATCAACGCTTGCCGGAAACGGATGCGAACTACGAGTAAAGTTGTTTTTATTTTTTCATTATTATTATGCCTTTCTTTTTTGCAAACCCTTTGCACGTTTTGTGAGGCAGAGGACTGAGTTGTGCCTCACTGCAACAGCATGATGCGGCGTTTACACCCGCGATTAGTTTGCCTTTGTTTGAGGCCAGCAAAGTTAGCGCATTTTATTTATTCATGTTTTCTTGGACCATCTCCTGTTCGCCAGCTCCTGTTCGTTTGCTTCCCGTTACGTCCTTGGGCCTTCCCATTTCGTTTTGACAACGTTTCGCATCGCCAAGTCCACTGCTAAATGTAATTTTCCGTTGTTAAATCCTGCTTTTCAAAACTTGTTTCTAAAGTGCAAAGGAAGTCAACTTGAGCGCAACAAGCTAAAGAAAAAAAAACTAAAGGAAACCGTGAAAAGAAACAAAATGTATACAAGCCAAAAAAAAAAAAAAATCAAAAAAGAGAGCAAAACAAAACTGTCGCTGATGGAAATGAAATAAATAACTTGGCACTCATCAGACTGAATCCGCTTCCTCAAGTAAACAAGTACTAAGGAGATGTAGGACATTCATTGGCCGACCAAAGACAGTCAAATTGTCAGTTCAGCAACTTAACGTTAGTTTCTCCTTGCACAGAGTTTAATCTATAAACTGACAAACAAAGCACCCCAGACTACAACAATTATGTGCTACGGTAGACAGACACCGGACCTGAATTCTGTCCGGGAAGCGGAAGTGTGTAGCATTTCTTATGAACTCACCCATCCCAGATACCAGACATAATGCATAAGTTATTAAGGAAGAGGCGACAATGAAGGTAATGAGCTCACAAACCCCTGAAATAGACATCCTAACAAGTGTCAATAATTCCAATCAATTTAGTTATTCTATATATTACACTTACAAATACTAGATTACCTAGAAATATACTCTCAATTCTGAAACACGCTTTAAAATTGCTTTGCTCTGCATCTTCCTTTGCACATCTCATTCTCATAATCTGGAAATCAATTAGCTTTCTCAATCGCCGTACAAACCTTTTAGTATAATTACAGTAATTTGATGGTACATTTCGGGGTAACTTGATTCAAAATCGAGTCCCTTTTACAATTAGACTTCAAGTTTATTATAAACATTCCGGAAACGCCCAACTAATTACAACTTCTTATGTCCCCGAACACATTTACTTTAATTAAGTTATGTTCTGGCCCTATTGCCGCCCCATTCCTGGGTTCAAAATGACAAATGCCTGAGCAAACGCCTACCAAAAAAGTTTACAGCATTTCGAGCAGGTCATAGTTTTTATTTGGGGATTCGCTTTGTTTCCCCTTGGCCACTCAGGGTGCCCTCTTTTTGAGCACTTGCCAGCAAAACAAATTTACGGCATTGTTTTTAGTTGTTCTCGTTATTGTTGTTGGCCATAGTCGTGTTGTTGTTGGCGTGGTGCACACATTTCAAATGTACATAATAATTCACACGCTCTTTCGCTCCCTTGCTCACCACAAAGAGCAGAGACAGACTGTGGTATGAAGGAGGAGGTAACGCACAAATCTACGCCAAAAGTAAAGTCATAAGAAAATGCATAAAACATGCCGACGCAACGACAGCGACGACGACGACGACGACGACGTCAACGTCGCCAACACTTCAGCTGCCAGCAGGCGAAAACTTTTCCCATCATCAACCACAAACAAAAGCCAACAATAGAAGGCTAAGGGACAGAGGCATCAGCAACTGGCCATGCAAACCAAAAACAAAAACAAACAAGAGCGAAATAAAAACACACAAAAAATAGCATACAATACCATCATGCCTCCAAGTAGAGTCCGAACCCAAAAACCGCTCCTCGAGCCAGTTGGTAAACATAAATTGCTACAGGGCAGCAACACCAACAGCGGCAGCAATGAAAATCGTGGCAGCCTAGGCAATCCTGTGATACAAGGACCTCGCTAAGCCACAACAACTTTGCAGCAATTAAGCTTTGGTCTGCCATTGGGCGGGCGGACGAGAACTGAGAACGGAGAACTGAGAACTGAGAACGGAGAAGAGCAAATAATTTTTAATTGTGCTGCACAATGCTGTAAAATTAATTCATCTTTTTCACACTCAAATAAATTGCTGTTGACGCGACGCCAACGCTGACAATAACAACAGCAACTAGAACAACAAGAGCGGAAGTTGTTGTCGCCGCCGTCGTCTGCTGAAGAGCGTAAATAATTACTTTTTCTTTGTGCTGTTGCCAAAACAGTTGCAATTGCTTTTGGCTTGTGCAGCCCCTCTATCTATCTATCTATCTCTCTCTCTCTCTCTCTTCTTCCTTCTCATGCACCCGCTCAAGTTGTCGCCGCTGTGTCAGTTGCCAAAGCTCAGCAGCAGCTACAGCAGCGGCGACAGCTTGTAACTGCAATCGTTGCATACATGGCGCATACGTAACGCGGGTCGCCCTGCAATTTGTTTAATATATTTACGCCCATTGCTTGTTGCCAGCAACTGCACAACACGGGCAAAAACAAACACTGCCGTATACAATTTATATTTAATTATGCTCAAATTAGTCACACACACACACACACACGAAACAAAGGGACTGCAAAAAGCGTAGCTGCGTTCAAAGTGTTGGCACATGACAAACACTCACAAGTTTTTGTGCTCACTTGTTGTAGTTGTATGTATTTGTTTCTGTAGCTGTAGTTACATGCGGGCGAGCAAGTTCTTTGACTTGTTTTTATATTTGTTTTTATGCCAAGTACCTTGTTCTCTTGAATTTCTAGTAATTTACGCTTATTTCTTGTGCAGCGACAGAAGATTTTTTAGTTGTATATGCACTGGTTTGCAGCAAGCATAAGAAACCACTGAAAAATAAGATAAATATTACATTCATCAACTATCTAATGAAACGCCTGCCCTCATCTGAGAGCCCTGTTGGCGCCTCATCATACCTATAAAGTTTAAAGTTTAAACAGCCAACACTTTCGCTTTACTACACTACATTTTACACTTACTGTCAGCAACGAGCATTTTTTTAAATTTATTTTTACCAAATTATGATAAAAACTAAAGAGAATTGTGTGCTGACTTAAGAGCTTTAAATTAAAAAAATTCTTAAAAATTTTATTTTTTTATCTCAATAAAAAAAATTATAAAATGACAGTTAGATCATTTTTTTATTTTCAAAAAACAGAAAAAGTAGAATACGAGCTTATATTATTTTTATGATAAAAATGGAAAATTAGAGTCTACCCTCATACGCAAAAAGCCCCATTTCAAATAGTATTGGTTTCTTTAAACTCATATCATATTCGATGGCTGGTTTAAAGCTTTGCTCTGCCAAGATTTTAAAAACAGTATTTTGCTAAGCTGACTTTTGAAGTAACCGTCAAAATCAAAGCTGAAGTTAAGAGCTTAGAATTCTGCTCTTGACAATTCTGTTATTGATTTACAGGCAATGAAGTTTTCTTACAAAACTTTGATGTACCTCGCAGAGTTAGACAAGAATTTAACCGATAACTTCAACAACAAACTTAAGAAACTTGCTTACTTAAATAGTTGCCCAGTCTTTACCTGCAAAACTTTATATGCACACACAAATACACTAACACACACCCAGCGACACACACATGCATGTACATATATTGCCAATATTTGCACACTCATTAAACAGCGTTGGGGTCCCCGCAGAAGCCCGTTGAATTTATGGCAACCCCGAGTGCAAACTGCATGCATCCATAATTAACTTGTTGTACTCTTATACAGGTGCAGGTATTTAGCAGCAGGCGAGACATTTATTGGTAGCTGCATCCCGCGGACGATGATGGCCCAGAGCAGTTCACAAGCGTTGCACTTTAATTTATGGCAGGAACACGTGGAAGCTGGCAATGTTATGCAAATACTCGTATGGGCACTGAATCGCTGTCAGCACATAACGTAGGCCATTTTTAATTTGCACACATTTGGAATGAGGCACAGAGCCAGCTATTGGCAGAAATGTGAGAATTATGTGAATGCGAATGTGAATGAAATTTGTTAGCAGCCGTTTGACAAAGCGACGTTCTCAAAAGGCAACGTCTGGCGAGCTCTCTAACATCGTCTGACGAGCCCCAACTAACTTGTGAAATTGTGAAATGGGTGCAGTCGCATGCATGTAAAGAACAACAACAGCAACAACAACGTTGTTGAGAGCGAAATAAACAACAGCAAAAATTAAACGACAATGAAACGCTTGAAATGTCTGTGACCTTTGCCAGAACTGGAGAAAGGTTCTATGGACCCCTATTTGACTGGTACCAAAGACGCACGTTTTTTACCCTACTGTCACGCGGTAGACTCCCCTGAGAATTTCCACAGCAATTGTTATTAACCAGACGCATTAAACAAATGAACAAAGTGAATAAAATGAGTGCAATAAAAGTACTTCGTATGTGACTCAGGTTCATGTGTCATTCGTGAATTTGTACGTAAACTGATTAATGTAAATAAAGGAATAAATTAACAGCATGTAGACATTGATGATGTTGAAGTAGGTACAATAATTTGCCTGATTGTTAAAATTCAGCTTAGCTCATATGAGTTCAACCATTTCGACACTTTTGTGAGTTATTTAGAGATTGCTCGCCCACAACTAATAAATATGCTTATGAGTCCTGCCAATGGCAATGACCCACAATGGATACTGCGTTTTTTTATTAACTAGGCTTAAATGAAATATTGAACATTCTCACACATGCCAGCCCCATGTAAAGTTCAACTAATACTGATTTATTAATACTTTATTTATGTAATAGCATAAATGCTATCGCTGGCAGACAATGGCCAAAAGCTGACAAGGACAACGGAAAAGGGCAGGAAAATGTAAAGGGAAAGCGACATTCGCGCAAAATGGTCATTTATAAAGATTGTCCGTAGTCGGGGCGTTACATAATAATAAAATAGACAAAGCTTGAGGCGGGTTGAAGATGGCGACGACATCCTTTTCACTTTTCATGTTGCATCATTTAATATGCGGCACATTTAAACGCTTTATCTCAAGCGGCCATTGTAAGGGCATCGAGTATTTATCATCAATCAAAGTACGGCCTGCTACACACTCACACACACTCACACACACTCACACACACGCACACACTCAGTCGGAGATGGAATTACTTATATTGATACTGACACAGGCACATACACATACACGTATACATGTGCACACGACCATTTATGACTTTTGCGCTGACGTTCAACGGCTGTTCATCTTCAGATTCAAATGTACTCAACTCCAAACTGGACCATCTCTTTCTCTCACTCTCACTCTATCTCTCTCTCTGTCTCTTTCAGTTTATTTCTCTTGTCTTTGTTTTATCCCTGCCTCTGTTGATTGATGAATCGCACATGTAAATTAATTTGCTGCCGTTTTCTTAATTTCTTTTTGCTTGTCAGGCTTATTTGGTAGCCGATTCTGTAACGTTCTCGTCTCATTGTCAGTTGCCGACATTTGTAAGCCGCTTAATTGCTTTATTTCTTTGCCTTTGACTGCTCGCTCTATAGATCTGCCTTTGCTCTTAACGTCCTCACTGCTGCTGCTATTACTCCTTACAAATTCATCTCAATTGCCATTTTCCAGGAAGTTCACTTCTAATTCTATTTGGCAAGAGAATCGCAAAATAATTGTAAGAACTTTTGGTCAATACGATTGGGTATGATGTTAGCAAAATCTTCGATTGGGCTTATTCACTATTCAAATATGCTGTGCAGTAAGTAGTTCAGTGATCCACTTACATTGGTGCTTTCTTACTGCAATCCCGAAATTTGTAAAGACTAAATAAATAGCTTGTAAAAATTAAATTTAAAACTTATTAAATATAAATCAGTGTTATTTGTATTTAACGAAGAACAGTTTACAAAAATTAAAATAAAATTATGTAAAAAAACTTAAAATAAATAAAAATTATATATATCTATAAATGTAAATCCATTATTCTCAATGCATTGTCCGATTGCTTAAACAATATGTTTTAATTCATCTATTGATATCATTGATATTGTAAATCATAGAGCAACTTCTGGTCGAATCAATTCTATTCTACTACACTTCTCTTGTTATTTATATGCTTGAAGTCTTTGATATATTTAAAAGCATTTGCCGCCACACAGCACAATTCTAAAAGAATGTGGCAACAAACATATCAGATGGGCTTGTGTGGGCTTAACTATAAGTATCCTTATACGGCTAAGTGTACATATTTTTATGCCTAACCAACCTAATGCATTTCCGTCAAGGGAAAGGAGCATTTTTGCATGCTACATTGAAGTTAATATGATTTACATTTACAATTGGTTGTGCTGTCAAACAGGCTCAAGTAACAACTGCCATTAAAGATCAATCAAAAGCGTTTATCCTTGATTATTTGTCATTATCCTTTTCGTACAAGCCGCATCAACAACTGCCTCCTTAATCTCCGCATTAAAGCCGAGCCATTGCCATTGTTACTGCCAACTGGATGTGGGGTACCGTCCAGTTCCTTATTTATTCTGCACATTTCAAATACGCCAGCCACACGCGCGTGATAAATGACATTAATCCGCCATGTTCAGCGATTCCAAGTGGCAGAACGTACATACACACACACAGACAGAAGGAAAAACACAACACAATCAGACCAAATATATTCTGCCCACCGGACTGGGCCTATTTTCCCCATCCATTGCAGCCTTTCGTGCACAAACTGTTTTTGTTTTGTTAATAGTCGATTTCAAAAGTCTGCACAACTGATAAGACAAGTGGCTTTGATGCTTTAATATATAGACACAGGTATGCCGAGCAGTCTGTCTCTCAGCCAGTTGGCTATTAATATTCATTAGGGGCTGGACAGCATTTCATATGCGTCTACAAGCAGACAACAACAGAAACACAAGCTGAAAGTGTTCTGCAAAATGATATCGTCCTTATTTATGTTCATATTTATATATTTTTATTTATATATTTATATATTTATATATTTATATATTTATATATTTATATATTTATATATTTATATATTTATATATTTATATATTTATATATTTATATATTTATATATTTATATATTTATATATTTATATATTTATATATTTATATGTTTATATATTTATATATTTTTATATTTATATATTTTTATATTTATATTTTTATATATTTATGTATTTATATTTATTTAATACTTTTTGTCTGGTATTTTTTTTACAAACTTGGCGAAATTGTTAAGAAATTGTTTTATGCAACATATCATATAAAGTGATTTATCATAAACCGGTTCAGTTGGTAGCCAAGCCCACCCCACCTGCAACTTTGAAGCTTTACACGCTTTACCGTTTTGCCTTTTGATGACTTTGTCCATGACTTGGCAATCATTAATTTATCAATCTGCTGGCGCCTTGGGAGCACATGAAAACTTCAGCTGTCAAGCTCACAGCTTTTTTATGTGCTTTTTTATTATGATTATTTCTTTCTTTCGTTCGATTTGCTCGGCCAAAACAAAAATCACATACGACCGTGGTTATAATGTGCGTAGATCGTGCGCTTTCAAGCTCTTAACTCTGGAACTAGGTGGGTATTTTCCTTTTGGTATGTTTTGATATTGGGTTGGGTCCTTTGGGGGCTTGTTGCTGACAAAATAAAGTCAAAAATCAAATGTTTTTGATATCGACTTTGACAGCTTCATGACAGCGCTCAATAAATTTTGATAAGGCGGCTAAAAAAGTCGGCGGCATCAAGAAATTGAAAAGGTTTGGAAGAAATTTGAAATCACAGTTGCCAGCTCATACTATAAAGCCGCTATTCATCTCCCCTCACCCAACACATACACAGACACAGATGAGAGACCCGAGGCCCATAAAAAAATAAAACAAACTTCAACACCACTGAAAAAAGTTGCTGTCAGCTCATCTCAGTACGGTTTAAAATTGTTGAGTCTGCTTTCTGTGTGTTTAAGGTTGTGTGTGAAATTTGGTTTAGTAGTGTGTATAACCCTTTAAGTGTTTATGGCGTAATTGCTCAGCGGCAAATGCCACTGAATAATAAACAAACAAGCTAAAACATACTGACAGCCAGTTGGGAGCCCACTATGAAGTGTTTGGTGTTTATAAGCAATTAATATGCCTGCTTTGCAACTCAAAACCAAACAAGGCCAAACATAATGAATGTCCGTTGTGCAACCAGTGTGCGACAACGCGCGGTTTACCAGCGATAAGCTCTCTGTGATCAATTATTGTCTAACGCTGGTACATCGTGGCCAAATGCAATTTCCTCAACACAATTATGGACAGAAGTGCTACATAATAGAGCAGAGGATTATAAGCTTAAGCTAAATTGTTAACAAAGCATTTGTTGTACTTTAAACATATAGCAATAGTTAATTGTTTCTATTTATTTAATTTTTACCAAATTTAAATAGATATTTAAACTATTTCAGTTGCCAATTAAGAACCTCATAAAATGTTTTGTGCATTAATGCAAAAAGTTTCAATTTAAAATATCCAGAATCATTTCTGCCAAATTCATTTATTGACTATACCAATCCCTAAACTCCCAGTTAATCGAAAGGATCCCCTACCACACAAAATATTAAAACCGAAAAGCAATCATATGCCAGACATCAAAATGAAATCCAAACATTAAGCCAAAGTGCGCGTAATTTTATTTATTTATTGATAATTTGCAGCTCTGTCATACACACTGACACACATACAAGCCCAGAAACACATATTTTATGTCTACCAATACAACCACAAACAATTTTTACGCTTATTTAGGCGCTTTGGGACTTCAGCTGCGGATTTGCTGTTGGTCGATTGGCAAATTTAATGCCATCGAGTGGCACAAATAATAAAAAGTGTGATTTAACTTTGATGGATGACAAATGCTAGTCTGCCTTTTGATCAGGCTTATAATGCTGACACAGGCAGATGCTCAGTGCCACATCTTTACCACACCCACCACACCCACACACACCCACACCCACACACACCCAAACACAACCAAAAATTTCAAAGAAGAAAATTGCGTTGGAGAAGAGGCGAAAAAATTTATTCATTGCATTTAATGAAATTTTTGTTTGATTGAGTTCTGGCGTTGTTGGAACCCTCACCACTCTTTCTTTTCCCCTTGCAGATCCCTATATCTCTATCGTTATCTCTGCAGCGAACGTGCTGCGCTCGGCACGGCGTATACGTAATATGTGCAAATTTAATTTAATAGCTGTTAAAAACATATTTATGCATAAATGACTGCACGTACATAGATTGCGTTAGTACTACGGATGCCAATTTGTTTATAAGTGCACGTCGAATTTGATCGCATATAAATACCGAATAGGTTACTCCACAAGCTCCATTCGATTTCAGTACATACACACTAACATACACCTCTAAATACACATACTATTTATGAATAATGTGCCAGAAGTGTATATGCATTTGTATGTCTTAGTATATTTATTTCTATTTATTTAAGTCGAAAATGGCAGCACGTCTTGTGAATATTATTCACTTTGGACGCAGCTTTTAACACACTTCAGAATGCGCTACACTCGAGAGGTATTTGCATCACATACTATAATAAGAGCTAATATTAAATAATTTTAAACATTAAAATAGTTTCGCATATTTATTTTTCAATTTCTTATTTTTCTCAATTGTCTTGTTTATTATTATATGATATTATATTAAAATTATCTAACCTGTACCTTTAATTCAAGTGTAGCGAAATGAAGCTTCCTTTTAGCCGTAACGCTACCCAAACTGCACCACAGTTGCTCTGTTGCTCCGCTCTGTGCCCTTCTTGGAGCATTTCATGACATAGGGTAATACTAACAACAACAACAACAACATCATACACACGCACACACACACATTACGCAAAGGAAATTATTTTTTACCTTTACTTTTGGCGATACTTTCGCATTTCTCATCATGCCGCTTAAAATGTAAAACACGTTGAAAGAGTTGACAACTCGAATGTTGGCAAGCTCCCAGGCTTCATCAGCTCTCCAAAAAGCCGCACCCAAATACGGCCAAGTCATTCGTATGCAAGCCAAGCGTTTGCCAAACTTTATGTGAAAAATTGATGCCAGCTACAAAGCATTAGAAGGCAGCAGATGATGATGATGGTGAGAAGGAAATGCTCAGCTGTAAGGCACACTGAGAAAGTAAGAATAGAAGGCAAAAGAGAGGAAGGCAGAAAAGTGACGACAAAATGCACGTGCGTGCATTTAAAAAAAATACCATGTGCTGTGTGCGTTTTAATTTTCCCCAAATAGCTAAACATAATTTATAAAACATACTTCTAACAGCCCCAAAGTGCGAAAAAAAAAAATGAATAATATGTAGATAGAGTTACAATGGCCCACTTTTCACCTACATACATACTTTCATTCCCGTGTGTAAGAGAGTGAGACAATTACACGTGCTGAAAGGAAAAGCCAGTTAAAAAACTGACGCCCCATTAAGATTGCCGAAACATTTATGACCTCGAGGGTGTCATGATGACCCGAGACACAATTTGATACATTTAGTTTCCGTAAGCTGCTTGTGCTGAACTCGTAATTCCTCTGCAATTTTTGTAAGTGCTGCATATGTCAACAGAAAGTTGACACTTAGTTATCATATCATTGTGTTGTAACTACCCTCAAACAGATTGGTTCCACAATCACTTTTTGTATCAGATTGGGAAATAGAAGCAGTCACCATTGAGTATTTTTGTTAAATACTAGTTCACTCATAAGGCAATTGTATTGTTCAAATTGTCTTAAATTTCTTAAAAAGTCAAGAGAGCTTTCAGTGATGAGTCATATAAAGTGGAAGCTATTAATCCTGCACAAATTGAAGCCCGAGCACAGGAGAGCTACCCAGCATACGTTATATCTTGACACATCATTTGACACCGAGTGTCAGGCACTACGCCCAAGACAAAAATGAAAAGTTATTCATTCCATCAGGCGGCAAAGGCACATATTTGCACAGTGAACTCTGTAAAGGTGTAAAAGGCGTAATTTAAAATAAACATGGCAGCAGGAAGAGACACCCGTAGCTGAAGCTGCTAACCATCAACGGGCCAACGAGCCTTAATAGATATTGTAGTATTCTGGCCAGCAGCAGCATTTTGGGTCAGCGTCAAGTTTTCTCCCGGTTTGTACTCACAGAAAATTACATTTTATAAATAACTGCAGTTACTGGGCGCTCTGGGTTTATTTTTGAACTGAAATTTTATAAGCTGTAAATTTCTGATGAGCATCAGCAGGAGAAGCAGTAGCGACACCTAATGAATATTCTTGTCGGCCTTTTAGAATTTTCTATGCATTAACTAAAATATAATTAAGTTGTTCTGTCGCCAGATCATTTGAAAGTTCCTTTCACTGTAAAGAGTTTTAAGTAAAACAATTTAATTTGAATCTTGTAAAATCATTTAATTGGATTCAATCATAATATATTTTACTATATGACGATTGCGGTTGCATTCTATATTCCTTTTTATGCTAAGAACTATTAAGAAATTGGGTTAAGTTGAGGATAAGATTATTAAGGGTTTTTGTGTTCTTTTTTTGCATCTAACGGGTTGTGTGAGAGTATCTCTAAATCAAGCATGTCTATAACAATAAAAATCTTTATGTTGAGTTTTGACTCCAGTGAAGCCCATCATCCTCTACTTATCATTCAAACTATCGAGTATTTTCATTTGCTTAACAAATGTTACTACCGAAAAGGCCATTTTAGCTAACTAGAAGATAAATAATAAATATGTATATTAAATATTGCGAGCAATTAAATTATTTTTAAATTATTCTTACACTTATATTCGTGTTCAAGGAGATAGGAAAAATACCGCCGGCCGTGAAGGTAATATTCTGTTGAGCATGGTGTAGAAAGTGTCGCAGCGTTGACTTATAACGAGGGCTCGCATCTTGCCAATTTGAGCTAAAAATAGAGAGGGCCAAATCATCGCAGTCGGAGTCGATTAGTGTGCAAATATAGCAGAAGGGAAATGTCTGACAGATGATTCCAAAAAAGTATATCATGCAGGATATGCCAGTCCAAAAATTCACAAAGAACATTAGATTCATCATAGTAATGCCATACAATACGCCAACAAATAAGAATTGCATACAAATAATTTGCGATAGGCAGGGTCTTATGAGGTTGCAGGCACTAGAGAATAAGAGAAAATAAATATATATTATTTTATACAATGTATAGAATTATTGGATTTGGTAATTACTCCAGTATTTGCTTGTGATCATCAATACAGTTTTTTAGATCCTCATAGTTCTGCTCCTCACATTTGCACGGATCAGTGCGTAAATTTTGAATGCGCTTCTTGAGCAAATCAATGTTCAAGCGAATGACCAAGCCAAACACTAGAGGATAAGCGTCATTTAAGTGATTTAGTGAGAGCGCTGATCCCATACAAAGAAATTCAAATGAAGAAGCGATCATTAAATTGGAAGTGCTAACTCTCCAGTCAAAATACGGAATATATATACGCCAAGGTGTTCGTCCTTTTAAGACCGCCGGGAATACGCTCAAAATTCCAAACGATGCATAGGTGACCAAAAAGAAAAGATAAACTAGGTTGCATAATCTCGCAGAGCGATGTACTGCAAGCTGCTCCTCTTCCTTTACACAACGTTTGTTCATCCGGTCCAGCTTATCCTTGAGCATTGTTAAACGCCAGGCGTTAAGCATGGTCAAAACGCTTTTCAAAAAGGCGCCAGGAGCATTCAAAGCGGCCTGCAAAGAAGTCAAAAGCTCGCCAGGTGTAAAAGTGTTGAACTCCTTCACATAGGTAATGAGCAATCCGACGTTTAAGTACAAGCAAAACGCAAACAAGAATATTTTGCAGAATTTGTTTATTCCGCAATACGAATATCTGCTGTTCTCTGACGGAGGCACCCAACCCACCACAATCATGCCACAGATCAAGTATCTTAATGAATCCCCCATTGACATACGATCGGTCGGAGTGGGCTTCCTCAAGTATTTTAGAATTACTTTCTCACTTTTCATAATTCAATTATTTTCTGCATTAACTACTTGACTCAACTGAAAATTAGACTTAACTGTTGATGTTGATGCGCTGGAGTGGTATTTATATGCACTCGTTGCCAGCTGCGACTGTTTTCATGGCTGTATAAAGCCCTATACCCTTTATGCTATACAATAACGGGCATCAACGACTTTTACAAAAGGGATAGGCAAATCGTACCCTTGCTAAAGTATTTATCTCAGTGACCAAGTATAACATATATGTATTCATCTTGCACTTTAAATTAAGCAGACATTTTAATGAGATATTAGTCAATCAACCCCAACAAAATCATGCCAATTGTTAGGTTTATATAATTATAGATTACATCTATGGCTATTATAACTAGTTTCTTGTGAAGAAAAAAAAATGCAGTATTGGGAAAATTGTCACCAGTTTGCATATTAAAGTAAAACCTCAGTGCAAAATTAACCAATTAAATTATATAACATATATTTATCTGCTTGTTGCTAATAAAACTCGGATTGTTCAAGTAAATGGCAGCATATTTTATAGATATACTGAGTTGCAAAAAAAAAAAAAAACATTTTAAATAATCAATTTTGAAGAGCAATTCAGCTTGGGAGCAACTTGTACGAGAACACAATTTTTTATTAACTGTTGCATACTTTACGAGACTGCCTCCTGCTTCTTCAGTTCCTGTTGCCAGGTGTAACTCTCTGTTGCCCCAAACTCAGTCCAGTCCAGAATGCTGTTCATATATCAAAAAAGAAAAGTTATTCAAAGCCGCGCAGCGCAGTGGCGTTTACATGGCCAACGTTTTGATTTATTTAAAGTAAGCAAAAGTTATGCCAAAAACGCCATAAGAATGGTAAATTATGCATATGCGAGTCCAGCATGAGTCCATAAGAGTATGTTGTGGTGGCATGAATGTGGGTGTGGCATACACCTGGGAAATAAGCAAAGTTTATGTGTGTTGAACACAGACAAAGTATTTCTCAAAAAATTGATTAATGCACTGGCCATATCATTTAATTAAGACTCAACGGCAGCCGCACACAGTGTCGTACTCCAGATGGTCAGAGTTCTGGGACAGCATCATCATTAATGCGCTGACCCACTTGGCTCATTCAACAATGCGACGCCTCAAGGTATGCAGTGCAAACATTTTAACGGCTACTGCAGTAGCCAGTATACTGGCTAAACAAGCGACACATCGCTCCGTTGTTATTGGCGCTAAGTTGCCATCAATTTAAGCAAACTAATCTGCTGACGAGGCTTCCAGCAACCAGCTGTTTTAGCCGAAGTTAGCTATTGATGTTGCTGTTGCTGTTGCTGTTGCTATTGCTGTTTCTGCTGATGATGTGTTGCTGCTGCTGTGCCAAGCATAACATAAACATGTATTTGCACAGGTAGCCAACAGGCCAACAAGCCAATAGGCCAAGTGAGGCCAAGCCCATCGTATGACACAGCACAACGACAACATGAATGTCAACAGCGAACAGCTTTCAAAATGAAGCTGCCACATCAGAGAGAGAGAGAGAGAGAGAGAGAGAGAGAGAGACATCGACACACGGGCGGACAGATGGATAGACTGGCAGACTGACAGACTGGCCGCCAAAACAGCGAGCGTGCGAGTTGTGGGCGTTGGTTTCATATGGAAAAGTGGCGAGGTCAGCGCGTAACGGGATGCAGAAACTAAGCCGCAAGTGCAGTAGCCGCAACAGCAGCCGGGAAATCATTTCTGGGCAATGTAAATTGCCAGGCTGAACATCATGGCTCCGAGCAACACAGCAACACAGCAACACGGCAGCAATAGCAAGCTAACAACAACCAATGACCAACAACAACCAGGAACAAGCATCGTCATTTTGGGCAGCGCATTTAAGTTGATCCAATGACATCAAATTGACATTTTATGCGCCAATTTTAAAACGGCGCCACGGCAACAGCAAAACTGTAATTATGTGGCCAAGGACGCGCAAACAGTTTATCCAGGCAACAGCAACACCACATTGTGAACCACCAACCAGAACTGTTCATTTGCTTTGGTCTGAAAACAGCACAAATTGAATGGCATTTGGTTTGACTTCAATTCCCGTTTAATGTTACCTGACCAACTTGATACATTTTAATACCTGAAGTCAATCAAATGCACTCCCTGCAATACAAACGCTTCCCTCTTCTGCAGTCATTATACACACAATATGCTTGGGAATACTTTATGAACTGGCGAATGTCCTGTTTTATTTCATTTCATTTAATTGCTAGTTACACTTACGGCTTACAGCCTATTAAACAGTTATCGATTGTCTCTTGTTGTGCTTTTATAAGTATTTAATACACCCTGCAACATCTTATTAAATAGTTGTCGATTGTTTCTGATTTTATAACACTTTTATACTCCCTGTATAATTTACAAATTTATAGAAGCAATTCATGAAGTTGTGGGAATGTTTGCTTACAAATATATTATTAATTAACAAATGTCGACAACAAAATTCGATCTTGTCAGGCAGTTATCGTATAAAATCTTGAATAACCACACATAAATCTCTATGAGTAGTGTATATTTTTATTGAGCACAGGGTATTTTCTGTGCCAGCTTTCCTCGCTCCTTTTTTGTACAGAGATTTTGCATTGGGAATATAACCACTTGCATTTAAATTAATCAAAATGCCAGCCGCACTGTAGCCTGTAATTTCATTTCAAACAGCACATATTGAGTTCTGGAATGTTGAAGAGGGAAAAGCAGATGATAAATCAATTATGGTTCAACTAAGTTATGAATTTCATGTAAACTATAGCAAATTGAATAAAAAGAATGCAGACGAAGTCTAATGTTGAGAAATAGTGATAAATATTCGATACAACCATTTCAAATTGTAGAGTTCTTAGCTCAACAATTAAAAAGGGTTTAAATGATATTCGAGAAATCCAAAAGAAATTACAAATGTTCAGGTTAAATATTTGGCAACTACATAGTATTTACTATATTTCTATATTTTTACTAAGAGTTTGTTTAGTAAGTGTGATTATTGGGGTTATTTATCATTAGGCAATCCCAGTGGTGGTTAAAGCACAAATCTACGCATAATTAGAGCAGCTGGCAATGGGGCACAGCTGGATTGAAGTTCAGCATCATTAGCCAACAGTAAAAAGGGCAAACTATTATTATGGCATTAATTTGTGGGCCACAAACGAAACAAACAGGAACAGTAAGAACAGTAAGAACAGCGCCAACATGACAAGTAACAATTGCAAAAGCAAAAGAAAATTAAAAGCAACTTTCCCAAGCGACTTGCTGGCAGCAATCTAATAACAACATGTTGCCCCCTTATGTGTGCACATGTGTGCGTATGTGCGTGTGTGTGTGTGTGTATGTGCGTAATTACATGACACTTGACGCTAAGCAATTTGTTAGCAAAAACTGTCGCAACAATAAAACAAAAAAAAAAAACTAGCAGGGCAGCGAGAAAAACAGTCAAACAAAAGTCAGAATTAAATAAAACTTAATGACAGCGCGCAAGCAAAGACAACGATGACGATGAGGAGCAAGAATTGAGACAACTGTCGGGTAACTCCCAGTAGATGTCAAAAGGCACAGCTCAAATTGCAGGACAAGCGACCCCGACAACCTCTCTGGCACCACCACCCTGCCCACACTTTGCCACCATCACCCTTGGCATGCAGTGACTTAGCTATGCGTGCTTTATGAACGACTGGCCTACCCCAAGACAAACTTAAATAAGCTGACAACAGAGACACAACTGTCAACTGTCGCGAGCCCCTGACAAGACCCCAGAGATAAATACTTATTTAAGGGTGTTCCCAAAAACCTAAGGCATTTTTGTAGCCAGCTACAGTACATATTTTATAAATTAAAAAAGCAACTGAAGATAATTGACAGTTACATTAGATTATTCCAAATATTTAGTTTTACACACTGAGCCCTTAAATAGTGCGCAAAGAATATTATAATCGTTTAGTGAAACTGTAAGTAAACAAAATCTATTAAAAATATATATTCTTAATCAGTGTCAGAAGCTGATTTAACTCCGTCTGTGCATGCATCCGTCTGTGTGAAATATATGGCTTTAAATTATTTTCAATATGTCTACCAACATCAATTTTTGATTAGTCAGTGTTTATACAAATTATTGAACAATATTAAAAAAACATTTACACTACAACACATTATTAATTGTTCATTGAACCTTTAATCAGACAGCATAACATAAAATTATTATATGAGCTATTAACTCGATTTATTTATTAAAAATCGTATTTCTTTTATTTTGTCGTGACTTTTTAAAAAACTTATTCGTTGAGCTTTTAGATAATCGAAAATTAAAGTGGCAACAACTATAGCGACGTATTTCTTGTGTGTTTGCCATTAAAATTTGCTTAAATATGTAATTACATGAGTTCAAAAATATATCACTTTACTTTTCTTGTTTTTGCTTAATAACATAAGCCGTATAAATAAGCCAAATTGTAAAATTGTTAAGTACTTTGGCGGCCAAAGTCGACAACAGTTTCTATATATTTTTTTCATTATATTCTATAATGCTTTCATGCCACGCACAAGCAATGTTTGGCTTTGTAACTGACAGCAACTTTACTCACACACACTCACACACACTCACACACGCTCACACACACTCAGCGATACACAGATATACATGGATGCAGGATTAACCCATAAGAGAACCCATCTACCAGCTATACACGGACTAATATTGTTTCACAGTTTTCACTTCAGTTCAGTTTTCGCAACGTTTTTTTTCCTGCTCATGACGTTGATGAGTTGTTGCTGTCTAAGTGTCAAGCGACGCGTCAAACTTTAAACTACACGCCAACACCCCAAATGAATTGTAGTTTGGTAATACGTGTAGTTTGAGAGTATTTTGTGTTTGTGTGTGTTTGTATGTGTATGTGTGTGTTTTGGTGTGTGCATCTGGTCGTGCTGTCGACACATTAATTTTTCGTCCTACACTCTTGGCACTCAACTAATCTGGGATCTGCGCTTGCTTTGACAGCATTTCCGTCGAGGCAAAACCACTTGACTGATACAAAGGTGTCTGGCTTTGTCTAACAGCTAACAACCAACAACCAACAACCAAGAGGAATCACAAGCAACAGTAGGGTATGTCTAGACTTTGGCAGCAACTCCCGAGCCGTCAGTGACAATTCGTATAAAAAAAAAATACCCAGGCAAAACACATTTCTATCCAGCTCAATCTCCCCCAAAAGTGCCAGACTACACGACACTAGATCTTGACGCTGGTGACTTGTCAACGCCCATGTGATAGTTAAATGAAGTAGTTCTCCCATACCTCAGTGGGATGAGCAAAAAGCACAATAAAGTTGAAAAACCCAACAAACAGTCAATCCCAGAATTTATCATACGCCTCTAGTCAGTGTTAGGCAATGCAATGAAATCCTTTTCTGTTTTTATTCCCATTTTTTTTTTTTTTTTGAGTTGAAAGTGCATTTTCCAAATTGCAAAGTGATTGACAACAACACTAGGAACACCCCAACGCCTACACTAACAGACCAGGCATCAACAACGACACCCACCACACTGCAGTAGCCTAAAAGGCTGCTACACTTAAACTCAACTCAACTCAAGTGGCCACTTTGTTGTATTCCCCCTTCCCAGCCCTGCCCCTACACATTGTGTTAAGCTCGGACCGAGCCGATGTTAAAACCTTTTGGCTTGCCGCTTGTTGCTGTGAGTGATTGCATTGAGATTAGGCGCGAGCTTCGGGTGAGCCAAGTGCATGCAACAAAGTCCAAATATGTGATGCAGATAACGTTGCACTTTTGCAAATTTGTGCAGCTGGAGAAGTTGCTGCCTCTTGTCAGACGCAGGACCGAGTGTCTGTCTCTAGCACCGACAACTGGCACAGGCAGCAATGGCAAAAACTGCATTCGAGCCAGGCAGGATGCCTTCTATTCTGTTGTTGTCTTAATAATGCATTGACAAGAGGCGCAGCAATATGTATGCGTTACAAGAAACACACCACCTGCGAGGGGTGATCCATCTAAAAGGTTTATCAAAAACTTTGGAAAATAACTCAAGCTAAGGGCTTTTTTTACCTCTTCCGTCAATACAAATTTGTAGGCGTTACCAGAACTTTTAAGAGCATATGGAACACGTTTCAAGGATTACAAAGCTCACTGAACTATAATAAACAAGGCTGCACAGCGGCTTAGAAATGATAAATTCCGCATTCCGCATGGAAATCGGATAAGATATGACCAAGTTAAGCCAATTTAAAGGTTTCGAAAGTATGAAAAAAATGCACATTGACGGAAAAAAATTTAATTTTCCAATTTTCATGCAGTATCAAATTAGAGGCCAAATTATGTTAAAATTGACATTCCGCAAATAAATTGATAAAAAAATAGAAGTTTTAAATTTTAATGCTTCTTATAATTAGAGTTAAGCTTTAAATTTTTGATAAAATCAATTTAAGCAACTCGATTGATTGTCTAGAAAATAATGGAGTTGAAAATCGCTTCCACGAAAATCGAGTTGTCAATTTTTTGTTGTACTTTTACATCAATAATTTAAAGTAATAACCAAAACAGATCTCATCTATCTTCAATTTATATATACTCTAATGACAACCCTCTGGTGTCCCTTCAATAGGCCACAAAGGTGCATTGAACTGCAACTGCTCAGCTGAAGTTGAGAGCAGAGGCATTCAATTTGCTTTCCTGTATTTTAGTTCAGTTGAGTTGAGCCGAGCTGAGCTCAGCTCCAGTTACGGGGCCAACTGGGTCAACTGTAACTGCAGCTGTACCAATTTTACCGAAGCTTTCAACTTAAAGTCTCGCAAAATATACTATGATCAAATATTTATTATATGGCAGAGAAACGCTGTTTGGCAGCCTGTTAAGTAAGTTGGGTAATGTTTGGGTAATGAGTATTTTCACTTGGTCGCCGTTGTTTCCGTTTCCGTTGCACATGGCGTATGAGCAATATGACAAATGAACCAGCTCTTATTGAATTATTACATATATTACAGTCGCCAGACTGTTTCTTTCTCTGCAAGTTGAAGTAACATAAGTATACTTTGTATACTTGTTTTTTTTTTTTGGCAACTGTCATAACGCGCCAGTTGTCAAGGCTGTAACTGTAAGTGCTGCTTCTGTCGCACGTTGTCAAATGAAAAATGAACGCGACAATTATCGTAATTGAACCAACCGGATCGGCCTCAAGGTTGAAATCAGTATACCGTCAAAATACGAAACGCGGGTGTGAGATAATGGTAAGATGCGATGAATGAATGGAAGTTAGCTCTGTACTTTGGTATAAGCTTCAAAAATAAAAGCTTTAAATTCCTTGAAAACTAATTAACTAAATGCAAAGCAGACAAGCATGAAAACTTTCAACGATTTATAACTTTGATATGATAATAGTAGACACATATCAGTCGTCTGTCATCTATCCAGAAACACAACAGTGGCAACAAAGCTGGACAAAACTTTTTCAACTGTATCAACAACAAAAACAAAAAAAAAAAAAACAACAACCCAAATGCCACAAAATAACAACATTTTTGACATCAGCTAATGCAATATAAGTCGCAATCTAGTCGCTATTTTTTCGTGGCTCTACCAGAGAAATGGAAGAACTCTCTGGCACTGTGGCCATAGCATTATATTGTTATTTTATGCAGAGGGAAGCTGAGGACGTTTTTTTTGTTGGGGTTTATGGAGTACAGAGAGAAACCTAAGCGACTAAGGCCATTTGCCAACTACAGATACGTTGCAAAATGCATTTTGTGCTGCCATTAGATAGACCAAATTATTGGACAAAAGCAAACGACAGAAACAAAAGCCCCCAAAATGCAGCTACCAAGTTATTATGGGTTTTATACGAATATTAAACGCTCTTCATATTTGTGAGGGCTCATATCATTAAAAAGATTTGCAGTCGTAACATAATTTAGGGTCGCTTCCACTACAATTTTACAATCTAATTAATTTTTTAATTCAACAATAAATATTTTAAATAATTTAATAATAAGATAAGCATTAACAGAAGTATACAGAAGAAAATGCTCAAGTTTGTCACTACTGAGATGAAATGTAATAGTTACAAGTAGCGCTGGAAATTGACTAATAAATTATTATAATACTTATTTTAAAAAAAATTATAGCCAGGTATTGAGTAAAAATGTAAGATACTCCAGTGGAACATTTTTTATAATTCCTAAAAGCTTCAACATTTTTAAATTATGGTAAGCTATTAAGTAGTTAATGCATATCTTATACTGTTTTGGCTTTTATTATTTGTCAAATAAATTTTATTGTATAAATAACTGATTCTAACGTTTTCTTTCTCATTTGAATCTCATTTGTATATCCTCAAACGCTTTGTCCATGTGTACTTGCTCAATCCAAACTAAACTATTTAGTAGAGTATTAAAAAAAAAAAAAAAAAAAATAGTAAAATCCTTTTGGTTGACTACTGTCAAGGTAGTTCTGACTTAGTCTCAGTTGCAGTCTCAGTCTAAAAGTCGGTTCTAGACCGAGTCTTAGTCTCTGGCTGTGCAGCTGTTGCAAATTTTTATGGCTCGCGGACACGTTGTGGGCGTTTTGGGGCGGGGACTGCTACTAAAAGTACGACAACTTTTGCCTTGGCACATAAAAGTAGCACAACACCAACAACAACAATTTTCAGTTTAAATCGCATATAACTTTAATGCTTTTACCTTTATGTCTAGCACTTTTACTACCCACCACAACTACAACTACGACTACAACAAAAAATCCTTTTTGTTGTTGCAAAGAAATTCCATTTTGAGTTGGAAAGTGGTCGTCAGACATGGCCACGCCCACAAAACTTAATTGAAAAATTCTAGAGTTCCTCACTGGCATCATAATTGAAAATATTTTTGTGCTAAATTCTGTGGCTACTGCAGGTTGAGGTGTATGCGAAGAACGAGTCGAAGCTGTCGCCAGGCAATTCTATTGTATAGCCACTAGACTTAAGAATCCTACTGGCCTGGGCAATGACAGTTACCTTCAAAAGCATGAGATTGCACATTGAATAGAGCTTCAAATGAAGCCCAAGTAAAATATTTGTGATTCCGAAAAGATTTACAATAGTTGGAAGTATTTGATTTTAATTTAATATTAAGTGAATTCGGCAAAATCTTATTATTCATTTTACATCGATCTAAACACAAATAGTTTAAAAGCAAATACAACAAAAAACTCTTCACTGTCAACTTTAACAGCATGCAATACAAAATTCTCTACAAAATTTGAAAACATTTTACAGCACAGCATTTTGTAATAAAAAACTATGCGAATGACTCTTGCCACCTGCACAAAATGTTCAGGTTGAGTTTAGTTCATAACTTTTTAATACCCTGTAAGCATTCAACATGGCAAAACAGCTCGTTTTGTATCTAATCTGGAAATTCTAAAGTTGGAGTGATAATGAAAAGACACGGAGTTTACGAGTGCTAGATACGGGATATCTTAATGTAAAGCACTCTTTGCTGCTTTGCAGAGAAATATTATAGTAAAACTTGTAGTACTTACAAATATTTAGGTATTGAGCTGGAGACACGTCCAAAAATCTCACATAATTGCTATCCATTTAAGCAACGCCTTCGCTTAGCTTTTGTTGCTTTTGATATTTATGACTGTCGCACGACGTCTAAAAAACCAACTCGAAGTCAGCACAAACCCAACCACAAACAAGTTTTAATGCACAACTTTTTAGATTTCCGTCATAATTTCTTTGCCAGCCTGATAAAGATTTGTGCATATGTGTGTGAGCGCGCGTATAGAAACGCCTCCATTACCACCATAAAGCATGAAGCATAAAGCATATACTTTAGCCAACAATAAACTCAACTTTATGCACTTTCAATCCCCCCAACTTGTATGCACAGATTTAACTGCCATGCCAACGTGTTCTCTCCATTTTCCCTCCAGCTTTCTCTCTCTTTTTCAAGCTCTGAGCCTTCGCTTGCCCGTTGTCTTAGCCAAGTTTGGCTGCCTAGACTGATGCGGAGTCCAACACTTTTAACGCCAAGTTTGTGATGTGTAAGCTGATTGCATTATTAAAAAAAACTGGTTTTTCGGAAAATAAAAAAATTTTAATTTATCAGAAATCCTATTAAATTTAAATAATAATAATTTACTTTAATTTAATTTGTTCATTGTCACAATATTCATTAGCCAATAGACCTTTTATATTTATTATTATATATATTATTATCCAAATAATTTATTAATATTTTACATACAAATATTTTTTTGTTTAAATCAAGTATTATCCTTCTTACCTATAGTGTAGATAATATTCAGTGCATATGGTTACAATGAGAGCTTCATGTCTTGTGTCTGCATCTAATGCATCTAATTCTCTCACGCTCCCGCCAACACGTACGTATACACATACGCTAATACACACATGCAAAGTTTTGGGTTTTTCATGACGATAAGAAGAAGAGAAGGAGACGGCGGTTTCCTGCCAACGAAAATTTATGCATGCTACATAATTTTGGGCTCTATTACTTTTCGGTTGGGCAGTGGAAGAAAATGAGGGAAAAAAGCAAAATATACCAATGAAATGGGAACTTAGTGGTAACTCGAATGCAATTCAATTTGATGTCAGCTTTAAAAAACGATGAAGCAAACAAATCACCCAAGAAAATCAAATAACTATAATTTACCTGGAGGGCTTTATCGCGATTGAGTTGCCAAGCTCGAGTCCTTCTACTGCTTCTCCTGACAATCCACAGGCGCGAAACTAAAGCACTTCGACTGATTAATTTATTGAAAACGACGTGCGACGCGCTCGGTCTTTTAGAGTAAAAAAAAAAACAAGACAACAAGAGTAAAAACAAAGAATGTAAGACAAAAATCATTCTAACGAAGAACGCAGGACAATAGCTGAAGCAGGATTCAAGGAAAATAGAGATGGAGCTGGTGCAGAAATCGAAGCAGCAGATGCTGCTGCTGCTGCTGCTGCTTCCGTTTGTCTCGCATCCGTTTCTGGCCAGCAGAATGGCCGAGATGCTTAAATTGTGATAAACTAATAAAGCGACAAACATTGCAAGGACGCACTGTCAGGATATTTACTTTTTACAAGCTACCTGGCACAGGCATAAAAATTCAAATTGAAAATGAAAATGAAATTGTTGGAATCGAAAGAAGTCGCACAGATCACGGTATCAGATAGCACCCGAAGCCCAAGCCCAAAATCAGGCAGACCCTCATCAGCGTCAGTTGCCTTAGAGGCAAGCACTGAATTCAACTTCCTCATCTACATTCACATTTACGTCCAGTTCATTTTCTGTTTCTGTTTCTGTTTCGGTTTCAGTTCCCAGTCCCAGTCAGGTGCTATAAATTTTGCTTGGAGTCTGGCTACGCAATTTAAATAGCTAGCAGGTAGTTTTTTGCCTGTATTCCTTGCCCTGCAGTTGGTAAATATTTAAGGAACTCTGCCGCAAAAAAAATAAGTTGAAAAAAAAAGGTGCAAAGTGTCGCCTTAAGCGACTGGCAATCTGTTTTGCATTAATTCATAAGCCGCTTGCGCCTGACAGGCCAAGGCGAGACTCTGGTGACGCCACTCGAACCACTACACACAGCTCTTGGGTCCTTTGGCCTTGTCAATATTTTTGTACACCACCCACGTCGTATTTTTATGCGTAACTCACTTGCAGTGGCATAACTTTAATACCCGGTTCCAGCCCAACTGTTTGTACTTCATTTGCCTTGCATTAAGCTCTCGTCCTTGCTGCTGGCTTGCCTGTGGTCTTGGCCCATCTTTAAGTGCAGTCGAGGTCGTCCTCTGGACAGACATTTGGCGTAAAAGTTTACTTAGGCTCAATGCTTTTTAAGTAAGTAGCTGCTTTCTGGACGACTTGCCAGTCGGTTGTTGTTGCTGTTGCTGTTGCTCTTGCGGCTGCTCTTGGCTGTTTAGCTTTCACTTTGGCCGCATTAGTTTTTTGTTGCCAAGTCGTATACTTAATATTGTGGCAGTCCTGTGCCCAGTTTGCCTAGCATCCCTCTGCTTGTCCTTTTGGCTAAGGATAAGCTTCAAGTGCATAAGCTATACCTTAAGGCGTCATTTTTAAAGGTTTCTTTATCCCTATTTAACACATTTTCGATTATATATAAGAATATACAAGGCGAACAAAGAATAAAGTCAATTGAAAGTTACTATTTCAATATCTCAATCAGTTTCAAACTCGACAAAAATATGTATTTTTTCCCATACAACTTAATCTTGCACATGTCTCTATTTCAAACATTTACCATACCCACATCTTATACATGCGCACTCATCGTTACAATTTATGCTTTCTTACGCTTTAAAGCAAAAAAATCACGCATACGCTAACCTAAAAGGAGTCTTAAACAAATAACAACAACAAAAAATTGCTTACATGACACATTTCTATTAAGGCTGTCTTTAACAGCAACTTATTTTCAATTTTGTTGATAACAGACTGTTAAATTCGAGCTCACAGACGCATGCACACATACAAACATAACATACCCAGTGAAGGCAACATCTTGCTCATCACTTGAGCGGAAGTGTTGGCAAATGCAGTGATTTTCAATCTCAATGCGACATTTTGATTATTTCCATGTTAGCGTGTGAGCATTCCAGCAAAAAGGAGAAAAAATGAATGTTATGCCACACACACACACGCACACACAGACACACACATAAACGCATACACCCATGACATCTGCAGCAAGTGTCTCGGCGCACGTTTGCCGCACCGGAAGCAACGCTTGTGCAAGACGGAAATTACTTTATGCTACACACAATGTCATCGATGCCGCATAAGCAGCACTGAGCGTAGAACATAGACCGACTTAACCAAGAGAAAAATATACAAAAAGAGAAGGAAATAGATAGAGAGAAAGAGAGAGAGAGAGAGAGAGAGAGAGTGCATGGAAGTAATACGATTTCTTTTAGATTATGATTGCATGCTCCACATTCAGCTGCAGCTTTCAGTGGCAACGTCATTCGGTCAACCCTTTAAGAAAAGGGCCGGAATTCGAATGCACAGCACGCAGCAGTCTTGAATGCGTGAGGATCTCAAATGAATTTAATTAGAAAATTTTGCGCTTCTTCGCGGCCACAACTTGAGCAACTTGCAACTTGCTGCTTGCAGCTTGTTGCCAAAAACTTTGCTTCGCTGCGAACCAACAAGCAAGAAATAATAAGACCCGCTTTCAAAGCAAGTATTTTTCTTAATTTTTGCCACAGTTTTCAAGCGCATAAGTTTTACAACAATGGTCAAAACTAATGCCGATGCTGCAATAAAAACTAAATATGCAGAGTAAAAGATTTTTAATTAAATTTGATTTTAATGAAAAAGAAAGAGATCAATAAACAACTTGATTGAAAACTACACTTTTTAAACTGTGAGTCTTGTCGTCTTACGCTTAGTATTCTTTATTCTACTTTGAAATACAACTAACTGAATTAATCAAATTTTAAATAAAATTAAATTTATCCAAAAGATAACAATATGATCTAAGTTAACATTCTTAAAACTTGTTTACACATTAAGTTCGATACATACAATATGTATCGAGGCTAACTGGCAGGAAGCAACGAACTCTTGTAATATCAAGTATACGCCCACGAATGCTACGGCTCATAAATGTTTCGCATTGTCTCGCACGTTTTGCCATGCCAAAAAGTTGGCTTTGAATTACAAAATAAATCAGCAGCAATGTGACTTTTTAATGTGTCATTGTTGTTCTAACACACACACACGTGCTTGCATGCATACTCAACCACAATCCAAAGTCACACACATATTTGCAAATGGGATGCTGGGCAAAAAAGAAATAAAAACAGTTTATAGAAAGCAAAGCAAGTGGCAACAAGAAAAACTTGTCGCTGCTTATTTTTTGTACAAATTGATGTTGTGTTTGACAGTTGAAACTTGCAACAAAAACGACGCCAAATAAATAAATAAAAACAGTTACGGCCAGAACGACAAGGACAACGGGCGGAGCGGAGCGGCGGTTTGGAGTGGGGGGACAGGCAGTGATGTAAAAAAGCGCTCCAAAAATGTTTTAAAATTTACACAGTTAAATGTAAAAGTTTTATTTTCGTTTGCAAATGAATTTCTGTAGTGTTGCGTTTTGCAAGTTGTTTGCCATTGTGCCAACGTTAGACAGTCAAGCCAACTTGCCAGTTTGCCAACTTGCAACTGCAGCAATTGAGCCAACGCCCAACTGTTACATTTATACCCAAAAACATAACAAAAAACAAACCTGTTGGAAGTCAATTTAGTTCAATTTTTTGTATATCCTTTATTTTTTGATTTTTTGCTTTGGTGTATTTTTGTTAGCCATTTGATAAAACACAAAAGTTGCTACAAGTGTTTTTTGCGTGTGAACTCTTTGTGCTATCATGAAATACACAGACAGCTGCTTAGTTTCAGCTACTTACTTATGACCAATAAACCAAGTATCGTGACGTGTGAGCAATTTCGTATGCATTGCTCATACGCAGCGTGTAACTGAGCTTCATCAAATTCTATTATATGATTATAAAAAAGATTGTTTTATAATGCTGCTGATTGAATTTAAAATTCAAGCAATTCGCACTCTTTTTTCAGATATTTTTCAGTCAAAATGTCAACAATAAATCAGAAAACCTTAACACTAATTAAATGCAGCCACGTAGTTTAAAAAACCAGCAGCAATTTACCAGCCTATTTGCGGCGCTCATCTGTTTCAAACGGCCAACAGCAGGGATCGACTTTTAGTTCTGCCATCAAAGTGCAACTAAATTAACTAATTTTTCAGCAAAAGCCACTGACCGAAGGACGGTCAGCTCAAGAGATTGCGAATCCACAGGAGTCAACAAAGTTGCCAAGCGTGAAATTGCAACATCAAAAAACCCTTCAAAAAACGGAACAAAACAAAAACCAGCTTACCCAAAGTTAAACTGAAGCACTAAAACTATAATACAATTTACTAAAAATAGTAGACTAACCCTGTGCACAAAGGAGCACTAAACAGCTTGTGGTACACGCACAAATACATGCACATACATGAAGAGACAGGGACGCTTTGGGAGTGTCATATGTAAATTCTCCCCTGACGCCATTGACAAAGACACTTGAATGCATAAAAAAAAAAAAAAAACATACAGACAAGCCCGAAAGCGGCGCACTATAAACTCAATGTATACATTTAGGCACAGAGCGCTATAAATTGTAGCATACTTTCGGCCAGCTTCGGCAAAACTCTAAAACACAGCGCTCCACAAACACACACAAACACACACACACACACACGCATATACCCTTGCCCTACCAGGCATATCAAAAAAACATTGAAGAGGAAACACAACATGAAGAACAACAAAAACGGCAAGCTGGAACTTATCTGTGTGCCCTTTTCCGGGTGGTCTCAACGCCGCTGTTGCAATGACCCTAATAACTGTCTACGGGCATGTTAAGTGTTGGCGGTGACATGCCACTGTCATGTCTATCTATGTCTGTGTGTTTGTGTGTGTATGTGTTGCAATATATTGTCTATATTTCTTGTGAGCAAATAAAGCGACAAATAAATAAAGCTGCTAAAAAGTTGAACGAATAAAAATTCAACGACTGGTCGTCAGACACGACACGAACAAATGCTAAAAATGTCAAATTGTGCCTAAAAGCCGACCGCAATATTTTGTAGTCGCTCCCCCTTAAAAAAAAAAATATAAAACTATTCCCAGCCTCCCAACTCACACCCTCTCTCGCTCTCACTCTTCCACTCTCTCTCTCTCCCTCTAACTTGCTGCGTTGTTTTGTGTGTTTCGTTGCTCTGCAACTTTTTCCATTTACTTTGGCTCATGCATTTTTCAAAGCACAAACGGCAAATTGTTTCTCTCGCTTCTCCCTGTTTCCTTAAGTGTTATTTATCTTTGGCTCCCACGACATTACTCTAGTTCTCTTCCAAGCAGCAACCCGGACTTGAGTTGAGTCGAGTCAAGTCTCCGGTGTCTCGGGGTTTGGGCTCGCGTAATGTACGGCTGGGACTGAGGACTGGGACTGAGCTTTAGCCTGGCACTGAAACTGGCTGGGATATGAAAAGGGATAGGGGGATGGCGATAGCTGAATCAACGCACGCTGCCATCTCAATTGTCCAGTTGTACAAATATTAACTTTGTCCAATTTTTGTTTTGCATTGAGTGCTGCAGTTCAACTGCTGCAGCGATTTCAGCCTCCAATTGTTAAAGTTTTAGTTTTATTTTCATGCTTTTCTTCTGCCCTCTACTGCTTGACATTTAATTATATTTGCGCCCAAAAGTAGACAATGAAAAGTTAATTTGCCCAAAGAACTTGCCTAGCCAACACGTACTGTTGCAGTTGTCACCAACTTATTGATGATGATTGAATTAAAGTCAACTAAAACCTGACAAACTCCAACCTGAACCGCACATTTCACTTCTATTTTTTTTTTGCGGTCGTCCTCGCCCGGATCACAGCCTCTCATGGGTCCACGCATTTGCATTGCACAAACGTTTCAAATTTGGTTTTTCTCTTTGCCGCAACGCTTTTTGTTTCATGTCGTTTCGTTTGATTTTGGCCATAGCTTTATTTGGCTTAGAGCCGAGCTGTGTGCCCCACTAACCTCACTCTCTATCTGCCTCTTGTTTCTCTACCTGTCTATCTCTCCGTATGCGAGGTGAAAAATGACATTTCCATTAAAGTTGCACTTTAATAGTTGCAAGGACTTTAAATAAGAAATAATTAAATTTTAGCCACATTAATCATTTTGATTTTGTCTCTTGATTATGTATTTAAAATTTCCTGCTAAACTTTAATTCAATTAATTATTATATCAACGGCCTATTATAACTGATTTAATGACTCCAAAAAAATTATGCTTAGATTAATCCACTGGAAAATAAAGCAGCGAATATTATTTAAACCATAATATTTATTAAAAGAAAATTTAGGAACTGGTATCTGGGTCCGACTTCAACGACAAAGTCAAAGAACCTTTATTAAAACTGAAGTATAATTTTAAAACTTAACTTTAATTCTTGTTGAATAACTGTCGTGAACCTTGCCACCGTGTCCAGATCTTGACAGTTGGCAAATCATTTACTGGTTGGGGTGTAAGCTTAGAATACTTTTTGAACAGCTTTATCCCCAAAGGCATTTGCTATTATAGTTTATGACCTAAAAGCTGTCCCATATAAAAAGTAAATTACATTAGAAAAAGAGCTGCACAAACGAGCTTAACACACAGAGATGCCACAGGCAAAATCTAATAAATTTTATTACAACAATGACATAAAATGTTAATACATATACATACTATATGTATGTATGGCGTGAAACACGAACAGAATATGTATGCGAAATATTTTGTAATTTATGCAAAAATTCGCATATTTAAGTTAAATGTAAATATATGAGTTGCACATGAAATTGAATGCCCTGTAAATGTCGGATATTGCCAAACATGGAGCTGCTATAAAATTCTAAAACCACAAAAAGAACAACCAAAAGAATTTGACAAATAAAAGTTCTCATGTTACCAACAAAAAGAATAAAAATAAATATTTATAGAATGTAGCGATAAAAAATAAATACGTATACATACATATGTATATAACATATATGACACTTTTTAAAACATAAAGTTGCACGAAACGTATTTTTTTTTTTTTCAAATATATAGACAAAGACAGGGAGAAGAAAAAACAAGACTAAAAGCGAAAACTTAAAAAAAAAACAAGTGGAAAATGCTATAGTCGAGATCCCGACCATCGGATACCCGTTACTTATTTCAATATATATAAAAGTACTTTAAAGAAATTACTTTTATTACTTTGAAAACATTAATTCGCCATTACTGTTGCTCTACTTGTTTGATCTTAATGCGGTTCAGTGGGACAGTAGATAATATTACTAGATAACGTTAATTACCATAAAAACGTTATCTGTTAAATTAAAAACTGTGGATGTGGTGGTTTTATTCGTGATTTGTGCGTGGGTTGTATAACAAAATGTGTGCCAAATTTGGTTACTCTACCTCTTATAGTCTTTGAGATCCTTTTATTAATACGGATGAACAGACAGACAGACGGACAGACCAGCATGGCTATATCGACTTGGATGTTGATGCTGATCGAAGAGGCCTCCTTCCTTTTACATAACAACAAACACAATATACCCTTTTAATTATTTTTTAAGTAACAGGTATAACAACATCAAACACAAACAATGTCAAGTGCGGATGCTAGTCGACAAAACCAAAAAGTCGAAAGACATAAGGACGCAGATCCTTTGTTTGGCTATGTACGTGTAAATGTTGCCACACATCGCCAAGTCTATGTGTATGTGTGTGCGTTTGTGTCTGTAAGTATATAGGTGAGTGGTGGTGCATGTGTTTGCCTACAATTTTGTTTGTTTTATTGACAACAACAAAAAAAATACTATCTAGAATTTGTTTGTTTACTGTGTGATTGTTGTACCCTGCACATATTACAAATGCACAAAAAGGTTATGATATCGTTATGAGACTGATTAGAAATATTAAAATAAACTTGCATATATTGTTGTCTCAAAATCAGAATAAAGGTGTGAAAATATTTTCAAGCTTACCTTAAGAAGTTTTAATTTGACCACAGGGTACTTGCATTTCGAAAACTATGAACTTTTTTACCATGTCTGTTCTGAATTTTTTTTGGCATATTTACATAATTTTTTTATAGTTCCTTTTATCTTGTTGTATGCTAGTTGTTGCTTTGCACCGACAATATGCATATGCTGCAATAGTTTAAACCTGTCGCCTTGGTAGGGCTTAGTCTCTGCCTGAGCATAATTTAGCTGCTAACTAAATCTGCGAATTTATTTTACTAGCAAAGAGAGCGAATGATATCATTTTTTATTACAAATTGGCTTATAAAGGCTTTTAAGCAACTTTATTATATCATAAGGTCAATTAAACGCAAACAAATATTTATATATTATGTATATAAATGGATACAGCTATTCACTACAATATTCCTTCAAAGTTGAGTACAAAAAGTATACTTCATTTTTCATTTAAATTTAACCTACGTGTCAATAAAAGAAAATATAATATTTTTTATTTTTGGAATCCTTCTGAATTATTTATCAAATATATGGGACAAGTCGTAAAGCTTCTTTGAGTTTAATTCTTTTGATTGCCAAGAACTGAGTAAAGGCTTAAATAATTAATTGATACGTTTGCAAAAATTCAAAAACTAATTGCCAATTGCATAGGACTTAAAATTGATATACATATTGACAAAAACCATTGAAAAAGTAATGTGTGCATGGATATTTTAAGATAGAAAATAAAATTTCTATTAAACTTTGCACATGCCACATGATTGATGGCATATTTATGTTGTGCTTCTGGCATTATTTTTGTATCAAACTGAAATTGCATCCGGTAATCTCATAGGCAATACTGTAGATAGCTTAAGTAATTGTTATTTGGCTGCGTCTAAGAGCAGTTACTAATTGCTGAAATTCTAAATTGGTAAAATGATATCGTGCAGCAATGCAACAGCAGCCGCTGGCAACTTAAACATAGTCATAGACTGGCAATGGCAATTGCACTGTAACTAGGAATGGGATGGATGAGACTGGGATTGGGATTGGGATTGGCAGAGGGATGGGGACAGGAACCAGGACAGGCACTGGTACTGCAATGAAAATAAACCGTTACCACAGCATCAATTGAAACTCAAGCGTCGAGCGGCTGCCAAACCTTGTACAAAAGACCCCAAACACACACATGCGGCACACACTCGCACACCTTTTCAATGTATCTACACATTTTCATGTAGCTCCCATGTTTGTATTGCTCTGTGTGTGTGTGTGTGTGTCTCTATATGCACTTTTCAATAAATCGTTCAGTGCTACAATAACACGACTTGCCCTTCTCTGCTGCGCCCGAAAGTAGGCAACATGAGCTGGATATACACTATGGCTAAAATACTATAGATGGGATAAACGTGCAGGTAACATGATTTTCATCGCGATTCAAGTGGCCAACCGCAACCTGCTGGGCCTGGTCTGATCGCCCCTGACCACCACAGCCCAAATGCAGTTTGCATTTTCTAGCTTAAAGAGATTTTCATTGCAATAACCTAACCCGAAACTCAAGTCTGTCTCTCTTAACGAGAATGTTGATGTGTGTGAGAGCCTGCAGCAAACCAATATGCAGCTGACCAGTTTGAATTGCCAGCTAACTACCACACACATACACACATTTATATCCACATTCACAGTCTGAAACATATACAGATAGATAGATTCGTATATCTGCATGTACATATATGTGCAGAAAATAGTCAGGTCTAATCCCCTGCAAAAAGCAGCTTGTATATACATTGAGTTCATTCATTCAATCAATATTCAGCTGTTGAAATCGCGATTTACGCGCATATTGCGCAAATAACAAATGAAAAATGCACGACTGGCGCATCAAGATTTATCTTTTGAATCCAGCTTGCAAAACTCTTTTCAATAGCTTTCTAATACATTTCTGAATTCTTCGTTTTTGTATTTTTTTTTTCTCTTTAGCGGGAGTAAGTAAAGCATGAGAACAAAATGCAAAGAGTTTCTAGCGACGCCAATAATTGGCATTAATTCAAGTGATGAGATAGCGAATAGTGGAGACAGCCAAGTTGAAAGATAATCAGCTTTCGACTGAACTCTTTTATCCACATTCCGCTAATTAATATCCAAGCACGGGAATCAACTTTACCCATTATAGCTTAATTAAAATATATTTTCAATAAATACAAACAGCAAAAATACATCTGAACAAGCTTTATAGTCAAACAGTCAAATTTACAGCTACAAATATTTTAATACTTTTAATTTCAATAAAATAACCGTGCATATAAAAAAACATAGTAAAATTGTTCAACAGAAAAACCGTTTTTAAAAGGCGAGCAAATTGTGCAACTTTATTTGAACTTATAACTCAATTAATAACTCATTTTGGCTATGAACAACAGGAACTTCACTGGCAGAGCAGCAGTTGGTCATCAAATGCAATTTGCGGCACAAAAAATCACAGCTAACAGCTCCAGGCAATGTCCACTAAACGCTTATAGTAGGCGCACATCATATTCCAGCCGAACTTTCGTAAAAAAGTAACTTAAATGAATAACCAGCTATATGTAGAAGGGGTGAAAATGAGTTTCAGCTTTAACCGAAAAAAAAAACAAGCAAAAAATACTCTATAATTTGATTACACACAAAAAGCTGGACAGCTACAAAAACAGCACAAGTGCAACTATAGCAGCGACAACATTGTAATTCAATTTCAAGCACGGGAAGTGCACACAAGCAGCAACAAGAAAAACAAACGTAGCTGCTAATGAAAGTATCAACATTTGATGAGGAGAGAAAGGCGAGCAGACGAAGGAGAACTGAAAGAGAAAATATTGAGAATAGCGATAATAAAAAAACCAACAAATTGAACACTTAGGCGTTTAAGCAGTAAATTAAAATTAGTTTACTGATGATGATTATACTAAATAATGAAAAACAACTTCGATAGACAGTCTCTATTATCAGCAGTATTAAAAAAGATGGGTATCTGAAAATTAAACTTTATTTAAACAGCTTTGTGAGAAACAAAGCTAACGATTTAGTGGTTAAAATAAGTCTTAAATGCCTCATTTTAATTTTAGAAATTATATCAAAAAAATATTTCAAATTAATTATTACAGATCAATCTGGCTTAAAAGAAATTTCTAACAATATATTACTTATTTCTTAAGTAACGCGTATAAAAACTTAGGGAATTCAAATCACTTTAGCGGCTTTGTTACCTAATTTATTCTAAATCAAATATCACTGAATTTAATGATACTCAGCTTGACTTAATAATGTTGTTAATAAAATTGTATAAATGGTTATCTATCTTAGTTTTGTGGTAAACTATTTACCATAATTACTCAGCTAATCAATTGGGGTGGGTGGAAGGCGAAAAGGGCCTTTTTAAGTCTGTTATATGCTTGAGTTAAATGCAAATAGGCTGTAAAATACTTGGCGCAACTTCCTGTCAAACAGTTGGCTTTTTGACAAACCGCCAGAAATGGCATATGCAAGTTTCGGGTGCAAAGAGCAAGAGCCAAGGTGAGGCGAGAACGAGAGCGAGGAATCCTTGTGAGTGATGTAGTGTGAGAGGCTGTGGCAGGAAACGGAAATGCGCATTTACACGTAACATTAACTGCTGCCAGTGGCTCGGCCAGGAGCCTACAGTAAGGCAAACAAAAACGAGAAAACCGAAAAACGCAAAATCAACAAACAAACAGGCAGGATACGAGTACCACCCAGTCATCCATACTACTGACAAATGGTAATGGTAAAAGCATTAAGGTGTACCCAATTCCCGATGATTTAGCCGTGTGTGAAGTTATGCGCTAAGCGATGTCGACGCTAACGCTGACGCTGACGATGACGATGGCATCTTCAATATTTGCATAAATCCTTCAAAGCACACCGAGTACTTCAAAAAATATTCAAGCGGCAGCGAGTGCGGGCGTTACATCGTTTTCGTCTAATGTCTAATGTGGCGTATGCTTAATGTGAGCAATGACATTTAAATTCAACTTGCAAAGCAGCACAAATATTGAGCTGCTGTTCATTCGATGGCATTTGTGAACTGATTCGCGCTATAAATTTATATGGAAAATACAATTCAATATACTTAATATTTTATCAAATATTTAATGAATTTTATTAATTAATGAAACTTTACTCAAACTCGTTTGAAACTTGGAACGACTTTAAAATCAATTCTCTGTCCCTGTTATTCATCACTGCAGTTTATAAAGGTAAACAAGAGCAAACGAGTGCTGCCTTTGGAGCAGCTTCATCTCGCTCTCTTCTCTGTTTTGCTTTGCTCTGTCTTTCTCAGCATTACTTTGGTCGTTGCCTTTTGCTCATTATAACGCCGTTGAGGCGGGCTATTAATCATGAGCTTATTGAGGCATAAACGCGTTGAGCCACAGCGCCCACGTCTTTGGCATTTGGCGCCTTGGGTGTTGCCACTCTCACACTCACACTCACACACACACACGCGTACACCACATTGCTGTGTGCCTCTCGCGCTGATCCAATTGTTGTTGTTGCTGTTGTCAATGTTGCATCGCTTTAATAAATATTCATTTGATTTAAAGACTGAATTTGTTGGCTGGTCGATTGTTAGTGCTGCTGCATTTTGAGTTATTGTACGCACACCTGTTTGACGACTTGACACTGTCAAGTCACTAACAGCAAATCACACAGATACACACAAGCACTCACACTCACACACACACACACAAATGAAAGAAAACACTCTCAACCGCAAATTTACATAACGCCTGAAGCGTTTGTGCTGCTCCAAGCTGTCATTGTCATCTGATATGACCAGGAGGAGCACACTATATACGAGTATAAGAGACGAGACGCTCTGTTGGCTGGCAAACCCAAACAATAGCTGTCAAAGTATCTCATGACAGCAGCCACACGCACCACACACACACACTCACACACCCTTACACATAGCTGCACTATAGCTGACACACATGCAGAGCAATCACTCATGCCGACAGTGGGGGGGGGGTGAGAATGTGGGGCTCATCGGCAAGTAGCAGAGTAGACATTGCCCCAGCTTTTGATAAGTGCCCCCGTTGGGTGCTTTTTACATAAGCGTCATGCATTTATGTTTATTCAAGTGTCAGCCAGCCGATGTCTATGGCTGTGTGTATGCACAAACACTACCTAAGTATTTACGTACACACACACACAGACCAAAAGCAGAGCATTTGGCATGTAATGATTTATCGACAATTGTTGGCAACACACTCTCGCCAAACACTTCGACTTCAATTTGTTTGTCTCTCTGAAGGTAAATGCACTTAACAAGACCCCTGCACTCACAACAACAGTTCAGCTTCAAGGGAAAATTGTATAAGCTCTGGTGTAATTGTCTTTAATTTACGCGGATTTCATTATAACTAGTTTCAGTTGAATTTTTCAAATATTTCAGAAACCAAATTTACTTTCTCCTTTTTCATCCTTGTTTAACGATGAAGTTGGCCTTATTAGACTATAGATTTTTATACAAATCAGTCTACTAAATCTTAAAAAATAAATGTCATTGACTATGTTTTTTCATTTCACCCTTTGCTATCTTAAGGGTACTTGACTGAAATAAATTGTACAAATGAAATGCATTAAAAATAGTTATTATTTAGTTTCACCATCACCCTTCGCATAAATTGCTTAAAATTGCTACATTAAGCATACGCGCATAAAATATCTATAAAACACGCTTAAAATTAGTGAACAAAAGACAAAGATTCAGTTAGGGAGCTAAACTTTCTTCCATTAAAGTTGTTTTTGTTTTCTGCATGTGGGTGTGTTTGTGTGAGTATGTACGAAAAGGTAGCCACTTAATAGTCAACTTAAAAGCAACACTTTGAGAAGAAAAGGCGTGGCAAGTTCTTAATTCTCATTATTTTGTGGAAAACAACAAAACTTGTTCACCAACTTTTCCGCGCATAATAATACTCATCATAATTATTTAACATGAAAAGCAAACTATAAAAATCCAAAAATTAAACTGATGCATTCGAGCACTTTACAGGTTACAATCTTGCACTTTAATGTGGCAAGGCGGACATCGCAAAGACGGCGGCAGTCGGGCTTATTTATATGGCCTGCACTTGCAATTAGTGTGGCAAGCAAGCACTCGGGGCTACCGGACAGCTGCTAATTTATCGTTTGTTATGTTTAAAATACAAAGAAAATAATTATATATATAGTATGTATATGTATATATAAACTTATATATAAGAATTTCAGCAGAGGCCACAGCCATTAACGGCCAATGTGTTAAATATTTTGCGAGCAGACAAAAATATTTGCTAGCTAAGAAAATGGCGATGCATATGTGTATGTGTCGCTGTGTGCGTGTGTGTGTGTGTGTGTGTGTGTTACTTTTAAGCCATTTCCCCCTTTTTGGGTTTTCGCTTTGCTTTAAAGCTGCTCTAACATTATTGCGGCACATTAATCACGGACAGGAACTGCTGCCTTCACTGACTGCCGCCCCACCACCACCGCTGAAAGCAAGAGTGTTTTAGTGTCTGCCTTCTGTACTGTCAAGTGGTCGCTGGCAGCTCTAAAAGCAGACTACAAAATATATGGCCAAAGCAAAGCATAAAATTAATATGAAATTAAATAAAATTAGCTAAATGTGTGGCGAAATGATAATGGGAGTAATATTTAATGGCAACTCAATTTGTTTACCCACATGCACATTCGATACACGTATTGCCTGTTAAGTGTGTCGGGTCAAATAATTGTACCCACCGCTTTGTTTGCCATCAATAATTATGCGTAAATTATGCACAACGAAATGCAAATTGTAAACAATAATGTGGCAACTGAACACTGTAACAATCTGAACATTGCATGCCCTTATTAAATTATTGAAACGTTAATTTACTACTCAATTCATAAAAAAACTTTATATCATTAGATTAAGTATCAGAAGCACAGAACATAGCTAGAATTCAAAGTCAAACTATTCCACATTATTTTTCTTAGCAAGCCAGTGGAAGTAATAAAATTCATACATAATTTATTTGCTAATCAAATGAATCGTATATAAACCAGCAAATGTAAACAAAAGTACAAGTAGCCTTGCACTGGGTGAGAGTGCTTAGCAATACCCTGTCGTCTTCCTTAAGGCTACATTCATACTTTCACCATCCAACAAGGCAGAGATTCAAGCATCTGCCTCTATGTCACACAATAGCAATTTATATTTAAATTGCGTATACTTAATATGTCCCATGATGAATATGTCCTTATAACCAGTTGTAAAACTATAGGGTATTTTAGCCCACACATTTTGTAGTCATTTTATAACTGTCAGTTTAATACAATTATGAATTTAGTATATTAAAAATTTAGCTTGAAGCTCATTGAATTTAATTATACAAATGAAAAATGAATTGCAGTTTAAAAGATAAACTCACATAAACATACACATATACTCTAATGTAAATGTTCACAATATATGTGAAAATTAACAAATTTTGTAATATGAATTTAATTGTATTACCATTGAGATGTGATTCTCATATTTACTTAAATGTTTTTACTTTGAAAGTTTGTAGTGTTTGTAGTCTTTCTATGTGTTATAAAAGCATGATAATGTTTTACTCAGTTGCATTCTGAATAACTGACTATGTTCAAATACATTCAAAGATGTAGCAGGATATCTCGTAGTCAAGGATCTTTCTTGGTTATTTATTCTAGTTTGACATTGAAACTTGCATTACCAGAAAATCATATTGTTAGACGTCTTTGTGATTATTAAACTTTTATTGTGCCACTTTTTTATTGTTGACCGTGATATTGTAAATCATAAACCGGATGGTGCGCGTCTGTAGTGGCATTATAATTCTTCCATACGCACACACACTAACACACTGGCACACAAATACATAAATTGTATTTACTGTCGCATGTGGCGGTGTTATGCGAATATAAAAAAATATGCATTGCATATCGCTTGGCTCTGTAAGCCGCATATTTATTTATTTATGTGTTGCTAGCAAACAAAAGGCATTTGGCATTTTATATCTTTCATATTATATGCCATGATTCCATGCGAGTTTTTCCCGATGACTGATGCCCCATGAAAGGGTTATGCCGATGCACGAATTAATTCAATTCGATTTTCATAATACGTTTTCAATAGCAATGATGTGCATGATACGATAAAACTAGAATGTAAAAAAATATATATATAAAAAAAAAGTCCAGAATTGTGTATAGTAAAACGATCCAACATTTTCCAAACTTAATTACATGAAAACATATGTGAAAAAATCGTCCAAATTAAATACAATACGCCAAAGATATTATTTGCACAAATAAAGTATAAAACACAAATTTTAAAAAACTTTTGAATATAATATAAGTATTGTAATATACCGTTGTTTGTAGTGAATTCAACCAACAAATATTTTCTATAAATTTTACCATATATTTACTGCACAAATTTTCTATGTAATTTGTAAAAATATTTGCGGCTTGTAAGCCGACTAGTCTTAAATACGGCACTAAGCCGAGTGTTAACAACATATTGAATTAGTACTGGCATTTTGTGTTTATACTTAAGTTACTCGAGTGTTTCCATGGTTAATGCTCTAGAAGCACGTTGCAACTTTAATTTAATCACCGTATAAAATATGCAGCAAATGGAAAATGTTGTTATTCAATTTGATGCTGAATGAACTGATGTGTGTGCCATTTGCTGGCTGTGAGTTGTGAGTTGCGAGTTGCGCTTTGCAATGAACGTGGGCTATATGGATATGAGTTCGGTTCGTTACTGTATGGCATCGGAGGCGTGGCAGTGGGCGGCCACTTGAAATGAGTGGCATGTCGTGTCGGATTCGGGTAGCGTGCCATGGCCATGGCTACTCCAGAATCGTTGCACGGCCAACATGTTTACTGCGGTGCGTGCAGCACGTTGATGCATGTTTATTTTCGACTGCCTGCTACCGTTGAATGCAGCATCATATATGTTATATGTAAGTACATACATATATAGAAATGTGCACCTTTGTATACAAGTGTATATCTGCATATACTGGTCATAAAATCTGTCGCTTTTTTGCGCCACTATTATTTCGGGTAGCCACAGTAAACAGAAGTGTTTTTCATAATGCATTTTTAATATAGGCCGTTCTGATTGATATTGCTATTTTTTTCATTCATTTATTTTTATTTTTGTTCTTTTTTCGTTTTATTCTTGGTATTAATTTCGTTTTTTTCAACCCGTTTTACCCATTTTATTTAAAAACAATCAGTTGGCCTCATTGACTCGCTTAATATACGCGAGGCCTGCTATCAAAGCCAAACAAAAATAAAAACAAACTATCAAAAACATATTTTGATATATTGCTATTTATTACAAATTAATAGGTACAAGACTTTAATGTTAACCAATATTTCGGAAGCAGTAAGCTTGAAGTACGAAAATATTAGGTTACTCGTAATCAAATTAAAAAATTTAAATATGTCTGAATATTATCTTAATTAAATTTTGGTTTTGATTACAATTCTTGATATGAATGTAAGCATCACAGACACGCCCCGCAAACTGCGCCCCAGACTGATTGACCATAAGCATTTGCGCGCAGACTTCAGTTAGCCACAACCAAAGCTTTGATGCTAACCTTCTAGTGAATATCAACCGGGCACATTAATAATTTTCGCCATCTATTTGCTTACCAATATCAAGTGGCAAGTCATTATTCATGGCCCGCCAAGCAACTAATGATTATGAGCAGTTCACCATGGATATACTCCTACTAGTAAATGGATTGAGATGTGGGTGGTGCACAGAAGTACATAAATGTAGAGAGAAAGAAGAGAGGTTGGCTTAAGGCTGTTCATGCAGAAAATTATATGCATAAAACAAGTGATTATGTTGTCGAGAGAACTTGCTATTATTAGGACTGTAAAAATGGCATAAAATGGCAGAACAAGCGACAAAAGCTTCATCGTGGCCCAGTCGAGCGTTCGAGTAGAAAAAATTACAAGTCAACAACAATGGCAACAACAACGACTATAACGAAAGCCGCTAAACAGCCTTCAACAATAAGTGCAAGTCAAGCATGAGACTTGGACTTAGCCAGGTTGGCAGGCTGGCTGGCTGGCTGGCAGGCAGGTGCACAAACTGGGCGTGGCCTTAACATCCGCTTAATGGTAAAGTTTTTGCATGCGGTCGGACCGCAACTTTAATAATGTAACCCCAAAATGTGGGTCAGGAGTCGCTTTATGGAAAGTCATTTCGATGTTGGAGCCGAGTCGCGCTCTGGCAATTATAACACGGCCATATGTTGCCGCCACAACTAAGAGCCTGTGGCAGCTGCAGGTGCAGTTTGCACTCTTATTCCACGTATATTTTTATTCCACATTTTTTTATATTTTTTTTTTTTTGTTGGTTTGTAACCCGTTAATGTGCTGCACTTAAAATTTATAACCTGAAATGTTACAGCAGACAACTTTAACTTGTTGTTCCAGTTGTTTTCGTTTTTTTTCTGTGCATTATTTTCTTTGGTAGTGTAGTCAACTATTTGCAAAGGGTCGCTTTAAGTGCTGAGCACAGACCACAGGATTTCGCGCGTTGGCAATTTGAGCAGAGCACGGTGCATAGCTGCGGTCAACCGCCACAGGTGTCATTTATAATTTAGCCACAATTTTAATTATGTTGGTAAGAAGCAGCTGCACCAACGGTAGCAGTAATACTTTCGTTTATTGTGGTCAAACTATGCGTATGCGTAATCTTAAAGCTTAATATTAAATTCATGGCGAATCAGTTTGCTATTTGATTGAGTATTACAAGTGCGCTTAACTTCGACATCACCTTCCATTTACCTATTTTCTTCTTTTTTTAATGTTGCAGCTTTGATGTGAGTCGCTGTCAAACGGCTTAGTTACTCGCATTAGCATTTACACAGCTCCTGAGTGTCAGCTACTAGATAAAATCCTGCCAATATCACCATTGCTGAAGTGTCCCATGACAGCAACTGAATTGCTATGCGAGACACTTGCTCTGCATAAGAAATAAGCTGCACACAAATCTGAGTGTTTGACCTTTTGATTAAGATTTGAAGGCATGTCAAAGATTAAATACAGGTTGTTGTTATAACTATATGAGCACAAATGAAATAGAGATTGTAAGAAATGTATTTCATGTTGCGCTTACATAGATATTAAGTATACGCATTCTTCAACCCCATCAACATAATAACATTTTGTATTCTTTTCATGAAAAGGTGAATAAACTGACCTAAAGCACTTTAGGACTTCAATTTCTTTTAACTGCATGCTCTCCCTCTCTCTTTCTGTTGATTTTCTCTCTCCCTCCCCCTGTCTCGCTTATATTTTGAATTGCCAAAAAGCTTTCTATGCTTTCAGCCAATTAGAAATAAATGCAACCCACTAAAAGTCTACCTAGCTTTCTCGTGTTGTATAGTAATATGTGCAATGGCTTTTTGCTTTATATGAGCCATAAAAACAGTTTGCTCTAGTCTCTTTTTTCTCCATTTTCTAGCAGTTTCTTTTTAGTTTTATGACAGTGCGCCTACAACAGGAGGTGAATGAAGAAAAAGTTGCTATTGGTATGCTAAATTTGAGATCGTTAAAGGACCATCAAGCAAGGCGCTTTGTTGTGCATTGAATTACACTGGCTCTTAAGTTTTTGGCATTTGACATGATGCTGTTGGCTTACAATAGTCATAAGTAATCTAAATTCACAGTTATGCCAATGTTTATTTGGCTCTCTTCCACTCTCTTTCCCTCCTCGTTTCTGCTCGTTATGCAGAGTGTATAATACTAACTTTTGGCAGCACCCGTAAAACTCAATCGTGTAATGGTGTTGCCTGTTTGCTAGTCAAGTGATGTGCAACACACGAAAATGCAACGAAAATGACTTCTGACTCTTATGAGTAAAGTATTGTAAAGTATAGTACATACAGACACTGCCAAGTACTGTCAGCTGTTTGTAATTCACATTTATGGCTATTGTAATTATAATTGCTTTGCGACTGCTTTACACAAACTTTGCTAAAATGTATAATTTTAGGCGCATAAATATTATTGTGTGAAGTCTGTGTATAAAAGCCTCTCCCATTTGTTTATAATTAATTAATTTTAATTTCCATTTATTATTTTGCATTTAAAAATATTATGATATTGTACAGTTTTATGTTTCATGGTAACACTTAGCTAGCAAATTTCTTTTGTTGTTTCATAAAAAGTACAGATTGATAAAATTATTTTTTCTAAATTTTTAATACAATGGAAAAATATAAAACAAACAAGCGAGAGAGACTATTGTGAAGACTCGAACTATAAAATACCCGATACAGATTTTTAACCGCTAATAGTGCTCAAATATTAAATATAATGATAGAATTATATGCGGTTTTGCGGAATTTTGGGATTTCAATCATCTTAGCTACCTGTTACATACATTTCAACGAATACAATATCGCCTTTTACTTTTTTTTAGGATCGGGTGTAAAAACATGCCATTTTAACGAATAATTTAACAATAAAAATAAGCGTAGGCACGTGCAAAAAGTGGTTAAATTGTGTGTGCTTTTCATATGCATATCAAATATTTAATTAATTAAGTTATGGTTGCGCTGCTCCTTAAAATCCTGATATATTCAAACATAAATGAATTACAACAAAATTGGAGAAATTTTCATAAACTTTAAAGAAATGATATTAGATAAAAGTCTGGCTACTTTAAAAATTTAATCAAAACTTAACCTAATTGCCAAGTAAATACATTATAGCTACTTAGGAAATCACTAAATATACGAGTATATAGAAATTAATTAGAAATAATATAAGATAACTATCGAGACATTTTATTCAAGGAAATATTGAACAGAAAATATTGTGCTGTGAAATAATCTGTATCGTCCATGGAGAACAAAATTACTAAATCTAAAAACATTTTTGTTTATTTCAAATAATTTATTTTGACTTTAACTAAGCCAATGTTCATGCAATCATTTATCAAATCCAAATAACAAACACTTTTAGTTTTGCCAAGCATTTAAAAATGACTCTAAAAGTGAATTATTTATTTAGATAAATAATAAAACTTGAAACAATTGTTTTTTTAATTAAATACTGCATTTGCCAAAACTAAGCTAAAAGACTTGGCAGGCTATTTATTAAACAAATATTTACAACATAAATTACTGCAGAAAAACATTGCCAAGGAATAGTAAAGCCATAAAATGAACATACATGCATACAAGCCAAGAAGTATAATATTTGATACCCATTAAGTTTATCAGATTTTAATAATGTGTTGCATATTTTTTAATTATTAAAAAGATGAAAAGTTCAACAAACGCCTAACCTTATTTGAAAAACTGTATATTAAATGGTATGCGATGAGATTATTTTATCAGAATTTCTCTAAAAATATGTTTTAATAATACTTTAAAAATCTCCAAGCTTAAAAAAACATTTAAGATTTTAAGATACTGTTAATATTATATCAATCGATGCGGACCAGTTCCTGAGCTTTTTTTTTTAAATATTATCAATTCGCTTCTATTGCTTCTATTTAGCCAACACTTTGGCCACTATGATTATTTGCTGAGTGAGCCAACTCAAACGATTCTAATGCTGCTCGATTTTCAAAAAAAATGACTTGAAAATTGTTTTACATTCAACTGCCGACTGCTTTGAGCTATTGTGAATTGCTAAATTATATTTACCTGTCTGCCTCCCCGAATTTGACTATTGTTGTGGTTGCAGTATTTGCAAAGTTTTCATTCAGTCGACATGGCCACAATAAATACAACTTGGTTTTCTCTGTGAACACGTTAGTGTACATGAAAACAAAAATATTTGCTTAGTGTCAGTGCTAATGGAAATTTAATGCTGTTTAATAAAACTAAAGATAAATGTCATTTAAATTCTAAATATTTATGCGCCATGGCGTCTTATATGCTATATTAAATATATGTACAATAAGACTCTAGAACTTAAACAAATTTATAATACTTTTGGAAAATAAATAGACTTTTTAAAAAGCTGGAAAATCTAAACTGAAATAATAATGTATGCTCATTTCAATTAAAGTAAGAAAAACTTTGTATATAACATAGATACACATAATTCACATATTCTGTGTTTACGTATTACAGCAAATTATGAAAGAGTAATAAAGTATTAAAATTACAATATATTCATATGTTACTCGTTAAAACCTTACAAAATTGTTCATGCCCCTTTCCCCAGTTGAATGAACGGGCTTGTAATTGCCCATATTTGGTTGCTGTATATTCTCAAGAGTCACATTATAGTAGTCTACATAATTAGCTGTTGTTTTTTTTTCGTCGTAACGCCCACTTGCCGCAGCTGCTGACACGCCCACGCGTCGTTCGTCGCTCGTCGTTTGGTTCGCGAGACTCTATCAAATGTTTTCGATACAATTTGTGTTGGGAGAATGGGAAATGTTAAGTTTAATTTAATTACCACAACAAAAGGCCAAAAGGAGCAACAATGTGGCCCAAGGCACAAGTGGATGGAAACACACATATGATCATGGACAGACACACACACACAGACACACACACTTGTAGTTGCTTGTCATTATTCACGCACAACAAAACAAACGCACGCACACACAAACACATACGCAATGCCATTATTATTGTTTCGCACATTTGTCGTTGTTATTGTTGCTCTTGTTCAGGATACGTGTATATGCATGTACATATGCATAACCCGTGTATATTGGCCAGACATTTCAGGTTTGTATGCGTATAGTATACATGTTAATAATCGTACAAACACACACTCTCTCCTTTACGTACACACACATATTCATATATACGCCCCAATGGATATTATTATTGAGCCGCATTTTTGGCGGTTGTTGGCGTAAACGTAACCACACATTTGGGAAAATTATTGTTAATTTGCAGCTGCGAATCAGCAATATATACGCTTTCCTGTATAAGTTGCTACAACGAATTCGAGGAACACCACAAAATACTACGCTTATCTTTAATAACATGATTTTGATGCCGCTCCATAATGCGGCAAAACCACCTTTACATCATCCAGAATTTAATGTTCCTAAATATTATATGCCACATTTTAATTGATAAAGATAATTTGACAAGAGGTTTTTAATGAGAAAATAATGACAACCCTATATAGAGCCAACTGAAACAATATAAATACTAAGTGCAAAAAATCAGATAATCTCAAACTAATAATATTATCAACTCTTTTAAAATCTTTCACATTTTGCGACTAAATTTTAATTTATATATAAAAATATGTGTAATAATTACGATTGCCATATTTAAGAATCTGTCAATTTACATACCTTTATATCCAATCATCTTAATTTAATTTTGATATTTTAACTTATACGTTTTGCGTGGAGTATTCACATTGTTATTTCAAAAGATAATTAACATTATAATATTGTTTACAAATAGGCAAACAAACATTCTTCCATACAAACTCTTATTCACAGTCGTTTCTATTGAAAAAGACGCCCAGTGAGGTGGGTGTGATCGACTAGGAGATTTTCTGTAATGACCATGTTATTTTTTTTTTTTTTGATTATGCTTATTAGCTGTCTCTTATTGACTAGCAAGTTAATGATTGAGTTTTAAAGTATTCACTTAATTGACAGTTTCTGTTTACAATTCAATACGCTCTTTTGTTCATTCTATACAGGGTATAGTAAGAGGCAATATGGAACTTGCAAATAGCGCAACGAGTGAAATTTATAACAGCCGACACACAGACACACATGCAACCGTGGCATAAAGCACTCGGTCACACACATACACGCACAGACACAGTTACATGGGCTCACATTAGCGCTTGATATCAACTGCAGAGAATTTGCATGTAGCTCCTCTCCGGCCATGAAACACTTTGGCACAAATTTGAATTTTATTTGCTACTTCCGTCCTTATATTGTTTGAGTAGGTGCAGCTGTGCATATGCATGTGTGTGTGTGTGTGGGTGTGAGTGTGGGTGTATGCATGAAACTGATGAAGTTGCATACGAGTATTATTGTTAGCCTTGGGGCACTTTGCTTTTGCCAGGCAGCAACTAAAAGTTGTAAATACGTCATGCTGCTAATGTGCCATAATTTCGCATAAAACCAAAGAAATAAGTAAAACTCTCCCAACATTTTATACCATAATCGTACAAGTCTTTTGATAGCTAGAAGGAAGCACATAAATAAGCACTTTACCCACATGAATTAAAGTAGAATATAACTTTATATTTGTTTCAAACTATTTATGATACCTCTACACTGATCAGGTAAAGCGAAAGTTTACTTTCTAAAAGACTAGAAACTAATACGAGTAATTGTATCAATTTTAATACTTATTTATCTTTGGCTAAAAGTTCAGGTTCATACAAATATTTTCTATAGATAAGGCAACTCCACGTCATTATGTTGGCAGCATTGCAATGGAGAGTTTTTGTGCCAATCGAAGAAATTATTAAATACCAATAAATTTCTGGTGAAATTTAAGTGAATACCTGATAGACCTGATTGACACACCTGTACCTGCTATCCATCCTTTGCAATAGGTAATAAATTAAGTTGTTAAAGGTTCGTCTATTAAATTAAAATTACGGCATAAATGTACTGCGGTAAATTGCATTTTATTTTGTGTAGGCAACAACCATAGAAAACGAGCAACGCAAAATATTTCTACAAATTATGCGACTAAAAGTAAGCCATCCAACGGACTAAAATGTTGGGTTTTTCAAATTCACTTTGACTTGCGTCATTTCCTGCAGCTAAATCACTAATTAAAAACCGTTGACCGTGATAATGTTTACACGCTAAAAGCCGCCTATTCAACGGCCCCAGCGGGACTTAAATCGTTGGTCAAAAAAAAAACACAAAAAGCTAAAATATCTGCAGGACTTCAGCTATGAAAACATGTATGTGTGTTTGAATAAGTATGTGAATGTTTAAAGGCGTGGTAAATTAAGAAAAGTGAATAAATAATGTGCAATTAACGGTCAGCTTAATTTAAAATGAGCGTGCGAACTTTAATATTATCTTTTATAGGAAATTATAACATAGAATAAATCATTAAGTAAAATTATTTTTTCTAATTATTTTCTTATTTAAAATCTGTAAATAAAATACATTTTAAATAATTAAAGAGTACCAAAAACCACAACTTCTTGAATATATTCAATTTATGTATACTACAGTGTACAGTCATATATTTTAGATTGTAATAAACAAGCATTTTACATTATAACTAGATATCTGCTTATACATCCACAAATATAAAATATAGAATGTTTTTCCGTTAGCTATGCCAGTTAAAAAAATATCTGTGCTAACTATTCTCCTAAAGTGAGCTAGTTAATAGTTTATACAAATCTGTGTACTTCATAAAAGCATTTTTGACAATTTATAGTGAACTCACTAAAACCAAAAAAAAATCGAAAAGTTGGAAATACAAATATGACTTTTCGTAGAAATTTTTAATTAAATCGCTCAAAAAATATATACAAATATCTCATTTCCATGTTTGCACAACTGCAAACAAATAAAGCAAAAAGGACTGATATGCCATATGACTGTAAGCTTCTGTAGAGGACATTTTATTTATATAAATATTCATATACCCTGTACAATGTTTACATTGACAGAAAGAGTAAACTAGCTTAATATTTACTTTATCTTCTTTTATTTATTTATTTACGTTGGCAAAATTGTTCTGGATTGATTAAAAAATAAAAACAAATAAATACGTGTACAATACAAAATGCAATTAAAGTGATAAAAGGCTATACGAAATTACAGTTACATCTGCATACATATGTAAATTAATTAACTGGCGAAAGGTGGCACTGATCCTATAATGCATTAATTATCGTATTCTAGATCATTATTGACCATTTGAAACTATCAATTATAATCAGTGCACGTTTCAATTCCTGAGACAGAGTAAAGGAAGAACAGCGTTGTGAGTCTTTCTGAGTTAAAAGATGGCAGCTTGTAGTCGATCACTACGACTGAATAATATGGGAGTTTATTTTATATAGTTTCCTTTTTATTTTGGGACTAACTCGCACAATTGAATTACAGCGGCTTTTCATATGTCAGTGCATGGGCGTATGGATATATAAGCTAATCCCCTTTTCCTCATCGTTTTTTTTTTTTTGTTTTTCGTTTTTTGCGAGAGTACGTAATTTGCACATACGATGCACTGAAATTCGCGGACAAATTACTAATTGAAAGCGCGCGGAAGCTGTGCATGTTGTCGCAGTCAGGTGGGCGTAACCAGCTCTGTTTCACCCACAGGGCTCTCAATATTCAGTCACCCGTACGGTCCACGTTTGTTTGCCCAAATGCACGACGTGCATGTGGTGTGCCTAACGTTTGACTATACTCATATGGCAACTACAACCAACTACTACTACTACTACATCTACTAGTTAACTAGTATGGCTCTGTCGCTATATGAAAATGCTGTTTGTGGTGCCCAAGGCTACTGCTAGCTGCCTGAACTGACTGCCTGAATGACTGACTGTATGGCTGACTGACCGATTTATATGCAAAACGCGACGAAATCAGTTTTTCAATTAAATTCGTTTGAGTTGTCGTCGCGGATTTCAATTTGAAAGCTACCATATAATTTATTAGCATTAGCCACACAACGACTTGAGCCGCGCTACCAAACAGACACACACAAAAATGGAAATAAAAATCCTACACAAAAAATATAAAAACCCGTATATAATGAAAGCAGAGCTTCATCAAATGCGGCTCAATCCAATAACACAGCAAATGAAATTGTGACAAATTTGCTTTTCACTTTGGAAAATTAAAAACGCGCACAAAAAATACACACAACGAAAAAAAAAAATTGTTCATTCATCATCACAAAATTTCGCATAATGCGCTCTTCAAATGGGCTGCTCTTTTTCTTCTGATTTGGGTCTTCTTGGCTGCGCCATAAAGTATTATGCGTAGAGAGGAATTTATCTGACATACATAGGCAAATAATATACCATAAGAGTGCTCGCAAAATGCAGAATAGAATAGAGAGGGAGTAACCCAAGTTAAAGGAAATCAACTGTTTTATCTATCTATTTAATATCTAAATATCTGATTTTGTCTAAAGATACACACGAATATATGAATATGCATCAGTTATCCTAATAATGAATATCGAGTAATCTATTGGAATTAATACCATAATTTGTATACAATATTAGAATTTTATGTTTCATTTAACATGTTTCAAAAACCACATACAAATTTTGTATTCCTTTAGGCTATTTTCACCAATAAATTCATCCCTGGCAGCCCTTAATTTGGAATATGTGAGTGAGGGCAATCAATTGTCGGCATGAATTTAATGAATTTCTCTTTCTGAATTTTATTCAGAATTTTTGTTGGTTTTTTTTTTTTTTTTCGTTTGCTTGGCAAACTTAAATCCGAGGCATTTGATATTGATTTACTTAAAAGGCAATATCAGTTTGCAAAGCAGCAATTGTTAGCAGTGGCAATGTGGAAGTAGCAACCCTTAGCTCAATATTCGGATTTCGAATATTACAGAAGGACCTCGTGCCCCCTGCCATATTGAAAAATGCGAAAATTGTACAATGAAAATTGGAGTGAAATTAAACTAAGGCCCGCAGGCGATAACGTCGCCGCTGCCATGGACTAAGGATGAGACACAGACTTAGACCGAGACTGACTTGTTGGCATTCATTTCGCTATGTGGCCGGCGTAACTTTGGGACACTTAGGCGGCATCGGACTTGAAAATGTCTGGATCTATGGAGTTGGGAGTAGGCAGCGAGAGTTGGGACCATCATGTTTCAGGGCCACAACATCATTGCTCCTGCCTTTTGTAATGAGACAAAAATTGCGATTTGAATGCAAATAACTGCAGGGCTGCTTCAGACAACCTTCTAGCCGGACAACAATTACATGGCATTGAAGTGGACTCCGATTGGGGTGTGAGCATTTGGGGTTTTTGCTTTGTCAACTGCCATTTAAATTTACAAAATGAAATGCAAAAGAAATTTCTGGGCTTTGGTTTTGTACGAGGCCGGTTGGCATTTTAATAAAGTTCTTTAAGGCCATATCTAGCAAGCAGCTACTGGCACTTGACCACAGAATTTTTGGGAGGTCAGGTAACGTCTGTTTGCATTTAATTAAATGCCAATATTTGAATCAATTTGCATTGTGAATGTGAAAAATGTTCGGCAGGTTGACTAATCAACTCTTGGTTGACATTTCTGCGTTACTTTGCATATTTGTATTCTATTAATTTTGGCTTGCCAAACTGCCGTTCCAACAGAGGCAGAATGTTGTATATTCCTGAACAGAAGTTGGTAATAGTATGACAAGCATTTCATTTAACTTAACCTAACCTGGCAAACATTTCGTGGTTGATTTTGATTGGAGTTGATAAAGTCTATGTCAATTTACCACACCAAGGAATTCAATATATCAATTAAATTTGACAAAATGTATCCGCTGTGAGAGTATGAAAACAAAAGGGATATGGATTCCAAAACTTTTGTTGCCTAGAGGGTATATTCTAGTCAAACATTTTTACTTGGTTTACTTTACTTAGTTTATTGCAACGGCAAATTCAAGATTCATACTCGATTTCATTTTTAGCTCTATCAATTAATTTGAATTTTTTTAATTTGGAATTTTAATAAAATTACTTACTTCCTTTTATGGTTGGAAATTTAAATAAAACATAAGGTAAATTCGCAAAATTGAGATTTTACTATTTACGTTACTTGACTTCTCATTTTAAAATAAAATAAACTTCATATTAATTTTATTAAAAAAAGAGCTCTTGTTTAAGGCCAACTAACATACATACGTGTAGATTTTATGCATGTATTTTATTATAACACAGTTTAATACATACTTGGCTAGAATCTTTTATTAATACTAATAAAATGGGAAAACCAACAAACCGTGAAATGGACAGTGTAATTTGATTTGATTAAAAGTGAACAAGTTAACGTTTGTAAATTAATATAAAATATACGTACGTTTTTTCTATGTTGGATTTTAAAAATGTATGCAAATCATTTGTAAATCTCTATAATTTAATTTACGAGTAAAATTCCCATGCATATGTCCACACGAGCGATGTTAATTTATATAAATGTTTTTATTAATCCAACTTTTTTCATAAGAATTTAACGACTAGTAACGATGGCCAAACAACATATTAAAACATTATTGGTTTTCTTCAACAAATTTAATTATGTTGATTTTCGTGAATTAATTACTAATTTGTTTACATGTTAAACAAAAATAAAAGAGATTTATAAATAATTTGAGTTCGCACTATGCAAACAAATAGCCAGTTATACACTTACTGAAAGTTTTCACCATTAATCATAGTTTTTTATTGATTGAACACTCTGTGCCAATGGATTCTAAAAGTTTTTATTCAAAACTATTTAAGCTCGAAACAGCTGCTGTCCAAATGCAACTAGAAGAATATAAATAGCTTTTTTAGATGCGGAAGGTTAAATACCCTTTAAAATTCGTATTTTAATACTCTTATTTTATTTATTTTTCCAGAATTTCCATTTCTTGAAAGAAAATAACTTAATATACTTTACTATAATTTCAGTAAAATAATTTAATAGCTTAACTGTTAGCTTCGACATTAAATTAAAATAAATGTTAGCCTAAAATAAATAAATATGAGTAAATTGCGCATACGATATGTGGTACATGCAACAAGAGAAATTAGTACATTCCAAAGAAGTCTAAGCAGAAAAAAGAAATTGCTCAACTGCGCATAAACTCGTTGGTTTCTGCTCAAGTTGGCTTCCATTTTTGCATGGCATTTGCTTTGTTGTGGCCTGTTGAACAACGGCCAACACTTTGGCATTTCTTTAAAATGATGTTTTGGCTTTGGCCAAAGCTATGTCTTTGGCTATGAAATAATATGCTCACCGCAGGCTTTTGCTGTGGCTTGATTGCCAATACGAGTATAGCACAAAGCACAATCAGTTCAGTCTTAAGAATCCATAAAATTCCCCACAGATCCCAATCCCAATACCATTCCCGATTTCAATCCCATTATGAATTCTTCTGTAAAAAGGCGTTTCAGCTGCATTTGAACAAAACTCTTCACAAGTTGTGACGCATGTCCTGTGAACGTGTCTCTATAACAAAATTAACAGAAAATCCAACATATTGTGGCAGGATGTACGACCGTTACGTGCGTATGTGCCTTCTACAACAAATTGCTGCAAAAGCCAACGAGGCGGTCAGCAACTGTGTCAAAAATGGCATTGAGCAACTTATTTGGTATTCGAATTGAAATACTTTTATTTATTAACAATTTATATAAGGCATAGGCTCACTTTGATTTCTAATAATTTTTTAATTGTTATAAAATTAAATAAATTAACGACAACCGAATTTGTAACTCCAAAAATATGAACCAAAAATGAAAATGCTGTTTTGTTATGTTGTTTTTAAAAAAAAATAATCATTAATATTCCTACGAATTTATGGAATACATCTATTAAATATGTATTATAATCAAGCTAATCTGCGGTTTAAAAAAATAGTTTATTTTTTTAAAGAATTCAAATCGCATATTGTGTAACCTGCTTAATTTAGCTGGCATTGCGGGCAGTGTAAACCACAATCAAAAACTTCAGATGCAACTTTTACACAATCCGGCACAGCTTGAGCTCCACAACAAGAACTACAACAACAACAAGACAAGTGCTTAATGAAGCGACTGCTGCTTTCCTCCTGCCACCCGTTAGGCAACAATGACAAAAGGGTCGCAGTCTTTGGCAACTGTTGCCTGAACACAAGCCAGGGACAGAGTTCGTTTCACGCCCATTCACACTGACAGACGGACAGACAGACAAACAGACGGATAGCAAAAGAGAGTCAGTGTCTGTATGTGGAGCATGAGGAGATGGTAGATGGAAGGGGATCAACACATGTGACCAACAGCTGGACCACTGGCATCACCAAAAATTGAAAGGCACCCATTGAATATCATAGAAATAGAAATACGTACGTGCAAAAATTTGTGCGCTTGATTAAATTTGAGTTGGTATTGGGTGAGGCAGGGAGAGAATGGCAGGACGAATGGCAGTGGCGAGTCCGTGACCAGTGGCAAATGCCACAAGTGTGATTCAAGTTGAAAGACAATCAGGCGGCAATTTAAACCCATTTTCACTGTGGGCAACTCGCCACCAGAAAGTCACCACCTGCCGTGGCACAATCAGGCGGCAGATAGTCGGAAACGAAAATTACCAGCTGATACAGTTGCAGTAACTTCTGCTCGATTAGATTTCATTTGGTTATTTGGCATTAGGCAATATGCTTTTTACTTGGCCCAATTTCTTTCATTTTCCCCATTGTTGACTTTCGCTGGCCTCGGCCAAACAAACTAATTCTATCGCCTAGATTGATCCCAGCTGGGTTTCGTGGCTAGCTGAGGTCTTGTTGTACCCCCAGTTTTGATACAAAGTTGTTCATTGTGCGATTCGCCATATGCCACACACACAGTCGCAGATTTCATTAAGTGAGACAATTTGGAAAGCTTTGCCCGGGTTGGAATATATTAAATGACAACGAAAGAGATTGATATTGATCAAGGCATAAACACAGATTTTAAAACCTGTCAAACTATTAACTTGAAAAAATGCAAATATAATAACATTTTTAATTTTCAATTATAATAAAATATTGGCTCTAATTTTTGACTTATTGTATATTTTCAGTGTCCTCTTATTGAATAAGAGCACATGGTACCCAATTGGATTTACAATTTTTGGATTTACGTGCGTTCTGATAATGTTGCAACTTGTTGGTCACACATGGCGTATACTTAATATCGGTTAGTGTCACGATTTTATGCCAAAATCAAAGCATCAAATTGTTGGATTGCTACGTGGCAATAGCTACAAATTACAATTCAGTTTTTGTTTCTTCTTTTAAGCTGGCAAGAACAAGGATTAAGACATTAAAGAGGCCAGTACGAGGTACATACAACGTGACCAGTCCACGTGCCTCGTGCTACCTTAACACCTCTGTAATTTGACATAAAACCAGAGCCAAGCTGAGAGCCGAGATCGTTTGTCGCGCGTGTTGTTGGGCCCTGAATGAAAGGCATTACACTTCCGTTAAATGTCGCTATTATTTAACAATTTTGTTTATGTAAGCTGCCCATGCAGAGACCCCTTCTATTTCATCCTCATACATGCATACATACAAACACTAAGTAGTATGAAAAAATATAATTTATGGTTACCCAGACAACCCCTAAAAGAGGGTGTCGGTGGGGGAAAACTAAATTGTCGTCGCCGTTGTTGTTGTTGTTGTTGCTTGAGTCGAAACAAAAAGTAGGAAAACAATTACAGCTGACTTAACACTTCCGTTTCTTGTTGGAAAAAGCCGCACACGTTTATCCAGCCAACGACTTGCTTCTTGCCACTTGCCACTTGCCTCTTGCCACTTGCCACTTGGGAGGGGGCGAACAAGAGTGCCGTTAACGCACTACCCGTCAAGCACTTGAAATTGTAATTTAACACGTGCACAATACACTTTTCTACTTCGGGAAGCGTTTTCCGTAACTGGCCAGTGATGGTTTAGGTCGGACTCACAAGTACCTGGTTGACCCTATTCAAATGGGGGAGCCCTTGACAACATTTCATTTTTTCTTCCTCAAAATATAGTGTTCAAATAAAGAATTATTTTTGCGCCCACAGCTATTAATATGTATGCGAAAGTAAACATGTATATATCAATACATATTCATTTTTAAATTCACTATATATCCACATGTCAACCCATTAAATAACACACAAATTTCTATTACCATAGTGTTCTTCACTTATGATAACATTTTATTGGCTCCATTGCGATGTAAAATCAAGAAAAACTTTCTAAAAATATTCACTGAATAATAATATAAAGCACCTTAACGAAATTATTTATATTACGATTTGATTTGTGCACTTACTAACTAAAATATTATCATTGTATACTAGCTCGTATACAGATTAATGCAAAGTTCGTTTACAAAATATATCGATCAATACTTTTATACTTAAAATCGTTTCAATAAGTACACAGTAGTGATGTAAATTCAAACTGTAAAACGAGCTTAAAAACGAAATGTAAAAATCGTAAAAAGAAAGAATCGTGTTGTCGATCAATCGGTATATAACACATCCAGTTAAAACTATCGAACCTTTCCAGATCACCATTTTTTTTGAAAAGTGTTTATAAAATTGTATTTTCAAGTTTTGATAATGATATAAATTAGAGTTGAGTTGTCAATTTTTCATGAAAGTCGATTAAATTTGCTTCATTGATCGTTAAAAATAATAATCGGGTTAAAGTAGTTGAAAATCGATTCAGCAAAATTCGAGTTTTCGGTATTTGGTTTTTTTTTTTTACATCACTACTACACATTAGATTTCTTGACATAAAGCATAAATAAAACTTAAATATTTGTCTATACAGCCGCATCGAAGTTATATTATTCGACTCAGAAATGATTCAAAAGTGAATTTCAGAACAATTGTCTTAGATAAAATGGATTTTAATGTGGCGCAAAAATAAATAAGTTCAATAATAGTTTTTTTATTGAAATGATGAAGACATTAAAATTAAAAGAGTATATGCCTGACATGAAAATGTTTTGTGACCTTAAGAAATGAATACAGAGCTACAGAGCTGTCTTACAATGGTTAAAATTGTCGATAATTCTATGCGCTTAATTAAAATAAACTTTTTAAAAGCTGTCACAATATTTTGTTTTTTGGTAAATTGAGTAAAAGTTAACACAATATTCGAGTCGATAATTAAATGAAAAGTATGATATCAATATAAAAGTTTATAAAAAAGAATGAGTGAAATTTACGAAAATTTATAATAGTTAACGATATTGTGTAAAATTCGTTTAACTAATTATTTAAATATTCAAATAATTTGAGTAAGTCTAATATTGTTTTTTTTTCTTTAGAATTGGAGCCTACGCCTAATAAATTTGGTAAATAACTTGTTAAGAATGAGAAATTCTTTTTTTGCAACGCCTTTTTCAAAGATGCGTCGTGCGAACACAAGATTGGCGTTAGTCTGAACGAGCCAAAAAACTACAAAAAGGCAAATCTATTGGCCAAAATAATAACTTATACGTTTTATCCAATTTGTGCAAAGTATTTGTGTCTAATGTAAACTTAATAATAAGTTAACTGATGAAAGTATAAACTAAATTCATGCGAAACTTTAATGCATAGTTTTACAACTGAGATGTTGTAAATATTTTTGATTAAAATGATGGCATTGATCGTTTAGTTACGGTTTGCTCATTCGAGATACAATTTAAGTATGAGTTCAGTTTGAGATACACAACTCGAGAAGTGATAGGCATGGTTGTAAGCTCTATAAAGTAAACCTGAAGCATTTATATGCAAAGCTTAGATATAACTGGGCGGCATGAACTACGTGTAGTGTGGAGCAGCGGAGACAGCTCACTTTGGTGACTCCGGTGGAGCATTGGCGCTGCCAAAGAGCTCATCATACGATGGAGCTGCAATAGAAAAAAGATTCAACATTCATTTGACCGCCTAATTAAATAAAACCACTTACGTAGAGCCTGTGATCCGGAGGCTCCGGAGGTGGATGGCAATTGGGTATAGCCACTAGCATACGGCATCGGTGGGTATGCGTATGGTGGGGAGCTTGATGTCATCAGATGGGGTAATGGATGCGGATGCGGCGGTGATGGGTATTCAGTTGCCGTTACCTCATGGGCTAATATTGAACGTCGATGCGACAATGCTGGGGATACACTCGACGGCAGCACATCCTCGGCTAATTGAGGATATGGCGCTGGACAGGATTGCACCATCATCGGACTGGTCGAATAAGGCATGTAGGGAAAGTTGGAGTTGCTTCGCAAACTGGTGCGAGCTGAGGGACTGCCAAATTGTGAGGATTGCGAGCCAGAGGTGTACGACATCTCCACACCGCCAACAGCCGGACTTAATGTGGAGTCCGATGTGGTGGAGTTCAAGGAACTACATTCGCTGTACTGCGAAGAATGCGATGGCGAGCCAATGGAAGAGTCTAACGTTGGATAGACAAACGATGCAGCAGCTGGCTCAAATGGATTGCCAGGAGCAGTGATCGCATCATCCGGTCCGGGCGGTCCATTATCGGGTCTAGGTGGCAGCGATGGCCGCACAGAGCCAAGTCTTGACGAAGTATCCTGCGAATAGACCTTAAATGGCAAATTAAGCACCAGATTCTTGAAGAAGCCACGCAGTACGGCCTCCACGCGCAGCTCATAGGATATGGTTATGACACCACTGTACTCTTGATCTGTCGGCTGTGCTGTGTCCGGCATGAGCAGCTCATGGGCAAAGCTGCGCTCGCTCTTCTTGTGCACCGAGCCCGTCTCCTTGCTGGCAATCCCAATGCACTCGACCTTTTGCACTCGCAACGGCACGTGGCTGTAGTAGGTGACATACTGTAAAATGCTAAACACATAAATACATGATTAAAAGTATTCAGTCACATCTTTTGTAACAGCGATCACAATTAATGTTTATTTTTCTTTTTTTATTTCAAGAAATCAACTACAAGGAATAAACAAGCAAGAAAAAGAATAATGATCGTTTACCGTTAACTTTCGCCCGGATTCTTAAATTTTTGATTTGATAAAATTGAAGTCAATAACAAGAATAAATTTTGAGAAATAAAAATAAAACATTTTATTTTTATGTGAAAAAATAATTTATAAATTTCATTTATTTTTAAGGTGGCTTCTTAGGGTTCTCTAAATAAGGACACGTTTGTACCGGTACGGTTGTGGTAAAGTTGCTAGATGTCCAACTTCCAACTGTCATAACTTGATCAAAACTGAACCGATTTTCAAACGGAATGTCATTTTGATCATGATTTGGCCTCTTAATTCATTCTATATTCAATTTTTGTTCATTTAGAAAATTTAATTATTTTCGACCAAGATTCGATTTCGATGCTAAGGGTCCCCCCTTTGAAATTTCGAAAATTCAAAATTTTAAATCTCAAGTTTTCACTTTTAATCAACTCCTTATATCGTAATTAGTATAAAAAAACACTTTAAACTTGATTCTGAGACCTTTCACTTTTTTGTAAAAAATCATGTGAAATTGAACAAAAATTTGGACTTGTAAAGTGGCTAAATCCGCAATCTGACAAACTTCCAACTGTCATAACTTGATCAAAACTGAACCGATTTTCAAACGGAATGTCATTTTGATCATGATTTGGCCTCTTAATTCATTCTATATTCAATTTTTGTTCTTTTAGAAAACTTAATTATTTTCGACCAAGATTCGATTTCGATGCAAAGGGTCCCCCCTTTGAAATTTCGAAAATTCAAAATTTTTAATCTCAAGTTTTCACTTTTAATCAACTCCTTATATCGTAATTAGTATAAAACAACACTTTAAACTTGATTCTGAGACCTTTCATTTTTTTGTAAAAAATCATGTGAAATTTAACAAAAATTTTGACTTGTAAAGTGGCTAAATCCGCAGTCTGACAAACTTCCAACTGTCATAACTTGATCAAAACTTAACTGATTTTCAAGCGGAATGTCATTTTGATCATGTTTTGGCCTCTTAATACAATCTGTATTCAATTTTTGTTCTTTTAGAAAACTTAATTATTTTCGACCAAGATTCGATTTCGATGCAAAGGGTCCCCCCTTTGAAATTTCGAAAATTCAAAATTTTTAATCTCAAGTTTTCACTTTTAATCAACTCTTTATATCGTAATTAGTATAAAACAACACTTTAAACTTGATTCTGAGACCGGAACCGAAAGAAAAACACTGAAATAGAAACCTTTTACAGAAATAGTTATTTCGGGACGTACCGGGACCGAAACCATAACCTATATTTGTTTGGGTTTGATTCCTCGATATTTATCATTGATGAAATATTTTAAAATTTATCAAATAATCATCACAGTCAAACTATAATAATATTAACTTATGATAGCAATCGATGGATAGTAATGGACTCACTTGAAGCGCAGCTTCTCCACATTTGTTGTGCTGTTATTCATGACAGTGACGCAGATGCGCAATGGTTCACCGCGCACTGCGAAGTCTTCGGGCAGCAGGGCGACCATTGTGATGGGTCGAGTGCCAAATAAGCTGATTGTCTTGGTGATTTGCTTCTCCAGCGGAGTCGGATTGCTGCGAAATGTCGCGGGCAGCGGCATATTCTTCACAACCGTAAATGGTATGGTGTGGCGTTCATTGAAGGTCCAGGGTCTTTGAATTAGAATACGCATCTTGTACTTGATGCTGCCATAGTTGCCGCGAAAACTGGATGGCAGTTGACGACCCAGTGCCACACTGAAGGTAAAAGTGTGCTCGCCAGGTGAGAGTTCCATGCCGAGTGGCTCAAAATCTGGAAGCGGTGTTTCGCTATGCTCGTAAATCTCTTTGCTTGTGTAAAACAGACTGCGCGTATATTCATTGTTGTTTGAATTTTTGCGTAAGATTTCCATCCACTTGCATTTGCCCTTGCCAGTTACTTGAATTTTGATGGCTGCAAGGAAAAAGACATTTAAAATTTCAACGGTTAAATAGACGCCCCTGGCGTAGATTTTACGAAACATCATAGAGCGTTGGCATATAATGGTTTGTGTATTGGCTTAAAGTATGCTTAAAGTTGGCTAGTTTTTAGCTATTTTTCCTCGCAGTTTCAGCTATTTTTCAGATGCTTTTTAGCCAGAAACAGCTGGCAGCACTTTATATATTTATTTACATATTGTCAATTAGCAGATAAATCCACGTAAATAAATAAACATTTATATATATTTTTATATTAATAGGAATTATCTTCGTGGAATAATCGCACCGGCTGGCCTAGCCCAAAAATATCGATATATATATTGAAGCAGCCCTAAAAAAAAACCAGAGTTGCCACGTAAATTGGGAAACAGAAAACATCATTTTTCATTCTGGCATTGTGGAAAAGTCTGATATTTAATTTAATTGTCTACTTTAAAACAGGCAAGTAATTGTTGAAAACATATGCGTAAAACGTTCCCTATAATTGAAAATCTGTGCAACAAAAGTGGCACAGCAAAGGCAAGCGTATTAATTTAGTTATTGTCATGCCGGATATTTTTCATGTGCTTTCTACAACTACATTTTTTTTTACAGAACGCCAGACAGTGAAATTCAAATGGAGTAGATATTAATATTCGTGGACTTAAAAATGAATGCAAATTATATAGCACGTGCACTGTGCTATCACGGACAGCCACTGCAAAAAATCTGGGACGATGAACGAGGTGTTGAGGATTTGCGGTGCCTGAATCTGACGCAGCCGAACTACGGCGTATACCAGGAGCGCCAAAAATTCTTTACGTTTCAGGAGCGAGCGAAACGCTTAAAAATCCATCAGTTCCTTGCGCGCAAAGCATGTGATCTGTATGACAAGCAGCTGGTGGGCAATGTAATGGAGGAATCATGGCTAGCCCAAATGAGCGACTGTTTTGTACCCCAACCGCCAATTGAGTTCTTCATGAATGTGAAGGACAAACGCAAGGCCTGGGCATATCGTATGGGCGCACTTAAGCAGGGTGACATCATATGTGCCAGCGTGCAGAAACTCATGACGAATGCCAATCGGATTGTGGTCAAGCCGCTGTGCACCGCGGAACCTCTGCACTTCTATCTGGCCGATATACCCATCAAGGTGAGTTTGTTCCGCTGAATCGATGGAGGATAAGTTAAAGCAATCAATGTTATTTCTTTCCTTCTAGGCAATCATATTTCAGGATCAATGGGGTCCACTGCCGCTGGACAAACAGGGTAATCCGCGCTCATTTGCAGTCAATGACTTTATACGCTGCGAAGTTTGTAGCGTGTCCGCAGATGTTGAACGTTTGACACTGGGTATGTTGGGTGTGTACAACAAAACACCCGATATCAAATTGGGTTTATGCGATCTGACTGATTTTCCTAAATACTATCGGTATGTGAATCAACCATGTATCCAATAAATTTATCACTTATTTAGTCTATTATATGCTCTTAGTCAAGTGCATAATCAGGAGCATCCGACTATGTTGCACTATGAGGATCAGTTGAATGCAGCCCCAGAATTTGAGAATCCAAACTATGATGTGCTCTTTCAGCTAAACGGATTGCAGCCCAATGAAAACCTATCATTAATAAACTATATCAAAGTTGGCTTCCCCGAATCGGACTATGCGCCTGAGCTGCGTCAGAAACAAGCCTCACAATGGGCATTTCGGTAAGTTTTACGGCTGTAATCACGACTGGCCGCTCATTGTCCACATTGTATCACATGTAACTAAAGTTTCGGCTCTATTTTAACGCTGATAAGAGCTCGGGTCATATAAGGCTATTTCTTTTTAAATGAGTATTCTTATCAGTTATTGTGTTGCTGAGCAGCCAGTCGTGAATGGAACATATTGTAGTTAAAATGCATTAAAATTTGTGTGTATAATTGTCCATATATATATTCATTGCACTCCGTTAAAAAACTCGAACAAAACTCACATATTTGACAATTAAAAAAAACATACAATCAGCTCCGTGGCTGATGGCATTGAGCACTTTAAGAATGGCCAACAAGTTGAGGCCTTTCAGTGTCTGAACAAGGCCCTGAACATTGATCCGCGCAATGTCGAGGGTTTGGTGGCGCGCGGTGCACTCTACGCGAATCGGGGCAGTTTCTTGAAGGGTCTCAAAGACTTTGAAAAGGCGCTATTGTTGAATAAATACCATGTGAATGCGCGTAAATATATGGGAGAAACGTTGGTGGCGCTCGGACGCAGCTATGAGGAAGAGAATCGCATACCAGATGCCATCAAGGCGTACAGCGACTGCCTGAATCTATTGCCACAGCATGAGCAAGCGCGCATATCACTGGATGCCTTGCAGCAGCGACCATCTGTCCTTATGTCCGTGCAACCAAACCCCGAGGTGCTCAATTTACCCAGTGCTGGCAACACTGCCGTCACAATAGTCTCCTCGAACGACTCAAGTTCATCTAGTGGAAGTGAGGATAACGAGGAACAGGGTAAGTGTCAGCCAAAGCTAAACTAAATTTACCAAAAACCAACCTATTTTTTATTTTAGCCGTCAAATCGCGCAACAAGCAATCGTTATTACCCATTGAACAGGATAAACGGGCTGTCAGTGATGCCCTGACCATCAACGAGTTCAAGTTGGACGACGATGAGACCATGAGCAGTGTGCGCAAGCTTCTACGTGAGGCTAGCAAGCACAAAAGATCCAAAAAGAGGGGTAAAAAGAAGAAGGACAAAGACAAGGACAAGGAGAAGAAGCTCAGCAACAGCAGAAATAGAAAGAAATCAAAAAGCAAGTCTTCGGATGATGGAACGATTACGGCCGCCGAGGCTGCTCTGGAAATGCTCAAAAAGATTGATTTCGCTGAAGCATTCAGGTAACTGCGTATGATTCATGATAAGCTGGCAAATGTAACCCTAGATCATTTAACTGCAGCTACTATTTGTGTAGTTTAAACACAATCCATTTCCATTCCAATGAATTTTGCTATAAATAAGTGTAAGAAACATGATCTAGGGTCATTTGCCTCTTTTAATGTGCTCGCAATCAATTGACAACTGCCTTGCGCTCTCCTGCATGCATGACGAATTAGCCGGGATAAGTATGATAAGTGAGTTGATTCCTTTTGTGCCCATTTTACACGTTTTCTTTTTACCAAACCTTTGCAGGGTAATGAGTACTAGCAACAGCGATGAGCAGCTCAAGTCTCAGCTGAAAAACTATTTCAAGCGAAAACAGCGCTCGGAAACGCCTCCGCCTCCACCAATTTCCACAGCAATGCGTAAACAGCCGTCGGCAACCGCTTATGACCTAATGATGGGGCCCAGCACCTCGAAACATGCTTTAGCTGCTGCTGCTGCCAGCTTCGACGATGAGCAGCCTCCGCCCGCGCCCAAGTTTCATCAAGAGGATCATAGTTCGCCACAGCAACCACAGAAGTTCTCCTTTCAAATTAATCAAAAGCAGCAACATCAGCAGCAGCAACATCAGCAGCAGCAACATCAGCAGCAGCAGAAGTTCTCCTTTCAAATTAAGAAGCGTCCGTTGCAAATGGACAAATTTGGACTGTTACGTTTGGCTACGCCGTTAAGCTCGCACTCGCACAGTCGTAGCCGGAGTCGCAGTCGATCAGTCAAACGACGTAATAGTCGCAGTCGTTCGCGTGGCAGACGCACATCGAGACGCCGGATCAGCTCACGTTCCCGCAGTCGTAGCAGGAGCAGTCGAAGTCGCAGTCCCAGTCATTCGCGACATTCAAGATCGAGAAGACGACGTTCACGTACTCGCAGTCGTAGCCGCAGTCGCAGTTATTCATCACCACGGTATGTAGGTGGATCCCGCTACAGGGGACGAGGTGGTGGCTCCTGGTTTAAACGCGACAGACGATCCCGTTCACGTTCGTTTGGCCGAGGACGTCGAACGCCTTCGCCGTTTGTGCCACGACGCTCGCCCTCACCCTTTGGGGCACGTCGAACGCCATCGCCGTTTGTACCGCGTCGAACACCATCACCAGCCACTCGTTATCGACGCACACGGTCACGGAGCATCAGTCCGCGTCGTCATCCAGCGACGCGTTTTCAGCCACGTGGACGTGGCCGAGGATATATCCGTGGGCGGTTTCAGAATCGCAGCTGGACCTTGGACAATCGCAGCAACGGTAGACGCCATAGTCCCGAAGAGGAGTTGCGACCACCAGGAGTTGAGCCCACCGTCGAAGAGGTGGATGAAATGATCAAAGAAGCACAAAAGGAACGCAAACAGGGTATTATCGAGGGCGACAAGGAGATACTAAAGAAACGGGCCACAAACACGTCTAGTGATACCGCCTAGAGATTAGGTTTAAGCTACATAAATCCAGTGTGGAAATATTCAGCGTTAAGTTTGCCTCCTTAATACGTAGTTCTATGTATACTTGAATATTCATGCGAAATATATTAAGTAACTGATAAAACTCAAACACAAACCTGAGCACCAAAATAAAGAAGCTTACGAAGCAATTTTGCATGGTTTGCATGCGAAACAAATTAATAAATCCGTACAGTTCTTATAATAATAAAGTGAACAAAGCTACAGAAAGTAAGTTTTGGCAAGTAAGAGCTACTAATTTTTTTAAATTTGTTTTGCAATACAAACTTTATTATGAATTTATAAAAGTATTCCTTTTTGAGTAGTTGTTTAAAGGGTATATTTCAAACAGCGACAGACATATCAACAGTTGATACAGTTTGTTGTGTTCTTAGCTAATTGGCAATTGCATATACCCATGCCGTACACATTATTTGTGTGTGTTTGTGTGTATACTTTCTATTTATACCAAAGCGCGTGCTTCGCTCCTCTCACGAGCAACAACAAAAATATTACTCAAACCGGCTATTCACAATAGTTGACGCTCTCTCACACTCACAGACGCCCACCAAAGTGAGAGTACGCAAGGAGAGCAGTTTTTTATGTATTGGTGCACCCTATGCAGTCGTTCAACTAAAAATCGTATGAGAATTACGCATAAAAAAATGTATGGAAGCCAGCTGAAGTTAAAAGGCTGCCTGAGATAAAGCGTCCCTAGCATTCAGTTTATATTTGCCTGCCGGCAACAGCAGAAGCAACTTTGGAGCCCGCTTTGGGGAAATGTGTGGTGTGTCTGGTTGACTGCCTATGTTTGTGTGTGTGAGTGTGTATTTGTTTGCGCACAAGACTTTGATTTAGAATAATAAACGCGTCAAGTTATTGTAATTAGTACGTGAGCTAAAATTAAATTTCAATTATCAAGCAAAATAGACGACGAGCTCAATTTGACAAATATTAAAATATAAGCACACACAATTTTTAAAAATATTATACAATTTTGACGTGTAAGTGAAAAAGAATGAATATTTAGTGGCATTGCCAATTTACATAACTGTTGCAATTCGTTTTACAATAACTATAAAGTGCATAACGATGAAAACGTTCCTTCAGCAAAAACGCAATTTGCACAAGGAAATTGCAAATAGAAAAGAAAAATTCAGATCAAAACAACACGCGGCGTCGGAACTGGCTTTTGTTTGGACTTTGAACGATAAGAACGCACCCACAAAAACAACTATAACGACAACAACTACACTGGTTCTACATGAAGACAAAGAACTTGAAAAAGCCACGCTTGTTGTTGTTGTTGTCGTTGTTATTGTTATTGTGACTGCGCTACAGTGTCAGTTGCCAAGTGAGTCTTATGGCCACACATAAGCAGAATGTTTGCTAGTTAAAATGTACTAAAAACTAAATTCATTTACCGCGATTACGATTTGCAATCGCTTGTTTAACCACGTAGTATGCTTATCTTTTAATAGCCTTTAAGAATTAGTTAGATATGCGATATCTAAAATTATAAATTTGTATACTTAATATTGGCAGTAACAAAATTTTCAAATGTGTTATTTTAATTCTAATTACAAATCAATAGGAACATTTTGAATTTAAGCATACACTCTTTATCTTAAGCTCTTGTCAAATAATTATTCTCTCTTTTTTATATGTTTTCATATTGTACTTATCATAAAGAAAGAATTCATTAAGACGCTTTATTAATATGTTATCAGCATTGATAAATATTGACTTTAAATTATTTATAAAACTGCTTTTTTATATCTCTTGCAGCATAAATTCAACAACATTATCAATTAATAATGTATACAAAAATCTTTCGTGCTGTGATAATCGGGGCTCCTGGGTCAGGCAAAGGCACAATCTCGGAGCGCATTGTGAAAACCTTTGGCTTTCTTCACATATCCTCGGGCGATATTCTGCGCCAAAATATAATAAACAACACGGAACTGGGGAAGAAGGCGCAACGCTACATTGCCGACGGACAGTTGGTTCCCGATGATATTGTGACAAAGACAATGCTAGCTCGTATTACCGAGGTGGGCAACAAGTCCTACATATTGGATGGATTTCCTCGTAATAGCGCTCAAGCTGATATTTTGTCAGCCCGTGAACAGATTGACGCTGTCATCGATTTAAACATTCCTCATGATGTAATCATTGAGCGATTGAAGAATCGCTGGATACACGTACCATCTGGTCGTGTCTACAACATTGGCTTCAATGATCCCAAAGTTTCCGGGGTTGATGATGTGACGGGGGAGCCATTGACTCAACGCGAAGATGACAAACCTGATGTGGTGGCCAAGCGTTTGCAGCTATTTGATGAGCTGATGAATCCTGTTTTGGCCTGGTATGCGCAACGTGGTCTGGTAACCACTTTTAAGGGTCGTGAAACCAAAGAAATTTGGCCACGTGTGGAGCGTTTTCTTAAGGACAAGGTCAACAAGGGTTAAACAGGGTATTATATAAAGTAGAGACAGTTCAATTAGACATATGCAGAAATGATTTTTTTTATAAATGGCAGCTGATGCTAATAACGAAGAAGTGTTCAATTAAGGCGAAGCATACATATACATATATATTGCGCAAGAGGGCGGGTTTAAGGGGGTACGGCTTATTGTAACTAATCAAATGTAATTGCGAAGCCTTACAAACTATAAACGAATCAAAAAATTGTATGTTTCCCCCACATATACATATAGTATATACATTAATAATGACATCGAGGCTGGCAATCTGAAACCATCCAAAACATTCCCCTCATAAAAGTGTTTTGTTTTGATATGATTATTATATACATATACATATATATATACTTGTACTTGTACAAACGCTCCTAAGTTGGTGCTCTGATAATAAATCGTTTTCTTTTATATTACCTACTGATAACATTTTGCTGCTAATTTTGACATGGAGCCATAAAATGTATGGCTACAACTATTTGTGGCCTTCGTAATACAACAATACTTGGTTTTTGACGGTATCTTTATTCTTCTGGCCCAGGCTTCCTGCTGAATTGTATAGAAATGCCCGACAATCTATTGAGTAGCGCAGTTTTATTTAAAACCCAACAACTGCCTCTTATTGCGCTCTCCACTGCGCTCTCGCTCTCTCGTGCACATGCTCATTCTCAATTGAGAATGATTTAAAAAAATACAGTGATTGGAGCTCATAAATGTTAATGAAGTTAAACTAATCAGAAAGACGCCACACTGTTTGCCTCTCCATGTGAGTGACGTCACACCATGAGATATGAATACAGAGTCGCAACTGATAAAACAAATGACAACAAATAACAATTGGTTTTATTTAGTCAGCTGTTTTTGTGGACAACTGTATCTTAACCAGCTGTTGTTGATTTAAAAGTGATTTAATTTCTTATTGGTAGATATTTTAAACAGCTTTAAAATAATCATAAAAGCATATGGTTTACAAATGTATTAGATTGGAAATTAACAACAAGTTAAGTGGCGCTTTTAATTGCATAAATTAGAAAGCTGGTAATGCTTCGCTAAAATGTGCGCAGAATTCTATGCAGCACTGTATAGAGAGCAAAGCTCTCTTTGGTATTCTCCAATGTTACCGCATTTTTGACACACATACACACGCACACATAGAGGTCTACACCTGCCCCCGCTCTTTAAAAATACTGAGACCGACCGCGCGTAGCATTTCCTGAATTAAATGACCCCAAAAAACAAAAAGAGCAATTGCTGAGCAATTAAACGCTTATCGATGAATGACAATTTAAAGAATGTGCAATCGAAATATCACACAATCCAAGTGCAACGTAAAATGGCTGCGGCTGCTGAATTTCACTTTTGTTGTTGTTGTTGTTGCTGTTGTTGTCAAACATCTTCTTTGTTTATGCCAATGCGGCCATAACGAAACCAACGATGACAATGGGCAAAATAAACTCAGAAAAATTCACTACTGACCATTACTTATTGAGGTCTGGTCTGAGTCACCCATGATGCAAGCCGGGCTTGTGAAATAAGATATAATAACAGCAAAAATAATTCAAATTTACCTCGAATTTTGGTTCGCTTATTTAGATTCATCCAAATTTCGCCGCGTATGACCTGGCCGGCATAAAAAATGCGATCTGGGTTGTCTAGTCGAATGCACAATCGTTCGCTTTCCATGCTGCCGATGATGCTATCAATGCTCTTATTAAATTATCATCCAAAAATAAAACATACATATAAATCGACACATTTGAGCGGCCGCTATTGTATCACAATGCAGAACTACAACTACAATTTTGGCCACTTTTTATTACTTCAACTGCCTAGATGTAGCTTAAAGTTCATTGTATTTACGCGCACACCACTTTGTTTAAATTACATTAACCACGGCAACTATTTTAATAATTAATAAAAAGTAACGCGAATCGTTGTTGCTTTTGTTTTATCTTGCATGATATCGATAATCGATTACTCTAACAACATCAGCTGACGCCAAAAACTGTGAGGCGTTGCCACACATCAGGAACTTGAAGCGCAGAAAGCTTTGATTTGAAATTATTATTTGTTACAGCTGCCACCTATTCTTGTAAACTCCCTTCTTTATAAGTACATATGTATGTACTTCCCCGCTTATACAAAAAATAGTAGCAAGGAACTCTCACACACACAGAATACTTCTTAAGAGCATATAATAATTTATTAATCGGATTCTGCTTCAGTATTAATTTGCAGCTGCTTGCGTTCAGTTGTTGTGGTCGCAACGCGTTTACTAGTCGTTGTGCCCTGGCCTCGTGTGTGTTCTTTGTTGCTTGGCACAAAACTAAACATCCTGACACTACCTGTCACCAAGGCTCTGCAATTATTAGCTTGAGATATTCAAAGTATAACCGTAGCGCTAAGGATGAGCAGTAAAGTAAATTTTACCTTTGATAACGTCTTGGGTGTCTACTATGCTGGTCAGGTTGTGTCCGGCACAGCTGAACTCATCACAGAACGCTCGAAGACCATACGCTGTAAGTGTGTAGTCCAAGACGTAATAACATTGGATTTGTGTCTGTGGATGACATGACGTCATGGAACCCTCCTCACATCCATTTCCATTGCGTATTCAGAACTCTCAGGGCTTGACGAGCATTCGCTTCATTAGTATTCGAGCCATCGTTGTTGTTATTGTTATTGCTATTATTGTTATTTCTTTTGTTATTGTGCCGGTGGCTAATGTTGTTATATATTCGAGTGTCGGCACTATGATATTGCTGGGAGAGTAAAACAAAACTAGTTTTTCTTTGAAATTTGTGGCTGCTGTTTATTATTGTTGTTACTGAATACGAGTAGTACCAGATATTTGTCGGTCTGCACTGAACTGCGGTTTGTAAACTACGATTTTATAATTTTACTACAACAATAAAAGTCAATTATAAAAAACTGCATAGAACATGATACAAATATTATTTGGTTAAGTTTATTTCCACAAGCTTTGCTAAACTCTGATCTAAATCAAAAAAAAAAATTTTTGGTAATGCCTTTATGTCCGTTTTCGAGTGATTGTATTAATATGACATGTGTTATACTTATCCGATTTTAACCATTAATGACCTCTGCAAAGTTATGAAAAAAACTGTAATGATGCTTTAAAGTTTAAACTGGTTTTTTAAGGGCCTAAAATAATGTGTGTATACACAACATAATCGTACATATTTATAAAAAGTCAGGGACAAGTCAAGTAAAATTGAATTAAACAAAATTTAACTGGACGGATTGACACGCTTGATCTATGGACAGACAGCCCACACAACATTGCAGCTTAATAATGCTACAAAGAAATTAAGTCAATTACTTTCATGCCCCTGTCACTGCCTCTTCCCCTCTAGCAATCTATATTACTGTGAACGGTTTTGTGGAGACGCGCTGGCAGGAAAGTGTAGAAAAGCCCGGAGCCGATGGCAAGCTGGGGAAAACACTGGAGACGCATACGGCCACAGAGATCTATTATAGTAACGATAAATATGTGTATGGTCAGAGTGGTGGATCGCAGCTTGAGTTGCCCAAGGGCAAGTACGTATTTCCCTTTCAGACCACCATACCACCGCAGGCTCCCACCTCTTTCAACGGGACTCACGGCCAGGTTAAACACGAAGTGACCCTTACCATAGATCGAGCCGTGCGTTACAATAATATATTTCAGCAATGCTTTACAGTTATACTGCCCAACGATTTGAATGTAAATCCGGAACTTGTGGTACGTCTTACATCAGATGTTAAATTTCTATAAATCTGTTAATTTATATCCAAATATTCTTTTAGCAACCATTGAAACGCATTGAGGAAAAAACCTTTTGGTGGGGCTCAATTTTTGGCGGCAAAAAGCCCATGGTTATGGATGTGAGTACTTCATACAGCGCCTATGTGCCAGGCCAGAAAGTACACTTTCACATTGTGCTGGACAATCAATCAGATGTACAGTGTCAGGATGTGAAAGTGCGTTTATTTAGGAACATCACCTATCGCGGCAAATCGAATGATCAGGAGCATCTTATGTCCACGGAAGCTCGGATAGCCGATAAGCACTGTGGCGAGGTGGACAAGCATAACAAGGCGCAGTTTGATGAATATCTACTGGTGCCGCCCACAGCTCCAACAACTCTGAGCGATCGCGATCCCGTTCGGATTAGCTACACACTGCGTTTCATTGCGAAAACCTCTCGTTTACATGGTGGTGGTGATCTGGTGATGGATTTTCCACTTGTCATAGGTACTGTTCCGCTGTTGGCCAGTGCTGATGACAAGGGACCCGGACAGAAAACCAAACCTAGCAGCACAAATGGAAGCCAGCGTATACTGTGTAAGTAGGGTAAACAAATCGAGATCGAGATCCGTGTTCGAATTTTTTTAAATCCTTTCTGCCTGCAGCTGAGCCCAACTTCCAGGAGGATGTGAGCAGTGAACATTTTGAGTCCAACACTTTTAAACCACGCTATCCGGTTTATCTGTTCGATGGGCAGCCAGGAATTGCTAATGGATCCGGCGCTGTCAAATCACCCGTCCCTAGTCTTTATCCAAAAGCAGCGGACACTCCACCAGCAGCTCCAGTCCAATATACTCCAAATCCTGTTTCGCCAGCAGGGAAACCTTCAGCCGCCGAAGCTCTAAAGGTGCCACCATATCCCGTACAAGCACCCGCAGCTCTGCCAGCGACTGGTAATAATTTTGAAGTGCTTGGCTTTAGCATTCCACCGGGCTATCAGCCCACGCCCAGTGCACCAGCTGATGCCACAGGTTCAATAGGATGGAAGTAGTTAATATATTGATCAAGATTTTTTGAATATATATTCGCGCGCACTCATTTAGTGGCAACGCCACGCAATTATATCGACAAATCGTTGGCAAACAAGTAGTGTTTCGTTTTCGTGGTATCTTTAGAAAAAATATCAAAATAAGATTTTTTATATTTTGCTTAAATACGCCACCCTATGGGTTTGATTTAATTGAACTAAATAACCTTCAATCAGGGATTTAGTTCGTTTAATTAAACATAATCCATACGAGTAGATAAGAACTCTTTCTTATTGGACTTTTATATGAAAAATTTAAATATTTTCGATTTTTTTTTACAAGTTTCATTGCTCTGAAAAAGAAAATGCAATTAAAAATAAAAACAAATCAGGTTCATCTGAGATGCGGATTAACAAATTTACAATAAATGTGTTAATATATAAAAATATACTTAAAATCTGATTAGAATATAAACAACTCGATGTATTGATGGTTATCAATGGCTACGATGTTACCGATGGTCAACTTATTTTGTCGATATTGTCGCTCATCACTGATAAAATCACAAATTTAAAACGCAAAAACCAATAATTTTAAGTAAAGTAAAAACTCAAAATTATATAAAATTAGGGAAAGCATTTTAATGAAGGTTTGAATTTGCAATTTGATGAAAATGGAAATTTTGCAGGGTGGCAACCTTTCGGTCGGGTGGCAGCCTTTCACACCAGTGCTGCGAAGTTTTTAGGAGGAACAATAGCTGTTTCTGTCTGGAAAGCATCTAAATGTTTTATTGTGGGCACTTTTGCACAGTTTACAAAAATAAATATTTGGAGCAAAACTTGGCTGAACACATATTTAAAATAGGCAGCTACTGGCAATTTTGAAATTTTTCTAGCAAACAAACTCTGAAAATAGCCAGATGCAGCTATAAAATAGCTAAGTTGGCAACAGTGACTCTGTTGGACATGCATGCACTTGACGTAACTTGGAGGCCAAGTTTTGTTTTCAATTTCAATCGTGAATAGCCGAAAATTGTTTCGAAACCGGTTTCTGTGAATAAAGTCTTTGGCAAACTGCAGCGGCATCAACACCACTGAGCCGAAACTAAAAGTTATTAAGCATACATATGAACGCGTTCGGTAAAAGAAAGTTTTGACGCAATAGTATTGCCGTTACTTGTAATTTGTAATGAAGAAGCGTCGTCGTCGAGCGACCGCTCAACTGAACAGTAAGCGCTGCACTCTGGCAGCGGACAGTCGACTTTGTTGTTGACATATGTACATATGTACAGTGAATATTTGTAATTTTTGTTGAGGTAAGTTATTCATTTGTTATGCATATCGAATGCATGTGCTTTATCTTTGCTTTGGTTTGGCAGCATCACCTTTAGCATCAGTGGAATACCAACGAAAAAAGTGAAATCGCTGATAAAGACAAGACTCCGTTGACTGAATGAATTTGTATAGCCTAGTCTATTTCGAGATATTGTCGACTACAACAACATCGGGAAGTGGAACTCGCTCCACTGGGCATGACACATGACACCATGTAAGTTTGGCCTACGATCTTCATTCATCTCATCAAACTTTTATTTCACACTTAATTTCGCCATAAATTGTTGCTGAAGACTACGGACTGCGGCAAAATTTAAGTCAGTCCGGGGCGCACCTTGAATAATTTTTCAGTAGAGTGACGACAAATTGTGAAGCTATTTTGTTTGTCTAACAGCAAAATTAATGCCGCTGTTTTGTTGTTGTTTTGTATGATTTACAGAAATGCCATTGAAGACGCAGCCGCAGCAATAAAAGTGAAATCAGCACGAATACCAACACACACACAAGCACAAGTACACAAAGTTATACTCAAGCAGAGGCATTAACATCGGTACAGACAGTTGAAAAGACAACAAGCGATATGACGCCAGCGGTAACAAGCACCACTGGCGCCGCCCCAGCGTCTGCCACGCCCACATCCACACCGGTCAGTCCACGTCGCACACACAGCACCAGGGAGCAACTGCAACAGATTGTGGCCGGCGGTATGTCGGCAGCGATAACGCGTTCCACCTGCCAACCCTTGGATGTGCTCAAGATACGCTTCCAGCTGCAGGTCGAGCCACTGGGAAGCAAAACTCAAAAGCTGACGCTGCAGCCAGCCGGACATATTGTCAGCAGTCCAGCGGTCTTGCAGTCCTCCAAATACACATCCATAAATCAGGCTGTGCGTACCATTTATCGCGAGGAGGGTCTACTGGCCTTCTGGAAGGGTCACAATCCCGCCCAGGTACTAAGCATTATGTACGGCATCTGTCAGTTCTGGACGTATGAACAACTAAGCCTGCTGGCTAAACAGACTCACTACCTCAAGGATCACACGCATCTATCGAATTTCATATGTGGCGCCGCAGCTGGCGCTGCTGCAGTAATCATTTCCACACCGCTGGATGTGATACGCACACGCCTCATTGCGCAGGATACCAGCAAAGGATATCGGTAGCTAATTGGCTAATTTATTTTGTATAGTCCTACTTTACTCCATCTTCCATTATTTTGCAGTAATGCAACACGCGCAGTCACAGCCATTGTGCGGCAGGAGGGACCCCGTGGAATGTACCGTGGATTATCCTCGGCTCTATTGCAGATTGCTCCGTTGATGGGCACCAACTTTATGGCATATCGCCTGTTCAGCGAATCGGCGTGCACGTTCTTCGAGGTGGAAGATCGCAGCAAGTTGCCAACATGGACGCTTTTGGTGCTTGGCGCCTCATCAGGAATGTTGTCCAAGACAATTGTGTATCCGTTTGATCTAATCAAGAAACGTCTACAAATTCAAGGATTTGAGCGAAATCGTCAGACCTTTGGACAAACCCTTCAATGCAACGGCGTTTGGGACTGTCTGCAGCAGACGGTGCGGCAGGAGGGAGTACGTGGTCTTTATAAAGGCGTTGCTCCCACGCTCCTCAAGTCCAGTCTGACGACGGCCTTGTATTTTAGCATTTATGATAAGCTCAAACAGGTGCGCTTCTAGTGCAAAGTGAATCCATTGTCTATATAGCACTTAAGTAGGGGAAAAGTTGACACCACAGAATCTATTTTTTATATGCAAATTTACAACGCAACAATTTAAATGATATTAAGGCTAGTTTATCTGTTAATTAGTTGTCGTTTCGAGTACGGGTTTGTTTTATATTAATTTGTATCTTATTCTATTAAGTTATTCATGTATATTTCAATATACAAATGTTTCCATCAATTCGCAGAGTATTCAAAAACGCATTTACGCATTTAGTTTAAATTTGCAGACGCTTTTAACAGCTTTTGGTATTTTTTTATTTAAAGCTGGTCTCACTGTTTTCGGAGCTTTCTTGTGAAATGGAATGCTTAAAAGCGTGAGTAATATCGTTGAATTATTTACTTTATTGAGATTCGTTTGTATATTGATTTGATCATATATCGTAGAAGAAATGGATCCACCATTGGTAATGGTTACATCGATAGATACCAATGGTACACCTTCTTTAATCTGGCTACCTCCAACGAGTTCAGCATCGACTAGTCCGAAAAGGTTTGCAGGTGTGCGGATTGTCGCTTTTCATTACTTTGATCACCATTACAAGAAGCTCAAGAAATGGACTGATTTAATTGAGAAATTGGCACTGGAATATGTTGGAAGGATCAAGTTTGAAGCTCATGATATAAAAACGGTTAAAACGTTTCACAGCTCTTTAAGTTCGGATGATTTTGGAAGCTTTCGTGCAGATGTTCCACCTCAGCTCTTTGGCGTGGACAGCGATGGATGCATTTATACGATGCACATGCTCTTCAGCTATAAATATATTAAGGATTTCTGTGAGAAACTTCTGAAGGGCAAAATGTTTGAAGCTGTTGTATTGAATCCAATTCAAGACATCGATTTCCCGCCACAAAATTATTATCAACTGCAAGCTCAAAATAACAAGGATCTGTTTGTAATGTTCTACGATCCGTCTACCTATTATTGGTTCCTACAAATAGGAAAGTTACGTAAGCTGGCTAAGCTATTGGCCAATGAAGATGTCAACGTGGTTATCGTAAATCGAGGTCATAATTATCTAGGTGTCGATTTCGACAAATGGTCCGAACTGAGCAGCTTTCATGGCGTCACAAAATATGCAACAAAACGATCGAATGGCTGGATATCAAATCAATCTGAACCGCATGATAGCACAAGGGGATACTTGCGATATATTGCTCAGCACAGAAATCCAGAACTACAAGATTACGACAGGAAGGGAGAACGCAGATATCCGGAGGAAGCTCTGGAAGACATCCAACACATATACGAAACCTGATAGACCTGATCTCTTAATATTAAGAACTTTTTTGTTAAGTTTTTTAAATGGGTATACAACAATTATAACAAAATTGAGGTATAAACTAAAATCCTCCGTCTGATCAAATAAAAGCTTTTTATACCAGTTATTTAAAAAATAAGTAAAAGGGTATATTGTGTTAGTTGGAATGCATGTAACAGGGAGAAGAAGGCATCTTCGACCCTATGAAGTATATATATTCTTGATCAGCATCAATAGCCGAGTCGATATAGCCATGTGTGTCTGTCCGTCTGTCCGTGCGCATGAACAAAAGGATCTCGAAGACTATAAGACAGTTTTTAAGATAAAACGTTTTTTATGATAATTAACTTTATATTAGTATTATCTGAATCGCATCAAAATCGGACAGTAGAACCGCAGATATGGCGAATAAAAGTTTTCAGAGCAAAACAAGTATTTTCTTTAAAGTACTTGTATATAAATTGAAGTAAGTAACGGATATCCATCCTATGGTCGGGATCTCGACTATAGCCTTTCCGACTAGTTTTTTGTTTTAAATTTGCAGTATGAACGTTCTTGCGCACTAATGGTGTAATTATTGAAGGTACTTCACCAAAGTGGCATTCGTTACCTTGGTGTGTTTCCCCATGGACCAGTTGGACGTCTGAGACTTACAATTTACTGCAAAATTTGAAAAGAAAGAAACAAGAATACATATATAAAAGTGTTTTTATTATTCTTATTTTGAAGTTGACAACAAAATCGATGTGATAATCATTAGCTGGCTTGGCATTGTTGATTTTTGATGATTTACAAGTAGCTCATGCTGTTGAATCCGTATCATCTTCATCATCTTCTTCCTTCTCGCTGTTCTCTGGCTCTGGCTCCGGCTCTGGTATGGGCTCTTTGCGTGGACGTCCGCGTCCGCGCTTTTCTCCGGGTGATTTCACTGATTTGGGCATCGGCTGCTCATCATTGTCCTCGTCTTCATCATTGTCGTTGTCTTCGTTAGCACTTGATACTGTAGCTGCCTTTGGAGGTCTGCCACGCCCCTTGGACTTAGGCGGGCGGCCGCGCTTTCTTGGGATTTTTGGAATGGTTTCAGTCGTATTGTCCACTTCTGGCTCTGCGTCCGTAGTCTTCGCTTTTGGCGGGCGTCCACGCTTTTTCGGCACAGCAATATCCTCCATTCTGGCAATATACACAAGTTTTCGCACAGTTATAAATAAGATTAATTGCTTCTTTTTTATTTTTTCCCAGTAGAAATTCTATTACGACTTTCAAATGGCAGACGCACTAAAAATCCCTCCAAAATGAAAATCGACTCGGCATCTATGTATTTGATTGATTCTCACTTATTTTGTTCTTCGTTGCAACGGTGTTGCAGAGCCTATCGATATACACACACTGTTACCGATTCTTACAGAAATCTAATTGAAAATGTAATTTGAAATACTTTGCTTACTCGACTATTTTTTTTCTTTTGTAATATGTTTTCTTTATTCAAAAGAATAAAAGGCAACAATCAATTCGTTCTGGTGCCGGCCGGCATATGTAATTAGATGTTATCGACGCTAGCGTTGCCAACGTATTGCAGCATTTTCCATATGTTATCGATAGGTGCAATAAAATGGCGCCAAATTACGAATGCCACATAAAAGTATATGGTTTATTACCAATAATAAATAAATTATTTGTCTTAAATTCTATGAACGTCGGGGAATTCGTAAAGTGCACCGGAGGAATTTTATCAGCACAGCTATTTTAATCGATTGCTTTCTATCGATATTATGTTGAGCAAAACAATTTCAACATGATAAAGTTGCAATCAAAATATAACAAGGATAAGCATGCTTTGTTGCTTAATCATAGACAATTAATTAACGAAGCATACAAAGCGGCAGTGGCTGATAATGAGACTTATCAATTAAAGTTGCAGTTGTTCAATTTTCAACAAAGGACAACGGAACAACAGCTGCAGCAGAAGCTAAAGAAAGGAAAACGTAAATTGGATGAGGCAGCCAATGATGACGAAGTGGACAACATTAAAGAGTACCTGGAGCTGTTGCCCAAGGCAACTGAGAACAATGCAAAGACAACATTGCCACGCCACTGGGAAGATGTGTACAAGCTGCCTCAGCTGCACGGCAGCAACATAAGCGGGAAATTTCAAAAGTTCCAAGTACCTGGAAGTAATTTCAACAGCACCAGCCGCACTTTTATTATACCACAGTCTGTGCGGTTTTACAATCACGATGTGGAACAGATGACTGCACTGCTACCGCAACTATTGTCTAACTATGATCTAATTATACTTGATCCGCCGTGGCGCAACAAGTATATCCGGCGGTTAAAGCGGAGCAAGCAGGAACTGGGATATGCCATGCTCGACAATGACAAGCTTGCACTGTTGCCGCTGCGCCAACTCACGCATGAACACACATTGGTGGCCATTTGGTGCACAAACTCAACTGCACACCAGCAGGCACTGGAAACGCAGCTGCTGCCAAGTTGGAGATTACGACTGCTCCATAAACTACGCTGGTACAAACTGAATACGGAACACCAACTAATTGGCAACTTGAATCCAGCTGATGCCACTCAAAAGCAGCCCTACGAGATGCTCTATATAGCGTGTCGTGCTGACAGCGATGTGACATATGCTTTGGGTGTGAAACAGACGGAGATGCTCCTCAGCGTTCCCAGCATTATACACTCGCATAAGCCGCCTTTGCTGGAATGGCTGCGTCAACACTTGCAACTCAGCGGAGATCAAGCGGAGCCCAACTGCCTGGAGCTCTTTGCCCGATATTTACAGCCTAACTTCACATCTATAGGCCTGGAGGTCTTAAAACTGATGGATGAGCGCCTCTACGACTGTATATTAACGAAAATATAGCAAAGGATATTTACATTCAATTTTTGTAATAAAAATTGCGGTCCCTGATGTAAATACATAAATAAAGAGTTTATAAGGTTTATTATCGTTTTTATTTGTGTACTGTTAATGAGAGCAAATGCAACAAAAATTTTGTATGTGAGGGTAGGCGAAATGTTAAACATTTGTAGTGTTGGGGGTGGTGTTGTGTGTGGTGTTTGGTTTTGTTGTTGTTTTGTGTGTTAAATTAAGTATTAAGATATTAAGCATTATTAATACACATGTATTTGATGTTGTTTGCCTATTCATGACCCTGAGCCATGGCTGCCGGGTTGGTAGGCTCGTTGCCACCACGCTTCTTTGAGCCGGAAACAATATCATCGATACGTAGAAGCAGAATGGCTGTCTCCACAGCAGTTTTGTAAGTTTGCAGCTTAACAGCCAGTGGCTCCCAGATGTTCTTGACATTCATGTCGACAATTTCGCCAGATTCGCCATCGATACCCCAGGCACAGACACCGGGACCAGTGTGGGAAGCGTGCTTGGCGCGCAGTGCAGTTAAGGCGCGAATGGTATTGGCACCACAGTTCTGGGCCAATGTGCGTGGAATGATCTCCAATGCATGGGCTACAGCAGTGTAAGGTCCTTTTACCTGTTTACGGGTGAGCAGCTGGGAAGCAGCCATCTCGACGGCGCCGCCGCCAGCGACAAGGCGCGGTTCAAGCACCAGATTACGAGCAACATGCAAAGCATCTTGGAGATTGCGCTCCGTTTCATTGAGTATGTCCTTGCTGGCGCCGCGCAGCAGAATGGTGCAGGCCTTGGGGTCCTTGCACTGTGTGACAAACGTGAAATATTCATCGCCAATTTTCTTGATCTCAAAGAGTCCGGCACCAGTGCCCACATCCTTTTCGGTAAGCTCCTCCGTGCGATTCACGATTGTTGCACCACAGGCACGCGCAATACGCAAGTTGTCCGTCTTGCGGAGTCGTCGAATAGCTGTGATACCTGCCTTGAGCAGATAGTGCTGTGCCAGATCAGAGACACCTTTCTCGGTGAACACCAGATCCGGTTTAACGGCAATTATATCTGCGCAAACTCGTTGCACAAACTCTTCTTCGATTTGCAGCATACGGGTAAAGTCCTGCTCGCCAATGATCTCCACATTTGTCTGGCTTTCACCCTTCTTATACTCCAGGGAGCAGTCCAACAGCACAATGCGAGGATTCTCAATGTAGCGACGCATTTTAGCATGTGTCACATCTTTGTTAATCATCACGCCCTTCAGCACGCAGGAATCTTCAATTGCGCCGCCGGGAATCTTCTCCACCTTAGCATAACTACATGGAAACAAATTGAGTATGATGCACACTTAAAATATTCATTCAGCACTTACCGCTTGATATCAACCTCCAAGCGACCATTCTCATTCAGTGTAACAGTCTCCACAGCATCCAAAGCGATTTTAACAGCCATATCCGACCACTTGCCAATGAATTTGGTGCCCACGCAGGCCTTGACCACATCAGCCATCTTGGCCTTATCCTTAACATCCAGCTGAACACTCAGATCGGACTGCAGGTAGTTGACAATGTCCTCGAGGGCCTCACGATAGGCACGGATGATAACGGTGGGATGGATTTGCTGTTGCAGGAATGGCTCGGCAGCGGCAAGCATTTCCCCAGCCAAGACAATGACAGAGGTGGTGCCATCGCCCACCTCTTCGTCCTGTGTGCGAGCAATCTCAATCATGCTCTTGGCCGCTGGATGCTGCACGGTAATTTCACGCAGTATCGCATTGCCATCATTGGTCATCACAATGCCGCCCATGGGATCCATTAACATTTTTAACATGGCCTGGGGGCCCAAGCATGTCCTTATCACATCGGCAATAGCCTGAAAGAGTCGTCATTAATACAAATCTTTAACAGATGGTCAAAAATTCACAACAAACGCAGACATGTGAGTCACAAGCGCTACACACACACACACAAAGTCTCACACGCACACTCATACCTTTCCGGCTTGAATATTCTCCAACTGCACTTTGCGGCCCGATTCTCTTTTTGTGTTTTGACCTAAGTGCACAGAATTAACTAGTAAATTGTTCAGGGTGTATTAAAAACATTGTACTTACTCAACACGAGGATTGGTTGCTGTCCACCAAACATGATTAAAGCGGTTTTTAATTAATTTCTATGTGAAAATAAAAGAACTCGTGCCTCGCGTTTTGCTGTTGCCGCTGTTCGATAGAGAATGATTGACGTTTATTTTTGAGGTTAGACACGATGACGCACGGTTCGAGAAGATTCGATAACATAAATTAAAATGATCTATTTTTTTAGATAGATAGCCTAATTATGACTTTAAAATTACCTTCGTAAATTGTAGATTAATTTAAAACAAAGTTTTTCAAGCTCAAAATATTTAAATAACGCGAAATCATTCGAAAGATATCGATAAGTAATTGGTAACTTTGCTCGGACTGGCAACGCCGGGACAACAGCTGTTGCGCTTTTTGTTTATAAACGTTTTCCAGCGGCATTTTACACAAACACTGCGTTATGGATGCCAAGAAGATATCCTTTGGCTTTAGCAAAGTTGCTAAGAAACCAAACATTTTGCCCATCAAAGCTCCAAAAGAAGAAAGCAAAGTGGAGCTCATAAAATGCCTCGAAGGCAAAGAAATCAAACTTGTCGCGTAAGTTTACTTTGTTTACAAATGCGCATATGTATATGTACATATAGAATAAAGAAATTCTATTTCCTTTCTTCGCAACTAGTGAGAAGCAAGAGATAGCACCGCTGGTCATACAGTTGGCAAGTAATCAGAAGACTTCAACGGCGCTAGCAAGTCTGATGAAAAGACGCGCTGTATTGCTTGGTGAAGATGACCCAGATCCCGAGGAGATAACAGCAGAGCCACAATCTATAGCTGAAGTCACATCCAATAACGACAGCACAAACCTGGAACTGCGTGCCGCACGTGAGCTGCTTGCAGCAGCACAGGATAACGGCAATGAAATTGTAGACGGTGAAAAGCTTGTATTACCAGCACTTAAAGCTGATGAACTGCCACTGGATGGTGCTAAGGAATCAACCATAGATGATTATGACTCCATTCCCATACAACAATTCGGTTTAGCAATGTTGCGCGGTATGGGCTGGGTAGATCCGCCGCCCGTGTCGAAGAAGAAGGGCACAGCTCCGGTGGACGATGCTCCATTCATGCGGCCCAAAGGCATGGGACTGGGTGCTGACAAGGCACTCAAGGCAAAGACCCTACTGGTGCAGCCGGAAAAAAATGAAGTGTTGGAGATTAAGAAACAAGCCTACGTACGGATCTTGGGTGGCAAGCAAAAGGATCAGTATGGACAAATTGAAGGTTTCGACGATCATGCTGGCCGTGTGATTGTCAAAATGGCCATCGGTGGCACAAAGGAGGCGTTCAATGAGTTTCTTTGCCAACCCGTATCGCGCAAGGAGTATTCCCAGTATGGAAAATGTATAAGTAAGCGACAATAAAATATATCCATGTTTAAACAAATTAACTATAATTGAAATTTCTTATAGATACGGCCAAGTACGAGCAGTTTAAGAAGCATGAAAATGAGCATGGTCAAATCATTATTAAACGCGAGAAGTCAGAGGAACGAAAAAGCACAAGGACAGAGCGTAGAGAAAGTCAACGGGAGGATGAACGTAAATCACACAGAACAAAGGATGAAGATCGCAAACCATATAAGAACGAGCAGCGCAGCATTAAGCTTGAGGAACGGCGACCTGAGAGCAGGAGTTATGCAGAGGAACGCAATTCTTACAAGCATGAGGAACGTAAACCGTACAAGACAGAAGATCGTCGTGACAATAGCAGCACAAGTCGTTATCATGATCGTAGACAAGAATCACGCAGCAACAGTTGTACTTCCAAATCAAGTAGCCGCCGACGACAACAAAGCACCTCTGACGAAGCGGATGACACGGGTGAATCAACAGAAAGTGATTCCGATTCAGCTTACGAGCGCAAGGATAAGAAAAAGTCGAAGAACCCCAGCAGAAGCAGCAGTAAATCGAAGAAAAAGTCGAAGAAATCAAAAAGTAAATCTCATCGCCATCGTCGGTCAAGCGGCTCTGAAGATTCCGATTGTAGTGCGGATGAACGCTCAAGACGTCGTCACCCAAGCAAGCATAAAAAGAAAACCAAAAAGAGTAAACACGCGCGCTCTCGCACCCGCTCCAGATCTCGGGAAGGGCGTGCCAGGTAGAACTAAGATAAAAAAAATTAGCATGCATCAGTTGTTGATTCATTTGAAAACTTTATTTAAATATGTATGTGTTATAAGTAGACGCCTAAGCTTGTATACTTATGCAGGATTATCATAAAATTTCAACTAACTCACAAATTAATCACAAAAATGTCTTTTCTTTGAGATTCTTAGGGCCCCATACAACATACACAATACAAACTTAAAGTTAGAAATGTGGTGACGTATAGGAATCCAAAATATCTTATGTTTAAGTCATGGCTTTACATTATTAGATGGATGATAATACTCTTAATATGCGCATAGTATACTTGGCTTTTATGATATTACTAAATATAATGTAATGTAATGTTTTGAAAATGGCAAGTATATATGACTTAGTTACGTGGTTTTTGGTCGAATGTAGGTGACTTATGAGTGTGTCTTTGTGCGTGTGTACGTGTGTGTATGTGTGTGTGCATACCAAGTTTTATTTAATAATGCATATTATAATCAAATAAATAATTAAAATCAATTTACTGTAGCTTCTTTTTGCCGTACTGAATTTTGTCATTGACTATTTTAGAAGCTTTCTGGATAATGGATTTGAATACATCCTTTTCATTTAATCCCGGCCACATGGCAACCAACACAGTGGCACAGTACATCAACAATAAATTGTTAATGATGGCACCAACCCAAGCCAGAGCCAATAGTCCAAGGCTTATGACAATCACAACCTAGTAAAAATATTCAAAATGTGAGTAGTGTAAATGTAACAATATATAAAGGGTATTTTCGGCACGAAGAAGATTTAATACGCTTGCAGAGATCTGTATTTAATTTTCGATATAGCAAGATTTGTGATGATATAAAAGATAGCCAACACATGAGACACAAGTTTGCATTGAAACAGACGGACAGAGGGACATGGCTATATTGACTCATATATCTATACATTATGGAGTCTGCCACGCCCTTTTAAGTGCGATACAGATTTTATGATATTCTACCCTCTGCAAGAGTATGAAAGCCTTACACAAATATAATACGCACCAATGTTGGTTTGCGCTCCTTGAACAGATAGTCATACCAGTCGGCGATACCGGACTTAATGCCGTACAATTGTCCACAGACTTCCTCAAACTTGGCCTCCTGTTCGCCATCCCATTTGCCACCGCTAGAGACCAAGCGCGATAGCACTGGAATAACAAAGTCCATGAAGAATGCCAGCAGTGCCAACAAAGAGAATAGCGTTATGAATGACAAATCCATGTACCAGAGCAACAGATACAAGATACTGATTGCTCCAAAAACAACACCGGCATAGTATTGCTTTTCCCAAGTTAGAACGCCATAGGCACCCACAATGGCATTGCGAAATGGTTCCAGGTCGTGCTTCAGCTTGATTTGGGCACGTTTCTGTAATTCAATGTTTGTGTTCTTTTCATGATGGCGGCATTTGTTGCGTGTGTAAATTATAAAATGCAATTGGAAATTGAGTCCTTGCTTACCTGGTCAACCTGAGAAGTTGTCATCTTTATTAGTCAGCCGCCTTCAAATATTCTTTCGATTGGGTATGTCGTTTACGAAGCAATACGCTACTTTTTAACGTTATTATTATTTTTTATTTTTTGAGAAAAATCAATTCGTTAGATTGAGCTTCCAGTAAGGATGTAAAAAGCATCGATAGCAACGATTGCCAACGAAAGCTATCGTCTTGACGTAGCAGTTTGGCCGAGCCGATTATACTCGATACTAGTGGTGAGCGATATTTAAATTCAATGATCCAGTGACTGCCACAATTGACAAGTACTTGAACAAATATCAAATTTTGTCAAAGGAAATTAAAATTATACAAGTAAGTTCAAATTATGTTCAAAATTAAAAAGTCATTGGTTTTCTGAAGGTATGATATTTAAAGCTGCGAAAAGTTATACTGTTACCTGCTATTTGGCCTTCCGTATTTGTAAGTGTGACAAGTAAGTTTAAAATACTTATCGACCGTACTTGATTGAAAATGACTTGAACAAAATTAACGCAAACAGAAACGTTTCGTTGTTTTTTTTTACAGAAAGCAACTTTTATTTTAAATAAAGCAAAATGAGCTGCCCAGGCTTTGGTGAAGTAAATATACCCTCGTCTCGCGCGTTTTGGGATGACTGCGAAGAGGATGAGTTTGACAGCATTGAACCGGCAGCAAAGTGAGTGTGAATTATTTTAATTTATAACAAGGTTTGGCTATTTGAATATATTAACAGGTTGCACCTCAAATTCAATGGTGGCGAAAATGAAGCACCCATTGCCAGTGAGCTTTTTGTGCTTGTCGAGGGACCGCATGCAACCGAATTTTGTAGCGGCTCGATGCTCCAAAATGCCAAACTTATCTGTGAAATACCGGCTAAAGCTTCGACTTTGCATTTAAATGGCTCTAGTGGACACTTGTTGGCCGCTCTAGAAGAGGATCTTACCAACAGTGGTGAAATTACAGAGTTGCTTATACCCTACGCTCAGCTGGCCAAACGGGTGTTAACAATCACACTGAAGCCAAAGGTCGACTATAAGAGCGAGGAGATCAACAGATACTGCGATGATATAGCCATTGTGCACAGCGTGGGTGGCAGTGGAGACGACAAGTCAGTAAGGGAATTAGAGGCGCCCAATTTCATAGCCGGAGTGGCAGCTGGCAGTAAGTTATATTGTAGCATTCACCAGATGAGACTTGATATATCTTCCTGTTTCCTTTCACAGTTGCGAGCTGGCGCAATCAAATGGAACTGCCTGTTAGTTCATATGTTATTTATGTGGATAGGTTGCCATTGGACGGAGTTGCTGCCCAGCCAGTGATCAAACTGTTGCAAAAAATGGGCGTGAAGTGCAGCGAACGCTATGTGCCGCCCACCAAGGACAGCTCCTACCTGTATATTTAAGCATTAATTAAAATAGACAGTAATATAGGTGGCTGATTATATTTTAATAAATTGGTGCGGTTGAAAACATATATTTCACTTATTTTAATACTTCAAATATACTCAAATTAAGATCCCTTCTGCGCTGCTCCATGTGCGCCTTGGCAATGGCTATGAATTGTGGCCGCGAGAGTAATGAATAAGCCGGAACCAGCAGCGAAGAGACCAACATGTGTAGCTCCTTATGTCCGCTGCTGAACAAATCGAGACCCAACTCCAAGGCTGTGCCAAAATCACATTCATCCACCGCAATGTTGGCCGCATTGGCAACCGGTTGTAACTTTTCGAGCACAGCCTGTTTGGCATTATCGCTGCCATCATTGAGATCCTTACGCTCAAATAGCGCCAGAATTTTCTTAAGCTCCGCATCACTAACAGTTAGCGGGCGGTAACCCTGCTGTGACTTCCGTTCATAGGGCACTACGATGCCAGCACGATGAAATGACTTGGCCATAACACGTTTGTTGCGCTCTTTTGTTAAATCATCAAGCTGCGCTAATCCCAAGGAATTATCACTGATGTACTGCTTTACAGCTTTCTTGGTAGCAGCCACTTGGGCCGCTGTGAATGGTGTGCCATGAAAATCATGCTCCAAATAGTAAAGGAACGCATCAAATACGTTGCCAGCGACAAATTGAAATTCACAATTCTGTGAGGAATCATTTCGTGCCAGTAGCAATCGCTCCTTATCCTGCGGCACATCCCGCCAGTAGCCATAGTGTACGCCAGTTCCTTTACGCACAAAAATGGTTTGAAACTCGGGTGGATCGTAATAGAAGCGCCAATGCCGCAGATAATCGCCAGGCTCACCGATCTTTGCTTTATGAAATTTACCAGCCAGAAACTCAAAGGGGCCAACCAATTGCAGTTGAAACACTGATTCAATGTGCTGAAGTGCGGCTTCTTTGGTCGTGTCCTTCTTCAGTGTGTTTATAAACTGCCAGAATTGATAGAAATCTGGTGGCATTTCAACTAGAAACTTATGCCTGATGAACTCATTGCTTTCACAGAGATTATCATACTCCTGTTGTACAGACAAACGAATGCGCTTTTCCAGTATTTCCATATAATTCTTGCCAGCTATATTGCCCATTGCCTCCTTGTGTAGTTGCGCCGTTTCCGACTCATAGTTGCCACAGTCCTTTTCTGCATCCATCATATCCTCAGTTTTATTGCTACTGCTGGTTTTTGGACTCTCTCCTACCTCTTCTTCCTTGTCAGTCGGCTTACGTTTTGGCGCCATTTTTGGCGTATCGGTTTCCTTGATTGGGTGATTGTATTTTTCTAGATGGGCCTCATTACGCTGATAGCATTTGTCCCAGTATTTACAGTCTTCCTTTGGCATATTTAAAAGATGCAATTAATCGGGTTTTCTTGTTGTCGGCAAATAGTTCACACTAAAAACAATAGTCAGCAGAGCTTTTTCTTCTTCTTGGTAACTGACAAACACCAACAAAAAACACGCAGGGTTGATAAGCTGCAGCATATATCGATGCTTTTTAAATTATCTGGACTACCAATGAGAAAAATACCCCCAGTTTACGCATTTTGGTCACACTTTCCACATGACTCGCATTTTAGCTTTTTTTGAACTGCGCGCGCAAATAGGAATCTGATAAAAATAATTCAGATATCTCGCTCGTCCCCTTAGTACATGTTTTAATGATGTTTGGTTTTAATTGTTGTAGTTCATTCAATGAATACAAAAGAATCAGTTTTATGTTGGTTAGTTAGTATTACAATAAATGTATGTATATGGGGGCAGGCGTTTCAAAAAGAAAACACAATAAAACTAAAATGCTACTAATCCTCGACAGCACACATAACTGAGTAGACGCACTCTTCCTTGTTGATCAAGTGACAGGTTTTGTTGACCAATGACATAAGCTGATTCACATCGGTTGCCCAATTGTTCAGTATATCGGATGCACTCTTCTTTGTAGTAAAGTAAATGATGCCAGCAGGTCGATCGATCTTGACACGTATTGTGTCGGTATTAGCCAACTTGGACAGATATTCCTCACAGCGATTTGTGGGCAAATTCAGGAGCTCACTCATGCGCGCCAAATGCAATCGTGAATAATACATCGCAATTATACGAATATTCTATTGAAATGTGATTAGTCGTTACAATTATAGTTTGAATTGAATTCTCACATTATGAACTTACATGCTCTATCAGACGATCTTTTAGCTCAGTGATGCATTTCTTTCCATGCTTGGTGCTATCCTTAAACATTTCGTTCTCGGCTAAAACCATGCCAAAGTCTGCATTAAAAGTATCGAAATTAATTAGCTCTTTTGACATAAACAGACGCAGTATTTCCCTAAAAATAGCAAGACACAATATTAATAAGCTCAATGACAAATCAGCTAATTAGGCATATTACTTATAGACAGGCACATCTTCCAGCTTTTTGTTCTTGGATAAATGCGCCATCATATCGCTCTGTTCGTTGTCATATGGAGCTAATACACAGTACAACACAGCGCAGACCAGCTTGTCTGTCAGTTCCTTTTTCTGTGCATCTGTCAGTTCGGTTTCGAGCTCAACAGCATTCGCGGTTTCCGACTTCTTATCATCTTCCTCCTTTACCTTCTTGTCCTCATTCTTTTTTTTTTCATCAGAGGTAGACGACTCCATGGGTACCGGGGCTTTTTTACGAGGTGGCTCGGCAATCGCCTGATAGTGACGAGATGTATTTAGGAACGATGTTTCCCGATTTAGCTGTATCATTAAATTGTAGAATTTTAGCTTGAGATCATGCTGAGCCGGATCATCAAAAAACTTAATGCTGATTTTCTTGGCAATGATCTGAGTAGACACATAGTCCTCCTTCAATAGACACAGGCGCATTTGCTCCAAAATGAGCTCAACCTTCTCACGCTTGTCCATGGAACCATAGGTCTCCACCTGTAGTTCTTCCATGACAGCCGCAGCGCCAGCGACATCGCCATCGGCTTCTTTAATGTCCGCCAAGATTTTCGTTAGACGGGCACGTTCAATTTCCACATAGATCTTGCCCTCGGTAACGGAACGCAGCGTATCGATCAGCTTCAGCTTGGTCTCCTTGTCGGGTGTCTTGTCTACATATGTGTAGCATTCCTGTATCATCTTAACCACCGCCTGCTTTAGCTGCGAACGACGACGCACCAGCAACGACACGTACTCGTTCAATGCATTCCAGTTGCCTGCCTCGAGACATATTTGGCAGATAGCCACAAGGACACGGGAGCAGGAGACCATGTCTGCGCCCAGACGGGTTTGTTTCTCCAACTGCAGCATCATTTCGATGGACTCGTGAAAGGCATCGGGATTCTTTTTGGCGAGTTCCTTGGCCAGTGGGATTTTCTCATTGCAGGCGGGTTCGTAATCCACCTCCATTTTGGTAATACGACCTCCATCAAACAAATATGTATCCATGATGAGCTGCAATGTGAAAATTTGCAGTTATTAAAGGATTTTTGTTGATGATGTTGTTGTTGTTGCTGTTCTTGAGTACTATGACAAGGCAACTTTTGCTGCATCGCTACTTACATTTTGTTACGTCGAACTCGAACGAAGCCTATTTATTAATATTTATAGAAGTAAATAAAACTTTTTGCCGCACTTTCCAGCGGTAGCTGTTTTAAAAATATACTTTTAATTCGGGCTGAAGCAAATAAATGCGGTGAATTTCGATTAAAACTCTGCAGAAATTTGCTTACAAATGATGTTAAGTTGGCTGCGCGTAATTTCAGTGTTGAGCAGTATTTGAAAAGCAATGCAGTTCAAAATTGAAATAAACATCAAAAATAGAGTGATTCAAATTTTTAGTATACAGATGAAAACGCAAAATATATATTCAGATTTTATACAATGACTACTAAATATAGAGATAAAATTTTAAAATTAAACAAAATGCGCAAACGTACGGTAAGTTGTGCAGCCCTAGTGTTGATTTTTTGTTATACTGTACAGCACTAGCGCTTCAGCCTTTGTTAAGCCGCGTAAAGTTTCGCAAAAATCACAATTAATAGCCAATTGTTTTATGAAAAACGTTTTTAAACTGTTTTTGTTACAAAAGACAGTGTCGTGCTATTTAATATTAACTCCTTTGTCAGTGTCGCAAGCGCTTGTTGTTTCAACGCTACAACTACGAACACATTTTACGCGCCAATTTGAGAGGCAGCCGAAAATCTAGCACCAAAATGGCACAAATTCAGGAATATCAAGACCTGGTTTTGGATGCACTAGAAACGGTGGAGTTCAAGCTGAGTAAGGAAAACATTAATAGTAGTTAACAGTGATAATTATCATGTGCTTGCTTGCAGTACGCGATAAGACGGACATCAACAATGACGCCTTGATATTTCACCCTGCGATGGCCCATCAGATATTTGGTGAGTCGGAAACCATTTTTGGCTATCAGGGATTACAAGTTCGCGTGCTGTACACGGCTGGACCGTTGCACATCTATCTGGGTATTGAGTATGAGAAGCGTGTAAATGAAATTTCCGGTGGGGAAATCAAAGCCGATGATGTTGTGGCTACCATTGCTCAAAGTCTGCCAGACGGCTGCTATTTCATCAATCTCGATGAGTTCCTGAAGACGCTGGATAAAGCCGACAAGTTCCAGCCATTTGGCGAGAAACTTAGCGAGTACACACAACGCGGAGATGATGGCAGCGAACGAGTTTTTGAAATCTATCAGTGCGACTACAAGATGTCTTCATTTTTGAAGTTCTTTGCACGCCTGCAAACGTTCATCTTGTGGTTTGTCGATGCTGCCTCTTACATAGACACCGATGATGCCCAGTGGTGTTATTTCATTTGGTAATTTCAATTTGGCTGCTCTATTTGTGTTCATTTTAACCTATAGTCTATTGCAGCTACGAGAAATATAAAAACAAGGATGGACAAGTTCAGTATGCCACTACTGGCTATACCACCGTCTATGAGTATTATGCGTATCCTCAAAACAAAAGGCCACGCATTAGTCAAATGCTTATACTGCCTCCATTCCAGAAGCTTGGCTTGGCTACACAGTTGGTGGAAACGATTTACAAGTTCTATCAGTCGCAAAATAATGTTGTGGATATTACCGTTGAGGATCCCTCTGAAGATTTCCAGCGTTTGCGGAACTTTGTAGATGCAAAATTGTGTATGGAACTGAAATGCTTTACACGCGACGAAATCTTCAAAGGCTTCAACAAGGAAATGGTGCGGGAAGCACGTGAAGCTTTGAAATTGAATCCACGTCAAGTGCGCAAGGTATACGAACTTCTGCGTCTATACTACACCAATGTGCATGATGAAAAGGAGTATAGAGCCTATCGCTTAGAAGTTAAAAAGCGACTTAATGCCGTTTACTATAAGCAGCTAAAGGATCTGCAAAAAATGGAACGCTACAAAATAGATACGGAAATGATGCGTGCTCGTTTGCCCAACATGAAACAACGCATGGAACAGCTTCAGGAGGAGTATGTCCTTATCGAGCAAGACTATAAAAATACAATTGATAAGCTGCGGGCTTAGACCTAACATACATAGTAAACAAATGCCATTTGGGTGTTGATTAATTTATTTACGTTTTTCGTTCTTCATATGTTGATTACAAAATACAATTTGTTGCTATAAGCCTACAGTAGGATTCTGTCGAATAAATATGTATTAAAAAGTACCTACAGGTGTATATGTGTTTGTGTGAGTGTGTGGATCAAAGTTTTCAGGCGTGTGGGCACTTGAGCAATTAGAAAAAACATATATATATGCAGTAAAAGTATAGCTAACATGTATTGTTTTTACATTAATTAAAAAAAGGAGGTTCGCGTATTGGAAGTACATATGGTTATAAATATAGGGGGGCATTATAAATCTGGTGCTGCAGCAGCACACAATCCATACAACTAGCATGAACCATACTCGTCCATCCACTTCTCGAAACGTGCAACATCGTCAGCGGATACGGACTTTTTGGTACGCAATTGGGCGTCCAGAAAGTCCTGCAGTGTTATGGGCTGGTCAACATCCTCGCGACGAATTTGCTTAATTTGCTGCGGCGTTCGGCCCGAGATCAGGCGTCGCATGGCCATCATGGAGGCGTCACGGCAAACATTGCTTATGTCTGAGCCGGAATAGCCTTGCATCTCATCGCCAATTATGGTCGGGTTAAGGTCTGGCGACAGCGAGACATCCTTGAGGCAGAGCTTGAGCAACGCTGCCCGAGTTTCCTCTGTGGTGATCGTAACAACAATTAGCTAATGCCTGGGAGCTTTTATGATTTCGTACTCACCATTGGGAAGTGGAATGTAGATGCGTTTCTCGAAACGTCGCCGAAATGCCTCGTCAATGTCCCAGGGATGATTTGTAGCTGCCAGCACCATGATGACCTTGTCGTCCTGCAGACTGGCATTGAGACCGTCCATTTGGATCAGCAACTCCGCCTTGAAACGACGGCTCGCTTCGTGCTCCGAATCGCTGCCGCGGGAGGCGCAGAGTGCATCGATTTCATCAATGAATATTGTGCTGGGAGCATAGAAACGTGCCATCTCAAACAGCAGACGGACCAGTTTTTCGCTTTCGCCTCGATATTTGGATGTTAGTGTGGATGAGGACACATTGAAGAAAGTGGTGCCGCATTCAGTGGCCACGGCTTTGGCCAGCATTGTTTTGCCCGTACCCGGTGGGCCTACCATAAGCACGCCCCGCCACGGTCGGCGTATTCCCTTAAAGAACTCGGGCATTATAATGGGCAACACAACGGCTTCCTGCAATATGGTCTTGGCCTCGTTGAGGCCAGCAACATCAGTCCATTTGATGCAAGGATGCCGCTGCAGTATATCTTTCTCCAGGGTATCGACCAGATGTCCCTCATAGCCGAGAGGCGAGAAATGCTTAGTCTTTGTCTTGGGTGAACATCTCGGTGTATTGTGCGTGGTGGATTGAGTGGCATGCGAGTTATCCTCTAGAGAAGTGGTCGCATCCTGGTCATCCGAATTCGAGTTCTCATCCAGCGAGTTCTTCTTCACAGCCTTGTGCTTCAGCGTCAGCTGTGTTGTGGTGCTCAGCTTGCGTGCCCGTAAACGCTCCACGGAGCGACTCTTCCGGACAGCCGCCGTTAGAGCAGATCCTCTGACCGGACGACCTAGACGCAATCCGACGCCGGCATTGCTGCCCGTGGAGCTTGCAGTGATGCCCACGTTGCCGGCACTACCATGATGACTCTGGCTGAGACTGTTGCTGTTCAAATTGCTGCTAATGGATGGCAGCGTTGGCTGCAATTCCGGATCCCGTCGACGCAATGAGGAAACCCAGCGACTATCCTGTTGCTGCTGCGAGGGAAACGACATTGCGGGCTGGTTGGAGCGTGGTTGTGGTGCTACCTCTGTTACGGAGACTGCGTTTAATTGTTGGGTGAGCAAGCAAATGAACATGTGATGGACCAACCTTGTGTGGGTAAACGTGGCTTGCGTAACGGCAGCGTACCGCCAATACCCAAGCCATTGGGTGCATTCGCTCCCAGATTGTTAATAGGCCGATAAGATGTCGCAGATGGATGTGAATGAGCACTCTCTGCCGCCGGCTTCTTGACGGCATTGCTCCGGGAAGGCCTGCTGGTGGTGGTGATTTTGGTGAAGGCAAATGGTGACAGCGAGTCCAATATCAAAGAGTCCATCATACGCGCCATATGCGAAAGGCTTGTGGGCGGCGTTGAGGAGCTGCAAAAGGGACATAACGGACATTGTTGCTGATTAATTTTATTGGCCAATGGCCATTGGACCGTTGGCATTCACATTCAACTTGGACTATGTTTAACAAAGGTCATTTGCTTTGCTTATCATCAACAACAACAACATGAATAACTCAAACAATTCATGTCCCTAGCGTTCAGTGCTGCCGTTTTGGCGATTTTCAGCTATGTATAGCGATTTAAAGTTTTTTTGGTTTCTTTTTTGTTTTAGTTATTATTTTCCACTATTTTTATTTAAACATCTTTGAATATCTGTATGTCCCTAGAGTGCAGTCCTGCCGTTTTAATGGGTATTAGCTATTTATTTTTTAAGATCTTCATTGTATATGTAACTTTTACCCGCACACGTCTGTATACGAGTGTATACTTGAGTGTATAGTGTATACGTGCAGTCAACAATTTTTTTTTAATTGTGGCATGTACATTAAATATGTTATATGTGTAATTTAATATGTTTCGATTTAAATTTCAACATCAGATGTTATAGCGATATTGCACTGTGTAATTTCATTAATCAGCAATGTTATGTAGAGTAAGATGAAGAAAACTTAAATTAATGTAATTTTCACACAATATTTTAATTATTAGTGTAAAATAAGTTTGGTGAATTTGTAGTTACATATGTAAGTATATAGTGATTGTTAGCGTTTTTTTTATATTTAGAAGCGGCAACACTACTTGCGTGTCTCGATATTTTGTGCTAGCGTTTAGTGCTTCAAGTCTGGCCAAAGCTTGTCTAAAGCTGTCTAGCCCTGTCACACACCCTTTGAGTTACACACACACAAAAACACAGATACTACTCAGGAATTTCTAGGAAGCCAAAGTTCGTGCGGCTCTAACAAAAACTACTGCCTGTCATATATGTAAAATAGTTCCGAGTTCAATAAACTTGAGTGGGGGAAAACACCGCCCAGGTTATTGACGTGCCGGCGACAATTGTTATTGTTGACATTAATATGCGTCATCGTCATTAACTTTAACTCATTTTCGACTACATACAATAGTGCAATTGCTATTTTTCTTTTTATTTTCAATTGCTATGTAAAGATTCCATCACGCTAAAAAGTATGCTACAAAGTTTGTTATTCCTTTTTGAGCTGCTGCCTAATTAAGTTGGCCGCAGTCGACCATATTTTTTCCGTTTTGCAGTAACAACCGGAAGTGTTCTTATTGCGCGCTCATAAATATTTGGGTTAATGTTTCTGATATGTGAGCTAGCAGGCACCCACGTTCCAGAGCTAGAGAGATTGCTGCTGATTAGCTGACCAAAACTGGGGCAACTTGTGTTCTCATTGAATCATTAAATTTGGCTGATCCGCCTTTTTGTCCTATTTATTTATTTATTGACTCTGACTTTCTGTCAATAGATTATTGTGTTGGCACACATTCGAACTAAAAAAGTATATTCATAGAACCGTTAAGTAATTATCCAACAATGGGCACAAGGCTGTTTTAGGAAAGTTACTGAAAACCACTGGAATCTAGATGGAACCGATAGCTCAAAAGCCCATTCTTCGAGTTTTTCACTTTAAATTTATGTCACTGAAAGAGGTGTTTATGCTAATTTCTTATAAGGTAAACCAGCGCGAGTGTACGTCTATTTATGCAAATTACTAATGGTAATTATGACAAGCAAAAAGTCCACTTCACCGGAAAAGCAAAGGTGTGGCGCACCTGATAATAGCTTACGGACTGGTAAAAGACAGTTTTAAGCTAGCATACTTGGCATATCGGTCAATTTTAAATTAAATAAACATACGCAATCTGTTAGGGGTGTAGGAAAAACACGCACCAGTTTGACGAAGGTTAAGGTTAAAAAATAAAATACTCGTATGCTTATCAAACTAAAGGAAATAAATTTAGTAGGAATTGTTAAGAGTCAAATGAATGCGGAAAAACATCGGTGATATATTTTAAGATTTAGTATGGTTAATAAAAGGATTGGAAATGAAGTCTTTTTCGACCCAAAAAATTCCTGTTAACTGCACGCAGATCATTTCGAATTTTGGATGCCATTAGAACAAAATGAACGATTTTCAAGAGCAAGTTTAAGTTCAAGCTCCTATGTACCTATCCGTGGTTCGATGTGTCTTGAAAATTGCATCACAATTGATCCCCCAAAATTAACTTGGTTTTCATATAATTACCACTGATGCAGATCCCATAGCGAATGATACGGCGTGTGTCTATATCCAGACATAAAGGGCACGGCTACTTCGTACTCCACTTGGACATTGGGCGGAGATTGTGGGCGTAGTGCCAAGGCGTTACGCTCCAGCTTCGGATTGGAGCAAGTCATCGAGCGTTGACGCATAAATGGATGTACATGGGAATGCGAGCTTCCATTGTCATTATTATTAGTACTGTTAATCAATTGGGCAACGTTGCCGCCAGTTGAAGCAGGTGCAGCAACCGATTGGGCCATGCCATACCAATTTTGTGCATTTGTATTGAACATTATTGCATGTCAGCATTAACGAAACTTGTAATTTATTAACGCACCAAAATTTCTATTGAAACTAAAGTTTGACGGAATTTTCTCAAACAATACGACGCAACGCGAGGTGGCATCCACCAAACGACTCAAGGGTTGTCCGCCAACTGACCACAAAACTGGACGACAGACGACGCGTCCACAACAAAAAGCAGCTCATTATTTACTTGGCGGGTAGTTTCTGTTATTTCTGAGTATGTGTTCTATGTGTGTGTGTTAGGTGTGTGTGCATGCGAAATGAGGTTAAAGGAAGTATTGCTTTGAGTTTTTTTGTTGTTCATTTATTGCCTCCACCTGAGTCCAGTGGTCAATGCACGCTAACCCAAGTGGACTCCAACTTAAACAAAAGATGCCATCGATTTCTATGGCAAACCAAGGCACTTTATATTTACATACATACATACATACATAGACACATACACCGAAAAAAAATTATTCTAAAATTCAAGTCTAAAATTCTATATTTTAGCATTTATTTAGAACATTATTGTTAAATTAAAACAATTAAAAAGTCTAAAAAGACTAAAATTTTTAATATAAATTAAAAATCCTACAGAATTAAGTATTTTGTACCTGGTTCAAGAAAATCCGCGATTACCGTACCTCTGACACGGCATTGGATTGAATATATCCCAGAATTTTTTCTCTCTGTACATATAAAAGTATACTTTGTAGTTTAACGTGCTTAAACGATTTCTTAATAATTATGAGTTTGTTTTTGCCGGCATTAATGGCACACTTGCATGAGGCCTAAGCAGCAAATTAAAAATCACAAAAAATGAATCATATAATAAACATATTTATGCAAATAAATTGATAATATATAAACAAAATAAATGCCTTGAGTGTCTTGTCAACAAAATATTTGACATAAGCATTTAAGCAAATGCTGCAAACGAAGGTCATTTTTATATAGTATAACTACTTATAGACAAATCAGCTGCCTGAGATAAAAATCGATATTACTGGAGAGAAAAATGCACTTGTACTTTTTTTGTTCTTGTGGTTGCCAGTCAAGGCACGTTGAAGTGGCCCGGCACGCCTTAAGAAGGCGGTATGTTGAATATGTGGAAAAATATGCCTCTAACTTACCCTGCTGCGTTCATCATAGGCAGATAAGTGGATGTGGAATCCACAGTGCGTATGGTGGTATTTCCACGCAGCACAATCTTTTCGCGTGTGGTGCGTCTGTAGGTCTCTTCGCAACGCATCTTGTTTTTGTTCTTTTTTTTTTAATTTTGCGAAATGGCCAAAATATAATAACGAAAATTTTAACAATTTTCAGTTTTTCTTTTTTTTTTTTTATTGTTAATTTTAATTTGTTTACTTTTGCCAAAATGATGAAAAAATTTTGCGTCTGCTCTTCCCACAGGCAATGTAAAACTGAGCAGAGAGCGAACGGAAACGGATGCTGCTGCTGCGGCTGACTGCTCTCTCTTTCGATTCTTTCTTTGCTCTCTTCGCTCAGCTGGCCAATTGCGCAACTTTGGATGTGCAGCGACGCGTCGCTGTTGCTGTTTGGCAGCACAAATGGTCACTAACTGGCCGCAATGTTGATGGTCAGCTGCATTCAATGTTTGGCCGAAAGTCAGCTGGTGCAAATAGCGAAAATTGGGGATGTTTTCAGGTGCAATCGTTTGTTGGGTATATTCACTCTTCCACTAAAAACAAACTATGGGAAAAATGTTTTTTATTGCATACTTTTAGTGAATTCCAGTGCAAAGTAATTATTTATTTCAATCATTTTTATATTTCAGCAATTATGAACTGTATATTGATAATGCAATACACCAATACAAAATAATCCCAATACACTTGTTGGATCAAGTTGTCTATCAATTTTTTTTAGTCCCTAAATACTTTCTTTTCTTTTTCCCCTTTTGAGTAAAAAGCTAATTTATTTTTTAACCCACTCAGAAGAACAAATAAATATGTATCTTTATTTATCAATTTAAAAAAGAACTACTTACAAATTCTGATAGTAAATAACCATTTGAAAATAGTTTTACATTTACAGTTTTACAAATTTGTTGTACAAATTAATGATTCAAACTTCGAACTTTGCTTAAACACTCAAATTGCACTTGAATAATCGTAATTATAAATATTTATGGGCAGTTTATGAAATAAATTGGACACAAGCATACAAGAGAATGCTGTGTACATTATGTAGTTGAATAATTCAAACAAAAATACACATATTAAAAACCATTTCAAATTTTCTTTAAAACTAATATAGTGTCAAATGTACTCATCCATAATATGTATCAATATAGACATATATTTTTACAAGTATTTTAATAAGTATATTAACCGTTTCTAACAAACACGAGGCACGTCAAAATGTAAGTAGAGCACAAAAAACAGAGAAATTGTTTATATCTTGTTGTTGTTGTTTTGTTTCCATTTGCTTGGGAAATTTGGTGGCTTCAGTTGCTTTGTTGTCGATTCGACTTTATAAGGTTGCACGTGTATCGTATTTATTTATGATAAATGTTTATAGGTTTTGCTGTTTCTAATATATGTAACGCTTAAACGTTGTAACTTTAACAATAACTTTAACGTTGATAGTTTTATTTTTTTCTCACGGAAAATATTAAGTCTGACTTTACTAAAAATGTGCGTGTATCTAACATTTGATTATTAATTCTTTTGCACTGTGCACTAGTTTCGATTTAGAGTTTTTCAATATCTTTTCAAATTATTTACAACTAGCCCTACAAATTCTTGCACTGACGTTTTACTAATTTGGCGAGTATTTAGTACTTTTCCACGACTCGATCAATTTACTGAAATTTACGCGTGGATGTGCGTGCCTTCCAGGCCTTGACTAGATTGTAGGCAAAATAGAGTGTAAATCCGTGTATCTGAAATCCCACAAAGCAGAAGGCATACCAGAATACGCCATAAGGGAATCCCTGAAACAGATATTAAGAAATATTAAAATTGTATTTGAATTAATCAGTTAATTGTTTACTTACATGCCACACAAAAATGTCTGTCTCCTCTAGTTCGACGGATTTGTCCATGGTCATAAATTCCCAAACGTCGGAAAAGTAGTAGGCAAAACAGTATAGTAGCGGGAGCATGGCCATTGTCAATATGGCAATCATATACTTTTGCATATCCCGCACCTTGTTGCCACGTGCCGCGGACAGACCCAGAAACGAGGTGAGCAGCGAGGCTGCCCAAACGTATTCCCACCACAGAGGCGGCGGTACCTCCAACTCTTCGATCTCTAGTACAAATATATCCAAGCGATCCAATATGTCCGACGTCAGCTTGGCCAGCATGACAAAGAATAGCAGGGCATGAAAGAAAATGCAGTACTTCAGGCGTGATTTGTTCAACAAGCTGTGAAAAAATAAATTTATGTTATGTAGTTTTGTCTTGGTAGTTTCCATTTGTTTCCCTTTAGATTGTTTGGTAGACCTTAAGCTATCCAAAATATGTACACAAACAATGTTGTTGTTGTTGCTATTGTAAACAGGCACACATGCTGAGTGTGTCTAGCTGGCACTTTGCCCACCCACTCTGCTGGCGCTGCCTGACTGGCTGGCTGCTTGTCTGGCTCATACACCTAATGCAGGAGCTGTAACTTTACTGTCTCTTGTCATGTCATGACCTTTTCATTTTTGGCACTGCTGTTGCAGCTACTTGTAAGTAATTAGATAATTTTGCGGGGAATTGATTAGAAAGTATTATTAACCTAATTTGATATGTGTTCGCCACTTTCTGCCTGAACTCGAAGTCATTGCCATCGGTGCCCGCGACCATTGGACCGCCGCGAGATGCCATTTTGGTGCGTCAATTTGATGCCGTTTTTTCACGTATTTTAACTATTTTAAATGAAACGTAGCTGTATTAATATTCGTAGAGCACAACATTAGAGTTGCATCAAATCGTTCGGGTTAGTTTTTTTTAGAGACGTTGCCACCTAGCTGAAAAAAGTTGCCGTTTATTTAAACACTGCCAGACCTTGGAAATTCATAAAAGATCCTGTAAATAAAGGCTCTTTTTGGCATTTAAAAATTTCGTTAAAATTTTGTCGAATTTCAGATATTTTATTCAGAATTGAATAATACTGTAAAATTTAAAATTTGTAATTTTTGTTTTTAAATTTAAATTTCTTAAGCTTAATTAATAAACTTTCATAGTTATCTTGACATATCGATAGCTTTAATATTGTGTGGTGGCTGGCCGATTATTAAAGTGCTGGAAAATTCGCTAGTGCTGTAAATCGCTGTCAGATTTAAAAATAAATTGCACCGAGAAATTACCTTCCGCAATTTATCCGTAAAATGATCATAATTGAATGCTTTAAATATGCAACTGCTTATAATAATGAGCTTTAATTTGGTCAGTGGGCGTTGTAATGACCTTGAACTCAAGCTCACTGGCGGGGCCACTGCGTCAACGGCACCTGTTGCTTGTTTGCTTTTCAATCCATAAATCAGTTCACAATAAAGAGTGCAACAAGCGCATATTTAAAAATAAAATCGTCCATTTATATATTTACATTTGACGCTCTTGCTCTTTGTTCGGTTCGATTGTGCTTGCTCTTTTCTCAGGTCTTCTCTCGCTTTATGCTCGTTGGGCTACAAAAGTCGAATATTCCTTAATGTGTCATCAGTTCATCGGCGGTATTCTTTACTACAACGTCTTGGTGCTAGTCGCATGCGATCGGTTACGAAGCTTTTGATTCGAATTAACTACACTCATACTATTTTAATGCCAGTTATTGATAACTATACTTTAACTGTATATGCAGAGATAGGCAGCTGAATTGACACCGCCCGCTTAACGGTAATTTTATGCCCTGTGCGAACTTATCTGTTAGTGACATATTTTATTTTTAAAATTATATTTATTATATTTGTGGGACCTATCATGTTTGCCTTTTAAGACTGACCTTCTTGGCTGACAGCCGATTTTGTTGATATTGTGCCCAAAATTTAAAATATTTCTAAGTATTTCGGTTTTATGCACCTGCGTCGATTTCCGCTTGTCATCAGTCAGTTTTGGCTCGAGTTTTTTCATTGTATTAATTTTATTCTTTTTGGCAACAATTATCAATGTTGAATAAATAGTACCATGTCAAATTATTTGTTAAGCTTAATTGCGCGCCAAAAATGTTGCTATTAAGTCATCGATCATAAGCTACAGATAGTAAATAAAATTCTCTTTTTGTCTCTTTGCAGCTGCTCTTGTGACAGTTAAAACATTGTACAAAACAAAGCGAATCAAACGAAACCCAAGTATATATAATTTTCAGACAAAATAATGTCTGCACTTGCCGCTGAGAAACGCGCCTCCTTTGCGCGTCGGGCCGAAAGTTTGGTGGAGCGGGTGAGAGTTTTGAATACCATCTATGAGGTAAACGGTATCAAGTGACCAAAATGCGTGAGATATAACAATTAGTTTGTTTGTCTTTGTTGTTGTTGTGGCTATGATGCTTGCATGGTTGTTTGCCGTCCAATTGAATTTTATTTACAATTATTACAAATGTGCTGCCAAATTAGCCAAGTCGTAAATTAACGCCAACCAGTCGATTCGAGTATCGGCCAATTTAAGCAAACAAAACAATAAAGGGGAAATGAAAAGTCATAACACTGACATTCGCACATACTATACATACGTAGTATATATAGAATTTTATTTGATTAGACGTTACGGGCGTGGGTGCAAGGCATTAAGAATTTAGACACTCAGGCGTGCCTAGTTGACTTGGCTCATTGCCCTGTCTTTGGTATGCTTTTTTAATTAATCTCCTATATGATATGGTAAATGCATATATATATTGTATAAATATGTTCAAATTTTACCCATGAAAAGTCTAAATAAAATTATGGAAAAAAAATTTAATTTCCCTAGAGTCGTAATTTGCTTGTAAATTTTTGACAAAATGTGAAATACTCTTAAAAATGGAAAACGAGTGTTCGCACTTGATATCAATATGATTATGTCAAGGATCTGCAATAAGCAGGTTGTTACCTTTAATATTTATATTGCTAGATAAATTACTTAGTATATAACATTTATGGGGCCATTGGCCACTGTGGCAACGAGTTTTTTTTTATCACATCATGTGTGGTTTTTCTTTGTTGCATGTAAAAATGTCGATGTACTTAATTTCTGGTCAAGCTAAAAATAATCGTCTAAATTTAATTTTAATTCTCCTATAATATGCTTAGTTATTGTAATTCTTTTTATCAAACTGCGACTCAGACTTACTTTGCAACGACATCAATTGGGTAATAAATATTTACATGAAAGTACATATGCAGTCCGAGCATTAATTAAGCGGTTGAAGCAACAACAAGTAAACTTACTGACAAATTATATACATATATGTACATTGTACATATATTGTATACATATATGTAGTTTGCCAATGACCGACCATTTAATTCACTTTGTGTAACAGAAAATTTAATTGAACACCAAATTGAGATAAACGAGGGCAGCTCTAACTGTTCATGTACCTAATATTAAACAGGAAAACGTGTGAGGCAGAAGCTCTAAAAGAATAGATATCCAAGGGAGCTGATCAAATATAAAGCATCAACAAATTTGCATTCATTTTGGGTAAGGTTAGGCATCCCCTCAACATTGTAAATAACTTTATCAGGCTCGAATATTTGCCTTAACAAAAATATCAGCACAAATAAAAGAAATTAAGCGGTAATAGAAAGAGAGATATATGAGCTGGCAAATAGTACGATGCGAACACAGCGAGTCAAATAAATGAACGATAAAAAGCTAATAAAGTGCAACATAAAAAATGTGTGCGTAAATATCGCGTGAATACATTGTGTAAATAAAATTCAAAGCGGAAAGAAGAAGAGAAAAGGAGAGGCGCGGGACTCGTATCTTGATTGTCAGCTACTGAGGAAGATGTCATTCTTTCGAACTTAAATTCTCTTGCTCCTCTTGTTTGAATCCTCGTAGTCCTGGCACGTGTGCTTGTGCTGCCCCTTGGGCTTAACGTGCTCTCTGTTTTTGTATGGGTGCCTGTACTTGTGTGTTTGCCTATAAGTAATTCACTTTTAAAAGCCATGCACTTGAATTTTCTCAATTTATTAAGCATTAGATTGCTTTCAATCATTTTTAGGGTATGATGTTACAACTAGCCAATGGTCTGTTAACGGTCAGTTACCAGAGATACTAAAATTCTTAACTTAAAATAACCCAAACTCAAATTCCATGGGTGACACATTAAATTTATACAAACTTTAAATACGCTTAAATTTTTGTAGAGAATATACGTACAAATCCGTAATCATTTCATGCGCTTAATACGTTTTATTGTTTTTCATATAATATTGTTTCAGCCTTGTTTACATTTTATATATGCACATTTTATTTGAGTTTAAACTGCTGTTGTTGCTGGCGTTGAGCTCAAAAAGAATTAAAATCGAAAAATAATGGATGTGTGAGACAGTGGATTAAAGAACACATTGCGTATACGCTGTTTGGTTCGCATTCATTGCATAACATTCGTTTTTATCAAGAGATAAACAGATAAACGCCAAGTAAAATGTTTTAATTTCGATTTAATTAAACAAAAAGCAAAGTTGGCCAAAGAAAGGGGATTGAGGATGCGTATGATTAAACGGACTGTGTGCGACAAGCGAAGAAAATAAGCACAGAAGTGAAAGTAAAACCACAACAACACAACAGCCACTGTGCACACACACGTATAAACAACACATTAACAGTATTAACAACAACGGCAACAACAATGTCGCTACAATTACATAGGCAGGTGTGCAGAACAAACAACAACAACGATTTATGTGCACAGGCAAATGGTTGAAAAACAAAATACAAAAGACGCATTACTTAAGCTTTAGGCGAGAGGCGTGTCAGGGGCGTTCGTAGGCAGGAGGAGGCGTGACAATAAGTCAACAGACAATGGCAAAAAGCTGCCTAGAGCTGTGTATTGCATACTTTAAGACGCCAAAGTGGCAAAACAATTGAAAACCCTGTAAGCCACTTGCCCTAGGCAATGTTAAGAAGTTTAACCAGCCGAGCTAGAGGCGTAGCAAATTCCTCGTCTCTGAATTGCTATTGAAATGTGTATAACAGCAGATAAAAGGGAATTGCCAAGTTAAACAGTTTAGAATAGAAAAAACAACGCAAATCTGCTGAGTAAATGAAACTGTGATTCAGTGTGAGGTTGATTGACTTGAATTCAATACCAGGGAATAGCACCGAATTGTACCGAAATCGGTACCGGAACCGTTAATCGAAAATAACCGTTTCAAGAAGAACCGAATACCGAAACCTTTGTACCGGTACGGTTGTGGTTAAGTTGCTGGGTCAAAGAGTTGTCCAACTTCCAACTGTCATAACTTGATCAAAACTGAATAGATTTTCAAACGGAATGTCATTTTGATCATGATTTGGCCGTTAAATTTATTCTGTATTCAATTTTTGTTCATTTAAAAAATTTAATTATTTTCGACCAAGATTCGATTTTGATGCTAAGGGTCCCCCCTTTGAAATTTTGAAAATTCAAAATTTTAAATCTCAAGTTTTCACCTTTAATTAACTCCCTCTATCGTAATTAGTATAAAACAACACTTTAAACTTGATTCTGAGACCTTTCATTATTTTGTAAAAAATCATGAAGAATTGGATAAAAATTTTGACTTGTAAAGTGGTTAAATCCGAAGTCTGACTATCTTCAAACTGTCATTACTTGATCAAAACTGAATCGATTTTTAAAGGGAGTGTCATTTTGGTCTTGATTTGGCCTCTAAATTCATTCTGCATTCAAATTATATTAAATTCTAAAAAAAAAATATTCTTCTCTAGATTCTACTAGATATTGATGTCGATGCTAAGGGTCCCCCCTTTAAAATTTCGAAAATTCAAAATTTTAAATCTCAAGTTTTCACTTTTAATCAACTCCTTAGATCGTAATTAGTATAAAACAACACCTGGCTTAGATTCTTTCTAAATATGTGATAAATTAATGTTAATCAACTTATTTAAGTTTATATTTACAAAGAGTACGCATATTTTTAAAGCACTTTAAATTTGTACACACTAATTTGAATTTTTCTCGAAAAACATCGTTAGTCATACGAGCGTGTTAAATTTTTTATGCAACTTTGAATTTCACTGCGTCGACATTACATTTTTGTGCTGAGTCAGTGTGGAAAAAAACTCATCAGACGAATGGCCAAGCTCATTGGCAGCCGCGAAACTTGCAGTGGAACGTGAGCAGCATTCATATTCATATTCACTATAGTACGAGTATTCGTATTCGTTTTCGTTATAAGCATCATTATTATTTAAAAAAAATGTTGCCAGTCGCTAGTAGTAAAAGTTAATATTTGAAATAATATTATAGTTAACAGATATAAAATAAAAATAAGAGAATTTTTAGTTTTGTCAAAACAATTACTTGACTAGCTGTATATACAAATAAATATAATTGAAATGCACATAGTTGTCATTGAGGCAGAGTGCACTTTCGGATCCGACTTCCGTTGTTGCTGTTGCTGTAACTGCTGCGACTGACTTTTGCTTGACCTACGCCACGTAAATTCTAAATGCGCATATCTGATGAATTTCAGGGCAGATGGAAGGTGGGAGACGGGATGGGTTGACTGTGTAGTAGACAAATGAATAGCTTTGGCATTCGAGCTTTTACCGCGCACGGCCAAATTAGCGCATCAAAACAAAAAGGCGCTCAGCACGGACAACAAGAACAACAAAAGCAGCAGTCGCTATGAAGAGTTGGCATAACAATGAAACCAAGAATGAGAACTAAAACAAAAGGAATTTTTCATATAAAATACACACACACACACACAGAAGCAGCCAAATAGACAGTCGACGCATACACATATAATGCGTGGGTGTCAAAAAGCATTGCGCTCGTAAGTAGACAACAGTATTTTGTAATGTACTTGGCATTTTGCGTGGGCGCTAAGGCCGCAGCGTTGCCAGAAAGTCTAAATAATAATAAAGATGTTGTGAGTGTTAAATTTATTTTGCAACAGCGATCATTTTTAAAAACTTTACATTTCTGCAGAATAATTTTAATATTTATTAAGTAATTTAATAAAAATAAATATTTTGTCCACTGTGTTTCGTAGATTTCAGATACAATTTAATCTTTAAATTTTAAAGTATTGTCAGCGTCAGTTGCATTTCCTTTTATTAAGCTGTGATTAATCTTTAACAATCTGGCAGCGTTAAGTAAACACCTGCCCAACGAACTGCCCTACGGCAACATATACACGCCCCCGCATAACAGAATTTAAAGCTTTTTTTTGCGTCGCAACATCTTGCCATACACAGAGAGTATACACTCTTGGGCCCACTTTCCCCTTACCCCGAGACACACACACACAACTACAGTAACGTTCACTACCATTACCATAACACTTTTCGGCATTTTGTTTTGCTAGCAGTTTCGTCGCATTCGCTGTCATCGTCGTTGGCACTCGTCGTGTTTGCTTCGTGCTGCTTACAGCGGCATCTCGTCCATCTCGGCCGCGTTGATAAGACCAGGCGGCGGCAGCAACAATAGTCGTTGTCGTACAGTCGAACGTGGTTGTTGCCATCGCAGTGCACCGAAAAGTTGACTCTAGAAGCATCCGCAGAGAAGTTAACGTGTTGTGAATTTCGTTGCAATTGCGTCTGAGCGCCTGATATACGCAAATCAAGAAACGTTTGTGTGTTGAAAGTTGAACGGTGCAAATTGTGTTGTGAATTTTAGGCATGTCTAAACCGGTAACACCACAGCATCGAGCCGCTGGCGCCGCAGCTTCCGGTTCGGCTGAAAAGATTAGTGTAAGTTTGTTGTTTGCAGACGTTTGCCATTTTTTAAATTGATTTGCTCAATTATTTTTGGCCGACTTTTTTTTGCACTTAATGTTGCCTACTTTGCAGCGTCATTTTGTTGAATTGCGCAGTTCTTGAGTCACTTCATGGGTTTAATTATATGTTGCATTCCCGTGCAATTTCTCAACTGCATCCGTTGCATATTTTAACCTCTACGTGACTTTACCAAGCTAACGACACATTTATAATGCTCACACCTAAAGCTGGGTCTAGCAAGATATATACGAGCATCAACTGCAGCGTCACAAAGTATGCAAAGGGTCCGCTGAATTCCTATGACCTTGTTCGCAGTTGGCATGTGTGTGTGGGTGTGTGTGTTTGTGTGGGTTGGTGGTCGCTTTGGAATTTGTTATTCGCTGTCTTTTGGTAGCTAGCAGATTGGTCTCAAAGGGCACAGCATACTTTTTGGCGTGCGACTCATAAAAATTGCATAATTGTCGCTACATCTGTGTGTAAGTATTAGTGTGTATGTGTGGATAACTGTAACTTTAATAGAGACATCTGTATGTGTTGGGTGACCATTACCGTTAACGGGCACATTTTACGTGCCATTTGCGTTCGCATCTTGCAGGCCAAGTAAATTGAGCAGCTCAAATGGCCAACGAGTGTTGCTAGCTGTTTATTATGTTTGTTATTAACGGCCTGAAATAATTGTCAGCCTTGACATCAGAGACTGCGCAATTAGGTATTGCAATAATTTACGGACTTTCATTTATTTCTTTACCTTTCCTAACGCTTCCTACCTTGGCATATAAATTCAACAGCAAATCTGTTATCCATCAGCAATAAATCTTATCGAAAAACTTATCAGTAAAATCGAATTACCGCTCATATGTTTCATTTTATTGTGCAGCTTAACTTGTGTTTAACTGAATCAGCAGCCATAAAGTATGCAGTGTTCTTGAAGCTTAATCCAGCGCAAATGTTGCATGCCTTGTGGCTTTTACATTCACATCCGAGTTCACATTCTACTTCAACTCCAACTATGCTGACAACCCAAACATATTTCAGTTGGCATCAGATTATAATAAAATTCTGCTTGCAGACATTTTTTTCGTGTTCCAATATAGCAACATTCCTCTTCTTTCTTTTCTTTTATTCATTTTTCCATCTTGACTTTGACTCTATTGTGTTGCGTCAACAACAAAGAATGCAAATTTAATTAAAAGAAGATTTCCTACAGACCCTGAAGTGATTTTTTTCAATCGAGTTAAGAGAGAGAGATAATTGAAAATATGATAATCTTTTGGTAATCATTCAATGTTCAATTCATTTCCATATAATGTGGTCTGATTATAAATCCATTTTGGAATGTGTTCAACCAAATTTGATTCATTTTCAGCAACAAGAACTTTGTTAAACAAATTTCCGTGGATATGGAATTCGGTCAAAATTAATATTCGAAACAAGTTTGCATATATGCGAGAGAAGCAGTAATTTTTTGATAAACAATGATAAAACTTTTAAATTAAACTTCAACCACATAAAATAACATTTCAATTTCGACTTCAATGCTCTTTATACGAGTATTATGCATAAAAGGTATATTAGCATTTATGAAAGTAAGAATATTAGATGGTATCTAACACTATTAGAGGTTTGATAAGATTTTAATACCGATCTCCGATGAAAATATATCATTGTAACATTGCCTACTGGGTATACGAATAGTCGATGGATAAAAGTTAAAAAAAGGATATATACTTTCATTTGTTTTTTATGTAATCCGGAATTACGCCGCAGGTTGCCATCATGGACAATGCACATACACACGCATAAAACGCATATTTACCCCCTCACATACATACTAGCACACACATAATCAAATATCTTCCATTTACATGAGTCTCGTTATTGCTGCATAAAAGAGAAAAAATATTCTGTCAATTTTTTGTGTAATTTGTTGACTTACACGGAAACCCAAAAGTGTAACAGAGATCAGAGTATTTCTGTTTTCACTCCTCTATCCCCTTTCCATACTCTTCGGCCACCATTTTTACGGGGTTTGGTTGCTTTTTGGATTGTCTAGGGCATCGGTTGGGCAACTTTATGACCTTGTGCATTGAATAAACTTTCATTACACCAAGATTGACAGTGTAGTGTAAAATGTGCCACGCCTCAATTGGAGTGTGTGTTTGTATGTCAGTGTGTTAGTGCGTTTGTTATGTGAGATCTGCTTAAAAGCATTTCTCTTTGTTTATAAATGTACACATAGTTTTGTTTGCCAGTGTACGCTGACTGAACATTCAACATTTCCTTGTTTTCTTATTTACTTGAATCCGCTTCAATATCAATTTGTTGATGTCCGTCATTTGATCAACAATTGCTGTTGGTTCTTTAATTGCATTTTTAATGAAGTTTTTTCAATTTCCATTAACGGCAATTGCCTTGCTACCAATATATATTACACATACGCAGCGTGGTCTCGACAATTTCTGGGCACAGCTGTTCCCGGGAAGCTGTCACATATTCCCACATTTTGTATTTCTGGCAAAATTTGCGACAACGTTGAGTATTTTTGTCTTTGGCGCTGGCTTAATTATTCACAAGGCAAAGTTACGAAAGTTTTCAAGGCTCTATTGCGCATACGACGCATAAAACAAGCAGCCTGTCAAATGCTAATGCCTGCCTGCTAATGCCATAGCTAGACTGCCAAAGACTGTTTAAGAAAATTTAAACGACCTTTAATTGTCGGGTTTTAGCTGGGTTTTGTCTATTAAAAACTCACTTACTGCGACCTTCAAAGTTTTTTCCAATTTATTGAGCTAAAAAACTTTCAGTATCACTATTACATTCTGTGATAGACACAAGTTTTGGCGTTCGTTTTCAGGAAGTTTTTTCAGTGGCAAAATTCTCGTTAGGATTCGTATTCACAGTTTTCCAATAAGCGTGCCGAAGCATATAAATATATCACGTATACGAGAGTTTGAACTTTGCAACCTTAAAATCAGCACATCGAGCATTTGCCATAATTCCAAACTGGGCTTAAAAGCTGAACTGCATGGCTAGATGGCGTAAAAGAGATATTTCCCAATTAGCGACGATTCCCATAATGAACAGTTAAGCTTTGCGGCGGTTAATCCAAATTATGCCGACGTTGCGATTAACGGCTTCCATGGACGAAAGAAAAGTTTATTAAGCTCACTAAACGATGCACTAAATGATTTAAATGCTCATAACACTAACACTTGAGAATAATTTTGTGATTAAGTTAATCAGTGAGTATTGAATTATCTGTGCTTATTGACATGGTATTTCAGCTTTTATCATGTATTTTAACTGATAAATATGTATGTAAATTATTGAAATAGTCTGTTTTGACTTATTTAAGTTTAAAATTCATTATCCATTTATTCATCCATTAAAATTCATTACATGTTAAATAATCTTTTTGTGCAGTTCAAATTCTGTGTTTTTTTTCGATTTATTGCAGTAATTATTTAGCCTGTGATAGACATCATATGCTGCATATTAAATACGTTATTTAATGATCCCTAATTGAATATTAATTAATATTAATGTGCGGCCAATAACTGTTAGTTAAGGGACTAGCTAAGGTTATATGAAAATGTTAAAAAAACATACAAAATAAATACGTGTTTATCGACTACGTATAAATAAAATGTTATTTTTGAAATAAAAAACCGCAAAAACCATTTTTCCTCTTTATGTCCATAATTAAATTTTCATTTTGCATGCCTCGGAGTCGTATAGAAATTTCCGCAATACTCTCTGGCATATCAGAAGTGAAACATCAATTTGATGTGCAAACCGATACATCCGGTTTGTTGGCTGGATGCTGTGGGATTGGCAGGCGACACATGACAGCACTTAACCAAATATAAGCACCTGTCGCAGTTGTCGCAGCTGAAACAGTTTCATTTTGTACCCTGTTGTGAATTAAATCGTAAAAAAAAAATGAAAACAAAGCTCTATAATAACTTATTGTAATGTTTTATTGTTTAAGAATCCTTTAAAAAGCTGTTTCTTGTAATGACAGCAAGATCATATATGCCTGATAAGACACATTTATTGTGCAGGGTATCTCCCAGTCGACAACACTCCTTGACAACATTCTTCCTTGTATATTTTGCCGGATGTCGCAAGTGCTGTGGGATTTCAACAATCCCTAAAGGATATGTATGTGTGTATGTAGCTGTATGTGTGTGTGTGGGTGTGCATGTGTTTACTATGAACCGAAAATCCATTTACACTTGAATACATATTGGTCATCATGAAGTGGACAAAAGCGAACAAACTTTGTGTTAGGCATAAACAAACAACATATGAGTGATAGAGAGAGAGAGGGAGTGAGGGAGGTAGAGAGACAGAGAGAGAAAAAGAGAGAAACTGAGAGAGGGAGAGAATGTTTGTTTAAATTATGAATGCAGTAAATGTAACTCAGTAAAGTCCGGGCGATTGAGTTAGGCGTGTCCGGCAAAGAGAACGCTGATTAGACCCACAACTACTGGACACAGAGGAAGCTGCGAATCAGAAGAGCGGAAAACTGTGGCCAAAACAAAGTAACAAGCACTTGGCTAGATTCACTTTTTGTGTTTAAGTGTTGCGCTCTTAGTCAACGACAATGCTTTCTAGAGCACTTGAAAGGATCTTAGCTTAACTTTGAGCCAAGTTGAGTTGAAGCAAGCATTCACAACAGATGGCGACTGTCTCTTAAGTATACGTAACTTCCATTTATCCATATATTTAGCTGTTGCCATATCAATAACAATTCCATTTGCAAATCAACAACAGTTTTTTACTGTCAGTTTTAACACGGAACACAAGTTTTCAAGAGATATATCTTCCAGAGCATAAGTTTTCATGTCATGTCGGTAGTATTAAAAACCAAAGCATTCATTTTATCCAAGGTGAACAACGACAACAGCATGCAAAATAACAATACAGTGAGATATAAAATATAACGCAAGAGCAATTGCATTTTCATGTCCACAAAGTTTTCCTTTGGCTTTGGGGGCTTGCCTGTTGTTTTCCACATTTCTATTTCTTGCCAGCTGTCGACAAATAAAATAACACAACAGGCTTAAAGAACGGCTAACAACAACAGTTGCTGTTGCACATTGAAATGCCTACATATATGTATATGTATGTGTGAGTATGTTGTATGCTGCTCCACTAAACGTTGCCTTTTGTTGCAGTAACTATGCCTGAATGCCTGGCAAACATGCATGAAACTGTATCGCTTGGTCATGATACACGTACATGAATACCTAAAGGTCTTTACACACACACATACAAAGTTCAGGCATTGCCCGAAAGCTAAAAGTTGCAGCTTTGTGTGAGTGTGTGTGTCTGTGTACGTGTCAACTCATTGACCTCATTGCTGTTACCCTCTGCCCTTGCCAGTTAGTGCCGATGCTGCGACTCCTGACTGACGTGTTTTATATTTTCATTTTCCTGACATCGTTGACGTTGGCAGTTTTCCTGCCACCTGCCTTCCCATTGCCTGTTTCCTGGCTGACTGCGCTTATACCCGTACATTCCTCCCCTTCACACATTCTATGATTCGCTGTGATTCTGTGCCATTACCATGCCCAGCTGACGTTTTAATGTCGTAATCGAATAGCATCAACCTCAGTGCTTGGAACTTCTGAGCTGACAGCAGTGTGTCCAGGTCTCTGATTCTGATTAGACTTCCCATTTCCAAGGATGTAATATCTGACATGTTGGGGCAATATAACAAATGATATTGGGCACACTTAAGATTGATTTTTTAAGTCAAGTTAGCTAAGTATTTCTTTAAATATGACTTTGTATTCCAAGTAAAATATATGTTTAAATATTTTCATTTAAATTCACTTTTTTAACATTGAATTTATATTTTAACAGCTCGAGACTTTTCTAGAAACACAAGAAAACAAACGTTTTTGGCAGTGCTCGTAATTAAAAAGTTTCAGTTTGCAACTCTTATTATATTACCTTAGATGTTCTATGAAATGTGTTTATACTCAAACCCAAATTGCTTACTTGACAGTTGTCAAACCTCAGAGCTTTCCCACACTCTTTCAATGAGTTGCATGCTCCAATTACCAATCCTTTCCGAATTTAATGAGGCATACATCAATTAGACGATTTCTCATCGTTAAAAACTTGTTAAACTCGTGTATATCAATTGACATAGAAGCACAAACAATTCAAAACATTGAACTATTGAAAAGTCAATTAAAATTCGTCCCCTACGGCAACGCAACTAATATAAACAAGTATTTGAAAATTGTTTGATACATGGAACAAAATATAAATCAAATGATTGAGCCACGTCGAGTTCTTTTTTAATTGATTGATGGCAATATTAAAAGTGCTCGTGGCAAAAGCGAAAATGCGAAAAAGAACAATTGCAATTTACAATTGAACAGAGGAAACCACAAAGAATACAACAAAACAAATAGAAATACGAGACACCTCAAAGAGCTTGAATGCCAGCAAAAGTTTTATTCATTACGTATACGACATGTACGGTTAAGAGTGCGTGCCATCGACTCTGACGCTGTTGCTGTTCTTGTTACTGTTGTTGTTACTGTGCCCGACAGCTCAACAACCACAACATCAATCATCGAATGCGTCAACCTCGTCGATAACAGATGACGTCGCGACGTCAAAGGGCTGAACGTTAGCTGGATAAGCATTGTCAGGTCGTAAAGTGCAGTCAGTCAAGTGGCAGGTGCTTGTACGTCAGCGCTCTTTGCAATTTATTACCGATTTCATAATTTACAAACGTTTCTTATGACATCACTCCAATGCTGCTTTATTTGATCACTTGTACGTTAGCAGCTTAAGGATATTTATTGCCAGCTATAGAACCAACAATTTGCATAACAAGCAACTGTTGTGTGTTGCAAGCAGCATATGATTTTAGAGACCGTAACTGTTGTAATATTTCAAATAAAAGTTTAAGTCTAGAAACTAATTTTAAAATTTTATTAAAAGTTACGAAATAACACTTAATTTTAATTGGCATTAAAAAAATGCCAATTCATCATTAAATATCTGTATTCATTTAATATAACGAAATAACATTTATAAAAAAAGTCAGTCTTACATTCTTTTTTTTTTTAATTTAAAAGTTATAGTCTTTTATTACTAAAATATTCTTGGTGTATGATTCAATACCTTTCATATGATACATATCATGTCCTTCAAGCACGAATATTAGGTATCTTTTTTTAATTTTCACTTTTCGTAACTTTTAAATAAAAAAATTATATTTAACTTTTATTTGGCATTTTTTAAATAAAAATTATTTATCGTAACACATTTTCTTCGCTATGATTTTTTAGTTATCTTATTTGCGGTTCTTGTATGATTTGATTTACGATTCCAACCGTGCTTGAAATGTTTCATAGCAAACAGCTTATAAATTCTGGTTGAATGCAATTATGAGTTTACGCTTCATAGCAATAAGATTTCCTTAACGCTCGCTCTGTTCAGGTTTTAATTAGTAACAATTATTGTCCCAGTTTAAAAAAGCTACCAGTTTTCAAGGCGCTCTTATAATTCAAAATTCAAACGATCAATTAATTGTAGTGGATTTCTGACGACAACGTGCGCAATTTCCATGTTGTTTAATCAGCAATAAATCCGGGTTGCGACTGCGACTGCGACACACTACAAACGTCATAGCCAGGCCTATTTTCATTGCCTGTTTCATTTGCCAATACCATAACCATCACTATCGTCATCGCCATCGCCATCGCACTATCCATTGTTAACGCCATTATTTGCGTTGTTTTGTTTGTTAGCACAGCACTTTGCAGCACAACTGCGTCCCCTGTGCAAGGACGTGCGCCTTAAAGGCGTGGCATTGCCATAATGTGCATTGCTTGTTAACGTCAGGCAACATTAAGGCTGAAACTGACTCTGGGCTCATGTTCACTGTATTTTTTATGGGACAACCAGCTACACGACCCGGAACAGTTATGCAAATTTACTGCAGCGGCCACAAACCACCATCAACATGTTTTATTTATGATTTTAATTTGAAAGTGCAACTTTTATTGGCATTTGACAAACAGATGACCAGCAGCTGCCTCTAACCACACCCACTGGGGCTGTCTGCTTTATTTGGTTTTGGTTTTGGTTTTGGTTCTGGTTCTCTTCTTCTTCTTCTTCTATTTTTATCCCTATGCTATGCGTTAACTCAACACATACAAATGCTATTCAGAGTTGGTGCCACATTAACATAATACTCATTTGTGTATCTAAATATCTATCTATTTACTGGCTTGCGAAAAAAATAAACACTTTAGACTACATTAAGGAGCTTAGGTAAATTGTGTGGCCCCTCTATGGGCAAAAGATATTGACGAGAGACCCTAGAAACGAGAAGCGCTATACTGTCTGGTCTTTTGACACTTTTATAGTTTCTATCAATTTCAATAAGTGTTTTTTTTATCAGTGTGTGCGTGTGTATCTGGGTGGGTTTGTGTGTGTGAAAAGGATGCTCGGTCTGTGGACAATGTCTAATGAATGAATTTGTGTGTATGAGGGGACTCGTTTACCTTAAGCTTAAATAAATTATAAATTTAGATAGCTATTAGTGCGGGTTCATTGTTTATCGTTTTAACAGTAAACATTGTCTAAATTACTGCAATAAATTAGCTGCAAGCCCTAAGCAAACTGAAAATTATATTATAATTGAATATATTATGCAATTTTATTCATTAATTTTAATTTATACAGAGCATTTCCGTTTTTCAACGCATCACAAATTCCATTGCCTACTTTTAGGTGGCAAATTGAAAATTCTAATTTGAATGTAAATGCAATGCATGTAATTGACAGTTAGCATTATCATTGAGCAAACATCACCCAGTTCCCTCTTATTTTCCTGCCTACTGACCTCGGTTTGCCTCTTTCCACTGTTTGTCGCGTTTTTTCCTTCTCAGTAACAAACACACAACAACATGAAAGCTTGTCGTTTTTTTTGGTCATTTCATGCCCAGTCATTTTTGACGCTTCAGTTTGTTTAAATGGCAACGTGGAAATGATTTTGCCTTTTAGCTTAATTTTTCCTGCTTTATGTAATTTATTTTGTGCCAGTAATGCGCTAACAGTGCATAATATAATCCAATTAGTATTTAATTCACAATGTCAATGGCGTTACAGAAATACAACATCAGCACGGAAAAATGCGGAGATCTGACCGTCATAGTACAGGTAAAATTTAAAATTCATTTAAATATGCACAGATAAAAATCGATTATTTTATTTCAATTTAAAGGGGGATCTGTCGCAGCAGGAGAAACGTGCTGTGTTCATTACAGTTCATGATCTGGGCTGTAATCGTATGTAGACAAGATTAGTTTAAATATTTGAACTTGAACTAATCATGCCGCATTGGCAGATAATTCGTTTCAGGAATTTGTGAGCAGTCCCTGCATGACGGAAATAAAGGAACGCTCTTGTTTTATACATGTTGATGTGCCCGGTCATGCGGACAATGCCGATGCATTGGCCGATGGCTTTCCATTTCCATCGCTTCAGGCTTTAGGCGAAGATTTGGTCACCGTGCTGGACTATCTGCATGTGAAGTATGTAATTGGACTCGGCGAGGGCGCTGGTGCCAATGTGCTGGCCCGTTTTGGCCTTGCCCATCCCAGCCGAGCACTCGGCCTCATTCTGATCAATGCCACAGGCAGTGCTGCAAGTGTTTTGCAATCCTTTAAGAGCAAGGTGCGATGAGGAAACTGTCTTTGTCTCTGTCTTTGCAATAACATACGTAATTACGTGTAATACATTTTGATCATTTGCAGTTCATTACCTGGAAAAGTGATGAGGTGGCCCAATCTGCTGAAAGCTTTTTAATTTATCACAAATTTGGACATGTAAGTTGTTGCATTTGCATTTAACAAACTCTTATATTAAGTGTGACTGTGTTTGTTGTGGTTTGTGTATTAATCTACGTGTTTTATTTCTATTTACTTTCCTTTTTGTTTTTGATCTGTTTTATGTTTAACTTGGGTGCATATTCCTTGCACTAAAGGTCATGGAGGTAAACGAGTTTTAAGTCTAATATCAAAGTCTCATCAGCTCTGTTTAGCCCTTTAATTAGTACAATGCTATCGTTTAGTCTCGAAAAATTTTAAATTTATTCAAATTTGACCAACCTGCAATTGTCTTAGGTCTTTGCAAAGCATGTTTATTAATATGTGTTTATTATTTACTTCTTTATTATCTTTCTTATAGCCCTCGGTACGTAAAGCTCAATCAACAAATTGGCCAATATGAAAATGCAAAATTCTTCCAAAACTTATAAAAATATTTTTGTTTAGCATGTTTTGTAAATTGCATTATTGTAGTATTGTAGAAAATAGTAGCTAATGTTAAAATGTTCTATTTGAAATTTAACTATTCTCTAATGCAAATATTCTGCTTACTTACACTGCACAACAAACAACACATAAAAATAATAACACATATAGCAAATTGTTGGCGAGAATCCAGATAAGGACAAGATTGTAGCCGAATATCAAAAACGTTTGCATCGATCTTTGAACAGCAAGAATGTGGGTCTCTATGTGAAGGCGTTTATGAAGTATGACCAAATGAAATATACTAATGAAAGACGCCTAGTTGATGTTATTTGTATCTTGTAGTCGTAAGGATTTGACACTCAAAGGATGCAAAGTAGATGTCATATTAATTACAGGCATGCTCAGCCCATATGCCTCAATGGTAGAGAAGTTGCATCGTGATGTGGAGAAAGAACGCGTTACCATCTTGAAGATTGAACGTGCTGGGGATGTTTTGGCCGATGCTGTATGTTTATTTGTTTCGACTCACGGATTTAAGTTCTGTTTTATTTTAAAAATGTTTAATTCCTTGACTTTTTCAGCCCTCAAAGGTGGCTCAATCTATACTATTGTTTTGCAAAGGACAAGGATTGCTTACTTCGATCGTCATGCCCGGCGTGGATCGTGGACGGTCCTACTCCACCGCCAGCTCAGGCTCTTTTGAGCGGCGCTTATCACGTGGCGTTTCTATGGAGGATTACGACAAGCCCAACATTCGTCGCCTCAGCATAATGAACAGTGAGTCGCCCAAAAAGGAGTAATCAACAGTACACAGTTACATACAAAAGCCAGGAGCAGTCAAATTCAACGTTGAGTAGAAAAATCAAGTTTAAAAAAAAATTATGCATATTTAAATTAAATAATTAAACTTGGTAACAATCCGTAAATAGACGGAGAGAAATGGTATTATATGTGAAACTAGAGGGCAAGCAATCATTCATGATGCAATCGTATTACTTTTAGCCAAATGAACAACATGAATTTTAAGCCAAATTTTTATTTCGTAGTCATTGTTTTTAATAAAAATATCTACAACAAAACACAAAAATGAAATTAGCAAATTAACAACTTGTATGTTAACGAACGTACTTTATTATGTAATTCCCATCGACCCACCTGTGAAAACCAAAGTAAAGCGATCATATCTCAAGTCAACTTCCAATTGCTCGAACTTCGACAATTTAACAACTACTTATACTGTATATGTATGTAGTATATGTATCTGTATAATCTATGTATACATTTAATATGTACAAGCAATCATCTATGTAATACCTCCGATTAGTACACTGTACCTAAGTAACAAAACAACAACACATTTGTGACTCCCATATTTACTTCGTTGTCCACTAATTTTTCTACATATTTATGTATTTGCAAACAGTTGAAAATTACTGTTTTAATAAACAATTATTATATACAATTATTATATAGCGTAAGTTCAAAGCACCAAAGCATTAAGCTGCTTATTTAAAAATATATATAACATATAAAAATTAAAAAGGCACACAAACTAAATATTGTGTTTATCAAACTAACGAAGCAATGAAAAATTAAATAAAGTTATTGTAGTCAAGCTTGAAAAGCTGTTTTTTAGCATAACGGTTACTATTTTGGCTTTTAAGTGTAAAGCTATGCTCTTTAAAAATAATCCACGCACTTAACAATAGATGTAGCAACCGTCAAATAATAAAGTTTAAAATTTAAAAAACCAACTTTTTAATTCTATTTCTCCACACAATCGGTCGGTTATTAAGCGCTGCCAATGTAACTTCCTTCCCCGAGGAGTAACGATTTTCAAACCTTCATTAAAATGAACACCTTTATTTTATATTATTTTGCATTTAAGATTTTCATTAAAATATTAAATTATTGCAAAGCTATTGAGTTTTGCAATTTTCATTAACTAAAATTTAAATTTAACATGCTGCGAAGTTACATTTCGTTCACATTTATTGTATTTGGTCACACTGGTAAGTGGTGCTGCCAGACTTGTGATTTTGCGACTCATTAATAAAACCAAAATAAAGGAAAACAACGCTGCCACACTGTTATGACCAGATCGGGAAGATCCCGAAAACGGCGCTCGATTGAAATTCACATTTTTAAACTACTAACAATTCTTTGAAAAGCAATGAGATTAATAAAAAGATAAGATAAAAATATATGTGATCATTTCTATGAATAATGGAAATCCGTCATCAAGGGGAGAAGTTGTATAAATTAATTCTAAATTAAAAATCCGAAATTCGTAAAAATTCTGGCAAGAATTTTTTCAAATATCCTTTTAGAAAAGTGCCAACATGAAAGCAAGGCTGCCAGACGTTCAAATTAACGGTAACTTTTTTAAGGGTGCCAGACGTTCATCGACTCAGATCAACGAACGAACTATGCAGAGATTTGAATCAACTGAACTAAGTGACCAGGGTCTAGTTCGTTTGTTCACTTTAGTGATTAGTTCAATTGAACTTAATCCGACTCATTTTATTAAAAAAAATAATAGAAAAATAAAACACTTTCAGTACACAATGTTTTAAAAATAATAAACACTGATATATTCGCTTGCAGTAAAGAAAACGTTCTCGGATAACTTTGAATTTAAACGCCTTTGCATGGACGCGCCACCGCCAACAAAGCCACCGAGAGGCATTAAATATGGAAAGGATGAGGTACATTTATTCAATAATTTATCGAAAATTCTTAATAAACCCTAAAAATTACCGTACAATAAAGATTTAAATGATTTCGAGATGTTCATTGCTTGCACTGAACCTTTAGATTAGTACTCAATGATGACCTGATGACGACATCGCCGCTGATGCGGATTCCTTTTGTTGTTGTTGTTTTTGCACGCCCTCTTTGAAATTTGATAATAACAAGAAGCGAATTCATAATTTCTGGGCGTGTTTTTTTCAGTCAGCTGGTTGTGGCTTCCTCGTCAACGTCATCAAGTCGCTGGGCTTCAGCGAGACCAACGAAGAGCGACAAAAGGAGAAGCAAAAAATTGAACAGGAATTCAAGCGTTCGGATTTACGTCTAAATGAGTTGGTCTCTCGACATGACCAGCAACTTACCCAAGTACTGCCACTATTCAGTCAGGTGTCCACAGAGGTGACTGCCAGTCGCGAGCGTATACATGCTGTCAAAGAGAACTTGGGCGCCTGTAAGCGCCTTCTTCAATGCCGTCGTGATGAGCTCAAGAAGATGTGGACGGACGCTGTGCAGCACAAATACGTGCTAGAAATGCTGGAGCAAATGTAAGTGGTTCCTTCAACTAGCCCGTAATGTGTGTAATTTATGCATTGTCTTCCAGCCAGGAGTTGCGCAAAGTGCCTCAACGTGTGGTCAGCTACACTGCCAAGCGACAGTATTTGCACGCCAGCAAAGCTCTGACGGATGCCCTGGCTACACTTAACGGACCCCTGTTGGGTGTCGATGGATTGGCTGATCTGCGTACCGACTTGCAAACGCGTCGACAACAGCTTTACCAGCGTCTGCACGAGGAGCTTGTTACTCAGGTTTACAAGAATTCGGCTAATGAGGCGTTTCAGCGAAGCAATTCAAGTCGCCTCAATTCGAGTTTCACTCGTGGCATTGCTGCCCGCCGCTCAACGGATCGCATTGAGGCCAATGCTCGGGTGCGCAAGGCATTGAGTGAAATGGCGCAGGGATTTGACTTGGACAAGGCTGAGATCGTTGAGGATGCAGATTTGATCGATCCAGAGCTCAGTTTGACCTACTTCATTGCCATTATTGTTGAATGCTTTGGCATGCTGCACAAGGTGCCCGATTCGCTGGAAACGATTCGAGTACACATTCAAACCGAGCTGCTAAATGTGGTACGTCAGACAACGCATCAGCTGGCCACTAGTGGATCACTTCAAACTGGAACTGGTGAAATCAATCCGCTGCTAACACTGCTGGAGATCATATTCAAGCAGTTCAAAGCTATCGCCAAGACGCACACTCTGCTGCTTAAGAACTATTTGGCTGTGGGTCAAAAGTATGCCGTTGTCGGTCCGCAGTCCTATGATCTTACAGACTTTTGGGCCCAGGCGCAGTCAGTGGTATTTGAAAATATCAAAACATCAAATTACTTTCAATTAACATGTTTTTCCTACAGCTGCAACTGCTACTGACGGACTATTTGGATATTCAGAATGTATCAGCGGATGAGGGCGCCCAAACAGGATTTGTGGAGCCTGCAAACAATATCAACTCTTACTTTCTAAGACGCAAAGTTCCAAGGTATGTGATTAATAGATACTTTTGTACACATTCATAATCCTTTGCTTGGCATTAACAGCACCAAGAAGTCCATGTTCAAGTTTGACAAATCCTCGCACATTGCCAGCAGCAGTAACAGCACGCATGAGAACTTCAAGGAGCATCGGCGAAATGCCTCTGACGCCTCTGTTGATGACAATTTAGGTGGAAATTTGCTTGGCAGCGGCAAGGGCTCCGTAACTGGCCTGCTTCCGCATGAGAAGAAACAGCGGGCAAAGCTATTAATATGCACTCCCGATCAGAATGTGATCACCAAAGTGTATCTGCCTTTGATGGGATACATTCAGGAAATTGAAAACTTTATGAAGTGCAAGCCGGGGTAAGTTAACAATTCTTTCACATTTATGTCGTATTAAATCCAATCCTAACTCATATATTTATGTTTTAGTCAACCCTGCAGCCTGCATGATTTTGTGGATAACTATATCAAGGACACATTCCTATCCAAGGGTCACAATCGGAACTTGCAGTTGACCATTGAGTCGCTGTCAAAGAATCAAGATGCATGGCGTACTATTATCACGCCCGAGGAAATGAAGTCACTAAATTTGAGCCGGCTACTCTTGCAGTCCACTGTCATGGTAGAGCGTCGTCTGGTGGAAACAAAGAATCTTATTGAAGATTTGCCCTGCTACTCAGAAGAGCTGCTCAAAATGGTGTGTGCACTGCTGAAAGCCTATCGCGAGATTTGTCAGTCGGCATACAGAGGCATTGTGCAGCCGGACTCGGAAGATAAGCGTATTTATAGCGTTGCTTGGTTAAAGGATGAGGATATCAGTAGATTTTTAAAGTAAGTACCCAGAATTGTATTACACCTATCTTTCAGTTTACAAACTTGCTCTGCATTCTTCCTGAAGAACACTTCCGAATTGGACTGATCTGAAGACATCGTGTCAGCGATCACGACACACACGGAAGCTGCAACATGGCAGCTTTGAGCCGTCCGAGGAGGAGAGCCCGCTGCAAGTGCAGCAGCGAAACATTCGTGAAGCCGAAATGCTAACGAGCAATTTGGGCGAAGGCGGCATAACCCAACAAGAAATATTGGCTGACATAAGCGTGCTCAAGGAGTTGGCTATACTACAAGAAAGCATGGAATGGTTCTCGGTTCGCGTCTCCGAGTTTGCCAACGAATTGCGACGTCCTTTGGTGAACGGTTTGAACTCGGCGACGGCCGAATGTGCGGCGAATGTGGCCATCAAGGATGGCACAATCAAAGTAATGACTAATCTGGCATTGGAATTCGATGAGCTGGCCAATACGTGCCTGCTGGTGCTGCATCTGGAAGTGCGTGTACAATGCTTTCACTATTTGAGATCGAAGTCGAGCATTCGAACCAATAGCTACGTCGGCTCCAAGGATGATATACTGGAGCCAGATCGCCAGGTGTCGGTGCTAACCAAGCGTCTGTCGGAAATGGATGAGGCATTCAGTTCTACGCTTCATCCGCGGAAGACGAGGGTAACTACTATCGACTATTTCGTTAAAATCTTTTTCTACATTTGGCTTTTGTAGTACATCTTTGAGGGCTTGGCACACCTGGCCGCACGCATACTTATACAGGCGTCCAATTATTTGGAGCACATTGATCAGATCACCGTTCAGCGCATGTGCCGAAATTCAATTGCCTTGCAGCAAACGCTTAGCAACATAACAGCATCCAGAGAGATTGCCTTGGATCAGGCGAAACATTTCTACGAGCTTCTCTGCATGGAACCGGATGTAAATACTAAAAATGATTCACAGATGATGATAGTTAAAATACAATTATTATTTTTTTAGGAAATACTCAATTCACTCCTGGAGCGTGGCACAGAGTTCTCGGAGATGCAATTGCTCAATGCATTACAATTATCCTGCAGGGCCTGTGGAATTTCCGATGCCAATCTATTGGCTTCCTATCAGCAAAAACTTTCCGATATACTGGGCACCAAGCCCTCCAAGGGTGTTGTCGTATAATAGTAACAAGCAAGTGAAATACCAATTTTAAATTAATTGCGCCTTGTATGCCCACTCACACATGCATACGTACATCAATAATAGTTTTTAACGTGTAAGTGCAAAGAGTATGGTAGTGTTAAGCCCAATTGATTATAAATGTTTTGAACATGTTGGCATGCACTTGGTGTCGCGGTATAGTCCTTTATAAACTTATATTCTAAAGTTCATGAACAATATTGTAATATGGCCTATACACAATAAATTAAATAGTAACAACGAATTCAAATTTTTCTCTAAACTGGTTTAAGAATTGGATTTGAATGGGGAAGTTCTGCGGCGACGTCTTAAACCGAAAGGCTGCCACCTTTTCCAGAAAAAAATTCCCTACATGGCAAGTCGTACCATTTTAGTTCAATAACTATTAGCAGGAAAGCCGTCTGTTTTGAATATATATTATGTTAGCTATGTTTTGCTATGAATATTTTTTTTTTAACTATGCAAAAGTGTATGAATTAGTTGAAATAATCGATTTTTTATATATAAAAAAAAAAAAAAAATTATGCTTAAAAGTTGGCTATTTTGCATTGCAATCATAGCTGTTTTTCGGATAGTTTCAAGCCAGAAACAGCTACTCTGTCGTCGAAAAAGTTGGCAACGCTGCATGTTTGTACTGTATAAAAAAAACATAAACTTAATAAAATGCCCGAGCAAATTGAGTCAAGCGCGAAACTAAATGTTAGCAGTGAGATTAAGTCTCCAACTTACGATTTAAAAAAGTTCCAGCTTAAGCGCATACTCAATAACAACAGTAAATCCAAGAGTATAACATTACTGGGCACTTTTCCGGATTTATCAGAAACTGACGCGGCAATTGTAGTTTTTGAGAAAAATGGTAAATGACATAAATTTTTAATTTAAAAAAATATCAAAAAGTAATATATTATTGCCTAGCTTACCGGGAGAGTGATGTGGCAACTGAAGTGCCAGTGGAAAAGAAGTCTGAGTCCGAGCCGAAGCCTACTTATTTTAGCACAGATTTGAAAGTACGGACTGATTTTGTTAACAATATCTATGGCAGTTTCCAGTGTGTACCGAACCCAGAGCTTTGTGGTAGGTTGAGAAACCATTAAACTGCGAGAAATGTACACAGTTCTACAATAACTATTTCTTAATTAACAGCCGTAAAGAGCACAGTAATCTACCCGGCAACCGAAAAGCACATTGAGAAGTATTCAATTTGTCAGAAGTACCTTATTAATGAAACTCCAGATCTCTATGAAACCGTAACGCTCCCTTATATTACCTCAAGCCAATTCTCACTGGATTGGGTATACAACATTCTCGACCACAAACAGGAAACGGAACGTATTGTTTTCGAGGACAAGGATCCTGAAACTGGATTCATATTGCTCCCGGATCTCAAGTGGGATGGACGTAATGTGGAGAACCTATATTTACTGGGGATAGTTCGTAATCGTGGTATCAAATCGCTTCGAGATCTCAACGACAGTCATCTGCCGTTGCTGCGAAATTTACGTGTGACGGCCAAGCAGGCAATACTCCAGCGCTACGGCTTAAATCCCTCACAGCTTCGAATGTACTTCCATTATCAGCCGTCTTTCTATCATCTGCATGTACACATTAATCCCATTAGAAACGATGCGCCCGGCATTTGGTGCGAAAAGTCGCATATGCTGGATACAGTCATTAACAATTTGGAACTAGTGCCGGACTACTATCAACGTGCCTCCCTGCCATTTGTCTTGTATGAGGGCAACAAGTTGTTAGACTTGTATGACAAGCAGTTGGCTGTGCGAAAAGTAGCAGCCCAGAAGGCAGATGATCCCGATACGGTTGCTACTGATGAAGCAGCAGAAGCGTTCACTGACGAGGAACCGGAAGAGGCTCGACAATGCAAGCGCATTAAACTGAGCACCCCAGAAAAGGAACCCGCTGACACTGAGCTCGTGGTAACACCGTGTGCCTAAGTTGGGAAAAAAGTATTATCAATGTGATTTGATAAGATAATAAATGAAATAAAGTAAAAATGCATATAAATTTGTCAGTTTTTTTTTTGCATTCTTTATTTATTTATTTATTAATAGTGTCGCTATGTCTGTTGTGTATTGTTTTTGTAGTTGTTGCTGCTTTACGCTACGGGTTTGTCTGTAATTTGCTTTTGTGGCCTTTGTGTATTCTCATATTTGTAATACGTTGAAATACATCCACTGCCTTTGAGAATTTGTTCTTTTGTTTTGCTTGTTAATGATCAAAAATGTATATTTATATATATATATATCATTGCAAATCATATACATATTTTGTGGGCGCCTAAATGCTATTTTTGAAATAGGTCGTTTTTTTTTTATTTGTTTGCATGGGATTTGTGTGGCAGCTGCCTTTGAAATGTTTTTTTTTTTTGTTTAGTTTATTATTTTTTATCATTGTTTTTGTTTATAGATTAAATTTTCTAGCGTTATATTGAAAAATGCCGAATTCAATTCGGTATTTTCAAAAGTCGTGCTAAGCGAATGCTTCGATTTTATAAGCTCGTCTCGGCTTACGAGTTACAGCAGCTGCGTGTGTGTCAGTGTCTGTATGTGTGTGTGTAGGTGAGAATGAGTGTAGGAGGATACACATCTTGAAAATCTCTAGCCTGGAAGCCTGTTACAACATCGTTTAAATATACATACATACATAAATATTATTTCAAATACATACATACATACACACATATATATATATATATGTATATATATATAGACATGTACATATGCAATACATACATATATATATATAAGTATATAAAAATAACAAAAATAATAGTAGCAATAAAATCGTAGTGTGTTATTTTTCCATTAATAAAAACAATGCGCACCCCGTCGGCTTTGCCCGAATACTCTCATCATCTTCAATTGCTGTGGCTGTGGCTGTTGTAGTTCTGCGCTCCCTCGGCATCAGCCTGTCCCTGTTGCACATACATCACCGCAGAGCTGGGAGATGTGTTCACAGACATACTGCTTGTCATCGTTTTGTCAGCATCAGAAATTGACCAATTGCGCTCTAGTTGCTCCAATGCAGCCATCGTTGCCGTTGTGGTTACACCGGCGCCGGAGCTTTCCGAGCCAGCGCCATCGTTTAGGACGCCTGCTCGCAGTGTCTCTCCGAGTAGTACCTCGATCTTGTCTTGATCGTCCAGATGCACAAATCCCAGGCGCACCAATTCGCTGGTCAAATCGGCAGCCGTATCCTCCTCGTTCACCTGACACGTCAGCTGCCTATTCATTTTGTCGTCCATGCGCAACAGTATTGTCATCAGAATATCGTTGCTATCTTCCTTTAGTTTCTTCACGCTGCACATCATGTTCACAATACGGCGCGACTCGGTGTCCACAGGCTCCGGAGTAGCCGACTTAACGGAATCGGCGCGTTCGGGAGATGCGGCGCGGGAACGAAAATGTGGTGGTTTCTTGCCGCTGTACGTAACTAAAGGATAGACACCATACTTCACGTCCTCCACAAACTTTTCCAGCTTGTCGGCGCCAGGCACATCTGACAGTCGAAATTGGAGCTCATTGCTGCCGGACATTTTGAGCTGCGCCATAATCACATCCGGGTGATTATAGCGCTGCATCAGACCATCAAAGGCTGTCTCGGAAAACATGGTTTTATTGGCGGGTGAGAAGACCAGACAGTGGGCGGCCAGTAATTTTAATGCATGCACCTGTGAGGATTGGCTTTTATCAGTCTTGTTTCTCATAAATAAATACTAAATTGATATCTAAAATAACTAATATATTTGTAATGATTCATAGGCATGATCATAGATAATACTTGAAGATCCTAGATCTTTGTTTTAATTCACTCACCTCAAAGAGCAGTGGATGAAACAGCAAATCACTGGCACTTGGTCGATCCTGCGGTTGCGGATTAAGACATTTCAGTATTAGATCCCGCTGCAGATCATTGTCCAGGCTATTGATTGTGCGCTGTATGGTCTCCTCGTTGATGGCAGTCGATTCGCTGTTGCTGGATTGAGGCTGTATCTCCAGAGCGGCCATTTCTAGGGCGCACATGCCAAAGGCGTATATGTCAACGGCGGCGGTCAATTGATCCGCCGCTCCATATTCCGGGGCATGGAAATAGTGACCGCCACGCTCCTGCTCCTGTTCCCGTTCTGTTGACCGTTCGGGCATCTGCTCCAGTTGATCAAGATGCTGACGTCGCACGCTATAATGCACCGCATCCGGGACCACAGAGCCAATTTTGACCAGGCCATTGTGCTGTATGAAAATGCTATCACAGGTTAGATTGCCATGAATGATGGGAGGCGTGCAGGAATGCAAATAACTGAGCGCGGACAGGATCTGTGTACACCATCGACGCCATGACTCAAGCGGCAATCGCTTGGCATTGCGCTTGGTGCGCTTGAGGAACTGTTTCAGTGAACCCGACGACATGTACTCCGTGATGAAGATGACGCGCGGTCGCTCTGCCTGTTGAATGTCCGTCCAATACCGATGGAACTTGACAATATTTTGATGGTCCAGCTGTAGCAGATTGTCAAACACCTGACGCATCTTGTCCTCCTGCGTTTTGAGCTCCTGCAGCTGCGCATATTGCACCTCATTCCAAACGACCTCAACACCCTCCTCGGTGTCCATAGCCAGATGCACACAATCGATACCGGGCACATCGCGCTGATCCACCTCTTCGCGTCGCTTCAGCCATCGTCCACATGGCGACTCTTCCAGTATTTCACTCTCATCCTCTGAGTCATCGCCAGACTCGCGCGGCGATGAGTCCACAGCCAAATTGGGAACAGCTCCTTCAACTGGAGTTGCTGTTGTGGTTGAGGCTCCCACTATGTGCGGTGCAGCGGACCCGGCTACAGCTGCAGACGACGGCAGCACTGAGGAGGACTGAGATGTACTCGATGCAGTCGTCAAGTTGATGCCGCTGACGGTGGCGGCGATGGCGCCGGCGCCCTGTGTCGGGTTAGCTGCATTTGGACTCGGATTGGGATTCGTTTCATCCACGATGCTACCGCTGCTGCCGGCATTTACTTGGCTATTTGACATTAGGGCGCGGTCGTCGCTTGTTATTCACAAAAGCAGTTCAACCGCTGTTTTATTGTTGTTGTTGTTATTATTATTGTTGTTGTTGTTCAAGTGCTGTGTTTAATCAACTTTAATATTTGAACTTTTTCACTTTTTGCTTAAAATCGTGGTTCTGTGTTTGCTCTGCTCTGCTCTGCTCCAACTAAACCTGCCGCTAACGCCGCCTCCGCTCCACAGCCACAACTTCTGCCCACACACTCACACACACAGGCACAGGCACACGTACACACACATACACAAGCACGTAGCTCACTCTCCGCCACCACCCTTCTCATACAACCACAGCCTCTTCAGTCGTTGTCCAATAACACACTCTTTGTCGCTGAGCCTTTTTATTGCGGTTGTCGTCCTCGATTGATAATACCTTCTAGTGCAGCAGTTGCGTTTAATAATTAACTACGCTTATTGGTCCTGATATGCAGCCGTTTTGGCTTGTTTAGGCGTTTTTTTCACGCTTTTAAAACACCCAAAAAATGTGAGTAAATCGATGCATCGATGATATCGATAATTACAATTCGATGTATCGCTATATCGATAATTTGAATGCAATATTTAGCATTAGATTGATCGATTATAGAAGGTTACGTCTATTCATGTTGTGACGTCAGCAACTCTGCTTAGACTTATTTTATTCTCTTAATTAGTGTACATAGCTATTGAATCTTAAGTCATATTTTACATGAAAAATATATTAATTAAGATATTTAAGAATCATTTTTCTTAAGAGACGAAGATGAAAATATATATATATATAACGATATTTGAGTTAGAGTTGTGTAATCTCTGAATTGCTTAGTTTCGATTTCGAGCACTTATCGCACACTTGACAGTCCACCTTTAGAGTTATCGAAAACTGGACTCACTCTGTCGGCTTGCACTCGCGGCTTTTAGAAATAAAAATTTGTGTCTAGAATTACTTGACATATGCGAAATGGATAGCATTATTGGACGCAGCCAGTTTGTTTCAGAGACAGCAAACCTTTTTACAGATGAAAAGACGGCCACTGCGCGAGCAAAGGTTTGTTATGGCTGTCATGCCGAAATTGATACGGCCGCCAATTGATACCAATTCTCTCTTCTTTCCATTTAGGTCGTGGAGTGGTGCAATGAGTTTGTCACAGCAAATGCTACGTTGAAATGTGAACTTCTCGTTAAAGTGCAGGAAATCGTGTTGGGCTCGTGTATTGAATTGGCTGAAGAGTTTTTGGAACCGGTGCTATCTCTAGCACACGATCAAAATCAAGAAGTACGCAAGCAAGTCGTCTCCTTCATCGAGCAGATATGGTATGTTGGGCAAAGGAGTAGGTTTGCAGAGCCAACAATTGCAGATACATCAATTTTGCACCCTTAATTAACATATTTTACTTACAGCAAGGTCAAAGTGGAGCTGTTGCCTTACGTGATTAATGTGATCTCTATGATGCTGCGAGATAACTCGGCACAAGTTATCAAACGTGTGATTCAAGCTTGTGGTAGCATTTACAAAAACGGTTTGCAATATTTGTGCAGTCTGACTGATCCAACCGATAGCGCCGAGCAGGCGTGGAGCGTGCTGAGTTTGATCAAGGCGCAAATTCTGGACATGATTGACAATGAAAACGATGGCATTCGCACAAATGCCATAAAATTCTTGGAGGGTATAATTATACTGCAAAGCTATGCGGAAGAGGACAGTATGAAGCGTGATGGCGACTTTTCATTGATTGATGTGCCTGAGAATTGCAAACTGATTAGACGTCAAAAGCTACAGGATGAGGGCACCAACATATTTGACATAATGCTGCAGTTTCATGGCACCACACACATCTCATCGGTGAATCTAATTGCATGCACGAGCAGCCTCTGTACGGTTGCCAAAATGCGGCCCGTGTTCATGGCCCCCGTGGTGGAAGGCTTTCGACAGTTGAATAACAATCTGCCGCCCACATTGACCGACTCTCAGGTGAGCTCTGTGCGAAAGAGTTTGCGAATGCAGCTCCAAACACTGTTGAAATTGCGAGGCTCCTTTGAGTTTGCTGGTACCATACGAAACATTTTAATGGATTTGGGAGCCAGCGCTAATGAGATACAAAAGTTGCTACCTAAAATGGACAAGCAAGAAATGGCACGGCGACAGAAACGAATCCTTGAGAATGCGGCTCAAAGTTTGGCCAAGAAGGCGCGTCTGGTTGAGAAACAGCAGTCGGAGCAGCCGCCACCGCGTGAAATGGAGTTGGATGAGGATGAAATTGAGCGACAGCGTCAGAAGAGCTCTCGTGTTAATGAAAAGTTTCTTACCGAACATTTACGTGTTACCGACACGGTAGTCAGTCTTGTAGTTGAGTTTTTGCCCAACTTGCCTGAGGAGGCACCAGAAAAGTTCCTGGAAGAGTACACACCTATCAAACAATTATCCCTACCGCAACAGGTGAGCAACATTGCACGTCAATTTGGACAGCAATTGACTGAGTTGCGCCTTGGACCAGGATCGGCTGCCTTCAGCAAAGAACCGCCCATGAGAATAAAGACTCATACTCAGATTGAGACAAGCATTGCTCCAGCAGAGCCATCACCTGTGGCTATGGAGGTGGACAACACGCCTGACAAGCTGAGCGAACAAGAGCTGCAACGCAAGGAGGAGGCCACCAAGAAGCTGCGCGAAACAATGGAGCGATCAAAAGGAGAACAGACGGTTATTGAGCGCATGAAGGAGCGTGCAAAGACGCTTAAGCTGCAGGAGATTACCAAACCCTTAGCACGTAACATTAAAGAAAAGTTTCTGTTGGATGCAATCATGCGTATACTCAACTCGGAGAGGCAGTGCATTATGGGTGGAGTGGCAGCCAGGCGACGCAAGTTGGTCACGGTTATTGCAGCCACATTTCCGGACAATGTCCGCTACGGTATAATGGAGTTTATTTTGGAAGATGTCAAGCAACGCATAGATCTTGCTTTCTCCTGGCTCTTCGAGGAATACTCTTTGCTGCAGGGCTTCACTCGCCATACCTATGTAAAGACGGAGAATCGTCCGGATCACGCCTACAATGAATTATTGAACAAACTTATTAGTGGAATCGGCCAACGTTCGGATTATAAGGACAAGATTATTTTGCTTCGTCGAGTTTACTTAGAGGCGCCTATACTGCCCGAGGAGGCGATTGTGCAACTTGTACAGCTGTGCCTGGTCGAGGAGTTTATGCCGCATGGCCTAGAGCTGGTCAAGGATCTGGCTGTGCTGCGACCACCGCGCAAGACTCGCTTTGTGCGCGTACTTCTTAATTATGCTGTCCACGAACGCGCTGATCTCCGCGAGCGTGCGTTGGCCCATCTGGTCACAATATATCATGTTCACAAGATTGTGCCAGCACGCATTGATGAGTTTGCCATAGAGTGGCTCGAGTTTGTGATTGCGGAAACTCCGCCAAAGAACGTATTCTCGGCGGATTACGGTAGGCCAACGCCGGAGGCAGCTTGGAAGGAAGATACAGCTAAGGTGTGTCTGTTGCTAGCTCTCACGCTGTTGCCATATAAGCCAGAACGTAAGTAGTAACAATCAGTTAAAGTAATTAACAAAATGAACAAAAACAAATTGTGACCATATTATTGCAGTTTACCTGGAGAAGATCTGTAAGGTATTTTTGGAGACCTCTGCGGAACTGAAGCGCACCATATTACGCAGTTTGGATGCACCTATTAAGAAACTTGGCGTGGAGTGTCCAGTATTGTTGAAGCTACTGGAAAATTGTCCTAAGGGACTGGAAACTCTGGTGATACGCATCATATACATTCTGACTGAACGCGTGCCCACTCTTCATCCCGACCTAGTTCGCCGAGTGCGTGAGCTTTATCAGAACAAAGTCAAGGATGTGCGTGTGCTCATACCTATTTTAAGCGGACTGTCGCGTTCCGAACTAATCGCCGTGCTCCCCAAACTGATCAAACTAAATCAGGCTGTGGTTAAGGAGGTGTTCAACCGTTTGCTGGGCATTGGAGCAGAATTTGCCCACCAGCAGATGGCGTTGTCACCCACAGATTTACTTGTGGCATTGCATACCATCGATACGAATGTCTGCGACCTGAAAGCAATTGTAAAGGCGACTTCCTTGTGTTTGGCCGAACGTGAAGTTTATACGCAAGAAATTCTAATGGCGGTACTGCAGCAGTTGGTTGAGATTAACCCTATTCCCACACTGATGATGCGCACAACCATTCAGAGTCTTACCCTGTGTCCGCGTCTCTCCAACTTTGTGCTGAATCTCTTGCAGCGTCTGATCCTGAAACAGGTGTGGCGCCAAAAAGTTATTTGGGAAGGCTTCCTGAAGACGGTGCAACGCCTCAAGCCGCAGTCGTTACCAGTAATGTTACAGCTACCACCGCCTCAACTGGCAGATGCTCTGCAGCAATGTCCGGATCTCAGGCCCCAGCTGCTTGAATACGCAGAGAGCATACAGGACGAACCCATGAGCGGCATCACCCAGCAAATACTGGACATCATTTCCGGTAAATCGGTGGATGTATTTGTTACGGTAAATTATTTGTAGTTATTTTATGTATAGCCAATTCTGAAAAAGTTTCTATTAATTTACAACAGGATGAAAGCGGCGGCTACATCAATCCAGACAACATTAAGAAGGAATTAGTGGATCCCTCAGACATCGGTGTGATTTCCACGGTACCCGTTCTCAGTTCCCTGCCAGTGTTGAATCCAATGCTTGTGTCCGCACCGCAGCCTGTTCCAGCACCGTCATTAAGCGAATTGAATCAACCGCTGCCACCTGGTGAAGATTAGTCTAATATACTTAGTATTAGTATCATTTGTTAACACAAATTGGAATAAACTCGTTGAAGCTTAAATTTATACAATCGTCGCGTACATAATTATTTTTCAGCTAATTCTTTCTAGGGTTTCAAGGGAATTTAAAGAACAATATAGTTTTAACTATATTTTTAAAATGGACACCCTTTAAAAGCTTAATGGCCGCCTTGGTCCCATTGTAAAGAAGCTTATCCTAACGCTAAAACTGAACTCTCTGCAGTCTGTGAAATGAAATAAGCATATCTGTGAAAGACGAATTCGGTAAAATCATTTGGACATTTTCTTTTGATTTTGAAAATTCTTAAAAACAATACCAATCAATATATTATGGGTAACCATATTGTGTGTGCAAATAATCATTTCTTTATTAGTGTGATTAATATAATCTTCGATGGGGGTAAGCGAGATTAACGATTAGTTAAGCATAGCTAATTTGATAAGTATGTGACGTTCGTTATTCTAGGAATAATTATAATGTTTGTTAGAAACAACAATTAGTGATAGAGATCTATACCCTGCTTGAATGTGTTGAAGTGTTACCACTTGACAGTGTTTAAGTGTTCGAGTGCTTTCTTACTTTGATCACTTCTTCTGATCCCCTTATTATTGTTAAATTAACAAACGTTTAAAAGATAAATACAGTTGTCATGAACTATGTACCTTAAATATTTTAAATGAATTATATTCTTCGATCTTTTGCGAAATAAAGTCACCTCAGTTCGTATGCCTTCCTGTTAAGAGCTATTTGTATTTTATTGGTGTTTTGATGTTCCTTCTTATCTTAAGATTCCTTATATATAAATATTCCTGATAGTCAGTGCCCACTTGTTGATAAGCCTTGATCAGGCTTTTACAAATATTAAAGTGCAACGTTTGACCAAATTCAGTTGTTGCTCGGACGTTATACAATGGAGAACAGATTTATCCCGGCGGTAGTCCTCCTGGTAGCCTCATTGGTTGCTGTGAGGTCAGCGGTTATAAATGTACAGTCAAGCGACATTGACTTTTACAAGCTGTATAATAACCCAGAGGCGCACATAAATATTAGATTATATTATCGGCGCACGACGCGTGATCGTATAGCTGCACATGGATATCCTGCGGAGCATCATCACATTGTCACCGATGACGGCTATATCGTGGGCGTATTTCGCATACCCTACTCGCACAAATTGAATAATCAGAAAGAACTCCGACCCATTGTACTTATTCAGCATGGTCTAACGAGTTCCTCAGATGCCTGGATCCTTAATGGTCCAAACGATGGTCTGCCTTATCTGCTTGCTGATGCGGGTTTCGATGTTTGGATCGGGAATGGTCGTGGAAACACATACTCCAGGAATCACACATCACTATCCACAGAGCATCCTTATTTCTGGCGTTTCAGTTGGCACGAGATTGGCTACTATGATATAGCGTCCATGATCGATTATGCACTTAAAACAAATGGACAGGGTCAGAAGTCCATACACTACGTGGGTCACTCTCAAGGCACCACTGTATTTTTCACATTGATGTCTATGCGTCCCGAGTACAATCAGAAAATAAAAACGGCTCACATGTTTGCACCTATTGCGATTATGAGCAATCTGCAAAGTAAATTGGTGCGCACAGTGGCACCTTATCTAGGGCCCCGGAATATCTACTCCTTGTTGTTTTCCAGCCAAGAATTTATACCTTATAATGAATTTTTGTTGTCGTTGCTGTTCAATCTATGTGAGCCGGATTTGAATTTGCGGCCGGTTTGTGACAAGGCTTTGGATCTGTTATACGAAGGTGGACGTGTAAACATGGTAAGGAGTAGCAATTAGAAATTCTTAATCATATCTCAATAATTTGTATCTTAAACAGACTGCCATGTCAGAGGGATTATCCACACATCCAGCTGGTTGTTCAACAAATCAAATGCTGCATTATCTACAAGAACATTTGTCTGGACATTTTCGGCAATACGATTACGGCACGGAGAAAAATCTGAAGGTATACAAATCGGAAACGCCACCGGATTATCCCGTTGAGAAAATAACTGCCGATCTGCACCTGTGGTATGGAGAGAGTGATGATCTGGCCGCGGTAGAGGATGTTTTGGCCCTGGCCGATCGGCTGCCTAATAAAAAGGTACATCGCATGGAGGACCCTTTGTGGAACCATGGCGACTTTGCGCTTAACGTGGACGTTCGCAAATATTTAAACGAACCCGTCATTAAGATAATGCAGACTTTTGAAAATGCGAATAATTAAACCAAAATATTTGGACTATAATGGACCTTAAAACAGACTTTTAAATGTGCTATTTAATCTGTAAAAATATTTGCACTTAGACCGAAGGTATAATCGTGTGTAAGTTATATTGATTTGGCACACTTCGTGGAGGTAACAGTAATAAAAATGTTTGAGACTTAATGGAAATTTTGCATTTATCAGCTAATTATACATACACATGTGAAACATTCCATTTTAAAGGCAACTAATTATTTTTTTTCGAGGTTTTCCCTTTTGTTTATGGATAAAACTAATCAATTTTCGAAATCAACTAGACTATTGTGCTTAAAACTGCTAGCCAAATGTCGAACTGACTGCAGTTGAAATCCACTTGTCGTACGTTATGCAGAAACAATTGATTTTGGCCTTAATTCTTATGGTAAGCTCGGTTGATGTAGCCCAGGTTTTGTACAAATATAAGCAAAAAACTACGGTAAGTCCTTGATACAAAAATTCCTAACTTCTTTTGAAGATTGACTACTAAAGAGGTTATTTTAACAGCATGACTTAATTGTTGAGCATGGGTATCCAGCGGAGCATTATAAGATTGAAACCGAGGATGGTAACATGCTTGCAGCTTTTCGAATTCCCTTTTCGCACAAGCTGCAGAATCAAAACACGAAACGGCCCATAGTGTTATTACAACATGGTCTGTTGAGTTCCTCGGATGTCTGGGTAGTCTCTGGACCCAATGATTCTCTAGCCTTCTTGCTTTCCGATGCGGGATTTGATGTATGGATTGGAAATAATCGAGGAAATGAATACTCAAAAGAGCTCAAAAAACCTTCTTGGAATTTCAGTTTTCACGAGATTGGTTACTATGATTTGGCAGCCTTAATTGATTTCGCACTAAAAACAAGTGGACAGGAACAGAAATCTCTCCACTATGTGGGTCACTCTCAGGGCACCACTGTATATTTCACATTGATGTCCTTGCGACCCGAGTACAATGCGAAGATCAAGACGGCACACATGCTTGCTCCTGTCGCGATTATGAAAAATATACATAATGAGTGCATTACCTGTGCGGCAAACTTAATACCTGTAAATGGCTGGATGGCACGGTATTTTTCCCACAAAGAGTTTGGAAAAATAATAGGATCTAGATCGTTTTCATTATGCTTCGATAAGGAATGCAAAAATGTGCTCGAAAAATTATCCTCAGAGCATTCTAATAAGGTTGGTACTTACAAATTAACTTACATGCGTACATGAATTTAAATTGAAATCCTTTACATATATGGCTAAAAAGACTGCCCTCATAGAGTCCGCAAAAATATCCCAAACCGGCTCCTGGAAACAAATTTTTCACTTCTTGTTCAACTATAAGTCGGGAAATTTTCAACAATTCGATTACGACACTGTAAGGAATCTGGAAGTGTATAAAGCGGAGAAGCCTCCGAAATATCCAATTGAAAAAATAACCTCTGAAGTGCACTTGTGGTACATAGATAATGATGAGCTCGTTCCTGTTGATGACGTCATAGCTTTGGCAGACCGTCTGCCCAAAAAGGTACTGCATCATATTGAGCATCCCTTATGGGCACATAGTGATTATTATTTACACAATGAAATTCGAAAATATCTCAATGAGCCCATCATTAAAATAATGCGGCAGTACGAACTGGACACAAAGTGATTATTAGCTGTTCTTTAATTACACAAATATGTATTTATATTTCTCTAAAAATATTTCATATTTTTTCGCGTTAGTCATTGACGAAAATTTGAGTGTATTATTAATATATTAATAATATTAATATAATCAAGAAAAATAATAAAGATACACTATCCTTCAATTGTGCCCTACAATTGACCACAATGTTAATATGTTTATTTACATTCTTACGAAATGTCACTAATGCATATGCTTTCGCAAAATCTTTCAAACTTTCTAGACGCGCACAAACATATGAAGTTAGTTTAACTTTGGTCGTGTCTGTCAAGTTCAAACACAGTTTACTTTAAAGATATAAATATAACTTCGAGAACCAGAACATCACTCAAAAAAAAAAGGCAGTTAATACTAAAGACTTGCGTATTTCGCAATCATGTTTGTCTTACTTTAAGAGCTTTTCAGACCATTTTTGCCCATTTACTTTTTCATACTTCAACATTTAGCTAAAGTTTACTAGAGCACATACAAGTTTTAAAATAGTCGTAGCGAAGTGCCAGCGATGCATAGCTAGTATAAAATACACGGAAGTGTTAAATTGGCGCAAGTGTGCACAGTAAAAAAGTCTAGATTTCTTTATTAGCCGATGCCCTCTAACAAGTAAAAGTAGAATCAGAGGACTGTCAAGTTATCTTAATGCCAGTTTTTATGGCTTGATATGATCTAAGAAAATCAGTTATACCCATTCAACTATTTTTGGATATAGGGTATAACAAGCAAACGACACAAAAAAATGGTACCAGTGTTAAACAAAATGAGACAAGAATAAGAGCAACATTTTTGGATCTTTTAGAACTGGAACAACAACCCAAAAAAAGGAGCTTAAAATAACAGTTGCGAGAGTAAGGTCAAGGTATTTAAAGTTACACAGGCGTTGATTGTATTCGGCACTTGCCATAAAGTAAAACTAAAGTCGACCCCAGACAAATTAACGCAGAAATAAGTGAGGTTATTCATTATTTTCCATATGCTTTCTCATTTTGTTTTTTTCATCCCGCTGGCGCTCATAATTTTATTTAGTTTAATTTTCATTAAATTTTAGGGAGCTTTTTTCATCCTTTTGATGCCCGTTAAAAATAAATTCGTTGTGTTTTATTGTGGTCGGCAAGTATGGGTCGCTGAGCTTAGTCTAAAGGCTGTAAATGATAACGCCTGGCAGATTAATATTTACAAAATTGTATACAAAGAATTTAATTAAAATTTTTAAACATGTGTTTGCTTATCTTCAATTACAAATTTACAAACATTCCATAGTAGTTAAGAGCTTGACGTAATTGAAAAAGTCAAGTTTGGTTGCAAAATTAATCTATACTATTCGTACTTGAATCTTTAACAAAAATTCTTGGGGAGTTGAGGAACTTGTTTACTGTTATTTACTTCATTTTAAATCCTTTCTATTTCATTCATAAAATTTCAATATTACGTATACGTCATGTTGAGCGCTTCGAGTGCTGCCAAATTGAGTTTCCGCACGAATTTATGTAATTCACGCAGAGTTGCGTGCAGCATAGATTAAAAGTAAGACATACAGCAACCACTGAAAAAATTCGACATGATTTTCTTGCCACACATTATTTATATCCCCATATATCTATTAAGTATAAATTAATACACAATTCATGTGCACATTGTGCATTATGCTATTGTACGGCCATTTATGTGCATTATTGCATTAGTTGAACTCAAAAAAAAATCACACTGAATACCCTAAGAATATTAACGGAGCTACAATTTTGGAATGAAGGCACTGTGTAAATATATTTGGTGTAAAACTCTTGTATTGGAGGAAATTTAGCGAAGTCTATTGAAAGAAATTTTCCACGTAATATGTTTAGAATATGTGTTGATTTTAGGAAATAACTAAAATGAATTGCTTATAAATTCGGTAATAATTATCACGCATACGCCATGTATGCATAATCCTTTTTAAGTAGATGATGCCAAGAATCATTTCATTCTGCAGACCCCTAAATTTAATCAGACATGGCAAATACAGCTGATTTTTGAAAACTTACACTGGTTAACAAACTAGAACAAATGAAGAAAACAATTTTTATTCTTAATTAAAAGAGTTTGGTTAAAATACTTATTGTTTTTGTGGGCCTAAGTGGTTCATAAAACTTTTAGCCTTTCGAAGAGACAACTAATTTTTTTCTACTTTTATTTTTATGTTAACTAATGTTAGATAAACCAGTAGCCACTTGTAAGCAGCCAGTTAAAACCAACTGTATATGGTATATATATTAATAGCAATCAAATCGCTATCAGAACTGTCAACACAACACCTGTCTGACGTTGAATGCCAAACTGTGAGATGAGAGGAAAAAAACCTAAAATAAAATAAAGATAATTATCTTATACCAGACGACTACTTCTAATCTAACGGAAGACCTAAGATTACAGACGACACGAGAGTCGGTCATGTTGTGGGGGTGTGAATTTATTTATCTTATATATGTACGTACTCGAGCTAAATCTGGTGATAAGTCTACACACAGACAGGCATTCTTATACGATTTACATGAATTATGAGATCGTCGTTGATAAGCGATGCTTATTTCAAAATCATTGAAGATGCCTCGCTTGTGTCGACTTTAAGTTTAGTTTTTTCTAGCGGTCTGTGCGGTTCACTTGTGTCAACGGAGTCAGGTTCATAATATAAAATTCCGAATTTACTTTTATCATTATCCTGATGATTGAGTTAGAAAAATATTTACTAAAGCAGTGTATGTGCTGATGTTTGTCAGCACATTGCTTAATTTAAATATAATTCTTATTTTTGTTATCTACTTACATTTATTCAAAAAATCTAAGCTGCATAACATTAATATTAAACACATTTAATTAGCTTGATGAAATTTTAACTTGCTTACAGTTTATTTAACTATTTATTATTTATAAAAAAATTATTGCAAGAATCTAAATAAGTAGAAATAAAATGGTTTAGCCATTTGCAATTATTTGAAATTACACTTATATGATAAAAGCAGTTAAAGCACAGTCGACTTATTAAATAGCTGAAATTTTATTTTGAAACAGATGATGAAAGTTGCAAGTGGTTGTCATTAGGATACACAGCGAACTAGTGGCAAAAACTTAATGAAAAATCGAAGAAAGCTGCAGCAATTGTAGTTTTGTCTATGCCTGAGTGTGAATGTGTGTATGGCTTAACTAATACAAAAGTAATCAAAGTTGAATGCTGAAAGTGCGCTTAGGCAACACGACAGGAAGTCAATAAAAATAAGCACATTAAAGCAACTTGCGGTCTACGAAATTATGTCAACGACTATTGAGAGGGAGGAAGCGACGGCCATGGACGCGTCGACGACTGATTCAACATCGACCGTGGGCAATGTGATTGCTAAGACAGTCCAGTTCATAATTAGCAGCACAACATCAAAACCAATGGCAGTAAGTGGCACAGGCTTATTCAGCACAGCCAGCACTACCATCTCTACGGCAACAACAACTACAACAACAACAACAGCAGCAGCTACAGGAACAACAACAAGCGGCACTGAGAAGCTCAGCGTGAATGATTTGAGCAGCGCTCTGCAATATTTTGGAATTGTTGATTACATTGTTTTCATAGCCATGTTGGTGGTCTGCGCCGTAATTGGCTTCTATTTCGGATTCATTGAGAAGAAACAGAAAAAGCAAAAGGGCCAAGTACCCACTGATGAAAAAGATGGCGCTGGTGGTGCTGGCAACGAGGAACGTCGCGGCTCGGAAGCATTGGATTACTTGGTGGGTGGACGCAAAATGAAAGTGTTTCCGGTCTCGCTGTCACTGGTGGCTAGGTGAGTTACAATTACAGCTACAGCTGCTCTATGTAAATGTGGTGGAGGGGTTCGTTCCTTTGGACACTAGAATAAACGACTTTCATTTAATTGCTTGTAGGTGCGTGAGATTGGTATAGGTGATATGAGTCTTGGTCAGGCAGATTTGTAATTTAGCCTTAAATTGAATTTTACACGAACTTGGCCCAATTAATACAAATTTTATAAATTAAGCCTTGAAAAAATAGGTAAATTTCTACCCAAAAAAAAAATAAAGAGAATAATATTTATTTTACAAAATAAATATAATTAAAATGTTCGCTGTAAATACTTTAGACCTTTAGTCGTCTGACTGCTTGGCCAATTTTCATTCATTTTCTCAAAAATCAATCAAAAATATGCGCCTAATTTCACTTGATTTGTTTCAAGAGGCCGCGTTTAACCGTGCGTATGCGTAATCTAAAGAAATCTTATAGAAGCTGCCTGCCCAGCGGCCGCCGTGGCGTCTGGCTTGCTGTTTGTCAAGCCAAACAATAGGATTTTATTTAAAGTGCCCAAAGAACCTAGAAAGCAAGAATATCATATATATGATAAAATATTCAGTGTCAGGGTCAATTTCATTATGCCTGATGATTATGCAGATAATGCTCTTTGATATGGCTCGAAACTTGCGGAACTTTCTCGGTAAATTCGAGAATCTGACGCATAAATACAAGTTAGCAGCTCGTTTCGCTGCAAAGCCGGGCCCACGAGCTAAGCCTGATTGAAGTTATTTAAACTTACGGCAGCCGCAAACTCAAATAATTTGCCAAATTACTTTTTTGTTTTGGCCCGACCTTGGTTCTAGGGGACATTCTATTTGACACGTTTGGTCAAGCACCTTTTAAGGCGTGCTTTTGTTGTTGCCATTGCTGTTGCCATTGCTGTTGCTGTTGCTTTGTCCTGGGCGTATTGTCACCGCATTAATGACTGGCAATAGGAATGCTCCTGATTCTCCTGTACTACTCTTGGTCATTTGCCTCGCCCGACAATTGTTTTGTGCGCCTTTTATTGTTATGGCATTCTGTTTGTAGTCGTTTGCTTTCTGCAACAAATTTGGGCGACGTGCTCTGAATTACAATTTGATGCCAGCATTTTTCACAGATTCTTTTGAGATGTTCCATTATGTTTTTCGTTCTCTCTCTCATTTGCCCTTTATTTATTAAATAGGTTCTGCATCTGCATACTTCAACGGCGCTCGTTATAAACTTTTAATGGTGTTTTGGGCCAGCAAAATAAAACTTTTATTTCACTTTAGTTTTGGCTGCAGGATATGCATACAGGCTAAGCTGTAATGATTGTTATGAACACTTATCATGAGACTCTGATTATGATTATGCTCGTCAAACATATATCAAATAAATTCAGATGTTTATTAAAAGGGAATGCCCAGAGAATTATAATATTTATATTTTAGTTTGTAAATTATTATTTTTATAGATATGTAATTTAAGTTATTAATTAATTTTGCTGTGTTTTAATTTTTAGCTTTGTTTCGGGAATTTCATTGCTGGGCACCTCGACGGAGATCTATGTCTATGGCACTCAGTACGCTTTCATACTCATTACGCTGGCCATATCGGGACTTATATCATGGTATATCTTTTTACCCGTATTCTGCAATCTACAATTGACTTCCAGCTATGAGGTAAGTTGAACGTTGTCTGATCTCTGTATTTTTGTATCTGTCTGTGTGTTATTCCGTTTATTTAAAAATGTTGTATAGCATGCGATGCTTAACAATTGTTATACATTTAACTCCTTTAAGCCTGGCTCTTGTCTGTAATTGTAAATTGTGATTAACTTTTGCATGCATGTGTAAATCGAAAATCTACATTATCTCATACTGCAATGGCATATTTATGGTGTCGTTATTTAAATCGTAGTGAGAAAGCATGCTTGGTCATAATGTTCAGACAGTTCAACTAGAGCTGTAGATGCAGCTTAATTCAAAATAGATGCTTCGACTAGGTTTTTGGAAAACAAAGCATAGACCAGAAACTAGACAAATATGTGTACAAGTTATTTGGCTGTCATATTGCAGAATTATTCGTGCCAGGAAAAGCAGAGCATTGTTTTCGCTGCTGTATTTGTTGTTTCATGTGAAATATTTTCGTGTGCGTCGCCAGAAATTTCAAATTGGACCAGTGTGTACGTAGTGAACCGAACAATTGTTTTGGGTGGATAGTCGGAAATTTGCTTGTTGCTCATAAGCTAGCTGGCTGCATGGCGTATGCGTAATATTCGATTATGCATGCGCCACGCTGTCAAGCTCTGTAGGTTTCTGTGCGTGCGTGTTTATGTGTGTAGCAAATGAAAAGCGAAAACAAGAGAAAACAAATCAAAATATTTACAGTACTTTGAGCTGCGCTTTAACCAAACCGTCCGTGTTGTGGCCTCGTCACTTTTCACCATTACTACGGTAAGTAAATCCACATGAATTTGCTTACTCCTTTTTGTATATAATATATTATTTAACTATCTAGTTAATCTGGCTACCCATAGTTATATATGTGCCAGCGTTGGCCTTTAATCAGGGTAGGTATTCAACCTGATCCTGATCCAAATCAATCGCTGAGTTCGTTACTTTACAGTGACTGGCATAAATGTACATATCATCACGCCTGTGGTTTGCATTGTCTGCATATTTTACACCACTGTTGGCGGTTTGAAGGCTGTCGTCTGGACGGATGTCATACAAACCGTAATTATGGTGGGCGCTGTACTCTTTGTTGTCATCAAAGGCACCATTAACGTGGGCGGATTGGGTGTGGTTATTCAACGTAATCTGGAAAGTGGACGCCTTGAATGGCCGGAGTAGGTGACAGTTAATTAACGTGCAAGATTAAGATCATTAATCTATGTTTTACATGAATATCCAAATAGATTCACACTCGATCCAAAAGTTCGCATGTCCGTTTTCTCTGTATTTGTGGCCTATACGGCTTATGGCTCATACAATTTGGGATGCAATCAGATCATCACACAACGCTATATGTCGCTGCCCGGCGTAAAGGAAATGAAAAAGGCATCAGTTCTGTTTGTTGGAGGTTATATCCTATTATCCGGCATTTGCTTATATAATGGATTGCTACTCTTTGCCAGATATTACGACTGTGATCCATTGACCACAAAGGTATGTGTTTTTTTTATTTAATTTAATTGGCGGATTTAACTGTTTGATTTGCAGCTGGCCAAAGCCAAGGATCAATTGGTGCCATTGCTTGTGATGGATACGTTGAGCATGATTCCCGGTCTACCTGGCATATTTGTGGCTGGTGTGTTCAGTGCAGCGTTAAGCTCGTTATCCACAGGCCTTAACTCACTGGCCGCCGTCTTTTTGGAGGACTACATCAAGCCGCTTTGCCGCAAACCTTTGACTGAGCGTCAAACAGCCATAACTATGCGTCTCTGCACTGTCATCATTGGAACGGCGAGTGTCGCCTTGGTCTTCGTTGTAGAGCGTATGGGCACACATGTGATGCAGTTGTCCATGTCGTTGAGCTCCTTAGCTCAGGGACCATTGTTTGCCCTCTTTGTTATTGGGCTATTGTGTCCACGCCTTAATGCAAAAGTTTGTATTTCAGTTTGCAAATGGTTTTTGTATGCAAATGTGATTAATCTATGGCTTGCTTTTTAGAGTGCACTGTTCGGGACCCTTTGTTCCTTCGTCTTCATGACTTGGCTGTGCCTAAATGCCCAGATGGCCATGAACTCTGGCGAGCTGCACTACGAAACCAAGCGTTGAGGGTTGTCAGTACCAGTTCGAACGGCCCTTGGTTACGCCTGCGAATGCCACTCTCACTGAACCGGCGTAAGTTGTGGGAACGGTCCTGACCTGATTGGATTCTAATCTCAGTTATTCTTTTCCATAGTTCCCTCAGCATTTTCCAGGAAATCTATCATATATCCTTCATGTGCTATACATTATTTTCTTCTGCCGTGGGCGTCATTTCTGCCTACCTGTCGGGTTTCATATTCGGGTTCCGTAAGCTTGAGGATATCGATGTGGAGTTACTAGCGCCCTGTGTGCGACGATTTTATAGAGTCAACTATACCAGCGTAGAACTAGATGAGACTCGACTTAAGTCAGGCATTCAGAAATCTTAAATTGTACTTAGCCATCAGACTTACAATAAACAATTTGATTAAGTATACGCCATGCTTAACTGTCACATGCAACCAAAAGCTTGACTAATATATATTAATTTTCATCTGTTTTAATTTTGGCCTGTCACTAACAGCTACAATTTATTTGCTCACAATGGATTAACTTGTGCTAAACTTTCATTAAACTTTATAATGTACCTATATATACTTGATTTTGGATGCATAACTGTCTATTGTGGGACAACCAATTGCATTTTGCATATTATTCTTATATGATATTTTATCTATTCTACAAGTTAAACATTATTTAAACTTCATTTAGTATTTTGAGCTACGTTTTGGTGCAAGCATTCGTAAACTGGGATCTGTTCTGTTTACTATAAGTATGGTAAGTCTAGCATATATTCTCCAGGCACTTGATTTACACACTCTCTGTGATCCTTAGTTGCTCTGGCTGCCAGTTGCAATGTATGTACCTGCCATCACCTACAATCAAGGTAAGTTTTGACGGGAGAATTTCTTGAGATACATGTGAAACTAAATGACTTGCAGTTACTGGAACGAGCATTCATGTTATTACGCCCATTGTGTGCATTATCTGCATCTTCTACACGTGTGTGGTGAGATTTAATTAAATTGCTGAATAAATGGAACCGTTTCCAAGAACCAAACACAATTCGTTACAATGCTAGGGTGGTCTGAAGGCGGTCATTTGGACAGATGTTGTGCAGAGCTTTGTCATGTATGGATCGATTTTGACAGTGTGCATTAAAGGCACCTATGATGTGGGCGGTTTGGGTGTGGTCCTGCAACGAAATCAGGACAGCGGACGACTCAATGCACCGGAGTAAGTGAAATGTCATCTACTAAGAATTCTTCCACTAAAATTGTATAATATGTGCATAGATGGACCTGGGATCCTACCGTTCGCTTGTCCATGCTGTCTGTCATTGTTGGAGGAACTTTGCATAAAATCCAAGGGTCGGATGTCAATCAGGTGTCCATACAACGCTTTTTGTCATTGCCCAGCTATAAGCATGCCAAGCAATCAATGCTCATCTTTACAATACTCCTCATATTTCTGCTGAGCTGTTGCTGCTACATTGGCCTCGTGAGCTATGCCGTGTACCACGATTGCGATCCCATCAGCACCAAGGTAAGCTAAGCATATAAGAATATTAGAATCAGAGAATTAGAAATATAAAGCACATACTTTCAGCTTGCCAAGGCTAGTGATCAGTTGCCCGCGCTGCTAGTGATGCGTACACTGGGATCGATTCCTGGACTGCCAGGACTCTTTGTGTCTGGCGTTTTTAGTGCAGCGTTGAGTTCACTTTCCACAGGACTCAATTCGATGTCATGCGTGATTTCACAGGACATGGTTCGACCAATGTTAAAAAAGCCACTGACTGAGCGTCAAACTGCTTTTCTGCTTCGCTTTATTGTCGTAATATTTGGCATATTCTGCATGAGTCTAGTTTCCGTTGTTGAAAAGCTGGGCATGGTTCTACAGCTAGGTACTATGACTGGGGCTGTATCAATGGGCCCACTGCTGGGCATTTATACCATTGGTGTATGCCTGCCTTGGATTAATGGAAGAGTATGATATATTCGTTCTTCAGTATACAGGGTTAAACTGACGTATTGTATTTTATAGAGCGTCCTTACCGGCAGCATTGTATCCTTTTTTACATTGGCCTGGATCTGTTTAAAGGCGCAATTGGCACAGATGAGCGGCGAAATTCGATATCCAAAGATGCCAGTTTCTATAGAAGGTTGCGACTACACTTTTGACAATGCCACTGTATGGGAGTCAATTCATAACTACACGTAATTATAAAAGTAAAAAAAAATAGGCAACTTCGTACTATCTCTTCCATTGCAGACCCTCTACGGATCGTAATATATATCATTTATCATTTTACTGGTACACCGCCTTGGGAGGTGTCATTTGCATTGTAGTTGCCTTCCTGGCGAGCCTTCTCTTTGGCTGGCAGGATGTGTCCCAGTTGGATCCAGCTCTACTTACACCCTGCATGCGTCGCTTTTTGCCAAAGAAAAATTATGAGGCAGTTGACTTGGAGGAATTGTTCAGCCTTAAGACTAAAACGGAAGCCAGAAAAATGACGGAGAGTTCTGAATAGTTTCTTTAAAAAATACTTAATGAGTTAATAGTTTAATCTAATAAAATCATTAATAAATCTTTCTTAAAAAAAGCGTTTTATTTTTTGTTGTTGTCGAATTTTATAATTCTTTTGTTCTTTATATTATGGTACATCTATTACGCTTCGATTGTATTTTGTACATTTGCCGTACTTCCAGTACTTTGAGAGACGCTTTGATCGACGGGTTCGCATCTTTGGATCTTGTCTATTCGTACTGATGAATGTAAGTTCTTAAAACGTATAGCTACACATAATTGTTTTCTGATATTAATATTTTTAATTGTGGCACTTTTACAGATACTTTGGCAACCCATTTGCATCTATGTGCCGGCGCTAACACTAAATCAAGGTGAGTGTTCAGACAACTGCAAATTAAATTTAGTTAGCATGAGAGGAAATAAGGATTTTATGGTGTCTGTCTCGACTCCTGTCTGTTAAGCAAATTGGGCACCACACTCACAACAGAATTTTTTCTTTTATTTTTTTGTTTAGTTTCCGGCATAAGTGTGCATACAATAGTGCCAATCACCAGCCTCATTTGCATTATCTATACCAGTGTTGTAAGTAACATTTTAATGTAAAGATGTATCTTTTCTAATATGTACATTTATGATATCTAATTCCATAGGGTGGCATTAAGGGTGTTGTCTGGACAGATGTTATTCAAGGCATTGTAATGGTTGGTGCCATGGGATTTGTTATTGTCAAAGGCACCTACGATTTGGGTGGCTTATCAGTGGTTTTGGAACGTAATCGAGAATTCGATCGTTTAGTGGGTCCTGAGTAAGTACAGTATAGCTAGCTTTTTTAATGTAAATTAACAGCAACTTTAGCTTACAATATATGTTTCTACTATATCCTGTTTGTTACTAATTTGTGCCATTAAAATTTTCAGCATGACCTTTGATCCCACGGTGCGTATGGGCGTCCTTGCCCTGCTTGTTGGTGGTGCATTTTTTAAGATGCAAGCTAATTGTATAAACCAGGGGGCAGTGCAGCGGTTTATGACTTTGCCGAACATTAAGGCAGTCAAACAAACATTAGTAATATCCCTAACAGGCTTCATCATAGTCATGGCCATGTGCATTTACATTGGAATGCTTGCGTTTGCAGAATTCTATCACTGTGATCCCATAACCACGGGAGTGAGTAACACAAATAATGTTACAAGGTGAGGGTGACTCAATTCTGTTTTCCTTTCTGCAGTTGGCACGCGCCAAGGATCAGGTAATACCGCTGTATGTCATGCAAAGTGCTGGTGCCGTGCCCGGCTTTGTGGGTCTCTTTGTGGCAGGAGTGTTTAGCGCTGCACTCAGCTCTCTCTCCACTGCACTCAACTGCCTTTCCGCTGTGGTGCTTAAGGATTTCATCGAACCCCATCGCAGTCGTCCGCTAACTGAACGCCAGACGGCTTATGTGCTCAGAGGAGTAGTCATTGTCTTTGGACTCATCTCGATGGCCAGTGTGCCCATTGTACAGAAATTGGGAATGGTCATGCAGCTCTCTTCTACAGTGGCTGCCATCACCTGTGGACCGCTTCTAGGCGCCTTCTCTGTTGGCGTGCTACTGCCTTTTGTAAAAACAGAGGTTTGTCCTAGCCTTAATAAGAGATTATCCAATTAATGACCACAATGACTGTTTACCATTGCAGAGTTTACTTATTGGCATTTCATTCGCTACGAGCTTTATTTCCTACATTGTGGTGCGAGCTCAGATTGCCATGGCCAACGGTCAGTTGAGCTCTCCCACAAAACCTGTGTCTATTGAGGAGTGTGACTACAGCTTTGAATTGCCCGATAAATGGAATGCCACTGGCCATAGCAGTCCGTGAGTTGTTGCTCCAGCTGGTGCTGGGTGTATTCTATTTGAGGATATTCATGATTTGTCTTTCAGTGATGCAACAAAGTTTAACGGCTTCAATCTGCACGAGATATCTTTTCTGTGGTACACTTTCATTGGCTCCATGGGAACTATACTTTGCTCACTGCTGGCAACATTTTACTTTGGAAAACAGGATGTACGACAGGTGGATATGGAGCTGGTTGCACCTGTGCTGCGCAAGTATTGGTATGGACACTATAAGAGTGTGTCCAGCGACGAGGAAATTGAGAAGGACATGGAGGAACTTAAGCTCCACGAATCCATAACACAACTCAAGCTCGATGAGAATTGCCCACAATAAATTTAATTAATTTACTACTAAATGATTAATAAATATGTTTAATACAAAAGCAGATACGGTAGTTTTCTTGTAGCTTTAAAATGTGTATCTAATCTACATATATATATCTATATCTAATCTTAAACTGAGTTTTGAAATTTCTCTATAGTTTATTAAACTAAACCGAAGGATTCAGAGTTCTTTCCACACATTTACTTACACAAACTCACTCTTTCAGTACTTTGAGAGACGTTTCAGCCGACGAATGCGTATATTTGGAGCCTCCCTCTTTGTCCTGAAGGCGGTACGTATTCTATGTACAACTATTCCGTATTGTATACAATTATATCGTTATGATTATGATTGCAGATCATTTGGCTGCCTATTGCTGTTTATGTGCCAGCTCTAACCTTCAATCAGGTCAGTGGTATAGGAATCCATACCATTACGCCGATTGTGATCATTATCTGCACTTTCTATACCACGGTCGGTGGCATTAGAGGTGTTGTCTGGACGGATGTTGTACAGAGTATTGTAATGTACGGATCGCTAGTTGTCATTATGGTCAAAGGCACCCTAGATCTGGGTGGATTTGATGTAGTCTGGCAACGCAATGCAGATGGCGGTCGTCTTAATCTACCCGAGTTAGTAATCTAAGCCTGAATTTATTAAATTATTATTATGTTCAATATTCCTTTCATTGTTGAACAGATGGAGCCTAGATCCCACAGTGCGTTTGAGCGTCTTATCGGTATTTTTGGGCGGTACTTTCTTTAAGCTGCAGAGCACATCGATCAACCAGACCACCATACAGCGTTTCATGTCTTTGCCCTCCTTAAAGGAAATTAAACAGACGCTTTTCATCTTTAGCATTGGACTGATTCTGCTTTACATGGGATGCATTTATGTGGGTCTTGTGTGCTTTGCCACCTACTATGACTGTGATCCAATGAGCACTGGTGTGAGTATGCTACTGATGATAATGAAGATCTGGGCAGTGTGATCTACAGTTCGTCCTCTGTAGCTGGCTGGGCGTCGGGATCAGCTGGTGCCGTTGCTGGTGATGCGGGTCCTGGGAGTTGTGCCCGGACTGCCGGGTCTCTTTGTTTCCGCCGTTTTTAGTGCTGCTCTCAGCTCGCTGTCGACGCTGCTCAATTCCTTGGCTGCCGTCATATTGGAGGACTTTGTGAAGCCCCGCATGAAGAACAAGCCCATGTCGGAGCGCACAGTGGCTTTGACAATGCGCCTGGTTGTGATTGTATTCGGTATCAGCTCTATTTTCATGGTGTATGTGGTGGAGCATCTGGGCATGGTGCTTCAACTATCCGCTACATTACAGTCCAGCTTGTATGGTCCCATGCTAGGCATATTTACCGTGGGCATGCTAATGCCCTGGGTGGACGAAAAGGTATCTAAATATACAACCAATAAATGGAATGTATTGTAATACCCTCTTTATTTCCAGAGCATGTTTATTAGTAGTATTTTCTCATTTGGCATTATGGCTTGGATCGCTGTCAATGCACAGATCGCCAATGTTACCGGCTCTTTTCGTCACACCAAGCTGCCGGTTTCTGTAGAGCATTGTGATTACGATTTCGATATGAATCGTTATCTTAATTCCACAGCCGAATAGTAAGTACTACTTGTTAACATTAAGTAACTGATTTTACACTAAGTCTTGATTCATTTCTTTGATAGTGAACCACACAGTGGGACTTCTGTATATCACATGTCATTCCTGTTGTACACCTTGATTGGCGCCTCCCTAAATATTTTATTCTCAAACCTGGCTACGTTCATATTTGGACGTCAGGATGTACATACAGTGGATGTGCAGCTATTGGCTCCAGTTCTTCAACGCTATATGAGCAAGAATAAGGATTATGAAGCTGTTAAGCTACAGAAGCGATTCATAGGTGTCGATAACGCGGACTGAGCAGTTGAAATAATTTTGGTCTCTTAAAAAGAGTATTTATTCTATGTCTGCTTTATTTTTCACAATTATTTTCTTTGATTTATCTTTCGTTTCACAATTATTATCAGTTATTTCTTTGATTTATCTCTCGTTTTATATCCATTTCCTTTTTCAAAATTTGAAAATAATGTTATTAAAATTAACCTAGCCTAACCCAACCTAATTAACCATTTACAAATGTTACCCATCTACTTCCTTCTTCCCAAGAAATTCTTTTTGTATTTGAGCCTTACGTCATGTCGATTCATGATATTTCGGAATGTCATTTTGATCATGGATTGGCCTCTTAAATTATTTTGCACTCAAATTTATGCAATGAGTCACCCTGTGTTTTTTAAAAATTCAAAATTTTAAGTCTTAAGTTTCCACTTTCAATCAAATTTGTAAGTAATAATTAGTATAAAACAACACTTATTAATTTTTATTTTTTTTTTAATTTACATTGCCATTGTTTATCAAATCTTCTCCAAGGTAGACCTACAATAAGCTTATCAAATCTTATGTTTAAAGCTTAAGCCGAGAAGATAAAACCGATAATAACTTTTTACCGAATTTACCGATGTTTCGATTCCTTGATTCGCCCTAGATATTCGATTTATTTCAATGTTTAAAGGCTAAGAAAAAATAAATAATGTAAAGACATGATAGATTTTATTATATTCGTATATTAATATTAAAAATGTAAGACATTCAATTTGCAAAAGACTTACAATTTTGTAAAATTTTATTATCTACAGAACTCCAATCAGCTATGGCTTCCATTTGTGCTCCACTTTCATTTTAATGGAGCACAATTGGAAGCAACAGATGATTGGCGTCCAAGTGTACTTCAGAATTTGGTAAGAGATTATGTGTGCGCTCTGTCATCTTCCATATTGGGCAACGTTTTGCTCAGAGTTCGCAGCTTCCGACCCAAAGAGCAGTTATTGCTCAGCAGGTAGTTGATATTCTGTGATGGGGCGGGTGAATGACATTGGCATCTGCACTTCTTAAAGTTGGATGATGTTGGAGGCGTTGTTTGATTCACAACACGCCTAGTACCGAATTGACTCCAATTACTTGGCGTGGGTGAGCGCTGCGGGCGTTGGGCTTTATTCTTATTGTTGCTATTGATGGGAGTGGATGATGAGAATGAAGCTTGATGCAGATTGGGCATGCTGGCGGTAGAGATTCCCTTGGGCGTTCGGCGTAAGATCGTACGGTCTGGTTTCAGAGACGACTTTTGGGTATTACAATTTTTACAGGATGGTTGCAGATATGTTAAAAGGTTTGCATCTTGTTGTTGCCACAGCTGATGCTGTGGTCGTTGAGCCTGTTGTTGTGGTTTGGCGTTGACATTAGCGTTCTGACAACGACTGCAACCACCCGTAGGTCGCTCCGAGCTGGCACTTCTTTTTGGATGATCCTGCTCATTTGAGTTTTGCTGCTTCAGCTGACGCTGCTGATTGAGGGATCGATAGTGAATCGTCTGACTGTCAATAAGCATCTGTGCAATGAATTTGAATTGATTGAGGTTCGTCTCATTAAGTTCGGAGATTTCTAAGGAAGTCGCTAGAGGATGAGAACCAGTTTCACTTAAATAGGTGGCATCTATTCACTTACTAGCCATCAGTTCGCTATTGATTTGCTTAAGCATATTTTTTTGAACTGTCATCTCCGAAGTTAGCTGATTCACCTTCAAGAGGATGTCCTGAAAGTGCTTCTCCACCGTTTGTTCGACAGCTCCATTCACTGCCTCCAAGACATTTTCGTAGATAATGTTAAAGAAATCTGCGCAGGAGTCTTGTAGGTCGCGAACAGATTCGGAGCCACTCGATGGCATATCAGTGGGTGAAGCTGATTCCGTTTGCTGTTGTTGTTGCTGTTGTTGATGTTGTTGATGTTGCTGTTGTTGATGTTGCTGATGTTGTTGCTGCTGTTTCCGGTACAACTCTCGCTCCGACGATGCCGATCCTCCGGGCTGACGCATTGAAAACTGTCGCTGCTTGTCCAATGGAGGCAAGCGGAACTCCACACTTCGAACCGGTGCATTTCCCTGAGCTTTCAGATTAGACCGTTCATTTTGCTCTCGAAGAGCCTGCAGCGTTATAAGATCTTCGTAGCACATTTTCGGGCATTGCTGAGCTCGCGTTCGAGATCTGCCATGAGAATGGTTCATTGGCCGGTTCGATTGAATTGTATTTGGGCCATAGTTGTTTTTGGGCATATACAATACCTCATAGCCAAAATCATCGGCACGTTTCTTAAAGCAATAGTTGGGAAACATTGTTAACTGTTAGAGCTGCACAGAAATTTAAAGAGTCAGATTCCAAAAATATGAAGTTACACTGTGATTTTAAGTATTTGTGACACAATCTACGTGTACGGGCGTATGGCTACAATTTCACTTTTATTACACAAATTTTGAATTAAATTCTGATCCTATATGTGATTCATAATCATTTCTGAAGGAAAAAGCCAGCATACGTAAATAATATGTAAGTGATAATAAATTAAATTGTTTCCTTATCAAAGATTCATGTTGCACATGGTTTACCATAATTAAAAATTCTCATTTTCTGTACGCCTTCAAGCAAATCGACTCATACCTAATGCTTTTGAGTTTGTTTACATTAAGAACATAAAGTTGGCTTTCACTTTTTCCTAAGTGTTGTTCGTCTCTAATGACTTTTCAATTAGAAGTTGTCAAGTAAAAAAGCAAAAGACTAATTGCAAAACGTAATCCAACCAATTGTGCTGAATTTAAATCGCATTTCAACAGCTTTTAATTTTAAATGTGACAAGATGCACTTTCTTATGGTAAGTAAATTGTTGACTGTCGATTTGTTAGAGAATAATTATTGATTATGTCAACCTACATCATAAGTTTCCTTTAAGCTAAGGAATTTAATACAGGGAAACAGCAAAGACTCAGATGAATGTATGTGTTGAATCAGTCCTAAGGTTATTTTTGTTTCTCTTAGATATAATAATATTTGCAAATTATATAACATAAGGAAAATAACCTTTGGCTGTTTGCAAAGCCGGCAAAACAGTATCAAATATGTTCTCATATTTTCGTCAGAAAGTCGCTCAATTTGTTGTGTTGACTTTTCGTATTTGCTCGTTGACGTCAAAAGCCGCAGTCCTTATAACAATTATAAATGAAGTGAGAATGAAAATGAACTGACTGCCTTGTCCTGTGATGCGCCATATGTCCTTTTGCCAGACTCGCCTAGCACTCTCTTGCTCCTGCTCGTCCTTGAGCCCATTGTGCGCTGAAGCATTGAGACTAAAGAATGAAATTTGTGGCGCGTGCCAGAATGAATTAAAATACTTAAAAGACCACAGATTCGACTATTTTGACCTTTATTCTTTGAATTCGCCTGCTTTGTACACATAATTATGAAATAAATATTAGCTTAAACCAAATTGACTACAACGTTATGCTCTATTAACTCTTATGTTTAAGTTTAATTTTAAATAGATTTTGGTTTTAATGCTTAGACAACCAATAATATATTTACAGAAGAAGAAATTGTATGTATAATATATATAGTGGGCAGAATAGAGGTACGATTAAGATTAGTTTGAAATATAGTATAAATACTTAGTTGGTTTAACATCTAGTTGGGCTTAAAAGAAATGCAGTTATTTTTAATTTCATGTAAATAAATAATATCAGTCTGGTAAATAGAATACGAGTAGGAATTGTTTCTATAATGTATCGAATGCCAATCTAACATCACTGAGTACTGGAGTCCATTGCAGAAGGATATTCATGTAGTATTTATTAAAAAAATGTGTTTTTTTTTTGTAGATCGTTATTAGAAGAGGAACACATTCTTTTGTTGTATTGGATGGAAAATAATGAAACACTTTTAAAATTGTGCAATTGAATTGTGATGTTAAATTGTCATTCATTTTACAAATGTATTGTTTAAGAATATTAAAAGAGCTGCTTAAAATCTAATGCATAAATACTTAAGATAAATTGCAATGGGAGATACTTGTACTTGCATTGAAATTCGTAGCATATCTACATATATTCGAATTGAGTTTCCGCTTTGCATACACACAAATATCGCACTTATTGTCTAAGCCTCGCATCACTTCAGCGATTTATTTAGAGGAACTCCGCATCGCTAAAAGATGTCGGACCATGGATGGCAAACGATGAACGTTTACGGGTCGTATGCGCCAGCTATCATACCTCTGACATGGCCGGAACTGTAATCACCTTTGTGGGCCGCTCGCAGATGATCACCCGGGCATTTGTCTTATTCGTGGAGCGACGTGACACTGTCAGGGATGTGGTCAGTGTGCGCATGGAATCGCAGCTATTGTGCAGACGTCGACCCACTGTATGACAGCGGTTCTGCTGTGAGTTGTTGCGATAGGACTTGCAGCAGCAGGTGAACCACTTGAAGGGCGGAAATCGGCTGAGGGGAGAGGTAGTTGAGTGGAGTTAGTTAAGGTTAAGGGTACCTTGATGATGGTCTGCTTCTTACCTGAGTGTGCGAAAGACTTGCGAGGAGAACAGACAGTATATAAGTGGATTTGCTGCCGAGTTTAGTGGTGCAAGACTCTGTATGAATGTGGCTATGGCAATGTTAGTCTGAGAGTGCGGTATCTGGCCAAAGACTTGCAGCAGATCAAATATGATATAGGGTGACCAACATATGATAAACACAAACACAATCGTCAGTGTCATCTTGACCGTTTTGACCTTGGCACGAGGTATTATTCCCCTGGAGCTGGCACGTCGCGTTGCAGCAGCACCGAAACCTACACGTTCTAGGCGAGATACCAAATGAGAAGAGAATACCAAGAGATGGAGTGAATCCACTCAACCTACCTGTGGGCACAAATATAGAGCCCTTGGCCCATATTGTTTTTACAATAATTGCGTAGCAGGCGGATATAATTAGAGCTGGGACTGCAAACAAAGTGGCGGACACGAGACTCATATAAATCTGCCAGGCCATGGGCGAGCCCAACTCAATCCAGCACTGCGGATGGCCCTGTATGAGCTTCTCCTCATAGAGCACCAATATTGGCAACGAGAAGAGCGCGGAGAGAATCCAGGCTCCAGCCACCAAATGACGAGCCCGTTTCCCTGCAAGAGAAGCACAAACATTTTGCTTGTTAAGCCAAGTGCCAAAGATTTTCCAATTAAAAAAGTTTTGTGACTGAGGGACTTACACGACTTTGAGAAGTTCATTGGATGCGTTATTGCATCGTATCTGTCAATGCTCATGGCCACCAGCACATAGGTGGAGGAGTACGTCACGCACACCTGTGAGAACCTAATGACCTTGCAGGCCAGATTCCCAGCCCGCCACGATATTGTAATGCGCCAAATAATATCCGTCAGCACGTTGAGCAATCCCACGCACAGATCTAAAACAATAATATAGTGTATACTTTAGTTACATTTTGGGGGATTCCCTCACACACTCACCTGCCAGCGCCAGTTGTTTGATGAAGTAGTTCATTCGCGACTTGCGGTTCTTATTGATGAACATGACAAACAACACCGCCGAATTGCCTAGCACAATAATAGTGAAAAGTATCCACAACACAGCAAATTGTTCCGTCTGCAAGAAGAGCAAAATAGGGAAGAGTAAGAGAAAGGAATGGACATGGAGAGATATGTTTGTGCATGATTTTAAATACGCTTCACTAACCGTCCATAAAATTCATCGTCAACAAAGTGTTAAGAGCGGAAATCACGCATAAAACTCAATTTAATATCAGAGCAATTTTAGGCACACACGCACAACAGACACATACATTGACTACCACACACAAGCGTCTTTGTTTATGGCCCTTTAAATAGCCATAAAAATGATAGACACTAACTTACGCGTAGGGGCATTGGGAGTTCGGGGACAATGTGGGCGTCTGGGAATCGACGACAGGATGTGCCATCGGAAGTTTAGTCTTCGAGCCAACAAGTCACGTCAACAGCAACAACAACAGCATACATACATATAAACATTGCCCGTGGTAATGATAGAAAGCAAACAACAAAAGTTGTTGCTATCAATTGAAGCCTTCACGTTCAGTTTGTGGAGGTAATTAGGTTTGCAATGTCCTCCTATCAGGAAATTGCTGCCGTAATGAAGTGCCTAGAATTCAAGAGCTTGACTTTTTCTATAGGCTTTTTTAATTAAACCGTTAATAATTTTATAATCTTTACATAGGTTCAGTCATTAGTTATACTTAAATTTCAAGGAACATAACATACTCGTACAGCTATTAGATATCAGTTTAACTTTAAGCTTGCCTTAAGAAAAACACCGTCTAAAGGGTAGCCAAAAGATAACCATGCGCTGAAAATAAACTTGCCCTCAGAAACTTGACAGTCATGACGTTTGCTTTTGCCTGCCGGCAGACTAAAGACGCCTAAGTTTATTCTACAACTTTTTGCCTGTAAAATATGGCACAGACTTGTATTTTTATTTTTGCGGCGTCCGTGAAAGAAGTATGTAAGTATATATTTGGCCAACTGCTTGACGCGTGGAAGCTGGAAAACAGGCCACGAGCTGCCCTTTTTCCTGGAAGTTGATCGTGTTGCGCAAATTGCCGCATAAATCAACCAAAACGCCAAATGAGCAGAAGTGTCCAGACAGACATTTATTTTTAAATAAGTCTGCTTGATTTTTCATTCTTATTTTGCATTTTTTTTAATGCATAATTTAAATGTGTATCGCTTTAAATTTTAAATTACATTTTAGGAACCTTTAAACATGTTGCAATGATTTTCATATTTTTTTATATTCTTGCATCAAAGTCCGTATTTAAATTCTTTGCTGCTTTGTGTCGTGAAGTGTTTGATCCTAGTCTGAAATTTTCTAGCATGACTTTGACAATTTTTGCTGAAGTCTGAACTCCAAGTAAAACCCGGCAACGCCAAAAAAAAGTTGTTGGAACTTTGGCCATTTAACGTACGCTCAGCTCTTATTTTTATTATAGCCCAATTTTTTGTTTTTGTGTAGGTTTATACATTTTCACACTCTTTTGGTGTTGTTGTTGGCAACTGTTTGCAAAATATTTGTGCTGTGTTAAAAGCTTCGCATATTTGCGGCTCGTTTATAAAAGTACATAAATACAAAACAAACATTTCAGAAAACAATTTCGCTTTTATTTCTCATTGAAAATTCATGAGGTTTAACATAAAAACTCCTAGTCATATGGATTTAAAAAAGAAACGTATTTCTTAATTTTATTGCATTAACTGAAGTATATTGTGTTATAGAGATATATACCTGTTGTTTTTTTATGGATTGACTTTATATTTTCATCGAGTAATTTTTTAAGAAATTAAAATACAGCTATAAATCTTTTTTAATCGGTTACCAATATTTTTTTTTTTAATTTCGTTATATACATACACTCACTTTTTTTTTTTTTTTTTTATGAAGAAATTGTTTTTCGAAACTCATTCGGGAATCTGCTTTTTATAACAATATTTCACTCAAGTTCCTAACTCAGTTTTCCGAGTACCATGCTGTTGGGTGTTATAAAAATGTAATAAATGGCACGTTCTAAGCCTTTTTTAATGATCAACCAATGCTGGTTTTGTGTGTGTTTTTTTGCGAAAGGTTCGTCCTTTTTTGTGCTTGTTTTTTTTAGCAAGTCATTATGCCTTTTTCAATTTCGCTTCGCACCTCAAGGAAATTGCTTTTTGTTAGGAGCAATAAAAGTGCCAAAATTTAATTTAGAGTCTAAAGAGTTAAGTAAAAAGCCTAAGGTCTAACAGCTTAACCGGTTGCAGATTAGACTGCTTGGTCAACCGTAAGTTCATATTAAAAGGCAATTTCGCAAGAGGGTAGAGTCATGATTCCAGTTGCAAGGGGCAAGCTGCAAGCCAACAATAGCTGCCACCTGTTGTGCAACGTTGCCTGGGCACCGCAACTATTATGTCTGGTTATTAAGTGTGGCAGCTATAACAATGGAAGGTACTTGAGACCGCGGCTGTTGTGGCCTTGTGGCTCTCAAGTGCCACATAGCCTGCATTATGGTACTAGCGTGGCTTTTACCCTAGTAGAAGTAACTTTAGTTGGAGCTGTAACTGTAACTGTGCCTGGGATTGTGGCTGTGGCTTAAAGTCGTTCCTAATCGCATTGGTTGACAAATTTCAGCAGCTACAAATTGTAAAGTGCAGCAGCAAGATAAATGTGTGGTCACAAAACACTGGCAATGCCAAATTAATTTCATTTCACTGCAAAGCAATTACAACAATAGCAACAACAACAACATCAACTACAATAACACTAATAACGAAAGAGAAAAAACAATACACTGTATTTGCAGATGCAGCTGCTCCTGTTGCGCTTATAAATCAGCAGCTGTTGCAAGGTCCGCAAGCAGAGTGAAAATAGAATATTTTCAGTTTAATCACACACTCACACACACACCCACAAGTGCCAAGTAACATGTGGGATGCTCTGATTACAACTGAAAAGTGAGACACTTCTGACTATATTTATTCAGCTAATAACTGTTTACAGCAAATTGGATTAAACAGATTTCAACCAAAAAATAAACCCATTTTAATATCATTATTTAGTGAATTAAATAATAATATCTTGTAGGAAGTTTTTTCAGACTCGAATATATTGGTGGAAAAAATATATCACATTTTTTTATATTGGTGGAAATAATTTAATATTTTTGTTTTTCACTTTTATTATGTGTGTAATAGGAAGGACTTTTAAGCTTTGTAGTTATTTAATTTTAAGTTTCCCATTGATAGCTTTTTAAAAAGTGCTTCATTGGAAGTAGTTTTCCTTTTCGTACTCGGAGCGTTGCATTTTCCTTTTTATTTCAGTTTCCATTAATAGCGATTACATTGTTTTCAAGTCGGCACTCGAAAGAAGCATAAAGTGAAATTAAATGTAATATTACGTATACGAAGCTTGGTAAGCTAGCAAGAATTGTCTGAGATAATAAGCTGAATGATGTTGTTGCCATAAAAGCGAAGTGGCAGCTTCTTGGCTTGCACGAAAGTTCGATGAACTCACGGCTTGTTGGGTGAGCAATGCTGTTTAATATTTAAGCAGCGGCATATTGTCCACGCACACACATACACACACACACACAGGCACGTACTCACACACACTCACGCGTGTGTCGTAAAGGAGATGAGACCGAAAAGGCAGCATATCTGTTAAGTAGGTATCAAAACATGCATTTGGGTCAAGCCGTGCGCATCAATCATGGTTTTTATTATAGCTGTTGTTTGGACAACAATGGTCAGTCGTTGAGTTTTATGAACTACGCTTGAACCAAAGCCACAAAAGCCAGACCCGTGCCACATTTGTAGAGTCACTGGATGGTGGCAGGAGCAGGAGCAGGAGCAGGAGCGGGAGGCACATGAGTGATGTGTACCACACAGCACACCACAAAAAATGCGCTTTAATTCGCCTAATGGGCAACATTTTGTCATCAGCTGGCTTAAATCATTTCGCTTGGCTCACTGGCTGCGCATATTTGGCACTGATGTTGACACAAATTGAAATTAATAAAGCGACCCCTCCATTCTGTACATTAACATTGGGGGAGAGATGAGAGAGATGCAAGCTGAGTGTTGGGTGCGTGCTTCTGTGAGTGTGTGTGTGTGTGTGTGTGTGTGTGTGTGCATTATGTTTGTTTGCATGACAAACTGTTGACAGCTCGAGTGCGAGTGAGAGCGAAAGTGAGACGGATAGAGCGTAAGCAACTGGCGGTTGTGAAAAATTACCAAAATTATGTTGGCCAAAATTTTGGTTAGTTTGTTGGACACAGCTGCTTTGCTGGGGCTTCGAAAATGTGGTTAATGCTAAACGGGAAATTGTAAATGTCGGTAATAAGCCATTATTAGCCCATTTTGAAGCTGGTCTGTGAGTTATTAAGCTATAATATTCTACAGGGTGCAGATTATGGTTTAAATGTGTTGCATAAGTTACAACAATTATTTGTTAAGTACATATATAAAGATGTGCAACTCTTTTAAATATTATATTGTTAAAGAGTCTTATAAACTATAAGCTTTATTTAATTGTGCAGAAAAGGCATTCTCTTAATTCTTAAAATTCAATGCTCTCCAAACAATAAATAAAAAGTCAATTTAAGAAACTTATTTATTAGAGAGCACAAAGCAGCTTGACAACTGACCCAAAAAGAACACATCAATAAATTTAAAACCTAAATATTACAATTTTGCACAAGCGACTGGTAGATTCCCCTACCCCACAAGGAGACATTAATCAAATGAGCCGTGCGTAAATCTAAACGGCATGAAATACAGAAAAAAGATAAAAGCCGCAAAAGAAATAGATAGATGACTGCAAAAGAAATGAAGGACATTGGACATCAGTGCTAAATGTTGTTGTTATGCAAAAAATGAGCATAAATAAATTAAGGAGCACATAAATATTTACCCAAATGGCCAAAGCGGTTCCTTAAATATCGTGAAAAGGCCAAATTAAATTTGGCCCAAAAATAGCAGGAAAATAAACATAACTTACGCGCAGGACGAGGCACATGCCGGATTGACCAGACAATCAGTTTGTTGTCGAGTAAACAATAAATAGGGACACGCGCCTAGAACTATGCAAAACAAATTACACACGCAGGAGACTCCAGCTGAATGGAGGCGTATTTAGTTAAAATTATGACCGCACAAGCACATACGAGTACGTGGTATAGCAATTTGCATATATAAAAACAACATATACCCATAGTCGTAGGCAAATCATGATAGCCATGTTTCGAGTGCCGTAGTCAAGACGGGCATAAATTTGAATATTTTCCTTGCCATTTGACTTTGAGTGAGGTCTTGCTGAGGATGTCCAGTGCTAATTAACACATAAGCAGCAGACACATGACTATCTTCCTAATTCTCTCTATCTTCTTGCTTTATCGCTCTTACCATGCATCTAAGTATTCTATTGTAAGTATATCTGCCAAATGAAGCAAGCGTGACAACAGATTTGGCTGTCGTTTCACATCGCGTTATGTGTTGGGTCAGCAGATAAACTGTTGGGCAAAGTTGAAAACAAGACTGAAGATGCTGAACTATTAAATACCCTGCATAAAGATCTAAAGAATTCTATATATACTGTTAGACATTTTAATATATTGTTTACTTAAGAATAAATAGCATATATTATTAATAAAACACATTTACAACCTACATTCTAATTGATAAGTACACAGTTTTATTATATAATACATAATACACAGTAACAAAATTCAGGGAATTGTCAAACTGCATTGTTTTTAAGTAAGCAAACTTTCTGCTTTGATAACCTAAATATCATTAGATGCCAACACCAGTTTCTTATCTATCTCACAGGAAACTTTCTTCGCGAAAATCTTTGAAACTTTCGTAACTACCAGAAAGTTGCGCGTAAACAATTTTTAGTGCAGATTATTTGGTTTAAAGCTGCCAAAATCAACAATAAAATGTATTGAGCTGTTCTTCAAGAGCTGTCACTCGCATTTTGGCTTGACCATCAAACAAATTTAATTAGTATTTGTTGCACAGCTGAATCTTATGATTTATCAAAGCGCAGAGAACGTGAATGCTACTAAAGACGGCTTTAAAGAAAAATAATAGAAGAAGAATGCTGAGGAAAACCAAAGCAGTGAGTATAAAAACGGTGAAGCAATCGGCATCATAATAAGGTTTTTTTTTAATTTGAAATTCCACAACTGACAGTTGTCATAGGACAAACATATAGACCAACAGACAGAACAACAGCAACAAGAATCTTGCAAATACAACTACACTAAAATAAACAAAGATACACACATACAAACAGTCATACACAAACGCAGCAGGAAAAACGGAAGCTGGAAACGCTGCCGGAAATGCAGCAGCTTTATAAGGAAACAGCCCGGACAAGTTGGCAATTCAGAAAAAGAGACAGACAGACAGACCAAACTGAGAGAGCTGTGCAGGCAAGAGAAGGCTGACAGAGTACAGTGAGTCCTCTGGCAGTCAAGTGGCCATGGTCGCAACTAAAACTAGAAGCCCGAGTTGTTATTTCTGATTTTGTTGGTTTAACAGTTAACGGACTCACAGCTGTGGCAATGGGCGGCACTTGGCGGCTGACTTTGATTCTATTTAAAGCAAACAACTCGCAAATGATGCCCGTCTTTGCCTCGTCTTTGCCTTGCCTTATCCTTGTCAGAACAAGTAATTTGGTGTGTAAATGAAAAGTGTGTGTTGCCAGCTCGTGTTATGCAAATTGCTGCAGTGTTGTTGCCGTTGAGGGATTTACTACGTGTTAGCCCTTGGCCAAAATAGTTATGTGCAAAAAACTTAACTTTCTTCAGTCTTAGGTACTTTAAATACATATGCTCTAGAGTCAGAGTTGCCTCAACTGATGGCACTTTCTGGGGACTGCCAGTTAATGACTTGGCTAAAACTTTGTATTTTGGATTATAATTAAATCTGTTTCGCAGTTGAGAGAATTTTGCATAAGTTTCAGTTTAGAAGTTCAACATGAAAGGAAATATCTATTTACAAGTACTTATTTTTTGAAGTTCCTTAGCGAGTTAAAATATATGTAGAACGATTATTTAAATTGTGGTACTAATAACAAATATGAAAATATTAAGCAAGAATCCCAACGTTAATTAAGCAACTAATAAATTTCTTTTTAATTGTTGTTACGAGTACGATACAATTTTACATGAAACCTCAAAGTGAATCAAACAAGCAATGGGTTAATTGAATAATGTTATTTTTTTCAATATTAAATGTGAATCAAATGTCTCAATAAGTATGTGTATAAGTGTGTGTGTGTGGTTGTGCCAATGTGTGTGAGGGAGGGCATTATAAAGTGCTTTGAGTCATAGAAAAAAATGCATGGAGTGTACGTGCGATGCAAACCAAATACAAGCACGCACTTCATCATTTATGCACTCAGACACACATACACATACACATGCACACAACCACACACATAGTGCTAGTATGTCTGTGTGAGTGTTTGTCACTTTTGACATTGCTCACGTACTGTTACTCGCGCTGGCAACATTTTGCTTTTAAGTTTCTATTTCTTTCTTTTTGCGACTAAAATACCATTAAAGTAAATTATGTGGCAAATGACAAATGCAACGTTGAAAGCAAAGAGAAAACCGAGCCAAATGATAGAACCACAAAACTTTGGAATGATGTATAACAGTTCATGTATTTCGACAATTGTTTAGTTTAACATGGAACGCACCGCAACGCAAAAGTTTCTTAAACATTTTCCACGCTCGTCATCTGTCAGAATGAGTAGCGCTCATAAAAACCAAAAAACACCTTCGGGCCAATGGAACTGTCAATGGCAATGAGCTCTGCCAAGGGGATGTTTGTTCCAATTTTATTGGAATTCCGTAAATGCTGCTCATATCGCATCCCATATGACGCTTTTCCGTTTTACATATTGTTTACCCCTGTTCTCTTTTTTTCACAGTTACTTCCGTCACTTTGATGTGGCTGCTGGCAAAGGCGTTGAAAATGCATTCGCTGAATTGTCGAAATTAAATTTCCACGAATTTGTTAGTGGTTCTTTTTTATGAAGATGCTGTTTTAATAAACAACTGATTGATGATGCTGTTAATGAATTATATGGATATTGTTGAGTGCAATATTGAAAGATATAAATTAATGAATTCCCTCTTCATGAGATGTACTTTTTTGTTTGTTTTCTGTGGCCTTTATTATAAACTTTATTTGAATATAAAATTTCAATAAAAGTACGGCGTGAATGAAATTAAATTACTATATCAAAAAATATGCTGCAGATTGCAGTGGTTCACTTGTTCCTCTCCCTCACCTCTGCGCTCCCTCCCAATCTACTTTCACGTTTTTTACTTCATTAACTTCAAAGTGTCGCACAATAAAAACAATATTCATCATCATGAAATTTTCTGAAGTCATTTAATTTAATTTAATTTAATTTAAAGTGCCACAATTCATTGCATACTTTGGTGCGTTGTCAACTGCTGACGCTGACCTAGTTCCGCTCGGACGACTAGCTGTTGTTGACGGGTTTCAGCTAAAGTCGAGTACTCGTATTCGAGTTGAAAACGAAGTTTTTGCCATAGTTGTATTTCAAGTATTTACTGAGCATCATTTCGTTGTTGGTTGTCGCCTTTGCGTTTTTCATTAAGCGCATTACGAGCTGACATAAAAGCAATTCAAGAAGGATAAAAGGATGAAAATTTGCCCACTTTAAAGCCATCCTCCAAGTATCTCATCTTTTATGCTTCCTCGCTTTGCATGCAATTTATGTTAGTATTACTTACGAGTATTATTACTGCAGTTCACATTCTGTTGCAATTATCTGGCTTGGTCTCGGTCCTTAGGCGCGGATTTCAACGCTTTTGCCATTTGCATAATTTACAATTTTCGCTTGCGTTTCGGCAACCATTTTTACGATTTTTTAAGTGCCCCTGGGTCGCGTCTGCATTTCTTTTTTCTCTTCTTTTCTCGTTCTTATTTTGTTTTTGTTTGTGTTTCAACGACCTTCTGGCTGAGTTTATTTGTATTTTTTTTTTTAAAGTTTCTTACAGCTGCATGCACCTAGACAAAACAGCAGGCGACTATGTCTGTTGTCTGTGAGTGTGTATGAGTGGGCGCTTCCGTTTCCGGCAAAAACTTGTAGCACACTTTGCTGGGCTTGCTCTTGCCTGCATGTAGCTCATACGCACCGTGGCCGCGGTGCATGGCAGTTAAAATGTAATTGACTTGGGTTATGTTAAATTTATTGCCTGGCAGCTCATTCGCTGTTGCCAATGCTTATGCATGCAAATTGTCATTGCAATGACGTGCAAGTGTTGCTCCTTTTTTTCATCCTCACCAACTAGTTTTTTTCATTTTCTCACATTTTTGTGCAACGCTTTCGTATTTGTATTTGGAATATTGTCAGTGCCTGCCACATGAACTGAGTGGCATTTTGTGCTTATGAAGTAAAATTAAATTTTGCTTTTTGCATTATATTTCTCTCTTTCCGGCTGACAAGTGTGGGTGTATGGGTGTGTGTATGGGTGTGTGCCAGCAGTTCCATTGTTCTGGTTGTACTCTTATCTTACCAGAGCTTATTGTTATCCCCGCCTACAGAACAATATGCTCTTGTGTCTGTCATTAGGACAACTTCCGCAATGATTACAAATAGCAAATGTATCTCAAAGACAAATGTGCACTTACTTTCAGTGATAACTGCCTTTTACTGGCTATTTAAATACCCATCCCGTGGTTTCTTTTGTGTATTTTGTTAAATGATTTGTACAAGAAGCTGAAAAATACATACAATACATGGAATTTACCAGAAATGTTTTCTATATCGATGTTAGAGTGTAGAAATTATTTAATGGAGTCAATGTTTATTTTTCTGCATATTGAGCTATTTGATACTGCTTGGATAAAACAGCATTGGTGCTCATCAATCGGCATAAATTATTCTTGAGAAACATTAGCAAAGGCAGATAGATAATACAGTATCATTACAACAATTTGTATAAATTTTAGATTTTTTAAAACCTATATATTTGAAGCAATAGCGATTATCTTATTGAGCAAAATGTAACCTTCGTCAATAATCGATTCATTTTTGGCATTTAAAAGGTTAAATTAATGAACAGAAAGCATAGAAGTTGCATACAAAAATAAACTCCTTTTTACCATAAATGTGTAAGCTTTATAAATATATTGTGTAATTTTATCTTTTTATAAAACTTGCTTAATGTCAAAAATATTGGATTTGTTTATTTAAGGTAACATTTAAGTATGTGTGTATTTAGGTTACCTTTGATTGGATTCTTATTTGTTGTTATTTTACAAAAATTCCCTTTGCTAAATACAAACATCAGAAAAATTATAAGAAACGAGTACATATTGTCAACAAACAGGACATCAGATATGCCTTTGAGCGCTGATTGTGTTTTGGCAAGCATTCCAAAATGATAGCAATAGCAACAATGGGCTGGCAAGAAAAATGTCAACTCCATGCTTGTGGCGTGTGGCATGTGGCATGTGTCATGTGGCAGTTTCCCCTCAGTTATCTTCATCCCCACCCTCCCCTGGCGACGTCTGCACCCGCTCCCTGGCGAGCTTGCAAAATACAAATCAATTAGGCGTTAAAAAGAATATACAAATGGCAGGGTACCAAAGACCCAATCCCTCTAGACGGACAAACACTCTGACATATGTACATATCTGTGCGTGTGTGTGTGCGTGTGTATGTGTGATTTTTATTTATTTGCTGCTCCAGATCTTTGTGGAAGCCCTTGGCGACGCCTACTTAATGGTTATCAGTGAAAACGCCATTAACGCCACGTTGATTTATTGCAATTTAATTTTGTTTCAATTTGGCCATGTTCGAGTATTTTATTTCACAAATTATGTGCAGACACGATTGGGGCGTGGCCAATCCCTTAGATGTGTAGGCGTGTAGGCCACTGGTTATTTATAGCGCCGGGCACATGATTTACTCTTAATGTGGACAAACTGCAAACTTTTCTTAAACTTTGCTTACAGATTACCCAGTAAATGTAGAAATTTTTATTGCCAGACAATAAAATGACAGACTTATCGTATTTCCAATTTGTCTTTAATTGATTTGCTTGTTTATTTTTTACGGCTTTTTTATAGCTTCACATTAAGTTTCCGATTACTTTGCAAATTTGGCACATTTATTGAGCAAATGCTTTCGATTTCTTCAGTTTGAATTTTAACTTCCTTTGTTTTATTCAAAAGCTAAACATTTCTTTGAGTTGCAGCTCAAATAGCACAACTAGCGTACAGCAATTTAAACTGAGAGAAAGTCGAGGGAAAGCACTAACTTTTCGCCTTTGTGTGCTTAACATATAAAGTTGCGCCTTTGTGTATACTACACATCTTGGCATGTACTTAGCATGTCCTCGAAAAGAAACATAATACGAGTATATGCAGAATTGTATTAAAGATTCTTGTGGTTTCATTTAATACCGAAAAGAAAAGTATTCTAGCATTTTCCCGCGATATTGATGGATTGTTCTTTTTATCTTTAATTATTTATTGCTTTTATTTCGAAACTTAAAGTATATTTAAAGCAAATATAAATTGAATCAAAATAATTTGCCATAATTAAAGACAGTAAAAAGGAAACTTTATCTATGGTGTAAGACAGTATTTATATTTGTTTACTGTGCACTCCATTAGCAGTTTTACAGTTTGTTACTCACACAATCAATTGGAGCTTTAATCACCACTCGGTATTTGTCAGAAAAGTTGAGAACCCCTTTTAATTGTGTACATTAGCCAAACAAAAATATGGGGTTCAAAGTTCAAGCATGACAAATAAACCAACAGTCATCTTTAATAGCCATTTCCCCCAAAACAGTCAGCAAGATCCATGGGAATATATTTGTGAAATTAACACTTTCACTCATTCTTGAAGTTATTGCCATTGTTTGTCTGTCGTATAATTTGACAAAACGTCTCAAACTGGCCACTGAATGGGGGCTGATGGGGTGTTAATGGTAGATGCCAAAGTCAAGTCGCAAATTATTGCAATTAGTTGGAGAAATCGTCTATTGATTTCGTTGGTCAAGTGACACTTGGGAATTTGAGCTATGAGTTTGTTCTTAGCTGAAAAGTGTCAAATATAAATGATAAGGGAAGACATTTCAAAGAATGATAGAGAGAAGATAAGAGAGAGAGAAGAAAGGGGTCATTGAACCAGAGTAAACGTGGCGTATGAGCAATGAACTATGGAATGTCAGAGACCGTGCTAATGCACGGTTAATGAGTTGTCAAAAATCAGTGAAGCTAAAGATAATGAACTCGAATCAAAGAAAATGAAAGTACACTTCAAGATACAACTGGCGGAAGTGCATTGACACTGAGAAAGAATAAATAATATCCGTAAGACGACTATTTCATAAGGTTGCCAAACAACAGCAACAACAACAACAACAATCATAGGTACATCATCGAGAGCACGCACAACCACAGAATCGAGAAGCTGAGCTGGACACGACCAGATCTTGATGGCAACAAATCCTAATGCTTATAAATCGCTATGACGCACATTCAGCTTGCCGAGGCGACGTGCCAGATAAAACTCTTGTCAAAATGTATTTTATGGCAAGCAGAGCCTTGCGGCTTGCCTCGTCCAATGTTGCACGTTGCCTGTCGTGTTAGTGTGTCTGTGTCTGTCTCTGAGGTTAATAAAATTGATGTTGCGTCCATTTCATTATTTGGCTAAGGGCAAATAATGTTGTTAACTCATTTTTCGCCTACCAGTGCACACTTCCCATGGGTAACATTGAACGCATTCCTAGCTTATTGTCCTTGTGGTCATCTTATTGTGTCAACAGAGGTACGGGCTAAATGCAATTAAGACCAACTATGCGAGTCTGTGGCTGTTGTCTCGAAAAATGCTTTAATTTGTGTTAAAGCACTGCAAGTGTAATTAATGCCACGCCCTCCTCACATATGCTTATTTACAGCTCCAAGTGCTGGCCAAATACTTCAAGCCCTGACAATAAACAAGATGCCAGCTCAGCTCAGCTCCTCTGTTCCTGCCTCCATCTCCGTGGCCTGCCCGTCTGTTGTCCTTGCGCAAATTCACGCTCACAAGCCGCTTATTTCTGCTGCCCACCAGTGATGACAATTTGGCCTTTTTTCGGATAGATTCGTACAATTTTTAACTGCTTCTATCCGAAAATCAGGCCAAGTTAATTTAGCAATAACAAAATTAAGAAATTTAAATGATATTTTGACCATAAAGTAATTGTTTATATCATACAATTTTCAATTATATATTAAAGTATATTTTATTTTCTGAAAATCTTCAGATTGCGTCGGCACAAGTCGTGTTGCCATCTTTGTCAATAACCTGATAAATACCTAAAGCAAATTGGAGCCACGGCGGCATATGACTTAAAAGAAAAGGCAGAGGGGAAAATATTAATTTCAAAATAATCAGGGGTACCCTAAAACTGTTAAATTAAATAAATAAAAAATTTTGTGCTATTTTCTGTTCCTATTTTTTATTTTTTCAGCCTTTTTTCCCTGGCATCACTGCTGCCCACTGCCACAGCATTGCCGACTTGTGGCAAATTAAATTGTTAAAATGGGACTAACGTCTCTTTCCCACTTTTTCAACTCACAACCTTCAGTTAATGATGACGCTTTGTGACCGCTAAGCGTTTAACCTTCAGACACTGCGTCGTCGAGACATGTGATATATATATATTATTATATTTTACATTTACTTTGCTTTCTGCTTTTTACACATGCTAAATTTTTTTGCTTTGCAAACAAGCTTAAGACACATTTTGATGGCAGATTAATGAGTTCTTGTGAGCAACGCCTTTCGTTTAATCTTATTACTTCAACAGACTAACTGGTATTATCGGTATAAAGAACAGTTTTTAAGCTGAGTAAAATACAAATTTCAAGTTATTTAAGATAATGATTTTGTAATACAATTTCATCTACTTGTAGATTATTATGTTAATATTTGCAAAGTCCAGTCTCTTAATTTTGAATCTACTTTTGCTGATTAAACGTGAACCATAAGTTCATTCGCTATTATATAAGCTGTCCTCAAATTTCGATAAACAGCTCAGAATGAAGCCCGTAAGAAACAAAGTATATTGAATGTGATGCCGTCTTTTGAAATATTAACAGGTAAACACATTTATTAAAATTTGCAATATTTTTTGTAATACTTGACAAAGCGCCAATTATTGTTGGCCTTTGAAAGCCAAGGGCCGTCCTTTGAATGGCCATTATTTACTTATATATCAAGTAATAAATGCATATACATATATATAGCACAATGTGACATCGAACATGAGCAGACTAAAAATAAATGTGGAATATGAAGAACAAGTACTTTAGGTCCTTGAGACATCTGACGGCGCAGAAGGCTCAGCAAGTCTGAGTATAACACCCCAGGAGGCGGCATTGAGTAACGACCATCAGGGTCATTAGCGCCACACACATATGTGATTATCTGGCCAAAAAGCCTGACCAGTGGGCGACTATGTCTGCTGATTAAACTGATAAAAATGGCCACTGGCAAAATTAAATTTTTAAAGTCAAGCCGAAGAGTTTGTGCGTGCTTAGAAAACAGTATGTAGCAACAGTATTCGCCCACATGCCAGTAAGTAATAAGCTTGGAAACGCGCTCGTCATTGGCCAGCGCTGGGAAAGTGCTACAAATGCTTCCAGGCCAAAGTATCCTATTTAAAGCTGGCGCTCAGCACACAAACAATACGAAGAGCTCTGTGTGCGTCTGCATAATATGGTTCGATTTTGCCAGCAAACAAACATAAAATGGCGCAATGTTTTCCTTTTTGCTGCTGGCTAATCGAACGTGTGTGTGCGTGTGATTGTGTTTGATTGAGTCGAGAGAGAGAGAGAGAGAGAGAGATAGAGTGAGAGAGAGCATGTGGAAAGTTACAGCAGCTAGCAAGGAAAAGCTACATGCACATCAAATGAAATTGTAGCTCATTCCACGCAGCCACCTTCATCGGGCTGGGATACGTACGAGTGTAAGCATTCTCGCACATTGGCAGCATTGCAGTACAGTATTTGAGTTGGCCATGGTCAAAACTTGCTCATGGATTTGGCTGCGAGCTGGCATATTTGACTTTGTGTAACCTTTCGGACGTCCAGCTTAGAGTATGGTGCAGTTGTAATTGGCATATCTGTGTCAGAGTCGTCAACAGCTCGATGTGTCAGGATTAGACCTCAGGGTGTGTGTCCTTGCAAATGCGTATGTGAAAATGGACTTGTTGATGGGCTACAATGAATCTAATATACTAAATCCAGCTACAGTTTATTGCGCTAATTTTAGCTACGCATCCATTTATGACAACATTTCCAAATTCAGGTTCCACGTGTCGTATACGCAATGTAAATGTTGTGTAAGCTATCATATACTGATTGTCTTATGATTAACTACTTGGCCTGTGCTTACATTGCATAACAAATCACTTCATAATGGTTGTAAATGTGTTAGATTGCCATAAAAGTGGTCAAGTATATCCACACTTAAACTATTTATATTTTAAATCTTTTGCAGCTGACAGTGGCCATCAAAGGCACCTCATCTTAAAAGAATCAAGTAAACAATACCGGTTCAGTAACCTCTTCATGCCAACAATTTTTATAACCTTTTATCCTGCAGTAGAGAGTTGTGTTGATAGATTATCTCGAACCCGTCACCTATAACCCGTTATCCAATTATGTGTCACACAGACGTTTTTGAAATTCTTTACTTCTTTTTCTAGGTAAAAAGGCGAATATAATTCTATTTATTTATTTTTCATTTTCTAATAGCAAATTGTTTAGTCTACGGGTTGAGCGTTGAGAAAGGATATATCAACAGTTGGGCCTTGCAATTTTTTCTAATAATGTGATACTTTTTATTTATTTGTTTTGCTTTACCTTCACAAAATAACTCCTATGTCTGCGCAGAAATCAAAGAAAATATTCTCTTTTTGGTAAATAAAGAACGGATTCTATAAAGCTGACAGTAAATTCATTTACCTTTACTTTGTAAAAAATATGTATTACCAACTGTTGACCTATGACCACAAATGTATTGAAAAGTAGCTGTTTCTTTTGACAAATACAGTATCTCAAAGTGTGAATGAAAAACCAAACTTGAAGAGCGTTGAGTTGAGATGAAGTTGAATTACATACATATATGTTTACCACTTGCGGTTCTCTTCAATAAAGAATATCCTCTCGGATAGGTCTCATAAAAACTATTACTCAAATCAATAAAGGCTTGTGTTCTGGACCATCTTTTTTTTTATAACTTTGTTTGCCAGACAGGATGGAGAGATCTGTCGGGTCTTTAATTTTACTCTGTGTTTGCCATATGTTGTCTGGATTTATATGTGGATACTGCCTCTCGTTTTCTCAATTTTTTTGTTGTTGTTTGTGGTCCTCATTTAAATAAACCCAAATTTATGGCGTACACACGCACACTCTTTGAGCGATTGGTGCGTTTTAACTTGGCTTACTCTGCATATATGGTGGAAAGTTGGAGACATGGATGTTTTTTTTGGGTTTGAGGCTATTTCCGTTCTAACAATGGCTGCTCGTTGGCGTGATTTATACGACGCAGCGTGTGGAGATTTCATTACATTTTCAATGCGTGCTACACTTACTTGGGAGAGTTTTTTCCCCATATTTTTAGTCACGCCGCCTCCGTTGCAAATAACGGAAGTTTAGCCTAATCGAAGTTGTTGTCACGACTTGCGACCGCTGATTGATTGCCGGATTGATAAGCCAGCCGACTGGCATGCAAATTGACTTAAAGTTAGCCCGAGATCGTATTGACAGTCTGCCCAATTTTAATTTGCAGCTGAGAAACAAATGACATTTGCCTTTTATTGTTTGTCGTTGCCGTTTTGTCTCAAATTGAAGTTTGTCTCTCACACTTACCCACAAGAAGTCGAGTAAAATTCAAATTTGTATCAAAAACATGGCAACATCTGCGTCTTCTGCTGTTTCTCGTCTTTTTCACTTTGTGGCAAACGAATAAAAATATAAACTTTGTAGTTTGAAATCAAAGTCATGCAAATGCATAAAGAATGCGAGGGTGGTATGAACAGTTTTTATTATTAAATACAAAAAAAGCCTTAGTTACGGAACTGTTTTCTTCAGAAATTTTCAAGCGACCCACGTAGCTGAACTTTTTGAAATATCAATTGAATTGATAAAAATTGACACAATGCGAGTGGGCAGCTGCACTTCCAGTTGGAGTAGAGTCTTCGTCTTTGACTTCTTTCTCGCATTCAATGCATAAATTATTGCTGGGGCAGATGAGCTCCCTCTAAAGACAATGATACTGTAGAGTTTTGCGACACTTACCTCATAAAAGTAGAACGAGTTCAAGTTGTCCAATTCGCCCGCATGTGGCGCTGTTAAGTTGTTGCCCACAGTTGCCGTCTGGAAGTCGCTACCTGTGGATGTTGTTGTAGCCGTCGCTGTTGTTGCTGTTGCTACTGTTGTTGTTGTCATTGTCGCCGCTGTCGTCTGGACTGAGCTTGCGGTCGTTGGCGTTGGCGCCAACATCACGTGTGAAACCGCAGGTGTGAAATATGTCAGATTAACTGCAGCCTCCACTGGCAATGGAGCTGCTGTGCCACTGAACGTCAACTGGCTGGCATTGGACGCTTGCGGAGATGGCAGCATGCCCGACGATACAGATGCCAATGTATAATAAAGCGAGCTATCGAATAGCCTCAGATGCAACATTCTGCCTTTGTTTGAAGCTCGACTTAAGTGTGAGCCATTGCCACCTAGAGATAATACCTGTAATGTAAATTAATGAAATATTTAAGATAATTGTCAGAGAAATATCAAGTAAACTACTAAGTACAATTGCTTTGCTTTAAGACCCCCATAAGTACTAGTATTTAAAAGGCACTCAGATGACTCAAATAAAAATATGCATAATAAACGATTTAAGTACTTGCCACATATTTGCCACTGCCAGCATGGCTTTCTGTTTATATATTTTTGCCTGTTTCGCTGGATTAATTTAGCTTATGACACCAACGGGCAGGTTGTGTACTGAACCTTGTTATAAACCTGGCGCCGTATGTGACATTTACAGGTGCCAAAGTTTGACGCCAAATGAGGCTTAGGTGCGATGAGGGTGAACATAAAAAAAACCCCAATGTTCAACTTTTGAACTTATTATGGTATGAGAAAATAAATTAATTGCTAAAATTGTTTCAATATTGTTTGAAGCTTAAAGAGCAACTAAATAGATTATGAGATTAAATTATTGAGAGAATAAGAAAATAAGAACTCTTTCATTAAAACAAATTGCTATATATGCTATTCAAAAGTTTCTTTTAATTTCTATATTTGCACCAGAATGATTCTGTAAGCATAATGCGTATGTTGTCCAATTAAACCCATATTATCACACACACCCACACGTTCATTCAGTGAGCTGGAATGGCACGTATCAGGGTAAATTATCAGCATGTCACTAATTGAATTAAACATGTGCAAGACTTGGGACCTTTGGCCATGCAACTGATTGTTAGATGTCCATTGCTGATAACAATAACTTAAACAATTAGCTTGTTACCAACAATAGCCATGTCCTGGAGACACGCACGTCTGTGCACCCCAACGTCAGCCAAATATATTCTGAACTTTTCTGTGGCCTCAAAACTTATGCATACATATGCGTCGCTGTCTGTGTATCTGTCTATCTGTCTGTCTGTCTGTCTGTCTGTCTGCCTGCTGAGCGCCTGTGTATAACTGTCTGGTGTGACCTTTGACAGCGGCTTAAAATTAAAAACGTTAGCGTTACAATATGTCAACTTATTAGCCACAAACTGTGGCTGTGGCTGTGGCGGCGCAGCTGCGGCGAAACGTGCATGAAGTTTGCAAATAAATTTTATTTTAAATTCAAACTTTGTAGCAAAGTATTTGGCTCACTAATGCGAGCACGCAACTATTTTGGCAATGATTTATTAGTACATACACCTCTTGGGAGGAGGCGTGTCTAAATTCCCTTGCACCCGAGGGCTTTTGTGCTGCCTGCCTTCGTTTTGACAGATTCAATTTAGTCGAGTGCCTGCCACTTGGGAGGCGGTTGGAAATGCTCACATGTCGCCACTTTCGATTCTTATAAATTTATCACTTTTTATTGCATTTTAGATGCGCATAGTTTCATTTATTATTTGTTTTTGTTTTTTTATGTCGTTGTACTTTCATTTTGGCGCATTGCCAAAAATGCTTTGCAGTGTCTGTTTTATGTTTTATTCACTCGTGCTATGTATAAATGTCATCCAAGTCGTTACCCATGTTTTATCTCCCTCCTCTCTCCATCCTCAATCTCCCTCTCTCTGTGATGTGGCGCCTTTGTGGGTGCTGAAAATGTGACGGGCTACCATTAAATCATTACACAAAATGCGCCACTAAAATGTCATTTAAGTCCAAACGCTTTGATGTGCTTTATAAAATATTGCGCATACGCAGAGCTGCATTTCATTTGCATTGTAATATTTTAAAAACTAAAAACTGAAACTTATAACATATAAACGAAACTTAGGACTGCAAATAGTGTAACTTTTTGTTTGACATTGTGTTGCGTTTTAACTTAGATAAAAAGAGGAGTTTTAAACTAAATAAAATTGTATTCAAAGTTAGTTAGTTAATTAAGCTTATAACACTTTTAATACACTCGTACTCTTCCAATTAGTTTTATACATTTAAATTTGATTGTTATGCATTATAAATCATATAGTGCTCACTTCTGCCTAAAACTAATATATAAACCTTTTTTTACCAATATTTTTTTAAGTGTGACTGACAATTGGCTATGCAAATTTGCAGACTATATTTCGACTTATATATCGCCTTACTGCGTGCATATGTAAATTGGCAAAATCGCTTTGAAGAATCATTCAGCTCAACCCATTTGGACTTTGCATAATAAGTTTGGCATTAAAGTTTCAGGCTGCTGCTGTTAATGCGCATTTAATTTGCATGCAAAATATAAGGCAAAGCTCTTTTCATCGGATAGACCCGATTTGATATTGGAGTGAAAAGAAATTGGTAGAGAGAGTTTGGGAATGATGCCAAGACGTGGTTGAGTATGAATTTTATTTTATTTGTTTTGCAATGCGCTTTGGTTCAAATTGATTGACATATTTTGACTAAGCTGTCAGCCAAAATGCAGACAGTTCCAGACTATAAGAAGTCAAATCTAAGCTACGACATTTTTTTATATTTTTATGTATATAAAAATGTTTTTTGGAGCTGCCTTTGGCAGCTTGTCGTTGTTGCTATCACAATTGGCGTTAGTGTCAAGAAGCATTCAATTTGATTGGAGAAATCAGTGCAGAAATTGCTCAAGTGAATGCAAGAGCATTTTGGATTTGTTAGCATTTCCACTGATGCTGAAGCTGTAACTTATGATACTACTGCTAGAGTGCTTTAAATCTAAAAACTTTAAAGAAATGCAGAAGGAGAAAGAGCGAGAGAGTTTGGTGTGTAATCAATGCAGAGATTCTCACTAGAAATCCGACAATCTGACTATCAGACAATCTGACAGCTTAAGAGCAGACACTTTTGCCTTGCTTTGTTGCAAAAACATTCAATGGAACACTGTGCAACGCTGCGTATGCGTCATAAAACTCCAATGCAGCTGTTGCTGTTGTTGCTTACTGCTTACTTTACTGCCACTTGCACCATATTTATATATTGTTTTTTGTTTGTTTCTTTTGAAGTCAACCGCTTTGGGTATGCCATTAAACCATTACGTTGTCTGCTGTTGTTGCTGTCGCTGCTGTGTTGTCTTTAATGTGTCCTGTGACAATTGTCGAGCACATATTGCTGAGTGGCGGAGGTCATGTCGTGGCGACGCCATTCTGCCTCAAAATGATAAATTGATTTCATTGCTAAAATATGACTGCAACATGGACGGAGTACCAACTTTATTGGGTCAACAGATCGTCCACGTTGTATCTGTTGTATTTCCCTTTATTTTCATTCTTTTTTTTTATTTTAACTTATGGCTTGCTTCGTGCACTTTACGTTATGTTTATGGCTACTACTCTGCAATCCTCATCATATGTGCAATTGCAGTTCATGGCAATAAGCACAATAACGACAAAAGCTTAGTATTTCATTTCAATTTTATGGAGCGTGACGTGTGTTTGCGGCATAAAGAATAATTGGCAGAGAATAAAACCATGGGGAGTTGACAGGACCGAAATCATTTTTTGTTTTTTTCGCTAGCTCTTCTCCAATTTCATTTATATATAAACTTACTTAATAAGTAACAAACCACATAAAATTTAAATATATTTACTTTGGTATCGGATGGCACCGCTGGCGTGCCTTTGTCTTCTAACTGATTTGAATACAGTCTCTAGAGTCTCTCTCATAGAAATTTGTATTCTTGTAGCGATTAGATAAATGTAAATTTTTAATGCTTTTAGCTTTATCGAAATGATCTTGAATCTACAAAAATGTTCATGTTTCAAAGTTAACGCAAATGACTTTCCATAATTCAACTTAATATTATATTATTATATAATAATATTAATATTATTATTAAACGAAGACTATAGATGATTAATTTAAAAAAAAATTGTATGTATTAAACTTAACTCAAATGACTTTATTAACATTTCAAGTATATTTTAATATTTCAATAATATAACCCATTATTATTATTGTTAATGGTATCTAAAATTTTATCTGTCTGTATTAATAAACGTGGTTTATGTATATTGTATAAGCTGTTTTTGGGATGATTTATTATGTGCTTCACGGCTTATCTCTTGTTGACCACAGTCTTTAAATACCAAAGATAGCACTCTCTTTGGTAATGGCAGATTTCAGTTTGTACTGGCAAACACTTAGAGCCTGTTAATGCGACTGTCGCGCGACTTAAGTAGCCACTAATTTGAAATCCAAATGACAGGCAGACATAGTTGCACGTTAAGTCGAACAAAACCTTTGGCTTATAAATGCTTTGGATACAGCCAAGTCGGCCCGTTATGCTGTCTCGACGGTAACAGCAAATGAAATTTGCTTATGCCGTGTATTCTGAGAGTAAAATGGGTATATTGACTATCATGAAACAGGAATTACTGATAAGAGAAGAGTTCGCTTATTTTCGGTATTTAAATATATGTAGCATTCTTTTAGGCGTTCAGTTTGTTAACATACCCAGCTAGTTCTCTGTAATACCTTAGGGTATCTCTGGGTTGTGCACTTAGTTACAGCAAATATTCTTAGTTGCTTAAATGGTAAATAGAAGACGCAACAAAATTGAAAAAGTCGTGGTAGGAGTCGTGAATGAAACTTTTGCGGCGCCTCGTCCTGTGTCTTAAACTTCGTTCGGTGTTCCCAATGGCCAAAATGCCGACGCGTCTTTCGATGTGCGGCATTGAATGGCGTTTTATTTTATTATTACACACAGGTGCTTGTGCATTTATATTCAAATTTGTAGCACCTGTAAAACAGTTTGCGAAACAATGATGCCACACCAGACCAGACTAGGTCAGACCAGACTAGAGCAGACGAAAGCCAGAGGACGAAGGGTACTCGAGGAGTATGGGTATGCCATCGCTGTCTGGCTGTCGGGCTGTCATCTACACACACCCAGCATGTATGCACACACACACGCGTACACACAAATGGTATGCGTGTGTGTCTGTTGCTACAGCTGATGCAAAGTTCGACAAATATAAATATGTAACACAAATCGCATCAAAACATTTGCCACTCGAGATTAAGTTTACATTGAGAGGCAACGGTAAATTTAAAGTTTGTACTTTTATCAATGAACAGACATTATGATTATGACTTGGCCGAAAAGGTTTTTGGCTTACACGTGTCTGGGACGTCGGTCCACTTGTGAAGTTCGGTTAAGGCGAAATACATGATTTTGCTCTCTAAGCTGACAGCCAAAGTTGGGAGCACTTAATATACCAACTACGACAATACCAATGCCAAAAGAGTAAAAGAAAACGAATATGCGAATAAGAAAATAAAAATACGTATACGACATGTTGCCTAGACATTCTGTGTGGGCGCTGGCTTTCTTTTTGCTTTGCCATGCATATTCCTGAGTTTATTTAAAGCCTGGCTAAACAAAAAAAAACAAGAAATTGATAAAGCCATGCCAGTGCTGATATGAAGCTGATTTATTAATAACTTTCAAAAAATATTATACTTATTATGTGCTCTTATTTTCGTCTGCCTGTCAAAACGTCAACAGCTAATGTTATTTTGTTTTCTAAAGACACTTGTGTGTCGCTCTAGGCCAAATAGAAAAACATACATTTTGTATGAATGACATTTGTTGAAATTTAAATGAAAAGCTCATGTAAATTGATACTTTAACAATGCCTTGAGCTATGCATAGACGTGTTTGTTTGATCCGAGCATTAAATGGACTTTGCTAGACAGTTTTCGAACAGTTTAAGCGCCTGCCAAGTGGCCAGCCATATAACCAGACCGAAAGCCAATTCCGAGGACGAGTTAAAGCTAAGGGATAAGAATGAGAACGGAGAGACACTCGAGTGTGGCCGCTAAGCGCCTGTATTGAATGTTTACATAAAAACGATTCGCACCTGCACGAGGTGGGAAAAAACAAAGGCATAAATTAAGTGAAATAATTTAATTCATAGGAAGAAATGAACAAATGAATGAATGTCGGTTGCGGGATGCTGCCCAGCCAGGCCCATTTGGCCAAGCCTCTTAAGTCAATTATAAATAAATTATGCTGCCTTTAACAAATACTTGACTGCTGAGACTGCTGAGGTATAAACGGGGGTCGTTAATTAGCGAGGAGTGGGTAAATGTCTGCCGAGAAGGTCTTATTATTATTATTTATGTATGTTTCAGCTATGCAGTGCAGTTAATTGTTTCACAATGCGAATGAGTTGTGAGTGTTACATTAATTTTCTCTACCCTGACAGCTAACAGAGCAAGTTTCCTTTAAGCAATTCCCAAACCTAATCAGCTTTATAAAATATGCAAGAATTCTATAATTTGCTAGTCCAGCCAATAGAAGTTGCTGTTGCTAATTAAACCAATGCCTCGAGCCTAGCCACTGCTCAAAGATGCCACAATCTGAGTCTCAACTTAGTCAGACAGACAGACAGAGAGACAGTTGGAAGATCTAAAAGATACTACCACCATTTATATAAATAAATAATTTATGCGGTACACACAGTTGGAAAGCAACGCGTTTTGTGTTAAGTAGAATTTTGAACTTGACTTAATTAGACATAAATGCATAAAATAGCAAATACCACACTCTGAAGACCACAGTTCCCTAGTGGCTTTCAGAAAGGCTAAAACTCTTGAATTTGATAGAAAGTTAATTAAAATTGTAAGAAATTTCGTGAAAGCAACAATGTTGAAGTAACCTTATTCAATTCTATCAACATATAGCTATAAATAAGCCAAATGAGCATCACTCAATGTATGCGTTTGTGGCTTTGACAAGCCCAGACTCCTACAACGACAACGACTGCGACTCAGACTCAGACTCAGACTCAGACTGAAAATCAGAGACCCATCCCCGAGTCATGCGTAAAAGGCCGTCGCACGTTAATTAATCAAAAAAACCGTTGATGGCGTTGCCAGCGGCTGCGACTGCTGATTTTTGGTGGTGCTTGTGGTGCTTCTGCTGCTGTAGAATGGCTGGTCAACGAACCTGGTGCAGAATCAGTCGCTGTGTGCAAACAATTAAGAGAACGGTAGCCAATCAAAGTGCATTACATTGAGTTGAGAGAGTGCGTATTTAATTAAATGCTAAATAATGACTATATAGCACGTGTTGTGCCAGGAAGTGTCACAATCAACTTTACAGTCAACATCGTAGTCTTCGTGAAAATATCAGAAAAGCAATTTTGCTTAACGTAAACAAAACTTGCAATTGTCGGTCAACAGGTCATAAAAAGCGCCAAAATCCAAATTGAATAGTCACGAAAGGAAATGAACGCGACGTGGCCGATGCCAAAAAGTTGAAAAGAAGAAGAGCAAAAAAGACAAGCCAAGCGACGGACAAGTCAACAACCAGCAATAGAGACAGTGAGACATCGAGACAAACAAGAAAGAGATGCAAATAGAATCAACACCTACAATAGCTGCGACAAAAGCAGCAATGGATAAATCACAAAATTCACTCGTTTTGAACTGTAATGCCAAAAAGTCGTCTTGCCACATGTGGCATGGGAATATCAAGCTGTGAGTCGCCGCCGTTTTTGGCAGACCTGTAATTAGAGCAAAGCGGGGACTGAGACGGAAGACTGGGCGTGGGTGTGGGTATGGGCGTGTCGAGACACAGCAGCAGGCAAACGTATTTTAATTTGACGAAATGTATAAATTTAGAAATCAAAAGACGATAAACCGAAACAGCGCTTTGTGTTTATATACCCTCTACTGTAAATATAATGAGGTGTATTCATCGTAAAAACTCAAACTTAGAAACGCTTTATACGTTTATTTTATAGCATACTGTTAAGCTTACGGTGAAGCTTAATAGGATAAAGCTTAGTGTGTATTTTAAGTTAAACTTGAACATGAGAAAGTGTCCATAAGTAATTGTGTTTCAGCTTCAGGTGCCAAGTATTTGGTTGTCTGGAAAAGTAGCTTTTCTTGCCCAAATTAACATTTTCTGCCAATCACTGTCAGTCAGTCAGTCAGTCCGTGAGTCAATCAAGCATATAGCCAGCTTTTAAGTCAGCCAAGAGGCAGACATGTCTCAACACCACTCATGTGTAAAATAATTTGCTTCGTTTTTGCTAGCGAATCGAATCATTAGGCGTTGCGGTTGTTGCAAATGTCATTTAACCAAAGAAAAGTAACCAAAATCATTTCCATTTGATGCCGCTGCAACTGGCACTTGACACTTGACACTTGGCACTTGGAACCTGTAGTTAATGTCGCTTAATTGCCATCGTCTTTCTCCTGCGATCGAGTCCTCTTGCCTGAGTCTGCTGCAACCCATCCTTGTCAATTTGATTTCTCTATGCCCAGCACGTACGCCTCGACGGGACTGCAAAGGATTTTACTCCTTTCATGTGAGCTTAGCGCACTTTTATTCCAACTGTTTGCATACCTTGGCATGTGGCATGTGGCTCGTGTGTAACCTTTGATTGCCGCACTTTATCCCTAGACAAAATCAACTCGAGGTAAATAGAATTGAGTGCCGAACGTGAGCACAGCATTAAAGGAGGAATCGGTACACATATGTTTTTTAAATTTGAGATTACATTTTTATTGTTATACGAGTAGAATATGACATTAAATTATCCAATTTTACCACCAATTTTTAACAATATTTTCATTTAGTTATGTCAATAAAACTATTAAATATATATATTTATATTGCTATAGCAATCATTTACAAAAATTCACTATCAACATTTCTAATAAATCAATATATAATTTATAAACACTTTTGCAGATTATTTGAAACCCGCTCTGCCAATTACAGAAGTTTTTCTCGACAGTCTCATAAGTGAACCAAGCACTAAAAATCCTTTTTCTACCCCCAATTCTATCTTATACCCATTCTCACACACTAACAATAAGCGAGGACGTTTTTGCCAACTTTATACATTTAAATAAGTTGCACAAAAGTTTACTTGCACTCGATTTCAGTTAGTCTGTGCCACGACCAAGTAAGGCGAATGAAAGGCTAACAGAATAGCAATCTATAAGAAAAGAGTTGGTTGCTTTTTCACGCTACTTTAGTTGTCGCTACGCATAACTCAGAGATTCTACTCGTATTCAGTAAACCGCAGTTGGAAGAAGATGCGATTCAGCCTGCACTTAAGTGGCAATAATATTTATATTTGCATGGTCGCAGCAATTCGTTCTTAAGTAATTGCTTTGAGCTTAAAGGAGCATTAAGTGAAAGAAATACAGATGGCAATGTGGTTTGACTGATAGACTAAGCTCGAGGCTTATAAACAGCTTACAAAAGGTCGTTAATTAATTATGAAATTTCATATTTATACTTCTCTAACGCAAGTCTTTCTCTTCAAGAGCTACATTTAAAATATTGTTTGGCAACGAAAACCTCATTGAAACGAAATGACTTTTATATCAATTGCAACTGAGATAGTTGGAGGCCTTTTCAGACTATTTGACTGACTGGTGAATTGGTTGTCGGCTTGATTGCAAGAGTGCATGATTGCATGATTGCATGAGTGCATGATTGCCTGACTTCACACGCGTGCAACATGTTAATGAGCTGTCGTTCAATTAGCAAATTGCAAATTGCTATTTGGGACTTTTCTTTGACTGCTGTTGCTTTTTGCAATTGTTGACGTCATATGCCAGGAAAATTATCAAAACTTTAATGCAGCTGCTCGCATTGTTATTTTTGTTGTTATTTTCATTGGCACACAGAGAGAAAAAGCTGTCTAAGAATTTAGTTGGAATGAACTCGAATTAAGTATTTTCTAAGTATCGAAAAAATATATATGTAAATACGAATTACTGAAAATTGGCGTACAAATTCTATAAGATCAAACAATCTAGAATTAAGAAAAACTCTAAAACTAAACTAAATCCAGCTCATTAATTTCGAATTTTTTATCCAGTTTCAGAATTAAAATGTCGTGGATCAAGTTTGAATTTAACTTTAGATATTGTACATGCCTCAAATAAGTTTGAAGTACTCGACACTATTATTTTCCATATTATTAAGAAAATATGTTCAAAATGTGGCGATTTAAGTACGAAATACTAGACTTTTTTCCCTTTGTGCATGGGCCCCCTGACAGCCATTTTGGCATCATTACTGCGGCCTGCGTTTTACATTCCCAGAAACAGCTGCAGTAATACCACCCACATGCCAGCCCATGAAAGCAATAATAAAGCAGGGCAACTGAACTGGATTTTTGCTGACATTGCTATTGTCAGCATTGACAACGCAGTCAACCTGCTCAGTTTACATACAAACATACATCTTTGCTTATCAGGACTGCCTGTCAAACAGCACATATGCGCCAATTAGCCAAAACAAAAGTGTTTAAATCATGGCAGCGATAAAAGTGTAAAATATGTTGTGGTTTTTTGGCCGGGCCATACAACTGGCTGCAAGCCAAAGATTTATGTGACATTTTAACTTGAATATGCGGTTTTGTCATGCGGGCAACTAGATTTGTTCAACACTTTATTGGTTAAACGAACCACTTTAAGCCTTAACTCGTTAAAGACAATTTTACTGTATAACTCGTTAACATGAGAGGAAATCCATCGTCATTTTAAGGAAAATTTTTAATAATAAAATCTCTTGTTCACATTGCTGGGGCTTTAATTTTTAAAAACCACACTTTTATAATGGATTTTATTAAACTTCGCTTACACCAATACTACCACAGACCATATTTGCTTAGTTATTATTCTTTGTGCAAAATGCAAAATGAGTATTTAAACCTTATACATATGAATGAATATATGCTTAATGTTCTACATTACGCATACGCAACGTAAAGGAGAAAATGAAATGCAAGTTGATTTTGCATACACACGCGCACTCACATCCCTTGCATCCACACATTGCCTAGTGTGTGGGCACACATGACGTATGATTAACGTGGCTACCAAGGAGAACTGACGTTGCAGCAGCAACTAACATATATGGTATATGTGTTTTTTATATATCCCTGTCTGTTGTTGTTTTTTTTGTATTTTAATCATATAAATAGCATTTCACACGGATTGCAGGGATATGGAAAGCACTTTAAATGATATGATATTACCATTAAAAATAATAACAATAAAAAATTATTGGAATGTCAAGCGCCAGGCGATTTATGAGTATGCATAATTGCATGGCCAATAAAAGTTAAATACGCATTCAACTGTCAAGCGGCCATTATTGGCCTCAAGTGCAGCCGATAAATAAGCTCAACGTGTTAAGAGTGCATTAATTATAATGTAATGAGCAAAATTAAATATCTCATATGAAAATATCACTTAAAGACACGTCGAAGTAAGCAAAGTAAATTCGTAGACGAGCACCCTATGAGACAACTTTCCGCCCGGTATGTGGCTGTGGCATCATTAAAAAAGTGCCGTGTACAGTACAAAAAATAGCAGAGAAAAATAAAAAAAAGTGCGGCAGACACCCAAAAGACAGGCAGACAATAGGACACCCAGACTTTTCGAGCATTATTGGTAATCACAATATTTATGTTCGTTTAACGACACGACGGGCCAAATTGTTGAAACAAATCATTGACAGCTGGCACAGAGCGGAGCAGAGAATCCACACACTTTTGCGGTGGTCTTCACTTCACAAAAATTTCATTCTTATCTTACTTTTGCTTATGTTATTTCTTTTTTTTTTTACTTTATTGCCAAAAAAAAAATTTGGGTAATTTTTGCAAATTTTTTTCTTTTACGAGACTTTGCTTACAATAAATCAGTTTTTTGTTTCGAAGAGTATGAAATGGAATCTCATCAAGTCGTAAGCTAAAACAAATTTAACTCTCCTGACAAATAAAACACAGCAGTATGAAAGTCAAGAAAAACACAATATTTCACAATAAATCAAATAAATTTTTTAAATTCGTTTAAATTAAAATTAAATTGTGCATTTTGTATTAAATATATGTATTTAGTTTGATGTAATTCATACAAAGATTTAAATAGTACTAGATACTTTAAATAGTCGTTATATACTTAATTGCTGACCTCATTACAAAAAATTTAATTTATTTGACAATTGCCTTTTGGAATTGAATACCCTGCACATGCGAATTAAGGATATTCAGTAAAATCTAATTGTTTTATATTTTTAGCTGAAGAATCAATTAAATTGATATTCTGTCATAAAATCCATCCAATTTTGATAATTTATTATAAAAAAAATTAAACTATTTAAAATATGTAAAAACAAGTGTTATTTTAATATGCAGTTTAAAATTAAATTGTTCAAATGGTATATTTATACAGAGTATATCGTAGTCAAACAGTGCTTAGTAAGCACTTTACTCTGAAGCGTTTGTCCTTGTATTTGGGAATTTGTAATGTTATTTTTTTGGCAGTTCTGTAACAAGAGCAATTAGCAATATTGTAGAAAAACCTTTTATACTGTGTAAATTTACATATGTACATATATATGCATAGCATGATTAAAATTGCTTAAATTTTTTGGGGTGCGGCCTATTTAAAAGAAACTGGCAAAATTAATAATAAAATTCCCACAAAAATTCAACTGTACGAAAACTATTTATATAAAATGTTAAAAAATTAATTAAATATTTAAATGGCTGGTTTTGTTAAGGCGGTCATAGTACAAATTTTCTCGGAAGTGACCCAATTACTGATACAATTTAACTTGTCTAAATAAGCCACACTTAATTTAAAATACCGACGAATACACATACAAATTCACGTTGCGCACTTCAATGGACTCTGATAAGAATTGGTGTAACTTGCAAGCAGTCAGATAGACAGACAGATCGACTGTTTATATTGTATATGTTTAAAATGTCTGTGTATGGCAGAAAAAGTGATGTAGGTGTATGTACAATAGATGACTTCCTGTTATTGTTAGCCAGCAATGAAGTCAATGACTTGTAAAATTTGTCAACTGACTTTTGTCAAGAAACCCGGATATGTTGGCTTTTAAGGCCTTGAAACAGTTTTGATTACGCTTAAAAAGGAAGCGCCTTGCCTGCTTTGAAGTCCCATTGTATTGAAGAACTGATAAGTATATGCAATAAATTTAATGCGAAGGATACACGCACGTGTGCGCTAAAATAAAGCTACATAGCATCTTAAAAGTCACTAAAAAAGTAACCTAGAAATATGCTAGAGTTGACGGTAATCTACATCGTATCCAAGTCTCAAGTATGTTTAGACAAAAAAAAATATCAACAAATTTTGACCCGACTCAGTTTATTAATATATGTTTTTCACATTTTTTATAAACACAGGGTATATAATTACAAAAAAGTACTGCTAGGAATAAAGAATACGCACGACTGACAAACTAAATGCTTTCAAGTGAAAAATGAGAAGAATGAGCCACATAAGTAGCTGCTAAAGCTGTTAGCGAAGCGTATAACACAACAACTTAGTCAGCTTGCTGGGAAAAAGCATGAAATATGCTTTAGACACCAATTGGAAATTGAAAATCAGAAGGAAGGCTGCCAAGCAAATCGGCACATACGAATGCTACAAATGCCATATTCGAATTTACACGCACGTATGTATTTCTATTTCTGTATGCGTCTAAGCATTACGGCTACTATGAAAAGTATGAGTATGAGTATGAGTACTAGTCTTTGCATAGATATGGGTATGAGGAAAAATACGAGCATGAGTGTGCTCTTACATACGTGATCTGGCTGGTATTTCTGTTGCATACATCTCAGCAGCTGCGAGAACTACTGAATTAAGTTTGCTTACGGTTCAATGTTGGCTTTAACAATCTTTTCGAGTTGATTGCCTGCATACCAAACCTATTTCATGACTTTGATAGTTGAGTGTACTTGTATTCCAGGAATTAATAAGTTCTGTTCAAAGGCAACTTTTCAGATGGTTACAATTAAGCTATTCTGAATGGCTTTTCTTGGCAATTTTGTGTCAATTAAAGAGTTCACTGAACAGTTTGCGAAGTATGGAAAAACAATAGTTTACGAATTTATATAGCATTCTCTAGATTAGTCTGCAACGTATTAGTATAAGCTCCTATGGCTTTCTCCACTTTATCCCATGTGTAATTGAAAGGAAAGTGATTTCGGGATTGGAATTTTTTACATCCGCGCAGTTTACAGCTGCCGTAAATCAAAGCAAGGTCTATCAACATTGCCACACATGACCACGCCCACATACTTTAACATACAAATACACACCCACCCACTGTGCCAAAGTGGCATATGAAAAACCACATGATTAGCTTGTGTGTATGTGTGTGTATGCTATGTATGCGAGTGTGTTGAAAAGGCGTTTGCAAAAACTTCGAGGGACAACTTCACATATGTTGCTAGCTTGTAGCTTCGTTCGTATTGTATATCAGTGTCGGTGTCCAGCTAACAACTTCATAAATATGTCGAGCTTGTATGTATCGTATAACAATCCCTCCCTTCATTTCTATCACTCCCTCCAGAACACTCTAGCTCTCCAACTTCTAAGCAGAGATTTGTGCGTGTCATCGTTCAAAGCAAACCATTTTTACGCTTCCGTTCAACAACAAAATGGCATTAAACGCAGATCAATCACAATCTAGACACCAAACTGACCCACATAGTCACCGGATGTGAGTTGAGTAGCAGGGGCATAGTTTGGGTCTGTCCGTAACTGACATTTGAACTTTGACGTACGCACTTTTATTATCTTCCATTTTTGTTGTTGGCTTGAAAAGTCGATCTACTTGCTGGGTTTTTAAGTTTTTCTTTTGGCCTGCAAGTGTGCAGTTTGCCTTTTGTTTGGGCTTATTTAGGTCTATCCGCTACATTTCACACAGCAACGGAGAATGTAAAGCCACTCTCTTGGAACTTTTTGCTCTTCTGCACAAGAATTTCCCCCATCAATTAGTTACGTAATTAATTGGCAAAACAATTTAAAGCCTTACTAAATAACTGTGCTCCTAATAGATGGCTATTTGGAATGCTTGCGTTGAGTAATTTTAAAATTGTTCGAAAATATGGAAGCCACAGTTTGGCACAGTTCGGTAAACAAATTGTAAACTATTTGATGCTGACCAAATGAACTGAAATTTCATAACAAAGTTGAGAAAACTTTAATATAAGTATTTTTTTTTCTGAAGATATGCGGCTTGTAGATTTTCCAATATGTTGTAATAAATGTGGTTAAATTTAATTAAAGTGCTGTTATTTCATTATCATTTTAGAGATACTTATCAAAATTACAGATCAAGTCAATTGTGTTGTTAAATTCATTGGCTTCTCATCTTTTGTAAACATTTTCAATTGCTTTTGCCACAAAGTTGATGCAATGCCAGAAATTTTCGTATGCACCATAAATTAGATTTTGATGATAATATGCGTATTTTATTAGCAATTCCAATATGCAACCACATTTTCAGTATCAAACAAGCACACAAAATACAAATGAATGCATATGGAAACTCAGTTTACAATTTAAAATGATTTAGTTGCATTCTCTGAAGATATGTATAAATTGGTGACTGCACTTTTGACACATGACTAGAAAACTACTTAAATTAGCCATGGATACTCGTATGTGTTTAATTGAATACATGACTAAGTAGAAAATCGTAGGCATTTGGCAACACGTTAAATTAATTGCTTGACTTTTTGCATGGCATTTGAATTGAATTCAAATGTTGAGATTAATCACTGTCAACTAAACATAAATTGAACAGATACTTAAGAGCTAAGACTGAGTCCAAGGTATGGCGCTTATAATTGCGCAACTCAATGCGATACTTACTCAAGTATTTGCCGTGGCATGAATTGCAATTGCAATTTAAATTACGTTCGACTTAAGCTCGAATTCAAAATTGAAATTGTTATATCAATTGCAATTGCTGTTCAAATGTTAAACAAGCAACACCGATTTGCACCAACAATTTGTGATTTGCACTTCAATATTGCAAATTTGGCACGAAAATTTCACTTTGTTGCCACTTGAGACTCGATGATTTGGTTTTACGAGATGCAAGTAGATGCAACTTGTCTTTGTCTGCAGTCTGTCGTCTGTAGTCTGTCGACTGTCTGCCGCAGCACGTTTTGTATCTTAAAGATGCACACACAAGTCGACCAATTAATTGTTAGCCTCTTTGCAACGTCAACAACTTTGAAGCGTGCTGCAAATCGGTTAACAACGCTCAAATATTGACACTTTACTTCAGTTGGTAGCAAAATTCCGACCGGTACATAAATCTTGAATATCGTTATGGTCAATTAGCTTTTGGCAACTGTCCTTCCGTTTGCCAGTTGCATTTGGCTTTGTCTTAGACTTTCCCAAGGTCGTTACAACACTAAACACAAAACACTTTTTATTTGTACTTATTACGAATATTCGCGCTATTCCGTCGAGAGTTTTGACCGCGTTTTTGTTCGGGCCACGCAGCATTAAGAAATTCACCGTCTGGCTTATTCACAATTTCGCATTGAACTGAACTTGTGTGTGGCATCGTCGTGCGGATTTTCCTGTTTGCTGCTGCTGTTGCTGCTGCTGCCGCTGCCAACGCACAGTGGGCTTTTTAGAATGAAAGAATAAATGAAAATGATGTTTTTGTAAGGAAATATGTATTAAGCTGCAGGATTGAAGAAAAATATATATTATCATTCAGATCAATAACAACTAATATAAATTAAAAGTAAAAAATGACTTAAGATATAACAATGAAATTACAATTTTAAAATAAAAATTAATTTTAAATCAATACATTTATTATAACGAAACCAAGCGAATGTATTATTGAACCGTAGATATTATTTGGTAAATTAAAAACTCTTTTTATCTTTTTGTCTTTAATTATTTTATTTACTATATTTGCTATACACACATGTCATATACTAAGCAAATTTTGGTATAATATCTTAACATTCATTCGAAAACTGAATTTTAATTTATATAAGAAAGACCACTGTGCAACGTCGACGTCGCTGCGCGCTGCTTGATTTCACTTCAAAAAGCTTTGCCGGCGCCAGAAACCGAAACTGAAACAGCTGTTTTTTGTTTATGTTGCCCAACTGGTTTTCGCACACATGTTGCATGTCAATATGTTGCTTCTGCACTTGAATGTTGCACGTCAGCGACTGCCACTGCACTTGATAATGAGGATGCGCACTGCCAAGTTTAGTGCGTCAAGTGTTTAGTTAATATTTGTAATGATTCTGGCATTTAATTAAGTTGTCTATGTCGCTAGCAACTTTTGTTGAGCAACAATTGATGCCAAGCAACACCAGAAAGCTTTCAGTAGAGCAACACTTTGTGCAACATTTCGCTTAAGCTTTCTTATCAATTGGTTACTGAGAATTAATTTTAATTGTAATATTTTGAGTTTGCAGGCTTAATTAGAAAAGACATCAGATATTATGAAAAATAAAATAAGTATAAAGGGCATGTTTTTAATCATTTTCAAATAAACTTATTTACATTGTGTTTTAAACTTTTCCATTTGACTATTAAAAAATTATTATTTATTCTAGAAATAGATTTTATTGCTTTAATAAAACAAATTATGTTAAAGATAAGAAGAAAAAAACAAAAAAGAACATTTCCCATATCTTTTCTTTTTATCCAACATATTATTTATGTATTTAATTGATTTGAGAGACGCAATGCTGTTGACCCAAATACCAACGGAATTAATTCCATTCTTTGATGAGCTTTACGCTGTATTCGTATATTAAAGACAAAAGAGCAATGCAAGCACGCGACTGATCCAGAAGAAAAGCCACGAAAAAAGTCAGTAGACAGTATACTGGAGTTGAAGTTATTGCTCTTGTTTTAATATTTATATTGTCAATGGTGAATGCTTCATAAAAAGCATTCAAAATACGAATAATCGTCAACAATCAAAGCCGAACAGAGCAATTTGCTATTGCAAATAAAATGGGAACAGCTGCGTTTATGAATATCGCATTTAAACTCAATTCGAACATGTTTGGAAACTTTGGCAGCATCGCATAAATAAGCAAAGTTTTTTTTTTTTTGATATATCTGCTGCAGGCAAATTTATTGTTGTAGTATTTATTTATTACGCACATTTAGTCATAAAACACAACGCAGAGAAATGAGACAACGATTCTAGCGAATACGATGAATGCCGACAGTCGTCATGTTCTTCTGTCAAGTGGAAATGCTTTAAACAACAGACTAACCAAAATATGTATAAATAAAAAGCGCTCAAATTAAGTAAATATATAATCGCGAGAATTGCAAAAATAATAACATACGGGTAGTAAATACCCTGTAAAATTATCAACAATCAGCATAAAGGTTAAATAATTTTGTACCTTCATTAAAATACTAATTAATCCTGTAAACATATTAAGATATGATTTAATATCGCATTAATAAAATAATAATGAACTTGAAATTAATTAAACATTTTCTTGAGTGTTGAAAAAATATTACTTTAATTATTTCAACATTTCCAAATAATACATAGAATATTATTATATATATTTTATACGACTTCTTAATTACTTTGGAATTTTAATAATACCCCACAAATGTTTATTTCAACAAATTTCAGAATATATTTTTGCGTTGTCTCGGGGCGTAGGTGTTGCACGTAAAGAAATAGCTTGATCTTGGCGACAGCTGACAAATTTATGCATCTGTAAGATACTTATGTACGTGTATATGTTTCTTTGCCTGCTAATTGGCCAGCCCATAATTTTGGCATACACTTGTACCCATAAACGTACTTGTTTATTTATTTATTTTCTTAAGACTTAACACGCTTTTTTTATGCACGCGACAGTTTTCTGTTTAGTACAATTTCTTTGATTTATGTGTAATGCGCTGGGGATTAACTTAGGATATTAAATATATAAAAAGAATGGAGACCTTAAGCTGATTTAATGCCCGAAATAAGGATGTCGTTATTCATAAGTTCTTATGAGTAATATCTATTTAAATGCTAGCTCATGCTGGTCAGACTAATAATACTCTAATGAACATATAATGTTCCCACAAGTCCAAGGAATCAACAAACCAAGCTGATGAGTATTACGCATTGCTGGGAAATCAACTGACTGTCAAACTGACACATATAAACAACTAAAGGCCACACAGAGAGCATTACGGTCATGCCAACTATGGTACACAAAACGTTGCAATATAAGTGAACAATTGTGTAGAAAAATTTAAATCTACACACACACATATACAACGTGATGAACTGCAGGAATGTCTGCCATGGAAATCACAAGTTATCAAAAAGTCGACTCTCATTGGCTCTTTCATAAGTATTTATACGTGTATGTGTATGTAGATCACAGTGAGTCAATTAAGTGAGTGAACATACAGCTGTAAATATTTGTATATCATTTCATTTTATAGTAAGTTTTTGACAAAAATACAAGAAAAAGATAGTTTAGAATGATCCTTTTTACGATTGCCGTGTGCATTTTTTTAAGAGTCACTGTAATTGTAAATGTGCGTTAGAGTCCTTGCTTATCGCATGCAACAGCTTGCCAACTACATTATAATGCATGTATAGATATATACACAAATATGCGTGATAGTGTGTCGCCCAGCAGTGTGCACATGTCGTATGCGCAATTTGCATAATGAGCAAAGAATCAAAATGGTGCCGCATGTGCCATGGTTTTGATTTCAAAGCATCTCAAGGCTGTAAACATGCCCAACAACAGCCAACTGACCCAATTATGATGCCTTCTTTAGTTGTTCTCGCAGCCATTCTTGAAGTCTTTGGCGTCTGTAACCTGAGGCAAAGTGCGTTATTTTCACAGCACAGACTTTGGATTTTTCTGCCTTAAAGCCATCACGTCAAAAGTGTAGCACTTAGACGGGCATTTAAAATTCCAAATGCGTTCAAGATCTGCCAAACGCTCAGATGATACACCCACAAAGGTTCAAAGGTAAATAATCTGATAAAAATAATATAAGAAACGTTGTACATATTTGTGTTGATTATAATCATTATATGCGCAAATGCAAGAAGTCAACCAAGCAAGTAACCACTTTAAACATCGCAATCAGCTGAACCAAAGGACTAGACCAGAGCGGCAGTAAAGCAAAGCTCATTAGCATTTTGATTTGAAGAAATCAAACACACATTTCCGGCAAAATGGTTGACAAGAAACAAGAACCTCGCCGCATGTCATTGGCTCTTCACACATGTCGTCATACATAAAAAGATAACTTGACAAATATTCAAATATATATTTGCGGGGTAACTAAAAATTTAAGATTCAAATGTGGCGATATCTATCTAAACTTCTGGTCATTTAATATCATTCAGTTTGCAGGAGCTGAATTTTGTTTAATTTTATTCCAATAAATTTTAATAAAGATAACAAAGTTGGCAATGGAAATATGTTCGTAAAAAGACATCGTTTATTGGCTGTCAAGTCATTTTAGCTTACCCCTCAGTTGGATATATACAAATGTGAAACAACAAAAAATTTTTATATTTATCAAGATTTTAGTTTACAAGTAAAAACTATATTCTGCATTAACAAAACAATACGTTTTGTTGATGAAATTAGCACACGAGCACCTTGTTTCGCATAGCAAGTTGTGCTATTTTTTTTTGGCGGTAAGTTTTTCATTGCAAAAGAAAGAACAGGATATTTAGGGAAATTCAGAGAATGGTGCGACCAAATCGACGTAAGGGCATTGAAGAGGTCTATGGCACCAAATTGGAGGCCATGCAAACCAGCCGACCGCAGACAATTCCCCAACCGGGCATGACAAAGACGGCAACAATGCGTGTCGCTTCCTCGCGTCAAGGAGACGCTCGCACCCAGCGTAGTTATGTCACAGCCAATGATTACTATATTACAACGAATGTGCCACTGAATGCCACCAACATGAGGGCTGCAAACAGCAGCATTGTGGCACAGCCATCTAAGACGTCACACATGCCGGTACAGATGCAGGTGGCATCCACACAGGCCATGTCATATGGTTCAGTGTCGAACCGACGAAGCAAACAGAGTGCTCGCCAGCCGATACAGAGCCAGCCGCAGAAGGTTCACTTTGTGGCATCGGATAACAACAACAACAACCACAACAACAAGGGACTTGGCCATATGCATCCCCATGGTCACAATCATCCACATGCCAAGCAAATGCCTATGCAAATGACACAGCGAAACGCCTATGCACAGAGCATGGAAATGGAAACCAATGTGGCCGAACTCTCAGACAAGGATCTAATGATCTCAACGAGCAATCTTAATGCTCGTCGGCCACATACGCATTCCCATCAGAGCCAGCCGCATCCACATCCACATCCGTTGCAGCATCAGTTGCATCAACAGCAGCAGTTAAATAATCCGATCAACACAAACAACACCAATAATTTGCATCACATGCATCATTCGCAACAGCAGCATCAGAATCCGAAGCAGCATCAACAACAACAGCAGCAGCAACAACATCAAAAACATCAGCAACATCAGCAACATCCGCCACATCAGCAACATCAGCGTCAAAATCAGCAACATCGTGGAATGCATTTGTCAGCTGTAGCCGAGGAGGAGGAAAAGGATGATGATCCCGAAGAGTTTTTTGAGCTTATACGCCAGACTGTAAAGACTGCAGTTGGAGTAAGTATCACAAATTTCATAAAATTTCTCTTTCTTATAAATTATATTTTGGTAGACAACCATTTGTGATGTGGTCAGTCGCAATTTTCACGATTTGTCTAGCAAAATGGAACGCTTTTCGAATGAACTCAAGGTGACTAATGATCTATTTTGTAAACTGCACGAAGAAGTTACCAACAGTAAGTATGCTCCCTTGAAATGGTCACACTAAGGCTTATCGAAATCCTTTCGCAGAGGTCATGCACTATGGGGAAGAGAACACCCGTCATTTTCGATATCTGTGCATGAAGTCCGAATACGACAAAATGTTCTATCAGCATCAGACGATGATAACCAGCAAAAACTCCTCTAACAAAGTGGCCGCTGCATCACAGGCGAATCTTACACCTGCTGCAGTGCCCACCAGGGTTGCTAAGCAGTCAGCTGCATTGAATCAGAAGAGTGTTAAGCAACAGCTGGCAGCTGGAAAGTTGGGCCAAGGCAATCTGAAGAAATTAACCAGAGAATGTGTCAAAGCGCAGAATCCTTGTGCATGTCGCAGTACTTCAAAGTCACCACCCCAACCGCAGATGGAGGAGCAACAGTCGTCATCGGAGCAGAGCGTCAATGTTAAGTCCTCGGAGCTGGGCGTACGTGAAGTGTTGGGGCAAATACAACGCTTTTGCACACAAATGCAGCTGAGCGATCTTAAGGATGAGCAGCCAAAATACAACTCAATGACTGGCATATCCAACATTGAAATTAGCAAAATCACAAGCTCGGGTTCAGGAACTTTGGCTGGTGATCCGACCGTCAAAGAGGCCAAGGGAAAATCCCATATTAATTTAGCAACTGCTGGTGGTGATGCCCTCGAGGCTGAGAATGAGACACCAGTTGATAGCATGGACGAGATCGAGATTGATAACTTTCAATATAGCTCCGATGAGATGTCCTCGTACAGTGATGACAGTGATGTCAAATTTAGCGGTACCACCACAGCGCGAGCTCCACTCCATCAGCCATCCAGGCCCAAAACTTCCATTCAGCATTCCAACAAAGGCGCCGGTGATGGACAGTAGAGTCTGCTATTAAACCAAACTAACCAATTACAAATTCTAAACACAAAACAGCACAACAATCCAACTGAATAATTTAGTAAAAAGATTGAGTTACGGTTTAGTTTATTTGGATCGCGCAAAATTTAAACGATGAGTGCCAAATGCAGAGGGCAAAGAATGGATACAAGCATAGGTACAACAAAAATATGTTTGGATATTTTTACCTCAAGAAATTTGTTTCATGCGTGTTAATTTTATTGAAATGGAAAAACTATGTAAAATATAATCATAATCATAACATTAAAAAAATTAAATCTAGGCAAGTTTTATTTAATGGTAGGCTTTTTGCGGAACTTATAGCTTTGTCCACTTGAAGCTGTTTTTCTGTTTACTTTTTTACTTTTGTATGTTTTTTATTTTAAATCTCTTGTATGCTTTTGACAACTAGCGGACTTCAAAGCAATTGCTGTTGGCTACTTAGGTGCTGCTCACTACTGACCCATATAGTGTCAGACAACCCGTTAAATACTAGTAATGCCCATTGGTGTCACTAATAACAGCATAATATATTGACTGAGAAATATGGAAACGCTTACAACGCTAAGCACAAAGTGCAATGCATATGCTGACACGAAAACTAGGCATAATTACAAGTCGAATGAATGACTGAATGACCGAATGAATGTGGGAATAAGTGAGTGACTGAGTGACGGAGTGAATGCAACAACGCCCACGCACTCTAACCCTTAAAGTCAGCTCTTGCATTTTTATGGGCTTAGGGTTGTGTCAGAGCTGCGAGCGTTACGGCCCAAACAGTTGAGACAGAAACGTGGACGTGGTCGTATGCATAACTAACAGTAAAGCGAACAAAGTACCGTTACTCTATCTACCTTTAAGCTCGTGTGTGTGTGCTCAATTTGGTTATGTGTATATAAGCAGCTCGAAAGGATCCTGCTGAAATTCGCATATTCCCCTGAAAATTGTATCAACAATTTGAACATTTCGTGTGCCCAAAACTGACCAAAACTGACAGCTGACATGTCGCCTGGCCCAATTGCAATTAAAGTGCACAAAGTCAGCGGAGGGACAGCAGAAACTAAATTAAACTTACGCAATGCCAATGACGAGTGACTCGGGGCCAAGTGATTTGGCTAGTTGCAAATACAGCTCACGTTGACATTAATTAAAAGTGTTGCGCAAAAACCCCTAAGCCGGAAACGCGTTCCAAGTAGAATTGTCAACAATGTCAATGCCAGTATCGGGCTATAACAACCCGTTATTTCGCATTACCTTTGCCAGGGGCGTTTGCTAAGGACACAGGCAGCACAGTTTATTCGATATTCAAGCGATAGACTGTAAAAATTTTCATGTTTTATTAAAAAAATATTATAATTCAAAATATAAAGTATTTAACAAATGATCAGTCAGTGACAGGACAAAGAGTTTTATTTATATAGATAAACCTTAATCACTATTTATTCTATGGAATAATTAACAGTCTAAAAATGAATAATTTGAATAACTCAACAATTCACAAAGTTCACCCCCCTTCGAATCCTGTCAAGTATTTACACGTATAGACATATTTGTACGTTCGTGTGTGTAACTCAAAACCTGCTCCAATCGGCTGCCTAATTGTAATGACCAATATTTGAACTTTAACTTGCTGCCACCAGTCAGTCAATAGAAAGGGTTGCAGCAACTCAAACATGTCATGTTTTACATGTAAACAGTTTGTTTTTGTAATTATGGAAAACATTTGCACTCAAATTTCGTGGCAAATTGAGTGTGTTCTCTGTTGAGTGTATTCGTATAACCATAACAACGGAACCGTAGTGGCCAATATGTCGGCCTAAGCCAACTTGGCCAAAACAAAACAACCAAAACAGGTGCAAAGCATTACGGGGGTGTCTCTCTGGTCTTTCTGGAACAACATTGGGAAGAAAAAAAAAACGCAAAAGCCAATAGAACATAATTGCAACGCGAGTTGGTTTGTTAACAATTTGTGCGGTGCCACCACAGTTGTTGTTGCCGTTGCCGTTGCAGTCGCAGTCGGAGCGCTGCACCCGTTGGCAGGTGCAACGCAAATTGATTGTCTATCCGCAAATAACAAAATACAGAAAATAGAATACAAATAAAATAAAAATAAATAAATCGAATTGTTTTTTTTTGTGCTACGTCTGCGTACTTCAGTGGACAAATATAAAACGACAACCCGAAACGTTTAATTGACCCTAAAATTGCTCAAGCGTTCAGTTGTAGTTTTTGTTATTGCTTTTGCTTTTGATTCTGGCTTTGGTAGTTAAGTTGAGGCCCAGCTCAGAGTAGTTACAGATCATAAAATAAGCGTGTGTAGTACTCATAAAAATCTTTATACGAGTACTCTATAAATAAATTTTACATATTTGCAAGCAATCGATTTTAGTGAAAAACAAGTGAATAAAAAGAAAAAACTGCGACCCATTAACAAGCCAATTTGCATGGAATATCAGTGCGAGTCTTAATAATTTCCGCAGAAAATACCTATCGATTTTCTTTTTGTGGCTGCCACATTTTCTGCGGGCCATTTACCAATGATATGAAAATATGAAAAACTAAAATGTTGGCCAGCGCACATTACTTTGCACTGCTGAAACGGAAGAAACAAGAAAAGCAGGAAGAGAACTATGCCAAGTCAGAGCTTTGCCACCTCAATGTGTACTTGTGTTTGTGTAACTGTGTACACTGAGTGTGTCTGTATCGCGTTAGTGTGACAATTTTTAATGCGATTAAAGTGCAACACTCTTCCAAAGAGTCCAAAGCAAAGCAAAATAGCAAAAGCTAAAATTAAAGAAAAATACAAAACCATGTTTTTCCATTTCTTTGCGGTATTCATTTTAACAATTTGCTATATTTTCATTTTTTTTATAGAGTATATTGTGCAAATATATGAAAATGGTGTTGACTGTCCGTAAATTTTGAGCGCATTTAAAAACAAACGACTAAACAGAAGTAAACAAAATATTGCAAGAATTTATTTGCTTTAAAAATTATTTAATTTTACAATGAAGATATCCAAGAGGGGCATGCAGCGTGGTTGCAAATCGCCATTAGTTTTCGGTAAGCATTTTTAAAAATGTGACACAAGTTTAAACTGCAATAAAATATAAATAAGCAAAGAACATTTTATAAAATTTAATTAAATATTAAATACCAATAAATAAGCAGAATGTGAAAGGATTTTATTTATTTGAACAATTAAATGTTTGTCTTAAATGTTAAGAAATCAGTTTTTTGTCAATTGAGTACGATTGCTGATCTAAAATAATCTGTAAGCTTCCACATACTAAAAGCATATCCAAAAATCTTTGCAGTGTCATTATATCTGCTCATCACAGCGTCTTGCATAGATCAATGCCAAGGGGCTGGGTCTGAACCTGGCGCAATACCGACTAAAAAGCCGTCACCGCTCCGCATAACGAAACCACAACCTGTAAGCACCACAGTTAAAACAACCACAACAGCATCATCAACAACTACCAACGAAGCCAGCACCACTGATGAGCAAGTGGCTTCACTAATATCCTCCACCACGGAGAGCACAGCCGTCAGCAGCGATGCCAGTAGTAGATACGGCACAACTGGAGCCGGCAGTTTGGTGCCAGAGATTTGCATTAATGGAATTCAACAGGCGATAAATAGTGCGGATGGAGAGACAATTGTTCGCAGGCAGCATGAGCTGGTGCAAGTTATTGAGGGAGATGTGCTCCTGAGTGTATTAACAAGTGATCCTGCATCGGCGCTGTTTGTGATTAATCGCGTGAATCAAGCAAATCTTATTTCAGCTGACTTTGAAGTTGGTAAGTATTAAAATGCAAATCAAAAATACCATGTAGCTATAAGAGATTTGTTTGTTTTTCCTAGGAATTCGGGCGATCAATGTGGATAATGCCAGTCTGGCCGAGAATCTGTTGATTCAGGAGGTGCAATATTTGCAGCAGTGCACGCAGTATTCGATGGGCATATTCCTGGATTATGATCTGTATAAAAGGCTAGAATCAATCATCCGGGACTTGGAGTACAATGTGTGGCCCATACCCACAACGCGTTCCCATCTCTTTCCCAAGGTGGCACACTTGCTGCATCAAATGCCTTGGGGCGAGAAGATTGCCTCTGTGGAAATAGTAGCCGAGACTCTGGATATATACAACGAGTTCATGGATGCAGCACGACAGGAGCACATGTGTCTCATGCACTTCAAGAGTGATGACAATGTCTACATCTTGTTTGGCAATAAGATGCCCAGTCACTTCAAGGAGAATGGCACTGTGTTTGCTGTGCCCACGGAGCGCACAGATCACGTGTTCCTGGAGGGTAAGTGGGATTTGATTTGTGACACTACCAAGTGGGATTGATTACTTTGCCTTTACAGAGCTACCCAACAAGGCGTTTATATTGATGGAAAATGAAATTGAACTACGCACGACTGACTTGGATTCCATACCCACAACGCTGGATGAGGTGCTCATTGGTAAGACTGTGCTGCCCTCTCGAGTTCTGGCTCTGGCCGGTCCCATTGTGGATCTGATGAACTGGCTGCGTGGTTCCCTGGCCAAGCATTGCAAGCGGGATGAGGATTTGCATGTGTTGGAGAGCTGTTTTAACTTTCTCAACTTCATTGAGGATTGGCGCACTCCAGAGTATCGTCATCCACATGACACTGCCGAGTTGCTGGCGCTGCTGCGCATGCGTAAACTGTCCACGACAATGACCTTCCAGATGTATCAAAAGAAACTGGAAACGCTGGACGTGATAACGGGGGAGTCACGCATGGAACTGCGTGAGATTGCCTCCCAGAACTTTGTGACGAACGTGACCACCTACTATCATTATAATCGGGATAATCACACCAGTCTCGAGCTGAAGACCAAGTTCGGCTTAGTCTTCAACTGTCAGTATACAGCGGGAGACAATCGACGCCATCCGTTTCTGTTTGATGGCGAATCCGTAATGTTCTGGCGAATCAAACTGGACACATGGGTGGCAACGGGCCTAACGGCAGCCATACTGGGCCTGATCGCCACGTTGGCCATTCTTGTGTTCATTGTGGTGCGCATCTCACTGGGCGATGTCTTCGAGGGCAATCCAGTCACCTCGATATTGCTGCTGCTATCACTCGTCCTTGTTTTCTGCTCCTTTGTGCCCTTCTCCATGGAGTATGTGGGCGAGCAGCGCAACTCGCACATCACCTTCGAGGATGTCAACACACTCAATACACTCTGTGCCGTGCGAGTGTTCATCATGACGCTGGTCTATTGCTTTGTCTTCTCTCTGCTGCTTTGCCGTGCCGTTATGCTGGCTTCCATTGGCTCCGAGGGTGGATTTCTCTCCCATGTCAATGGCTACATTCAGGCGGTCATCTGTGCATTCAGCATCTTTGTCCAGGTGGGCATGTCCGTCCAGCTGCTGGTCGTCATGCACATGGCATCGGAGAGTGTATCCTGCGAGAACATCTACTACGGTCGCTGGCTGTGGGGACTTATGGCTTATGACTTCATCCTGCTGTGCTCTTTGGTTAGTCTGGTACCATTCATCTATAGATCGCAGCGTAATTATCGTGAGGGAATCCTGATTGTGATTGGAGCTGTGCTTATGCTGATCATCTGGTCGGTGTGGATAACTCTGTCGCTATTTGGCGATGAATGGCGGGATGCGGCTATTCCTCTGGGACTGCAGGCCAGCGGCTGGGCTGTTCTTGTGGGCATTCTCATACCACGTACTTTTCTCATTGTACGCGGCATTGAACGCTCTGATATTGCCCAAGCGTTGCCCTCGCTCACTTCCCTAGCCTTTGCCCAGAACAATCAGTACTCCTCGGAACAAGTATGTTAATCAATATCTAAATCATTCAATATTTAATTCATGCTGTCTATTTACAGAGTGTTTATGAGTGCGTGAATCCCGCCATGCGACACTGCTCGCAGGAGGAGATGAATCATCAGTCACCAAGTGAGATACCCACTTTGCCTTTGCGAGGCGGCGGTCCACGGCGCCAACAGTTCTTTGCCAATCTTCGCCAGGCCAATGCCAACATTAATCCACAACGTCCTCCACCGCGTGCACAGCAGAGTCCTTCGCGGTCATCTGTCTGCTCCTTGCCGCCTTCGCCAGAGAATAGCAAGATAACGCGATTCTAAATGAATCCAAGTTCTGTCCAGCTCCACTTCTAGTCAAAACCCCAAGAACGTGCATTCAGTAATTTGCTGAAAAACTCTATTTGTTAACAACTTACCATCCTAATTATTAACGAACCAATAACTAGTTGCCATTTAAGACTTGAACATAAATAAATGGGAATAAAATTACATACTTACAAATTATATGAGCAAGAATTTTAATTTGGCAAAAGATATGAATACCATGTTTCTGGATTTCTCATAATATTTCTGTTTATTTAGGGACTGCATACAAGAATTCCAATTTATTTAATTTAATCATTTTAATTCTTATTTTTTATTTATTTTTAAAGGTTCAAAATGATTATTAAATATCAGGTTATTATTTGACAGTCATGACAGTTTTTGTTTTAAAAAAGCGTCCAGTGTGAAGGTATGAAAAATAAAATGTGCAATAATGGAAAAAAATGTATTATGCAGGGAATAACACCGTAAGCGTTATCGAAACCGTTAACCGAAACTAACCGTTTCATTTTTAGTACTGGAACTAAAACCATAACCGAAATTAATTCCAATATACTGTTAGCAGGGAGGCTAAAATTCAGCAAACGAAATACAAAAACATATTCCACTCAATTGGCACCGCAATATTGGTCTCTTTAAACGACCCTGTTCTCTTGCTTTGAAACTGTGTACTCGGTTAATTGGTTTGTGTATTTGCTAAACATAAAGCTTGCCGCGTAAAGCTTTGTAACGGCAACTCTAATTGGCTGTGTCAACACGTGACAAGTGAATGGCTATAAAAGAAAATCGTCTAAGGCTCCTACAGAGAAAATACAAGAAAACTCAATATCCTTTTGCGTCACGCGACACTGGCGCTGGCGCCCATTGTTTGGCCTTGAAAGTGGGTGAAGTCGTCCAATTGTGTGTGTGTGGTGCTGACGTCAGGCCTCCGATGTCCACCCCGAGCATTGACCGTGGCACATGAGAGAATGCGCAACAAGATATGAACTATATGAAAGTACATGTTGCCAAAAGAGTGTCCTGCGTCCGCCAAAAACCAAACACGCGACCATCCAAAATGGCGACGGTTTTAACCGTCGTCGCCACGCGCTCAACATTCGACGATAAACAGGGGGAGGGGTGTGCGCTGGGGGGGAGGGGTTACTGGGGTGGCCAAACCACAGTTAAATTATGCCGACAAGTTTTATCTGGATAGCAAGTAGTACGTGGTATGCTCGAAAATTTTGTGCTGCATACTTTGTGGGACAACAGCTTGAGGTCCACCACCACAACAACAACAACCACAACAACAACAGCCACAGCAACAACAATGAGAAGAAGAAGCAGAAGTAAATGTGTGTAGGCGCCTTGTTTCCGCACTTTTCCAGCGTAATTTGCACACCATTTGCCGAACACACACCGAAAACACACTGTACGGAAAACAACGCAAGGACATTCGCGACCTGCTCCTCGAGCAGCTTTATTTGTAGCTGTAGCTGTAAGTTGAGCAGATTTGCTTTTCCTTGAATCAGATAATAAGCAAAATATTTTGTTTTTCGTATTTGCTGTTGCGCATGTTTGTGCATAATATTAAGCACACTTATATACCCTGTACACGATGTTGCTAAGGTATATTGACCCAGTGAAACTAAAATGCGATATGTATTCACTTTTATATAACGATCGGTTAATAAATAGACAAATTTATTATATTTCAACAAGTATTTTACATTTGGATATTTTAGAGAAGAAGAAGCAGCAATATCAAAAACTAACGATTATTAAGAAAGGATCATAATACATATTATTTATAATTATTGAGGAAATAATTAAAATAATAATAATAATAAACAGAAAAATCACTACTTCATCCTGCCGTCAGACCTTTCTATCTTAAATACTTTTACTTGTAATTTAATTTGAGATCTCAAAAGCGTATGCTCTACTTTATATATGTATACATATATGTATTACGCAATTTAGCTAGACTGTTATGTGTACTATTCAGTCTATGGAGAGCTTATTAAATTATGCGTGGGACTCAGCTTATTTATTTTTAAGTAATGCTTTGCTAATTGCACTTAAGAACTAAAGAGTTGACAGGATTGCTGTCATAAATGTCAGCGTTAAGCTAAATTCCCAGGATTGGTAGGGGGTCGAGTGGGGTTTTTGCAAATGAAGTGTGTGGCACTCGACTGTCCAAAGCTCTGCTACGTGACATTATTAGCAGTGCAGTCGTTATCCTGCATATCCTGATTACCCTTGTTCCATATAAGTATATTTTCTATGATTAATGACTGGCGAGCAACTAATGATGCCGCATTCGTTAGACGCCAGCCGTGCCAGGACAGGCTTTCAAATAATATAAAACAGTATACATATAAAGATGCAGATGCTGCCAATGCATAGATGATACTATTTCGATTAGCATAGTATCATTAGATCCTCACACACACACACACACACACACACACACACACACACACACACACACACACACACACACACACACACACACACACACATATTGTCAATGGAAAACTTTTACAATTTTAACTTAACATCAAACAGTTGCTAAACTTGTAGATTCTTGTACAACAATAACAATTGAGACATATGGTTATTGCATTTTCCTACTTTTCCTTTTTTCATTTTGCTATGCTATGCGTGGGAGGAGTGTTGAAAGGCTAAAGAAATGAAAGGACGGTGGCTGCCTATCATTTGTCACATGCCAAGAGAGCAATAAAACGTTACGGAAAGCAAACATTGCCGGCTGTATGAATCACCATGGCTTTTGTGACGACATCAACACATGCTGTTGTGCCCCACAGTGGGGGCATAATATTTTGTTTAAGGTTATCTGTCGTCGGGGGCGCTCAACTCGCATTTGGTAAACTCATTGGCATGTCGCCAAAAATGTCGACGCCATATCCAGAGCCGCGTTGCCCATTTGATTATATTAGTCATGCTTACAAAAAAAGCCATATGACGCTAGGGCAACCAGTTAAGCCACCCACCCAGCTAGCCAGCCTCAACCAGGCCCAAACTAGCCAAGCAAAAAGCAAAAACTCACACTCACTCACTCACTCACTCAGCCTTAGCTTTTACTATACAACGTCAGTGGACTTTTATTTTATGAATCTACAACGAAATTTACCCACTTCGTTGACAAAAACGGGGCCTCAAGGGGTAAGAAGTTGCCACCCTATGAGGCAGATAGCGGGAGACCAAAGAAAAAGCTTTTCATTCATCAAAAATAATCGGACGAGAGGAGGGAAAAGTATGCGAACGTGTGTGGCAGTCAGTGTAGAGTCTGCGCTGCGCAAAATATCAAGAACTCTGTGCTATTTTTCGCCTATTTTATCGGAACATGTCTATTTTGGATAGCCTCCCCATTTACCATTTGACGACAAGTCAACTTGACGAAACTTCTCTTTCTGTTTCTCTTTCTGTTTCTGTTTCTGTTTCTACTTCTGATTCTATTTGTGTGCTGCCTATGTCTTTGTTGCTGTCTTCAATTGCTGCGGGGGATTCATTCATGAAATTTGACAGTCTGACGTAGGGAAACAAACAAAGCCATTAAGCTTTTTATTTTAATTGGCACGACTTTTGTTATTTTTAGTCAGCGACAGCACGAAATCCAATTTGCAACTTATGAAATGCCATTGTTCTTTAATCTTTAGCTGGGAATAATTAAAATATCTAGATTTAATGAACAAAAGATGGCAATCTAAAATAATTTGTTTAACAATATCTTTATAAGATAATTACATCCATTTAATATTTACTGTATAATTGATTTTATTGATATTATTTTGAAATCAAATTTTATATTTAAATGTTTGTTAATTTTCAGAACTTAAAATAATAATTACATGTTATTTAAAGGATCATAAGATTTTTTCCTTATATTTGCGTTTTTCTTCTCTGTCTCTCTATCTCTCTTCCATTAATTTCCCAAGCACTCTCCTTCTCTGTCCGTAACACTTTCCCTCTCTGACAACAGCTGTATGTTGAAGCTTTCGTCAAGTTATAGGCGAGCTTTGCTTCGAATGCAATCCACATGGTAACAACATCCTTGAACAAAGGGATATGCGCGTGCTTTTGTGGCCAGTACGCGACTTTAACTCATGGCATACACATGCGGCAGCGGCAAAACAGGACGCGCACACCAAATATACACAGACAGAGACATACACTCTCATACACACACACACACACACATACACGCTCACAAAGAGAAACAGTTGCACGTTGTATATATTAATAAAATTAAAGCGCCAATTGCCCATGGCCCTGGATTAAAACGAGAAGCACAAATTTGCAGTAAATATTAAAAAAGCAAAACAAATGCGAAAAGTTGCTGGGGAAAAGTGCAAGTGAAAAGTGTCTATAAGAAGCAGAAAATCATCCACAAACACACATACGTTTACACGCATACGCAAGCAACACACACACACACACACGCAAAGAGAACGTCATATGCCAGAGGCAGGCATTCACATTGACAGCAACAGCAACAAAGGCAGCACAAGGAGCAGGAGCAAGAGCAGAAGCAGGAGGAATCGGAGACGGAGCGGAAGCGGGAGTGAAAAGCATTTTGTGTATCCTATTTTGTGTGTGAGCGAGCGCGTGTCCATGCCCGTGTCCGTGTCCTTTGGCACAGCAGTAGCAAGCAGTAACAACAGCAACACCAACAGCAACAGCAATTACTGCTTGTAGTTGCTATAATGATAGATTTCAAAACAAAATTGAGCAAAATTATCGTATAAAACGTGCCTCGGTTCGAAAATCTAAAAATAACACAACATCGCGTTGTTGACTTCGCAATCGGAGTTTGTTTCTTTGACGTAGGCGATATCAGAATCAGAATCCAAGTGCCGCCTGCTTTGGGCCCAAACCAACCAGGCAACGAATCAAGCAACTGGCTTTAAATTATGCATGCACATTGATTTTCTGACGCGCCGCCGTCTTTGTCGTTGTCAATTTCGTTTTTCTCCTCATCGCCGTCAACATCGTTATCAACAACAGCAACAACAACAACAACAACAACAGCAGCAGCAGCAGTAACAATAACAAGAACCGCCTCTGCCTATTGTCAATCTCGTAAAGTCATTTCTCGTTCTACGTCCTGCCCGCGTCGCATGTTATCAGCGGAACTGACGTCGACGGCGTTGTTGAATGCGAGTTATCAGCGCACCAACGGCCTAACAAAAGGTAGGTCCCCTTTCACACACACAAATACACTCGTAAACAACGGTAGAAACCGCACTTACAAGCCACAAAATATTATGGGGCGTATGTGTAATATTTGTAGTCAAATTGCTAAAAATATCGACGTTTATGATGATGATATTAATAAATGTTCATTATACAACTGAAGGGAATATTCAATTCACGGATTCCTTGCTATACTTAACATTGTTAAAAGGAAGTGAATATGGCAATTTAAAATGATATCGATTTAAAAACCCAAATAATTCTTATAATAAGCTTATTTAATTACAACGGCAATATTAAATAATTTAACTTAAAATTTGTGTAATTCATTTCTGGTGTAAAAAGTTACATAAATGATTAATTGCAGAAATATCGTTATGTGAATTCCATGCTACGTTGAATTCCGACTGACAATTTGTATAAATCGATTCTGAAGTCTTATTGAGGGGACAATTATTGATAGAATTTAAATGTTCTATAAACGCTTATTTAAATACAAAACTTATATGTTCTCAGAGTAATTATAATCAAGTTTATTGATCGTTCGTAGCTCCTTGTTGAAAAGGTCAGTGTATTTAATTAAAATGTCATAAAATATATTTACAGCTCATTTGCCACGCTTATTAACACCCCACATGCACTCATTAACACACACACACACACACACACACACGCACACACACACGCACATACTTCTCTTGTATCCTCCCACTAACTGCATTTGCTGCGTCATTGTTGCCATTATATTCGCTTTTAATCTGATTTCAGCTATAATTGCATTCGCCAACTCGCTGGCTACTACTGCAGCTTACCCTTCCACTACCCCTGCCCCTGCCCCTGCCCCTATTCCTTGTATCCACCCACCCCTACCATTGGTCCCTGTCTTAGTCAAGTTCCACGTATTTCTTGCGCCTCGTTTAATGCAATTTACCGTGCTGACAAGTTCTTAGAAACTAAGGCAACAACACTGGCAGCAATTGTAGCGACAACGGCAACGGTAACTAGTACCGGAAATACAGTTATAAAATGTCAACAACAATGCAAACTCATGCCATGCACTTTTACATTTCCGGTATGCAAGTTGCCCAATGACGGCGTTGACAAGAATTTTCCATACGCTCGTGTGTATGTGTACACTATACACATGTGTGTGTGTGTGTGTCCGTGTGTGTGTGTGTGTGTGGGTTTGCTGACGTTGCTGTAACGATTTTACGACTTGATGTCATGCATTTGGCATCAGCAACAACACTTATAACAACAATATTTCGAGTTCACCACAACACCCACACAGGCAATAGGGCGCAATTTTTGAGTTTATGGTCCGTATTAAGCCAACCAAATTGCATTAATTATACAAATTGCTAGCACGTTATAAATAACCGTGCAGTTTGCATACGAGTATTGTTTACCAATGCAATGTATTGTTTACCTTTTGTATTTCAGTTTATGGACTTGAAATAAAACTTTATTTTTGTTCATAAAACTCCAAATCATTTATTTCCTAGTGTTACAAGTGTTTGAATTAATTTAAGGCACTTCTGAAAAAAAAGGTATTTTAAATCATTATAATTATTGTTTACAATACATGAGGTAATATTTTAATTGATTAACAAGTTCATTCAACCTTTCAGCAACTTGTTTATTAATTGTTTTGCTTGTATGTGTTTCATTATTTCTATGTTCAGTGGATGGTTAATCCAAGTGCGAAGATTTAATTTTTGTAACAAAATTTATACTGTAAACTGCATAAGTACAATCAAAATATATCGAGCTATCGATTTGATTGAAAGACATGCTTTTAACATTTATCGTCATTGTTTTTTTTTTTTAATTATAAATATCGCCATAATAAAAAATGCTATGTATAATGTAAATAGAAGAGATTAGTTTATAATTGATCCAACTTTAATAATTATGCTAATAACAATTAATATTAATTACTTCTATCTTATTATTTAATTAGTAAAATAAATTATCTATGTACATATTTTGTTAAGAATTTTATTACTAGGATAATATTTGAAATTGTATGCATAATTGTATACATATAATTTTATATATACATTTATCTACATAACGGTACCTTCTTTTTTTTCTAAGAAGGTTAAGTAATCAAAGCAATGTCTATTCCATTTTTTTACCTACAGATGAGGATTGCCAGTCAACGTCCTTTGAAAAGTGCACATCAGCAGCAGCAGAGGCAGCAGACACAAGCGAAGCGGCAACATCAGCAGCAGCAGTAGCAATGACCAAACAATTGACAACAGCAACTGCAACAAATGCAGCGTCAAGTATAACACAAACGGCCAACCTAGCGCCCACGGTAATATCGCCCACAACAACGAGCACGACAACAACAATAGGTGCAGAAACAGCGGTAGATGGCGCTGTTATTGCGGCAGCGGAGACAACAGAAACACAGGCACGGACACAATGCGTTCTGTTGCAAGCAAAAACCAAGTCTAGAAGCAGTGCAGCAATAGCAACAACAACGACAGCAACAACAACAGATGCATCAAGTGATGCCAACGGCCGTTCAGCGGCATTGGAACGTGCCTACGTCCACGATGTCTACGAGCACTGCGAGGAGCCCACAAGACCAGTGCGTCCTAGAGTGGCACAATTCCTGGGCAGCCTGGAGCCAGGCTCAGTTGTCTGTGATGTGGGCTGCGGCAGTGGGCGTTACCTAACACAGTGTAATCCCGCTATATGCACCATTGGCATAGATCGTTGCTATCGGCTCAGCAAGGCAGCACATGAAAAGGGCGGTGAGGTGAGTGTGAATGTCATGAGCGCAATGAAATTGTAATTGATGTCAGCAAATTACTGACACGGAAAGGTGTGTCAGTATGTGTGTTTGTGTGTGTGTGCCACTTCTTTGCAAGCCAACAATTATTCATTTCCTCTTTCTCTCTCTTGCTCTGCCTTTTGCCATCCTTTTCCGTTACTGCATTGCTTGGCCATACAATTGACCCATTTTGCCTCAACGAGCAAACACAGTTGGCGCATTCAAATATTAGCCAGGGTCCAGGGCTCAAGTGCCCCTCGATGCTCCTTGTTAGCCCAGTTGCCATTATTGCAACGCATAAATTATGCTTATCATTGAAATTATTTGCACATGCTTTCCATTATTGCCAGCGTTGAGCTTTAATGCCCACATAATTGCAATGGCCAACAATGGAGTCATAAATGAGCAGCGTTTTGGTCATTAGAGAGATGTGTAATAAACTGCAACCGTCTCTGCAATAAACTTCACCACTCCACTTGACTACGAATCGATTCTTAGTCACACTGCGAATTAGACCAGTTGACAATTAAATTGAAAGGCCTTTAAAATAAAATCAATAAAAATATTAATTCAGTTTGTTAAGGACTTATTATACTTTCATTTTTTATGGTTGCTTCTATTAAATTCTATTAATATGTATACAAGTCGACAGTTGAGTAATATGCATTGTACTCATTGTTCCATTTATTGTTATTGTTATTGTTGTAGTTGTGGACCACAGCATTTCCTCTTATTTATTACTGCGAACAATAAATTTTGCGCCCCAAGTTGTTCCTAGAAGTATGCAATACTTTTTACAATAATCTATTACAAACGCTTCGTTTCGCAATGCTTATTTATGGTGCCATTTCCAGGCAAGAAATGCTTTTTTCCAAGAAATGCACAGTATTCCTTACCTCTATCCCACCCTATTCTAGGCTCATTTGCAGGAATTTTTCGCATTTAAATTGCATTTACTGCTGGCATTGCGTGGGATTGAACTTCGAATGAAATGACGGCGAGGACGCAACGAGGACACGGCGACTTAGTTGGTTGCCTGATACAATGGCATTGCAATGGCTGCCAGGGTTGTCAGGGTTACCAAGCTGGTTACATGCTACACGCTGCAAAGTGCTTTTATTTAATAACCTGTCCCATTATCATTATCTTGGCTGGACAGCAAAGCAATGTGTCTATGATTGCCTGATTGTTACAATGGCCAGGTCCTTGACATTTTATTGTTACCCATTAATAAGAATTAAACGCATTTCATTTATAATTCAGATATTATTATGGAAAACAAATCGAGTCCTTTCGGTTTGACAATACAATTAGATTAGTTTCCATGTAAATTTTATTTATTTATTGAAATCAATTAGTGATTACCCAGCCAATATTATACTTATTCTGATCCCAGTCTGAATTGGGAGTAATTTTTAAAGATCTTTATATCCTAAATAATATCACACTCGTAGTTTTGAACATATAACTTAATTATTAGAAATTAATTATTCTTGGTGATGAGTGTAACTTTTATTTATTATCTAATATACTTCATAACCGCATGAGCAGAAATTTTTTTTTGTTTAGTTCAAACATAGTTTCATCTGTGAGCTTCGTATAAAAAGAAATTGAAGAGTAAGTTTGATGATAATATTAACTACCCGTATAGAAGTTTGAAACAAGCCACCAAGTCATGGTTTTTTGGCAACATTATTCAATTGAATGCTTCTCAAAGTATGTCAAATTTGGCTTTATTTAATCCTGATGACATGCATGTTGTTCGTGTGTTCGTTTGTATTAAGTTAACTCAAATGCATAAAATGCAAACGCACAAGTGAGTCACGTGACTTGAAAGCGAATGCAGTTGCTGTGTGGCTAAGGATGTGGCAGAAATATAACAAAGAGAAAAAATACAAAACAACTTTGTGAAAAACCAATTTAAGTTTGCTTCCACTGTATCTGTTGATGGAAACTTTTAGTTGTTGCCTGACAACTTTGATTCTTCAACTCGTGCATGGCCTGATTTACTATAATTTTGTAAAGCAATAAACTGCCAAGTGGGACAGACTATGCAGCAGGAATTCAGCTGGCCGCATAACCAAACAAGGGGGCTCCGCCCCCTGCTCGCTTCGCTCGCCTACCCCCAGCTCGCTTCGCTCGCGGTGAGGTGCGGCTACAGTCGAGCACGCTCGACAGTAGGATACCCTGAGCCCATGTACTCTTTTATAAAAGTTGATTGTTGCCCATTTTCAATTGGCTCAGGGTATCAAAAATTACACACGCGAAACTATGAACAACTTTCGGTTTTCTGAAGTCACTGTGCTTATCACTGCAGACTACGTTATTAATGCCTCACTGAACTAATACATCACTCGATTACGATTACGACTTGCGATTTACCAATTTATCAATTTCTAATTAATTTTAAATAAGTTTAATATAATAAACTTTAATATAATAAACTTGTTTAAAATTAATTAGAAATTGATAAATTGGTAAATCGCAAGTCGTAATCGTAATCGCTTGCAATCGATGTAGCGTGTGTCAAGAGTAGCCACAAACTACAACTTTGCTCAGCCTGCAATCTGGCAGCACCCATTTTCCTCTCTCACTTTCTCCCACTTACGCAACAAATTCAAGCCTGCCAAAGGCTGCTGCAGTGCGCGCGAAATTTGAAATAAAAGGCAATGTCTAATTTTATGAGATTCTTAAAGCGGATAATGCTAAGTTTTTTTTTACAACGCTAATAAGCAGATACTTATTATATATATGTGTAAGGAATCGAAAATATTAATAACTAAAATTATTATTTTGCAGCTTTCAGTGCTCGGCAAAGATGCAAGAGTAGTGCTGCATAATGATCGCTATTTCTCTCATGCAATTTCATACATACATAGCTATCAGCTTCTGCTGATTTTTGCCATGCAAAAATACATATTTATATATTAACACAATTATATTTTAATCAAATTGTATATTTGTATATACATAAATTATACATTAACATTTTCATTACATGATATCGATAATATTTTTGCTTATCGCTTAATTCTTATTTGGTACCAAAAAAAAATTGGTACTAATTCGTTCTGTCTTTGTGCGCGCCTTGCATACAAACGTGAACATGCTGTCTCGCTCGCACGTTTGATTTGCCATCCAAATGTAATTATTCAACTAAATCTAAATTCCGAAATAACTTCTTTATTTATGGGTCAATCGCTTTGAAATTTTCAGGGTCGTTTAATACGCATACTTCTCAACTGATTGTTCAGTTAGGGAGTGCTATGTCAAAAATTGCGCCTGTAAATCGTTTTGTGCAATTTGTGGGCGAAGGGGGCGTGGCACCTAAAATTGGAAACAAACTTGACCTGCGTATGGTATCCAGGAACCTACATAACAAATTTGAAGTCTCTAGGTCATATAGTACTTGAAATCGAAGCCCAAAAGAAAATTTGTACTATTTCTTACTGTGTTTGTGCGCGCCTTGCATAGAAACGTGAACATGCTGTCTCGCTCGCACGTTTGATTTGCCATCCAAATGTAATTATTCAACTAAATCTAAATTCCGAAATAACTTCTTTATTTATGGGTCAATCGCTTTGAAATTTTCAGGGTCGTTTAATACGCATACTTCTCAACTGATTGTTCAGTTAGGGAGTGCTATGTCAAAAATTGCGCCTGTAAATCGTTTTTTTTCAATTTGTGGGCGAAGGGGGCGTGGCATCAAAAATTGGAAACAAACTTGACCTGCGTATGGTATTCACAAACCTGCATTCCAAATTTGAAGTCTCTAGCACTTACAGTCTCTGAGATCGACGCGTTCAAACAGACGGACAGACGGACAGACGGACGGACGGACAGACGGACAGACGGACAGACAGACGGACAGGGCTAGATCGACTCGGCTGTTGATCCTGATCAAGAATATATATACTTTATGGGGTCTGCCACCCCTCCTTCTGCCTGTTACATACATTCTGCCAAACACATTATACCCTTTTTTGCCCATTTTCAATGGGCTCAGGGTATAATAACATACATACAAGCTGCAGGCGAGGGGTCATAAATTGCTTTTTTTTTTGCTGCTGGCCGGAAAGACGCATAAAACGTGAAACATAAAAAAAGGCACAGAAAAGGGCGCAACGCGAGTCTTTGCTCTTCAAGAGAAATCGTTCAGTTCGAGGCTCGGTTCCACCTTAAACAAGCAGTAGTTTTACTGTAAAACTTGGCCCTTAATTTTTTCCGCTTGTTTGTGGTTTGTTTAAGCGCCATTTAAATAAGCTGCGAACCAAGAAGGCCAACACAAAAGTGCATACATAAGTGCTTACTTTGCATAAACATAAGTATATTTTCAGTTGACATTTTTTTTTTTTTTTGCATCACTCTTTCAGTATGCATTTGCTGCGCTTTGGCCTCATTAGTGCGCAACGTGGCGTATGCGTAACATATTCCACCTGACACTCGCAGCGACAACTGAGCTTGCATTGAAATCCTGTCAACATAAATTTCAAAAAGCTTAATGTGACCGACCAGTGTGACATTACACACCCACAAAGCATGTGTGCTCAACTGTTTGTGTATAAAAAATGGCAACTGCTATAAATACAATTTGTAAAGCGCATAGAAAAATGTGAGCATGTGCATTCGTGCATCAGAACATATAAGTTCAAAAACAAACAAATGCACAAAAACTAGACAACTTGAATGCTGTTTGAATAAAGAACTATAACCCAAAGCAAGTGCCATGCATTTTTCATGCTGCGATTTATATAAATGCAAATGTTGTCTAAACTACACACATACAGTACATTCGTTTGTGGGTAGAAGACTTTTTTATGACCTGGTTTCTGTCCAATAGAATGCCATAAAAAATTTAAAGAGTCTATAATTGCTTAAATATTTAACTGGATTCTGAATTCTAATCAACTCAGTTCAATTAATATATTATTAATGGTAAATATCATATAATTTCTGGCCTTTACCAAGCGCTGTTACATTCTGTCACATAAATAAAGAAAATAAAAACTCAATGCATTGAAACATACTTCTGAAACCAATTTACACAGCAGATAAGCATAAACTGCAGCTGACATCGCATTTAATTTGTTATTTAAAAGATTTTCTTTGGCCAGTGCAAAAGCAATTGACATATCTAAATTCAACCACTTATATTAAATGATATTTGAGTATAAAATAGTATTGTTGTTTGTTGACTTACAAGGTCTGCTGCATAGGCTCTTTAGCTGACATTTCCAAGTACCTGGACAGCTGCTGTTACAGCACATGCTAAAGGATAGAATAAAAAAAGAGGCAGAAAAAGGGAGAAGAATACTCTTTTTTTATTTGGTGGGTCAAGGCTGTAGCTTTTTGCAGTTGCAAGCACTCACACAGAAAAATATGCTATCAGCTTTATTGCAGCGTTCAAATTAGATTTGTGGAACGTGTAAAAATGAAGTGTAATAAATATTTTAAAAGATTGTACATTTGAGAAAACATATATCCTCATAGAGATTAGATTGTGAATGCTGCAACAGAAGGGTACTTTATTAACTCTCATAAGATGCTATTGATTGTCGTTTACAAAAATATTTAAAATTAATGTAGAAACGATTGCTTGGAGATAAAAGTATACTTCGAGTAAGAATATCATTTGTATTACCTCCCACATTCACATAGCGTTAAAAGATTTTCGTTATCTAATTTTTCGTGTGGCTTAATTAAAAGTATTAGCGTTGTCCGTGACACGAAAATTAATATAAATGACACAAATACGAGTATAACAGCAATATAAACAAGGACGAAAGAATCACCGCTTACACATACTTATACACATACACATCGCAGAGTTAGGTTAGGTCAGTTTGCTGGTCAACATTTAAAAAAAACAACAACTTTTTCAATTGAAACTAACCGAAACAAGAACTCAGCGACTAAACTATCAGTGTGTGTGTGCTTACACTTCAACGGCAAACTGAGTAAAGGAACTGACAATTTTCATCAGGCGAGCACCAAATACAAAATTCTTGCTGCCAACAACTACGAGTCCTCAAGCTGGCTCCTGGCAATCTATGCAAACGGTGTCAACGCTCCACTGTGGTGCATTTGCCCATTTTTTATGAGTTAATGAATAACGCAAGAACGAATCATGATTTGTTGGTCTAGATTTTTATTTTTGTACTAAAAATTTATTAAAACAAATCATATAAAAAGAGTGAAATTTTGTTAGCTTTATTTTTATCTTATTATTTTAATTAGTCATACAGAAAACAAGAGCGCACTATCCGGTTTCAGAATTGATAACTCTACAATATAAACCAAATTTTTTTAAGCTTTTCACAAAAATACAATTTTTCGCAAAAAATATATTTTTGAAGCAAAATCTGTTAGTTTAACAGTGCAGGCCATTCTGGCTAAGTAACATTTCGAATTTATGTATTTCCAGTAAACTCTGACTAAATATAAGCCTTATATAAAAACAACGATGTAAAAGATCGAACAAATGCACCACAGTGCATTCTCTGCGCCATTATGTTACACACACACACGCTCATATGTAGGCTATGGAAATTTAATTAATTTTCAATTTAAAAAGCATTTATTGCTGCATTACATTAAGTGCTTTCTGAATGGAGAACCGTACATTATATTGTTTAACTATATTGAAAAACAGCAATTAAAAATAATATGCTTATTTCTTTAAATCAAAAACATAAATTTTTCACTTATAAAATTAAATTTGAAAAACATTGTGATAAAATGCATTTTACCTTTATTGATTTCATTTTCTCAATGGTTAAACTTAAAGGGACATTTAAAAGTGTTTACTCATAGTTCTATAGCAATATCATTATTGGGCAGTGTAATCCATATAAAAGTAGTTGAAAATTATTAATTTGAAGACGTTATGATTATTATTTGGCTATTTATTCTGGGTCATGAAAAACAAGCATCTAATTTTTTCAATATGACATTAAATAACGGAGATAATAAAGCTGTCGAAATGTTAAATTATCGCTTAAAACTAAAGAAATTGAGTTTGTAATTAAAGCAAACCTGTACAATGGACCGCTCAATTTTTGAATATAATTATGTACTTTGTATAATACTTGAATTTAACTTTTCACTCCTTGAACTCTTGCAATGCGTATTAACAAAACGACTGCATAAAATTACAAAAGCATCTTGGAAATTTCATTGGTTAAGTAACCAACCATGACTTACCCAATGTTTGCTGCAGCTTGCGCAATTTTATTGCATAGTTTGCGGTTAGCTCAAGGAGGGGCTAAAGATGACGGTGGGAGAAGGGAGAGATGGGAGAAGTTGTTTTACTTAAGGGATCCGATCTGCGGCAGCAGTGCAAAAATGTGCGTGGGCTCTTGGAGCTTTCCTCTTTTGTTTGATGTGGGTTATTTAATTGGCTGGTGGTGCAGTTGCAGCGTACACTTCCTTAAAGTCATATTTCCCCAGTTATTTACTTAATCATAATCATGTTGTGCTCTTTGGCCCACAGGTGGCGCTGTGCGACAATCTGGAGCTGCCGTTTCGCGACGATAGCTTTGATGCAGTCCTCTCCTTGGCCGTAGTACATCACTTTGCCACCACAGAGAGACGTGTCCGGGCTCTCAGGGAATTGGCGCGTATTCTTCGGATTGGCGGCCGTGTTGTTATTACTGTGTGGGCGCTGGAGCAGCGCCATCGACGGTTTGAGTCGCAGGATGTGCTCATACCGTGGCAACCGCCCAAGAATCGCACCCACTCCAACGCGTACTCCGATGAGGACGATGATGTTGACTTCTTGCCGCCGTATCACGCCTACACGGAGGATTCAACAAACTCAAGTCGGTCTGCGGGCGATGGCGACAGTTCCAGTCTGAGCTCATCCTCACCGGGCGAGTCCTGCTATAGTTTTGTGCGTCGTGCCATTCAAGTAAGTTAATTGTTTTTTAAGTTTCAATCCAAAAAATTATTGGACTATATTTGTTTACACAGAAACTTGCTAACGGTCGCCGACATGCTTGGTTCCTGGACTCCTGGACATCGAAGGAGACTAGAAACAATAATAGTCTGGACTATGAGGATGCCAAGGATCTGCCCATAGAGCTACGTCGCCTTGAAGATTTTGAAGACTTTCCCGATCCGCCGCTCTCAGCTGGCCTCAAATCTCGCAGTCTTGGCAGCATTCTTCACACACCCCCTCGTCAAATAGTGCGCTCTCGCTCGAGTGTGCCGAGCCTTGGGGGTCCCCTGGTGCCTTGCGAGACTAAGGCCAGCGCGACAGCTGCTCTGCTTCTCAGTGCTCCCGAGGCGCAATTGCAGCTCAATGGACGCCAGTCACCTCCGAGTACGTCCAGTGCGGGCAGCACGCTCAGCCGTCGTCCGAAGCTCATCAAGCAGAAGCAGTCGCTCTGTGAGGACGACATTAACCAACACCTGGACGATCCAAACGGCTCCCCCTCAAATTCCACTGCCTCCTTTCAAATGCTCAGCAGCTACAACAGCGCCAGCGGCGGCGTCAGCAGTAGCCTCTACACGCGCACCGGTTGCTATGCGTCCAGTTATCATCAGCAAGCCTCTTCGACGGCCTCTCCTCCGACTGGAGCTGAAGAAAATGGGGGTACTGCTGCTCCTGCTAGTTTGCCCAGTTTTCTGCGAAAGCAGAGTTCCCTCAATGAGGAGCTGATGGCCGAAAATCGACTGAGGGATAAGGAGCGCGTACGCAAACGTATTCAGAAGCAGACCTCACTCAATGAGGCCTTTCTCTGCCGCTCGGCATTGTTCTCCAAGCGGCTGCAAATGATACGCGAAGGGCTCACCACCAAAATTAAAAGCTCCACCGGCAGTCTGGAGCGTGTGACCAAGACGGGCATCACAAAGCTCATACAGAATATCAAATGCTCCCCTCCGCCGCAAACACAACCCCCCAGCCCCGGCAGTCAGCAGCAGCAGCAACAACAACAACAGCAGCAGCAGCAGCAGCAGTCGAACAACAACAACAGTAAGCAACAGATGGCATCCCCAGCAACGCACACACATCCGCATCAGCATCACCATCATCATCATCTGACGGGCAACTCTGGCAGCCTGTTTCCAGCGCATCTGCTGCTGTCCGACGCTTCGAGTGGTCCAGTGAGCTACTGCAGCATCGTGGACTGCAGTGCAGAGAACATTTGCCACTGCAGCGCCTATCAGCAGGACTGCGCCGCCTGTGCGGATAGCGAGCAGGCGAAGGCACGTCGGCATTCGCGGGAGTCCGGCTCAGACTCCTCCAAGGACAGCAGCCTGCAATCGGACACGAGCATTGAGTCAGAGGATAGCTTCGCTTCGGTCATATTTATACCCAAACCGGAGCAGCATCAGCAGCAGCTCAACTATCAGCAACAGCATCAGAACTCCAATTCCAGTTCCAGTAACTCCAGTTCCAGCAATGGAACTGCCGCCCAGACAGCACTTGCCGTCGGTGCAACAGGGGCAATAACAACAACAGCAACCACAACAGCTGCCACACCCGGCAGCCATTTAGCACGTGTGCCTCCCACGAACTCAGTGCCAACCTCACCGCTAATAATGCCCTGTCCCCCGACACCCGCTCACTCGCCAGCGGCCATTCTGGGCACGGTCACATCGCCTCCACAGTCCACGGCAGCTGTGACGGCGGCAATGGCCATTTTTACGCCAGCTGCAAAGCCAGCGCGTTTCAGCTTTGATGAGGCTCACATCAAGGAGCAGCGGGAGCAACAACAGCCAGCAGCAGCAGCAACAACAACAGCTGCAACAACTGCAGCAACAACAACAGAAACAATAGCAACAGCAGCAACTACAACTACAACTACAACCGCACACAAGATAACGCGACAAACGATCCGGGAGATGCCACCCATACCCAAGTTCCGGAAGCAACAGTCGCTGCAGCTGCAACGCCAGAGTTTTCCCATTGTGCGACGAGCGTCGGGATCTGGCATGGCGGGCAGCAGCTCCAAGCTGCTATCCCTGGAACTGTTCAATCCGGCCACCGATGATCTGGATAGCGACTCTAGTGAGCCCTCATCACCGGACTCTATTGACAGTGTGATCAGCGCTCCACGCTCGGCACAGCTTATATCGGCGACCAGCACCGGAACAGGCAAATCCAGCGATGAATCTGACACGGCGCTGGCCCAGCTCATAAGTATCACTCAGAAGCAGTACCACAACGGCGAGCTGCATGTCAACAGTTCCACGCCCAATGCCAATGATATTATACTTAATGCGGACAGTGCTTCGTTGCTGCCGGAGAAGCGTGAGTCTGGCCAGGCACAGGGTCAACGACCGCAGGACTGCAACGAGTTTGCCGAGCAACTGACCGCACAACTTCAGCGTGAACTGGATGACAAGTTTAATCGCGCCGAATGCCGAAGTCTGGATGGGATTGGTGACATTGGCGAGTTTCTGAGTGGCGGTCGCAGCTCCAAGAAACGTTCCAATGGCGATTTAAGTGCATTGCGTGATGAGCTGCGCGAGCGTCGTCTAATGCTGGCCAATCTATCCACTCAACCGAGTTTGCAGCAGTCGCCCAATTCATCGTCCACTTCATCGCTGTCCTCGCAAACGAGAAGCTTCACCATACATGAGGAGCAGGAGGGTGAGGAGGAGGAGGATGAGGAAAATGAACGCAGCTACACGCTTGGCATCTATGAGCACTGCAAGCTCTCGAAATTCAAATACAAGCGCAATCGCCACTATAATCTCAACCCGGAGACGGCCTATCTCCTAGAGGAAGATGGTGACAGCGATGTGCGGGATGATGAAGACCGTAAGTATACAGTTGTAAGAACCCGAGTGATTAGTGTACATCAGGACTCTGCATACATTGCCACAATTGCCCTGCATGGGGTTTACAGAAGTTTGTCTGCCACATTTGGTTCCTCTAGCTCTTTTAATCTATGAGATCTAAGCACTTAGACGGACGGACAGACAGCCATAGCTATATCTACACAACTGTTGAAGCTGATCAAGAATACCTATACTTAAGACGAGATTTCCCATTTTCCCTTTTACATGCATACGAATACAATATATCCTTATAGTTATTTTTTGAGAAACATACAATATGTAATTCTTTAAAAATTTCAGACATACTTGAGGAAGATGAAGATGCCGAGGTGCTGGAAGCACGTGGCGGCGATCAACTAGGCGAGGGAATGCACGAATACGGACAACGAAGGCGTAACCTTAGCACCATCAAGTCGGTGACATCCAGTGCCTCTAGCTCCACAGAAACTGTGTCGACAACATCGCAAACACAACATCAAGAGCAGTCACTGCAGCAGCGCAACTCCACCGAGTCCCTGGAGCACTCGAATAGCTCAAACACCTCGCTGGATAGTCCCTCTCAGGGTGGTGGCGCCACCACGCATCATCGGTTTTATCACGTGTTCCGTGAGGGTGAACTGGATGCGTTGATTAATCATCATGTGGCAAGTCTGCATATCGTTAGCTCCTACTATGAGCGAGCCAGCTGGTGTATTGTGGCCGAGAAGGTGCAGGTGTGGACGATCTAAGTTAAGAACCTATGAAAAATTAAGAAATTGAATTTGGAAAACCCAATAAGTCTCTGAAGCCCCCAAAGGAATTGTTAAATTTAGTCTTTATTACTAGTCGAGAGAACAAGAAACGCAAAATTCTAGCACTAAACTTAAGTATTCGTAACGACTCTTGCTTAGGGTTGCCAGGCCTGCTCAACGGCAGGGCTGCCGCACTGCATTGAAATTTAATTTCAAGTTAACCGTTTAGTTTTTAAGCGCATATCGACGACGCAAACGAAACAACGCAAATTATTACAAGTATAGTATTGTATCAAATCTATTTACAACGAGTATCATTTTTTAATTTAATTCCGTTTTCTAGATTATTTAATAATTTCATTTGTATATATATTTCCATACTCATAGAATACGTCCATTTGCAACGTGACATTCCAATAAAAAAATTATAAAATTATAGAAAAAATATTAAAGAAGTTCAAGTGAAAATGGCTTTAAGAAATCAAAGTAATAGAAAATGCAAAAACCATATCTAGTCATCTATAATATACCAAAGCTTTATACACGAAAAAACAAAAGAAAAAAATATATAAGCTCTTGAAAAACAAATTGCCATCTATATAGCTACATAAATTCATTAGAATTATGCAAAGAGGAAATCAAACATGTTTTCGAATATCAATAAATGCATTTAAAACGATATTTGCAACACTCAGTAAATTCAATGCATATGAATAAGAAAACGGAACAATTTGCAATACATATGTACATTTTGTTACCTAATTTCAAGCTCTCAACAATAATTGTACAACAATTTCAATAATTTTGTAAGTTTCGTAACTCGAAATTTTATATATTGCACATATTTCTTTAACTGATATAATAAAACCTTACCAAAGAGAAAACGATTCCCAAAAGGCCAACAAACCCAAGTAAGCATAATTCTATGTTGATAATATTTTTTTCACCTAAGGCGATGTTATTTAAAAAATAACGCAAGTTCTCAATAAATATATTGTACATGTGTACATGTGTTTTTTAGATAGCTAAAATAAACTTTATACCGTAAAAATATTAGAAAATGAAGTGTTATAAAAATCGTATTAAAAGGCGACTTCAGAAACTATGAAATCGATTTACAACTACGTATATACGCTCGATATGCTGAATATGTATTTACGAAACGTTAAATATAATTAGTATTATCTAACTTGAGATGAGAAGACGTATTATGTATTTGCACAACCCACACAGAGATTGACACAACTGCAAGAAGTAACATACACTACCAGACAAATTCAATAACTTCATAAAAAATCATTTGTTATGCATAAAAAGGAAACATTAAATAAACTACAACTACCAATACTTACAACTTATATTCTTATCAACTTATTTAAATTTAACGATTCCTTTTATACAATTAATACAGCTTGGCAGTACCATTTGTGCTTGGCAGCACTGTTTCGCCTGCACAATAGTATCGATATACTAAAATATCGAAATCGTCAATGCCACAAATTGTTTCCAGCCCTGGATTTAAAGTTGTTAAAAAATGGGATTAATTTAAGTAACAATTCTCAAAGCAGCTCCTAAATATATTAAGAAAAGAATATTAAATAACTTTGGGTAGGAAAAAAAACGGTAGGCAATGAAAAATAAGATGAACAGCTTTGTAGAATTTCTTTATAGAACTGCTTGTTGTTCAAATCGATGTTAAGTTGAATAAAAACAAATATATATAGCTGTGGTGAACGGGAGTTGTATACCGAAAGCAGCGCAAACATTTAATTGAATTTAACTTGTTTTGTGTGGCTCTCTAATTACAAAACTATCGATAAATATTAGGCATGGCAAACATTCAAAAGGTAACGCAGTGCGTAGGACAGCAAGTTGGCTCGTGACGTCATATTTGCTAGATTTACTGCGGATGCACATTATAAATAACACTGGAAATTAATAAAACTTTTCATAATTTACTTGTTCTACACCATTAATTGTGGATTATTCTTTCCAGCGTTTCAATTACTTACTGTACACAACGCATACACATAGAAATAGTGAAATGTGACGTCATGCGCTCTGAGAGCCAATTGGTCCGCACATTTGCATAACCTCGGTACCTCTCAATCGTTCTTCACTCACGCACACACACACGAAACCGCAGCCATCGTTTTGACAGCTACATTGCAAAACTCTGTAGTTTTTATTAAAAATGCAGTGAAAAAACGTTAAATATTTCTAAAACAATTGCACAATGGCTACACAAAAGCCTGGAGAATGGGCGACAGGTCTGCTAGCAAGATTCGAAGATCAGGTACGTGTTTTACAGCACTTTTAATATGCTGCGTCGCATTGCTTTCCGTAAAGTGAAAAAATGTACCTGCTGCTGGTGTTGTTTTGGTGTGGGTGTTTGTGTAAAGGGGGCCTCGGTCGCTGTGGGGCCGGCGACAGCTTCATGAATGAACTGGCTAGCGGAGTCGTTTGTGACGTACCGAAGCATACATACCCTTGTAGTGCTCTTGAATTAATTTTTCTAATGACGTTCATAAGGTAGGCCAGTTTGTAATCTGAAATTAACTAATGTGCAATATACAATTCTCTTAGATTAGCGTTTGGGAAAGTTGAGCGTAGTAAACAGCGTAAGGGGTGTAACACAGTCAATGGACCTAATATAAAAGTATCATGCGAAATAATCAATGAAATGCGTTTTATCCGCAGCTGCCAAATAAAATCGGAGCCTATGGAACTCAGGCACGCATGAGCCAGGACCAATTGGTGGCATGCCTCATTCACATCTCGCGATACCGCTTCTCTCTGGTCATTTCCGGTTTGACCAAGATGTTGCAGCGCGTCAACGAGGCTGTAAGTAGCTTTAATGGACCTTTAATTGATAATTGAAATATCTAAAAATATGCATCATTAACAGGCACTGCAAAATCGACATGAACCGGAACGATGTTACTTCGAATCCTTGGTCATAATATTGACCACTCTGGAACGTTGTCTGACCAATCAAACCAAGGATACGGCACGCTTCGAGGAGGCCATGAATGTAAAACTCTTGCTTCGCGAAATATCACAATTTGTGGACGTGCAAAGCGACAACAATCCAAATGCAGCCCAATTGAAAGCGCTTGCCTCGAAGGTGCTCTTTGCTCTGTCTCAGAATCACTTCTCTGCTGTATTTAATCGAATCTCGGCGCGCATACAGGAGCTGACATCATGCTCAGAGGAGAATCCCGACTATAACGACATTGAGTTAATACAGCACATTGATATGGACATGATCAAGCTAACCAAGTTGCTGCAAGGTAAGTGTGAACACTAAGATTTTGTTTATAAAACTTATACATGTCTTTTGCAGAAACAATAAATAAATTTCGATCAAAGCGCGCGCCGCCACTTATATTACTTTATTCACTGGAGAAGGCCATATGGAACTGGATTGAATATCACCCACAGGAGTTTCAGGACTTGCAGCGTGGAACAAATCGCGACATATCTACGTAAGCTGTTAAGAATTAAAATAAACCTACGTTTCTAATAGAACACTTTTTCCTTTAGTTGCTGGGAACCCCTTCTGGACTTTGTTGAGTACTTCAAAACGGAAAACAAGAAAAACAAAACCTTAGTCTGGCCACTGCAAATGTTGTTGCTCATATTGAATCCCTCGAGCCTAGAGGCTACCGTTAACGAGCTGCAGCAGTCGGAGAAGGAGAAAGAAAAGGAGAAGGTGCCCTCAAAATCCACACAATCTACGTCACGCGACAAAGACAAAGACTTCTCGGCTAGACAATTCATTGAGAGTATTAAACGTGGACTGGGTCCACATTCTCCATCAAAACAAGTGACGGAATCGTCGGCCATTGCTTGCGTTAAACTTTGCAAAGCGTCTACGTATATCAACATCAATGATTCTAATAATGTGGTCTTCAAATTGGTTCAGTATTTCATCAATGATCTCAAGGCGCTGCTCTTCAATCCGGTGAAGCCATTTTCGCGCGGACAAGGCTACAATTATGCCGACATCGAGCTAATGATTGACTGCTGGGTATCCTGTTTTCGCATCAGTCCGCACAACATTGAGGCCCTCAAGGTTTGCCTTAATTTGTCGTCACCGCAGGCCTACCATTTCGTAATCGTATGTTCGCTGCTGCGGTGAGTAACGACTCAATGAACTCTTTATATATTACTTATACTATTTGCAATAACATTTTATTATTTTATATAATTAGATTGGCGCATATCTACGTAGACTTTCGGCTTCAAAACAAAAATCCGTTCCGCATTGTTAACCAGCCGCGTCTTCCTTGGTGGCCACAGACCGATGTTGTTCATTATCGGTCCGCTGAGCTGCGTGCTCTGTTCACGGATACGCTCAACAAGGCTACACAGGGCTATATAGCTCACACGCCACTCCGTTATATAACTTCACTTACGCTCAAGTCTAAGGACACACAGAAGGGTCTAGCCCGCGCCGAGGAAGGACCCGCTCACAAAATGCTGTTGCTGCTGCTTGTACGGCTTATACACGCTGATCCCACTCTGCTATTGAATGTAATTTAACGCTAATAGCAATCTATATGGGATCTTAAATTCATTTATGTTATTATTGCAGACACAAGGAAAAGTAGCACACGAAGTGCAAAGCTCTACACTGGAGCTTATTAATGGCTTAGTCAGTCTGGTGCATCAAACGACTTTGCCCGATGTGGCACAGGAGGCAATGGAAGCGTTGTTAGCTTTGCATGCGCCTGAAAAAATAGAAGTTTGGAATCCAGAGGCGCCAATCAATACATTCTGGGACGTCAGTTCGCAGGTGCTGTTCTCTATTTCGCAGAAGCTCATTCAGCATCAGATAGCCAACTATACGGATGTGCTGAAGTGGCTGCGTGAAATACTCATTTGCAGGAATACATTCCTGCAGCGACACAAGGATTATGCACATGTTGGCAGCCAAATTGCCATATGCAAACAGGCGCACATTAAAATGGAGGTGGTCTTCTTTATGTACCTATGGAGTGTCGACTTGGATGCGGTGCTGACATCACTCTCGTGCTTTGGCCTGCTCTGTGAGGAGGCTGAGATCTGTTGCAGCTCCGATGAACTAACCGTGGGCTTTATCATGCCCAATTATCACATCTATCAGGAACTGGCCCAGCTCTCCTCATGTGAGTTAACAAATCATAGATAATTGTGAACAATATTTCAAATTTAGAATTATAATTATAGCCGCAACGGACACACGAATCTGCTTCTTTGAGAACAGTCATGGTAATGTGCTCAGTCGCCAAATTTTACAGAAGCGTATTATGACACTGTTGCGTAAGATAGAACACTGTGTTCACGGAGTCCAGCCAGCCTGGGAGGAAACTTTTCGCAATTGGGAGGTGTCTAGTAAGGTACTACAGACATATCCCAAGCTAAAATCCGAAGATGCTCAGGCGGAAATGTTTCATCGTGGCATGGGCAAGCGACGAGCCAGCCATCAAAGCTCTGAACATGATCTAGAAGAACAAATCAACGAGTGGGCCAATATGACCTGGTTTCTTTTAGCACTAGGCGGTGTTTGCCTACAAAAACGAAACAGCAGTCGTCAGATTTTATTGCAACAATCCCAAAACAACTCATCAGTGGCTTCATTGGCACAGGCTTCGCTCTACTCCAGCTCAACCAGCTCTGGACATGGCTCACTGCATCCCAGCACAGTGTCCTTGTCCACCATACCACCAGCACCTCCACAAGATGTCAGCTACTGTCCAGTTACACAGTGCGTATTGTTTCTTAGCTTAATTAATTAAAGCTCAAATATTTTCATGCCGTCCTTACAGATTCATTGGCCAGCTGCTAAGGCTATTAGTCTGCAGCAATGAGAAGATCGGCCTCAATATACAGAGGAACGTCAAGGAGTTGGTAGGAGAGGAAATGTCGACACAACTGTATCCCATACTCTTTGATCAGATCAGGGCCATAGTGGAAAAGTTCTTTGATCAACAGGGTCAGGTCAATGTGAATGTTACGGATATCAACACACAGTTCATCGAGCACACTATCTACATAATGAAATCCATACTGGATCCTAAGGCAAATAAGGATCCTAACAATGATCAGCCATCGCCATCGGAACATTTGGGCGTAACAAGTATTGAGGGCATGATGTTGGGCATTGTCCGCTACGTGCGTCATTTGGACATGAATGTATACGCTATCAGAATCAAGACGAAACTGTGTCAACTAGTGGAGGTAATGATGAAGCGACGGGATGATTTGGCTTTCCGCCAAGAGATGAAATTTCGTAACAAGCTTGTTGAATATTTAACGGACTGGGTGATGGGCACTTCGCATCAAATAGCACCACCGAGCTCAGCAGATGCTTCCATATTGACCAACACTTCACTGATCTTTCGCGATCTCGATCAAGCTTGCATGGAGGCTGTGGCTGCTCTACTGCGTGGACTACCACTGCAACCTGAAGAGTCAGATCGCGGCGACCTCATGGACGCCAAGAGCGCATTGTTTTTGAAATATTTTACGCTCTTTATGAATCTTCTCAGCGATTGTATTGATAGCTCCGAAGCGGAAAAAGAACTCAACAACACACCACTGATGCCACCACGACCACGCATGGCAGCCGGCAAGCTCACAGCTCTTAGAAATGCAACCATACAGGCCATGTCCAATCTGCTCGGCGCCAACATTGATTCTGGCTTAATGCACTCGATTGACCTGGGCTATAATCCGGATTTACAGACACGTGCCGCTTTCATGGAAGTTCTCACTCAAATTCTACAGCAGGGGACAGAGTTTGACACGTTGGCTGAGACGGTTCTGGCCGATCGCTTCGAGCAGCTTGTCCAGCTAGTTACGATGATCAGTGACAAGGGTGAATTGCCCATTGCCATGGCACTAGCTAATGTGGTGACCACTGCGCAAATGGATGAACTGGCTCGCGTTCTCGTCACGCTTTTTGATGCTAAACATTTGCTTTCCCCTCTCCTGTGGAACATGTTTTATCGCGAAGTAGAAGTCTCGGACTGCATGCAAACGCTCTTTCGTGGTAACTCGCTTGGTAGCAAGATAATGGCATTTTGTTTCAAGATCTATGGGGCCAGTTATCTACAAATGCTGCTGGAGCCGCTCATTCGGCCACTACTCGACGATGAGGAGGAGACTTGCTTTGAGGTGGATCCAGCAAGGCTAGAGCCCACCGAAGACATTGAAGAGCATCGCAACAATTTGATCGCCTTAACGCAAAAAGTATTTGATGCCATTATCAATTCCTCGGACCGTTTTCCGCCGCAGTTGCGTTCCATGTGCCATTGCTTATATCAGGTGCTCAGCAAACGCTTCCCAAATCTTCTACAGAACAACATTGGTGCCGTGGGTACGGTCATCTTTCTCCGCTTTATCAATCCGGCCATAGGTAAGTCTCTGATCAAACTTTCGCATCATAATCATTAATATATTTCTTTCTTTCAGTCTCTCCGCAAGAACTGGGAATCGTGGGCAAACAGGTGCCCAGTTCCGCCAAGCGTGGTCTGATGCTTATGTCAAAAATATTGCAGAATATTGCCAATCACGTGGAATTCTCCAAGGAGCAGCATATGCTCTGCTTCAATGACTTTCTGCGTGATCACTTCGAGGCTGGGCGACGCTTCTTTATTCAAATTGCATCCGATTGCGAGACCGTGGATCAAACATCGCACAGCATGAGCTTTATCTCGGATGCGAATGTGCTGGCTCTTCATCGATTGCTATGGACGCATCAAGAGAAGATTGGTGACTATTTGTCAAGCAGTCGCGATCACAAAGCCGTTGGTCGAAGACCCTTTGATAAGATGGCCACACTGTTGGCCTATTTGGGTCCACCGGAGCACAAACCAGTCGACTCACACATGATGTTCAGTTCGTATGCACGGTGGAGCTCAATTGATATGTCTTCTACAAATTTCGAAGAAATTATGGTCAAGCATCAAATGCACGAAAAGGAAGAGTTTAAAACGCTCAAATCCATGAATATTTTCTATCAAGCAGGCACCAGTAAGTCAGGATATCCAGTGTTCTACTACATAGCCAGGCGTTACAAGTGAGTTGCATAATTTAATCATTATAAAACCTATTAATATTGTACTATGTCCTGCAGGATTGGCGAAACCAATGGCGATCTGTTGATTTACCACGTTATACTCACGTTGAAGCCCTTCTGTCACTCGCCCTTCGAAGTAGTCATCGACTTTACACACACCTGCTCCGATAATCGCTTTCGAACGGAGTTTCTGCAAAAGTGGTTTTATGTACTACCCACCGTGGCCTATGACAATGTGCATGCAGTTTACATTTACAACTGCAATTCATGGGTTCGCGAATACACAAAGTTTCACGATCGCATCCTGGCACCGCTTAAGGGCAACCGTAAGTTGATGTTTCTCGAGTCGCCAAACAAGCTAAGCGATTTCATTGATGCCGAGCAGCAGAAGCTGCCGGGCGCCACGCTCTCACTGGATGAGGATCTTAAGGTGTTTAGCAATGCTTTAAAACTAAGTCACAAAGACACCAAAGTGGCCATCAAAGTGGGTCCCACAGCGCTGCAGATTACATCCGCCGAGAAGACCAAAGTATTGGCACATTCCGTACTGCTCAACGATGTTTACTACGCCTCGGAAATTGAGGAGGTTTGTCTGGTTGATGACAACCAGTTCACCCTATCCATAACCAACGAGAGCGGACAGTTAAGCTTTATTCACAACGACTGTGACAACATTGTGCAGGCCATAATACACATACGAAATCGCTGGGAGCTTAGCCAGCCGGATTCGGTTACAGTGCATCAGAAGATACGACCTAAGGATGTGCCAGGCACTCTTCTCAACATGGCACTGCTTAATCTGGGCTCATGTGATCCCAATTTACGTACGGCTGCCTACAATTTGCTATGCGCTTTAACTGCTACATTTGACCTTAAGATAGAGGGACAGTTGCTGGAGACGCAAGGTCTTTGCATACCCTCTAACAACACCATTTTCATCAAGTCCGTCAGCGAGAAGCTTGCTACCAATGAACCGCATCTGACGCTTGAGTTTCTCGAGGAGTCCATTCAAGGCTTCCAGCGCAGCACCATTGAACTGAAGCATTTGTGCTTGGAATACATGACGCCCTGGTTAAAGAATCTAACCAAGTTCTGCAAATCAAATGACGATGCGAAAAAACTGAAGGTCTCACAGATTCTGGACAAGCTCATTTGTCTGACTATCGATCAGAAGGAAATGTATCCCTCAGTACAGGCTAAAATATGGGGCTCAATTGGTCAAATTCCCGAGCTCATTGACATGGTGTTGGATAACTTTCTCCACAAGTCGATTACCTATGGTCTGGGTTCGCCGCAGGTGGAGATTATGGCCGATACGGCTGTGGCACTGGCTTCAGCCAATGTCCAATTGGTTTCGAAGAAGGTTATTACACGTATGTGTCGCGTCATGGACAAGTCATGCACCAATCCCACACAATACTTGGAGCAACACATGATGTGGGATGATATTGCCATACTCGGACGCTATCTGCTTATGTTATCCTTCAATAACTGCTTAGATGTAGCCACATCGGTACCTTATCTCTTCCACACCATCACATTTCTGGTCTGCTCCGGCTCGCTCTCTATGCGCGCCTCAACCCATGGTCTGGTCATCAATATTATACACTCACTGTGCACCTGTACGAATCCCTCGTTTGGGGAGGAAGCTCAGCGAGTCCTGCGCCTTTCACTCGACGAATTCTCGCTGCCCAAATTCTATTTACTTTTTGGCATCAGCAAGGTCAAGTCGGCGGCTGTGACGGCCTTCCGCTCTAGCTGTCGCCACCCGACAGACAAGTGGCTGGGCAATGAGCGGGTCACTCAGCCATTGCCAGCGGATCGTGAACGCCTCTCACTTCCCTCGTTGGAGGTAATCACAGACGCACTTCTTGAAATAATGGAGGCATGTATGCGCGATGTGCCCGACTGCGAGTGGTTGCACACTTGGACTTCGCTGGCGCGCAGTTTTGCCTTCTGTTACAATCCAGCCCTACAGCCTCGAGCTCTGATCGTATATGGATGCATCAGCAAGAGTGTGACAGATCACGAGGTTAAGCAGCTACTGCGTATACTGGTTAAGGCACTGGAGTCCTTTAACGATCTAATTTTAATTGAGGCTTTGGTCATGTGCCTAACACGCATTCAACCACTTCTGCGCCCAGAGTCTCCTATACACCGAGCACTCTTCTGGGTGGCCATCTCGGTGCTGCAGCTGGATGAGATTACACTCTACGGGGCTGGCCTGGCATTGCTTGAGCAGAATCTGCATACGCTCAAGTCACAGGGTTGCTTTGACAAGAAGGAAACCATAGCGGAGGTCATGATGAAGACTCGCGAGAAGCTCGAGTGGCACTTTAAGCAGCTAGATCATGCTGTGGGCCTGTCTTTTCGTAGCAATTTTCACTTTGCTCTGGTGGGACATCTTATTAAGGTAAATCCTTTATGCACCATATGTGGTCCTAGTGTATAGCTACCTGACATTTCAGGGTTTCCGTCATCCCACACCTACTACGGTGTCACGTACGTCCCGTGTACTTACCATGCTGCTCGGTATTATTGCCAAGCCGCTGCATCGTGACAAATTTGAGGTGACGCCAGACAGTGTGGCCTATCTAACAGCTCTCGTGGCAGTTTCCGAGGAGGTTCGCTCCCGCTGTCATGTTAAGCATGCGCTTCCCCGCTGGCCTGCAGATCTCAGCAACAGTAGCATGGACAACGGCGAGCTCCCCAATGGCGTACAGACTGTAAGTACAGAAACAAATATAATATATTGGCCCGAAATAAAGTATTAATTAAATAAAACCTACTATTCAGATTGGCCAACCGTTGTCGCGGCGTCAGAAGAGTTGGGACATTCTGGATCAATCAGCTCTGCAGTTTGCGCGTCATCATAAAGTACCTACACTTCAGGTTTGTTGATTAATTTAAACCCATCAATTCCGTATGCAACTATTCTATTTGACGAAAATTTGTTGTACAAAAGTTGTTATAACCATTTGCTATAGTAACTTTTGACTATCCAGTTGTTATATTAAGACTATATATACATTCTGCCTTTGTAATATCGACTCTATCGAAATCAGCCTTTGCATAACTAATTAATCGTTCAACGACATTTTTTTCTTATCTCTTTTTATGTTTGTTTTGAAAAAAAAAAAATATATATATATATATATACATATATATAAAATATAAAACCGTAACATACATTTATCACAATGTAACTTCTATATACTCTATATACTACTATAATATGCCTGCTGACTCTTACATCTAATTGGTGCTTGTAACTCTCATCAATATATTACTATACTTACATAAATTACTTACGCATGAACATGTCATTTGAGTTTTGTTTGATTTAATTACAAAAAAAAATAAAAAAATACAACTATAACCACTACAACGACAACAACACAACTGTGATATACAATCGTAGAATGCGCGAGTTTTGTTCAAAACTCAACGCTCATTTTCGGTACCAACCACCAAGGATCCGAATAATGCTAGCGGCATCGAAGAACGTCAGGTATTGCCTAACAAAACTCTCTTTCTCTCCTTACTATACCATTGACTAATACCCAATATCATAAGAACCCTAACCCACTAATTAATAAATTTAACTGCTAGGATTTTCTTGTGTATTATATTTCCTTCTTAAGACATTCAAACTGTGCATGGCTCGTTAAAAATTCTCATTAAATTCATTAAAAACTTACTAAATTTACATAGTATTTTTAAAGTAGTCAACGTTTTAAATATTCTTTTATCTTTCAACTCTCTTCATGTCTTGTATTAGCTGATTTGTTGTTAATTAAATTTGACTATAATATATCATAATACGGTTTCCAACAGGAGCGCGGTTCACGTTCTTCGGTGTCAAATGAATCTAATGTTTTGCTTGATCCTGAGGTTCTGCCAGATTTGTCAATACAGGCACTGGTTCTAACTGTACTGGCGACCCTTGTCAAATACTCATCTGATGAGGGCGAAACGCGCGTGCTTTATCAGTATTTGGCCGAGGGATCCGTCGTATTTCCCAAGGTCTTTCCAGTCATGTAAGTTGTACTCTAAATGCTTTACAAAATATCTTTACTATTTAATGTTCTCCTGCCTGCAGTCATTCATTGTTGGATCAAAAGATCAATAATATACTGTCAGTATCACATGACCAAGTTGTACTGAATTCAGTGCAGAGTATTATTCAGAACATGCTGGCAAGCGAGGATCCATCGCAGCAACAACTACATTTCCTGCAAAGCTGCGGATTTGGTGGACTTTGGCGATTTGCTGGACCCTTCACCAAGGTTAGTTTAGTGTATGCGACTAGTTAAATATCTGATTGACTATTAACTATTATTTATTCACTGCAGTACAATATGATGGGTGAATCGTCGGAGCTGTTTGTCAACTGCTTGGAGGCCATGGTGGAAACATGTTTGCCTGGCGATGAATCAGCTCCAGTCCCACCCTCACCGCGTCCCTATAATTTAAGCTCCAGCTTAAGCAGCCTAACGCTTGGCTCACCCACTGATAAAGGTAAGCGAACAATTATTGTAATGTAGTTTAATTAAAGTTCTAATTAGCTGCATAAATAATTGAAATTGCTTTTAGCTTAGAGAGTTAATTAGCAACAATTTTGAAATGATAATTTTGATACACTTGAATTTGATAATCGTTATATTCTCTATTTACTCTTTCTTTATGCAAACACCATTACGTTAATATATAGCATTCTCATCGGAATCATTAGACTTTTATGAAAACTGCTCGGGTAGCGTCACCTCGCTGCGACGCGCCTCACACAGCAAATCACGCGCCAAACATCGATTGAACGAAAGTCCATCACATTAAATGCTCCACCACTGCAATTAATTTCAAACCAATTAAAAATTAAACAAGCTTAGCTAAATTACAAACACACACACAAACGCACACAAATACCGCACATTTGCATTAACATAAACATCGTGTGCAACAGAAACTACTTAATTTACGAGTACGATTAGTAGTTATCTAAGCGCCAACTAACTAAATTGTCACTACACACGACACATTTGACAATTTCTAATTAATATTATTGAGTATGCAAATTGTTATCAACAAAACAAACAAACAAGAATAAGAAAATTCAGAAAAAGTAACTTAAATGCACTTTATTGTATTAGCGAATTGATATTAAAATTCTTGAGAATTGTATTTTATGATACTTATCAGTACCTTGAAGCATTTACAAAAATTTTTTAATAAATTGACTAGCACTTTGTAATGTAGTGTATATGTCGTAATTGTTTGCTTCATATATTTATTCATATCTATTAAGTAGAAACTGCAGTAGAAACCGGCTCATGTTACTAAAAAACTATATAAAGTTGATTGCCAGTTTAGTAACTTTGGCTCCATATTTTATTATGTTCTATATTGTAAATTATACATATATAGAAAAAGTTTAGCGAATCGATTTTCGAAAAATATTAAACTACAAATAACGTACCTAAATAGCTGCATGCGATTTAAACGTCAGTAAAGAACCTGCAAAATAGTACTAATCCAACAAAAAAGAATTTGGTTAAGCAAAATTTTTAGTTTAAAGACGTTTTTTGTTTACAAAAGCTTTAAAGTAGACTAGTTAAAGCAAAAAGTTACAGCGATATTTTATATACGATTATATAATACATAGCATACAAATATATATTTTGAGTACTTAAACAGCATACGAAATTCCAAAAACGTAGATAATAGAATTTTTGATATGATCAGATTAATGGCCCCAATAGACAAGCTCACTTTTTCCATTTTTCAGCTTCATATTCTACCGATCCCTGTTCGAATGTCTAATTCTATGCTTATTATTTTTGCATAATTTATGTATATGTTTATGCCTCTTCTATCTTATTTTCAGCTGCATGAATAACAACAACAAACCCACGCACTAGACGTACCACACGAATCGCAAAAGTTATGCGTTTTTTTAATCTGTTTAAAAAATGTTTCTGAAACAAAAACCAAAACCACAAAATGTACAAAACGATTAATGTAAAGAAAACAATGCATATGTATGATTATATGAATATGTATATAAAGCAGAGCGCAACAGCTGGTTAAATGCAAGAAACCCCACGAAAATTACAAATAGGAAAAGATAATATATATATACATACATACTATATTTTATCAGAGATACGACAAACAGGAAAACAATTTTAAAACAATTATCGATTCGATGGAGTTTTTATTAATACGAGTGTATATTTATGTAGTTTTAATAATAAGCACGTAAACCTACTCACACCAGTTCCTGAGATGACCACGGCCAAGACTGGGCGTAACGGCACCATTTGTTCCAGAGTTGATTATACGATAACGACAAAAACAACAACAACCAGAAGCTTTAATTCATTTGTATTAAATGAGAATCTCCCGCTCCAACAAACAAATTTGTAAATAATGGCATTTATTTTTTTTTTTTATTTGTAAGCTCATCTACCATACAAACGTTTACCTAATTTATTTCATGGACATTCTTATATTATTACAATTTTTTTTCTTATTAATACAATTGTCAAACACCAAAACCACTTTACAATTAAGCAACAAAACGAAGTCCGCTTTAAATGCAAATTAGCTTTAATTGAAAAAAAATTTAAAAATCGCAAATCGAAATAGTTTAAGCGAATCGAACGTTATAATTACATTTGTACATCTTATTGAACTGTTTAGTAAAATGATAAAGCGCAACAATTATGTCCGTTATCTTCCTTTCCTTATAAGTCAAACTAGCACAAAAATTTACTTAATTAATAACGAACGCAACTAATAAATTTTAAATCAAACGAGTCTTTAATGAAAACTACTTAATATTCGAATATGTATGTATAACAAAAGAATTTGAGAATTGTTACTTTCGCATATAAGTATGTATTTGTGCTTTATATGTATGTGTTACTATATGTGTATGTAGTTCAAATCGAAATTTATGTGTTTTATTTTACAAAACTACGGAACAAAAACTTTTGCACACATATGCATCTAACCAATGATATTTATGAAATCAATGTTCATGTTTCAAATCTCTAGTATCAATGTACAACTTACTATGTCAAGCTAATTAATTTACTCTCAATAAAATGTTAAAACAAATATAAAAAAAAAAGTGTGATATTTGAATTGAAATTTATAGTTGAGACAACGATTTTGAAAAATGCATCAACTTGAATAAAAAAATGATCGTACAGAGATTTATTTAATGATATAAAAGCGATAATGCAATGATCAGTATAAGATCCAAACAAAGTATTGACACCCATATATCAAGTTGAATACAAAATCTTAATCTACCCTTGGAATCTAATTTTGGGTTCTTTTTAAATGCAAATATTTGCGCTGTATCCAAGAACGATTGCCAAGTAAACCCATTTCAAGTATTTGTGAAAGATTGAAAACCTCCCCCACGACGAAGCGGAATCAGTACCATCATAAAGTACTGCTGATGTTGTTGTCTTTGTGTTAACTTCTCGATTTCATGCATACGATTAAGCAACCCTCGGTCGAGCTGAGGACGAGCACACACTCACCCTCAGCGCTAAGGATAAGGCTAAGACTGAGCCTGAACCAAGCAGGTGAATTTTGTCAATGGGCTCAAATCCCAGTTGCAATCGCAAACGCGCCAATCGAGCAAGTGCCACAGCTGACCGACCGGGCCGAATCTCGTAAACCCAATCCCAATACTTGTGGGAATGCTTGAAGTAAACTTTCTCACGATGCGACGCCAACGGCACACCGGCTGGCAAGTGGCTGGCACTGGTACTGGTACGGGTGGTGGTTGCTTTGTCGAGCCCGACCCGTTCTCGTACGTAAGTGTAACGCAATGTCGCACCAAAGAGGAAATGAGGTCTCGATCTGGCTATGTTGCCTGCGACAACGACAATGCGCCAAAGGGAAGAGCGCAAAAAAACACAGACATACACATTTAGAAGAAGCAAACAAAAAACCAACAATGCCGAAAGTGAGGGTAGCAAAAGGGAACGGGAATGGCACGCATGGGGCACGGATGCAAGAGTGTGCGCAGCACAGACACACAGCCAGGTCGAGGTCATGTCGTTGTCGTTGACTGAGTTAAGCGTTGCACGCAGCCAGCCTCGTGTGTGTGTGTATGTGTGTGTGTGCGTGTGGTGCTCGGCTGCTGCCGATGGTGGTGGTTGCTCTGCTTCTTCGGGCTTTGTGTCTGTGGCTCATGCTGATGCTCTTGCTCTTGTTTTTGCCTCTGTTCCTGTTGTGCAGGCGCACGGCTACGGCACGAGAGAAAGAGAGAGCAACGCATCGCTCTCGCAGAGGCACTGAGAACTCAATTGCACTGAGAAAAATGTTAAATAACTTTCGAAAAGACACTTCAGAATACTTGCCTCTATGTAAGCTTGTATTTGTCTAAATATATAAATTTATAGAATATTTTTATTTTACAATAATATTTTTATGTAATATTTATAAAAAACGTTACAATAAAATTAGTTGCAAATTTTATAATATTTAAATGTGCACTTTTAGTTTAAGCTTCTGTCAGTGTAATTGAAAAGTCTTCCGCTCTTGTGCTATAAACCTAATACCCTATACATAAAGGGAATATACAAAACAGAGTTTTTAGGTGGAGTTATTAATGCTGAACTATAAGTACTCTCAAGCTTTTAGTAATTCGATATAGCGACCTACGAGATAGTAAATATAAACCTTGCGAACACGACACACTTTCAACAACAGATAAAGAGAGGTTTATGATCTAAAGATAATGAATAAGAGAAATACCAAATTATACAATCTAAATTGATAAAAAAATGCGTTTGTCTTTTACAAGACTTAAGTGTTTCACCAAAAAAAAAAAAAAACATTACATTCCAAACAGGGTATCTCATAGTTTGGCATTCGTACACATCATCTTGCTAATGTTGCACACGTGCAGTGTCGAGTGAATCTTGCCACAAGCAGAGAGCCAGCCATAGGCACACACACGCACAACGACATGATTGATGATCGTCTCGATCCGATTCGATGCGATCCGTTACTCTCTGCTCGGATCGTCTTGAGCGTTGCGTGGTAGCAGTTAGGGGAGGATTTTGCAAGTGTACGCGCCGCCGACGCTGCTGCAGCTACAAAAAGGATCAGTTTACCTTGCGGCAAGATCATTTCTTAAGCGACTACCGTTCGGTGAACAGCAGCAAGTGCCCGTTTCGGAGCAGTATTTGGCCAACTTGAAGAAAAACTACTTGCAACAACTCACAACAAAACAGACACTCACAGCCAGTCAAATTAGTACAATGGCCGTGGAGGGTCAAAGATTTATGACCAAGACTCAGCACTACCGCAAGGTCACCAAACCGTTGCTGGAGCGAAAGCGACGTGCGCGCATGAATCTGTACTTGGACGAGCTGAAAGATCTCATTGTGGATACAATGGACGCACAGGGTGAACAGGTCAGCAAGCTGGAGAAGGCCGACATACTGGAGCTGACGGTCAACTATCTGAAGTCGCAACAGCAGCAACGCATGGCTTGTGGCAATGGTGGTAATGGTGTCAACGCTCCAACCACACCCACAGCCACTCCCACATCTCCACCAGCAACCCCATTGAACTTCGATAAATTTCGAGCTGGCTACACACAAGCTGCCTACGAGGTTTCGCATATCTTCTCCACGGTGCCTGGCTTGGATCTTCAGTTTGGCACTCATCTAATGAAGCAACTGGGACATCAGCTGAAGGATATGAAGCAGCAGTTGAACAGTCCCGTGCCCAGCGAAGAAGCCACTGAACCAGTCAACCTGGCTGATTGTAAGCAGCAACGTGCCACATCCCCTAATGAGGACCTGGAGAAGGGCGAGGATGTCTGGCGACCCTGGTGAAACCTCGTGTTTAACCAATACAATAGCTTTATTATCATGGCACATTGAGAGCTTTATTACTCTGGTTTTAGTTTTATAAGTCTTGACCAAGTTTTCCAAGGATTACTCCAAACATTTGCCTCATTTTTATAACACATATATAGACTTAAGATATGATGTGATGTTCCTGTGATAGTTTTTAAGTGAGTTTTTTGTATTTGATCTCCAATAGCAAATAATACGATAGTTATTTAAGTAATTTAATTAATTTTGATATTATAACATTCAGCTTCCCACTGAGCTTCCACTTAGTTTTAAATATTGAACGCTTTAAAATAAATATTTTATATACAAATATATATCATTTAAATATATTTCTAATTTGATACCCAATTAAACAATACAATTTTTAACATAGACGTAAAAGTACACCGAATAAATTCTTTACATGAGGTTATACCATAAATAAATGAGTTTTTTCATAATTTAAAGAAAAATGGTATGTTGGGGATGATGATGGTAGGCCGCGAATTTAAATTGCGAAAAAATGGTCAGTAATTTAATTTCCGATCAATGCTTGCGTCGGATATTTATCTAAGCAAAAATTTTATTAATTTATTAAAAAAAATTATATAATAACTTTAAAAAAGTTAATTAAAGACAGTGATGGATATTTTTAATTCAAAAATAATACATTACATTAAAGCAAATACCAAGACATTCCAAGATTCTCTTAATTTATTAATATCTATTATAGCTAGATCCATACAGCACCTATAAAAAGCAACAAGTTTATGTTACCCTTAACAGAGAGTTGAATTTATGAATACCTCTATTTTTAAACATTTTTACTATACAAAGAGGTAAATCGGACAAGACATTCAGCGACAAATTTAAAATATATATATTTATATATATATATGTGTTTTTTTCTTTTACTTATTAAAAATGTCGATAATTTAGCTTTAGTATTTTAAAAAAAATACTGGAAATTTATGAACCAAAAAGCACACATCCCCATTTAAATACTTTTACTTTAATATTAATTAAAAATCACTCCAAGATCCAACACCACCTCACACTTCATAAACCAAATTCCATAGCCCACTTACAGGACACTGGAACGCGCACGACTTACAATCAAGAGTCGGAAGTGTGTCCACCGTGCGCCACTCGCGAGTAACGAGCAGCAAGGAGCAAGGAATGAGGTACGAGCATCGAACAGCATCGCTTGGCCCCTGGCCGACCTCGACTTACTTACAAAAAGGTCTACAGGGGCCAGGAGCAGGGGGACAGAGCCTAAAAGGCAACGGGAACACACACATTAAGCACACTCGACGCACACGAGCAATTTTCCCACAGGATCATAACTGGCACAAAGCCAGCCAACAAGTGCAGGAAGAGCCAGGAGAAACGGAATACCAATAAACGAAAACAGGAAGTGCTTCTCGCTGCTGCTGCTCCGCCTAAGTGAAACGCCCCAGCTGAAATATGCTGTTGCTTGTGGCAATGTCGTTCCCACGCCAATGGGCACAAATGAGATGGCAAGATGAGTGTGCAGTTCAGTTCATTATCCTTTCGCTCGCCCATACGAGCATTCTTAGGCAAATCATAATACAAATCTAGAAATGGCAGCTGCGCCACAAAACTGCAAAAATACAAAATTCCCATGGTTTCGGGCAGCGCTACGTTGCTCATTGAGCAGGTGAGCCCAGAATATTGGTGTGAGAAACCAAGGAGGAAAGTGTTTCCCACGATACTGGCACACACACACACACGCACACAAAGGTAACGCTCCTGTGATCCTGCTCCCTGCAATGCTGATGATAAGGGTGCCACAATAAGAAAGCGAACCAACAATAAGAAACAGCGGAAGGGTCGAGGCAACGTACTCAAGCAACCCTCATGCCAGCACACTCGTCACAAAATGCCAGCACAGTTGAACCCGAAGCCGAGCCCAAGACCGAAGAACAGAAATATACGAGGGATCATTTGGGGGATGTTTTTTTCGACTGGTTTCCTATAAAAGGCATCGGCCAGTCGAACAGTCCACACACAACGTCTTACACACTCAGAGCAGCAACAGCTCAGCAAAGCAAATACCAAATACCAAAAATATCCATACAAAATGTCCTCAATGCAAATATCGGAAATGTCGAAGACGTATCAGTACCGCAAGGTGATGAAGCCGCTGCTGGAACGCAAACGGCGTGCACGCATCAACAAGTGCCTAGATGAGCTAAAGGATCTGATGGTGGCCACGCTGGAGTCGGAGGGCGAGCATGTTACACGCCTGGAGAAGGCCGACATACTCGAGCTGACCGTCACCCACCTGCAGAAGATGAAGCAGCAGCGCAAACACAAACGCGCCAATGGTGGATCCGAGACACTGACACCCGCTGAGGGATTCCGTTCTGGCTACATCCACGCCGTCAATGAGGTCTCCCGTTCGCTGTCCCAACTGCCCGGCATGAACGTCAGCCTGGGCACACAACTGATGACACATTTGGGACAACGACTGAATCAACTGCAGCCTGCAGTGAAGGAGGTGCTGCCAGTGACATCGCCGCTCTCCGTGCACATTGCCAGCCGTGATGCCTACTCAGTGCCCATTTCACCCATCTCCAGTTTCGCTGGCAGCCCCAATTCCAGTGTGGTCAGTGAACACCTGGGCAGCGCCTCCCTCTTGACCACTTGCTCCAGCAGCCTCAGCATCGATGTTGGCAAAATGGATGAGGTCGACAGCGAGGATGAGGAGAATGTCTGGAGGCCATGGTAGAACCACAGCACAAGCAGAACGATAGAAAGAGAGAGTTATGAATTACAAAAGTCTTCCAAGTCAATGGGCCAATTGCCGGGCACCATTGACTCCCAATTAGTCTTAAGTTTATATAAGAAAGAGAGAGAGAGAGAAAGAAAAGCTTTAATCGAGGAGTTCATGTGATAACTAAATATATATTAAAGAATTAAATTATATAGCAAAAATTGAAATTAAACAATTCTTTTCATTACTTTACTTGAAAGTTTGTTTCCGACAAACTTTAGATCTAAGTAAGACCAGTTACTCAACTGTCCAATTGGTCAAACAGCTTCTGAGAATATGAGTCCAGGTACAAATACAAATAGGTTTCCATAGCGGAAGTGCCGCGGTCTAACCATAGCCTCAACTGCTGCTACATTTTATTGAACCCTCTGAGTCAATTCGTTGTAATTTTCTGCCTCTTTCTTATTGTTACGAATGCTGGCCAGAACAAACAAAAAAAAGAAGAAGATGAAATCTCGTAACAAAAGAAAGCGAAAACAATGCCAAGGCCGGAGAAGACAACCGACAAAAGCATAAAAAAAAGTAAATAAAATGAAATGAAAATAAAACGATGTCCATCACGAGACTACCGACGCATCGCATCGGCCACATGGGGCACCCTTTGAACACGTGTGCACACAATAAGACTCGACCCAGAGAAATAAAAAATTAGAGACTTATCTTTTGGCGTGTCTAATCGAGTTACGACAATGTCGCTCAGCCTTAGGCCCAATCTTGTAAAGAAAGCCGAGACGAGACGAGACTAGACGAAACGAGCCGAGCCGATCCAAGCCGAGTCGAGCTAAACAAAGGGCAGAAAAGGGATCAAGTCATTCCATTCTCAAAGCCATCTTTTTTAGCCACTCAGCTAGAAAATCATGTGCACAATGGTCAAGGCAAGACACATACATACACACAGATACACAGACACACATAATTGCTTGGGCTGTCTGTCTGACATTCAGGTAAAGATTCGAGTTAAGTAAATGATTGCCTTGCCCTGGGGCAATCTACAACTTGGTCCCAAACAGGATATCACATTTTGGCTGACCCGCATCATTTGCTTATCTGTTGCTGCTGCTGCTGTAGTTGTTGTTGTTGTCGTTGTTGTTGCCCCAAGACCAGTAGCCTCGACGCCTGAGCTGTTAACAATCAATGAAGTTTAAGACAGCAACATAAAATAGTCAAGACAACATGGAAATTATGGGGGCAACTCGAGGGATGCATAACTCTGACCTTGATTAAGATTAACAATCTAGTGTTTTAAAACTCAAGACACTTTTAAAATCTTTCACTGAGGGTTAGGGTAAAAACTAACTACTATATTAATTTTAGTATAGCCTTTTCCAATTGAATCTTATACATAAACGATGCTTAACTAAAATTTAACTTATACATCAATTGTAATTGATCGTGCAGTCAATTTTTTATTTTATTTTACATTTGCTAAAAATTAAATTTTAATAATTTAATCATTAACTCTGTACCTTACTTGTAGCAGAAACTCATTAAGAAAATGCATATTTCTAATAGAAAATAAAAAACTTGTGCAAATTTGCATATTGTACAATATGAAAACCGTGAAAAATCACAACTCAGTGCTGATCCTCATCCATCCCTAGGCAGCATAATTGTGGCACGACAGCAACAACAACAACAACAACAACAAAGACAACACCCAGAGACGACAATAAGCAGAATATGACAAAGAGGCAATGGCAACGGCAAAAGGAAATGCTGGCACCAACAAAAGATACTTAATCTTAAAGGTAAACCCGATGAATGATGAACGAATGTGTTGCAACGTAACCGAAACCGAATCCCAAAACCCGAAACGCTCAAGATCTGCAACGATCGAGCTCGAACTGAAACTCCAACTCAAACTCGAGCTCTCGAACGCAAGCCCAAGTCATTAAAAATCTACAATACACAAACTGCATACGAATCACTTGAAGGGTCCCAGCACGCGCACACACAAATAGACAGGCAGACAGACAGACAGACGGACAGACGGACAGACAGACAGACGGACAGACAGACGGCGGGGCTGAGGGATGGAGGGCTGAGGAATTGTGGTACAAAGAAATATCAGAAGCGAAGATCGTGAGAAAATGGTTTGGAACGTGGTTCTCACACGATCGACACACCTGCCCTTTTTTATATGTAAGCGTTTGTCTGTGTACAAGCATGTATGTGTGTCTGCGTGTGTGTGTGTGTGTGTATCCCTGTTGTACGTTTTTCTGTATTCAAGATACAAGACCACTTACGGGCAAGATCACGAGCGAGGAGGAACGAGGAGGCGACTTGCAGCGACTTGAAAGAGCAAAAGCAGCGTGCGGTAAGTGTGCGGCAACTTCGACGTCAGCGTCGACTGCGACTGCGACTGCGAAGTCGTCGCATTGGCCAACATTGTAATGACTGTGGACACACGATCGTTAAGACCAAAACGTAAGCCCAAATATATAAAAAGGGGTCGGGGCAGTGGCCGGGGCAGGGGCATCACAAGAGGAGGCCTGTGGCGCGGCGCATGCGCGAAGCGACTCGCAGCTCGCAGCTCGAAGTCTCAGCGTTTTGTCGAACGAACTCAATTTAGTTTGTTTATGGTCAGAGTGTGAGAGAGAGAGAGAGAGCTGAGAATATGTACTTGTGTGTGTGTGTGTGTGAGCCACACTTATATGGTGTGCTATTGACTCTGTAATATCTTTAATATGGGATGTAGTTACACTGCATTGGCACACGCGCACGTTGCCACTGGACAAGCTGCCCCAGAGCTCTTTGCCTGTGTGGCAGAGATGCTGGCACGAGTTGCCGTCTTGCAGCTCAACATACACACACACACACATACCACACTGCACACCACTCCCCAACCTCATCTCAATCCACCAGCAATCGCCTGCTCATCTCAATGATGCCTGGCCCCATGGCCAACCGCCCGCTCCATAGCTTTAGTTGCCCGGGTATTTTTTTATTTTATTTTCTTTATTATTATTATTTTTTGTTGTTTCTTCTTCTTTTTTTTTTATTAAGTGGTGGTCTTGCGCTTACTTTAATATGGCTGCATTAAATTTTGCGGCGTGTGTGTGTTATGACTGCAGTAGGTGGCACAGCCTGGCCCCGGGGCAGCATCAACTCCAGTTGCTTGAGTGAATGTGAATGCGAATGCGAATCTGAATCTGAATCTGAGTATGAATCGCAATCTCAATGTGAATGGAATGGAATGGCGTTGGTGTGGGGCCAACACTCAGAGGTCACGTGATGTGCCACACTGTACTGTACTTTACTCCATTTTCTTAGAGACATCTTTAATTTGCTTTGCCATAAGGCGCTTATGAACCGTTCAAGTCGCTCAAATCAAAACCGTTAGCGAATGTCCCATATAACATAATACCATTGTCATCATTGTCAGCTTTTTATATCACATTGTTGCACTGTCAAGGTCTCGCACCTGTAAAATGAAGACGATTAATTCGCTTTGCAAATAATTGAAGACAGTTTAACAGAAATACTAAAAACTTTTATAGACATTTTTTTATGACATGCTCAATCAATATTTGTACATTGAGAAACATAAAAATTTATTTATATTGTTATCTAGTTTTTGTTGAACAAAATACTTTAATCCTTTGACATAATCATTAATAATCATTAAAAATGCATTGCTTTATGTTGAAATCCTTAAAAAATCGAAAGATTAAACAACTCAAGTTCTTTAATGATTGTCTTGCAATCTAAGTTTACTTTATTTGTTTGCTGTTTTTTGGCCAAAATAAAAAAGAAGCGCTAAAAATAAATATAAAATATAATATGTATCTATGTGAGTGTGTGTGTAAGTGTGTATAAATAGCTTGTGCAGGTCGCTGTGCCAATGTTACGTGACTAATCACATTTGGCAAAGATTAGCAGCAATCAGCATCAGTGGAGAGTAGGGTAGATAGTCATCATCATAGTTGTCCACACCAGACACAAAAGCGTTCAATTTGAAGTTCCGTAACCAAACCGCAAACTCACACACATTCAATATGACCAATACAGATATCACGTATACGACTCATATACCTCGATCATACCAATACCGATACATGACGAAGTTTTAAGTGGCTGGTCTGGTCGCGGTCGCGGACCTTAATTTGCGATGTCTGGAGGTCTGACCGTTTGTCTGACAACGGCCCCGGCGCATGTGCCAAACGGTCAAGCGCAGTTAAAGCTGTCAAAGCAACAACAACAACAACAACAACAATAGCAACAACAATGCGAGCCATTGACAGGCGAGTCGAGCGGTTCTCACACTCAAAAAACTTGTAATAAATGACGTTTCCTAGAATTTAGTTGCTGCTTTTTTATTCATGTCGAGTATGTCTATATACAATTCATATATATATATGTATTTTTTTTTTTTATTATTTAATTGCCGCAGCGCCAGCGCAAAAGGCTCCGCAGTTGAATCAGAGAACAGAGAACAAGCCGTCATTTAATGAGGCCAACTGGAGAGACCCCGAGAGTGTGGGAAAATATTTAGCGACTTCCGGTTGAGGTTTTTGATTTGGATTTCTATGGAGCCCATTATAATTATTATTTTGTCGCCTCCGGAAGGGTTGCATTAATGATTGTGCTTATCGCTGGACTCGATGACGCAGACAGGCGTCTGATGAAATTCAATCTCTGGCTGAAACTTGAGCTGGTCAAAAGTAAAAAAATACAACTTTTTTTGGGTCTTATTTTTTTTTTATTATTTTTTATACAAAATTTATGAACTTTTCTCTGGGTACTTGAGGCTTAGCCGCACTCTTTAGCCAATTTGTAGGCTCTAGCAGAGTGGGCACAGTTCCCTTCTTGGCCAGATTGTAGACTCTAGCATAGATTCGCTAGCGCGCGCGGCTTCCAATCCAGCGCGGATGTGTGGACAGCTGTCCTGGTTTGTGAGTAAGTTGTCAATGCCTTTCGCTTCAAGGCTGCCGCCTGCATTGCCTTCACCAGGGACGCCACATGGAACCAGAGCTGGTGCTGGCTTCGCTTGGCGCTGGACTGCAGCTACCGCTGGCACTGCCGCATTCCGAAGGCGGTGGTGTCACTAGCACTGGACTCGGACTGCTGCTGCCGCTGCTGCTGCTCAGCTCATCGGATGTCTGCATTGGCACGGTGACGCCAATGGGCATGGTGGGAACCACCACTTGCAAGTAGTTCAAGCGATGGCCCAAGTGACTCATTAGCTGAGTGCCGAGATCCACAGTGACGCCGGGCACCGCTGCCAATGTTTTGGACACCTCATTCGCTGCATGCACGTAGCCGGCACGAAAGCTCTCCGCAATGCTCAGCTTGGAGTCGGCACTGGCATTTGGGCTGCTTCCCAGGCGTAGTTGTTTTTGGGCGCGCAGCTTCTTCATGTGCTCCACGGTCAGCTCGAGAATGTCGGCCTTCTCCAGGCGCGTGATGTGCTCCCCCTCCTGGGTCAGGCACTCCACCATGATGTCTTTCAGCTCGTCCAGGCACTTGTTGATGCGGGCACGACGCTTACGCTCCAGCATGGGCTTCATTACCTTACGGTATTGATAGGTCTTGGACATTTCCATTTCTAGTACCATAGTTTACTTGACGATATTACGCGTAATCCACAGTTTATTTGTAGTCGCTCTTTCTGTTCTCTCTTTCGCTCTCTGTCTCTTGTGTTGTCTCTGCGATGTTGACGCTGCAAAGTTGTAGCTTTGAATGATTCAGCTCGCTGTTCTCGTCGTGCTTTTTATAGGCTCGGCCTCAACTGCGCTGCGACTGCGAGTGCGAGTGCGCGTGCGAGCGAGACGCGCATTTTGCCTCGTGCGCGAACTAAGTTTCATTTATCCTTCTCCCTCTGGCCTGCAGCAGCTGTTGTTGTCGTTGTTGTCGTTGTTGTTGCTGGCTTCTGTTTACGTATGCGCTGTGTGTGCTCTCTCTCTCTCTCTCTCTCTGTCGCTCTGCCGCTCTCTCCAACTCGCCGTGCTTGTTTGAGGGCAATAAAATGACTTGAGCTGCGGCTGCGCCTCTATCTTGTTTGTGTGTATGTATCACACGCGCGTGCATGTGTATGTGTATGTGCGACTGTGTATGTGTGCGGTTGTGTGTGTTGTGATTGTTATACCGTGGGAAACTGTTTCGCAGCCGATTTCCACGACGACGGCTGACTGCCTGCCTGGCCTGACTTCTTCTGATTGTGCATGCTTGGGGTCTTTGGTCTGTCTGTCTGTCCGTCTGTCTGTCCGTCCGTTCGTCTGTCTGTCTGTCCGTCTGCCCGCCTTAAGAGCTCTGACTGTGGCTGAGCGGCAGCCAAGCGAGCACATGCCTTCCATCCATAACAAGATGTTTGCATTTCAATTCATTTGTATGTGGCCGGGTATTTGGACTCGGTCTGACTCGGTTCGTCTTGGCTTCAGTTTGCCATGTGCCTTTTGCCTTCGCCTTCACCCTTGCAGTAGCTTATGGCACGCTGATAATTGTGGAATCGTCATCGCACAGCATTTTTGTTGTCTTCCATCTCTGTCTATCTGTCCGTCTGTCTGTCTGTCTGTCCGTCTGTTTAGCTTTTGTTTTTGTTTTTGGTTGTATGTATTTTTTTAACGCTTTATGGATCATTGATTGGGATCGTGGGCTTCGTGGGCCAAGCATTACGCTTTTCGTTTACATGATTATTCTTGATTGCCCATTGCGACCACTGCGACCACTTGGCTTTGGGATCTGTCGGTGGTTTTTTTTTCTTCTCTTGCTTTTCAGTTTGGGTTGATGTATGTATGTTCATATATATGGCTTATGCCTCGAATACTACCACTTCTACCATTTGTAGACAATTACCGGCTTGACTGGGCAAAAGGCAAAGTATTTTTATGCGACGTGTGCGCGAAAGTCAGTTACGAGTTGTTGTTATTGCTATTGTTGTTTTGTTATTGCAATTGTCGTTGTTGTTGTTGTTGTTGTTGTTAGCACACGCTATAAATGTTGTTGTTATGACTCTATGTCTCGCGTAGTTGTTGCAGCTTTTGTCACGTCACAAATGATTTGGATTTTTAGCACATATGTATTTATATTTAGCACGGCTTCAATCTGTGATGTGATTCATCTATTCGCACCATAATTATCGCAGTTTCAACTATGTATTTATTTATAGCAATCTTTGACACACTCAGCTCGAATTTCACAACACTTAATTAGAAGTGGCGAACCGACGAAATCACATTGAATATGACAACACAAGAGGCGACAACAGCAACAACAACAGCAACACTAACAGCAACAATTAACGGGGCACAAGACAAATTAAGTTGGCGTTTTGTACGCATTTCAAATGAGCTACAGTTAACAAACGTTAACAACCTCATCTTCAGTTTTGTCTGTCTTTGTATGCCATTGTTGTTGTTGTTGCTCACATTTGGACCGTTAAATGAGGAACGCGCGCGAGGCTGTCAAAAAGCTGCCTGCTCCGGAAATGGCTAATTGGATTGAAAGTGACGTGTGGAGAGTGAAAAGTGTCTGATTGTTAGTGTTGTAAAACATCAATTATGCTTATACTCGTAAATAGGGGTCGCAAATGGAATCCATTTCATGAGGGTTGCCTTCGCTTGAAATTAATATTAGATCAGGCATGTGCTAAATTGATATACTTACTGAGGACCCACTGAAGATAATATGAATGTGTTTAATCATATATGGAATTCTTTTATTTCAACATTAAATAGTTTTTTAAATATTCATAAGGATTGCATAGCCCCATCTAAGAGCTATTTAATAACATTCCAATAATAAAAAATATTAGTGCTAATTTAAAGAAAAGTCTTATTTTAAAGTTTTTAAATCGGTTTCTTAATTCATAAAAACGCGAATATTTTCTTGAACCAATTTAGGTCGTATTGGCATTCACAATACTTTAAAATTATCTTAATTAACTGTTAAATTCTGTCAGGGATAAGAGTAGTTCCAATTGGAAATTTAAAATCCACTGTTTTCTAGAGTTTATGAAAAGTATTTGTTTACTTATGATTGTAATTATAGTAAACAAAGCACGAATGTTGCAGCTGAAAATCAAATTTCAGCTTAAGACTCTAGGGATCTTAAGTCTAAAGTATCTCCGTAGCTCTAGGGTCTAATGGGATTATATATGACTCATACGTACTGTGAGCATATGCAATTTCGCAATATGTGTAGCTCATTCCTTAATGTCGCACAAGACCAACTTAAATACACACTCAGTCACACACACGCACACACTCACAACACATACATTAGTTCTCGGCTCAGGCACAACGAAGACCTCATTTCACCCATTTTAGTCGATTTTTCTATGTTCTTTTTTTTCTCTTTTTCATTTTTGTAAAACAATTTTTATTTTTTTATCGATGGCATACGCACGCGCGAATTTTAGTGCTCCCGCTGCGACGGCGACCAACATTGGGCCAACAACAACAGCAACAACAACAGCACGAGAGCGTGCACAGGCACAGGCCCAAGCCCAGAGACCAAGTCGAGCAGCAACAACGGCAACAACAACTATAGCGTGTTGTTGAATTAATTTATATCCAACAGTGCGCTTTCAACTTTATTGCGCCGCGAAAAGCAGCCAGAGCAGAGCAGAGCCCCGAAGCCCGAGACAGAGACAGAGACAGAGACAGCCCCCCTGGAGGCCCCCTCCCTCCCTGCACAGCAACCCACACAGAGACAGCGATGGCAGCCCATCCATACCGACAAAAGGCACAGCGGAGCACGGGCACGGGCATAGGCACTGGCACACACAGATACTCGACAAGGCACACACACATGCGCAGTGCCAGACCGTGGGAAACAAACTCGTGCCAGTCGTTTCATTGCTGTCAAATAATATCTTGATGGGGATCAACTTGAAAAGATTGGTTGGGGCTGGCTCGTTGCCGCTGCTGTTGCCCCCATCTCGTTGTTGTTGTTGTTGTTGTTACTGTAGATGTTGTTGTTGCTCTTGTTGTTGTTGCTGTTGTTGCTGTTGCTGTTGCTTTTGCTGTTTGGCGAGTCGTTGCTGGCCGCTGTTTAGGATGCGGTCGACGCTTTTGTTTTTTTCTCTTTTATTTTTTGTTGTTGTTGGTCTCTTTTTTTTAGTGTTTTTAATACTTTACACATTTGTTCGTCATACCCCAACCGTTGAGTGTCTTGCTGCCTGCAAACATATACATATATATGTGTATATAGTTATAGCCATGGTCGTAGCTTGGCTTTAAAAACCAGTTTGCCATCCGCCAAAGCGAGGCTGCGTCTACATCTACGGCTGCTGGATGCCAGCACATACTCGTACTCGCTAAGATCACATAAAAGACCCGGCACGCCCCACATACCGCCCCACTGTCCGCAGTGGCCACAGTTTGGTCTCAACTTTCGGTCAGCTCATTCGTGAATGGTGGCTCGCTTTTATGATGCACTGTTTGTGTTGTGCACACCACATGCGAGCACTTGGCACGTTGCCCATTATCTTTGAGTCCGCTGGAGGCAAAAGTTTCTCAAGTGCACATATCATATTACCACCAGGACGGAGACAAGTAAAGGCTTACAGCAACTGCACCCCCAGCTGAAGTGTAAGCTGTCAATGCCCCCCAACAACAGCAACAACAACAACAGAAGACACATGCAGGCGCTTTAGTTTCTCCACATTGATAAACAGTGTCAGCTTGTCTTCTTTTCTTCAGGGGGGACCATTTCACGCACTCACAAGCAGTCTATCCATTAGCTGCCCCGATAACATAAACAGAGCGGGAAGAAGACAACCCCCTGGCTGGGATCTGACATATAATAATACAAATAGGGAAAAAAAAGTATCTTTAAGTATGCATCTATTGCAACGTTAATCTCACAACAGTCAGCGTGCTTCACACACACGTCCCAAGGCGCACTCAACTTATTGATAGTTCCCCCTCTTCTTAATTAAAATATCTATAAGATTTCAGGACAAAAATAAGGGTGCATTCGAAATGAAATGAAATCGAAGACAAGTGGCAGCCACATTTTATTGCTGCAGGGTTTCATGTTAAGGTCGGGGTCGAGTTCGAGTTCGAGTTCCACCACACAAAAGCCGTGTGGGAAAGTTGGAAATCAAAACAGCATAACAAGTGATTCGAAATGCCCATACAAATACATATAACAGGACCCTAAGCAGCAGCAGAAATACAACCACCATCACCATAACCACCATCACCAGGACGAATGACTGGCAATGCGTGGGAATGCAGTTGAGTCTTTGGGCATTGCCTTTATGTTGATTGCCCATTAGGACTACAATTTGCACTCCTTTTAACCGTGTGATCCCATCCACAAATATTGTATGTCCTGTCTTCCTTCGAGTCGTGAGAAATTTTACGAAGGAACACCTGCCCTTTGTTTTTTTTTCTCTTTCATATACACATATATATATTTTTTTTTTTGCTGTTTCCCCACTTGAATATATTTCCTTAAAATTTCAGGGCACCGAAAAATTGTTTCCCACACTTCGTATGGCCCGAACAGTTGCACTTTTTGTATAGATCGGGGGTACGTATTATACGTTTCCTCGCTCCTACACACACACACACACACACGCATGGAAAGGAGAACAGGCTCTCGTCTTCGTTTCTGGACTACCTGCTGCCCTTACAAGAGCCTCATATTTCAGGTTCTCGCTCACCAGCTAACTATCTTATCTCTCTCTCTGTCTGACGCTCTCTCTCTCTCTCGATTCTCCAGCCTTTTTCAATGAGGGTGAGGTGCGTACCACGTACGCGTGTCTGTCGGAGGGTCTTTTCAACGTTTCCTTAACTGTGTGTATCTCTCTCCCTTCTTTCGTCTCTGATTCTCTGTGTGTGTGTGTGCCACAGGAAATGCATTTTGTGTTTGGCTGCGCTGCCGCTGAGCGAAGCGGAGCGTTGTGGCAGCTATAAAAGCGAGTCGCCTTTCGGTTGGGAAATCATTCTGACATCGTCAGCGTTTCAAGCAACACAAACAACATTCACACACGCTTTTCCATTTCAATCTCAAAAAATGTGCCAACAAGTCGCCATCAACAACAACAACAAAATGAAGAACAACTACAGCATTAAGCAGGTCTTGAAGACGTTCTTCAAGAAACAGCAGAAGCAACAGCAGCAATTGAAACAGCAACGCCAGAACTCACTGGAATCACTTGAATCCGTTGACAATCTGCGCAATGCCGAAGTCGAGGAGGTCTACTATGCCGAAATCGATGAGAATGCCGCCAATGAGAAACTGGCCCAATTGGCCCAAGAGCAAGAGATGGAGACCGAAGAAGACATCTATGTGCCAGTACGATTTGCACGCACCGAAGCCGGCACCTTCTTCTGGACAACCAATCTGCAGCCAGTTGCCAGCGTCGATGCCGATCTGCTGCAGCCCGCCTACTGCTATTCCAGCGAGCAGCATCCGTTCATGCAATATCAGGATCGTTGGGCCCAGGCTTAAGACAATAACCTAGCCACAGCCAACAATCCTCAATCATCAACAAGCTTTAAACGCATGCAACATTGTGATAGCAGCAGCAGACGCAGCAGCAGCAGTACTTAATCTTAACTCAAACCCAAACCCAAACTCATCTCAGCGGCACCAGCGCTTCCATTAGTTCTTAAGATATTGTGATAGTAATTCAAAGCTTTAAAAAAAAACTATATAACAAAATACAAAAGATATATAAAACTCAAATTACATTGGCTTCTAATTGGTTCTTTGGGGTTTTTCAGTTTTACGAACTCAACAGATCATTCTTCAGCATATCTCATTCACTCTCGTGTTATGACGTCTGGCATTCCAATCCATTGAGTAGCTGGCCCAACTTGTTTACGATATGAGTTCTGTTTATGTTCGCTCTTTCATAAAAATTGTTCGAGTCGTTCACGTGACAGATAAGAACAATGTGTTTTTAAGTATTTTTGGATGCTACGAGATGTTTCTTGATAAATGTTTTCTTTTTTGAGAAAAATACTTGTTATACATATGACGTCAATGGTGTTTTTGGCATAATGATATAGTGTCATGTAGCTGGAGTTGTAATAGATACGACAAAAAATAATGTTGTCAGTGTGCACAATTTTTATTTCGAATTTACAGCGAGGCGAATGATATTGATCTGAAGTTAATAAATTATACTTTAATATTAGAAACTGCATTGTAATTTATAGAGTGGTTATTTTAAATATGTTTTTGTATAATAACAAGATTGTGTGACTGTTTTTCAGTTACATTATCCTTGTGAATCAAATAATTACTGATTTACTATCTCTTATTTTATAATTAAAAACAATGAAATCAATAAATATAAATATTTTTTACAGTATGAACTTATACAAAATTTAACTACAATATAATAATAATAATAATATAATCCGCATCAAACTATTTTAGTCTTCAAATTTATCTGTTAAGTTAGATCAAGTTCAATGACCTCAAAACACTTATTTTTCTATAATTCTTCAACATAAAATGACCTTGCCTGAAACTATTCGCATACCCAATGCTGTGATAATGCTATAGCTGGCATTCCTTGACTCCAGTCGTGTTGGAAGCTAGCCAATATGCTTAACTTCTCACTCCAAGCAGTTGTTGGCAGTTGCCTTGGTTAAGGCCACCGCCACCTGTGTGCCCAAATATGGAGATGGTGTGCATAACTTCACGGCAATTTCTTGCACGGGCTTGTCGCCGCGTGTCGTACAACTTATTTATGTGCTTTTCCAGAAAGAAGAAAACAGTCTGTATGACGAAGGAGTCGCGGGGAAGTAAGCAAAGGAAAAACCCATATCAAAAACGACAATTAAAATGCAACATGTTGAAGTCAACACCTTTCAGTCACGGGCCAGTCACAGTCCCAGTCACAGCTCACAACTCACATACACATACACATACACATACACATACTCAACATTCAAATGCCAAGGCGTTTCAAGGCGGACGTTGAAATTGGGCATAAAAACAGTACCGCAAAAGATAATCGCTCCCATGTTCCCAACCCATATCATTATCCCTCTCTTTTTTCTCGCTCTCTCTCTATCTCTTTTTCCTTATTTATCAATCACAAACGCATTTCTCCTACACTAAAAATGCAAATTGATGCCACAATGAAAGGAATAAAGAAGTAAGAACAACTTTTATCTAGAAGCCGAAGCTTGAATACCCTAACAGATAATTTTTTTTTAAATAAAAGATATATATATTGAATCAAAAAATTTTTACATTTTACAACAATATAGTGGTCTATTTTATGTTTCGCCAAAGTCTGATCAGATCGTTTTAACAATATGTATTGGGGTGAATTGAATTTCCTTTAATGTTTTTAATACGGTATAGTAAACAAGTGGATAGAAAACCAGTTGTGATACAAATAAAATTTATTTTGTTAAAATACAAATTTAATGGGATCAGTAACAAAGAATTGTCTTAAGCGCAAACGTTTCTTATACGAAATTCAGTATACTTTTCGTAAGGGTATTAAGAAGTTGAATAAAATTCTGGTAGCGCCGTGACGTAAATTAAGTAGCAATATAAGTTTCTGTTAAATTGACTCTGACAGCGCATAATGAATTTCGTATGCGTAGCGGCAAAGAATTGGAAGAAAGAACCATCTTGGAATGCCGTTGTTGATGTTGATAATGCTTATGATGATTGCCACCGCTGCGGCCCCTGTACCGATAGGCATCTTCATCGAACCCGTGTACCCTCAGCTCATTTGCATTTACAAGCAAGTGCGAGTACCACACTTGCATAGAGCCCTCTATGTGCCGCAATGTCTCTGATACTGGTAAACGATACTTGGGGCTGGGGGCCTGTGGCTAGAGCTTATACTGAGGTTTAACGTTCGCCTCTGTGCCCAATTCTCGACATGAGTTAACCACAACGACGACGGCCTTCGCGTGCGTGACCGGCATGCGCTTAGCGGTCATTGATTGGCCAACAGCAACAGTAACAACAACAGCAACAGCGGCAACAACAACAACAACAACAGCACTATTGGACAGTTCTTTGACCATGTCTATGCTCTATGACCAGCCGTGTGTTAGATGAGGGCGCCGCAAGCAACAAGTGTGTGAACACATTAAACGGTGATTAGGCCCGACTCTGGGCCTTTCCTACTGTTGTTGTTGTCTAAGCACTTTGACTCGTTTGTTTATGTGTGTGTGAGGTGTTTGTAACCTCAAATTAGCCCCTAGAGTTTCATCAGTTGAGGTAATATCATTAGCCACATAAGGGTTAATGTGGGCGGACTGATTGTTCAAGTATTTAACAAATTACTGAGATCTAAACGAGAAAGACAATCATCCATCAAAACAAAATGAGTTATAATGGTAATACTATTAAAATAGTATAATTGTAAAGTTATCTTAAGTTGAAAATAAATAATAAATATGTATTATCATTTTCAACTCAATGCTCAACTTAGTTGAAATAAAGTTTAGTTAAATGCAACTATAAATAATCGACGAGTTGGCAAGGCTGATTTAATAGATGGCAACACCAATTTCGTTTGATATGGCAGCACTAGGTGGAACCAAATTTAGTTTAGCAAAATTTCAAACTGTTTTTAGTATTTATACTTATCAAGAAGATTCACTATCTAGTTCTTATTTTCAAGTTGATTAATTTAAATTTTGCACATATTAGCAGGTTAAAGTTAAAGTTTAAATAGCTAATACAGCATACTTTTCAGCACAGTTTGTTATTTCCAACTTGTATGGGGGCTCGATCTTTGCCTGTTGATTGTCTTAAAAATTCCAGAGTCTTATCGCACCATCAACTTTAATTAACTGAAAGTGGTTGTAACTGCTAGACTTGGAAAACAACCCATTAGTTCTGTATAAAGTAGTACGCATATCTGTTCCAAATAACATGTGTTTGTTTACATAAATGAAGAAGTAAACAAATGCAGTGATCACGATCGCAAATATTTGCCTGTGACATTAATGAGTTGTTTATAGCGAATACTTCCCCGAAGCAATCTCCAAAATAATAATACCGAAACGCTGTTCCGATGAGATAAATAAGATAACAGCAGCTAGCACAACAATAATGATGTAGATTCTTGATTGGTGATGGTTGATGGGTTGATGCTTGATGGTTCGTTGATGGCATGTGGTTGACAGGCATCGGCAATACACGTCAATTAAAGCGTAACAAAGTATTACTCACCACGGCTACAGTTTTAGCCAGAAGTTTGTAGACCAATATAAACAAGGTTCATGTTGCGATTGCGTTATCAGCCAGCACTGTTTGATAAGAGAGCGTCAGTTGCTGCTGAAGTGGCCGTCATATATAAAAATCAATGAAATTCTAGACAGTCACAGCAATTGTAATCGAGAGCTAACAAAAAACACACGTAGTCCACAGTTCATAAAAATCGAAAAGCGAAATTTTTTAATTTCCCAAGAAAATCAAATAAATAAATACAGAAATTATTATTTAAAATGAGATCACAAGCCTTGTCATTATGCTGCCTCCTGGCACTGTTATCCTGCATAGCTGCCACAACGGTGTCCAACAACGAGACGGATTGTCCACAAATTTGTCCATCTGTCTACAAGCCGGTTTGTGGCTCCGATGGCTTCAATCTTAAGGAATTCGCCAGCCTCTGCAACCTGAAGGCCAGTAACTGTCGCCGCGAGCGCAATGCTCAATCAGGTAAGTCCAAAAATTGCTTCAGGTGATTGACTTAGTTCTATATTCAATTTCTACTCGATTGTTTTAGTCTTTGCCCAGACAGACATGGCTTGGTGCAGCTCCGAGCAGGTTGAGAATCTGCATGAAAAACTGGGTAGCATTAAGTTGGATGTTGCTGACTGCCTGAAACCCTGTGGTATGATCTATCAGCCCATTTGTGTAAGCAATGGCAAGTACCGTGGCCTCGTGTCCAATGAATGCGCCCTGGAAACCTTCAACTGCGCCCTGCAGGCCAACGGCGCCCAACCCGCTGAGCTGTTGCGCATCCTGCGCGCCGATACCTGTTAACTCTAGCCTGAATACTGCCTAATAAATCTGAACAGCTCTTTCACTTACAGACAATAGTTTTTCATTTGCCAAAATAAATGGCCTTAACAATGTGAAAATTGCTTGAAAGGGCAAAATTATTCGATCAGTCTCAGCGGGGAAGAGGACATTGACTTAAAAGCGAAAGTCTTCCTACCGAAGTACATTGTTAAAAAGGTCAATATACCTCTCGCTCGAGTCGAACGATCTAAGTTCATACTTTACTGATCTTAGCCTTTAAATCCCAACTAAAGTAGAATCCTAAGCCTTCAAAAGATGATTGCAGAATTTTGAGCCAATTGTTCGCAGTCCAGTTAAATTTTAACTGATCTCTCATCTTTTAATTTGGCAATTATTTTATTTCAATGTTAACTAAGACAAACTTTCCGTAAGTTTAAAATTGCTTTGACTATTTTATCCATTAGATCAAGAATATCAACAATTTTCTTCAACCGTTGATGCAATCCTGCTACACAAAGTAAATAAAAACAATCTCATATTAACTGTAGTACAATAGTTTTTCATTTATTTGCAAATTGATATCACATTGACAAAAGTAAATATTGCGCAAAAAAGAAATAAATAATTGTGTGAACAAATAACTAATAAGAGAATTGGAATGCACCATGCTGATCCTCGGCTGGCTTGGTAAATTGGTAAGGTAATTAAGGACCACGAGAGACTCAGTCACGAGCATACCAAATGAGATCTGTTATCCGGTTAAGGGGGCGACACATTAAGACTCTTGGCTCTCAGGCAGTTGGCTAGCAAAGTGTGCCGGGCAATTGGCTAAAGCTTTGACAGAGCCAGGCGTGCAACAGATCATCGTCCACGCGTTCCTGTGTGTTGGCCCAGAAGAAGGTGCCGTTGTCGGTGCTGATGTACTGCAGCGGGAGTTGCAAATCCCACAGTGTTGACGTAGGCGTAGGCGTCGACTGAGGCATCGTGTGTGTTGCAAGACTGTTGTTGCTGTTGTTGCTGTTGTTGCTGTTGTTGATGTTGTTGCTGTGATGTCTGTGCTGACAGTTGCGTCCATGCTGGCAGGCATTGCAGCTCTGTGTGCTGGCCTTCTCCACGTACACGCTGCTGATCAATGTGGGCGTATTGGGCGGTGGTGGTGTCTGTGCTAACTCCTCCTGCAGCTGTAGCTGAACTCTCTCGGCAAACTTTGTGATAGACTCATCGGGCGTTGATTTGCTCTCGTTGTCATCGACGCTGTGCAGCAACTCCAATGGCGGCAGCAGCGTCAGCTGTGTATTATTGAGATCCACATTATTGGGATGCGGCTGTGCGGTGGCTCTACTTTTGCCACCCACTGTCAATAGTTTGCGCAGTGGCTGCCAAACTTTACGCATTCGTCGTGTCGCCTTAGGCTCCACTGTACCCATTGTTGTTGTGATGTTGTTGCTGCTAGCTGTCAAGTTTTTCGTATCCAGATACATGATGATAGCTTTTTGTATTTATTATTTATTGTGTTTATTGTTGCTTTTGGCCAGCGAGCGTTGCGTGTGCGCACCTCGCGAGAGTCGTTCGGTTTCTGATGCTGCTGCGCCAACCGGCGCTCATATTTATATATGAGGCGCTGCCGCAGCGCTGCCAATGGCCAGTCAAGAGTGAAATCGTATTCCGGCTGATCTCACGAGCCCGAACACCGTACGAAATTTGAGTGCACTCTCATGCACACACACACAGTCACACACACACACAGACACACACACATGTGCACAAACAAGCAGACGCACTCACACATTGGTGTACACTTCTCATCGATCGTTGAGGGAGAGGGAGATGTGCGCGTATTTCCCAAATAAATTCCAACAGGAATCCACAAGCTTGTGTGTACTTTTCCCATGCACGTACAATCGACAAGGGCCGCTTGATGAGTTTTGGCTGCAGGTAGATGAAGACGACTTCGCTTGCACAGTGGTTCGACTGCAGTACTAAAGTGAATCGCTCAAGAACTGATTGGATTTCAATTGTAACTTAAAATCATGCAAAAAATTTTAATACAATACATTATTTTCTTTTATAATATCGATTCTAATGTTAATATGAGCTCAAATTTACGACATGGCAAAATAGATAGTTTACAAAATATAAAACTTTATTATAATATTCCTCTTATGACAACAAAAATCACTTTAAGTGTTTTAATGCTTGTTTTATTATAAGATCAGTTTTGAGCAGACCAGAAATTTTCCCCGGCGGAAAGTTTTTTATTGAATAGTTGTCAAATTCTTCATCTCTTTACGTCACCGAAATTTGTATATGGAGTCTAAGCCTACCAGAACGTTTTCTGGTCTACTCGATACGGGCCTATAAGAAAGAAATGTACAAAAAATAAACCAAAGTAGCAAACTTTATTATATGCAGAAGAAATAAAGAAATTTTTAAGTATACTGCCGCAAAATTAATCAAAGTGAATCTATCAAGGATTTGGATTAATTTATCAACTTGTAGGAAGTGCGCTTTGATTAGCTTGAGATAAATTGATCTGCAACCACTGTGCATCGCCTGTTCCGTCATTTATGCACGACTGACTTTGTTTTCACATTCACACGGTACCCGAAGCCGGAGCCAGAGCCAGAGCCCAGTCGTTGTTGCTGGTTGCTGGTTGCTGGCTTGTCCAGCTCAAAGCCGGTTGGGCGCAGTGACGTAGCCTTTTTCGTCTCACTGTTCGTTCTGGGGGCAACAGCTGCACCTGTTCCATTGTAGCCCCTGCAGACTAAGACGCTGTGCATTTCCGTCCTGGCGCAGGCGGCGCACCGTTGCGAGTGTGGGAAAGGGCTTATAAGAATTTCACTTGGGTTATTCGGTTTTTGGGTTTTCGGGCATTGTTGTTGTTGTTTTATATTTTTGTTTCCTTTCTTGTGATTTTTTGGTGTTTTGTTGTTGCTGGTGTTGTGAAGAGCAGCTGTTATTGCTACTTGTTCGCCTGTTTGTTGTCATTTATAATCAAGGCTCTGAGCCCTGGCGCTGATAAGTTCATTTTACGTTTTACGATCCCCGATCCCCGATCCTAGCCGAAGGGGATTATGACATGTTGTTCACACGCTCAGCACAAAGGCAGATCTAATGAGGCCGTGACCTGATTCCACACCAGTCCTTTTGCACTTTCCCACACAACAGCCAACAGTTGGGTCTAGTCTTCAAAACTAGTCAGCCCAGTCAGCCTGGCCATGGAACAAGCAACAAGCAACAAAGACTGAGAGTCTTAAGCCAGAGTCAGAGCCTGGCCGGGGGCCAAATGCAACAAACTCGTGCCAATCGCGTGTACACCGCATGCCTGCAGTTTTGTGAGCCACCGTCTCCAACGCTTTGGTCGCCATTAATCTTGAACTCTCCACTGCACGTCGTCGTCGTCGTTGTTGTTGTTGTTGTCGTCGTTGTTGTTGTTGCTGTTATTGCCCCGCACATTTGCCCCCAATCAGCGCCTAGCTTTGAACTGCACGTTTGCTAAATTGAAAGCGACTTTGACTCCATCTGTGACTATGACTGCCACTAAGACGCTCCGTTGCCAACTCCAACTGCAACTCCAACTTCAATTCCAACTTCGACTCTGAACGAGCTGCGCATGCGCCTGCCTTAACGCCTTATTGATAGACAGTGGGACAGACTAACGCTTAGTTGGTGTCTTTGCCATTTTATACACTTTCTTGATACAGTACATGCAATCCTTCATGAATTATATAACCTTACATAGTTTTGAGTGCTCTACAAAGCTCAAAGAGGTGCTTAGAATGTTTGATATTTACTTTGATAAAATTCTTAATAAATAAACTCCATTATTAAATGGATTCTTACATTTGTTATTTTGCATAAATAAGTTTAGGTATATGTTTTAGTTTAAACTTTAATTTCTTACAAAAACAACCATAAGCAAGGCTTTTATGCTTATTTTATTAAATTTATATAAATTTACAATTAAGAATTAATTCATTAAATCTCTTTAAACTCCCTCAAAGTATGACTATTCCTAAGTGTTTTAAGACATTTTGATTAGTATAAATAAAATTTTAACTTAAATAACTTTTAGCTAGAGTGTGTGCACTTCGAGCTTTAGCTTTGCATTTTTTCAGCTTTTTTAGCCGCAAGCATCCAGTTGGCTTTTGGCTTTTGGTTCACACGGCAGGCGACCAAAGAGGCAACAAAGCAACGACGCAGGGAGGCAAAAGGGGCAGACAAAGCAGCAAGGCAACAAGTTTTGCGCAAAGTTAGCGCAAAGCTTAAAAATATATATGACAAGCAATTAGTGTGCATTGAGGTTAGTTGAAAATGGATTTTGGTTGCGGTTAGCTATGTGTGTATGTGTGTGTGTGTGTGTGTGTAAGTATTTCTGCATGTACATTATGATTGGATGCAACTGCGTTACTCATACGACACGTGTGACGACCAAGTTGAAAGTTAAGGCAGCTTGAAAGCTGAATCACAGCATAAATGTTTTGTTTTTGTTATTGTTGTTGCCACTGTTCGATGTCAGCAGAAAAAGGCCAAGCAAGCAGCCAACCACAAACAACAGGCTAACGGAAGTCATGGGCAAAGACAAACAAACAAGAGATTCTGCAGCATCATGGGAACTGCTTGGGATGGCAAAAAAACGTCGCGCCAAGCACAAGTGTCATATTGCTGGGATGGCGATAAATAAAAAAAAATACAAAAAAGTATAAAAAAGAAGCAACATTTTATACACAAAGTTGTGTGTGTGTGCCAGCTGTCCAGTTGCCCGGCTGCCCAGAAGCTTGAGCCGAGATCAGCGAAAAGCAAAAAAAAAAAACAGAACGAAAACAAATCTCAGAACGACAACCGGATGTTGAAGTTTATTGCTATGGGGACGAAGGCGACAACATTGCTATGCAAAAGTTTTGTTTCTTTTTTTTCGTTTTGTTTTTGGAAATCTCAAAGCTAAATACTTATTTTTAAGAAAAGCTCAAAGCTGAAGCTGCTACTCTTAATCGATATGCTTCAACGAAATGTTGGCCACTTAATGTTGTTCTATCTATTGTTGTTGTTGTGGTTGTTGTTGTCGTCGTAGTTGTCGCAGTCATCATCATCAGCCAAGCATGCGACATAATTGCGCGAGTTAAAGCCCCCCCAAACAAGCGGCAGCTACAACAACAACGGCAATCAACAGCAGCAACAGCAGCAGCAGCAGTAACAGCAGCAACAACAACAAGCAGCAATAACAACAAGCAGCAAAACATTTCAGCAATCCATCGGATCGCATCACAATCCAGCCATCCGTCCAACGTGTGGGAAACACACGACAAATCTGTTTCCCACGGTCTCGTAAAGTAGGCACAACACTACACACAACACACACTCTCAGACACAGTCGCAGTCACAGTAGGCTCCCATTTGTGCATAGGCATGTGTGTGTGTGTGTGTGTGTGTGTGTGTATGTGAGAGGGAGAGAGAGCAGAGCACCAAAGAGCCGACGACGACGACGACGAATAGGAGCAGTCGTTGAAGCAGCAGCGCAACTGTCATCATTGACAATAAGTATGACATGGACGACGGCAACATCGACGGCGACGGCGACAGCGGTGGCAGCGAGGCAACATCGACGGCACACTGAGAGCCACGCGCAGACCCGTTCTCATTCCAAATCCAAAAAGCAAAATCCAAAACCTCGACTTCGGCTCCCTCTGCAATCAATTTTGAAGACGAACGCGCGCCAGAGAGCAGCCAGGGCACGCTCTCTCGCTCACGCTCATGCATCGTAGAGGCAGTAGTGTTGTCGAGTTTTTCGAATACGTAAACTGGCGCAATAATATTCCAAAGGGAGCACAGTGGTTAATCGTTTGAAAATTTAAAAACTACAAGTTGTTTATGTTCCTCGTAGGTTATTATATATCATATAATATCATATCAATTTTAATGTCCAAAGTTAATTATTGAAAGTGAAAACGCTAACAAACATTACTATATAATAATATCAATAATCAGATCAATAAGCATACAACTTAAATATATTACTTTGCTTAAAAATAATATATTACTACTCGTATAAAGAAGTACATTTTTTTAATGATTTTTACAGGGAAATTCAGCACAAATTTGGACTTACCCACTTTAAACTGTCATAACTTTGTCAAAATTCAACCGATTTTCAAACGGAATGTCACTTTGACCATGGATTGGCCTCTAAAATTATTTTACATTCAAATTTATCAAAATTCAATATTTTAAATCAAAAGTTTTAAGTTTCAATCAACTTCTTATGTCAAACACTTAAACTTTTCAAATATTTTTAAAATTTATTTGTTGTATCGGTTTTAACATGGCAGATCTTTATATTGCATACTTTTGGGATTCTCAGCATTATCATATTAAGGACTTAAACATACAAACTTTTTATAAATTCACAAATTTATGGTTGTGAATAGCAAATTGTAGTGAATATTAAATAATTGTAAGTCCTCTATTATTATAATTCTGAAAGCTATTAAGAATATTTGAGTCCTTATATCCTTTTTCTTTGTACTAAAAAGTATGCAACAATTTTTTTCCGGTTATATTCGAATACCCAAATACAATATCCAAGTAAATGAGAAAGTAAAATATGGATAAAATGCTAAAAAGAAATCAGTAAAGTAAATACAAATTAATGACATTATTTAAATGTATTTGTACATATTTCTGAGACAGAAAATATGATCAATATTTGTGCAATACATTAGCACAATTTTCTAAATCGAATCGTTGTCAACTTGTACCCACTGTGCACAGTGTTGCCTGGCAACTTGGCAACCCCAACCCCAAAACCTGTGCATGCAACGGACTTCACAGTAGCCTCTCTTTGTGCGCGCTGCCGAGTGCCGCTACCGAGCCGACACCGAATCCGAGACCGAGACCGAGACCGAAGCCACGAATGCCGCCACAGTGCTCTGCATGTGTGTTAATGTGTGTGAGCAGACTGCATGTATGTGTGAGCGATCATGCGGGAGCTCAGTGGCTCAGTCGGCTGTAGGGAGAGCGTCGTATAAAAGTAACGTTGGGAACTTGTTTGCCACTCATTTCACAAACGTGCCGCCTGTTGAACGCAACGTAAAGCGCGACGCACGCGCAATTGCCCCAAAGAATCAAATACAAAATCGTACAAAATCGACGTGATAATGTGCGCCTAAAGAACTCGGAAAGTAAAACCAAAAACAAATCAAAACTGTAACCGAAAATTGTGAACGTGATTGGAATCACAACATGGTAATGGAGATGTCCAAGACGTATCAGTACCGCAAGGTGATGAAGCCGCTGCTGGAGCGAAAGCGACGGGCCCGCATCAACAAGTGCCTGGATGATCTCAAGGATCTGATGGTGGAGTGCCTGCAGCAGGAGGGCGAGCATGTCACACGCTTGGAGAAGGCCGATATCCTCGAGCTAACTGTGGATCATATGCGAAAACTCAAACAGCGCGGTGGCCTCTCGTTGCAGGCCGTCGGCGGTGGTGGCAGCAATGTTGCCGCCTCCAGCACCAGTGCCGCCCACGTCGAGTCCTTTCGCTCCGGCTATGTGCATGCTGCCGATCAGATAACTCAAGTGCTGCTGCAGACGCAGCAAACCGATGAGATTGGCCGCAAGATTATGAAGTTTCTATCGACACGTCTAATTGAACTGCAAACCCAATTGTTGCAACAACAACAACATCAACAACATCAGCAGCAAGAGCAACAACAATCCATGCCCGCCGTCGGCTATGCATCAGGACGCTTGGCCTTTCCGCTGCTGGGCGGATACGGAGCTGCCGCCGCTGCCAGTTACGGCGCCTTTCTGGCGGGCAAGGACGAACTGATAGACGTGACATCCGTGGATGGGACGGCGATATCCGAAACGGCGTCGGTTAGCTCTCAGGAGTCGGGCAATTCGGAGCCCGTCTGGCGGCCCTGGTAATCAACTTGGCTGCCCAATGATGTCCGTCTGTCCGTCTGTCTGTCTGCCTGGCGACATCAACTAATTTCTAGATCTTATCTTTAGTATTCCAAATGGCTATTAACCGTTCGCTGCAACAGCAGCAACAACAACAGCAAAATCCGTTGTCTTCCAAAGCAAATTGACGCATCTAATCGATCTGTTGATCTGATTCGTTGCACTGTGCATTGTTTTTAAATACTTTTAAGATATTATTAATATTTTTAATATTTTTTGTAAATTTTGTATTTCAACTGTGATATAACTAAAGTACGTTGCGATTCAATTTATATTGAACTTCGCCAACTTCCTAATAATTTTGCTAAAGTTTCCTAGAGTTACGATAAAAGTGTGCGATGTTTATATATAAGTAAGCAATTGCACCCTAAGTAATTAAATTAAGCTTTAAATAATTTTTAATTGTTAATTTATGAATAATGAATATATGAATAAACAACAATTCTCATATTGAATAATAAACGAATTCCATTTAATTATTTATTTAACCCCATATCAGACTTTTAAAAGGATTTTAAAATATTAACTGTATATATTAGAAAATATCAACTGACAGACAAACTTTGCTATTATATAACTGAAACTATCAATATATAACAACTGGAAGCATTTCTAGTTTGTAGCATGATATCTATTCTCTGAAATCTTTGAATTAGTTATAATTGATTCATTGAAAGGGAAACCTTATGAATATGCAATTAAATACGATTAAAGTCGAGTTGGATGAGGTCAGTTCAGACTCACACAGTAAGAATATTCGAATTCGAATTGAAAGGGAAAAATAATACAATGGGACTTACTTATATCCGTGAATAGTAGATTAATACACATCAAACAATGCATAATTAATATTAAATTCATTGCAAAGAAAGCAGAATTTTACGATCATAATCAGAATACAATCATATTTAAGTCATAGCTAAGGAATTTAAATTTTCTTAAAAGATAAGATTGTAATAATATTATCTATTGATAATTCATAAATATTTTTATTACAACAAAGTTTTCTGTAACAATAAATTTTAAAGATAGATAATTGAATAGTTGAACCTAGCTTTACATATAATTCCATTGAGAATATATTTACACATATGTCTGCATCTCGTATTCAATCAAAGCCTGGGGTATTGAGTTCCATATAGATTGTACGAACTGATTCTTATCTGTGGCCACAAAATACATATGTGCTGAGTATGCATTCAATAAATTTTCAAGCATATCTCCAAAGTAAGTGCTCTTATTTCGAAAGTGATCTATTGCCACACACAAGCCAAAATGAACACACACCCAGATACTTAGATGTGTTGACTTTTACTTTTATCAGTCTGTGATCTTCACATTACAAGCCACAACTTCAACAGCATATCAGAAGTTGCCGTCAGACAAGCAATTAAGAACTTGTAGCTACTGTAAATAGATGAAAATGTATACGTAAATATATAGTATATTCAACTTGTCCGATTATATTATCAATTCTGACTTCAATTAAAAAAAACGATGTCTAATTGGATATTGGTTGATCAATGTCTGATTAGACAGACACTCGTCGAAAAACAACCCCTAAGTGCTGAGTTGGATGCTGTTGCTTTCACTCGGATTTCTACCTGCGATCAGGTAAACAATCAACAGTTAAATAATAAGGTAAGGGTACCAGTTTAGGGTACAGGTAGGCCGCAGACAAACAATCGTTACAAAGTGATGGCCAGTGGATTAGGCTGTCACGTTTATTAACAAAAGATTGCAAGAATATTATTTTAGGATTGCTGAAAATTGAATACCATTGAATAATGAGAACAAAATTGTTTTTTTTTTCTTTTAAATTGTATATATATTTTTGTAAAAATAGGAGTAAAATTTATCACAATTTTCATAAAGCTCAGTTGAGTGTTGCGACTTGCAGTTAATTTTGTTTTCGTATGTGATTTTTTTCAAAAATTAACAGAAGCCGCTTTAAAGCAGGAAGCTGGAACCGCTGGTCCCAAATGGAAGACAATGTTGAGTTGTTTTGAGGTTGAGGTTGAGGTTGCTTTTTAGGCTTGCACCCAGCGATCCTGGAACTGAGCGACGGCAATTTCGTTGGCGGTGCTGCAGTCTAGTGGCTCCACGAGATCGTTGTCGGCAGGGAAATCGGAGGCGGCGGTCCAGAAGAAGGTACCATGAGCGGTGCGCACAAAGTGAACGGGAACTGTGGGCAGTTGCTCGAGCTCGTAGTCCTCAATTTCACAGGAGGCGGAGAGACGCTCATTGGCTTCATTTTCGTAGGACTCCAGGGAATCGGCGCAGCAAGATTTGTTGGCGATGGACTCAAGATCAGCATTGCGGCTATTCTCAATGGATTCCAGAGACTCCAAAGAGTTGGCCTTGTGTGTGTTTTGCATGTTCTGTTGCTCCTCGACCTGCTGCTGTTGCTGCTTAAAGATCTTTTGCAGCAGCTTCTTCACGCTGTACGATTTCTTGTTGGATTTGATGTTCATGGTGTTGCTGTTGTTGTTGTTGATGATGTTCTTGTTCTGGCACATCTTGAATTGAGGTTGTGTTGTAGCTGTGTTGTTTACTGTACGAAGCGTAGTGCTCGAATGATGTCTGATCCTCTGGATCGTCTGCCTTTTATACCCGCACAGGACCAAAAACGAAACCCAAGCCGACAGCAGGTCGAGACAGCGAAACACAAGGGACGGGGGCAGGGACAGAGGCAGAGGCAGGCAGGCAGAAAGATACACCAGATATTGTGCGAGTGTGGGAAAGTACAAGGATACGTGCACAAACAAAACAAGTAAACGAGAAAATCCTGCACACACACGCACACACACACTGACAAAAAACGGCAGGTGTGTTTCGAAACGGACGACTGGGACGGACCTGCTCGCCATTAACCTGCGTGCGTTGGAGTGTATCGGCATGTGGTGCTGCACTGCTCCCACCTGCACTGTGTGCATAGCAATTTTATCCTGAGCCAGGATCGTGAGAAGCGAGACTTTCTACCAGTTCCCACAGTTTTTCGAAGGATCCTTTTTCGAGCCTATTGAAAAAAAAAAAAAAGAATCTTTTTGCTGATCACTTTTGGTTTTTATATGCTCCTCAGTTGTTATCGTTGTTGTTGTTGCTGTTGCCGTTGCTGTTGCCGTTGTTATCCTTCATTGTTGTTGTTGGCTGGCAGCTCTTTATGCACTTATCTCGTTTTGGTTGGCATAGAAATCCCTTTTTCGGGTCTTGAACACGTGTGCAGCGTTGCCCCCGAAATCGTGGGAGAATATTTTCAATTTTCAACGCTCCGAAACGACCCAAACAATTAATGGTCTGACAGTAGAGGCCCAGATCAACTAGTTGAATAGGCACTGGGATCATTTAATGCGCTGTAATTTGAAATTTATAAAAATTTGTGTGTGTCTGTCTGTCTGTCTGTCAGTCTTGAGGCGTTGCCCAAACGAGCGAGAAAAAAAAGGAGGATCGTAAACATTAAAAAAAAGGAAAAGGAGAAAACATAACTTAAAACGTGTCAGGCATTTTGAAAGCCAAAGGAGTTGCTTTTAATTTTATTTCGATGGCACACAATTAGCAGGCGACTCGAAATGGTTGCCCCTGCCCCCTGTCTGTGCCTTATTAAGGGGCACTTTGTATGCTTCCTGGAGGAGCTAACACACACGCACAGCGGTGCGCCAGCGTTGTCCTTTTTCAACTTGGGATCAGAACGGAGCGGATCGGTCGCAAGTTGGACACGTGATGGCGCGTGAGACGTACAGCCATGGGAACTACATTTTAGGGACGATCCTTTACTTAATGGATTGCCATTGACTGGCCCATAAATAATTGTAACGTATGTGCGTCCTTACTTTGGAGCTAAGATTTCTATGCCTGAAAGACAAATTAAGATTCAAGAAGCGTCTATTCTGGTGAGAAGTTGTAGGCTGGCGTTAACAGTTCGTTACAGAATAGTGTGTACCAACAGATTGCGCAGTCTTAGTCTTATAGATGCAACCCATGATTGTTAGACTTGCTTTGGTCATATTGTTGTTGTGGGTTGGACAAACTGATTGTGTGTGTTTTCTTCTGAGCTCAGCTCAGCTCAGCTATTGAGGTTTAATTAGAGGAGAAGGCAACAATCTAGTGATTTGTTGGGACATTTAAAGAATAAATAGTTCAACAGATAAGGCAGATACTGAAGAAATGAATGCTTGAGGTTCTATAGACATTTTAAAAATGCAGTTAACAAAAGAAAGTAATAGGCTTTGACTTTGCAGAAATGTTTTGTAGAATACAAGTATATCTCTAATTATTTAAAAATACTTTTTGATAAGAAATGCAATGTTTATTTTCAATTATATAATAACTCAATTAATTAGTAGGAATTAATGAACATGATTTGATGTTTTCAAAAATAAACGAGTAAGTTATTAATCATAATATATATAATTATCATAAAAATAAGGAAAACTGAATATGCTCTGCTATAAATTACAATAATATATAAATTCAGTATCATTTGAATCTCGAATCAAATTTATTTAGATATTCCACTAAGTTATATTTATGAATACTCATTTATAATATACCAAATTTCAGATATTTATTAAATTATTAAGTAATTAGATAGCTCAATTTGCTCAACTCAAAAACTACTCCCATCTGTAGCCAAGTATCTTGATGACTTGATCATTAATTTGGTAATGTTGCCATAAAAAAGAGTCCTGGCCATATAAAAGAGTCCTGGGTTACCAAGAATTCATTTAATAAAGAAAGATAACTCCATAGTAAACTTGCTGGATTTGTTGTGGACCCATTTCATGGAATTAGGAATTACGGCCTTGAATGTTTTGGTCGATTCATGCTACCATATCATTATTATGCACGATTGTGTGTTCTAATTGTGTTTCGTCCTTGGCTCTATTTTGGTTGACTCATTCCCCTAGTTTTCATTTCATGGCCCACGTGCATGCCCAAATCCAATAGAATAGCCACCAAATTTCTATGGCAAACCAAAAATAAAAAATAAAATTAAATGTTCGAAAAGCCCCGTTGGGGGTCTATAGACGCAGGGACAGACCAAAAGATATACAGATAGCTGCTACCACTGTAGCGGTTTTTGGGCTACCGTGGTGCCTTTTAGTCCAAAAATCGTTTCCAGAGAAATCTCTGACCTGCTCAGTCGATGAACACGTGCACTGATTTCTTATCGTTACCGATCATTTAAGGTTCAGAAAATTGTAGATTAGCTCGAAACAAAAACCTGGAACACAAAAACCAAACAAAAAGGAAAAGTAAAAATAAGAAAAAAATATATATCAACATTAACCTGACCCCTCACCGATTGCCATTGTTGGCAAGTGTTTAGATTCCTGGCCCAAGTGTGCGTACACACACGCACTGTCGGAGACGGGAACGGAGATTGGGATCGTGGAATGAGAACGTGAATCGTCTTGTTTGAACACGTGACGACCTCGTTTTCGATCGCAGCGGGGAGTTGGTGTTACGAGGCCGTCTCGAAATCGCATCGCCGCCAACTGACACGTCTGCTTGATGTATGTACTATCCGTACCATATTCAGCAAGTGCGAAGCCTGACCAAACCCCAGGGACAACTCCGATAGATCCATACACTACGTGCGTAACTTGTAAGCGGCGAATTTTCACACATGTGGCCAGCATAGTGAGGTCGGGAAATGTCCGCAATCATTGGTTCGCGTCAGTCAGGTCCAGTTACAGGACACGGATTTTCCACCAAAACCTTGTCGGTGTTAACTGTCCCGATGTTACGGTATTTCCGTTTGCTGTTTCGCTGGTCAGCGTGAACTTCAAACGAGGCGTGCGAAAAATTCAAAGGAATGTAACCTTAGAGACAACGACACCAGTCACTTGAGTTGTCTAGTCTATCGCAACTTATAGCCTATGTGTACACTTAAAGAAAAACTGTGCTAAATCCTAAAGCGATCGGTAAAAAATGTATATTCAAAAAAATCAAATCAAAAAATTTGAGTTCTTTATTTTTCATGCTTATAAAAATACTTTGAACATTAAATTAAAAACTCGTTAAAATAATATAATAATATCTTTATAATACACACAATTATTTTTCTCAATGTACGCTCATAAATGCTTGAAAGCAATTGATAAACTCATGTGCACTGCAGTTAAGATAACAACAACCGATACAAATCGCTGATATATTTGAATAATGACCCACGCGGCGGCAACGGCGGTTTTTGTAATGATAAAATAACACACCATAGCACACACAATAAACACAGAACAGAGCAATATAAAAATACGGAAAAAAAAAAAAAATAATAATAATATTGAAACTGGCAAACACATGTGGGGTCCTTTTTTGTCATCATATTACATGCGAGACATAACGTATCGCACTTGACACGAGACAGCGCGACATGTTGAATTATCTTTTAGTTTACAAATTAGAATGTGAGATACATGCGGGAGACAGCATTCCTGGAAGACAGGCATTGTTAGTTTAGGACATGCACCAACACCATGCACCATGCAGGATCAATATCCAATAGCCCAAGTGAACACCAATTGGCAGTTGGCAAAGGCGACTTTTCCGCCCATCACTCAGCGCACGTGCAAGGCACAAAAGGGGTTGTAATTACAGTTTAACTCTGTGTTGCCGCCCTCCCTAAAAACGAGCCTTAACAACACCACATAGACACCACACACCGCCGCAACCACACACCAAGGGGTCCGAGTCCGGTTTATGCAGATTCGATTCCAACACAGCAACACGTGCAACCTGATCAACTGATGAGCATGTGAGGCGTGGACAGGTCTCAGACTCGTTTTTGTGTGTTGCAACTCAGGGGCGTCACCGATCGTTGCAGCTAAGGTTTCATACCACATAGCTTACAGGGCAGGACCTCCTACTTGAGACCCAAGGGAGTTTGAACTCGAGTTCCAGCAACAACACTCAGTTCTGTAGATCACAGCTGGGGTGTTTGGTTCCATTGACACGTTTCGGGGGAGCATAAACACGCAAGCAACAAAACCGAATCCCCTAAAGCATTAAATTGAACACTCATAAAAAGATATCTATATTCCATTCCCTTTCAGTCTTTTACACACACATAAAACCAAAAAAAAAACCAATAACGAAACCCTTCATTTATTTTAATGCTTGCATGTCTAGTTCCACTTAATCCTTTTCAAACTAATTATAAAACTACAGACGCCGAAATCCTTTTAACAACTAATTATTTTGGAGCTGTCTCTGTTAGATAGCATATCTTATTTTCATATTAGGTTTCAGCTCAGACATTTCTCTTAATCCTGGGACTGCGTTAACAGATTCGGAAGATTGATCTTGATAGCTGGGAAATACAAAGAATTGTGTTAATATTTTGAGGCAACATTGACAAGTCTAGACTCTAGACATCTTTTTGTGCAATTTAAAATATCCACTTTAGGCTATACGTCTTGATGTGTAGGACTTTTTCAAATGACTTAATTAGGAACTGCTCAATTCTTATAATAATAATCTTCTACGGTGATCTAGTTTGGATCTTTGAAGTTTTAAAGTACAGTAAATGCACACAATAATACCTCAACATCTAAATTTTGTAAGACATGAAATAGTACGAATCTTAATTATATATATATTATATCTCTTAAGATTTTATATATACCTAAATGATCTCTTAATTGGAAGATAGAACTTCCCAGGTATAATCCAATAATATATACATTGGTTAAAATCTAACTAAATAGTCCTGCTTAAATTTTGAATCTGTTAACAAATTTCAACAGTTTTCAATATTTTGTAAATCCAAAAAATAAAGAATTAATAAAGGCAATCATTGAAAAAAGCTAAAATATATTTAGAGGAAATAAAAAGTCGCATAATATTTTCTTTTTCAAGTTTTAGTTTTAATACTATTAAAGCTTGTAATGTTCTCTTAATGTCTAAAGTTAGTAGAATCTCTCTTATCTGTAGGTCTTAATACTATTAAAGCTTGAGATTGGTGCCTAATTAGTAGTAATCATTTTGCTTAAATCTAAGTAAAGCTCTTGTTATCACAGTTTTACATCGAGTCAATTGGAAGACATGATTCGTTGTTGTTATGGTTGTAGTTGTTGAAGTTGCAGTTGCCGTTGCAGTTGCAGTTGTTGTTGCTGATTACCAGGGGCGCCACATTGGATTGTTGCTAGCTGGCTGGGGACTGGCTGCTGCCTCCGATTCCTCGGCATCGCTGTGATAGCCCGAAGATGCTGGACTGGCAGGACGGCTGACTGAAGAAGATTGCAGGTCGTGTTGTTGCTGTTGAGGTTGCTGATCTGACTGCAGCATGCGCTGGAACTCAATGCCCAGATGCGTCATCACCGTTTTGCCGACATCAACGCTCATGGCCGGTGTGCAGGCCATCACACGAGAGATTTCACTGACGGCATTCATGTAACCATTCTTGAAACTGTCCATGGGTACAGGTGAGACCGGCGCCTGTTGCTTGATCAGCTGTTTGCGCATGAAGACAAGTGCCGCCTCGAGCATTTCAGCTTTGTCCAGTCGCAGTATGGCATCGTCGCCCTGGAACTCGGCAACAAGTGTCTTCAGCGTGTCCAGGCACTTGTTCATGCGTGCCCGACGCTGACGTTCCAGCAGCGGCTTCTTCACCTTCAGATAATGCTGTGTCTTCGAGACGTAAACGGATTCAGTTTGTGGAGCCATTTCTTTTTTTTTTTTTATATTTCTGAGATAGAATTCAAGAGAATTTCCTGAGATGTGCACGGCTTGCAGGATGCTGTGTGAATGATGCTCTTGTCGACTGCAACGTCGCCTTTTATAGGCAGCAGTGCAACTCGACTTCGGGTCCTGCAGCCAGGACCTGCAGCAGGTAGAGCCGAGTTGTAGAAATCTAGAAAACCTCTGTGAGTCTCGTGCGTGGGAAAGGAAATCGTTGATAGACCCTAAAACTGAGACTCATACACGTACAACAACAATAGCAATAAATACTATAAGACGATTGTCTAGTTGCGTGTCTGACGCATTGTAACTGCAATTAAACCGTAAAATTCTGGCCAAGAACAGAGAATAGACTGGCCAGACAATTGACCGAATCGTTGTGATTTGTCCTCCTGGGGCCAAAAAGTAAATTACTGAAAGTTATAAATGTGTTACGGCAATGTGGTTGTATTGGGTTTGTCGCTCAAAGTAGTTACTAATATTGTTTGAATATTAAATAGATAGAAAGTATAAATTTTTGAAGTATATACTTTCTGGTTTAATACTAACGCATCCAATCTCCAGTTAGCATTTATGCTGATAGGAATTGGTGCCTTCATATCGGTTAGTTGCACCCGCAGTTCAGCACTCGACAGACGGCACTCGGCAGTCGTCAGTCGTCACTTTTGAGTCGTCAGTTCGTCGTTTGCTCGATTTTCGTATCGTGAGAACCGCTCGAGAAGCGTCGTGTGTTTCCCACGCGATGTGCACACCTGCCATTTAAGTCGCTTATATGGTTACGATTACAAACACAGCAGCAGCAGCAGCAATAATAACAACAACAACAGCAACAACAACAACATGAGGGCCTCGTCTGACGACGGCACACATTTATTGCGCCGGCGCGACGCGCATTATCAGCGTCGTGTGGCTGGCCTGACGACTTGACTAACTATCTGACTGACTGACTGACTAAATGGCTGACTGACGGACTGACTGTCTGTCTGACTGACTGATTACTGACTGCTTTACTTTAGTTTTTCACTCTTGTCGTCATCAAGTTGCTGCTGTTGTTGCTGTTGCTGCCGTCGTCTTTGTCGATTGTTTAATTTAAATCGCCGTCGCAATGTCGACGCTACTTGGCTTCAGCTTAATGATTATACCTCAGACTCTGCCCCGAGGTTTCTGCGGAATTGTACGCAATAGTTATTTGTACTTTACGACATGCGCTAATTGAACCACAGAAGACTTTATGAGCCACAACATCAGCAAGAGATTCAGCTACAGCAACAGCTACAGCTTCAACTACAGCTTTAGCTACCGCTTCACCTGTTGATTGGCCAAAGCCGAAGGTGAAAAGTTGGCGCTACCATTGACGTGATTGGAATTGGAATTGACTTTTTTATTGGCGCTGCTGTCGGGCAACATCAATAGAACTCAGTTGTGGATTTGATTTGATAGACATTGGGTCATGTGGCAGCTCCTTTAATCAGCAGGTGCTTAATTCAAACAAATGTAATCAATCAAGCAGGCCTAAGCTTCTGATTTAAAGTACACTCAGAATAAACAGGAAAGATATAAATATTCAACAAATTTTAACTGAGGATAAGTAAAATCTACCTTAAGAATAATAATATGCTATGAAAGAAGAAGGACAATAAAATATATACATAGTATAAAATAACATAAAATGATGTACGAAACGTTCTTATTTAATAAATGCTTTATATTAATAAAAAGTTCAATTAATGGCCGGCTTTTCAATATCTAGTTTTGGTGTTTGATAACGATATCAGAGATACTTTGACGAAAAATGTACAAAAATCAAGGTAAAAATTTAAAATATCTCTTCTATAAAATTTAAGGACATATTGAAAAAACGGCCCTAAGAGTAAGAAATTCACAATAAGTATTATACAAATGTCTTATTACTTTTTTCTGTATTTTCTTTTTAAATTTATTTTCCAAGTAGCTTTGATTATTTATTATTTTTTAGTTTTGCAGTTCCCATGTTGTATCACAATAGTTGCCCTTGATTTCCAACTAGAAGAGAAAATTAGCTGAACGATAAGTGGACAATTGTTGTGTTCATCTTTGTTAGAAGATTTGTTGTGAGATAAGATTCGAGGCAGTATTCCCAGCATAAACATCTAATTACATAAACTTACTTAAATCTAGCTCAACTCTAGATTGACCCACTGAAGAAATCCACCCCAAGCCCTCTCTTGAATAGCTGTGCACTCTACAATAATTGTTAGCCAACCGCATTAAATTAAATATCAATTTGCTAGACAGCCCCTAAGGTGTCGCGTGCCACACGACCCTCGAGTTTGATTAAAAGTAACTGAAAAAGCACTTAAATTATAATCCAAAAAGTGCCCAGAAATGCAATCAAGTGGAGATCAAATAGTGCACCTTGCGCAACTGCAAATCAAACTCATAAGTGCCACGTGACCGCCCAACGTCCAACGTACAACGCCCAACGCCTGCCCAGCACGAGACAAGTGCGTCTGCCACGCGGCGGCAGCAAGCAGCAGCAGCAGCAGCAGGCGGTGTAAGCTTTCCACAAGTGGTCAAACCCAAAAATATATATATCAATCAGGTGCAAATTGGGGCAGCGGGCACACATTCGGGTAGCGCTTTCGGATTTGATAAATGAACGCGTGGCAATTAAGCAACGCGAAATACACACGCAAACACTTGTTTAAGGCTTTAGAGGTCGCTGATGTGGTGGCTGTGTCAGTGGCAACAAGACTTTCGCCTGGCAGCAAGTGCAATATGTGTCAGGCAGTTAATATCCACCACCAAGACAGCAACGACAACAACAACAGCAACGACAACAAAAACAGGAGAGCAAGAGCAACACGAACCGGGCTGTGGCCTAAATTGCAAGCAGCTGCCACTCGAACCGTGGGATATATTTCCCCTAACCAACCGAGGGCCATCGAACCTTATCCATGGGAACCACAACTGCTCGACGCTCTCAATATTTATTTTGTGCGTTCGTTATATTGAATAAGATAAAAAAAAAAAAAGGAAAACGGCAACAACAACAGCAACAAGCCCGAAGGAAACCTCGACAATGAGGGGTGCGGACGGACAACTGACAAGATTATCCTGCACGTGTTGAGCTTGCTCTGTTCTCTCTTATTCTTCATTCTCCATTCTCCATCCCATCCATGGGCATGATGATGAGCCTGCGCTGAAAGCGTGGCAGGCAAGCGTTGGGCGGCTGTTGCTGCTGCTCTCCATGTTGCTACTCTGAAAGTTGCAACATCAGTCAGCCGCGTGCTGGGCACATGTGTTGCCCATGTGGCACTTGTCGTTTGGGTGGTGCTTTGGGTGGTGTGGTGTGGTGGTGGATTTTGGATTCTGGGCGATGGCGACTCGCTATAAAAGCACGACACTTGCCACGCCAGCAGCACAGTTGAAATTTGCAACGCGACACGCAAACAGCATCAAAAATAAACAAATATTATGTCTAAAGTGAAGAATCTAATTGCCAAAATGTTGCAGCGACGCAACAAGTGCAACAGCAGCGGCAGCATCAGCACTCATAGCAATAACAACACTTATTGCCAACACTATGAGAGTCTGGAGGAGATAGCACAGAATCTGGCTAACGAGCGCATGTTACAAGAGACAGAAATGGCCACACAGCAATTGCTCTTCTGCCTGGAAACCGCAGACGGTTGCTTTTATTGGCATGCACAGTAGCAGCAGCAACCACAGCATCAGCAGCAGCAGCAACACAGCAGCAACAACAACAACAACCGGTAGTTAGAAGCGGTCAAATGAATGAATGAATGAAAACAGTTCTTCAATGGAGCTACCCACCAAGACAACCAGTCAGTCAGTGAGCTAGTGAGCCAGCCACAAAATGCGAAACGAGTTGCATGCAACAAAGAAGGAGCAAATGAGGAACTAGTTGTCAATGCAACCAGCAATCAACGGCAGCATCAATGCCACTGACAACGTCTTTTGTGGCAAGGTGTTAATTAAATATTTAATTCCAACTTATGCCAAGCTTAAATACCTTGTGATATACTAGTATGTTCTCTTACACATGCTCAGAATCTATTAATGTTTAGTTCATAGTGCCATTAGCATAAATGTTGTTACCGTATAAGCTAATAATAATAAAAAATTATTTCAAAGTAAAACACATAATTTTTAATACATAATTATTTATGTACCTGTTACATTTTTTACATGTAAAGTGACTGTTGATCATGTCGTCTTCATTTAGTAGACATTCCAATCGCCCACTGCCTTCAACTGTCTTTTATTTAGCAAGTTATATGGTTTTGCAGTAATTCAGCCCTGGTGCAGTGTTTTTTAAGAATAATTTATCCGTACATATCGGTTAACATAAAGAAACTTATACTTCCAGGACCTGCCAAACTAAATCTTTTTGGATCAAAATTTGCACAAAATTTTAATAATAGTGAACATACATATTTTATTACGTAGTGCAATTTTAATGATGATTTTTCATCATAATATCTAGCCACTCTTTATTTAAAATAGACTCTGAATTTACTTTCTATATTTTTGCTAATAAATAACATACTGTCTTAAGAAATTTTGCATTTGACTTAGTCAAATACCTTATGAACACTTCAAAATAGTATCCTTTCGGGATAAACTCCAGTGCTTTAAGCATGCGCCCCTTTCTGCTTTCCCTTTTTGCGTGTGTCTGTCGTGCGTTATTACGCGGTCCAAGCATGCGCACATATTCAATTACACAGCCACAGCTACAGCCACAGCAACAACAACAACAACGACGACGAGAACAACAACAGCAATGACAAGAGCATTGCATTGACAATAAACGAATAAGCAACCCCCAACCCCGTTGCGTGCCCAAATGTGCCCCTGAGTTGGGATCGTAGTCCGATCTCTGTTCGCCATGTGCAGTTAAAAAAATTTTCTCACACTCGAAAAAATTGTAACGGCTTGCTGTTGAGCACACTCTCAGCACGCCATGCTCATCATCCCCCTTTGCTGGTTATATTTGTCTGTCTTGCTCTGTCGGTTGATCGCCTGCTCGCACTTCCTGCCCGTGGCCAAACTGGCCACGTATATTGTTTATATAGTTAACGAATGCGATACATTTAATCTTTAGTGTGTGTCAATTTGCCGTACAGTCATTTAGTTTGCATGCCCCTCACAGCGTCCCTACATTCTCGTTACACAGTGCCCGGTTTCAGATCCCTGATATCTGGTCCCACGACGTGCCCAGGCATGCCACTTAGCGTGGCCCAAGTGTTCAACAGAAGCTACAATTCAGCATTCATAATTGACAACAACAAGAACAACAGCAACAGCGACAGCAACAACAGCAGAGAGCAACCTATGGGCCACGTCTTCTGACAAGAAAAAAAATTAAATAAAGGGCAGGTGGTAGTTTTTTCGGTAGTACTGTCCTCACAACTCGCAATGACTCGGTCTTAAGTTCGGTCAGATTTACAGTGGGGCAAGTGCATAAGTATTTGGGACAAAATTCTTATTAAATATAATTAATAAGAATATAATTATTTTTTTAAATATCAGACCAATTATATTTAATTTATATTTTTTTATTTATAATCTGCATAAAAAACTTTTCCATAAATAACATTCTAATTGGTTAAATGCATCGATTATAAATTCCACAGCTATATTCACACGCACAAGCATTTCTAGAATCCCTAAAATCAACCGTAACACATTAACACCGAGTTTTACCAACGCCCACACCACCTTACACCAAAATTCCCTATATTTCCACTGATATTGCCTAGAAAACTTCATACCCACGCACAGTCATCTTTGGAATTTCTGTGTAAAGTCCAGAACAGATTTTTACCTTTACATTCACCACCTTACGCTTAAATTTTCAATATTACCAGAGAGGCTATTCCGAAAACTTAATTCCCACGAGCAGGCATCTGAAGAATCCCTGAAACTAATTGTATCAAGTAGCAGGTATGTCGTGAAAAATCCAAAACACATTTTTATCTTTACATTCAGCACCTTACGGCTGGTAATATTTCCAATATTCATTTATGTACACTGGCAAATTTTTGAAAAGTCCATTCCCACGCACAGGCATCTGAAGAATCTCGGAAACTAACCATATCAAGTTGAATTTATGCCACGTAAAATCCACAACAGATTTTTACCTATATCCAAAATTTTCACATCAAGTACAACGAGCACGTAGTGGAAAATCCACCAAACTCATTTAGTGGAACTGTGCACAATATTTCCACATGTGTTTTGCCCACTGTGCAATGTGCATAAGGGCTCGGCTAGGAGACTCGACCTCTCTCTCTTTCTCGCCCTACACGGCCGACCGATTATAACTTATAACACCAACGAGCGAGAAAAATCTTGTGGGAAACTTGAGGGCAAAGTGTTTCCCACGATTCGAACGTCAATGTAAAAGAAAACAGAGAAGAGCTAAAAGCAGCAAAAACAACAACAAGCTGAACATGTGCAACAAACAACTACCACCACCACCACCACCAGCAGCAGCAGCAGCACAACCACCGACACCACCAACACATAGACACACCATCAGCTTCATCCCCTGCCAAGACAGAACTTGTTTGTCGAGCCAACAAGAGAAAAACCAACCACCATCAGCAATCGAGGATCGTTGCAAGTCGCAGGCGCAGCGAGAGCAGAGAGTCGAGAGTCGAGAGCCGAGAAATTCGAAAAGACCCGATGACTGAGTAATTTGCTCGGCAGGTGGTGTTGTTGTTATTGTTGCTGTTGCTGTTGCTGTTGCTATTGCTCTTTCTCTCTGCTCTCTTGTTCTCTGTTCTCTGCATGCATGCGTGCGCTGAGCACGAGACGTGACGCAGGCACGTGCAGCTATAAAAGCAGCGGTAACTGGAGACGGCAGCAACATTCTCAACGCAATCGTCGTGAAGTACACAGCAAGTTTAAGCAACGCATACATTTCTTGCATCACAAAAACCAAACACAAGCAATACCATGGCCACCAAATACGAGTTATCGAAAACTTATCAGTACCGCAAGGTAATGAAGCCACTGCTGGAGCGCAAGCGTCGCGCACGCATCAACAAGTGTCTGGATGATCTTAAGGATCTGATGGCTGAGTGTGTGGCACAGACTGGCGATGCCAAATTTGAGAAGGCCGATATATTGGAGGTTACCGTGCAGTACCTGCGCAATCTGAAACAAACCAAGGCTGCCAATGCCACCGCTTCCGCTCCTCAGCACAGTTTCCGTGCTGGCTACATTCATGCCGCCAATGAAGTCTCCCGCGCACTGGCTGCACTGCCCAAAGTAGATGTCGCCTTTGGCACCACACTGATGACACATCTCGGCATGCGACTCAATCAGCTGGAGCAGCCCGTGGAACAGCCAATGCCAATGACGCTGCATACACCACTCAGCATCAACTGTGGCTCCGCTTACTCCACCGCCAGCAGCAGCAGCAGCAGCCGTGATGCCTACAGTCCCGTTTCTAGTGGCTACGCCAGCGACAGTGATTGCTCTTCCGGCTCTTCCACACCCGTAGCTGCACAATCTCTGCTCCAAATTAGCAACACTGGCAGCGTCTGGCGCCCCTGGTAAAAAGAGAATACAGAAGAGGACCCGCCTGTTATCGGGGCAAGCGCGCAATTCAAATGTAGCTTTACAATGCTTTACAATGATCTTCATTTTGACTCTAATTAAGTGTTACGCAGTTTTATAAGTTAAGTCTGTGATAGGGCACGTTTATTGACTCCATTATATCAATTAGCCAGAAGTTTGTTAGCCAATATAAATGTTTATATTATAAGAAGAAAAACACTCGAATCGTAAATACAAACAAACAACATGAAAACAAAAATATCTTAATTACTTGTGTCTTTTATTTGCAATTCCACTTCACAGCTATTTATTTCCACAGGTTTCCGATTCCTGTTCAGAAATGTACTTATTGTCTGCAGCCTTTTCTGATAATGTTATAGCTGTTACTTATAAGCAGCTTGTTTTCTAATCGGAAAAATTGAGGGTCCACTTGTAATTGCTGATTTATTTTAAGAAAATTTATGAACTATCTATAAATTATATTCAAATCTTTTCTCCTATTTGAATTCTAAGATTCAATTCTTATATTTGATTATTTTTTTATTACCTTCTGGTGCTTTCATTTCTTATTGTCAATTACTTAATATTTTATAATATTTCATTTTGAAAATTGTCTTTTCCCATATTGACATTCATCCATATTCACATTCACATCTAATTGCTGATTATTTAGTTTTTAATAATAAATAATTTAAATAATTAAATTTTTTTAATAAACATTAACCCTAACATCCTAAGCTTAAGTTTAATATTTATTTATAATTATTTTTTATTACGAAACTCGTAATGTTATATTAAATTAAGCTTTTTTCATACGCGTTATTTCATTCTTTTTAAGCCAATTATCAATCTATTGAAATTCTATAGCTAAGAAGCACGCCAGTGATTTTCTGCCGTAAGAATTCTGTTAAAAATGTATCATTTTTTCTGAAGATTTTGTATATAATAGTATATTCCAGATGATTGCAGTATATTAATTTTTTGCGATAAATCTGTTTGATCTATTAAAAAATAAAATTATTTACGTATACAATAACAATACAATACAATATACAAATATTATACATATTATACTAATATTATACTAAATCATTATCTGTGTAATATCTTCACCTCGTCAAAACACACTTTAAATCTGCCCATCAAAGTTAGAACTTATCTACCCATATTTCATATTAATTTATTCGCAACGAGCTTCGAATTAGTAAAAATCCTTAAGTTAAATAATGAACGTAGCATATTATCGACTTTATTAACCGCGTACCTCATAAATTATTTACACATCTATTATGTAAAGTAAAATGTCTTGGTATCTAAACCTGATATTACGCCCAATTAACGATCAATTTATCAATTAGCTGACAGAGCAAACATCAAAAAGTAATTGATAAATTATTAATGACACTCGTACTACTCACACGAACAATATTCAAGGGGGTTGCTAGGGGCTATCACCTCAGCTCACCCAGTTTCACCCAACATCACCTCAGTTAGTCCACGCGCCGATTGCTCAGATCACGCTTTTAACGCCCGTGTGACCTGGCGACCCAAGCCCGAGAGCAAAGCCGAAGCCAAAGCCAAACGAAGCCAATATGCCACACTAATTGTGTCCAATAAACACTCATCAGGCAATGGGAACGAGATATGTAGGTACCAGGACGGAGACCGCATTATGCCATCATCATCTGCATACATTGATGAAACAATAAGTGAGAGATGGCACGGCAGGATAACAATAAGAATGGGAACGGCCCACGCACACGCACAGGATGAGGCAGTGAAGTATGCATTAAGGATAATAACACCGGTCTAAAGAGCAACTACAGCAGCAACAACAACAAGAACAACAACAACAACAGCAACAACAACAACTGCATGGCGATGCCCAAAACAGCGACAGCTGCAAAATTTGTGCTCTGATCCTTTAAAAAAGCGAAGCATGTGGCCAAAAGGAAAACAAACGAGAAAAAATTGTGTGAGAAACTTACTTTCAGGTCGGTTCCCACGCCACGAGCCACAAGGATTGCCGATTGTCCTCCATACCAGCCGCACATTGCAGCTGTTCCTCTGTTCAACGCCTTGCCATGCCTGCATGTCAGAGGGAGAGCCCTTCGATGGCAGCCCCGGGCATGCGCGTGTGAGCGAGACGGTATGCGCTCATGCGTGCCGGTTGCCGAGGGTGGATTCTGAACTTGGACCCAGCTATAAAAGCGTTGCACTGACAACCGAAGAGCATCATTCACGATACAGCCAGCAACAAGGCAACATCGCAACAAACTCGAACAAATTTTAACAATTTGTACAACTGAAATTTACGTTAAAATGGAATACACCAGCAAGACACAGATCTACCAGAAGGTGAAGAAGCCGCTGCTGGAGCGTCAGCGTCGGGCGCGCATCAACAAGTGCCTGGACACACTAAAGACACTTGTCGCCGAGCTGCGCGGTGATGATGGCATCCTGCGCATGGACAAGGCCGAGATGCTTGAATCAGCTGTGGTATTTATGCGCCAACAAAAGATGAGCAAATCAGTAGCAGCAACACCACCAACAACAGCAACACCAGCACCACCAGCAATGCCATTGGAGAGCTTCCGCAATGGTTATATGAATGCCGTCAATGAGGTGTCACGTGTTATGGCATCCACACCTGGCATGAGCGTTGACCTGGGCAAATCGGTGATGACTCATCTGGGACGCATCTACAAGAATCTACAACAGTTCCATGAGGCACAAACAATGCCTGAGTCATATCCAGCAACTGAGTTGAGCATCAACTGCAACTCGGCCCCGCTCAGCCCCGCCTCATCTGGTTATCACAGTGATTGCGAGAGTCCTGCACCATCGCCTTTGCCAGTGGAAGAGAAACTGTGGCGCCCCTGGTAAAGCAACTGGCAATTGGCAGCGACTTAGAAGAAGGCAAAATGTAACGCAACTGTGATAACCAACTGTGATGGCAACAACAAAACAATTAGCAAAAGCAAAACAATTAAATAAATGCAATAAGAAATAGAATATTATTTGATATTTAATTACTTAAGGGTGGGCATAAAGAAATCGGTTTCAGCTTTAGGTACATTCTGGAAGAAATTATCAAGCAAGGGAGCTCTCTATCAAAAATAATATCTCATCTTGTTAGAGAATTGGCAATATCCACTATTTATTATCAACTAATTTAATAGAGTTAGTGGGTTTTGCCTGCCGCGAGACAGCTAAACTTATCAAATTTATTCAAGAGATATTTACATTAAATTATGCTTCATGCATAAAATGCAACCATACATTATATTTAAAACTGTCATTAATAATATTTTTATTTTACTTTCTTATAACTTATCATTTTAAAATCACAATATTTTTCCTTTAATTATAAAATTAAAAACTATTTCTTTGTACTTGGATTTTGTTAACTTCAAAATTTCATTGGGCGCCTAAATAATCGGATATCTTTGGACACAGGCTGTGTCCACAGCGTTGCTTATACAATAATTGGCAAAATATCGATAGCATCAACGTTTGAAAAATCAAAGTAGCCGGCCGATAGGTTGTGGAGGCCAGTCGATCAATCTAAATAATAAAGTGATGAGATATATCTTACGATATATCGTCGGCGTTTTACTTTTTCCACGCATCAAAAACACGTTCGCAAATTAAAAACAAATCGGCAGTGCACTTTATCAACTTCTACAAGTAATTATGTATAATGTGCAGTAAAAAACCATGCCGGATATCAATTAAATGCAGCCGAATATCAAAGTGCAAAATAGACGGCTAAAGCAGATGCGAAAAAATAGAGACGAGAACGAGAACGCCACACAACACATACACGACGCGCAGGCTGGCTGTCAGACGTAGCGAGTTGATCGGTCGGTCGGTCGGTTGAAGAGGCCAGTTTTTACGGGCAAAATTCGAGTAAAAATTGCGTTTTTTTTGCACTGAAAAAATCGGTTTGTGCAAATATCAGTGCTGTGTATATATGCGCACACAAAGTGGCAATAAAATGTGCAATTGTGCGGCTAGCTAAAGGCCTAAATGTAAATTGGTATTGCCAACTACTCCGTTTTTTAATTGCTTTTGTTTATTTTTTGTAGGGCCAATTTTTCTTTTGCGCTGCGCTCGTGTATGCCCCTGTGTATGTGTGTGAGTTTTGCCACTCGTCCGTTTTGGGTGCGCGCGCGTGTATATGTCTGTCTGTCTATTAATTGTGTCGCTGTATGTGTGAGCGAGCAACTCGCTGCCGTACCAATCGGAGTTGCCAGGAAATTTAAATTTTTGTGGAATTTTCTTTTTGTTTTTGCCAAATTGCAGTTGAATTGAATATACACTAAAAACTACAAAGTGCCTCAAGTGAGCACGTCATCATTTGAAAAATATTTCAATAGTTTGTGTGGGTGTTCAATTGAAATAATTTTACTTCGTTCAAAGGTGGCAACCCTGCGTAATTGCAGTCTGTCTGTATATGTATTGCACGGGGTACATTTGTTTGTGCAGAGCGTGCGGCCAGCGTGCGTTGCTTTTGCAAAAATTACATGCCGCAATAATGTGGAATTGTTTTAATATAAACTGTATAAGCTGACAAAAAAGTGAACGATAATTTTCTTCTATATGCTGCATGCCTGTTTTTTGCGTAACATTTCTCCCAGGCACATGCAACTGTGCGTTTGATTTTTTCGGCGGTAAACACTCACACTCATACCCTTGTACGTGCGTCGTTCTCTGTATGTGTGTCTGTGCTCACTCGTTGTTGCTGGCATGGCTGCCATTGCTGAGATGCTCAAAAATATGTGAGCGCGTGTGTGTGTGTGTGTGCTAGTGTATATGTGTGTGCGTGAGATTCTACGTATCGAAAAAATGGTGCAAAATAACGACCAATATAACTAAGAAATATTGTAAAATTCCATTTGCAGGATACCCGCAAACCGCTAGACAATATGGAAACGCTAGAGTTGAATTAAACATATAACCACAACAAAAGCAATCAAACGCTTGCAAAATCTTATACATGCTCCGGTGCTAGTGCTGCTAATTTAGGCAGAGGAGAGTTTAATCTCAGGGTGCCAGCAGCAGCGGGCAGCGGCGCGCTGTCAACAGGAAGAGGAAGCATAATTTACTAACTTATCCGCAGACCACAAATAAAATACAAAACCATTTCGGTACAACTAGCTACAACTGTTATTTGTAGTTGTCCATCTCATCATTTGTACTTGGGCAACCATTAAACAGCAACAATACAGTAACAACAACAACAATGTACCCCCAACCGGTGCGTCACCCCGCCGCCGGGGTAAGTATACTACAGATTGCAAAGGGACCCAATCAAGTGTTTGCTAATTGTGTTTCGCCCCCATGTCCATCTTCAATCTGTACAGGGACCACCACCTCAGGGCCCAATCAAATTTACCATTGCCGATACATTGGAGCGCATCAAGGAGGAGTTCAATTTTCTGCAGGCACAATATCACAGGCAAGTATCTACGACCCATGATAGAAAACCCAGCAGAGAATTTCAGGCAAAAAAATGTTATTGTATTTGTACCGGCATATCTCATAGACATAATCCTATTATATAATATGTTATTCTAAATATGTGGTAGGATGTCGGCGAAAGTAAAAATCACTTCACCCAGTAGAATATATTTAGGGAAATTCTATCTATTCCGAATTTGATTTGACAAAGCTATATTACTTAAAGTTCTACTTAAATATTTCTAAATAATACGTAAATATATTACACGAGTAGAATTTTGACTTATTTTTAAATATCATCTTCCGGGTACTTTGTCAATATTTATAAATACAATTCCCAACATAATTGTTACGAAAACTCAAGTAAAAATGTCGATTAAGAAGAAATATACTTATGTAAAGCAAAGTAATTCATAGGAATGTGCTTTCTGTTTGTCGACTTGTATGATTCATAAACAATGCCAATTTTAAATGGACTACTCAAAAAAACAAAAAGAAGAATGTCGATTTCTGTAGGTTTTTCATGCTATAATTTTTTGCTGGGCTGTCTCAGCCTGCCTCAGTCTCAGTGTCTTTTGCTGCATAAACCGGTTTGCCAGGCAGCGCGCCATATGCGTTGGTCATAGGATTTTTTGCCGGCAAGACGGCGGAAACGTTGCCCAAGATTTCTTTCTTTAAACTAAACTAATTTGCCCTTTTGATTATTTTTCCTGTGAATTTCAGCATCAAATTGGAGTGCGAGAAGCTGGCAACCGAAAAGACCGAAATGCAGCGCCATTATGTTATGGTAACAAAAAAAAATATATATACAAATTAATTACTTTCAATTTCAGTATATATTCTAATATTTTCTCCCACACATGCTATACACAGTACTATGAAATGTCCTACGGCCTTAATGTGGAAATGCACAAACAAACGGAAATCGCCAAGCGTCTCAACACACTGATCAATCAGCTACTTCCATTCCTACAGGCCGATCATCAGCAGCAAGTGCTCCAGGCGGTTGAACGCGCGAAGCAGGTCACAATGCAGGAGCTGAATCTGATCATTGGGGTAAGTTTGGGCTCAATCATTTTTCAATCAAGTAAAGTTTGTTAAAGAAGAGAGCAGTGAAACAGTCTTGAAGGACTCTTGACCATTAAAATAAGTTAGTTTTGGAAAAAAAAGGAAAAGAAAATAGTGAAATATAAAAATTTGTCAGATCTGCTAGATCTAAACCGGAAACACTGCAGAGAACTTTTGAGGGTTGTGTCTTTGATCAATATATTTGTATTGAAAATTTCAGTGGTCTACTTGAAGTAAAATTAGGTATTCCGAAGTTACATATGTTAGTTAGTTACATGTTGTTGGTAATTACAACAAAGAAAATACAACAAAATACAACTGAGTTAACTGTGCTTTTCTGATTTTTGCACTGTTTCTGTCTTATACCACAAGTTCAAGTATCTTCATAGACCTGTGTTTATTTTCTGAACTGTGAACAAAAATACACTGCAGTTCAGTCAAAGTTAATTTTCAAGTGAAAATTGTTTAATAAATATATATATTTTTTTATTTATAAAAATTAAAATAAACTATCTCCCAATTCAAACAAAAAATGTATATGAATTGATTATAAAACGATGTGCATGCGTGTATGTGCGTGTGTATGTGGCAGCATCAGCAGCAACATGGAATACAACAACTTTTAGTAAGTTATTTATTAATTTTTTTCGTTGCAATTTGCGTTAATTTGTTTGTTTGCTTGTTGCGCTAATTTCTTACCCGCTCGCTCTCCACAACGTGTTTATCATTTAAGTTGAAGTCGCCGCTTGTTGTTCTACTTGTTGTGAATGTTGTTGGTGTTGTCTGCACACACACACGCACCTACATCAAAACAGCTTTTGTGATGTCCCAGAGCCAAATAACAGAAAGGCTGCCAAAACACAACATTTGTATATCTGTTATTAAAACTAACCGATTACTTGTGACTTTTAATTTGCAGCAACAAATACATGCACAACAGGTGCCTGGTGGGCCGCCACAGCCGATGGGCGCCCTGAATCCATTTGGAGCTTTGGGCGCCACAATGGGTTTACCACATGGGCCACAGGGTTTGCTGAAAGCGCCGCCAGATCATCACAGGCCGGACATAAAGCCAACTGGCTTGGAGGGACCAGCGGGTGCTGAGGAGCGCTTGGTTAGTAACAATTTCATTTAAAGCCAATCGATCAAACACTAAAATATTCGAATATTACAGCGCAATTCGGTTTCACCAGCGGATCGGGAGAAATATCGTACGCGCTCCCCACTGGACATTGAGAACGACTCGAAGCGTCGAAAAGATGAGAAACTGCAAGTAAGTATTGAAATACATATATTCAATGATAACTCATAGTATACTCCTCGTATCATTGTGTCATCAGCTGTTGCTGCCTCTCAACTCACCAAAACGTAGCCTATATCATATGTAGTTGTTGTCGTTGTTACTGTCTATACCCAATTCCCAATCTATCACTTCATGAGCTTCATTAAATTCAAAAAATCTATAGCTAATCTATAGTTATAGTTGTAATTATATATATATATGCATATATTCGTAGACTAGTGCAATATACAATTAAATTGCTGTTTGTGTTGTATTATTATTGTACGCATTTTGTTTTATTATGTTTGTTTGTTTTCTTTCAAAATTATTTGCAGGACGATGAAGGCGAGAAAAGCGATCAAGATTTAGTCGTAGATGTTGCAAATGAAATGGTGAGTTGAGTGTCGGCCCTGATTCTCATGCAGCAACAAACCAATCTACACACGCCACAGAGACACACAGAACACAATTATAAACACATGAACAAGCAGCAAATATAACAAACGTTTCAATGACCCTTGCAGGAATCCCACTCACCACGTCCCAATGGCGAGCATGTGTCCATGGAGGTGCGCGATCGAGAGAGCTTAAACGGCGAGCGTCTGGACAAACCGGGCAGTAGCGGCATCAAGCAAGAGCGCCCACCCTCACGGTCTGGCTCCAGTTCGTCGCGTTCCACACCCAGCCTCAAGACAAAAGATGTAAGAGTTTGTTTTGTTCGTTTTATAGGGGAACAGATTGATGTAGGCCAGTGAGGGGATATCACCTAGTTTAATATTGTTAATTCAGGGAACCTTAAAGATCTCTGAGAAATGGTTATAAGTTGCTTCGTCGTAGTCTCACCTTTGGAATGTTCTAAACAAACCTGTTAGTAATAATGAGCATTTGTTTAATTATATTAAGTGGGTTGCAATTTTAAGTGTCAAATGGCTTAAGCAATTATTTATTACTTGAGGAAAACTTGATGACTAAGTTGTGTGTTGACAAATTTGAAATAATTGCTGTTTTATTTGCAAACATTTAATAGATGGACAAGCCGGGCACACCGGGAGCGAAGGCACGCACACCGACACCAAACGCTGCCGCACCATCTCAGGGCCCAAATCCTAAACAAATGATGCAACAAGGTGGCCCACCGCCAGCTGGTTATCCAGCGTCGCCCTATCAGCGACCGGCAGAACACTATCAGCGTCCGCCATCGGATCCCGCCTATGGACGACCGCCGCCTATGCCGTATGATCCGCATGCGCATGTACGAACTAACGGCATTCCACATCCCTCGGCGCTAACTGGTGGAAAGCCGTAAGTACACATTGATCGTCTGATAACAATTGATATAACTGATTTGTATATTTTTTGGCGAACAGGGCATACTCTTTCCATATGAACGGCGAGGGCAGCCTGCAGCCGGTGCCATTCCCGCCGGATGCGCTTGTGGGCGTTGGTATACCGAGACATGCGCGGCAAATTAATACGTTATCACATGGCGAGGTCGTCTGTGCGGTGACTATTTCAAATCCTACAAAATACGTTTATACGGGTGGCAAGGGCTGCGTTAAAGTATGGGACATCTCACAGCCGGGCAATAAGAATCCCGTTAGCCAACTTGATTGCCTGCAACGCGATAATTACATACGCTCGGTGAAACTGCTGCCGGATGGACGCACACTTATTGTCGGTGGGGAGGCATCGAATCTATCAATATGGGATTTGGCCAGTCCAACGCCACGCATCAAGGCCGAGCTAACCTCAGCGGCGCCTGCCTGCTATGCGCTCGCCATCAGTCCCGATTCGAAGGTGTGCTTCTCGTGTTGCAGCGATGGCAACATTGCTGTCTGGGATTTGCACAATGAGATACTGGTGCGTCAGTTCCAGGGCCACACAGACGGTGCGTCGTGCATTGACATCAGTCCGGATGGCTCACGATTATGGACAGGCGGTCTGGATAACACAGTGCGCTCATGGGATCTGCGCGAGGGTCGCCAGCTTCAGCAGCACGATTTCAGTTCTCAAATATTCTCGCTTGGCTATTGTCCAACAGGTAAATACCACAGCTCATACTTTGCTGTCAACACATGCTAAATTATATATATGTATATTTTTCTTACACTTTAAAGGTGACTGGCTGGCCGTTGGCATGGAGAATTCACATGTGGAAGTATTGCATGCATCAAAACCGGACAAGTATCAGCTGCATTTGCACGAGAGCTGCGTTCTGTCGCTGCGGTTTGCCACCTGCGGCAAATGGTTCGTTTCCACCGGCAAAGACAACCTGCTTAATGCATGGCGAACACCATACGGTGCCAGTATATTCCAGGTGAGCTAAATCTTAAAAATTCATTGATTCGAAATTATTTCAAAAGTAATCTATTGAATACACTATTCAAATGAGTCATAAAATTAAAACAAATGTTTGGTTCATATCTGAGGCCTGTTCCGGATTTTACTTTCACAAGATTTATTGGAAATTAAAATCATTAACGTGTTATAATTTCATTCTGGTAATATTTTTGGTATTTAATTCACTTTGAGTTAATGAATTTCAGTCTGATATAGTTAAAAACGATCATTTTGCAATACTTAGACTAGATGCAACGTGAAAAGTACATTTTATGAATTTCTATAAAATTAAAAGGGATAAACGGATATATAAAATGAATGCTTAATTATGCGTATATTGTGAATGTATTTATAATCAATTGCTAATTATTAAATCATGTTGTTTATATCGCTTGCAGTCAAAGGAAACATCATCCGTACTTAGCTGCGACATATCAACTGACGACAAATATATTGTGACGGGTTCGGGCGATAAAAAGGCTACTGTCTATGAAGTTATTTATTAAATGAAAAAACACACACAGCAGAGGAAATTCACACTTTTCATTTTGTAATAAGCGCATATAGGTTTTTATTACAATTACAAAAACAACAGAGAAAACAGAAGAAATACACTATGTTCGATCGATAGCATGCAAATAAAAACACGAACATAAGCAAACAACAACAGCATCAATACAAGGCAGCGGCATCAGCGCAATGCATTCAAGAGCAAAGCAAGTTCTATAATATAAATATATTAAAACAAAAAGAAAGGAAAATATAAAAATTTAAGCGTACTTTTAGCTACTAAGCTTAAGCTAAGTCCAATAAAAAGTTGAACACAAATTGCAAAGTAAAACAATACCTAAACCTACAACAAAATAATAAAAATAATATTGTAATAATAATGATGCAAAGCGAGTGCAACAGAAATGAAAAAAAAAAAAAAAAAAAAAAAAACAGAAACAGAAAGAGTAATAACAGTCGGCGATACCTAGCACGCTCATCAAAAGAATTAAGTGCCGGGTTCACCCAGCATGGATTAGTCATTGCAGGAGCGTTGAGATTATAATTACCAGATGAGTTACGAGATGTCAGATATGTGAGTGCTTTTAGTTTGTCTATGTGTTTATAAGTTGGCAGTGAAAGTTTGTAAACAAAAAACAAGAAAGAATCATAAATCAATAATGCAAATGCGAAACAAAATTATAGGTTTTAATTTGTCAATTTATTTAAATTAGTGACTGCTACCCTCCCACCACTGTCCAATACTGTCCCGCCCTTCCCTCCTCTTCGCACACAACACACATTTGCATGCAGAAAAGTATATATATATTAATGAGTGTATATATATATATATACATATAAATATAAATGAATATAATTAGTAAGCAGTTTAGTTAAGAATTTTACACTATAAACAAATACAACAACAACCGAAGCAGGGCGCCACCAACACATAAACCATAAACCTACATCCACACACATATACACACTCTCACGCCCATCAATAACGGGAGGCGCCAAAGCAGCCAGCTTTTGCTTGTATGTAATTTAGAGAATGATAAAAAAAAACCCAACCTCTTGTCTAAAATCAACAACTGTAAAATCCTATGTTTAATGCAGCTAAAATAACAACAGGAACCACAAAACAAAAAACAAAATGATAAAGTAAAACAAAAAGAAAACTTGTTTACACATTAGTTTATATAGAAATGAATCGTATATATATATATATAAATATATATATTATATATAGAATGTGGGCACATCTCGCGCCCAGCGAAAATTGTAATAAGCAAACAGAGAATAGAGTGCAGCACACGCTTCGATTTTTAATTTTACAAATATTATTATTATTGTGGTTATATATGTATATAATTATATTATAAATAATTGAAGCAAAACGAAAAAGAAAAATAAAAAATTATATATGTAATCAAAGTACATTATGTTTATCTAAAACACATCTGTCGTATAGACACTGCGCTGTCGAGGAACTGGAGCGCCCTGTTGTCGCGTTAGCTTCGTATGCAGTTCGCGAAGAGCCTCGCACTGACGACCCGATATCTGACGGAACTTATCGATGGCAATGGGCAGAAGATTGTCCACCAGAAAGATTTTGTTCTTCATCACAAAGTTGGGCTGCAAATTTAAATGTTTTATCAGCATTATAGAGTGTTAAATGTAAGCAATGGTTCAACTCACATCTACGGCCATGTCGCTGGGTGGCTTCAGAGCATGCTGTGCCAAAAAGAGATCCCGCAGCAGCTGTTCCAGACTCTGCATCAGCGCTTCACCTTTGGCCAGACAGCCGCAGTACTCGGTCAGTTGGAGAAATTGTCTAACAAAGACTAGCGTCGATTGTGTCAGATTCAGCCAAGTATCGCCCGTGGTCTGGACGCGCATATCAATGCCCAATGAGTCTAGTTCGTGCAGAAGTCGCTTTAAATTCGATTTAGTTTGCAGATTATACGGCTGCCAGCTCTCCTCGGTACGTCCCACTGCGTCCAGCAGACGCTGCTTGGACTCTTCAATTAATGCCTCCAGCGTTGTGCGCAGCAGACCCTCCAAATGGTAGCTTATGTCCAGACCAATCTCGGTTAGCTTAGTCGCGGGTTTGCGCACGCGCTCTACGCACTTGGCCACAGACTCCAAAGATGTGCCTTTCGTCAGATAGTGTTTAATCAGCTGGCTGGCAAAGTACTGCAACTCTGCATTGCACCACACGACGAGGGCTGTAAGAGGTTTAATAGACTTATAGAATCGCTCGCTTAGATGATAAATTGACAGATGTACTCACCACTGACGCATGCCGGCTGCTGTTCAAAGGCACTGAGAAAATCGCATGCCACCTGGGCAAGATCGCAAAAGAATAGCTCCGAGATTTCAGCATTGTTCCGGCGGGCCTCACGTTGTGCCACGCGCAGGCTAACCGTGCACACCTTGAGCAAGGTGGCACTAGCCTGTCGGGAGCGACCCATTTCCACAAGTATCTTGAGTGGTCGTTGAGCGGCGCGTAGTGCAATCTGTAAATTGCGATGGTGACTGTTGGAAAGTTCTTGGATAAGCACATTGGTTAGCTTTTGTTCCTGCAGTTTCACTTTGCTCTCAATCGCTTCTATCAAAGGCAACCTCTTTTTGTTCTCGGCAAGGCGAAGGTAATCCTGGGTACGCTTAATCTGCAATTGGGCGTCCTCGAAGTGACGTTGTGCCACCAATGTTTGAAGTTCCTCACTGGCAGTGCTCAGCCACTCGGGTGTTTCATCCTCGAGTGATTTAGGCTGTGCGTCACTGGGACTCTGTGCCGGCACCTTCTCAGGCGTAGCACCTTTCGATGGGGTCTGTTGTTGTTGCTGTTTGGCTCTTCCTGGTGGCTGTGGAGCTTGTCCCTTCTTTGTTTTCTTTTGTTGATCGAAGCGAAACGCTTCTTCCAACTTTTCAATCCACTCACTTTTTCCAGCAGCTGTTATGCTCTGATAAATCTTGGAACCGTCCGGCGTTATGATGTTAATGGCATTCTTGACGCCATCCAAATCCTTAATGTTTATCACAGCTATCTTCTTGGGATCGTATTCCGTGAGAAACTCCAGGCGTCTGTTAAAACATAGGTGTTAATATTTATATATTAGGTGTGGAATGTAGCTTCATACTTATCATGCTTGACTTTGCACACAATGAGCACATCGTTAAAGAGAAAGAAAAAGACACGCTGTATTGGACGGTAGTCATTGCCATCCAGCTCGATAAGGGCTCCCTCATTGAGGAATGTCTTGCCCTCGAGATTGCCATTAAATCCCTGCACCATTTCCTTGACAGCTCTTGTCGCATGACTGTTCTCCACATCCTCAGTAACTGCACTTCCCGTCTCCGCCTCAATGCTGTCCGCCTTTAAGTGACTGCTCGCCTTGCCATCTGTCATGGTGGCCAAAATGTTACGTTGCTCGATAAGAATATGCGACAGCTGATACATTTCCGACTCCAGATCTACATATATATTGTAATTGGATTGTTGAGATGAGCTTTGAGTGGAAAATATGGTTTGTCACCTACGTGATATCTCCTTAGCTGTCTGTATGAACTGCATATAGTTCTTTTTGCAGGTTTGCTTGAGAGTTGCCGACGTCTGTTCATTGTACGCCTCTATTTCCTTCTTGCGTTGTTGTAAATCACTCCCACCTACACATTCCCGTGTCAGTTCCTTTGTATCTGTGCGGGAGTGTAGTAAAATGTTTTATTTACATGTGGCCACATACACATTAAGTAGAGCTTACATTTGTCAACGCTAAAATTAATATCGTCGAATTCCTTCATTATTCACAAAATTAAACACAAAAATCTGCGAAAATTAAGGTGAAGTTTCTTGGGTGCAACCAAATTTTCAATTTGACTAAAATGGTACAAGCTGCCAGATCGGGAAATTTTGTAGGGTGGCAGCCTTTGCACCTGGTGGTAGTCTTCCACACCAGAGCTGGCACCCCCCCGGGCACAGCCGTCTCAACACTGACGACCAAAGCCTGCCATCACCGACAAAAAATGCAAATTTTAAAATGCAAAAAACTCAATAAAAAATTAATAAATTTGACGAAAATTAAACTTTAGAAATTAGACAAAATTAAGCTTAACATATGAAAAAAGGTTTGAAGTTCGTCAGCCGTCGAGAAGAGAAGTTATCTAATTTAATTCTAACCAAGAAAATTCTAAAAAAAATTATGCAAAAATTTAAAAAATTCTAGAAAATAAAAAATCCGAAATTAAGTACAAAAATAAAAAAAATCCAATTTCGGAAATGTACTTGTTTTTTTAAGTACAAAAAATCGAGCCAGATCGGAAACTCTTACCGAATGGGCAACCATCATAAAAATGAGTAATAATTTTCAAGCACTTCATTCCAATACAAAAACAGTTCTCAGGGCGTAAATAAATAGTTATTAATTTGATAAAATGGATTGGCTCTTTGGTAAGAAGATCTCGCCGGATGAGATGCTCCGCAAGAATCAGCGCGCCCTGAACAAGGCGATGCGGGATTTGGACCGAGAGCGCATGAAAATGGATCAACAAGAGAAGAAAATCATTGCGGACATCAAGAAAATGGCCAAGGAGGGTCAAATGGATGCGGTCAAGATCATGGCCAAGGATCTGGTGCGAACGCGTCGCTATTCCAAGAAGTTCATGCTCATGAAGGCAAACATTCAAGCGGTCTCCCTCAAAATACAAACGCTCAAATCTCAAAACACAATGGCCCAAGCCATGAAAGGTGCGTCCAAGGGGAGGAGATGGAGTCTGGAGGAGATTCACATTTTGTTAATCCTTTTCCTGCTCTTTCAGGTGTCACCAAGGCCATGCAGAACATGAACCGACAGCTGAATCTCCCGCAAATACAGAAGATCCTGCAGGATTTCGAAAGGCAGTCAGAGATGATGGACATGAAGGAGGAAATGATTAATGACGCCATCGACGACGCCATGGAGGATGAGGGCGACGAGGAGGAGACCGATGCCGTTGTCTCCCAAGTGCTGGACGAACTGGGCCTCCAGCTGGGCGAACAACTAGGAGATCTGCCCTCCGCCTCCGGCTCGCTGTCCGTTGCCGGCGGCGTTGGACCACAGAAGACACCAACGGCCGTAGCAGCTGGCGGAGTGGGCGGAGGAGCAGCTGCAGCTGGCGGAGGTGGTGGAGCGGGGGGAGGTGCGGCTGGTGGTAGTGGTGGCTCCACGCCCATGTCCGATGCAGACGCGGATTTGCAGGCGCGTCTGGATAAGCTGCGCAAGGATTAGTTTAGCACCGTTTCCGTCTCCTGCCCACTGTTGTTTTTAAGTAACACACAAAATGTTATTCACTTTGATATTCCTGTTTTTTTCCCCCGTCAAAAAGAAAATGAAAATCGCCTTACGAAATGTGTAAACTTTGAATTATGCTAACAAGCCTATATATTTCAGATAATTCAGATACGGGGGGAGGAGGATACAATTAGAATTACAATTAAACACAGAGGCATGCACAGAAAAATGAACCTAGTTAAGTAAGAGAGTAAGTTTCACTGGAAGCCGTGGGATACAAACACACGCTCCACATCCTGGAACACCTTGTCCGCATCCGGACTGGCGTCGATGGACTTGACCTGGCCGGCATTCTCAAAGTACTTAATGATGGGCATCGAGTCGTTGTTGTAAGTCTGGATGCGCTTCTTTAAGCTGTCCATGTTGTCATCGGATCTGCCGGATCCGCTCTGACCGCGTCCCAAGCAACGCAGCACACACACATCTTCGGCGCAGTCGAAGAAGAGCACAAACTGCATCTCCGTCTTGTCGGACATTTGACGATTCCAGCCATCCAAGTTGTCCTGGTTGCGTGGGAAGCCGTCGATGAGAAACCGCGATTTCCCGGAGTTCTTCATGGCATTTTCCAGCAGGGAACATGTCACCTCGACGGGCACAATTTTTCCATTGCGTATGTAATCCTCGATAAGCTGACCAAACTCGGAGCCCTCGCGTGCCCGCTCCTCTCTCAGCAGATCTCCGGCGGATAAATGGGTGAATTGAAAGCGTTCCACAATCTTTGAGCATTGCGTTCCCTTTCCAGCCCCAGGGCCACCTAATACAAAAACAACCTTTGGCTTTTCGCTGGACATGTTGTTGTTGTTGTTGTTTATGAGTGTTACGACCGGCGCTTGGTTGTGCAAGCTAAGGTAATTAGTTTTGCAAACGTTGTACTGATTATGGGAATGTTGGAATTGCTGACTCAGCAGTGCTCCTCCTTGGCCACAAGACTCAAGTGTTTTTGCTATACGCGTAAAAGCGCGCCACATTGACAACTGAGTGAACAGATGAAACGTGGAGGTGTGTAAACTGGGTATACCTAATTATTTCCAGTGGAAACGGAAGTTGTGACGTCATCGTCATGCGCCAGCTGTTCAACAATGTACCAATATATAGGTGGCGTATTTATATTTCTGCAACAAACAGAAGGTGGCGCTAACATCTTTTCAAATGAGCTTAAATTCGTGAACCAAGCCTGCGAGCCCGTTTATTGTTGCAACGACTATTAAAACAAGTTGTCAGCACTGCATTTACATTTGTAAATCAGCTGTGCGAATTTCGCGCCAACAACGCTTAAAATATGTATTAGAATAAATTTAAAATGTGTGTATTTATTGAGTTGTTTAAATGAGCTGCGCTTGATTTTTTTGAATTAAATCGGCCACCAACTGATAGGGTATTATATGCTGAGAGCCAGGCGTCAGATCCACCTCCTCATCGTCAACTCCCACGATAACGCCAGACACTGGACAAAAGACGGGCAATAATTTAGTTAAAAAAAAACACATTAAGCAATCGGAAACGTACCTGCAATATTCGCTTTCAGAAAGACATGGCTCATGAGATTGGGTGTGACAATGCGTTGCTCTGCTTCTCCACGCTGCTGGTTGGGCATATACTGAGTGGCCACTTTGTTGAAGTACTCATCCACATGCCCGGCAATGTCCTGGGCGTATTTCGCCTCCTCCGGGGACAATCGCTTGTCAGCAGCATCATGTGCCGCATCCTGATTGAGTATGTGCTGGGTGTAGGTCTCGATCTTTTGCAGGCGGCATCTCAAGTAACTGGCCATAATATAGCGAATGCGTTCCAGCTCCATTTGATGCACCACAAAGCGAAAGTCGTTCTTGTCCAGATCCTTCATTTGTTCCTCCATGTGTGCCACCTGTGAAAGCATCAATTCAAGCATGTCCGTCTGATGCTGCAGTAATTCCGGTGCATAAATTTCATTTGTCCAAGCGGTCTCCAGTATTTCCAAAACCTTAGCAAAGATAACGCCACAGGTTGCAGTTGATTTTGGTATGTAATTAATTGTTTACCTTTTGTGCGGTTATTGATTCTGCATCCTCATCGTCGTCATCCTCTTCATAGGCATTGGCTAAAGCAGCCTCAGCACTCAAGTCACGCTCATTTAAATCCTGTTCTACAATTTCGCTTTCCGACATAATTTTTTTTGTACTACTCTGCAATTATTGGCGCGTCTGCAAGTAAACAAAAGGAACAGCTGTTGGGCGCGATTATGTGTGAATGGCAAGAGCGTGCACAGTAAACAAAACAATTGCTCAACACTGGCATTGCACGCGATGGCAGCGACGACGACACAACAAACAGAATTTCAAAAGAATTTTCGCTTAATTGTTGAGAAAATCTTCAACAATTGGCAAAATTTACGTCTGGCTGTTGAGCATGGCATGGGCGGACGCAATGGCCAGCAGGTGAGACTGTGTTCCTTTCACATCTGTTTCAATTTCTAACCTAACAACAACAACAACTCGTCAGGTGGCCATACAAATCATGGAGTACACTTTTGAGTACTGCGTGGGCAACGAGAACATAACGCAGGGCGAGCTGCAGGAGGTGATCGAGGAGCTCATGGATCAGGAATTCAATACGCTATGCGACGATCACTCGATACCAGAGATTTGCCGCAATTTGCTGCGTTATAAACAAATGGCACTGGCGTCCCAGTATTCCCAGATTGAAAATGAGCTGAGCAAACTGCCACAGGGCAAGGATTGGTTACGTCCCGACGTGAAGATCACATACACACCCGTGGAAGGCGACTCGTCATCAGATGAAGACATGGATGAGGACGAGGATGATGGCGACGAGGCCATGAATGGCGATGAGAGCGAGGAGGAGCAGGCTGCAACCAGTAGCGGGCGGGTAACCCGCTCCCAGACCCGCAAACAGCAGGCGGAACAGTTTGTGGAGCCGGAGGATGGCTGGACGACTGTGCGTAGAAAGTAGAATAAATAAAATCCACATCCAAATCAATTTGTTAGTTATAAAAAGTGGCGTTTACTTCTTGCAAGTCTAAAAATCTAAGTGGTGGAATTGGCGATCGGGTTTTGGGTCTGTGCGTAATCTTGCACAGATTACATTGAATTGGAGGTGCTATTGGTGTATTCCGATGACCCGGAAGCTCTGGACGTTGACATTCGAGCTGCGACCAGGAGGTGAACTGTGTTTCCTTTGGCAGCACCAATTTGAGATCAACAACTGATGAAATGGAATCAATGTTGGGCGTCAACGACAGGTTGATGGCGGGATAGATGATGAAGGCGAAGGAGGCACCCACTAAAATCAGTATCGGCACAAATACTGCAAAATACTTGTCCGGCAAATGCGAATGAAGTTCCAGTTCCACGGGCAAATAAGCCCACGCCACGTATATAAAGAACAGCACTGTGAAGAGCATGTAAAATGCAAATCCATAGATCGCTCTATGCGGTGTCGGAGCTGGACTGTGCTCCGGCATCTTTGGGGACTTCTTCCCCTCCAAACAGCTTAATGGTGTCCTGGCAGAGCAGCAGGCTCTCGAAGAACGAGGTGATTGCAGTTCGTAAACTCTTCACTTGGTCAGCACTGAAGTGCACCACAAGCACATCCTCCTCCAAGCTCAACGTTTTCCTAACAAAGTTGCGACGCGGTTCCTGATCCACACTGAGCACGCGATAAGCAATTTCGGCGTGCCTTGGAGTGTCAAAGGGCACTCTTAATGTGCTGCAAATGAAATTACAACTTGATAATACAATAGCCAGCTTACTAAACTGCACTTACGATTCATTTGCTTTACTGACGGCGACCTGCTGTGGCATTATTAATTATTTTATGACGAGCAACTAATTTCTTTGACAACAGGCGCACATGCTTGTCTGCTCACACTGTGAATGGCAGTTTAGCAAAAGTCAACAGCTGTTGAGTTAGCAACGACACGAACCACAATTTAAACACCTTCACCCACCAATGAAATAATTAATGATAACGTTTCCAACTTGTATTTTCTTTATTACAAAATGCTTCCACGTCCAATTCTTAATTCAATGAATATCCTTAGCATATTTACTTCTTGGACTTGACAACGCCCTTGGGTGCGGGTTTCTTGGATGCAGTTTTGACAGCGGTTTTGCCACCGGTCTTGCCAGCGGGCTTCTTGGTAGCCGCCGCCTTGGTTGGCTTCTTCTCCACCTTCTTGACGGGCTTGACGAGCGCATCGCGCTGGCTCTTCAGCGCCTTGACAATCTTCTGCTCCTCGATGAGGAAGGCGCGCACAATGCGCTCACGCAGGCAACCGTGGCACAAGACTCCACCGTATGTGCGCGACACGGTCTTGTGGCGCTTGGACATGCGGGGACGCTCGCTGGGGCGGGATGGGGTGATGCCCTTAAGCTTCTCCTTGCACTGACCGCAGCGTGGCACGGTCTTGTTCTTCTTCACGTACTGGTACACCAGACGACCGCCAGGAGTACGCACACTGTAAACAAAAACACATCCAATTAGATTATATCAAAAGTTGGACTCACTGTTAACTTACATGCGCCTCTTGTTGGATCTGGTGTTGTATGACAGACGTCTCCTCAAAGTCAAGCGCTGGACCATGTTGCGGCTGCTGTTTCCGATTGTTTCCAATTCACATTACAGATGTTATTTATTCAAAAGTTCAGGTAACAAGATCCCATCAAAGATGCATAAAATAAGCAGAAAAAACAATGCGATTTACATAAGTAAGGTGGGATAATATGCGACAATTAATTGTCAATCATTGTGTAGTAAAATTTGCAATAATTCGTTAGCCGTTTTACGGATGTTCTTAGATTATTTGGCAAATTCACAAAAAGCAAGCTTTACATACTTGTAGTTAAAAAACCAAAAGAGGGAAAGAAGAAGCAAATCAACGTGAAGTTGGCTGCTGCTCTCTAACAGTGCTGCCAACTTTTGGGAGGAAAAAATAGCTGCTTATAGCTGGAAAGCCTCCGAAAAATAGCTATAATTTCAACCTTCCTGGCAACTTTTCTATGCAATTAAAGTGCGATATTCAAATTTAGTAAGATTTTCCAATTGTATTTTTTTTGTATTTTTCTTAATCTTGAAGCAAGAACTTTGAAAATTATTGCAGAGTTTTTTTTGCTAGAATTTTGTCGAAAATAGGCTTTAATTCGTGAACCAAGCCTGCCAGCCCGTCTTGACTATTTAAGCAAGATGGCAGCACTGACAATATATTTGGAAATCAGCTGTGCCGCTCGCGGTTTTACTTGGCCCACGCGTCTCTTGTTCCGGCCGCCGTATCCTGACATCCCGTAGTAACTGACATCAACAAACAAAACAATGAGTTTCCTGAAGCCTAAGACACACATTGAGCAGGGCGACGTAGTCATCCTCTATCTAAGTGTGAATTCCATGCACGCAATCGAAGCTGTACCCACAATAGTAAACAAGAAGGGCGAAACCATAGTGCATATCTTTCAAACACCCTACGGTTCACTTAAAGTTCAAAGTAAGTTGTGAGGTTTGATTACCACTGTAGATTCTGTTAATTTAATTCAATTTGTATTGCCGGCAGGTATTATTGGCGTGGAGTATGGAAGTCGGGTGGAATTGTCTAAGGGATGGGCGCACGTGCTGCAGCCAAATCCCGAACTGTGGACACAAACACTGCCTCATCGTACACAAATTATTTATACGCCTGATATAAGCATGATACTGCATCAGTTGGAGGTGCGTCCCGGTGCTGTGGTTATTGAATCCGGCACCGGCTCCGGTTCCTTGTCTCACTATTTTCTGCGCGCGCTAAAACCGACTGGACGCTTACACACATTCGACTTTCACGAAGCTCGAGCGGATCAGGCGCGCGACGAGTTCAAGCGACACGGACTCGCTGACTTTGTAACGGTCTACCACAGAGATGTGTGCAATTTGGGTTTCACCAGCGAACTCGATGGTGTCGCAGATGCAGTGTTTTTGGATCTACCCGCACCGGATTTGGCAGTGCCACATGCATTCAAGGCGTTGAAGTTGTCGGGTAAGTGAAATGCGACTGCCCAGTCACCGCTTGACAACAAGTTGTCAGCGCCCTTTGGCGCGTCGCGTCGCCGACTGCGGCAGGCAGGCACAGCAATCAAGACTTGCTTGCTTGGTTGCTTGGTCACTCAGTTGTCTCTCTGTCTTGGCCATTTCATTGTGTGTGACATTGAATGCGCCCGCTTTTGGCAGTTGACGTGGTCAGGCAGTCCGCTGCCCAGGTTTGTCACTCATTAGTGGAGCCAACTAAACTCGGCACCATTGCGCTTTTCGATTGCTGTGAGGATGATTACATCGCACTGCTGTACTCGTATCGATATCGATAATTACATAGCAAAGAAGCTGAATATTTAACATGCATATTTTAAATGAAACGTCGGAAAAAGAGTTATTGATAGTGATAAAAAAAGGGACGAATGGTGATTTAATCAAAGTAAAACTACCTCAAACCCAAAGTTTTCTGAAATAATTGTAAGAAGAAAAATAAAGAAAAAAAGAATTTTATTAGTCTAAAATACTGAGAAAGGCATTGAGAGTAAAAAAGTTGGGAGAATTCTATTTTTAAAAATTAAATATTATTTTGGATAGTAAAACAAATTTCGCATAATATTTATGATATTTTGAAACTCCTTAATTGTAGATATTTCTAAATACTATAAATGGTGCGATGTTTGTTGTTTTTCTGATGATTCTTTTTAAAACGTAGTAAAATTATTTTTTTCTCATAATTTTAATGTCCTAATTGAATTATTGATTTCCTACATTTTTATTTTCAAATTACATGCTGAATCGAAATAATATTACAATCGAACCTTTTAACAATTCGTTTATTTCAGGCGGTCGCTTTTGTTCGTTTTCGCCCTGCATTGAGCAGTCGCAGCGGTGTATTAATGTCTTAACCAAGTTGGGCTTCAATGAGATTTGTTCCATGGAGGTGCTGCAGCAGGAGAGCGTGATTAAAACCCGCACATTGCCCGTCATTGATCTGGAGTTCCTCAAGGCGCCCAAAGAGGTCGAAGCAAACACAAACGAAGACAGTAAAACAAAGGAACCCAAGGAGCTGAAGAAGTATTTAACTTCAAGTAATCCCCAAGTGCTGCCCGGTCATACGGGTTTTCTAACTTTTGCCACACTGCCTCCTAACATACCCAAAGCATAAGAGTATGATTTATTTTTGATAAATAAATTTATAGTTTTAATTTGCCTGTTGGATTGTTATTCGTAGTCAAAGGAGTAATCATCGAAAAGCTTGCGCTCCATACTCTTGACGCCGCCACAGTGATAGCAACGTTGTTGCAGCTCCAACTGCTGGCTCTTGCGGCTCGAGGATTTGCGTGGTAGCGCCCATGGCATGCGCTGCTCCGGTATGGCAACCTGAGTGCGTTCCGGATTGCCGCTGCACGTGGGACAGCGGCCCACAACGGTCGGCTTGGGCAGCATGCCATAGATCAATGGCCCTGGCGGTGGCACGCCGTAAACGGTCACAATCTGTGGTAGGCTGGAGTACGGACGCGTTGGAAATAGTTTCTCTCGATTTAGGAAACTGTGGAGAGTTGAATATGAGTTAGTTGCTGTTGCTGTTGTTACTTAATTGATTGTCATACTTGGGTCTGGGTTGTAGCCACAGATTATTCATACGCTTGCTGCTCATGATGTCACCCAGTTTCTGCAGCAGCCGGAGATTTTCACGTTCAATTTGCTGCTGGCGTTCCCGTTCGTTCTGCTGCTTCTTCCACTTGCGCTGGACATGATCGTGCTGGCGTGGCGACTTTGTATCAATTGCCGGACGTGCGGACATCACTTTCTCGCGATGCTGTGCATACCGCAATTGCTCCCAGGGCTGCTGCAGCAATTTGTCGCGTCTCGAGATCATTGTCTGGTGTTTGGTGGTTGCAACCGAAATGGAACCGCTGTGAATGGTGGATGGTTTGGGGGTTAAGCGGTTTTAACTGCATGTTTACCATCACAAACAAACATTGGTGCGTCCATAACAACAACCTTGCCAGGACAACGCAAGCTCACTCCGGGGGCCACTCAACAAATATTGCACAATCATGCTCACAGATTAAGTTCAGCTCGGCGGCGGCGGCTTTGCTCAGCTGTCTCGACTGTCTATCCAAACAGTGACATCCCTTGGACTTGACTTGCAAATTTGCAGACCAAGCAACACTGTTACATAATTCTCATTGCTTTCGGTTCTGATTCTGATTCTGGTTTTGGTTTTGGTTTCGATTCTGTTTCTGTTTCTGGTTCGACTCCTGCCGCTTGTTAGGCAGCCGGCGGCTCGTTCCCTGGTTCTTGTGTAGTAGCCGCTCTGTTCTTGCGACTTCACTTGGTGTGGCGGCAAATTTTGCTTTCTTCTTTCAGCTTCTTCAACTTGTGCTCTGCTGTTGCTGCTGCTGTTGCCGCTCATATGTCAACCGGCAACTCAGTTGCTGCCGTTCTAAACTCTGTTTAGTGTTTGATTGATGCTAAGTGCTTCTGCCTAGCTCATATGCAAGTACATACTTAATGCTCATACCAAGCTTTCAATAATTTCTTACTAAACTTTATTTGGTTCGCCTCTAAAGGAAGTTTATTTCCCTATGTACATATAGTATATTGAGACTCTTTTGATAGGTATTTCACCACTAATCGATCTAACTGCCGGACTTGGTTACAAGTATAACAAAATTGATCTACTGATAAATAAAATGTTTGTGTAATTGTTTTAAATTATTCTTTATAAACATTTTCAATAGTAAATAAAATTAACTTATCATAAAAACAATTTAATGACTGATAAGATAAATAAATAAATAAATAAATAAATAAATAAATAAATAAAATATATCGAGGAGTATGCAGCATTTTCACTTTTCTGGTTTCAAATTCTTGATATATTTATTTTATAAAAATAAATTTAATTTTACTATAATCAATTGAAAATATTATTATTTAGATTTAAAAAAAAATTAGAAACAAATTAAATTAAACGTATAAAATTTTAAATTAAGAACATAAGAGATTAAAACATGTAATTGATTCATTAAAAATGTCTCAAGAGGAAAAAATGGAGTGAATCAAATTAAATGTCATATATTGAAAAAAATGACATTCCGCCAGAAAATCGGTTAAGATTTAACAAAGTTAGGATAGTTTTTGGGTTTTTGAAAAACTGTCAAGTATGATATATGACAATGATAGAATAGAATTAAAATTTTAAATTTTGATTCTAAATCAAATTAGAGTTGAGATGTAAATTTTAATGAATATCAATTTAGCTGATTCGATTTATCGTCAAAAAAATTAAATTAAATTTATTGTTGAAAATAGCTTCCGCAAAATTGACATTTAAATTTTCGATGTATTTTTCTATTAAGCTTAAGTCTTTAAGATTATTTTTTGAGTTACAATACTATGTATATATTTTTTTTTGTGAACACATACTTGTTAGTTATTTTAATTGTAGACAAAAAAGTATAAAAATTTCTAGGTAATATGATGGGCCAGTTGATGGGAAGTCATCTTATTGTTGTGTAACACTTCAAGTGCGTTATTGTGTGTATTTGTCTATTCTATTCGTAGCTATATTACTGTCCCAAAGGGTCCAGCAATTGTTCTGCTTTTGAGTTTATTAGCCCCCCGTTGGGGCGTCTTACAAATGCGTCTATTGTTTTTGCCTGCCTTCGTGTTGCAAGCAGCATTGCGTGTTGTTGTTGCTGCTGTTGTTGCCAACAAGTTGCTGGGCCAAGTGGCCAACTGTAGCCGACAACTGTGTTGCTGCCATTGGGCGTGAGTTTGCACTATTATCAAATTAAAAGCAACGCCGCTTATTGGTCAGTTAATTGGAAGATCTGTAATTTGATATTCGTAACGTGTTGCTTATCACAGCTCTTGTTGTTGTAGTTGCTGTTGTTGTGTTGTGTTTCATTGTTGTATTTGTACAATTACCTTGTTAGCTGATCGACAACTGTAACGGATTGCCATTCAGTTATGCCTATATACCATCAGCCATAACCCATAGCCCATCGCAACCCACAACTCATAACCATGGCCAGTATGAAAACTCGTCTCTTGGGCCCCTATCTTCGCAATTTGTTGCTGCTGGCAGCGTCACAACTAAACACCTGCTTATTTGTGCATAAATTTCATATAGAAATGCTCATATTTATTGAAAATACTCGTATTTATAAAATGGCATATAATTGCGCTCGATGTATGCCAGTGTGTGTCTTGGTGTGTGCAAGTATTTGTCTGTTTGTGTGTGTGTGTGTGTGTGTCTGTGTATATAAGGGGGGTGCATTGCTGCCCGCCAGCAATGTGGCCAGTTTCTCACCTTTAGAAGCCGACCAACAGTCGCAGATGGCAAGCCAACGACAGCAACAACAACAGCAACATCAACAGCAACAGCAACAAAATGATGCCAGAGGTTGCTTGCTGCTACTCTTAAGTTGGTTATGATGAAACCTTGAATGAACTACAAACTTAATTGAAATTTGTAAAACATAAATAAGACAAGTTAAATATTTTCAGTAATTTTAATTGCCAAGCACCAACTGGCTTAGATTAAATTATATATATATCGTAGCCTTTACACAAAAGTGTAACAATTCTAAATCTGTAACTTAAAAGTTTTTTTTATGTTTCTCTAATTAATTCTGCCATCACAATAAAATATGATTTCCTTTTCTGGTGTATATTACTAAAAATTAACAGTTATTGCTCTTTTCATTGTACTGGCTTTAATCGAAAACCATAAAAGTTGTCTGTTTTTCTTACGAATTTCAATATTTTAAGTTGCTAGACACTTATGGATTAAAATTATAGCAATCGACTATTTATCTATATAATCATTTAGATTATATTCGGAGTCAAATAATAAATAAGCTGCTCTTTAAACCTCAATGGAAACTGTTTTCAAACGACCCTTCAAGTTTTTGTGACTGTTGTTAATTTATTTAAAAACCGTGGTTATAGAAAAAAGTGATAAAAAATTACTTAAAAATTTATGAAATTGAAATTTCATATTCATAACTCTGCCTATAAATATAAATATGTGTATAATTTCATAATTATTGCAATGTCCTTGCTTATCTATAACTTTTAGCAATTTTTAAAGTTTAACATTTTCTTAAATCGTTTAAAGACATATTGCCCTAGTCTGTTTATTTGTTTTTGATATGCTGTGATTTGTTACCAACGAGTTTCCCATTTTTGATGCCACCGCGAATCGAACAGGCGGTTGTTAATGCTCGGCTATTGTAGAGTGCAGTAAGTTTTGGGTTAGTACTCGCATATCATATACAAAGTGCATACAATAACTGGCCTGTCCATTTATTACAATATGCGCCGGCAACGCCAGGCAACAACAGCAACAGTCGAAAAACTGCGATTTGCTGTCAGCTAATAATAATAATTTCGATATTGAAAATACGTTTTCTTAGTTAGGTACGACACTAAACGATTTCGCCCATTTGGAGTGATGTTGTTGTTGTTGTTATTATTCAAGGATCGACAGTGCTAAAAGTCAGGCAAGCACTGCAGTAACAGCAACATCAACGGCAACGGCAACGGCAACACTTGCAACAGGCAACTTGCAACGGGCAATACCAAGAGGCAAACTGGCAACTGGCAACTGGCAAACAGGCAACATGCAGCGTGCAACGCGCTCAAAGTTGACCGTTGGTGGGGGCGGTGCTGTTTGCTGCTGCTTCTTCTTCGAGCGTTTTGCAGACAGGTGGTGTGTTGGTGTCGATGTTGCTGGGTCGCCGCTCGCTTGGTGTTCAATATGAGCCACAATTGAGGCATTTAATCGAGCATCTCTTAACACGCCTTGGAATGTTGACTTATTATTGGCCATGCAGCCAATGCAGTTGCCACAGTTGCTGTTGCTGTTGTTGCTGTTATTGCCGTTGCAAGTTGCCAGTTGCCAGTTGTTGGCTCTCTCTCTACGGTTACGGGTCCCAAAACATTAGTGTGGGCATCGCTTGTGTGTCTTCGTCTGCGTCTGCGTCTGCCTCTGCGTCGGTGTCAGAAGTCTGTAGTTACCTCACAGTAAAAGCGTTTATCATCATTAGACTCAATCTAAAGACGTTTTGGCTGGGGTTATCATGTTGATTATGTTGTGTGAAAACAAATTACATTTTCTGCTCAGGCTTTAACACCATTTGTATGCGCCTATGTTGTCGTTGCACATTGTTGTTCTTCTTGCCGTTCTTGCTGTTGTTGTTGTCAGCTATGTTGCTGCTGCTGCTGCTGTCGATACTGTTGCCAAGCTTAGCTGCTGCTGGCTAATTGTGAAACTGCTCGAAAGATTCAATTGTGCCATTGACAAACCAATTGGTTGCTCAATTTTGTGAAAGCCTTTTACCAGCTCTCTCTCTCTCTCTGATTTGCTGGGCCGTGAGAAAATTGCAAATCAAAAATATTTCTGCTATTGCCAATAATTGCTCGATAAAATTGTGCTCGCTAGAAGCAAACTCAGCAACAATATGAGAAAGAACTTGGTAATAATTTTGCTTTTGGGCCTTGTCTAAGACACAGCTGTGTTCTATATTGTTGTTGTTGTTGTTGTTGCTATTGTTGCTGCAGCTGCCAACATGCCACTTGCAACTGCAACGGCAACGGCAATGGCAACTGCAACAACAACAATAAAGTTAAGCTAAGTTTGACCCTGACCGTCTAATGACACTGTGCAGCAAAAAATGCAAAGTTTGTATATAAAAAAAAAAATTTTAATTTTATTTCTTAAGTGCAATTTAATTTAAAAATTATCAAAAAACTATAATTTTGCTTTCTGGATTTTTATGTTTTTGTTAAAGCTTTCCATAGTTGTTTATTCCTTAAATTATCTTTAAAAGAGGTATACATTTAATTTTAATATTCGGTTATGTATTTTTAAATGTTCACTTTGGCTGTTTAGTGTTTTTTTTTATCGTCTTGGCAGAAAAACAAAAAGCGAACTTGATTTTGCCCAGCCAATAAGCATTTTTATGCACTTTTAAATGTAATGTTTGTTGTGGTTGCTGCTGTTTGTGCTGTTAAGATAACATTTTCTGATTTGTGCCACACACAAATACAAATACAAAAAAATACAATTAGAAACACAGGCCAGGCCGTTAACTATTTATCGAGGGTCAATGTCACGCCTTGACGCCTTCGCCAATATATTTAAGCTGACTTTTTGTCACAATTTATTGCATTTGGCTATATCTTGTCTATGTATATGTTGTGTGAGTGTGTGTGTATCACTGTGTGTGGCATGTGCGCAGTTTTCTTGACTTTGGCTTGCCGTTTTATCTTGTCAACGCAATCGTCTATTAGTTTTTCTTTTTTAATTAATTAACAATGTTCGCATGGGTATCAATGGCGAAAATGGTGTGGCTTGGTTGCTTGGCCCAGGTTTATTTATTTATTGTATTTATTTTATATATTTATATTTTATTTGATTTTATTGAATTTTTGGATTTTTTTCGATATATTTGTTAAAGACTGTCGCTTGCAGTGAGTGGAAAAAAATGTACATGACTTTTAAAGGGGCCAATTAAATGTGGAAATAAAGAAATTAATTAAATAGAAAAGAAAGTGAAGTGGTAACTGAAATTGTCCTGGCATTTAATACTTGTCTATTTAGTCTTACTTTTTATATTAAAATGGAAAGTTAATTTTATTTGTGAATGTCCACAGCCATTGGTAAGCTGATTAAGCTTCAGTTCACTAGACAACTGGCACTATTAAGCTGACACTTGAGCTCCTGGTGGGGAACTATGTTCTTGGTAACCTTTTTGGATACCCCTTGCGGAGATTAGCGTGTTCAACTTGCATAATCAACGTATACAGTCAAGTTTTAGCTGGGAATTCAAGACTCACATACCAAAAATAGTTGCAAGCTCTGAGTAATAAAATTCAGTAGGTAAAATAAACTTTGTCAAGACGCCGCCATCAGACTTGCCGTCAATAGTGGACTACGAGAGCTAATTGAGCCATTTTGAAGTCGACAATAATCGGTTGTGAGTACCCATTGCAACCTGCATGGGTATTCGAAATGGGCAAACCCACACTCATTGGCCAACGCCTTCACAGGCCAGAGATGCTAACTGATCCGCTGACTGCTGACTGTGTCAACTCGAATGTGCAATAAAATTAAAGTTTTGTTTATGAATGGAATTACACGGCGTCCTGCAGACCAACTGCAATGGCAAAGGCATCGACAACGGCAACGGCAACAGCAAAGACAACGACAACGTCGACATTTAGCAAGAGCAAAACGCAGCTGGAGCTCTGTCCAAAGAGACAGATAGTGAGCGAAAGAGAGAGGGAGAGACCCAGCTCAGATTCACAGACACTTCATCTAAATGTCAGGCCATATCTAGCGACATTCGCACAACCTACCAGTCCGCCGGTGTTAGCCCTCAATTTCAACACTCGCATTCGCACTCAGTGTTCAGCGTTCAGCGCTCGGCATTCGGCTTTCAGTTTGGACAACGTCGTCGGCGGCTCTTTGGCGGCTGCTTTTGCCAAATCAATTGAGCCGCCTGCAAACGAGCTTAAACAAATGACTTGAGAGTTGCTAAGGCAAACTGGCCCCGAGGAGCGCTCAAGATCATTAGTATAATTTAAGTAAATTAAACGCAGCGATTAGGCCAGGATGCAAACGGCAACGTCGTCCACATCTACATTCACAACTACACAAAAAAAAAAACACATCTCCCGGTGAAGTCAAGTTGGCAAAACGCTTGTGTTTATTTAAATTTATTGTAACATTGACTCTGGACGCGGCGTGGATGGCGATTTCAATTTGTAAAACAAGCGAGCAAACAAGCTGTTAAAATATAATGATTGGCACCAAAAGATGCAACGCGTCTGTTGCAAGCAGATCCGATACTCCGAATACTCGTACTTGGTGCATTTGTATCTGGGTTAAACTATCCGCATATGCATATCGCTCTCCTAACTAGCCATTTGTAAATTTATGTGGCGTTTGCTCATTGTCCAAAATGCTTATGCTCATACCTTATGCTTATGATTGGTAATACAGCGATGCATAAACCATTTGGCATTGAAAACTTCGGACTGTGGATATGCGGATACTACATTGTTCGCCAGAAGTTTTTACAAGCCAAGCGCGCCAGTTTCCCACACAGACAATGGACACTCCAAAAAAAAAAAAAAAAAACTGTGGCGGCGACAACCACAGTCAATGCAACAGCAACAACTGGCAGTTGCCAACGACTGCCGGCTCTGGTCGCTAGCTACAGCAGAGACTCCAGCACACAGAACACAGATCACAAAGGCTGCCCCAGACAGAGTTACAAGCGCAATGGAACAATGAATGCAGTCAGCACCATTCGAACAGTGGTGAAAGTGCCAAACTGGCTAAATGAATATTCGATAGTGGAAAGCGAATTGCCATCAGTATTGTAAGCGTCTTCAAATACATACACTGATCCTAATTGGCCTATTAGAAAACGATAGTAAGACATACGAGAAGATGGCTAATAAGATCTTACAGTAACTGTTGAAGCGAACAAAAGAGGGACTTGAGAAACTCTTTAATGCATATCCCAAAAGTAAAGAATAATATATTTTCGGTCTTTAACTTTACATATGTTTATGAATTAGTCTTAAACAATTCGGAACCACTTTACGCATAACTAACTTTAAAAAGAGACCTAATAAATTATTCAAAAATGCCAAAAATAAATCAGAGTGCAAATTCACAACTATAACGACCTTCTGAATATTATGCTTTGCTAAAATCCCTCAAAATATTTCCAGTATGCATTTCACATATTTGTTAAAATATTTCTGCGCATTTAGTTAACTGTTTTGCCACACTGTGCTTGGTCCAAGTCTTTGGCAATTGACAAAAGCCAACGTAATGCAGCAACAAAACAAATAAACAGTCAGCACTGAGAACAGACAAAACAGCAATTCATATTTGCTCTGATTTATATGGCGTCTAGAAGTTTTCCATTTTTATTATCATTATTATGATTACGATACTTTTTTTCCCAGGCACAAAAGACGCTGTGGAGTGTACAGCAAACGGACTCGGTTGTAATCAATCAGGCGGAGCAGACGCTTCAGAAATCTGTTTGAGAGTTTCATCTTTCTGTTCTGTAAAATAAATGTGCTTTAATTTGCAAGTTTGTGTCCTAAGTCTTTCATTTAACTGCCAAGTTTGTGTCCTAAGTCTTTTATTTGGCCTGCCACACACAAAGTGCTGGGCGTTTTTTGTCTGTTTGTTGTTGTTCCACAGAATTGTCATTAAAGCACCACACACAAACTGACACACATACACACACACACACACACACGCACACACAGATAAAAGAAGAGGGTGTGCAAGCTGTATTCTGTGATCTGGGCAATGTCAATTGCTGCAACGCCAAAGATCTGCATTGCTTGATATTCTAATTGCTGAAATTGTTTGTGGCAGACAAGTGTGTGTGATTATAGTATGCGCCATGCCCAATGAATAATCATTGAAATCCGTTCGCTGTTGCTGTTGTTGTTGTTGTGGTTGTTGTGGTTGTTGTTTTTGCTGTTGACAAGAGCAAACACCCGCATGTAGCCAGAGTCTGCGACACAGCCTGGTGGTGGTCCTCATTGTGTCGCACTGATCCAAATCGCTGAGCCAAAGCAAAGCATCAAATTTTAGCAATGCTCGTTTTCAGTTGTTGCTGTTGTTTTTCTTGTTGTTGCTGTTGTTGCTGTTGTCGCTGCTCTTGCTTTTCCATCAGATATGAAAGCTGGAGCGTCGTCGTCGTCGTCGTCGTTGGCGTCGCTCGTCTGCTCCTCGCCCAACGCAGTTTTCGGCTTGATTTTCTTAATTAAATTTTTGCTACGCCGATGCCAAGGCTTCGGAACTACATAGCTGCAGCTTCTCCTGTCCTGCTTGTTTAACCCGATTGCCTGCTGATGATGCCGCAGCTGCTGATGCTGCTGATGATGATGATGATGTGTGCTTTATAAGTCTGTTGTAGCGCTTCGACGCAGTCGCTGATTTGACGTTACCGATAGGGTTTTCGGTGCTTGTTGCTCTTGTTGTTGTTGTTAACACACTCCCACATTTTCAGAGGATTTTTTTTTGTTTTCATTTATATATTTATTTTTATTTTAAGGAGTAGCTGTGAAGTACTTGAACCTACTTAAAACGTTTTATTCCTGGCTACGTCGAGTAGCTAGTTATTATTAAATATTTTATATTCTTTTTAATGGGCTTAAATCAACAAATTATGTTTATTGTAGATTTTTAGATAACTTTACATTTACTAAATAGTTGAAATATTATATTTAATGAACTGGCAACTTATTAAAGCCGTCTCGATGTGTTATCTGCTAACAATTATCGCACTTGCCTTACGAGTATAAAAGCCACAGCCAGTTTAAGCCATAATTTAATAGCCTTCAAAGGAGGCTTCTCTCATTAACCCATCACCCATCTTGTCGCCCAAAAGTTGACCCGCGCTCAACTCGACCCACAGCTCGACCCGAGTCTCTCATTTTGTGCAACGAATGAAGAAACAACAACAGCAACAAGAGATACAACAACAATATGAAAATGCGCCTACCAACATCATTTACATCATCATTCACAATAAAATAAAAGTGCACACGCCCACTTAAAGGGCCTCATAAATTGTGTCGAATAATCAGTTTCAACATAATTTATTGTAATTTACGAGTGCCGGCAACGTGGCAGAAGCAGCATCAGAGAGTAGTAGAGTAGAGTGGTAAAGAGTTGAAGCCAACAGATCTATAGTAACTTAGTAACAACATACAGTCCAGTTGCTAGATTCCAGACCCAACCTGAATTCGTATCCGAATTCACATTGCGCTTAAAAGTTGAGTTGGTTGGTGAATTTTTTTTTATTATTACTATTTTTTTTTTGTAGAGCGTCTCGCAACTAAATGCTACAAATGAAAATCCTAAACGGCACATTGAAAGCATCTTGATAAGAACATTGAAGGCAGCAATGAGCTCAAGTTGTAGGTAGAGTTTGGCTTATACTTGTAAAGTTGGCGTGCGAACACCTTGGAAACACAATATTTCAATGCCTAATAATATTTTTAGCGCTGCTTTCAATATGGTTTCATAGCCCGCAGTAGAAAAGCCTGGAAAGATTTCTTAACCAAAGTATTCCCTCCAGTTAGTTGCGGCTATTGTAATTGAAACTATTGTTTCCTTTTGTGTACTCACTTGAAGCTCTGCAATTGCTGCCAAACAGCATTTATATCAATCACTCAATAAAAATACAACGATCAATCAATTTCGACAATCATAGCCAGAGACGATAGAGATAGAGTGAAAGAGAGAGAGAGAGAGAGAAATCTGAATGCAGAGATTGATTTGAGCGAGTTGACTTTGTGATCGGGCCAAACCTGGCCTCATCTGGTCGGATCTGCAGCAGGTATTGTTGGCCCGGTACCGGACCGGAATCATCCCAATCAGAAGAATTGAAATGTCACTGTAATAAACTTCAAGCGTCAGCGCGATAAAGCCTCGTTCATTTCCACTTGACGTACTGACAGCACACTGTCCTGGCCTATTATCGCCACTTGCAATCATTCAAAGCATCATCCAAGCGACAGTAGCCCTATTAAATACTCTCCCTCTCTCTGTCTAACACTTAACTTGGTTAACCTTGTCTCTGATTTGACCAAAGATATTCCCCCAAGCTCGTTATAATATTTTAAAGCCATAAGAGCAAAAGGCGGCACAACAAAGTTTCAAGTGTTTCGATTGTGCAGTTTTACTTTTAGCTCATTTAAATAATTAGAAAATAAATAAAAAGTATGAAACTACATACTATTAATATAATCATTGTTTTAATCAAAATATATACTTTACTGGAATTTAGGATAAGATTTTTTTGTGATCCAAATAGTCCTGACAAAAATTTAAGAAATAGACTGTGAAACCAAGACAAAGTAGAATTTATTATTTAATTTTTCAAAATATTAGTAGATAAGATTTCTTCGAAACTGTAATTTCAGTCTTTTTTAAGTTATCACAAAAATGCTAAATAAAATTTCGAATAGTTGGGATATAAGTGCAGCTGTTACTTCTTGTTATATTTGGATCAAAAAAATTATTTTCCAAAAATTTACTTGCAACACTTTTTTGGTTGGATTAGTTAATAGTTGCGTAAATGACGTTTCAATACAAAAATAGCTGTCAATATCTCTAGCAGACAAAACTAGCAACTTGTCTAACTTAATACTCCGTTCAATTTGGGGAGTTTTGCACGTTCCGCTTACAAATATTTGTTTACAATATGTAATGGAAAATCTGTTCTTTGCGGTTTTGTGGCTCGACAATTACTCAGCTGGATAGGCGTGTGCAGAACTCAAAAGAGCAAGCAAGTTTGTTTAGGTTCAAAGTGCTTAGTCTGAACGCTGATTGCCCGACTGACTCGGAAGACGGTCAAAACTTGAACGCCTTGTTGACCAGGCCATTGCGCATCTTCCCAACGTAATTTAAACTAAATCGGTGCGCTCGCCAAACTGCGTAGAGCAACGTAGCAGCAGTTGCCCCCAACAAACACACGCATACAAACTATAACTACACACACAAACACACACACACACAAACAGTATGAACTGGGGTCTTGTTGGATCTTAAGTGCGCCTTGACTCTGTCTTTGGTCGCTCTGTCTACTCGTAATAATCAATTATTTCTGTGTAATTTATGGTAATGTTCAGTCATGATGGATTGACTGCTCTAATGTCGCTCTAAATCTTTGTACCTGGCTTGGGCTATGCTGCTTGTAGCGGCACCGCACATGGCCACAGTTCAAAACAGAGCAGGCTCAGACTCAGGCTCATGCTCAGAGAATGTTTCAGGCAAAGCCTGAGACTGGGACGACGACGACGACGACTGCGACTGCAACTGCGACTGCAACTGAGGCTGAGACTCAGGCAGGTGCAATTGCTCAGTACAGAGCTACAAACTAAGCTCTCCCACTAAAAGCAATCTGAGTCTTTCAACCTGCCAAACAGCTACGTTTTACAATGGAGCAAATTCAGAAAGAAAACCAAGAAATTATTAGAGTAAAAATAATAACAAAATTGATTATTTTGCTGTAATTAGGACATACATAACAATTTTATTATTTAAGAATTTTTTAAACAATCTTAAAATAATAAATATCTTTTGAATTTAATAAAAAAATTTATGTTTCTTAACAAAATTGGAAATTCACTTTTTTTTATAAGTACAATTTATAAAGTGTATTTAAATGGATAGTAAAAATTAATATATTTATGTTAAAAAATTAACTTGCAGTGTCCACTGTGCACCTGCTTCTTTACTTCCGTCACTGTGCGATGCGAATCGTCGCTCGTCCCGCTTCACTTCGCCTCCGTCTCGGTTCAGTTGGGATCGGCTGTAATATGTAGCATATGTTTTCGTAAGTTTTTCTTGTATTTTGTTTAATGGCAGCTTAGATTACAAGAGCTGCTCGAATTGTGCATCAAAGGGGAAGCTGAACAGGCAGAGGCGAACGATTCTCTTGGGCACATTTTCGCATGTTGCGCCGGCTTCCAATGGGGTTGGCTGCTCGGAGTCTCTCGCTGCCCTGGTGCGCCATGTAACTGATGTTTAAAATTGCTGTGTGATTTTCGTGGCGAAATTAATGTTAAATAAGCTTTTAGTTTATGTCCCGCCACAGCGTTGATCAATTTCTTCTCAGTCACCCGGTCTGGCCCCATCTTCTGCTTGGCCGCTCTGCATTCTAATCGCAGCACCGTTGCCTTCTCCACAACTGTTTTGCTTGCCCTTGTGCCCCTGTCCCCCTGTCCCCTTTGTCCTCAACCCAAAACAGCATCCGCGTGTGATGATGGTGCAGGTTTGCTTTTTTTTTTTTGTGGCGCGTCGTCTTGTTTATGTGTAAATTATGCTTGTACACATTTTATTTACAATTGTGTATAAATTATAGACGAATTATTATGTTTTCTTACCCCCTCCCAACTATCCTTTGCGGCTTACATATTAATATAGCGTCAATGCACACTCTGACTTGGCATTTTCTCTACGGTCTGTGGCCTATTTGAAATTCAAACGTTTGAGTTTCAATATATGGGCTAGTTAGACTGAGGATTACTCTGTGCTTTACAATCAACTGGGGAGTATTGGTTGCACTGAAATGAAGAAGTTTTCAAAACATTTTTATTTATTTGAAAATATTTTATTGATTTAATGATAAATTAGATATAGTTATGGTCACTAGAACTCTGTAAAGACTAATAAATTTGAAAAAAATCAATCTTCTCTATGCCTTAACAGGGTATAAATCAATGTTTGAACTAAGCTATTGTGGCTTTAGCTAAGTTAGTTGTAGCATGTTGCTTTGGGTGAGGGCGTAGCGGAATATATTGTTCATAGAGTTGAGTTTATTTGATAGCCTTGGAATATGAGTACATTAGTTCCGTGGCAAGTCCATAGCTGCCGCTTTATTCGGGCCCATTGCAAGCTAAGCAATTGCTGTGAACTGCAGAAAAAGGATTTGGCATGCAGTGGCAGAGACCCAGTCAGGGATTTGCTATGCTTAGAGTGCTCATCTGGCAAGCTGAGAGAAGAGACATTGGGTGAGAGAGGGATGTAATGGGGTTAGATAGGAAGTTTACTAAAACTTTGAGCTGGCTGGCAGCCTGGGAAACATCCTGTGTTGCATTCTGGCTTGTTTCTGCCATTTGGTTTGCTTTGCTTTAGTGTTATGCAAATGCCATGGAACAGGAACAACACCGCAACACAACCACCAGACAGCATCAACACCACCACCCTGTGTGCAGCACAATGGCTACCGTGCGCGTGCAATGACAACAACAACAACAACGGCAACAGCGACTACAACAGCAATAGCATCAACAAGAGGAACACGTACAAAACAGCAGCTGTTTAACATTTATTTGCCTATTTATTAATTTCATGTAACATTTTTTCCTAGGAAATGGCCACAATGCAGCGAAATCAAAGCCAAGGAACAAGCGCAACGCATTCTCTTGACGCCAGGCAGTCGCTGTGGCTGTGCTTGTGGCATTTGCCATTGCCATCGGTCAGACCCTGGCCAAAATGTCCAGCCGCGCCAACTGTTGCCAAAACAATAAGGCACAGGGGCAACAGGCAACAGGCAACGGCAGCAGTCAGAGTCGCAGTCGCAGTCGCAGTCACAGTTGCAGCCTTAGGCCTTGTTGCCTTTTGCCATACTTCTCCCACTATTTGACTGCGCTGACTCGGCTGCCATCGTCCATGGTTGCCACAAAAAGTGTCGTGACCCCGGCCGGGCCTCGCCAGCCATTGCATATGGTTAGCTTTGACTCTCGAGCTGTGCTTTTTGGGGGCAACGGGCGGAATGTCTGGGTAGTCTGGCCAGGAGACTGCGACTGAAGCAGCTCAAAAATTACATGTTGTTCCTGTTGAAATGTTTTGTGTTTTGTGTGCGCAGCATTTCCATTGTCGTTGACTTTTATTTCTAAAATTTTTTTTATATTTATTTTTTGTTTTTTTAATACCCTGGCAGTGCTTGAAAGAATTGTTAGCATATATTCTGCAAAGGATCTATGAATTAAATATTTTAGCACGTTCAAAACAGGCTATTAGAGGTAGATACTATTACTAATATTATATTATTTAGTAAACATTGAAACATAAACTGAGACCAGAGAATTTATTTAAATTCTAAATAAATTAATATAGAAATTAAGTTATTCAATAATATATTTATAATTTAGAACTTGCTAAGAAAAAAATTAATTAATATTTTACTATTACTTTAAGATTAAAATTTTCGTAAGCTGAAAAATTTCAGAAAATTTATATTTTTCTTCCCAATTTAGAGGGCATTTTCGCTTCGGTTTAATTCAAGCTCATTTGCTTTTTATTGTTTTTTTTTTTTGTAAGCAGCTATCGCTAATAACACACACATTGAAGTCTGAGGGAAATATGTAACAATCCTCGTGCTCCTTGCGGTCAAAGGAGTCGTCGTTTTCGCTTACATAAGGCTTGGACTAGGACAAAGGAAATGCAAAAATGCCAAAAATCGCACAGCTCAAAACCCAATGCGAATGCAATGGTGTATGTGAATGTGAATGTGAACGACAACAAATACGAGAATGAGTTTGAGTATGAGTAAGAGTACGAGTACGAGTACTCGCACACAAAACGATTCTGGCACCCATGAGCAGGAGCATCATCAGCATCAGTCCCTGTTGCAGTTGCAAGTTGCAGCATCAGTCGGCCTGGGCGGGTGGTGGCTCATCGCTCGTCGCTGATCGTGGCACATTTGCATACAATGAGGCCAGAACTTAGACCCAATCCAGCCAGCCAAAATACACAACAACACACACATATTTATATACACACACGCTGGCGCAGCATGTTATCTCTGGCTGTGACCTACACCAATATTTCTGAGAATGCTGCTGTGGCCCGTCGTCGCCTGTAAGTGTGTCGTTGTCGTTGCCGTTGCAGTTGCAGTTGCCTTCGTCGTCGTCGTCGTCCAGTCCAAGTCTATAGCCAGTCAGTATCTCAGACGGCCGACGACGAGGAGTCATTCAATCGCGCCAGCTGCGGCGTCTACGTCGCTTTGGATTTTCGGTCTGGGTCTCAGTTTTTGTTGGGGTTTTGTTTGCTTTTGGCTGCCCATTCTACTTACAATATTTGTGGCATATCACCACAGATCTCTGCAACTGCATCCGAAATCCCAAATAAAAACAAAATAAAGGAGCCTCATCCCATGGACAGTGACTGCAGTGTGTGAATTTCGAATCCGTCTGGCGTCCGTTCTGCGTCAGCAGCTTCCAGCTCCAAGTAGCAGCGTCGTCACCCATCGTCGAAGTGGTACGAAAACGAATACGAGTATGAGTACGAGTACGAGTACTAATACAACTCGTAGACTCGTAGAGTACTCGTAGTTTCAAACTGAAAATGTCTATGACTGTGTCCCGAACTAGACACTAGACACTGTGCTTTGGGGAGTGGTCTTTGCTTATGGTTTTTCAATTTTGTTTTTTCTGTTTTTATTCAGTTTTTTCGGCGAAAGCGTTTTTAGCAGATTGGCCAACGGTCCAAGAGCTGCGGTTTCGGTGGCTGGTTCAGAGTGCAATGCATTAATGGAAACTTAAAATCATGACATTTACCATACAGTTTTTTTCCCTCATTTTTCTTCAGACGGATCATAAATTTCAGAGTCGCCTTGAGAGCACATAAACGGAAGACAATGAGAGATATTTGTACATGTGATTTGACAACATGAAGAACTTTTGACTATATCGGTAAGCTAAGATTATCACGAACACTTAAATATATTTACTCATAAATAAATTTGATTTTAGATTGGACATGTTAAGGTAACTTAAAAATTATGTGGGAAATTTGGTATATCATAAATGGAATTTTGAAATATTATAATAAAGTTAAATTAAACATATTTACAATTAAATTTGGAGTTTAGCTGGCTCCCATCTTTAGAACCTTAGGATATATTAAATTTGCTGTCCATAGTTCATACATCATTTATTTTACTCACCCGCTGAGACATTTGAAAATAAAAATCTGTCTTATTATTGTTGTTTTTTTTTTTTAATTGTAAACTCAATGTACCTTTGTTTATTTATTGTATGCGCAAAAGCAAAAGGCATAAGTGTAATAAATATTGTGTTTATAAATATGTTTTCATAAATAAAATAATTAGCCTAATTCGTCTAAAAGAATATGGTACTATAAAATAACATAGTATATATACTTTATGCTATACATGTATAAACAAATTTGAAAGTACTCGTAAAAAAGACGCCATAAAAACGACACTAAAAATGTTTTTACAACTAATAGAGCTCTTCTGCTTTTCCAGTTGCTAATCGTAAAACTAATTTCCAAGTAATGCTTATATAGTAGACGTAGCATACAGTTATTATATTTTAATGTTTAAGCTTTAAACAAAATTGCACAGAAATATTGTTGTTATATGAACATTACTTAAACAAATTAGTTGGTTGGTTAGTAGATAGCTAGAGCTTTGCTTATAATGATATCTATACTATTACTATTACCATTGTTATTGATGTTATTGTCTTGTGTGTGTGTTTGTTTTTTTCTTTCTCTTATTCTTTTTTTTTTTTTTTTTGTTTCGAGTTAGATAAAAATAATTTAAACGCTAAGATGACAAGTGGCAATTAATTTAAGTGTGATTATCACCTGCCCGTTGCACGCCGAGCCGCGCTGGGAATTTCCGAGCTTTGCATAATACGCAGGTCACTAATTTTTTGGATCTGAAATAAATTGAAGGGAGAAAAAATCAATTTGAGAGCGGGAGCATAAGCGTGTCACACAACTGGCGGAAGCGCCAATTGTCCCCTCGAGACTTCTTTTGATATTTAATCAAACATTTATCTTGAATTTGTTGTACATATGCTTTTGTTTTTGAAACTTAATTAATTAGCGAGAGGTTGCGAATTAAATGCGGATTGAAACGTGCCAATCGAAATGTACTAACCTCTATCATCGACCGGTTCCGTGGCATCAGCACGGCCCGTGGCCACCATCGATTCCGTTGCTAGCTCCACACGCGCCACGTGAACACCATGCAGTGTTAGCTGTGCATGTTGTGGATGCTGTGGATGTTGATGCTGTGGATGTGGATGCAGCTGATGTTGGTGTTGCTGCTGTGCAGCTGCTAGATGCTGGGACAGATGCTGGTGATGATCGCCCGTCGCTGGCGGCCATTGCTGATAGGCGACAGGCACCAACGGATCCGACATCCATTCAAAACTGAATGCTGGTCCGATTGTCTGGGCGCTCAGTCCGCCATGTTGGGGCGTCGCACTTGTGGGCGTGGGCGGCGTTGTGGTAATGCAGGGACTCAGTTCATGCGAGGAGCCAAAGCTATCAAGCGATGCCTTCTGCGCAGACTCCGACCAGGGCGGACTGGGATTCCATTGTTCAATGAAATCCGCCGGATCCGGCGGTAGCGTCTTGTTCAGCAATCGCGGACGTGTCGGCACAATTGTCGCATAAATAACCGAGGCGGATGCATCGCTACTACTGCCCGTTGCCGCCCCAGCTGTTGCAGTGGCATAAGCACTACTCGGATGCAGGGCATAGCAGTCAGGCTCCGGCGTTATGGCCGCCGCTGGAGATCGCTCTGCGTGCAAATAAAGCGGCTCCAGTTTGTTGCGTGCTCGTTTCTTGGGAGGTGGAGGCGTTGCCGACTGCGTGGACTTTTGACTGCCGCCGGTGCCGCCATTAACTTGACTATAGTCCACAGGCTCCAGGCCGCCACTGCCCGTTGCCAGCGAGCCCGGCTGAAAGCCATACAGCTGCTGATCCTCCTTCAGCTCGAGTGTGGCCTCGGCATGGTAGACGCCACCATAAGCGGCGCCCATATGCGGATGATGATGATGGTAGGATGCCGCTGAAGTTGTGTGATGGTGGTGATGATGCGCATGATGGCTGCCAAATACGCTGGACATGCTGCCAGCCCCACTGGACATGCCCAGACCCACGCTAGCGGCGCCACCTCCAAGCGGCTGCTGATGCGTACTGTAATAGCCGGCGGAACTGCTGCCCGGCGGTACACGCATTGCACTGTCCAGCGGCATGCCAAACTGTATTTTGGACTGCACCGTGTAATAATGATAGAGCCAGGAATTGGCCAGCATTATCGAAGCCTCACGATCACTGAGAAGTTGGAGCCCCGTTAGCTAAAGGTTAAGATCTATATGAACCAGTTTACTTACTTTAGCACCTGATTGGTGCACACGATCACAGGCTGCTGTGTGGAATCGGGACTATCTCGCACTTGAAGCACCACATGCACCCAAGTGTAATCTCCACTAGAACGCTGCATCCGAACGAGAAGAATACAACTGCGATCCTGTTCTGATTGCGTAACTGCATGAACGGAAGAAAGGAAAGGAAAATGATAAGACAACAAGTTAAATAATAACTAAATCACTATAAATTGGATTATAATCAGGAAATGAAAGCGAAACAAATATCGGTTTCAGTTACGGTTTCCATTATGCTAGAATCTTGGTTTTCGCTTAACGGTTACGCAAAATCCTCATCTCATATAGGTTTTGTAACTGTTACCGGTTGTTTTTTGTTTCGGTTCAAAAAAAAAAAAAAAAATGTTTATAAATGTTGATACTAAAACGACTATTTTAATTTATAAACTAAATTTCTTTGATATGAAGATCTTTTTAAGGAGATCAGTATTTAAATTCAAAATATAATTAAAATTCGTTTTAAATAACAACATACGTAATTTTAAAGTTGAAAAAATAATAAAATAGATTCATCACTTACTTAACCTGTGTTTGCTTTGAGCTTCACGAAGATTCTCACTATGTATCAGATTGTACCAGGATGTGCCCTGCAGAGTCGCCTTATCATAGCCCAAGTGAAACTCGCCGCTGCAATTGAAAGGGATAGTTAGTAAAAAAGTTATGCACAATACTATCTTTATAACAGTCACATTTTTGATAATTGAAAAATTGTATAAAAACGTAGAAACATGAACATACATTTTGTAGAGTTAGGATTGTATAAAATTTGATATTTTATTGGGTACTTTATTGTGTACTTGTTCGACTTACTTTTTGTCAATGTGCGCGATTTTCATGTCCATGGAGTGTATGGTGGTAAAGACATTGGTGGCGCCCTGAACCACACACTCACGCGTCTCGGGCATGGCGATGGGTGTGCAGGTGGCAAGAAAGACGGGCTCATTGCGACTGCAGAGCGGCAGGAATGACAAATAGTGACCCTGTACCAGAACGACCTGTGAAACGGACAGAAGGATAGAACGATGTAGAATCGAATATTTGGGATCGCATTCGGACGACAACGATGACGACGCTGGCTCCCACGAAAATTGGCGCGCACGTTGTCGCCGCTGGTTATGGCCATTTTTGGGCTGGCATGCCCCGACTTATAGACATTTTACTCTGATTCCATAATTTAAAAAAGGCAATCACTGAAATGTTTTTGCTAGCATACGCAGAATGGAGTCACAGCCTCCACACAAATACATATATATACAAAAAAAAAAAAAAAGCAAAAAAAAACAATCACACACCAGGCAGTCTCAATGGAAGTCTCAGTCTGTGTCTCAGCCATTGTCTCCCAATTAAAACGTGCCTGCATTTAGTTTTCCATTGCAATTGCATTTCGTAGCTTATGGCCCGTTCATCTGCTTAAATGCAAATGCAGCCCCGACTCCAACTCCAACTTAAACTTCGACTCCGATTCCGATTCCGAACCCGATCCCAACCCATCGATGACGCAGACGCTGTCGTTGTTGTTGTTGTAGTTGTAGTTGGTCTTTTTTTTGTATTTTTTTCTTTGGTAAATGAGACGACCTTAGACTGGGAAGCAGGCGCCACTGCCACAGCGATGTCGCCATCTCCGTCTCCTGTTCTCTTTGTTGTTGCTGGGGGTTTTTTCATTTTGGTCTCTTGTCTATGCTCTATCCTCTGGGTACTAGCTCTGAACTATGCTGACCTCATTCATAATTATTTATTGGTCCATTTTTATTGCATATTAACGAATGCCGGGTGAATGTGCCGCATTTCAGTTTTGCTCTATGTCTATGGGTTATCGCAGCCAGTTCACTTGGGTCCAAGTCCCCTGACAACATTGTATAGGTTCCATAAGCCTGCTAGTAAATGTTAAGCTATCCATTTATTACACATTTAAGTATCAACTTATACCCGTATAAATATATATTTTATCATAATACTCTATGAATCAGCTATGTTACTCAAACAAAAATACCTTTGTTTGTATCATTTAGAATGAAAGCATTTTAAAATACATTTATCAATCGACGGATTGAGTTCAATCAGAAGCATGTTTAGGTTAATCCCAATTCATTCCAAAAGCTAAGTTAATTTGGGTTTATATGTGTTTTAAGAAATAGTCCAAACTTTTTCCCAGCTTAAGCTAGTTTCATTGGTGCCAAAGCCTGCGACCTAAATTACTTGCGGCTATCTTCATTTAGATCTAACGTCTGAAAAGCCCAAGAATGTGTGTGTGTGGGTACATGTGGTGTCATAACGCTGGGAAAATCTAAACCAAGTGGCAACACTTCCTGCACCTCATTAAAGTGCCAGCTTGCAACTTAATTAAAAACGTTTGCAGCAACTGTCAACGCCTCGCTTTATCTCCATAACTCTCAGCGAACATCTGCGCACTTCAAGCAAGCAAAAAAATATTAAAAGGCGCAAAAAGAGAGAAAAATAAAACGAGAATTAACAAAAATAAGATATGCTTGCATATAAAAGACCAGCGACCGCCCACAAGATTGTGACAGCACTCTGGCAACACGGTAGCATCCACATGATCTTCAACGCGTCTCTTTCCCTGTCTCTCTCTCTCTCCCTCTATCTACGGATTCAACACGTTGACAGATTTGGTCTTGTCTGGTTGAACCTGCCGGTTGCCAAGTACTTGTATTCGTACTTGGCTGACTGGATGGATGACTCGTTGACTGGTTGACTGCTTGACTGACTGACAACTTCATATTGTGCTCGTATTCATTTATATTGCTGATGGGCATACGACTTGTAGTCTTCTTTTCACTCCCAACATCATTATAATGACTGCATGATGATCATTATGATGATCAGAGGAGGCGGCCAATCAGAGCAGTCAACAGCTATGGAGCACCCACCCGTTCCACATCAACTGTCATCGTTTGTCAGCTTATAGTAAAGCGTCTCACTGCCTGACTGGCTGCTTGGCTGATTGTCTGACTGTCTGAGTGTCTGGCTAGCTGGCAAGATGTATGACCAACCAGTCAGCCAGTCGGGCAGTCGGACCAGCCAGTTGGCAGACGACGCATGCGCCCGGCTCATGCATAATTCATTGCGTGGCGGTTTACTCTGAGTTGCGACTGTGTTGCAGGCTCGCTGGTTTCCAAGTGTTACACGCAACACGCTTTCAGGTGATTCATTCATCAATTGCTGTCAGAGACTACACGCGCTTACTCATACAATCACACACACACATACATACACATACAGATACTAACCTTCTGATCACCGAAACGCATTTGCCGTCGCGCATTGCGACTAACATTCATGCGACAGAGAAACATGCGATGCTCTCCCTCCAGACTTGAGGCGCCTCCGTTACCATTGCTGGCTGTCGAATCTGCAACGCCGACGCCGACACCAACACCGACATTGCTGCTGCTGTTGCTGCCACCTGGCTGCGGTGGCACGTTCCTATTTAGCTCGGCCTGTATGGTTGCGTGATCCTGTTTGTCAATGATATCGTAAACGGAATCCCCATGTATAAGTAAATCCTCCTGTGAACAAGACAGTGAGAGGGAGAGAAAGTTAGAAAGAGAGCGTAATAGGCTTAGGAATCTGTTGCATGTCACAATTTCAAAGCATACAATTTGTATTAAATAAAATAAAATATAATCAATCAACAAATTTATACTTTTTTTTTGGTTTGTTTTTGCCTTTTTGCCTCGCGTACGAATGTGGCCAGATTTTTCAATTTTTAGTGCTGCCATATCAGCTTTTTCATATAAAAGGCAATGCCAGAGGAATTTTTTTTTAAATCTTACTAAGTGTACAATGCGATAAACTGAATTATATAATTATAAGTGAACAAGCAAGTAAACATTGATGATTTATTGAATCATTGTAAATATGAAATGAATTTAATTAATTAATAATTTATTGAGAAGTTATCATATTGAAATAGACTTTAAGAGTTTTATTTTAGTATAAATCATTTGGGACGTCAAATTTAATTTGTTAATGATATGTCAGGTGAGAGTTTCGCACGGTCATCAGCATCCCCGTCTAATGTCATGTGCTTGTGTTTTTGTTTTTATTATTGTTACTATTTTTTTTTTTATTATTGTTGACAATTATGGAGAACATTGACGGACCGATAGCTCGAACCAGGCGATCGGCCAATTTACAATGCCATGTTGTTGCATTTGTAATTTATTTATGGTCGCTGTCGCTACATGACACTTGACAGTGGCAACTTGTTATGGCAATATGCAAAAATCCAATTGGAATTATGATGCCCAAGCCACAACAACAACAATTATATTAAGAACAACTATAGCAGCAATTGCAACAACAAGCTCTATTGACATTTTTGGCAGTTTGTTAATTAACTTTACTTGTTGTTGTTACCGCTGCCGTTTTGACCGTTAACTAACTGAGAGCTTGGACTGCGGTCTGCCACAAATTAAAAGGTTGGGCAATCCACTTTTGGGCCTGTTCATGAGCACAGCTATTGTACCGCAATTATGCCAACACATGCCATACGGTAAATTTATGAGCCCACTTGACCATTTAGTTGCTATTGTTGTGGGTGTCCCCTGATAAGGCCTGGCCTAAAGGCCAAAGGCTGTCAAGTGTCTTAAGCTCTGTGGGGCCAACAGCTCTTGTGCCACACTCGCCTCTGACAGGCTTTAAATGTTCAGCCACCATATGGTTCCCTCAACTTATTCGATATGAAAGTAAGTAAGTAAGTAGTCCTTGTTAACTGACATTGGGTGGGTAACAAGCTGCCGGAAACATTTTTAAGCTCGACTTTGAGCTTGGCTATTTTGATTATACATTATACTAATATTCGCTTACCCGATGTCAGAGGAGTTTGACAAGACATACAAACAAATTCCCAAATTACACATATTTAAAAAATTTGTCCCAAAAATAGATTATTGTCATTTTGAAATACCTACAAATTTCCCTTGCTTCACAAAGTCAAAAAGATCACTCACTGATAAATTTTATATAAAAACAATGCATAAGTTCAATTTCAGTTCACCATTTGTAGAACAATCTTCAACATGAAACTCTGTACAATTATTTCTGTCCTCGTGCTCTGTTTTCAGACTATGACTAGTAGTAAATATCTGTCTTAACTTAGTTTACAATCAACTCTTAACACTCAACAGCTGATCCAAAGATTGGTGACACGATCATTCAAGGAGACTTGAATTACTTGAGTTACAATTAATTAATTTTCGTTTATATGTCAATTAATTTTAGCAACAATACAAATGGCAAATGTATTAAAAAAAGGATAATTTGAGTATACATTTTAAGATATTTTTTAAAGAAATATTTAATAATTCTCTTTATTTGTTGATTGCATATAAATAATATTAACAACAAACAATATATCTTGTAGTTCTATTGAATACAAGTAGGACAGCCTAGAATATGATTTATTGGCAAAATGATTAGATTTCTCACAGGTTTTTGACAGTTTTGCTACAGTTGCACTCGGATAACTCATACGCCCCCTTTGCCGGTTGGTTAATCGCGTTGAAGCTGGAGAGACACAGTAAGCGGCAAAGCACATCAACAGACTTGCAACAATCTCTTGGCATACGCGAGTAACAGTACCTTTGTCAATGTCTGACTGTTTGTTTTAGATGAATAAGTAACTGCACTCGCAGTCGCACTCGTATTTATTTGTGTATTTGTATGTGTTTATTCGTATACGTTATGTTATGTAGAACGGAGATATGTCACACATGTGCTGCATGCGAGTGCATTTATATGCAGCTCAGGCATATTTATTTAGCTTTAGTACTTCAATTGCAAAGTGAAAGGCCACGATGTATAACCTTGCTATTTAAGCAGCGTAAACGTGCGATAAACCAAACTTGAAACAGCCGCAACAACAAATGCAGCTTAAACTGCAACTGAAACAACATCAGAGGCAGCAACAAAGTTAAGCTGTTTGCAACAGTTTTAAGGAACTTTTATGTAGTACAAGCTGCAGATTTATGTAAGCTCAATGAATCGAGTCTGTGGCAGTCAGTTGTTACTGACTTGTCAACGGGAGCAGTATAAGAAAAACAATACAAAAAAACAAAAAAAAAAAAAAAACTGCAACAAATATTTGCTGTCGTTGTTGCTGCTGGGTTGATGTCGATGTTGTTTGCTGCTGTTGTTGTCTTTGTTGTTGCCTGTTGTCGCTTGTCAGAGATTTGTATCAACGGCTGTACCAATTTTGGCCAAAAACTTTCGTCGACTTTGCTTTTCTAATTATTCGCGCAAATCGCTTTTACAAAACCAAGAAAAACGAACTCAATTCACGAAGTAAAGAAAAATCTAATGAGACTTACCATGGAATGTCCCAGGTACTCGGCAGCATTATCTGATATATAGAGCAATTTGCCATTTTGTGTGAGCATCATCAGAAATCCTGAAAGTGCCTGTGGGAGAAATAAATCGATGTAATTAGTATCTATAGCTTGACATTAATTATGTATAATATTTCTTAATAATTTTATATATTTTCGGAAATTATACAAGACTATTTAATTAGGAGATTATAAAGTAGTTGTCTGGTTAAATAATTTAAAATTGACTTAGAGCTTGACATCAATTATGTCTTATATTTCTTAATAATTTTATATATGATTAGAAATTATACAAGACTATTTAATTAGGATATTATAAAGTAGTTGTCTGGTAAAATAACTATAAATTAACTAAGAGATTCAAAGGAATGTTTATTTATTGTATATTTTGACTGTAAAATTGCTAATTCAAAAAAATCTCTCAGATAAAAGTAATGAAATCTTGGATAAATATTCGAGCAACATTTTAATTCAAGGATATCTATTGATAGCTGATCAGGAAAGCAAATTAAAGCATTTGTTAAAGCAACACTCTCAATTCAGTGTTGGAAATGCAAATTCATTTTCGCGTCTGCGCACTAATAAATTGTTAGCCCAAAGAAGTTGCCACAGTTGACAGTGAAAATTGACTATCGAGCTATAACTATGTACATATGTATATGTATATATGTATATTCAATGTATATGTATATTTGTACATATATTTGTATTTAATTCAGTCACGAGTGCACACAGGTATGTAGATCAATCTGCCGACCATCGCAGAGTTGCCACAGTCAGTGGCAGGCAGCTTGACTGACTACTGACTACTGACTACTGTCTGCTCTTTACTTTTGCTGTTGCTGTGCTTGTTATTGTTGTTGCTTAAGAGCAGCATTTATTGTTTTCTTTTTTTTATTTTTTTTGTTTTTTTGGCGCAGCAAGTGGCGGTAGCTAAATGATTTCTGGCTTATGATATGCCACAGTTGTGCCATTAATAGAGTTGTTTTCCCTGGAACTTTCGGTTCACTAGTTGACTTGTCAACGCGCCTCACTTAAATTGAGTTGTTTCCCCAGCTGTGGTCACAATAAATTGGTAATTGGGTTGGCAACGCATTGATTCTGAGATTAAACTGCCTTTCTCTAAACTAGACTTTTAAAACTGAATCAATTATGGAATACAAAGGCTTTAATTAATAAATATAATAATATTATAGATTTATTAAGTATGTACTTTTATTTTACTTACCTTCGAGAAGCCAATATTTGGTGTAGCTGTCTGATGATGTTGATGCAGCGCATTGTGACGCTTGAAAACTGCAAGAGAAATGCATTGAGAAATGTAATTAAGTTAATTTAACTTGAACTATCGACCTTTTGCGTCTATTAACAGCCGCGCCCAGAAAACAACCGGGCTTTAAGCATCCGCTTAAGGAGGAAAATCTGTTTAAGTGTTTCGAGTTTTTCCCATGGCTTTGTTTGTGATTTGTTTGCATAAAATTAAGCGAAGCTAATTAAAAAAGTATCTGTTAATAATACACTTGGTCTCTGACGGCAATTGTTAGATTGCAATTGATTGCAAATTCATTGATTATATTCTACATACAATAAGCGACGATCTTGCCATACAAAAACAAGTGAATCACAAAAAGAAAATGTGTCATTGTCACTGAGATGGCAACAGCAGCATCAGCCTCAGCAACAACAGCAACAGCAACAGCAACAACACAACGACAACAACAACCAGAAAATCAACAGTGATCACTGAGTGCAATTGCAGTTAGCAGTTTTGCAGCTGCGCCGCAGCCAGCAGACAGCATCAAGATCAATTATTTTTAAAACACTACGAGATACTCCCGCACCTGGCAAAAGGCAACAGAAACAGTCACAGCAACAGCAACAGCGGCAGCAGCAGCAACAGCAACAATCACCGCGGCAGCAACCACAACTGGTAATTTCATTGAACTTGAACGGAAAGGCCATGAATGCACTCAGATTTTTGCAGTGTTTTAATATTACAACAATACCAAGAAATCCGTTTGCACAAACAACTCGAATCGATTGCCCAGGTTGGCAGTCAAATAAAAAGGGCGTGGCTGCATGCTCAGACAGTTTGGGAAACTGATTGCAAACTTATTTAAGCTGTTGCTGTTGGAAAACTTGCCAAAGGTTGTACTCCTAATAATATACTTATTTTCTAAAAGTATGATTTAAATAAGTTCTGAAAACTATTCAGTGAATAGTTAAACAAATCAAATTTTTATTAGCTTTTTTATTTTCTCTTTAAAATATCATTAATAGTATTGTTATGAACTATTCTAACTATTAATCTTTCAAATATACTAAGGCTGGTTTTTCAATGTTTAGATAAGGTGTTTGATAACTATATCAGGGATATTTTGATGTACAATTTATAGAAATTAATGTCAAATCTGAAAATATCTATTCGATAAAATTTAACGAGCCCTAAGTGGGTTTGTAATTTATTCTTAATAGTTTTTTGATATTCCATAAAGTAATTTTAAAAAATCAACCTATGCTACGAATATCTGATATTTTTCATACCCAATCTGCTGGATATATCTTTTACAGATCCTGGGAATAATGAGTTCATTTCAAGATTTAAAAGATTAAAGACTTTAACAAGTTCCAACTGTGTGTAGTTGGACATTCAGCTATCTATAGCCTCTTAACAAGCTTAAGCAACGTTATGATTGTCTAGATAGCCTTATTCCATTGGCAAATATGATAATATGGCTAACAACTATTTCTGGGATGCAATTCAAGCCGTCGGCTAATCTAATGCATTAATAATTGTTTGTGAAAACTCAATTTGGTTTTATAAATATTTCATTAATCGCATAACTCAGCGCGCCGGCGCAGTCAGAGCCACACCCACCACTGTTACCCACCACCACCAAGCCCCACCGTAATCCACACCCACACCCACAGCAACAAAATATAATGCCATGAACTTGAAGATAAGCCGCGTGTGTTCAGAGGCTTCGGACTCGATAGCGTGCCAATATTAACACAATTTGTGATTATAAATGCTTTTAAACGGTGCAATGACAATGAACAATAACAAAACACACACACACAAACACACACACCCAAACGAGAAGCTAACAAACGCCGACAATTTCTCACACTTAGTGCTCCAAAAGAAAAAGGGTACAAAAAATAGGTAGATGCAAGGCAAAAAAAAAAAACAGTACTTAAGTTTAATTTTTTGCAATTTGTAGAACACATAAATCGCACATTTTGATTTATCGCAATATTTATAGCAATGCCAGGAAGACGTTGCTGTTGTTGTTGTTGCTGTTGTTGCTGTTGTTGTTACCATTGCAATTGTGAAATTGCCTTGACTAAGGGGGATCGCAGCTGTAGCTTAGCCAGAGCTGGGCTTGGGTTCACATGGACTGGCAAAAGATGCTAGCCAAGTTAAGAGCTCAGTCCTCAATAGCAAGTACTTATGTGTGTGTGTCTGTACTGCTCTCTCCCTCGCTCTCATGCTTTATGTGTGTGTGTGTGTGTGTGTTATCTATGGGTCTTATATACCGCACAACGCTAATTTGAAAAACAATTTTCGTAATTATCCACAAAAAAGAGAAAAAAAATGGAAAGAAGCAGAGTCGGAGTTGATCTCGTTCAGTTGCGCCTGCGCATTGACCTGTGCGCATGCGCATTAAAGGAGGATGAAACGCAAACCAAGCAGGACAGAGTGCAAGAGAGAAAGAGAGACAGAGAGAGAGAGAGAGAAATTGTAACTGGCTGCGGAGCAATTTGCAGCATGGGTGCGTGCCTAGACGCTTAGGCAATTACTTGGCCGAAAACAATTTCAGAGACGGAGACATAGACATATGAATGATGTGATGCTAGTACTCGTAATCGTACCAACTCGTACTTGTACTCGTACTCGTACTCATACTCGTATTCGTACTCGAGTGCTCGAACTATGCGCCTAGCGGTTATTTGGCGTATGCTGTTTTCATTTTTCCCCCATTTTTTGGCCGCGTGGGGTCCATTCCAAAACGCCATGACTCATGCATATTCAATCAACGTGCAGCCAATTATCAACATGCATATGCATTAAGCGAACTTCCCCCGCCGCCGCCGCCCAACAAAAAAAAAAAAAAAACAGCGCACTCACCTTGTTGAAAGTAGTTGGCTTTGCGGACATAGACACAGACCAGGGCCATCAGCTGCAGCTGCGACAGTCTCTGTCGCGTCGACTGCGGCAGCGGCAGCAAATCCCGCAGATTGGCAATCTCTGCATTTATAAGATCGCGTCGCATTTTCGAGGCGCCCTTTGTCGATTTGTTCGCATCGAATCTGCAAAGATGCAAGAAAAAAAAAAAAGTGCAACACAATGTAAGAATAATATCAAAAGATAGTTACAAAAACAATTAGAATATATATGAGCACGTTCACAGCTACAGCTTAATAATAGACAGTGCCGACACTGGCCCACAGGCGCATATGTTTTCACAGCCTCCAACTCGTTACTTGGCTGTGCGCTTAACCCAACACAGACCATTGTGCCACAAATTCTGCGCAAAAAAAATTCAGCAATTTTTACTATAAATAAATTTAATAACTTCTCATGAAATTTAAATTTTCAAGTTTCCACGAATATATAAAAATTTTAAACTTCTATATTAAAGGTAAAAGAAAGACTACACAAACTTAATAACTTGGTTTATTAGATTTTGACAAACTGGATATCCAAATTGTTTTATAAAAACTTTAGCCTGCATTATTTAGTGTCCGTAACAAAATTATTAGCTTAAGCACTAATAAAACACCAGACAAATATTGTTCTGACAAAGATGAGTTGCATGATGTCAAATCCTTAACATTTGCGAGTATTTGTACAAATAAAAATTAATTGAAATATATATTTATTTATTTATATGTTTTTTATATAATAATCAATTGATCAACATTTATAAAATCAATAATTTATTTATTCAGCAAAAATTTGGAATTAATATAAGCAATTGATAAATTTTTGTATAATTTCTAATATTTGGTTTTTGCAATTTACACATAACGCGCTGTTTTTAGTAGAGTTAAAAACTCAATTCTGACTTCGAAATTAGCTAGTCTTAAAGAGATATAAGCTTTTAAGTTTTAACTAATTTTTAAGATTGTTCTTTTATATATTTAGTTGTGATGGGTCATCGGTGGGTTAAGATGCTCGCACATACCAAAAGCGTATGCGAGATGCATAAATAACTCATCGCGCATTTAAAAATCATGCAACAAGCAGTTAGTTGTTGTAGTTGTTCTTGATGTTGTTGCTGTTGTTGTTGTTGTTGTTGTTGCAATGCTGGTCGATGTGGGGCACACTTGCCACATGCCTTGTGCGGAAAATTGTGCAAGTAGGTTGGTCAGTTTGGTTGGTAGGTTGTCTGGTTGTTTGGTTGTTGGCTGGGTTGCTTGGTTGTTTCGCCGAGCAGCTGTGTGGCTAGCGAGGAGCGGGACGCAGCGAGCGGTACAAGCGTTTAGCGATCTGTCCGTGTGTACTTTTCTGAGCATATTATTTACAAGGTTGAATTCATAAATCATAAATTTGTCTTTTTATGCAGCGTCGGCGGCGGCGCACGCGGCGTATGAGCGATGTTGTTGTTGTTTTATTTGTAGTTTTGTATTTATGCTGACGTTGCTGCCATTGTTGGCCCGACTGGGGGATTTTGCAAGCGCTTGATAAATATTGGTAATATTGTTGTAATAACAGCAAGTGCCCGCGCCTTTCTGGCTTTCTCGACTGGCTCTTGTTGGACTGCCATTTTGCCGCTGTTATTGCCTCTAAATGGCCATGTTAACATTTAAAACAATCACACACATTTATCTATCAGATACTCATACGTTTGTGTGTGCAGTCGCTTGTTGCATGCAACAAAATGTTTGCCGCATGCAATGCAAACGAGCGCCACGGCCACGGACCGTCTGTATTTTTTTGTTTTATTTTTTGTTTTTTTTTTTTTTTTGCTTCTCTTGGCCTGCATCCGTTTGCCTTTGCGGCAAGGCGGCGGCATTTTCCAACTGCCCATAATAGAACAGAGATTTAAGCCGAATTGAGTGGTCCGTTCTGAGGGGAGACTCACACAAACACTCACTCACACACACAAACACACACACACAGTGCACACACAGTCACAATTAAGTCAAGGTGATTTGTACAATTAAAACGAATATTGATTTAAATGCTGTGATAGTCGGTCGTAACATATGATTGGATTGCTTTCAGTTGGCATTGCCACTGGGACTGGGCACCAACTGGGCGTGGTCGTGGTTGTTATGAGTTGGTGAAGGGTCCATTCTTGTTGATTGGTTGACTGATTTTGTCTACGCTTTACAATACACGTTATTTGTCTGTGTATGCAACTGAGCTAAACTTGATGTCAAATGACATATGATATATTTTAATATTCTATTAAATCGACTAGTTTTAAATTTTAACACATTTTTGACAATAGAAACAAAATAAAATAATATTATTGAAATTTTACATAGTTTAAATCCTTATATTTTTTAAGTTTGTTTAAATCATAATGATTTTTGTTTGATCGTTGCCGTCTTCACCCATCTCGGCTAGTTTTAATATAATAAATTGCAAAACTTCTAGCAAATTATGTATTAAAAATTGTAAACTCGAGAAAAAATTTTGTGTCTTTTTAATCAAGATAAACAATAATTTTTATTTAAAAAGAATTTTATGGTTTTGTTTGATTTAACGAACTTTTTGTTTTGAGTTATATTGATAATTATAAAGTGAACCTTAGTCGGGTTTTACTTTTTAGTTAATATTGTTTATTATTAATGGATTAAAATAATTAAATCGACATATAAACAATGCTTATTAGAATTAATTTACTTATATTGATGAATCTATTAATAAATATGCATGAGCATGAATTGCATTTTATTTTAAGTATTTGTACTTAAAATCAATATCAGTTTGGTTACATCTAAAGTTGTTGCTGTGGCCTCTGTAGGCGATTCACATCCTCCCACACTCGATGGTGAATCGCATGCCAAGGTAACCTGAGCATCTGCCAATTAGCTGAGTAAAATGCCAAACAGTTGGGCTCAAAAGCTGGCCAAGTGGCAGCCGCACTGCCTATTTGTGGCATAATTAATAAGTTTTTTAAATATTTATCATAAACAAGATGCCTGGTCAGGCGATAATATGATAATGTCCATCCTTCCTAAAGCTCCGAAAACGTGTTAATGGCTATACCAACAACAACAACAACAACAACAGCCTGTTGTGCTGAGATTTATATAAGTATAGTATAGATGGTTTGGCAGAGAGAAAACTCCCGCGCATCTTTGGCTTGTAATCTACATCAAAATTTATCTCTAGACCGACGATGAGGTGGAGTGAGCGAGACATGTCATGTCATTTCTTAATATATCTATCGGTACCTTGAAATCTGCACCAAGTAGCACCAACTGCTTGCTGTTGTTGCTGTTGTTGTTGCCAGCAGATGCTGCTGCTACTGCTGCTTCTGTTGCAACTTGCAACTTGCAACTACTTACTGTACAAGTTGTTGTTGCTAATTAAAAGCATAAACACGATTCTTAGCGAGGCGTCAGCAGCTAACCTGTGGCAAGTTGAAGGCGGCGTAGGAGGAGCAACCACTGAGTGGAAGTGGAAGTCGTCTTCGGAGTCGCAGTCGCAGTCGCAGTCGGAGCTGGAGTTGGAGTTGGAGCCTCCCTCGGCGCACTGGCACATGTTTAATCTTAGTGTGGCAGTCAAGATCTTAATCAAGCCTACTTGGCCTGCAGTTTGTTTTACGCTTCACTAGAGATATCCAACAAAGTTTACGTGCTCCACAGAAATTAGGCTCAAATCTTGTTGTTGTCATCATCTTCATTCTGGCGAGGGGGAAGTTCGAACACAGTCCGCAAAAATTTGAAATGGGGGTTCAACTTAAAGCTGCCCCATGGGCCCACTAATTAGCACATAAAGCTTAAACATAATGCGAAACTATTAACTAAAATGCATTTTAAATGCCACTCTATGGTCTTCTTTTTTTTATTGGCGTCCCTCAGCGCCATCGTAAAATTCTCGGCAGCAAATAAATCACAGGCGCCCAAGGGCTGTATCTGTATCTTTAGCTGCAGCTGTAGCTGTAGCTGTAGATGTATCTGTATCTGTAACTCATCTGCAATACACGTATCAATCTAAGGCAAGATTTTAATATGCATGGGGCGTCAGTCTGGCAAGTCTCAGACTGTAGGATAGCAAGTCCATCAATAGCAATTGCGGGCCAACAGAAACACGAAATTTGCGCAAATTTTTATTGCACTTTTCCTGGAGCGACTGCTGGCTATGCTTTTTCGAATTGTCTAGTCACTCGCCTATCTCGCTCAATCGCTCTCTCCCCATCTCTTTCCCTTTCTCTCTGTGTGTGTGTGTTTGTGTGTGTGTATATAATTTGGGCGAGTTTATTTGCCATATTCCCACGATATAGTTTGGTCCAGCTCAACGCTGCGGGCACCTCTAATGATTTTCTCTGAGGAAAATAGTGCAAAACGGCGCATAATGAACGCTGCGTTCAACATTCAAAGCAAAGTTAACTGACAGACTGCCAGACCGCTGGACAGTTGGACTGTTGGACTGCCAGACTGACAAACTAACTGGCCTGGTGGTAACCCTATACTCTGTCAGACGTCTGACTAAACGAGCTACGTTGAACCCACGCCCGACCACCGCCAAGTTGGCGCACAATTAATTGCCAGGCGCCGCACAATGCTTTTCTGGTACGGCCCCAAAATTTCTTGGAATTCCTGGGAAACACTTGTCGGTCAGCTGCCTCAATCCTTTGTGATTTCTGTTTTGCCCCCAAAACGCAACGCGTCTGCGTAAGCCGGTGGCAGTAATCGATACCTTGCTGTGCCAGTTCAGCCGCTTTAGCTCCACAGATTAACATCGGCGACGTTTAGCATGCAAAAAAAAAACAAAACAACAAAAAGAAAATAATAAAAACGATCCTTTGCCACGGTTATGTTGGCCATCTAATAACCATGGGGTGCTGTTGTTGTTGTTTTTGTTGTTCTGTTCTCGGCCTTTAACCAAATTATATGGCCAGGCAGAAAGAGCAGAAGCTCGAGGTATTTCCTATATGAGCAAAGGTGGTACCTCTTTGGGCTTCTGTTCGGTCTTTTCAAGTATGAGTTTTATGGGTTTGTGATTTCATACGTATCTGCCTGCTCTATCACATATTTAGGCTAAAAGACTGCAAATCAAGCCTACAACTGTCATTAATTGATGATGAAGTTTTCAGTCTACAATAAAATAAAATTTAGTGGATTAAAGTATAAAAAAGAAAAGGTAACGAAGGTAAAGAAGATTTACGAAATAATACAAATATTTTATAAAATTTTTTTTGAGGTTATAATCAAAATCTGCTTTCTTTTTAATCAGTTTTCATTTGAACTAATTTAAAACAAGGCTGCGAACCGGTTCTGAACCGAACCTCGGATTTTTAAGCAGCCTGAATCGGATCAAGAACCGAACCCTTGAAATTATTTACTTTGCGAGCCCGAATCTAAGCCGAACCGCTTTCCAAAATAAAAGGTTCGGTTCGAAAAAAAAATAGTTACATTAGTTTTATGGTTTCCTAATATTACGCAATGATTTGAGACTTCGGATTAAAATAAGTCATATTTAAATCTTAAAATAAATTTAAATTAACATCAAAATTTGATTTCTAAAAAAATATATATGTAAATAATTAGTTAAAAATGTAGAGAAAAATATATAAAAATAAAAATATTTTTTTATATAAACCAATTGGCGAACCGAACCGATGTCTTGCTCTATGGTTCGAACCGCCGAACTGAACCTTTAAATTTTTTTTGGAGGTGTGCAGCCTTGATTTGAAATAAATATATTTCCTTTTTTTATTTTAAAAATATTTGTTCTCGACCAAATCTTTATCTTTAATTGGACTCAAAATATTTTTTTTTAAGCTTTTATAAAATTTAATAAGCCTCTCATTTTAAATTCGATGGTCTCATTTGCTCCATTTTGCTATGACACCCTGTATTGTTTCTTAGAATAATATAAACTTATCTCTATTTTAGCTGATGCTGCTGCTGTTTGCCACAATCAATTAAGAATCTAAAGAACTGCGAGTTCGACGGGAGCCCATCCATATAATTTAGTGAGCATACTCGTAAAAGAACTTAATGTGGTTGCTACTGTTTTTCTTTATATATGGATGTGTGTATATTTTACTAAACAGCAGACAGCATCACAGGACCACAAAACAGCACCACAAAAATAAAGATCAGAAGCAGCAAAAGAAAGAAATCAATTCGTTGATTCTGCTGCTGCTGCTGCTGTTGTTGCTCTCATTGTGCACTTCGGTGTGTTGTATGTCCGATTGGAATCTTAGCCACAATTTAATGATGGACTGCCAAAAGCACACTTCGACGTCATCATCAACATCGATAAAGTCGCCGTTGTTGTTGCCACCAACAACACCACCACCGCTGACGTCGACGTCGACGTTGCCGCATAATTTTTCATATTTTTCTGATTTGTTGCTACCGGGTAGTAAACCCGTTTGCAGAGCGTTAACCATGGAGCTGCTACCGTTGCTGCATTTGCTTTCGATTATCTTAATTTGCGTGCGAAACTGACTTTTTTGTGCCGTAGTCGAGGCGAAGTTAAGACAGAGACAGAGGCAGAAGCAGAGCTGCGCGGCTGAGGCGTAAGCCAAACCCCAAATTGTGTGTGTACGGAAATTTTCCCATGACTTGAGTTCTGGCTCTGTGGCCTGTATATTTTGCCCGGCGGTGGCTTGGCCAGAAATTACCCAACTTAGCCAGAGCTCAGTCCCAGACGCTGGAGCGCTGAAGCATCGAATCTCTCGGGATTGATGGTTGTTGCGGCTGCTGCACTTTACCGGCAGCGACTGTGGCAGAGGCTGTGGCAACGTCAGGCAATTAGCACAAGGATGCCGCAGCTAAATAATTTGACGCGCCTTGGGGCAAGTTTTTTGGTTTTCTACCTCACTCTCAGCCAGCCAGCCTCAGCCGCCTCCTCCCAATATCAACTCCTCCCCCTGCGGTGGGAGCACATGGCGCACTTACATATTTGCTCTGAATATTTTTTGAGAAAAACTGGAGGCACATCAATTAGCTTGAACGCGCGTCATCAAATATTAGTTCAAACAATTAGACGTATTGCTGGCAGCCAGATACAAGATACAATATTTCAGATAGTAACTGGTGCAACGCTGCAGTGGAAGTGGAGCTACAATTTATTTGTTATTACTGCGATGCGAGGTAAATAACTTGCGCCGATACCGATACCGATTCGAAATGTGTTAATGAAATTAGCAGCATAAAATGCTGCTTGCAATGTTACAGATACAAATGTATCTGCGCATGCTAATTGACAAAATTAACACCCAATGGCCGGTTTACTTGGACGGTTACTTGGTTTGCCGGTCGCCGGTCGCCGTTCCGACCCTATGGTTGGCCGCACAATACGCAACGGTTTTGGTTAGTTTCACCCAGGAAGCAGCACTTGGTCAGAGCGGTTTTTATGTGGTCTGTTTTCCTTGGCTTTGGCTTCCTTTTGGAAGTAGTTCGCTGACTCTATTTGTTTGTTGCTGTTGCTGTTGTTATTGTTATTGTTGATGTGGCATGTGTTAAAAATTTCTTGCTTTTAATTAGTGTTATTTATTATTTAGAGCATATTGATATAGTTTTCGTTGTTTAACGGTTGTTTGTTTCGGTTTCACGGCATTTGTTATTTACCTGCCGCTCAGCGCACTCTCTGTCTATAGTATATAGTAGTACAGGTATTTATAGAAATCCATGGGATTTATTTTTCTCACTATATTTACACGTTTTGAGTCTTCTTTTATGTGTGTTGCCTCGTGCAAAAGAGACGCGCGCCAAGTTGTAAACACAATGAACTCGGACCAAGTGAAAATCTTTTCTCGAATTATTGATGGATTTCGATATGGGAATTCGAAATATTTCACGTGCTAAGTGGATGCCCTGAATGAAAGCTAATCTACAGTCGAAGCATGAGACTACGAGTATGAATGAATGCTTGCCACTTTCCACTATATCTTTTAAATATCAGATATATTTTATTAAATATAGTATAGAATAGTATGAATCATTCAGTATCTACTTTTAGATACTGTAAGTGAGATATTCTGTAATTGGAATGTGGCAATTTTGTGCGATTCTTAGTGAGAATCTGTTAAACTTTAGAATCAATAAATCATAAAACAAATACAATCAATGAATAAGTGAAATAAATAAATGTTATTAATTGCTTTGCCTATTATTATCTTGATTTAGTTTATTTACTGACTGAAATTAGTTATGTCATAATATAAAGAAACAACTTTGGTAATCAAATTTGCACTCAGGTTGTAACAATAATATTTCAATATATATTTTAAATTTACTTATTAGATTTTGTTTATGTATGTATGTTTGACAATTTTTTGCTACTGCAAAGTTGTCCTGTTTTTTTTTTTTTGAGATTAAAAGCTGCTCTAATTTTTCCAATGGCTTTCGCTAACCAATTGGCCGCCTATCAAACAAACATACACCAACGACACAGCAACAACAATAACAATGAAACACCCACTGGCAACACCCACACATCAGACAAAGGAATGGAAGAGGAACCAAGGTTCATTGTGATATTCGTACAAGCAAAGTAGCAGCCTGGGGGAGGAAAGGGGTGAGGAGAGGGATTGGGGTAGATGGAGGAACCATCAACAGCATCACACGTGAGTTTTACACATTTCAGAAGCAAACGGCACTGAAGTGGATGCGCCATCTCGTTTCTGGGGTTATCCTCATCCTTGTTTGTTGTCGTTGTTGTCGTTGTTGTCGTCGTCGACTTGGTCTTGGTCTTGGTCCGATTGCCAATGTGGTAATGTCAATCGCACTGTGCGGGTTTAACTTATGGCAAAACATTTGAAGCACTAATTAATTGGAGCTAAATAAAATGGCACAGCAGCCGCGAAGGAGGCGAACTTTTCTCCTGTTGATGTTGTTGTTGTTGTTGTTTCTGCATTTTGTTTTTGTTGTGTTTCTTTTGCGAGAATTGGCTGAACGGCGTTGGCGCTGTTTGCTGTGGCTGTTGCTGTGGCTGTTGCTGTGGCTGTTGCTGTGGCTGTGACTGTTGCTGGGTACGCACGGTACACTGCCATGTGGAGACCCGGCGACTGTTAGTGACTGAGAAGATTACGAGTGCCAGATAAATGTGAACTACAAGTTGCCAATACAAGAGGCCATTAAAACCGGCAGCATTGGCAACAAAAAAAAACAAAATAAAAATACAAAAAACATAAAACAAAAATAAAGCAAAGCCAAGTTAAAGAAATTGAAAGCAGCGCGAGAAGAAAAGCTACCTTTTTGCAGTTTTCAGAACACTTAATACACACACGCACACACACACTTGTACTTTAAATTGTATTGACAAATATCGAAGCGTGCGAAACAAATTGAAATTAAAAGTTTGCATGTTGCATGTTGCACATTTTTGATGCGTTGCTGCCGCTGATTTGTTGGCTGCTGAAAGCTAACGAGATGTTGCGCGATAAACTCCAAATTGGATCTGTTTGGGTTTAGGCTCTGTGGGCTACAATTGGCGCTAACTCTTACCTTGTAAACATGCCGGCTGTCTGTTGCTGCTGCTGTTGTTGCTGTTGCTGCTGGCTTGCCTGTTGCTGTTGCTGCTGCTGCTGTGCGGCTTGCTGTTGTTGTTGTTGCTGCTGCTGCTGCTGTTGTTGTTGCAAGTGCTGCTGCTGTGACAATGTGGCTGGCTCATGTTGTTGAAAGTTATGATGCGTGTGCATATGTTGCTGCATGTGATGTTGTTGGTGTTGCAAGTGTTGCTGCTGCTGCTGTTGTTGTTGTTGCTGCTGCTGCTGGTGTTGCAGCTGCAGTGCATGATGATGTTGCTGCTGCTGTTGCTGTAGGGCATGCACATGTGTGGGCGTAGCCAAATGCGTGACTGCCACTGCTGCCGCTGCCGCCGCTGCTGCTGCCGACAGAGCTGAGCCGGGCTTCTCTAGGCCACGTTTATCCGCATACATTTCGTAGCTGACACGTTTGCAAATATTTGTGCGAATGGTACTAAAATTATAAAATGACATGGTCAACATTTTTTTTTTTAAGTTAATAAACTCGTTTCATATTTTGGCTAAATTCTTAAACCAATACTAATAGTTCAATCATAATATCAATCCTAATAAAAGTCTGCAGTCTTTTTGCTCTGATAATGAAATGAAACAACAATTGTTGATTAGTGGCACCACACACACACACACATGGAAACACATACATATGGACACCCTGAAATTGGTTCAGTTTTTGTTGGCATTGTTTGAATTGTGGCACAATAAAAGGCATATTTTGAGGGCGAGCCATCTAAAGAATTGATTTGCATTGTTGTTGCTTGGCCAACAATTGAGCCGTTGAAATCGCTCAGTGGCATTGGGTCGTTTGAAGATATATGTATGTATGATAGAAGTACATATGTTTCGATTTATGTGTTTGTGTGTGTCTCTGAGCACTCTCCTAACTCTCATATCATGTGCTGCGCTTTGATGAGTTGGCAGTTTAGCAGCTCTTTGCTGGATTGCATAAGGAATATGATTTATGGCATGTGATTCGACATGGTGTTGGAGAAGTTGACGCCGAGGTTAATAAAAAAGCGTTACAAGAGCTATACTACAGCACTGTTTGTAAAAAGGTTTTCAAACTCCTTATTAGATAATTTTGCATTTGTTAAATTTATGTTCATTTTTCTGGCAAATGAGTCAAGTTAAATGTCGAAAACACACGAAAAATTTGCTTTTAGGCCTGCTTTAAAATCAATTTGGAGCTCTAAACTTGTTATGCTAAATGGCTTTACAAATTTATCCATAAATAGGAAATAATATAGATTTGATGACGCATTTAAATTTAAATAAGTAATTGTCTTAGAAAATAATGGAAAACTTGTCACTTTATAAACGTGTATATATATAAAAATCAAAAAGTTATTTATGGTGTGTTAAATTCATGTAATATATAACTTTTGTTGAATGCAAATAAATGAATAAATAGATAGAATATATATGTAAGTGAGCCCATTGATTTAAATTTTAAAAGATTGGTCTTAACTGGCGTATTTAAATTTTAATAAAAGATAGACAACATCTTATAAATTTAATAGATGATACAATCTATAAAATGCCTTAAAAATATATCCGCTCAGAAGCTAAAACATATCTTTGTCTGTTTTATATTTTCACTTTAAAAATTTAATTTAAAGAAAATATATTTTATAAAAATAAACAGATATTGTGAAATAATACGAAACTATACGAGTCATTTAAAATTCAACGAATGATATTTATCAAGAATAATCAAATGTCTTTCAAATATATCCACTAGAATATAATAAGCAACATTTTCAACTTTTTTATCATTTGTAATTTTTTTTTTCTACTAAATATTCAACTTTTTCTTATTCACTTACAACTATCACTTTCCATGTCAATACGCTATGCAGTTGGAAAATTTTGATGGCACTTTAGGTGGCGCCAGGAAAAATCTCGATATAGTACTCAAACTTGTATTCATACTCATACTCATACTCATACACATACTCAGACTCGTATATAAATTCTTGAAAATGCAACAATTGAAATTAGTTTTGTAAATGAATTTCAATTTTGTACTTGAATATTCACTACCGGCTGTGGGCATCTTCTGTTTGGGGCCCGGCTTTGGAAGTCTGTCCCTCTATTTGTCTATCTGACTGTCTCTGACTTTGGCTTTGACTGGTTGGCCTGGCTTAGTTGCAACTCATTGTCAAGTGAACTTATCAGAGCTAAAAAAAATTGTTCGAGTTGACGTTTGGAGTGTCATCGAGTCGGTGCTTGATTTGTTTGGAGTTGTTTGAATAGGGACCACCAAAAAGTCATTGAATGAAATGAAGAACGCCGTAGATACATTTATCTATCTTTGTATTTGTATGAGTGTTGATTTTGTTGCTCTATAGCTACATTTGCTCTGTTGGCTGGCTTTTTAAGTATTTTGTTATTTGATTTCTATCAAAGTTAATAATGAAATTGGTAAATGGCGTTTTCAATTTTTGGGGTTTCTTTTTCGTGTGTGTGCGTGTATACGGGTGCGGGTGCGAGCTTTAACTGGGGCCTTGAGGTCTTACCTTTATTCGAAAGATTTAATTTGCGATATCCATTGGGTACAGCAGGTACAGCCGAATATAGAGTATTTGGAAATGTATTTGCATAAATAACAATTTATCAATTTTTATTTTGATTTTGTTTTGCACAATGTTTGGCACTTGTATCTTTTTATCGAAATTATATTCAACCAATTAATATTTCAATTATTATTGAAATATTTTGCATAAAGATCTCAACTTTCGAATGGTTTTTGTTTTGCACAATAAATATATTTATTTATTTAATTTGAAATCATTTGCAGCATTGCATATTCATGGGATCTCACAAACACTTTGATTATATCTGTAGCTCGACAAGATTTATGGGGTTTCTTAGCGACGAACCTCACAGAATCATTTGCAAATCTAATGACGCATATACATATGTATGTGTCTCACATAATAACAGCCGCTCACTCAATAAACTTTTGCACTTATGTTTTGGGTTAATTGAAGATAACAGAACGAAACGCAACGAAACGATATACCGATTGTAGCGATACCGATGACGATAACAGTGTGCAGTTCCGACGGCTTTAAGTGCTCGTTATTTTTGTGCCTTACTGGCTTATTGAAAATCCGTTCAGCTCGCTCAACAATACGCTCTGTGTAGCCAACCGTGTAGAATGCGCGCTTGCACCTTTCTGTGCGGATCACCGAAGCGACACAGAAGCAACAAACTTGATTTCGAAACAGGTAAGGTAGCTTTCGTTCAGTTTCAGCTCAAGAGATCCCACACAGGCTTAAGTTGCGCTTGTGTGTGTATTAGTGCGGTTCATCCAATGCGGTTGGCGATCGTGCACTGAGAGAAAAGCTCAACTCTTCAATTTATAATACGAAAATAATATAAACTGGATATTAAGAAAGCTTATTATTAAGTTTTAATATATTATTAAGTAACGGGTAAAAAAATCAAAAATATAAAATAAAAATATTTATTTAGAATTGAAAGCACATTGCATACTTTGAGTATTATGCATACAACATAATTGATTTATTTTATCTAGCCTTCCACTTTAAATTTAATAATAAACAAATACTTTTACAAGTAAAAAAATTATAATATGGAAATATATTTAATTTCTCCCCGTTAAAATATAATTAATTGCACTAAAATATAAAAATAACATTTATTTTATACAAAGACACGACATTTTTACCATTGTTTTCCACTTTGCTTACCTTACAATTAAAACTCAACGTTTGTAGCAGTGTAAGCGCTCGATCTATCCCAGGTACTCAGACTCACACACACAACCAACTGACCAATACAAAGAGAGCGGCGAGTCAATTGTTGACGCCCCATTTGCACTTATACAAATATCCACATGAAGTATTTACTCAGCGAATTAACTGATAGAATCGGAAATTAGTTATAGAATGCATAATTCCCGGGTATAAAACTCGTATTGCCATGCTAACCAATACTTAAAAAGCATTTTTGCAATGAGTTGGCAACTCTGCCGGCCTCAGTGTGGTAGTAAGTGTGTATGGTTGTGTGTGTCTGTGTTGCTTTAATGCGGCCCGCTGATTGGTCAACATTCGTTAAGCTTTGTTAAGAAACTATTTACAGTTGTTGTTTTGTTTTCTTGTGTTTTGCTTTTGCTTTGTTTTCGCTTTTCACAACAAAACTCAACGAATTTCTGTGTGAGCCAATGAGGCAACGAATTCGCCTTATGCGTGTGTTTATGCTTGAATGTGTCTGTGATGATTAATGTTTGTATTTGGTTGGGCTTTAATTGCGTTTAATTAGTTTTGTAAAATGGACATAGTGCTTACAAAATGGTTATTAAGATCATTTTAGTAATAAATAATAATCTTAGATATTTTAGTTGAAATAATTTATTCACTATAGATAATAAGCGTATTAATAAGACATTTTATATTGTATTAATAGACATAGAAGACATTTATTTATTGTATAAAAATTCAAATTCAAAATTGTCAAAATTTAAAAATCAATTGACATTAAAATGTCTACAGTGAATTTTTTTAATTGATATAAAGCATTTATGTAGCTCAATTTTTGGATTAATTTAAGGAGCAGACCAAAATCTAAAATTTGTTTTAATTCAAGATCATTTTTAATCATGTCAAACAATAAAAGGTCGACGGTTAGAAAACTTTCTTTCTTTTAGTTCCTGAAAGATATATATTTAATAACATGAATAGTTTTACAATATTTGAATAGCTTGTAATGAGACATGATTTAGTTATATTGGCAATTCGTTGGGTATAATTTATATGTCTGACCCATTGGTAGAAGCACGACTGTTCGACTGTTCTGCGTAGGGAATATGCTAAGAAACATAAATCCAAAGTCAATGACTGAAAAACAGGACTCGTGTCTTTCATTTGATGGCTTAGAATTTCAGCTATCAGTCAGTTAAATGGGTAATGTTGGACTTTCATGAAATGAGAATTAGCATATTGGGAATGGAAATTAACAAATCGTGCTTATGTGTGACGCTATATGCAATGCATATTCAATTAGCCAAATCAACGAACGGATCGAACTTATATAGGTGTAAGACAGCAAGAAGCCATCGATTGAATACAAATTACACCTTTAATTGACTTCAAATAGGAGCCCAATGTGATTGAAATTAGAACAACTACAATAAGGAAAGGCGACTGAGCGTTAGATAAGAAGGAAAAGTTAGAGAGTTCCTTAAAATCCCACAGCTACTGATTATAAATATTTATTTTTTATTTGAAATTGGTTTTTTACTTTTAAACCACGCCACATTGTAAGAAACAAAGACTATTTTTTTTAACAATGATCATCGAAAGTCTGTTTAAACAGAGACTTAGAGAAAAATGCACACACAATAGGAATGTCAATAAACTATTAAATTATGTATAATCTTAAGTAGCAAAGTTTTGGGCATTTCTAAACATCAATGATGAGTCATTTAACCAAACAAATCACATACAAATCGATCGGTCACCCTTTGAACTTGTCGCGTGGCAAAGCGACACACTGAGGAGACATTGGAACGTGGTGAGTCAAACACGTCTGTTTGGCTATCAGTTGACAGTATGCATATTAACTAGGGATACCCGTGGAAGAGTGGAAGGCGGGGATCGAACTAGGATGAAGCCCACATTGTCGCCGTCTGTCGCAGCGTAACAGTTTTGGGTCAGTCATGGAGCGGAAGTCTGGCAGCACGCGCCATTCCCTTGGCTGGTTGAGGCGTTTGATGGCACCGATGAGTGTGCACAACAACTGAACTGGGCATGTTTTGGCTATAATTGTGAGGCCTGCGGGCGAAATGGTGTATTGTGTATCGTAAAACTGGGAAGATATCAACGCCTCTCTCACACGCATTCCAATACTCCAGTTGGTAAGAATTTGGCCAAGAGCAATCCCACGCCTATAAATACGGCCGCACGAGTCAAATGTCGTATTTCATTAGCTCATGTTAACGTTGGCTCAGCGGTGGGCCTTCGATGGGTCCTAACTCCTAACACCCAATGCCAATAGAATTGTAAAATGGCCAGTTCAATGTGCCTACAAAGCTTAAGTAAGCGTAAACGTAAACTCAAACCCTAACCCAAACGCAAACCTTAAACCCAAACTGAAACCAAGCCCGAATTGAATTACATGAAAATGCGCATTGCGTTGCGGAAATCGTACAAACTGGTCATGAAAAATGCATCACCCGACACTCGGACGGGCGAGACAGACGGACCACCAGACGGCCAGACCATAAAAGTTAAGTCAGACAATGACGACAAGCTCTTCATGGGCCTGGATTTTAGCCTAGGATCTGTGTCTGCTTCTCTTCCTAGCCGAGTGATGAAAATGTACGACTTTTGCTTGCGGCGCTAAGTGAGCACACAGAAAATGTTACTTTGGATGCTAGTTCAAAGGGTATTACAGCTATGTGAATTAATACGTAACATCCTTTGTTAATTAAAACTATCATTCCATCACGTTAATTTAGACATTTTCGAATTGAGCTTACCAGAATGTTAACTTACCAAAATTTCGACATGAAATTAAGTAAATAACTTATTTAATTAAGCAACGCAAATTTAAAGAACTGTATCGACTTACACTTTTTATATAATTTCATTTTATTAAATCTTATTAATCTTTATCTTACAAAATCTTTATCTTATTACAAAAATAATATATTTAGTATCAGAAATTAATCCTAATTTACAATATGCACAGTAAATATAATGTATTTTTTTTTTATTAATATGTCGTTTTTAATTTTATCGAAATAAAATTGTCAAACCCAAAGTGTAAAATGTTGCCGAAATGAAAAGAAAACAGGTTAAAAATATTATAAAGATGGCGAAAGTAAAAACCGGAGCAGTCCTGATAATAATAATTGAGTTCATAAGGGAATTCCCATATCGATGAAACTCAACTCGACTTAAAACTCTCGTATTTAGTTACAGTTTCACACACAAACGCACTAAGATTGTGTACGACAGAGCGCGAGAGAGGGCGACAGCGAGAGAGAGAGAGAGAGCAAGAGAGCGGTTTGTTGTTGAGTGGTGACTGTCTGCTCTATGGTCCAGAGGCCCCCGGGGGCAAGCAAACTTGACCAAGTCAATTCGATCCAAACGGAGGACGACCAGCCGTCTAGGTGGTGCAAGCTGGCTGACTGGCTGGCTGGCTGGTGGTGCTTGAAGTGCTTGGAGTGGGGGGCTAGGCTGCATTCGCTGAAATCAATCGATTCGACATTATTATTAATTTTTCATAACTTCTGCTGGCGGCCGGCGGCTGGCGGGTCCAGTGTGCAATATGGCGCCCTAAAACCCCAACTCCATGCCATGTGAAACTAATCTATTTGTGCGGGCAAAAAAGGGCCGCCACTGCTGATGCAGTTCGTCGTTGGCCTCTTCATCGATTGCCGGTGCTGGTAGTATCGTTTTAAGCGTGTTATCTGCTATCGCTGCGCTTTGATCTTTTACCGCTTCTGCTTTGCATAATAAATTCGCTATCGATGAAAACTAACTTGCAACTTAGCCGTCGGTTGGTCTTAGCCCGGCCTCTTTGGCATCTCTTTGAGGGAATTGGGATTTCCCGGCAATTTGTTTGGCAGCGCTTTACCAACGCCTTCGGCCATTGCCTGTTTAATTCGATTGACTGTGCGATTTCGGCTTCGGCTTAACCATTTTATTACAATAGCATAATTTTTTACTATGCTTAATGAGTTCTGCTTTGATTAGTTTTACAGATTTTTTTCTCTTCGGCTTCGATATTTTTGTGTTTATTTTTTGTTCAGCTTTGCTATTGTGGATGCAACTTTGGTTTTGGCTTTGGGCCTTATTTGTTGTTTGTTGGGTGTCGTTGGCAAAGGCTCAATTTGTTGAGGTGAAGTCTGAGGTGGAACTGGAACGGGGCCGCAAGTGGTTAGCATTTGCTTATTGAAATGTTGCAAATTGATTTTTCTATGTCGTTTAGGCAACACAATTAACTTACCAAAATATGTTTTTTAAAGAAATATTGCATTTATTTTTGAATGATTGGTATAATAAATGAAAAATTGCTTACGTTTAAGTGTTATTTGGTTGATCCTATCAGATTTGATTTCTGCAATTTGATGCAACTATTGTAGAAACAACAAGATGATCGTGTAAATCTAAAATAAATAAAATATTCTATTTAATTCAGCGAATTCAATTTTGTTTTGAACTTTACGTTATGAACTGCTTGGCTTATTGTACACTGCTTGAAGTGCGCACTGCTTCTTTTTCCACTGCTTATTATTACTACTTTATGTTTCACAGCAGACAGCTTTTATGAACTGAGCACCGCAGTTACTGAAAAGCTGTTTACCATATCACCTGTGACGTTAAAATCAAATTAAGATATTATACAAATGTGGTTTTAATAGCAAGTATAAATATTTAAACAAGCCATTTAGGTGTATTAGTGTGCTGTGAAAGCGTCATTATCAGTATCAAAACATGTGTACGCATGAACATGATTTATTTTACTAAGCACATACTTAATCATTTATATTTTTATATATGATACGACACCAATATTTCAGCGCGTGTTTCCACCTAAGCAATTGTTTTTTGGGCACTTCAGAGAAGCCTTGACATTGCGCGTGTATTATAAGTACCTGCAATACAAAACAAATTTACCATAAATAAATAAACATACGAAAAAAAAAACCGAACAATTAACTTTAGAGTATGCAGGTAAAACCGGTACACAACTCGAAGCGTTCGACTTATTGCTTATTTTTATTTATATTGTTATTGTTACATGCGCGAGTCGCTGACATGTCTAAAAATAACGGCCGGACATCTATTGATAACCGAATGTCGCTGACTGACGCGTGACACACAAACATAGCCGACATTATTTTGGCAAGCGAGAAAATAAAATCGAGTTATATTCGCACATGCTATACACTAACTTGAACTGGTATCTTTGAATTGAGTTTAGGTTTGCAACATTAGTAAAACATTTCTCAAAGGGAAAGTATTATGTCTTTTGAATGGTTTGCTGCTTAATGTTGCAAAGTACAATAATTTAAAGAGTATTCAACTGGCGGTGCAATAGGCCGTTTAATAAACACTTTCCTGTTTTCGTGCATTTTAGTATATACAAAAACCATTGACCATGTGCTGGAGAGAGGGGCCAAGTGTGGGTGGCTTAGGGGCTGTTGTCTGATTACGCATTTTTTTTTTTTTGCTCATCATATCTGTTATGCTTATAACGCGTTTTGCATTGACGTAAGTGCGAGGCAACCGACTGCCACGCCCCCATTCCTCGGGCCCTTATTTAGTAGTAGCTCTACCATCTGGTACAATGTACAGCCATTTGAGGGTGCCGAATGGTTCAAGACTTCTTCAGTCCCCTCTCCCTAGCCTACACATTTTAACTGCTCCATTTGCTTTTTCTACTTATTGCCTCTTCCTTTTGTTTTGCTTCACACGTGTTGGCAATTGAAATTGAAAAGTGTCTGACACTAAGACAAAAAAACAACCCACGAGTCCATTAAAATTATACGTAGACATAAGGACAGGTTGAGGTGGGAAGAAAGAGTGAGAGAGAGCGTGAGAGTGAGGAAGAAAAAGAGTGAGTCGACGGACTACTTATGTACGTGTTATGCAAATTTCTATTTCATTGTTTTCGCAATGCTTTTTGCATTGAGTATTTTGCTTTTGTTAATGTTGGTAAGACAAAGCATCGAAACCGGAAATGAGACTCGCTGCAATGTTTACCGTTAGTCGGCGAACTGCTTTACCTGCCCGCCAAATGCCCGTGGCATAGGGCATTGAATTACCTTTTCATTAGCACGCGCAGAGCACATCAACCGAGAGAATCTAACAAAATATTCACACCCACACACACAAGCAGCAAAAGCCACACACAGACACAGACACACACACATACATAACAATGGAAAAAAGCAATCGGCCGTAACAAAATTTCCGACACGTGCGACAAAATTGGCCAAGAGAACTGGCAGAAAGTGAGTAAGACGGACATATAGAGAAAGAGAAGAGAGATAGAAATTTAGGCAAGAGATGGGGCAAATCAAAATGTTTACACGTTCAGTTTACATCGTTAATGTTGCCAGAGACATTTGTGCTTAGGAACATAAGTTGCTGGCAACATTCTCTGTTTGACAGCCGGCAAAAATATGCGTGGGTGTTTCAACCAGAAATATGTGTCAATAAATGGCCAAGATTAGATTCGATGCTTTAAAAATAGTTGCACGTACTGGCATTAATTGTATTTTTGATTGCGCACGATTTGATAAGTTTTTAGCATAATACGACAATGTAAGATAAAACTAAAAATAATGTGCGTCGGAAATTATTTTATGGTTTGCGCATGCTTTTTTATTTATTATTATTTTGAAACTTTAAATTAATAATACTAGTTATAAGCTGAACATATAAATAGGATGAGCTGTTAAGTCTGGAGTATTAAAAAATATTATATTGATACAAAATTAGTTTCAAGAACTGGGAAAGAACCAATCAGACCAATATGAGAATATATTGAATACCTTGTCACGGGCTAAAGTTTCTAAATGGAAGAAAAATAGGAAACTTAATAGATATTAAATATATAAAGATTAACTTGATAAATAAATAAGAAATATATATTTAATTATTATTAAATAATTAATTCACTATTGAAATCCACATATTTATTTAAAATTTCAACTTTGTTTATGCATTCGTTGAATTTCAACTGTTTCGGCAAAACACTTTTGACACTTGTGTGGGGTGTACCACAGCTGGTGCTGTCGACGGCCATTTAAAAGACGTGCAGCTGGCAGCGCGGCTTCATTCGGCTTTGCGCTGTCGTTCCATGCGCCTCGCTATCAGAACGGTATTGTTAAAATTCAGAGCTTTAAAGCTGCAAGTATCAAGCATTTACGTACTTCTTCTTTGTGTGTCTGCGTGTACGTGTGTGTGTGTGTGTGCCTGTGTGCTTGTGTGGAACTGTGCTAGTGTGAGTGCTCGTGTCTAAAGCGTAACGAAATCGAAAGTTTTGTTGCGCGCGTGTTGATAGCAGCAGCGACGTTGGTGTCGTTGGCTTCGTCTGTCTCCTATGATTGCACACACGTCGGCGTCGCATTCGTTGTCGCTTTCGTCATTGTTGTTGTTGTTCATACAGTTGTTGTACGTTTTCTACCTACATATAATTGATTAAGGGCGTGTGAAAACAACAAAAATTCTCATTAGTTTCAATGAGCGCGCAATTAATTAAATAAAACGTGTTTTATGCTGCCATATTCAGCGTATCTGCCTCTGTCTCTCGCCATCGCTATCACCATCTTTATCTGTGCTTTGCGTGAGTGTGCTTCAGTGACAGCAGCTTCTGCCCAGCAACAAAGAAGTCAACAGCTGTTAAGCGACATCGACATCAACACTAATCGCAGTCATTCCAACAACATTTACTGTTAAACGCTTTTAAACAACCAACGGGTAAGTCTTACATACATATGTACGTAATAAATTGGGGCATAAATCTTCTAGCATCAGCCACGCCCCCAAAACGTCCAAAATAGCCCAAAAAAAAAGGCCACACGTGTCGCCCGTTAAATTGCATGTCACAAGCAACGTTCAATATTGTCGAGAGCTTTTAGCGTCTGCCCTCTTTCCCTCCCTCTCTTTTGACTCATACACACACACACACACATTTGTCGATTATCAGTGTCATGTGTGTGAGTGTGCATTAAAGAACTTTCTGCCTTCGTCGCGTACTCACTGCGCTCTTCCTTTGCCCTGCATTATATCTCAAATCAGCTTTCCTTCACCTTACCTTTCCAAGGACGAGTGTGTTTGGCACTGTACTAGTATGCGTGTGTGTGGGTGTGTGTGTGTGTGTTTGAGTGTTTCTTGGCTGCTGACGCATCATCTTTGCCCTTTGGCCTTTTGCTCACTGCACATAGCGGTGACTGCAGTTTCCCAGCTGGTGCACATGGCGTATGCGCAATATTGATTTCTCAAGGTACTATAAAAAATTGGCTAAATTTGCAATGTAAACAAACAATATTCGTAAAGCAGAAATTCAACCGAAGCATGATGAAATAAAAGTCATTTGCAGTTTGTTTTGCAATTGAAGATTTATTATCCATGAGTTCTTTTTTTTTAATGTACAAAAGCAAATTGTTCCTTTACACCATTTCTGTGTGTTTATTTATACATAGAAGTGAAACAGCGTCATTTGTGTGTGTGATTCCTAGAACTACTCGTATGTCAATGCCCCGTCAACCGTCAACGGGCCAGGGTTGCCAATAGCGCACACACTTAAAAGAGTTCTCAATGGAAATTGCCGCTCGTAAAGCGGAGCGTGTGAAACGCCATAAATAGAGAAACCTTCGACATTATCCCAAAAATCTGAGCAAAGCAAAATTTAACAAAAATAAATAAACTCGACTTGTAGCTGGTGTTAAACGTGGTTTGGTTTTAACGTCAATTCAGCAGAACTTTGACAACAAAATATTCAATTCGCTTAGTGACATCTGTTTGTTTACTTATGTATGTGGATCAATTCCTTTTGTTTTGATTCGACTTTGAGTTTCAATTGTTTCAACAAAGGAAGCTACCTAATGCAAAGTAAATAAATTTATAAATAAAACATACGAAAATAATTAATGCTTGAGACTTTTCGACTTGAAGATACCTTGTATAAAGAGCAGAAGTTTGATGTGGACAGCTTTCTTCCTCTGTTTCGTTCAGATTTACTTCAGTAACACAATTTTAAGATAAAAATAATATATATATTTTAATATATGATTTCACACAGCAGATTCAGGCATTCAGCACACCTAATAACCTTTGTAAGGATTAACTTTAAATAAGCTGGTTCAATAACCCGATTGCGTATACATAATTTTATTAATTCCGAGAATTCATCAAACCGGAAGCTCTAAAAGTACACATGCTATCCTCTACAAACTGTAAACCCAACGCAGGCTTCTTTGAAATATTAATTTGGAATATTAATAGCGTTTGCTCTATACATTACACCCCATAACATGGTGTTCATAATAATAGATTTTTAATTTGGATTTCAACGCGTTGCGCATTAAAACTTCAAGATTAACCAAAATTATAAAAAGCCTCCATTAATATAAACAAACAGTGGCAAAAACAAAGAACAACATCAACCACAATAACAATTCTCTGTTCCAAATTGTATGGCCAAAGGGGAGAGGTGTGTGGTCTGTTCGGTTTCCCCCAACAGCAACACGTGCGTCGTTAATTCAATAAGAACAACAAGAGCAAATCACACACGCTCTCCCTCTCTCTCTCTCTCTCTCTCTCTCTGATACACACAGGCAGCGAGACAATAGCATAAAAATTTATTAACACATGTGAGCGCATTTCTGTATCAGGGCCTGTGTAAATATCTGTGTATGTGTGTGCCGACCCAGTAGTTTTTTCGCGAAAAACATTGAGAAATCTGCATTGCTTTCTATGTTCTATAGTAAGGTGATTTTTCAGGGACTTTTTTTCGGTTTTTCCTGTTAAATGCAAAGCAAATACTTTTGATTGATATATCGATTAGTTATAATACATGTACATATAGTATGTATATAGACTTTTACCCTCTTTCCCTTACTAAATTCATAAACAAATGTCAATCTAAAAAATAGTACATTTTGTAGTACAAAAAGAGGTTATTATAAAACGCATAATCTCACTGAATAAGCATGTACTTGTTTTTTTTACGATAATACTGAACCATGGATTACAAAGTGCATGAAATATTTCGTTATAATCTCTTGTACTTCTAATCAAGTCGATTTTGCTTCAACTGGGTAATTTAATTGTGACTCGCTCGTTGCTACTCAATGGATATTCCCTCACTGCCCCGGCAAACCAACACATATACACACACACACACACAGACGAACTCAGAGTTTGTAAGTCTGTGCCAAGCTCGTGGCAACGAAATTATCGCCATTTCGCTGTGGCCGTCGCAGTTGTTGTTGGCATCGACGCCGACGGCGACTTCGACGCCGACGTCGCTGTGAACGGCAAGAGCGTTCGCGTCACGGACTGCGATTGAATGACAAAGTTTTTTTAATTTATGCAGGCAACTACAAATTAATTCGCATTTGGTTTTATTTTTTAACCGGCTCGGCTCCCACACGTGCCTGTCAAAGCTGTATCTGTTTGTGTGTGTAAGCTCACATTAAAATGTAGCAAACAGCTGTTGTAAAAGCCCCATAAAAGTTAAATACGATACACGTTTGTAGTCTCTGACAAACAGTAGCAATAACAATAAAAAATTGGCTAATTTTCAATGACACACTTATTTTTTTTAATTATACATATACATGTGTACATATGTACATGTATTATATTTGGTTTATTCGGTCGGAATTGGATTCTCTCTAATTTTTTTTATAAACATGGGATATGACGGAAATTAGCTGTAGCTCAAATATGGAAGATTCATTCTGTTCTGAGCACTTTATTGAGCAGTACACATTTGTTTCTTCTTATCGTTGCCAACACTTTTATCAAAGAATTTTCTAAAAATAAACACGATATGCGTAAATACCAAAGTTGGTAATAAAATCCTCCAACTTCCTCTGTACCAAATGACTTTTGTATGGGTAATAATTTGATTAGCTTAAGTAAAGTAAATATGAGTGAAACTATAAATTTAAGATTCGCACGATGCGATATGCAAATCGTTAACAATAAATAATAGAAGCCACAATAACGACAAATGCAACGATAAGCACTAGAGCTAATTGCTAACCCAATAATGCGAGTCACACGCGGGACTGTATGTATGTATGTAAGTATGTAACTGTAAATTACCACACGCGCGTGGTTTACGCCACTGTATGTGTGTGTGTGAGTGAGCGAGTTCAAAGCGGCATCTAAAATGACTCTATAAACTTGTTCCGCCTCTTACAAGTTGCACTTGTCACATACACACATATGTACATATGAACATACATATCTTGTGCACATTCATACATATATGTAAGTATGTACATCGTCTGCTCATTGTCGTGACCGTCTACCACAAAATGTCACACGTGCCGCACTTTTGTCATGATAATATACATAGGTTGGGGCGCAGCCCAGACGTTAAAAGGTCTTTGAGTTCGGTCATACCCTTCAATTATTGCTCATTTGGTCATTTCAGTTATGTAATCAAGTTCAGCACGCCATTGAATAGACTTTATGAATATTTTATTAAGTTAAAGCTAAGCAATCTTTAGTGTATCAATTATTAGCAAGATATATTAACGACCTAAATCAATGCTATACACCTTTGTTTCAAAAACTCTTTGATCTATCCTTAAAATATGCACATGATGTTGGAATTGATGTGCCCATTTCTCTCACGATGCTAGTATAACTTATTTACTTAGCTTATTAATCTTAAAAATTAATTTTTCGCAATATAAGAATAAGAATATAAGAATATAAGAAATTTATACTCAATCTAAGGGCAATTCTAATTTTATTTTCTTAAATATCTATTGCAAGGGCTTGTCTGCATTTATTCAACATCTGAGCTAGAGCATTTAGTATTCGTATTTGTTTCTGCATTGTTGGTATCTTGGCTAATTTTATGGTTACATTAGCGAATTATTTTTGCTGTTATTCGCAGCAGAGTTAAGACAAACATTAATTAAATAGACAAAGTCGCAGCCCTAATTCCACAATAATGACGGTGGTGGCTTGGATGATGATTATTATGACTATAATGATGATGAGCAAACAATAATAAAAGTAAATCCACGCGCAGTTCGTGGTCGGCGTTTTGTTTGTGGTTGTCTTTGTGTCTCTCTTTTCTTGTAGCCGCGACAGCTGCAGCTTTTTTAGTCCCACGAATATTTTGGTCAAATTGTCTGTCCAGGCTCCGCCTGTAAATTGAGCTAGAAAACCATGCGGTGAACTGGCTTAAACAGTCAGTAACACTGAGTGACTATAACGAATGATTGACTGGTTGTGGATGCCTTAAATAATACTAAAATTAATGTGATTATTACATATGATACAAGTATTTAAAAATAGTTTCGTGTCTCGCATTTTTAATTAGTTTTGTTAAGTTTTTAAACTGTTTCAAAGAAAAAAACTACTAATTATAGTACTGTGTTCTGTATTTTTATCTTTTGTACATTTTTGAGAGTCAACATTCATGATATGAATTCTGTCTGTTCTATCTAATCTGCGGCATTTTCGATCATGTCATTTTGTGGATTCATACACACACATTTTTAAAGAAAGCTTATCGATTCTGAATTGGAAGTAAAAATTATTATTTTCAGTATCAACTTAATAGTTTGGCCATTAACATTTAGATTTAAAGCTAGATGTAAAATGAAAGGATTAAAAACAAATTAGTATTTATATTAATATTTTTTGGATTTGACTGCTTTTGGTAATTATAATAAATAGTTATTTACTTTCCGCCACACGTGTAAATATAAACAAGTGTTACAACTTTAATTGGTTGTTGTTTACTTTTTTTTTATTCTCTAAAACAAATATTATTATTTTGTTTATTAATAAAATTGTATTTTTATGCAATATATAAATTAATTGACTTTATTACGATAGTGCCACTTTTCTCTTAACTCACTACATTTTGTGAAAATTTCAAAGTCTTTTTAGATAGCTAGTTAATAGCATTTAATAGTTAAACAATGATGTGCATAACTTTTCGTAAGAGTCTGTAACTGTTTGATGTCTCAAACTGTTGTCAGGGAACATGATTATATTTGTATGAGTGTGAAAAAAGTTGTGGGTGTGCCAGAGGCGGAAGTAATGCGACATCAAGTATACGCCCCAATGCACAGCAATCGCTACACGTGCCAGCCAAGATTGTAGGATACGAATGAATGTGTGTGCTTAAATGTAAATAGAAACCTAGTATAACGTATGCAAAACTAATTAATTACGTTAAATGTTTCGTATTTTATGATGTGCCAATTAAACGAGCGAAATAAAATTCTCGTGATTAAGATGAAAAAAAATAGCAAATGAATGCTCTAATTAGCTATCAAAACATAAAAACAAAAAAACAAACAAATAGTTTTTATAAGTCATTTTGAATACATCGAATCTAAAAGTAAATACTTCTTTTAATGGGCGATGAATCGCAGCATCGTATTGATTCCATACGCAACATTTATCAACATCAATCGAATCGATTGTAACGAAACTGATTCGGACTTTGTGTCAAGTTTCACATTTGAATTTTATGGATTTTTAGAACTAGTTTGGCTTAAGTCAATTTTTATTGCACTTTAAAGAATAGAAATGTTTAGCTAATTTGATTGTATATTGCTTACTGTATTTATTTGCATTTATTGCAATAAATGACGAAATTTAATGGTTCCATTTTTTGGTACTGTTGACTTTAAGACAAATAGAATATAGAATATTTGTTTTAACGATTGTGCATATTGTGCATGCATACCAATTTCAATTCTGATAAATACGTGATTAACAGGATATTATATATGTGTATTTACATACATACTTTCTTTTTATATGATGGTTGAACTTACTTCTTTTTTACCAAGTTTGACGTGCTTGTTGTGCTTGGTAAGTAAATAAGACGCAGACCTAATTAATAGCATTGCTTTTGCTGTCATATATTTTTTTCGAAGCTCAAGCTTTGTTTCTCTAACGAGCTGCTGTCTGTTGAACCTATCGTGACGGTTTTGGAGCTATGGGGTCTAAGGGTTTCGGGGCTGGGTAAAAATTGCGCGTGGCTGGTTTTTGTTTGCCATTGGCAAAGCAATTGGGTCATCGTTTGGCACACGTGTGGCTCGTTTAATGTTTCGCTTTTTCGTTTTTATTTGTTTAGCTTGTCACCATAATAAATTTTTATCGCCTAGCTGGCAATTCAATTGCCAATACTGCACACTTCCCACTTTCCAATACTTCTCGCCCTCCTAAGGTATCGCACATACTCACATTCAGAACTCTGGTTGTGTTCTGATTCTATCATGACGGTTAGATAATTTTTTTTTTTGGCAAGTAATTTCCTTTTTTTTTTTTCAAAGTTTTGGCACGTTTTGTCTAGCTGCAGACTTCTCTAAATATTATTACGGCGGATGTTTATTGTCTTAGCGCGGGAATGGGAATTTTTTGCTTGGCATTATTTTTATAATGGTTTGGCAGTGTTCCACCCATTCTAGAGTTTGTTGTTTTCTTTAGTTAACTCAATTCTTTGCACAACTTCCACGCGCATGTATTGAGATAGCAAAGAAATTAGCACAATTTTGTTGTTGTTCTTTTTGCAGTTGGTCGATGTTGTTGCTGGTAGATATTTTCGTTGGCAATCAACTTGAGATATATTATATAGATATGAGTGTTAGCCGAAATCAAAAAATTTGAAATGAAACATAAGTAACAACATAAACTTTGTGAATTTGTAAAAAAAAATTTTAAATTTAAATAAAATAAATGTAAGACTTGCATTGGAAATTTAAAAATAAATTAATTAACATTAATTAGTTTGACGGAAATGTATAATAGAAACATTTATAAGAAGATGCACATAATATTAATAGTCTTACGAATTTGTAGATAAAACTTTAATAGTATCTAAAATGTATTTATGAAAATTATTTTCTTTCGTAAATCAACAAAACATTAAATATTCAGCGCATAAACCTTAAATATCTTTTGTAGAACTATACAAACCTGACCATAGACCCAAACAAACAAAACTAGAGTAAACAACGTAGACCTGCAATGGAAATTTTTTTGTATTATTTTGTTGAAACTGAATTGTTCAAATTTTTGTCGGTAACGGCGCCCACATTGTTGTCGTTGTTAATGATACACGGCACGTGTAAAGGTGTAAGATAAAACTAGGTTGGCAGAGCGGGGAATAACATTTATGGGCCACTGATAAAAACGACGCGTCGCTGCTCAATGACGGTCTGTGTATATCACGTATACGCAGTTTTGAGTAAACCTGTGAGATAGTTGCAATTGTTAAATATTTTTCAGTGTGAAGAACACAACTGATTAATAAGTGCTAAAATGTTATTTAAATAATGTCGCTTTTCTCAGAAACTCACATTGCGTATGCTTGATATGTTACGCTTCTAGCGATACTTAAGTGTCAGGCATTCAGGTGAAATTTAAGGTTGCATTATTGGAACCATTTAACGCTCTCAAGGTGGCCTTAAATATGTATTAAATTATATTACATTCCATAAGTGCAAAAATGTTCAGTTAAGCTTCCTCTCACGTGCAAAACTGATGCATCAAGCTAATGAATGACAAGTTAACGTATACGAATAATGATACGATTGCGAGTATGTGTGCGTATGAATTTATAAAAATATAAAGGCTAATGTGAGTTGGGAATTGCCGGCGACATTTAAGCAAATTAAGCCCAAGTGCAATATAAAACGATTTCATGACTTACGTGTTCTCAAAACATAAACAAGAAAGGCAGACGTCTCATCTGCCTTATATATATATTTGTGTGTGTAGTGCAGACGTCACAAATAACATATCATATGCATGACAATAGCCTTTTGTTGTTGTGCCTTTTGCTGTATTATACGATATACTCGTAGCCCCCGCAGCGTAACATGTACGCCAAATAAACTTCAAAATGACAACGCCTTCAACATCAACTGCAAAGCCCGAGAGTTTTTTGAACTTGAACTTTTTTTGTTGTGCGTTGGCAATTACAATTTAATTCGTCGCCTTTGTTTGCAACTCCCGGGGGCTCTATGCGAGTAATTGGCCTGAGAACGCACCAATGCCCTAACAACTGAAACCACGCCATTCCCAGACTTATTTTTTTTTTTTTGTTTTAGAAGTCAATGAGCTGTTCTATTGGTTCATTGTTTCCTTGTTGAGACCAACTTTAACATCAATTCGACAGCTAGCGTGTCGTGTTGTGTGTTTGTCGTGTCCAACAATTATTTGGCTAATTTATGCACACGCAGTGGCAGTTCTCATTATAGCCATTGATTGACATGACCTCAGGCAAAGGCAGCAGGTAGCAGGTAGCAGTTAATAGCTACAGGTGATGGCTTAAGCGTGTTTCAAATTGCGAGAACACTTGATTCATGTAGCGCAACTCACACACAGAGAGACTAAGACAACTAAACCTTTTTTTATATGTAGTTGTGTCTACATGTGTATCTCTCAGATATTACGAATGAGTCAATTTATTTTTATTTTTATGTTTTTTTTTTAGCCTGCAGCGGCACGTGTTGCTCGTTCAGTTCGAGTTGAATCCGAATCATCAGACTACTTTTAAAATAAAAACCCCGAAAAGGGCTTTTATATCATACTAATATCTATTTTATTTATATTTATAAAATTTGAGGAAAGAAACTCTGGACTATAAAAGCAATCACAAAAAGTAAAGTTCATTTTTGAAAGCCAGAAAATCTAACAAATTAAAACGGCCTAATTTTCACTAAGATTAGTTAATAGATAAAAAATATTTTGTTTTAAATTTAAAGTATTAAATTCTCGGCTGTTGTGAATAGTTAGTTTGTTTGACTCTATTTCCCATCGCCGTATTATTTGCTTATGACTCAGCTCGTCTGGTCCCACTGTGCCATGACCAGCTGAGGGGTAAGAAAAACAGCGCGTGTACGTCAAATATGCCATTGGGGCCATTCGTTAGGCTTGGTATACGTTACGCTCTTTGGTTTTTGTTACATTTTAATGTTAGGCATGTGGCCAAGATGATGATGGCTTAGCCATGATTCTAGAGGTTAGTGAGAAGTGCTGTGAATGCGAATAATACCGGATGTTGAATGAAAGCAGAAGACATAATTTATAAAATGTAATTTTAAGCTATGCATATTGGCACATCGACAACAATTCTCTGTTGGCATTGTGAAATCCGCTTAGATGACACGCCCACTCAACCATACGGCCGTATGCCTCCCAAGTACTTAAAATGAAAATGCCTCTTTGAGGCCGCGATGCCGCACACTTTCCAAATGTAATTACACTCAAGAGATACACGTGCCGTCAACAACATCGTTGTTGTTGTTGTTGCTTTTGGGCTTTTTCAATTTGAATTTGACTGCCTCTGCCTCTGCCTTTGGCGGCGACTCATCTGACTGACAGCACAACAATATTTAGAAGAGAGAACAACTGAGATGAGCACTTGAGCAATTTGCATGCGCTCCAAAATGTTGACTATACGAGTATATTCGAAGATGTCTATACATATAAATATATTCTTGTGGGATCTGCAACACAATACTTATTTGCCACAGCGATTGCTGCTTTAAGTTTGTTTACCTCTTGAGGAATTGCCCCTGCAGCAACATGTCTAATATAAACATATAGTAGTCTTGCCATTGCCATTGCTAAGCGTAGATTTGAGGCATGGTTAATGAGCTTCAGCTGCGTTGGGACTGCGAAAAATATTCTTGTTGTTGCCGCAGTTGCCGCAGTTGCTGCGTGTTGGCTTCAAATGACAGCTCAGTTGGTTCCGTCAACGGTTTTGGGAATTCAGGGCACCGTTACTCAAGGGCAATATCTTGTTTATCTTACTGAATGACTAATGCACTGCAAACGCCAAGAGATTAAATAAAATGATAAAATATACATGCTTAATAATAAAGATGTTTGGCACAGCTTAGTAACTAATACTCAAGTCATTTATTTCTAAGTCGCTTTCGACTCCACCTTTGAAAGCCGATTAACAATAAAAATAATTAGTGACAGCATGACATTTAGATTTCTCTATAAAAATTAGCTAATATACAAAATTGTAGACAAGATTGTATATCAAAGTACAATAATAATTCATTTTAAAATCTTAACTGAGATCATGAAATCTGTTTTGTTTTGTTTTGTTTTGTAATTTATGGCACGTGCAATATTTATTTTTAAATTGTTTATTACTCACCTTTGACAATGATGAGCGACGATGATCATTGATTGAGCAAAGCACAAATAATTGTTTAAAGAAGTTGATTGAACTCGCTACAATATTATTTTTATTTTATTTTCGTTGCTTGCCATCGTGCACGACATTTTGACATAGAGTCAATCAATCAATTAATCAATTTGATGGCCAATTAATTTTAAATTTTTCCCACTTTGCTTGCAGTTCAAATGCCGCCCACCGTCTGCTCGGAGAAGAAAGTGCACGTGGCAGTCATGAAGGAGTCACGACGACGAGGCAGCATGGGAGTGTCCCGGTCGAACACAAACACAAACACAGTAGCGGGAGTTGCACAGAGCAGCACCGTGCTAAGTTATGGTGAGTATAGCTCTTGACTGTCCCACAAGTCGTATACGTAACACGAGTCACATGTGTTGTCGTTGTCATTACTGCTGCAGTGCTGTTATTTTATGCCATTTATTACTGAAGCTCACGTTACTTGGACATGATTAATTAATTTATGTAAACTTGGTAAAGCAGCGCTGTTAACCAGATCCGCTCCACTGCAACGTGCCCCCAATGCAGTGCAATGTTCACGTGTTGCCTGCTTCATATTGCCGCATGTTGCTGCTGTTGCTGTTGCTATTGCTGTTTGCTTTGGCACGCGACTTTGTTATGGTAACAATTTGCGTCAGCAATACAATGTCTTAAACCAAAAAATGACGTCTTTTTGTGCTCTGCCTGGCAGCAGACAGCTTCCTTGGAAATTTATAGCATGACACATTTATATAAGCATTCCCCCAGTTGCAATTCTAAAGGCAATCGAGTTTCTTGTATTAAATCCCTATCAGTAAGTTGCTAAAAATATATTTGCTTTCACAACGAGAAAGCTAAATTTGGTTGCTAAGTTTCTTAAAATAAACAATATATATGTAAATAAAATTAAGCTTATACCCTTATAACAGTAATATGGGAAAGTTAAACTATAAATGCCTGCATATCACTTAAACAAGACTTTCAGCATTCGCAATTGACCACAATATTGTGTTGTTTTCAGGGAAAAACTAAATGTGTTAAATAGCAACTATAATAACAAAGAGCATTGTAAATAGCTAAAATGGTCGACCCTCAATGGCCACAAGAAATAAATAAATATTGTATGAGCATTTATTTTCTTAAAATAATATTTTGCACACACAGCGAATGAATGTCGTAACCTTTATTTTGCTGCCATTTGGTGTCACGTTTTTTTGCCCTGGTTGGCTTTTCGTGTTGTTGTTGTTGTTGTGCTACTTTCGTTGGCGTATTCGCAATTGTTCCACATTTGTTGGGTTGCTTTTGGCTTTTGCCGAGTTTGCTTTTCCCTTATTGCCATGTTTGATGATACAGCTGCTCTTGTTACTTTTGTTTTTGTTGTAGCTACTTTTATTCGTGCCATATTCAAAGCAATTCATTCAAAATGCTTTCCTTTTTGTTTTATTTATTTTCTTACTAATTTCCATCAACACGTTAAAATGTTGAATGCTAAATGGGTGTGACGAAGCCACGTGCAGTCACCTAAGAATAATTTAGTTCCCTGTGTCCCCTTTACTACGTATCAACGTGGGAATTGAGGGTATTTATTCACCGGCGTATCGGAACTACATGTTTATAGTTGTTTGTTGTTTCATTTGAATTTGCTTACAAATTCGTATGAGTTCGTGTCAGTGTGTACTCTGAAGATTCAGCGTTTGGCCTGCTGACTTTTGTACTTATAGATGCTTGTAGTGACAATAAATGACATACATTTGGAGGTGACTTTTGTGGGCATTGCTTATGTCATGGCTCCGCCGACATTTGCCTTAATTAGGCATAAATAGTAACTAATTTGAGTGGACGGCACGTGTGTGAACATCGTGTTGATGCTAACGAGGCCAAAGACGCCCCCAAAATGCCATACCACAGACTTTTATACGTGAGCCAAGTCAAACGAACAAGTTCATATGTACATATGTAAACATCGAGGCAATGTGCTAGAAATGAGAACAACAACAACAGACACCACAGCAACAACAGCAACAGCAAATAGATAAATGTTCATTGACGTTGCTCATTCGAGTAAAAATGCCTCGTGGGGGACCTCGACACTTGCATAAGTCGATGACGAACAGTGGCATTGCAGGAAGTAAACACACAGACAGCTTGGATGGCGAGTAGCATGTGTTGTGAGGTGTGCGGGGGTGGCAATGTTATTATTTGAAGGGGACAACAACAGCAATATTATGGTAAACTAAACATTTCCGTAGAAAATTGTGATTGCGGTTCATGCCTTGTCTTAAGTCGCATTGATATGCACATGTTTGGAACACGCACCGGGAATTGCTTACGTATTCAAGGGAAGCATCTGATGCAACAGGGTGGCAGCCACGGGGCATTTGAGTAGATATGAGTTGCTCTACATAAATACACCGATATTAAGGGGGACACCTGTCTGTTTCTGTGTGATTCTTCTTTTGAAAAAACACAGTGCTATAATTAAACCACGCTCGAAATCTCAATTAAAAAGTATAAGATCTGGGAAACCGACAATTAAAAAGTGGGCGGTTACAGTCGAGCACGCTCGACAGTAGGATACCCTGTGCCCAGGTACTTTGTACTAAAAGTTGATTTTCGACCGATTGTTCCTATGGCAGCTATATGATATATGTAACCGAATTAAACTAAATTTGGTCACAGTGTACAAAGCCAACTTAAATGCATATTTAAACAGTTTGGTTAAGAAATCTCAAAGAACATAAAACTTTTTCATACTAAAAGTTGATTTTTGACCGACCGCTCCAATGACAGCTATATGATATAGTCGACCGATTTGAACGAACTTCAATCAGGATGGACAAAATCAAGTTAAATGCTAATTCTATCAGTTTGGTTAAGATATCTCAAAAAACCTAAAACTTTTTCATACTAAGACTTAATTTTCTATTGAGCGTCTCTATTGCAGCTTTATGATATATGGGACCGATTTGAACCAAATTTGGTCAGGATGTATAAAATCAGCTCAAATTCATATTCCATCAGTTTAGTTAAGATATCTCAACAAACAAAATACTTTTTGTTTGTACAGACGGACATGGCTCAATCGACTTGCCTCCTGATCAGAAATATATATATAAACACATTACACCCCTTTTTGCCCTTTATGAATGGGCTCAGGGCTTAAAAATAGACACAGAGGAGGAATATGTAAAGAATTGATTGTAATCATAAAATTGATAACTATCAATGCTCACCAATGAGTTGCATCATTTGCTGACTTTACAATGTACTTAGCACCTATTATAACAAAGGCCCCCCATGCGTCACCTTTTTTTAAAACACAGAATACTTGGAATACCTGTCTTCTCCCCTTCAACACGCTCTTGGCCCAATGGCCGTGCTCACGTTTCATTACACTTGTGCAGCGTATCGATATACTACGTTATTTGCACAATGCAAACAAAACGCTGAATGCCTTGTATTACGGTACGGTACGGCCACTGGCTCCGTAACCAACGGATCTCGGCCATGTGCTTCGAGTTGATGCGTCGACGCTGCAGCGCTGCCAAGTGACCCTGACCATAGACACAGTGACGGAAGCTCTAATCGCAAAAGGCCTTTTCTGCGGTTGGTGGTGTTGTCTCGTACTATCTGTTGTTAGTGTTCAAAAGTGTTTATCTGTGTGTAACATCCATGATTTTAGCAAGTAAAGCCTATTGCAATGTGCATGTGCTTGGTTACGAGCGCTGCAAATTGATGCGTAAAGCTTTGAAATCGCCAATGTTGCTGACAACTGTTGACCCTGAGCTGTGGTCACGTTTTCCACCACACGCGATGATAACAAGACCCCCTGAACCGGGTCTAGACTTCAAGATCTCCGGCCACAATTAGACAATCTCCCTAGTATCACCACTCAACCGCGCCCTTATAAGTTATATTTAAATCATCGTTATGTTCTGTCATAAATAATTTTTTTTTTATTTTTAGTTTAATTTCTGATTAGTTTAAGTTGCCTAGCAAAACACCTATCTTTGTAAAAACTTTGTAATATTAAAAAAAAAAAGAAGATATATATATATTTAATTGAAATAAATATAGTCTACTTCTTATTTAATGCATATAATTTTGTGTTGCATACTCTTGGGCTTGCTTTGAAAAGGCTTCACTTATTGATGTAATTTCACCCATGCACTATGGTCCGGATGACGATTTTTTAGGAATAAATTAATAACTCGAAAACGAAGGAAGATATTTTGGTCTAGTTTCTTGTATTGGGCTTATGATATCAATACGCAAATGGCCTAGAAAAGTGGGCGTGGTGCCGCCTTTATTTTCGATTCTGCGATATTTAAATTTTTTGTTTTTCAAGCTATCAGGACCAAACTTACAGGTTAGGCGTGTTACTAAGCCCCTAACGTGTTGACAAAATTTCATTCAAATCGGACAACTATATCATATAGAAATAATAGGAATTATCAGTCGAAAAGTCACTTTTTTTATAAAAACGCTGTTTTTTCCAAAATATCTGACCAAACTGATCGTATATAAGTGATATTATGCTACTGACATTCTGACCAACATATATCAAGATCGGAATACTATCATTTATAATATCATATTGTTCAAATAATTAAAATTTATCGTGAACTAACTTTTTGTATGAAACTAGAATTTTTTATTTTTTGTCGATTGTAAAGATTTATCATTTATTCAATACGTAAACACGAGTTTTTGTAATTTTCGCCAATGCGCACAATAAAACAAGCCAAAAAATCATAATTTTGGTCATTTTGACTCATGTGTTGTCGCCGCATTTTAAACGAATACGCATTTTATAACGTGAGGTTAGCTGAAATAAAGTGAAATTGTGAAAAATGCGCAAAATTGCGCAACTTGAGCTTAATAGTACAAATTCAGAATTGATTTCTCTACAAAATGCATATAGTCGCATTGCTAGCATATGCTAGCAAAATTGGTTACGGCTTTTCAAAGCTAAAATTTCATCGAATAAAATTTTTAACAAGTCAATTTTTTAAATTACAAGAAACTATACATTGCACTTTGATTTTTAACAATGGAGATAAATAAACACAAAGTGCAAGCCATAATGAATATAATCCATGATAAATTTTTTTAAAAAAGCTTCTTAGCTAGAGCCACCAAGTAATTAAATTTTACCTACAAAATTTCAATAAGAGCTTCATGTGCGCTTCGTTTAAATCAACTCTGTTTCACAGCTGATTGCTAAACAGTGTTGGAAAATGTGAAAGTTTTGGTTATGCAACATTTGAGGTGGAAGTATTTTGAATGCATCGCCATTAAAAAAACGTTAGTTTGAACAACTTTAAGAAACGACTTTTTTCCAAAATAATCGTCATCCGGACCATAGTGCCATGTATGTAATTATACCCAGCAAGCATTTTATGAAATTACTTTTGTCGGGCGAAAACGGTACCCACGACTCTATAGCCCGTTTTTCTGATAAGTTTCGACTTATTTTCAATTCATATATCTAATCATTACAATAATAAATATTAAATAAAATAAGCAGACTCCTGTTTAGTTCGTTAAAGTTAGTAATTAAAGGGACTGAAAAGGGCTCATTCTATTATTTTTGTTAAAATTAACTTTTGTATGATATTCTGCCTTAGTGTGTGTATTGTCTTGCTTGCGTTTGCATTCATATTTATTGTTTTCTTCGCTTTCATTGCAGTTGCTAAAGGTTCAATGAACCTAGCGGGTCGTCGGCAACGGCGACGTGTTGCCCGGCTGCTAACCAGAATGGAACAAATCTCGACACCGTCAGAGTTCGAGATGAAGCAGAGGGTTGGTATGGAAACCGATACGGACGATAGTGGAGATAACAATGAGTCCACCATACAGACATCACGCACACATTCCAGCAGCAGCAACAACATCGAAACAGTATTACAACCCACAACAGCCAACAGCAATAACAAGAACAGCCACAGTTGCAACATTTATAGCGGCAACAACAAGACATCAACTACAGCCAATCTCTGTGATCAAATACCAAGTGAAGATGATGATGATGATGATGATGACGACGATGATGAGGAGCAGGATCAGGAGAGTGACAGCGGGTATGAGTTTGAACTAGAGCCAGTTAAGCAGCCGGCAAGTCTTCAGCAATATCACACAAACAGCGAGGGACTTCTTTCCATTGCCCTCAAGACTCTCAAGCTTGTGCAGCGCAACAAGCTGCTGCAGAAGCGTTTGGCACAGCTGCAGCTGGAGACGTCTGAGTTCATTGCCTCGGTGCTGGCCAATCCAGAGAATCGTCATTTTCGTGACAAAGCCACTGTAAAGGCGGACGCACCCAACAAAGTTACAAACGTTTTGCTGCGTCACTAAGTGACTAACAATGTAAAAAATAGTGCTGCATACTTTTGGGCGGTATCCAGAAAATGGCCCATTCCGCTGTGTCACAGAGTTTCATTTCACCAATAAATATATTTGGTCTCGCAAAAACGATTAGTAGTATATTAGAGCTCTTGAACTACTATTTGATTTTCTTTTTAATTAGTATTACAAATGCATATTCAGATTCAATTGTCTTTTAAATAGTTCCCTCTCTTAAAATATGAAGTTCCCTTAAAGTATTGCGACTCGAATTACGATTAAAATGAAATGGAAATCTGTGACACAAGGAATTGACTTCTGAGCAATTTGTACTGATTATATTTATAATTATAAAACAATGAAAGCAAGATGAAAGTTCAACATTTTGTTTACACAAAATCAATACATAACATATACATGAATATCTATTTATAAAAATCAAAAAAGTCAGGACATTTATGTAAGTAGTTGCTAAGTATGATTATGTTAAATATATTTTACATCCAACAATTTATTTATGAATATTTAAAAAGTCTATTAGTAATACCTAGTAGTTTAGGTTTTTACAATAAAAAACTGGCATAATCATTTTAGTACTACAAAGCTTTTGGCTTTATACAGCAAACAGTTGAATTATTCAAATGCAAAGCAATTTGTTTATTAAGCTAAGCCTAGCAAAAACAACTATACGTAATTTACTGATTGTTAGAACCATTACCAATAATCTACAAACAAATCGGATAAATTAATAGGTGTCCTAAATCATTAAATAATAGCATAACCAAAACAATTTTAAGCTAACTTATTTAAATTCTGAACACTACACGCATACACATGTATTTTAAGAATGTTTAAATTTAATTTACATTTTCTACTTACCTTTATGTTATAAATATGATAAATTAGCTTAAAGAGAAAACCTTGAATATTCATCATACAAATTTCAAATAAATTTCATTTTATTGAAGTGAAAAATTATTCACATGATTACTTATTTTATCTGATAATGTAACCTTTTAAGTAGTCCTGCACCCAAAGAATGTTGCTTTGAGCCAATATCAACAGAAATTAGAACAACAATAATACAAGTAGATAATACAAGCTATTGTAAGGTTAACACTTATTGGTCGTGTCAATAACACCAATCATAGCGTTCAAATACCGTCTCAAAACATGATGAGGCTCAACGTCAACTCAATCATACAAATTATGAGTGTTGGGGTGTTCTAAGAAACATTAGCCAGAGTATAATGCGGAAAAAGAGTGAAAAATAAGTTAAATTAAGCGAAAGAAAATTATGTTAGAGATACAAATATTGTTAGACCTCTAGTGGTAATACTTTTGATCATTAAAATAATAAGCAGTTTTTCGGAACACCATCAAACAATTTGCAACATATTGTCAGCCAATATGAAATTACACTTGAATTGCTTCAAGTTCATTCAAATACCACTCCCCTCCAAAATGTCTGCTCATGACCAAAAGCATTTCGAGTACCATTCAGCGGGTTTCTTCTATTGCATTATGAGTCTTCTGTCTTCTGCACGTCGTTCAATCTATCGTCTCTTATATATTTTTGGCTCATAGCTCAGTTTCTGGCTTTCAGTCATCTTTTAGCTTTGAACCCATAAATATATACCACTGGCATTTAATATTTTACCAAAGAGTTTGACACTTACCATTGTTTTACATACCCTGTAGCAACAAAATGTGTAAGAAAGGTATTTATAAAAAAGTTATTCAAAGTTATGATAAATTAAGCTAAGTTTCTGAGTCTATTAAGCACATCCATATATGATCTTGATGAAAATGTAGAGTATCTCCTAATCGAGTAGTTTACATGCTATATATAAATATATTTTTTTTATTGTACCATTTTCAGGTATTGTTTATTGTTGCAACTGTTATTATTATTAGTTTTAAAGGTTTTTTTCAGTTTTATTGCCGTTGGCTGTTTTTGCTTTTTGTGTTCGTTGCTCACGTCTTCGTTTTTAACGGCATTTCGTGTTAGACACGTGATTTACGAACATCAGACAAATTATAGTGACCAGACTCAGACTCCTACTCCGACTTAAAGACTCCACTTGACACTGAGTGGGCGTTTATTTCAACAACTCAAAGAATTTGAACTTGATTTGTGCTTTTACTTATACAATTAAAATTTGGAGATTCAGCTTTTTGGGTTTTTGATAGTGTTTGTGTTTGTAATTTTAATGGAATCAACTTACAATGAGCTAATGTTTTTAATGTACAGAGTGCCGCGCTGACCAGAGTTAATTTGTTAACATTAAGACATTAGACGATCTTTTTAGATGGCCTTGACAAGGTCGTTGGCTAGCCTCTTATTTGGATGTCCGATTAGAGTATTATACATTTATTTATTGTTATTTATTTGCACTCCTATTTTTGCGATACACTTTTATGACCCAAAGTCGTCTAAGTAAGTACATAAAATGTTTAGCATCACTCACCGTCTCTTTATTTATTTTACAGATTTTTTTGTGAGCATTGAACAGCCGACAGATTATATTTAATTTATGCATTGCATTTGCTGAGCTGTGCCCGAAACATACATTAGTTTACCAATTAACATGTGCAAAATGCATGCAAATATTTAAAGTAATTTTATATATTATAAAATATTTCCCAGAATCTAGCGAAGTTCCACAAACATTAGAACACGATTGCTTGTGATTGTGTTTGTACATATGTACCTCCTGTCTTGCCAATGGAAATGATGTCATTAAATTTAAAATATTTGGGAACATTAGTAAATAGGGAAGTGAAATTCAGTTGTGTAGACAAACTTTACATAGTTAATATTTAATTAAGCGAACTTAAATATGATTATTAAGCTTTATAAAATAATATAAAAAATATTGATAATCATTTGTAGTATATTTTTAAATTTATATAGGGTTGCTATTTTTATCTCTGATATAAGTCGCACATCGAAAATGCAAAGTCACTGTGCGTTATGAGATTATTATCGAGGAGACTAGCACATTTTTTTTGACATTATCAAAATCAATGATCGCAGACATTCGTTTTTAATTGTTTAGCGTAATAAAATTAAATTAGCAAGTTTTTGTTTCAGTTTATTTTCTTTTTTTTTTGACAATTAGGACTATGGACTATGTTATTCACTTGAATGTGAGTATGAGTGCACATTCAAATTAAACACTCACCAATATGTGACAGTTGCCAAGTCATGCAAAATGAATATGCATAAAATCTGTGCAAATATCAACTATGGAAGCTTAAACAAAGGCAACACAAAATGCAATTTGTTTGAATTTTTAGCAATAAATCCCAAAGGAAAGAGAAAAAGAAGCTGAAAAAATAAATAAAATGTTGCTGCGTCTGTACTGAAGGTCGAAAGCGCCAAAAAGTTGATTATGAAAGTGGCCACAAAATTGGAATTCAAACGAGGAGTATATACTTTGTTGTTGCTTATTGTGTGGCCATTAATGAGTGTAACTTTAATGTTGTTCGTATGCAAATCATAATGTCAGTCATGAAGTCATCAGCATTTAAGCGCATAGATACAAGCGACAAGATACAATATACGCAAAGATCTCCGTCAGATACTCAGACATATAAAAAACAGCGTTGCATGACATTGAACTTGAACAGTAAACAAGACGGTTAAATACTTGTACAATTCGTAGCGGAAGCACTATAGATCATAGCACTATTTGTTCACATCTATTTGTTAATCGAACACCACTAAATTTTGGATTAACACATGCTTGACACGGCCAATATTATGGACATAAAACGAGTGCTAATGAAATGTTGAGCCAAAATATGCAAAAATTACGAATGTGACTAACAAAAACCCAACAAACTATGCCGCCTGGCGAAACGGGGCAACGTCAAAATGCCGAAAATAGTTTTAAAAAGTAAAATGAAAAAAATGCAAATAATCTCGCCAGAAATTTGCAAGTTCAGATGATGAACTTGAAAAAAAAAGCTACGCACCAAAGCCTGCCCAGCTCTTTATCTGTATCTTTGTAACTGTGGACATTGGTCCGGCACTACGAGTTGCGTGTCGTCCCAAACGTAGCGCCAATCTGACCGACTTAACCGGCAGCTACCTGTCTTGACGCGTCCGGCATAAGCTTCAACGTTGCACGCGTCGCCAGCCGCGTTTCATTCAGTCAGTGGACAGCAACGCGCGCGCATGCGCAGTAGCAATCGAGTTGAAGCTGCCCAATAAAAACAGTAACAACATCTAAAAGTCGCCTATAATCGCCTATATTTGGTATCTCAAAACACTGGTCTATCCAACGAAGGAGACCAACACGTATATTGCGTAAGTGCATTCTAAATGCAAGCGAAAAAAAAACGTGTTTAGAATTTCACAACCCTTTTAAAGTGTCCTACATAAAATTGAATACTTTAAGCCGGATCTGCGGACTTGTGTGTGTGTAGTTTTTGAGCTGTGTTGACGCAAATTGTTATTATTATAGAAGTGATAAACATGAGTGACTTACATATATAACAAAGTAATAATTGCTGATAATTAGTGTTCTGCAAAAGGTGTTTAAATAAAGAATTTTCTTGGAGGCATTAACTCAAAATATAAATAATATTCAAACATTTTGGGATGAGTTTAATTAAATACCATCAAAAAAAGTAAACAGACAATTTCATAATAAAATTTAAAAATTCTTTAGAGTTCATTTTGAGTTATATTTTACACAACATGCCTAATCATCAAGGAAATCCTGACATTTTACAGTGTACCTAAGTTTTGCAGCAAATTTATATTTTTTAAGACAGTTTAAAATTTGTAAATAGTTTGATAATAATTCTTGTAAAATCTGATAACAATTCTGCAACTAATTTAAAACATAATTCAATCTGTGATAACTTGAAGCCCTTTAGACATTCGTCTCGCCAGCTGTAAATACTGTGCTAATTGGACACAGTTAATAAACTTAAATTAATGGCGGGCCACAAACTCAATTATGGCAAGACGCAAGTGGAAAAACGTGAGCTGGTATCGCTGATTGAAAAAATGTCTGCTATAAATAATAATAAATTGTTATGTTATTATTGCTTACCTGTTTTTTTTTATGTTGGTCTATTTTCGACACTTGCTTTAAATTACAAATTGTTGTAGGCCAGACAAGAAGAACATTAACGAGCGCATCGCCCTTCGTTCGTTAATAAGCCATGAAACCCTTGACGTAGGTCAGTTCTGTACGGGAGACTGTTGACCGGTTATTGATTGCCTTCTTTTAAGCCGAGCACAACAAATTGTTGTGACAAAAGAAGCTAACCTGCTCAGACATTATTATGTGTGTTGCCGGGTATGATTGTGTGTGTCGAAAGCATATTGAAGGCTGAACACGTACAAGAACTTAAGCTGAGACAATGGCAGATGTATCTGTATCATTGTTATTTGTATCTGTAACTTGAAAGCATTCACCTTGTTGCCCGCCAATTCGAATTTTTGGCAGCGTATTTGGGTTAATTGAAAACCTTCTTTTTTCTGTTATCTATTTTTCGTGCAATATTTGCCTCTAATGGACTTAAATGCTGAAAAATCCCCAATCCAGATATTCACATTTTAATTTACATATGAATCAATTTTTTTTTTGGGTAAATTCAGCACACCCACTACTTTGAGTAGTTTAATTTAGTTTGCAGTTCACCAAATGGGGGTATATAAATTTAAGCATTAAAAATGTTGCATAAAAATGAATAACAATTAATAAATAATTATTTCATATAAGTTATTTACAAAATAAATCAAAATAAAAGACACCAACCATAGTTGGAATCATTAAAATAATAATATGATAATTAAAATAAATTTAAAAAAAAATAGTTATATCAATTGCAAGGGTATTAACTAGCCGCCTCTTTGTAAAAATATATATTATCGGCTTTTATACATTTTGTTTATATTTGTTATTGATTTTGATTGTGTTTTTGAGTCTTTTTTTTGAACATCCGCGTGTGTTTTATGGGTCAACGTCAACGGGTAAATATTTTTGCTTGGATTCCGCTCGACTTACCAAACATATTTGTGAATTTTGCTTTGGTTACTTCTTCAGTGTTTCTGTTTTGATCGCGAACCGGTTGGCGATCTTTTGTCCACACATGTGTTTGTTATTGCTACTCTGTTTTCTTTTTGCAAATACATTATTATTTTTATTGGCTGCATTGATGTAAACTGAAACTAGTTGAACTTGAGCTAAAAATAATATTCAATAGCCCGCTATCAGAGAGAGAAAGAGAAAGAGAGACGGAGAGGGTCAGCAGGGCGTGAAAAGAGTTTTGGCTAGAACCAACTGCAAAAAGTGAAATCGAAGGTCGCTGCAATTTGCAGCTTAATGTTAATATGCAAATAGAACGTTTCACTTATTGGCATTCACAATTTATATGTGTGTCTTATGTTATAGATACAGATACTGGCAGCTTATAAAGATGCGATCAGCGTTCCTGCTAATACTCTGGACATGCTTCGAGTGCAGCCATTGCCAGTTGCTGGTCGATTTGGTGCGAGACTTTGAGACTTCATTGCTAAACACTCGCATTCCGGACACCACAGCCTTTCTGCCGGAGTATGATTTCATCATTGTGGGGGCAGGATCCGCGGGATGTGTGCTGGCCAATCGGTTGAGCGAGATAAGCACAGCTCGAGTCCTGCTGCTGGAAGCCGGTGATCAGGAGACATTTATCAGCGATGTACCGCTAACGGCGGCTCTCACGCAGACTACGCGCTACAATTGGGGATACAAGGCGGAGGCCACGCCCAATGCCTGCCAGGGCCTGAGGAATGGCGTCTGCAATTGGCCCAAAGGACGCGGCATTGGCGGCACCAGTCTCATTAATTTTATGCTATACACACGTGGACATCGTCGGGACTATGACGGTTGGGCAGCTGCCAACAACTCGGGCTGGTCGTATAAGGAGGTGTTGCCGTATTTCAAGAAATCGGAACGCATTGGCATCCCAGATTTATACAAATCGCCGTATCATGGCCGGAATGGGCCGTTGGATGTGCAGTACACGGACTACAAGTCGCGTCAGATGAAGGCGTTCCTCAAGTCGGGTCGAGAAATGGGCTACGAGATAACCGATACCAATGGGGAGCAGTTGATGGGATTCTCACGGGCACAGGCCACCATACGACAGGGCAGACGCTGCAGCACCAGCAAGGCCTTCATTCAGCCCGTGTTGCAGCGTCGCAATCTGCACATTTCCATGAAGAGTTGGGTCACCAAGCTGCTCATCGATCCCAGCACCAAGATGGCCACCGGAGTGGAGTTCACCAAGCAGCATCAACGGTTTGTGGTGCGTGCCAGCAAGGAGGTTATACTGTCTGCTGGCGCCATTGCCAGTCCACAGCTGTTGATGTTGTCTGGAGTGGGTCCAAGGGCTCACCTCCAGGAGCACAATATACCGGTGATCCAGGATCTGTCAGTTGGCTACAATCTGCAGGATCACATCACACTGAACGGCCTAGTGTTTATGGTCAACGATTCCACAGTAAACGATGCACGTCTTCTCAATCCCCAGGACATCTTTCGCTACATCTTTAACGGCCAAGGACCGTATACTATACCCGGAGGAGCTGAGGCATTTGCCTTTGTGCGCACACCCAGCTCCACTTTTGGTAAGTCTCTTTACAAACTTGATCATAGGGTATTTCTTATCAGCTCAATTTATAAATTACAGCTAAGGATTATGCGGATATGGAGCTGGTTTTGGGTGCAGGGTCTCTGAGCGGTGATCGCTTTGGCACGCTCCGTGATTTGCTGGGCATCACGGATCAGTTCTACGAGAAAATGTTTGGAGATATACAGCACAGGGACACGTTTGGTCTGGTGCCGGTGCTGCTGAGACCCAAGAGCACTGGACGAATCTCTCTGCGTAGCCGCAATCCCTTCCACTGGCCACGCATGGAACCCAACTTTATGCAGCATCCGGACGATGTGCGATCCATGATCGAGGGCATTGAAATGGTACGTTCTCACTCTTTAGTATGCACGAGTATTTCCTGCAATTGTTCTAAACATTTCTTATACTCCAGATCCTGCAACTGTCACGCACGAAGCCAATGCAGAAGATTGGCACCCGTTTTCATGACCGCGCCTTTCCGGGCTGTGAGCACCTGATCTTTGCCAGCAACGACTATTGGCGCTGTTGCCTGCGGCTTTACGGCTCCAGTCTGCAGCATCAGTCCGGAACCTGCAAGATGGGTCCTTCCACAGATGCTACGGCTGTCGTAGATCCTGAGTTGAGGGTTCATGGAATTCGGCATCTGCGAGTGGCAGACGCCTCGATTATGCCACATGTTCCGGCCGGTCACACGAATGCAATTGTCATCATGATAGCCGAAAAAGCTGCGGACATGATCAAGAATGCGTGGCGCATGAAAATTGTCCCACTAGATAAATAGGCGTAACCAAATATCCCATAATAATTTATATTTATTGTTCATTAGTCATTAATTTTAACGGGTCATAGTTTAAATATTGTAACAGCCTCTTGTCATGAAATATTTCTCGGAAATTCGTTAGTCAGGCAATTTTTAAGGCAGAATCAGTGGCTTGTTGTGAAAAAAGTAAATTGGTTCTTCACTTATTCGAATGTTCTATTATAAGCTTACCCCATAAGTATTTACCACTCAAATAAAATACATATACATAAATACCATACATAATTTAGTTTCTGTTTGGAGCAATTTAAATTTGTTTGTTTGCCCGCCAATTTTGAATAGCAGCCCTGCCATTTAACGACATATGGTTGTCTCTCTCGTTCATAGCCGCTCAAAAGGGAACTGGTTCGCCATTTCATAGCAATCAGCTTTAAGTTGTATACACCCGATAGTTCGCATTGAATACCAGAGATGGCGCTGTTTAGTTGTATAGTCTGGCAGCACCGTCCGCCACCAATCGGTGATTTGAATGACAATAAGTGACATCAATACTCTCTATCGGTTTTTTAGCAACGAAGAAGCACATCTGCTTCACTTGGAACTTAAACTCGCTAACTGAACATACGTTTTAACTTAGATTTCACGCTTTATCTGCAATTAATTATTATTATTATTATTATTAGTATTAGTTATTACACTTTCTTGTTTAACGATTGTAACGCTGTATTTTAAAAAGGTAAAAAAAAATGTTTTAAATTACCGTATGACTTAGACAAGTTTTTTAAATGATTGCTGGCCAAGTGTTAAGATTGTTTTGATTTTACGGCGCGTTCTTTGCGCAGACGCCGCAACTGTCAATTGCGGTTGACGTTGCGTCGCTGCCGCTGTCTCTGCCAACGCTAGCAGAAAATGTACCGTAAGTTAAATTCAGTACTTTGTCGGCTTTCAAATGCGGCGCTGTATTACACTGAAAAATATATAGAAACGGATAGTAAGAAGCTGATAAACTTGCGTAAATTTTGTGAAATTTAGTATCAACCAAATAGAATGCAGAGAAATTAAAGTACGTGAATAAACGCTGAAATTAACTAAAATAGAAGTAAATGAGTGTTAAAGTGGAGGTGAATTCCAATGAATAATAAATATTATAATAACATAAGTACATGCACATCTACATAATACCAACACGTGGTGCCTGCGTGTGTGTGAATGTGTGTGTATGCGCGTGTGTGAGACTTTGTGACTTGTGTGCGTGTGCGTGTGCCAAGAAATAGAGCAACACAAAAAACTTTATTACATTTGACCCCACTGCAGTGGGCGTTTGAACCAAGTAAAAGTAAAAGCAATTTAGTTTCAGTCTGTACCGTTATTGTTTTTGTTTTAGTGAAATTAACTATTTTTATGAACCCATACACATACCAACTCATACAACTACAGTGTACACGGCTTTGCGTGCTTTGCTGAGGATTTTTTTTTATACCTTTTGCTTGGTTGTAATTGCCGCTCGGGAAATGTCCAGCCCAAGGCCTTGTCTGGCAACAGTCGCCTTTTTACAGGTTTTTTAACCCAGAATAACGTAGGAATTAATGTAACCTACTTTGCCGGTTGGCCACGTGGCGTATGCGCAATTTTTTTTAAATTAAATGTTAAGAGTCCTGACATAGAAAAAGCCGCAGCTTGCAACCACTTATAATTTCGCTCAACTCGAACTGCTCGAATTCGCGATTGCTTTTACATGAATATATGTACTAGAGAGTTTTCCCACCGTCGGCAAAGAAACACGCATACAAAGAAACTCGTATCTGAGCCGTTAAGTGTTTTGCTTAAGCACAAGAAAGCGACGTCAAGTGGCTAAGATTAAAACGTGGCACATCAATTATATGATTTAATCGGCATTAGCAAACAGACAAGTGAGTATTCGTATCTTTTGTGTACTTGACAAATGCTAATCCTACTATAAATCAACAGATGCTTCTGCATAATGTCGCGATTAATTTACTCTTAATTGCTTGTAGGCAACAAATTGTTAAATTATGAGATTATCATAAGAAGCTAAATATCGAATGTAACATACAATGTAAAATGCAACTGTTACATTCAACACATTCTTTTTATAATACGTTGTAAGATATTTAATGACGCCAAAGAAGACATCTCTTCTTCTGTTATATTTAGCATAATTAAATTGATTATTTTTCATACTACTACATTTGTTCAATACAATCGTCCTCTGCTTTTGTCTGAAGATACAAGAATAAGTTTACAAATCCTATGATTAGGCAGTGTGACAAATTTCCATTGAAATCAACTAATTTGCAAGCAATTGACGCTTAAATCTAAATGCTAATTTCGCATTCGCATATTTAAGCTCCATTTTGGGCTATCTGTTAAGCTGTCATTCTGTCATTCTGTCAACCTGACTGCCTCTTTCTCCATCACTCTATTGCTGTCCTTCAAGCAGCCACAGAGCCACGTTCATTTGGCATATTTAATTATTGGACAATTCATCAGTGAGTTTTGTGTGTATGCTTTGTCTTTAATTTGCAGTTCCCAGAGCCAAAATAATGGCACCCGCATAAAGGCAGGAAAAACAAACAAAAACGCACAGTTGCGATAATAATAAAAGAGTAATAAACAATATAAAAAGGGAGAAACGCAACAACAGGCTGAAAGGCACGAAGCATTTCCAAGTGAGGCAGTCGCATAAATGGAATGACAATGAAAGCAGCCACAGTTGTTGCCTTTTCACACACATGTGAGCAAGGTGAGAAACACACACACACACACATACAAGTACGGGGCAGCCTGTGGCTGTGTCGGTCCAAAAAAAAAAGGCCAAGGCAACCGGGGCGGTCGCAAATGTTGGCACAAATGTCATGTGCTTGCATTGCAACTAAGCTAAGTAGTGACTGAGTTTTGAAGCACGTCACATTACGTATACGCCTCATATTATGTTAACCCCATGCCACGCATATTGCGTATACGCAAAGTTGCCACAAGAATATTACCAACAGTCACGTAGCAAAGCAAATTCTCCCTCGCTGTTTTAGTATGTGTGCGTGACTTGCCGTGTGTTTTCTCTCCCACCCTCCCTCTCACAAGCTTCCTCCCTCTCTCTCTCTCTCTGTCCGAGTCCCTTATCAGCCATCATAATAATTGTTGGGGCAATTCTCTGCCACTAAACTCACGCTATCCGCAAGTACGCACACACATACGTCTACATACATGTACATTGTTGTACATGTGTGTATGTTTTGCAGTAAACACGCAACCATTTGGTCAGCCAGTCACATTTATTGTGGCCAGTTGGAATGTTGCCCATGGCACTCGGTCCGAGGCATAATTACACACGCATTTGGTGGTCATAAAAAGAACATTTGTGCAGAAATAAAGAAAAAACAAATGCAAATGAAAAACACATGCGGGATAATGAAAGCTCAACAGTTATACAACCATCAAACGAATTGTACGTTCGCTTTAAATTACAATATACACGTATTAGTCAACCTGTGATAGGCTATACTTTGCCTGTATCATTTATTTAATATTAAAAATTAATTTAAAGCTAGCAACGTTTGCTCGCAACCTCTTATAATCTGTGAAATCGGATTGGAATCGAACATAACATTTACAGCTTTAATTTACTTTTATATATTTTAAAAAGCTCATAAACATCTTCTGTCATTCTCGTTCTGCAAATAATGACAAATGATTTTTAATTTTGTCTACATAATATTGAGCACATCTTTAACGAGATTCAGGGAGTTTTAAGCCCTTTCTGAGCCATGTCGTAACCAATAATGATTTATGCTTAACAACATATTCGTTAATCATTTTGAGTTTTAAGCATAGCTAAGCTTTAAAATGAAATTATTTACATGCTTTTCGGTAAAAGCCAATGTCTAGGCACAAAACCCAAATTTAATAAGATACAATCGACCAAAGAAAACTCGAAAGCCCTTTTACTTATTTGGTTCTCTTTTTATCGCGCCATGTTTTATGTCAAAACCATGGAAAGGCAACATCCTTTGACAGTCCGTTGTGTGTCCGGCACTCTTTGTCTATTTGAACAGGCTCAAGGCCCACGGCATCCAAACAGTATCAGAGTGAAAGCAGAGCCAAAAGAAAATTGCAGTTTAAATGCGGACAGGCCTGGAGACTTGGTCAGGCTGCGGAGTCAGATATGGCAACTGGTTAAAAGTGTAGTAAACTCGCAAAGCGAATGTCTTAAATTACACCACAACAGCAGATATTGGCTGAAAAGGAAGGATAACTTTAAAGGGCACTGAAAATGATTATTACTTTTGATCCAGGCAATAAACAATTCCATTAAACGAGAAAGCCTGACTGCCTGAACCCACGCATAGCTTGCGAACTTGCCAATCAAATTGCAACGCCTGCCATGATATATGACAAGTAAACACGATCCATGTCACAGTAATATTGTAGACTGAAGGCTATGGATAGCAAGGGGCTCAACGCAGTGAATGGGGCTATGAACACAAACTACTGAGCAGAAGCAAAAACATTTGCAGGGGCCAAAATCAAATATGTATAAAGCAAACACGCTGCAGGCCCATTGCTGACCATGTGGGAGGTAGTATCACATCAATATAGATGAATTCAATGGTCACTCCGTCAGTATACTCATAAATATGCTTTCATGTTGAAATTCCAACGATTGCTTTATAACTTTAATATATCAACTCATTTCAATTTTACAGTCAATCATATCAAACGAGTATGATTTTGATGACTGTACTTCCGTCTATCTGTCTACAACTGAGGTCATCTCTACTCAAACTATATTTTAATTTGTTATTCATGGTCGAATTGAATGCTGAATGCATTTGAAACATGTAAATTCTTCTGGCATATGGGTCGTATGATTGATATCTTGGCACATTGACCACAATTGAATGCATTAATTATGCGCCTTGTGATTTTATGCAAATTGATTGGCTGTGTGTGAATGAGAGTCTGAATACTTGTTCAATCGCAGATCGAATACCGTCTGAATGTTTTCACCTATGCACAGAGGCAGGCAACAAACTGTAATTAAATTGCAAAAGATGTTCTTCTCCTTTGCTGATCTCCCTCTCAATTCTATTTGCAAATTAGCCACAAAGCAGACTAACGGGCTGACTGACTGTCGTTCCAGCAGGAAACAGCATTCATTGCCAGTGTTGACGGAAACGGAAGTCAACCATTCCACACCTTTCATTCTCTCGTCCTCCTTCTTGTTTCTTCTATTCTCTGACCAAATGAAGTTTACCATTTGTGCATTGTATTGCTGTATTCTAGTCTGTGGCTCATAAATATATAAAACGTTGTGGCTGTCTCTCGCATCCTGGCAACAGTCAACTCGGCAGACATCCTTTGTGATTGTCCTGTTTTAACGACTGTCAATGTGCTTGTTAGTTGCAGCCTTAGTGCAGACTTCTTTGTCTGTGTGGCAAGACTTATTTAATTTTGTGGCTACCTTTATGACCAACAGCTGAACAGTCCAGTCATTTGCCTCATTTGCCGGCCAACCTCAGACAATGGCAACTCAATTAGATGCTTTCTTCAACTCATAGATTGTACTTTTCTCCACTCAACATCTGAAATCTTTAATGCCTTCAGATTTCTTTTTTTTCTTTTGTCGGGTGTTTCTAATCTGGTTTATGTGGGCGGCTCCTTGGACTACCCTGAGGCGCACATTAAAAATGAAAAATGACAAAGCGCTCGAAGCCAAAAGTCAGCCAAACAAACCTCTTCCCTTTCCCCCGTCTTCAAATTGTCTTAACAAAGAAGCCTCTTCAATGGTATGCCATTAATTTCTTAATCCGCTTGTAAATGGCGGATAAAATAGGAGCAGTGGAAGAGGGCGGAGGTACTGGATTTAATGCCAGGCACGAGCGTATATATTTCATGTGGATTGTAATTGCGGGTGTTCATTAAGTTCAGGGTCAGCTTAGGTAAGTGCCTCCTGGTGAAATAATGTGGTTAGTCATTAGGTTGCGAAAGGAAACAATTAAATGGCTAATAGATTTGTACCTCATAAAATAAGAATACTAAGAGATTTCAGGTACATGCTACTTAGAAACTCTTTAGAGAAGATTGAGAATTTCATTTTTTTGTTGTTGCTGAAAACGAATGATTTATTGTGTTTTCAGCTTTGACAATGATAATCTGCACATAAGAAGGCTTTGACTTGAATTTGTTCTGGATGTCCTCTGCAGTAACCGAAGGCTCCCATCTGTTCGAGCCCCATGATTAAGCGTTGTGCAAATTCGATATTATCGGCCAAGTCATCACTCCCCTTCCTCCCTCTAACAGCTGACAAGGGTTCAAAGTGTCAGAGGCGACAAAAAAGCCAATCCAAGGGCAGACAAGCAAATTCAGGCCCAAAGTTTAGACAAAGGTCCTTTTCCCATCCCATCCCTTCTTTTAACAACCGCGTGTGTCATTGTGCCTTAATGGCCTGGAAGTAAATGCCACATAGCGTCCATTTTCCTGCTCAGCTTTGAATTTCAATCAAAGTTAACAAAGTTTCTCCATCTTTTTGTTTTGTTTACACTTTTTATACTTTGTTTGGCCATTTCACTGACTGAATTTCAATTTCTGTCAAATTAACTTTAGATAAATTAAAGTTAAACAAAAAAAAGAGCAGCCATTCATCGTTTAATTAAAATTTCCTATGGAAATGGCCAATCGTTAAATTAGCTTTTCCTTTGTCTGTAAAAGTTTTAGGGAACTCCCCCGGCAACATTCTCTTATTAGTATCAAACATCAGGCTGAAGTGAAAAATAACTTTGTTAGTTAATTTCGATTACACTTCGCTTCCCAATTTTCAGAGCACACTTTATAGGGTCCATATTTTATTTAGCGTGCAGGTTACACCATGGCAACAAGGGGCAAATGTATTTCATACAAACACACACACACACACACACACACATGTTGGAAAATGAATTTTCATGGTTGCAACCTAAGTGGCAACTTTGTTGTCGCTGGAAAATGGTAAAACTGTATTCGCAATTTGCAGTTACACTACATGTATGTGTGAGCGGGAGTGTGTGTAATTGTTGTGATCCTCTCACGTATATGCATAGAGCACTGAATGTGACATACGTGTACCTGAATAAAAAGCAGGTATGAAAAGCTGGTATGAAAAGCTGGTCAGTTAGTTTTTTAGTAACTTTTTTTCCCATAATTTCAATAAAAATGGTGCAACGCTAGCTTAATTACTTTTTATTTCCATTTCATATACATTTTATCACAGAGTAAACAAAAAACTTATAAATATGCAAATGAAAATCAGGTGCTGAATAAACATTTCAATTTATTATTTCAATTTAAAAGCTTAAAAACATTTTCATTGTCAGATATGGAATAATATTAAAGTTCTAGCAAAAAAACAGCTAGATTCCACTTTATATCGAATGTGTCTCAATGATACCAAATTCCATTCCCCTCTCAAATCGAGCCTTTTCGTGTGTTCACTTTGTAAGCCAATTAACTGTGTCCTGTTTACTACTTAGTCGTCCTGTCCCTACTATTTATGTGCCATGTCCTATGGGCTATCAACGGAAAACAGGAAACGGAAAGCGTTTTATGGACGCACACTCAAAAAATGTTGGAAGCTCACGCAAGCGACCTCTTTCTGGGAATCGTTCACCCAAAAGTGGCAGGAGACTTATGTCAGGCTCATGTGAGGGACTTATTTTGGGTGGGAGGATGTTTGTGGATCGGCTTATTGCCATGCTTACCATTAGTTAAGCACTTAAGCCAATTTTTTCAATCAGTGCGGCCTTCTGAATTGGCTCTCAAAATACCATATACCAATCTGAATGTCCCCTTTAAAAAAGGCTTAATCTCCATTTATTGAAATATTTGTGCGGGTGTTAAAACGAATGCAGCCTGCATGTAACCACCCAACACAACCGTTAAGCCACCAAAACCACAGATTCCACTGCAGCACGCATAGGCTGCATTTGTGGTTGCTCTGAGGCACCTACTTTGTAATTTGGCTGTCCGTCAGACTGTCCCATTATATGGGCGCCCACTGTGGCCATAAATCAACAATGCGACATGTGGATTGTTGGCAATTTCACGCTGCATCCGCAAAACATTCCAATTACAAAATAACCACAATCAAATTGTTGCAATTGACGGAGAATTCGCTTATAATCAAGTTGTTCAGCAATTTTAAGGCCTTCAAATATAAGTTCTTCTGACTCATAAGTTGTGATTCGCCCGGGATTCAATTCAAGTTCTAGTTGAGAAGTAATCTGCAATAGCTTCGAACTTTTATTTGAACACAACTTTATTTAATTCCATTAAATGGTCTTTTTCAACTAAATCTGCGTCACAAATGTATTGGATTTAAATGCATTGAACCTTGGCCAACTCAAGGAGGCTAAAGCCAGTTTGCACTTCAGAAACGCTTAAGACTCCTGCGTTGATCCTGGTCCAGTGTCACTCAAATGGAAGGAGGCAAGATAAGAAAGACTAAGACTGCATTTAATAGTTGCTGGGTGGAAAAGCAGCTTAAGACATTTCCTACTGCTGCTTCAGTTGCATGCAAAGCAGCTTGACAACCCTGTTCTTATTCTGCATCCCTTTTTCATAAGTGCACTCGAAAAATGGCAGCTGATTTCTAAGCTAATTAAGAACTTAATGATGTGGCAAACTGGCTGCAAAGGGATGCATCTTGGGGCATCTAATCTTCTTCCATTGACACCAATAGTTGTTTGAGTGTGACTGTTATTGTGTGAGTGAGTGTGTGTGTGTGAGTGTGTGTGTGTGAGTGTGTGTGTGAGTGTCAACTGTCAGTTGTGCTGTGCTCGATGACTCTCGACCGCAATTGGCCAACCACAAAAGCGACCCTCTGCCTGATATTCGAGTGCTGAATGTGTTTGCCACTCAATAAGTGCCACTCGCTCAAAGAGGATGCCTCGACTAGAATCCTCTTGGTCTTCCTCTTTCTCCATCATCTGTTCACACGGTTCAGTGGCCAAACGAGGTTGTTCACTTTCTGTTGCCTGAACTACAAAGAGGTTTCAGGGAAATGTCAATCCCGCGACAGATGAAAGAGAGGCAAAGGAAAACAAAGGTGATTCAGACAGAAGCATGCACCCAAGTAGAAAGTAAACTTGACCAATGTTTGGGTCTCCTTTCTGGCTCACTATTCATCTAATTGTGTGGTTATCCTGTTGCTCCAGTTCGTTGACCAGCTAAATTAATGAATTGGCTTCACTTTACAGTTTTATCGCGTTCCAACATCGAAGAGGGAGAAGAAATGAGGATGGGGAAAGAAATTAGGGTAGGTAAAGATATCCTTAATGAATTGCTGTACTTTAGGTTTCATTTACAAAGTCCCTGTTGCGGTGCTCAGCTAATTGACATGATACATAGAATAGAGGTAGGGAGAGGATTGGGGTTAGGGCTTCCTTCTAATTAATTAAATTATGTCTGCAAAAACTTTGTTGTTCAATGTTCATATTTTTACGTGGAATTTTAAGAGGCTTTTTTCATTAACTTGAAGTGTGTGTGCGCTGCAGGAGAAGGGATGATGTTCTCTTATATACTACTTAATTTCTTAAGGAATTGACTTGGAATTAAAATTTAATGCGTCTGAAAATAAATAGAAGATTTATCTGGTTACACTCTTGAGGTGATTTTTGAAGTTGAGTTTAGATATAATGTTTTTCTATAATTAAGTTTTAGCACCTAACAAAACTATGATTGACTATTCTACCTGCACCCTAATCTGATTTAAATCTCAAGGTGCGTGCCAATTAACACGACATAGCAACAGGAACAATGACAGCAAGTGTCATTTGCAAGTCTCGTAGTAATCTAAATTTTTGAACAATTCCATGAATAACAAAACAGCAATCAGCACATCCACACAGCGTGCCACACCCAGAAGGAAAGTTATCTATTACATTCTTCTAAAGTCTTCGCTCTGTGTGAGGAAATTTACCCAAAGAAAACTCAATTTAAAGTTGAGTTCCTGAGGCTTCTGCCACATGACTCAACGACAGATTGAAGAACTGAGCTGCTGCATATAAAGTTCGAGTTGTTTATGTATATGTGTGTGTGATTGCGTGTGTGTGTGTAAGGGTCACAAAGGTGTGAAATCGAGTGGTCGAGTCGCCCAGGGGGCAGGTGTCGCCTCACAGTTCCTCAAGGCAGAAAAGCTTAAGCTCAAATAAAAATGTAAAGTTTTCCGAGGCAACACAGAAAAGTGAATACCAAGAGAGGATAATACATTGACACACACACAAAAGCAGAGAATAGCCGACAAGGCAATTAATTTGATGTAGTCAGCTCATAAGGGACCACACAAGGATGCACAGGGAATTCAAAATGGCGACATGAAAACTTAAGCTAATTAAAGCGCTTATCAAATTGTTGCTCTCTGTGTAAGCATATATGTGTGTATGCGTGAAAAAATTAAAATTTCACACAGAATTTTAGGAAATTATGTTGAAGCACTTAAGCGCGTGTTAAGGACTCAACAAAAAGATTCGTTGACTGCGGTTCTGGATGAGAATGCGGATGTGCGTGTCCTTGTTGATGTTTATCGTTCTGTTTCCTGTCACTTGATCCTCTTTCCGCCCCCTCAGTCACCACTTACCAAGCAAATATTTAAGCATTATGAGAATCTCGTATCACCTCAATTCTCTGCTTATCCGTCAAGTTTTAAAAGAGGTTTATCTGTGGAGTGTTGAATTTGCACATCTAATTAAGATAATCGTCTCAAGTACATTTCACAGCATGCGTGTTGTACTTTAAAATTACTGTGAGGCATTTGAAGTGGAAGTGAGATAATATGACATTTGATAGTTGAGACTGAAAGAGAGACAGGCATAAAATGATGTCTTGATATAGACAGGCAAACATCACCTGGAGAAGTGTCCCAGTTAACCAACGTTCAACAATTGACTGACCCAATTGACTCACTGGGAAATGGAAACAAGTCAGAGACGTGAGACTTGCATCAATAAAGAATGGGATATGAACAAGTGACTGAATTTTTATAGGAAGAGCGCGTTGCATTATTCTGCAAAGCACTTGGTCTTAGGGTTTGCATTTCACGAGCTCCCATAAGTCACACGGGATAGAAAACATTTTCAATTTATGCTTCAGCCGTAAATTAAATCAGCATTTTACTACACGCTGTAGCCACAATGTTGCACAAGGCCGATGAAGTGTAAAGCGGCAGCAAAGACCCAGATTTTGTTGCACAATCCACAATATTTGTTGGTGTTGCGGATAATAAATAAGGTAGCAACATTTAAGCTGCCTCCTATGTCAAGCTGTTTGCAATTTACACAATCAGAGAAGTATGCAAATACCTTGCAATATGTTTGAACTATTCTAAGCATTTAAAGTTTTATTTAAGAGATTTAAAGTGCAGCTGTAGTAAATTGTCGCCATGCAGAGTCACTTAAATGCAACTTAAATTAATTAACCTGGTAGTGCATACGTGACGTATACGTAATATGAGATATCCACAATCATTTATGTCCATCTGACGGGTTAACGAAAGACGACTCCGTCAGTCGTTCGTCTCGTGTCGCATTGCGCCAATAATTTCTCATTATTTTTTCACGAAGCAGATTTACAGCATTCGGAAAAGTAGCATCGCAAGGAAAATAAAGAAAAGCGGCCTGTCAGTTGGCATTATCCATGTCTGTGGCCTTCTTTAAAGACCGGGCTGTCTGCTCTTGTTTATATCTGTTTGCACGTCCCTTATTGGCATTTTCCAGCCCTGACTCAGTTGGCCAAGCGACTGTCGCTGTTGCTCATCAAACAAAGTGCATTTTGTCGTTATGCAGCAAACAAGCTTCACCCAACTACAAAAACATAATAGACAACAACAACAAAAATACAATAGCTCGTTTTTCTTGTCGCAGCTTCGTTTTGCTCATAGTTTATTTGGTTGTGCTGCGCTTTTCAATCTTAAACTTTTACTGCCGAACATTTCTTTCATTTTCAACCAGCAAAGAAGAACACAAATATTTCATCTCATTTCTCTTGAAAGTATTTGAGAAGTGCGAAAAACGCCGCAAAGTATGCAATGCACAAAGTAACTGTTAGAAGTTCTAAACTTTAAATGCTTCAAGCAAAACCGGATGCGGGAAAACTGATGCAAGGGGGTAAGAAAATTTAGCAACAGAGCAAAAAGCAGCTAAATGAAAGGCAATACTCGTAATGGCAACTTCAGTCTTTTCTTCACTTATTTGGCACATACAAACTGCAATACGACAAGTTCTCGTGTTTGCCCAACTTAGTTCAACTGCAGAGAAAAACACGAAGCGCCAGAAAGGAGAAAGTTTCTGTGCCTTTGTGCAAATATTTTGCACGGAAATTGCATTTGCGGTGCCGCTTACAACAATCACAACAACAATGATGAGGTTGATGAGGATGGCGTGATAATTAAAATTGTGCGAAAATCAGAAGGGAGAAAGGAAGGGTACAAAGTTGTGTAATAGAGTCTCAAATGCAATGCGGCATGTTAAATGTGGCAAGCACAACGGGGAGCTGTGCCAAATTGCAATGAATAAGTAATGGATACGCACAAGGAAAGGGAAGAGAAGGGAGGGGATCAGAGGCGTGAATTCATTTAATAATCATGATAGCTATTCTTACAAAGTCTTCGGTTAGTAGTCAATTAGTCGAAATCATTTGAGTATTTTAACTACAATGTTCTTTTAGTTCTCTAAATTACAAAACAATTTCAAAATTAGTAAAAAAAAAACGAATCACGTTGCAGGGGACTCAACCCCAATTTTGAGTTTGCAATTGCAACTTCGTACATAGCTCTTAATATCCTGTCATTTGCATAAAACTTAACAATATAAAAAGGAATTCCAAGCAGTTAAGACCCTCAGTTAAGACATTTAGAATAACAAGGCCAACAGCTACACTAAAAGAACAATCCAATTTGTCGTAGTGGCAAATGCAGAAATAATTAAGGCGCACTTGGTATAAATAATGAAGTCGATAAAGTTTTACCAGTTAAATAAAATATGGAAGAAACGGCATGAAATTATAAAACGCTCCAAGAACTGAAAGTTGTTGCCGTTTAACTGAAAGTTTTTCTCAAAAAATAAAGAAAGAAGGCATCCAAGTCAAAGTTTTTCAATAAGCGATGCCGAAACAAAGCTCAACATGTGTTCTACACAGTGAGGCATTCAAGGAGCAGTCGAGGGAAAGAAAGAACTACGGAACTGTGAAATGTTTTGAGGCAAGTGAAAGTTGAGTGAATTTCGGAGTAGTGGCAGTCGGGGAAAAGGCAGGAAAATATGGAACCCAAGGCCAGAGGACATTATAATTTATGGTAAGCCAATAAAAATAATTGAAATACATTAAAGGCAGGCAGCGCTCAATGGCAGCCACACATCAGCCCAGCAATGAGTTCATATGCGGGTACAACGAACCCAAGGAACTCGCACTGCTCCCCATTCATAGCTCCTTCATCGATTCCTGTCGATGAAGAGGAAGAGAATAAAAATGGAGGCACGAGAATATTAAAGTAATGGCACGCAATAAAAGGCGAGGCATAAAAAACGACACGGAATGTCAAAGTTGAGACGGAGACCTCAAGGTATTGTGATTGCGGCTGCTGCCGTGTGAAAGGTTTGAAATAAATAAATAAAACATTGCGGAAAGTAAAACCACTCGTTGATTTCAAATTTCAATGCATATTATTTCTGAAAGAGGACACTCAACTAAGTGATTGCTGTTTGAAGATTTATTCACCTTCTGTTGTTTGTTACAGATGCTAAGATGACAAAGGACTTTGATTTGCGTGCTTCATAAAGATTTCCCATGTGATTCACCTTTCTGTGGCTCATGCTGCGTATACGTAATGTGCGCACACAGCAATAAAGTAAAAAATTGCACACGTAATTCACATTACTTTGAGTTGTTTGTGACATGCTCAAATTACGAGTATAATTGAGTGTTTTTATGTGTCGTTTTGACATTGATGTACCGTAAGAAGATGTTCTTCAAGGCAAACGCATTTCTTGGGACACTTAATTCTATTGTAACACTTTTCTATGGCCAAAAGAGTTGCCTTGTTAAAGAAACTCAGTTTTGCTCAACATTTTGAGCATTTTCATCAATTTTTCGTCAGATACTTGTCGAATATTTATCTTCTGTGAACTTGGAACCAGGAATAACTTAACCACTTGAGCATTATTCTCCAGGCCACAAAAAGTTTTACGCGTTAAATTTCACGGCTATGGCTTGTTAATTTTTTTTTTTTTACATTATTTTGTTGAAATACCGTTGATGGTTAAAGCTTGACAGAGCAGTTTCAGTTATTTGACTTTTTTTTTAATTTAAAATAAAAATATACTCCCAAATATTTAATTCTGCTTATAAGCTTGATAAATATTTTTATGTGCATTCTTGTTCAAGTAAATAATTAATTGCATTTAGTTCAAAAGCAACACAAAGTCAACCGCTGCGATTAATTTGAAGCTGACAGCAAAATATTTTTGCCACATCATCAAAAATGCATCAGATTAATAAATGTTATGAAATTTCAATCTGCTGCTCTTTTGTGGGTTTAAGCGGATGCCAATGACAAAAACAACACAAACAAAAACCTTTCGAGCTATTTTCATTATAATTTTTATTATGTGCCTGCTTTACATAACAGAAAAAACAGGCAAAATTCCAGGGACAACAAAAGCAAAAAGTATGGCTATATTTTTTTTACATTACTTTTGACGGTAAGAGCATAGTATGAAAAGCAGGAAAAATGGGACAACAATAACAATAATTATAATGGCACGAAGAATGAGGTGAGACAGCAGGCACGTGGATTAAAACCACGGGGCGTATGACAACTTTCACAACTACGAATACAGACGTATACATATACAAGAAAAAATATGTAATGTAGCTTGCATATGTTAGTTAATCGAAACAACAACTTTAATTCTCTCAGTCTGCCGAGTCAACGTTGCAGTTCAGCTTACTAACTTCTGTAACAAAACTGCAGTTAACCTGGCCAGGAGTCGCAATAAGAGCCTGACGTTTTTAGCTGACTGTGCGCTGTAGAGCGTGTCTCCTGACAACCCAGAGAGATAACAACGACAGCAGAATGCGGTTTTATTTGCCAAGCAAATAGCAGCAGTTAAGGGAGAGGTTGAGATAAAGGAAGTGGGGAGGGAAGCTGTGTGGCTAAAAGTTTTCGTCCAAAACCAGAACAATGTGAGATGCCTGGAGCTGGAAAAAGTTTGATGAAAAGGCTTTGGAAACATTCCGGAGACTTAACTCTCTTCTGTTGAAATCGGAAATCGAATGAAGTCGGCACTTGCACATTTGATGCCGGATATGGGTCTAGAAAATGGCAATTAAATGGATTGACAGTTCGACTGTGGATTGACAATTAGATTGAACTTCATTCCATTCCATCTGGAGATCAACAAAAGATGTTTAGTTATCTCCTATATACTGAGTGCTAATAAATTAGTTCTCCGTTTGCTTACGGCAAAACACTTTATGTGTTTTCAGATAGAAGTCAACAAAGCAAACTAAATTCGAAATCAATTTGCTGATTAATAATATAATAATACAAAATACAGTATATTTATTGTATATTTTATATATGTTTCTTGTATCAAATATGCTTTAAAATTCTCGAACAGAACAAATACTCGCACCCAGCCAATTTTCAGCAATATCTGTAATAATTACCATTCTCTAGGTTGACCCCTGCGGATATGCATCACTTTTGAGGGATGCAGAGGAAGTGTTGCGGCTGCTCTTGTTGTTGTCGGTTTCCCTCTCGCCCGTTGGCAGCTTTTGGCATCTGGTGTAAATTTAATTCAATTTAAATTGAAAATTCCTGCAATCATTTATTGAAAATGTATTGCAGAACATGCACGTGAATGTCCCATCATTCTGTTAAGACCATTGTCCGTCTGCAGCAGCAGGAAATGCTTTCAGTAGCACAGTTAAATTGAACAATTTAAGAAGCAGTCAAAGATCCAAAGTACAGTGCTTCAGGTATGCATGACTCCTGTTGCGGACAGGCTGAAATCCTTAGAGCCAACATATGTCTCTGTCATCTGTTATACTTGACTCTTTGCATTGTTGTCATACACACACTTACACTCACACACACACATACAAAACTCGACAAACAGCTGCGCAATTTGGTAAATAACATTACGCATAATTCACTCGCTGTGATATGTTTGCCTTTAATGTGTATCTTGCGCAGATAAGCACGCTCACCACTCCGCTTCTTTCATTTCGGCTCAATCATTTTCCTAAGCGAGTTTGAGTACAGCAACAGTCTTCTCAGTACCTAGTCGACCGGCTGTGCCATTCTCAGATAATTCAAATCTGTTTGACCACTAAAAAAATTCAGCAAACTGTTTGTAAAATAAAGGAACGATAGGTCAGTCTTTAGGTTCAACTTAAATACCTGGTAAGGCCTCAAAAATGCTGACACTTTAATGGGTTTTTATTTCCACTCATTTCATGTTCTAATTCAAATTTCACCATGTTATTTGGGCTCCCTGTTGCTTGTTTTGTAATTAAATAAATATTTACCTGGTGAATTTTTAATTTAGGATTTTTTGTGTGCGGACTGGGACCACATCAAACGCACACGCCCCATCAAAACCCACCGCTTCCATGTAGTAAAGGTTGCTTAGACCACCACTGAGCCTGGTTACCTGTTTACTTTTTGCCTTTGCCTTTTATTTCAAGTGCCAGACATTCACAGTGCCTATATGGAATCCTCTTAAGGAGGGAACGCGACAGAACTAACCCATAAAGCTCAAATTCAATACAAAAATATAATGAACGTAAATTTTTCATTATTTTCCGTTTACTTTAAGGGTATTGTTGAAATACATTTTAATGTTTCTGGCTACATTGAAGCATGTCCCGATTTACATTAAAATATCCCCACATTTTCCTTCAAGAGGATGGGGAGGGTGAATTCATTGCCACGTCAAACGACTTAAAATTTAAAGAATGTTCTTGGAATCAAGCTCGGGTAGTTTCCACTACATCCGTTCCCTCCGATTTGTCCGTTCAGTTACCGTAAACGACAGCATTAATGTCACATTTTTGACAGCTGCTTTTCGTATTAAATTGAGTACTTTGTGGCCCAGTGTGAAGTTATTAACTAGTTGGTCATTGACTGAGTTAATTGAAGGGGCTTATGAGCCACACAGAAATCACAGAATCACGACAAAATACATTTGTTCTATAAATCTTCAGAGGCGACAATTTTATTTAATTTGGACTCAGCTAAATCAAGTATGTAAATAACTATACGATTTCTCCCTAGCTTGTTCAATGTTATTTCAGAATTCAAATGTAAACATTAAAAATAAAAATAATAGCAAAATGCGATGAAAAGCCAAAAGTCAAACAAGACGCCAACGGCTGGAAATCAACAAATAAATATATGAGCTGCCAAATAAAGCAAACAAAGGAAACACAATTGAAATAAAGAAAATAATTATACAGTTCAAAATTTATTAACCAGCTTTAATTAGATGGCAACGCCTGAGAGTATTTCCACACTTGCGTCTGTTTTTTGCATTTAAATAAATGTAGATTGACCTTAATCCTATCTATATATTTAAAATGATTTTCAAAGAGTTAGATTAAATTCAATTGGAATTTTCTCTCAGTGTATTTGTGCCTGGCTTCTTCTTTCTTGGCATAATTCAAGATTTTCCTCATCCCTTTCACTTGGCTGAGAAAAACATGAAACAACAACGGAAGCAATTCACACAATGCAAATTTGTGAGTCAAGTTGAGCACTTCCTGCTGCTGTTATCCCTTTTTAGACTTCCTTTCATCTACAGTCAAAATATGAGGAGCCTCTTCGTAATTTCTCATCAGCCCTACATCCCATTACGCTTTGCATATAAGCAAAGTCTATTAAACTTGATTTATGTGGAGCATACATATGTATGACTACCTTGCCGTTGTGAATAAACTTTTCCAGAGGCAACAAATAAATTCTTAGCAACGGAATGCAAATCACCGCAAACTTTTCCAACAGCCGACAAATTCATTTATTCAAAATCTCGAAGGAATTTCTTTTGTAAATGTTTTTCTTTCACGACTTTATAATATCATTTGAACTGTTTTTCATAGTATTCCAATCACAACAGGGGTCTGACACCTGTGCTAAGTGGTTCATTCAGCTGTGTCCACCGCCATTTTGAGATCTCCATTCGCTCAGCTAATTTTTCATTTTTAATGAGCTCGGGCCTTCCAACAGACTGTTAGGTGATTATCCTTCGCCTCTCTCTGCGCTTCTCAGTAGCACGTTTATCAAAATGGCACAGGGCTTTAAACTGCACAACTCTGTTTGTCGCCTTATTAATGACAGCAATTCAAGTGCTCATTATTCATTGTCCCCTCCCTCCAGTTTACACTGCAACGCCTTCTTCGTCTGTTTCATTGCCATGGCCTGAGGAAATGATGTTGTCACCAAGTCAAATCGCTTTACATCCGTTGCGGGGGAAATGATTCGGACGTGAACTCACCTTTCAGTTAACTGTTTTGCTTTGCTATAGTTCTGTTCTGCTCTGTCCACTCGCCGCCCTCTACCTTTTTGCTCTTGGGAAGTTTCAATTATAAACACTCTGAAATTGGCTTAGTGCGCTGCGCTTTACGGTCAGAGCGTGCGTGAAACGGAAGCGACTGCAATCAGAACAGTGGCAAAAGAGAGATGAAAAGAGAGAGGAGAAAAGCGTGGAATAGTTTCTCTAAGGAAGAACGAAAAGTGAGTCTGCTCCTGTCGAACTAGACATTGAAAACATATAGAACATTTTTGGATTCCCAATAAGCAACCACATAATTAAAATAGTCGATTGATAGCTAACTAAATTGGCCTCAGCTGAGGCTACCAGCAAAACCTACACAAGGCATTTAAGTTTATTGAAAAATAACTTGGGTCAGTTTATGAGCCTATTTTAAGGGTTGGGCTGGATTGTGCGGTTGTCCAACAAAACCAAAAGGAAGGCAGGTCAAGTGGCAAATGAAAAACGAAACTTATACCAAAAGGAAAAAATCCCATATAGAGTAAAAAAGGAAAGACGAAGGAACAGGACAACACACTCATATCCCTAGTTGACCGTAAAAAGTTTAAATGCGCTGAAGTGGCATCTGAAAACAGAATCAAAAAAAAGTGAAACAAAAAAGTGTAATATGCAGCAAGAAGCATAAACAAACAATACAGAAACTGAAACACAACAAATTGTGAAAATTCTGCAAACTTTTGTAATTGGGCAGCGCTAGAAAACTGAGAGCACATGATGAGAGTAGCAAAGAGGGAATAAGAAAGGAAGAGGGGAAGTTGAAATGAAATACTGTTGCAGATAGTTTGTGTTTGGACTCTTGCAACATGAGAATGAAACCAACTGAACTAAACACAGCAACAGCAACAGAAAAGACAACAGACACATAAAACAACCCGATGAATGTCCTGCCAAAATCCTTAAGTACTTGCAACAAAGTGTGTGCAGCTTGTTTGCAGTTTAAAATGTAGATTTTTGGCTTCATCACACACGAATATAATGCTAGCTTGTGGTTTCTCTCTCTCTCTCCTTCTCTTTCTTTCCCTGGGGCGACCATATCATTATTCATCTGTGGCTGAGCACAATTAATGAGCTCGGCTGAGAGAGGCAGCTGCTCCTGCGGTCTGTTTGAAGTGGTCTGGCAAATGAACTTGTTAAGGATTGTCCGGTTAGTTGACTCTGCAAACTTAAACAAGGACAAATGGGACATTAATACTTGCGGATTTGGTATAATTACTGTTGAATTGTAAGGAATAATGTATGTACCAGTAAGTAAGAGTTATGTAAGGAAAGTGTTCCATCCGTGAAAAGGAAATTTGTGGGTATATTAAACTATCAATGGCATCTAAACAGAGCGAGAGTTCCTCGAGCATATGCGTATCACTTATGCTGTCCCATTGTGAATGGAAGAAAATAGGTCAAATGTTTTCAATTGCTTTGCCCCTGTTTAAATTCTTACGTGAAAATCGATAAATGGCAAAGAAATTGGTTCACAAATAAGCAACAGAAGCGAAAACTAGGAAACTTATTTTAAAAATGTAGATTTAAATTTGAAATTGGTCTTATATTATTTATTTATCACTTGCCTATTGCTTAAGACATCTCGATAAGCTTCTTCGACTTATATCCGAATATGCAGCCCAATCAGAATAGTTTTCCGAGTGCTCTTAAAGTCAACCAAAATGTTATCCAATTTCTATGCAGTTTCCATAAAAACAACGACTGATTGCTTGTATTGTGTGTAGGAAGAAGTGCCAAATAGATCTGTTGTGGGTTCCAGTGGAATATTGACTGACTGCTGTGATTGCTATTCAGAGGGTTACGCGGTGGTTTTTTGTTGTCCCTGGCACGCACAATTAGGCTCCTCAAAAACAAATCAGACAAAGCGATGAATTCTGTTGGAGAGCGGAAAATTGCAATAGAGTGGATCACGAGTGCGTATACGTAATTTCCGCTGCACTTTTTTCTGGTCTCAAACCATTGAGATGCAACTCCCGCATAAACTCTGATGCCAGCAGGGAGGATTTAACAGGAAGGAGAAGAGTAGACAGAATAGGAAGGTAGCTTAGCATGGGGAGGGCAACAGGAACTGAGTGCTATGTACGTCCTGCATAAGCCAGCATAACCCACACCATGGCCTCTGCCGTACCCTTAAACCGCATTGAGAAATTGAATTTCGTATTCATTCGCGTGTGGAAATCCACACACAATTGATGAAGTGCATTACACGCGAATCTTCATCCTGACATGTTGTGTATGAGTATTGTACGAGTATGAGTTATTCACACACTCTTGCAAGAGGGATTCCACATTGTGGGGCACCCCGAAATTAGATTCACTTGCAACAAGAACAACGAAACACGCCATTTCGCAAGTCATTCACTTTTTATGGCAAGGGGTGAGGATGGAGGGACGAAGAGAATAGGGGAGGAAAATACTTGGGTGTTCGCTTAATGCTCGAGTAGCAGCTGCTTATCGGGACACATCATGCACATGTTATGTCATTCCTTCTTTCCTCTTCTGCTCTCACTTTCCTTCCAGTTTATTCCCTCTCATCCCGATTCTGCCAACAGCTAAGTGCCTTCCATTTTTTCGCCCGTTTTTCCCTGTTTACTCTTTAGCTTTGTTTGTTGACATTGCAACAGATACAACAACAGCAATAACAACACAACGGAAACACAACATCACCAGAAACTCCCCAATGTTTCTTTGCTTTTCGAATGAAAAGTTAACATTTCTTCTTACACAAAACTGCATCAGCTTTGACACTATTGTAATTTACTGAAAAAATATGAGAAAATCTTGAAAATTGTCGTGAAGTTCGTAAAATTGGTGAAATTTGCAGACTTGCTTCGAATGCTTTTGAATAAAAACGCGTTTCGGTTTTATTTTACAAAGTAATTGTCTTGACATTGTTACTTTGAAAATGAGTCTTCTTGACAATTTTCATGCTATGATCGAATATAACTATTTGACTCCAATCTAATATTCATTCTACTGCATAGCATATTTGTATTTGTTCTGCCTGTTTCTATCATTGTTTACTCCTCTACTTCAGATATTTGAATAATTGAGCTGCTCTCTGCATGCAATTTAAAGTTTTTCCTATTCTCTTTTGTGTTGTTTGCTTTAAGCTCCAAGCAAGCTAACGAACTTGGGAACCAAATCACAAATCTTCTTGAGGAAATAGATATTTACTTGTTACATAACTGAGCAGAGAGGTGAAAAGCCTTGATGCAGAATCCACATAATGTTCCAGAATGAAATTTCTTGCACATTTTTCTCATTAGTTCGTGCATAAATTGTGCCACTTATTTAAGAAGCTTATGTGTCTTTTTATTGCACAATTTGATTTCATTGGCAATTTCTAGTCTATTTTTATCAGGTGAATTTATTATTGAACACCCATAAACAGGCATAATTACCAGAGAGAAGAGAAGCCTTTGTTCAAGCAAATCTTTGAAAAAAGTTTGTGGGTCAAGCAAACAACGACGAAAACAGACAGGACGAAGACGACATCGATTAAATTAAGCAACACGTACATTTGTATTGAATTGGACGTGGGAGAAAATATTAAGGGAAAAGAAGAACAAAAGGAAAAGCAATATCGAAGAGGAAAACTATTAACAAAGCAAACAAAACAAAGTTCAACAAAAGTCTACAGAAACTGTGGCATGCCAACAGGCACAGCACACACACATTGACACATATAAACACACACACACCCACATACCCACACTCAAACATAGAAAGACACTTGACTGCGTGTAGGGACAATGTTAGAAGACAAAAGGAAACGTAAACAGAAAAGGTTGAAAACAACGAAAACGTGAATCAGCAGGACTTAGTTAAGAATACTCGCCAAGCAGACACCCTTTAGCTTAAGTTGAACTATTTCAAAACTCAGTTAAATGAGACTTATTTACTTTACATAACAGCTGAGCAGCATCATCAAGCTCTTGAGTTCATTGCAGGGGATATCAACAACAACTAAAATACGCCCACTGCAAATCTGAAACATTTTGTGAAAATGTTGTTGAGTTGTTGCTGTTGCTGTTTCTGCCTTCATCTGTGCCAGCCTCAATCTAATGCCATATTTCTTCAGTTTCTTCAGCCTGTGACTCCAACTCCGCTCTGAGCATGTCAATTGCATCATTAATAATGGCATTTGCCAGTGGCCAAGGAGGAGGTCAAGGAGGAGGTCGAGCTGCCTGCATCTACATTAGGTTACGTGCCCAAGCCTCTGCCTTGGCAGTTGACTAATGGCTCACACATACGCCAAGAGGCTTACAGACAATGAACTCAAACTGAGCCAATGTACAGGAGAAGCACCTAAGTCGACTCAGCAGACCTCGGACAAAGCAGTCCGAATGAAGCAACTTTGCTTGAGCTACCTCCTCCCCCAAAGTATTGAAGTGAGAACGTGATCTGCATTGCAAATCAGCCTACCCAACTCACACTCCATTCCCCACTTGAACTCCCTTTTCCGTAGTCCCTCTCCACTTCCATGCTCCATGCTATTCACCTTTCCATTGCCCCATTGCGTATACGCAATTTTTCAATTAACTGCAATTTAATTGATTTACCAGATTTTCTGCTGCTCCATAAACAACTCTTACTTCTAATGCACACTTTAACAAATTAACAAGACTACAGTGGCTGCTGAATATACTCTCCTGTTACTTACACGCTTCACTCCACTTTTGAGGTAACCACGGCAACAACAAAATAAGATTTATGTACAGACACTCGAGCGTACTTTATCCTCTCGTTAATAGCAGAAAAATTTACGCATTATGTAGTCAGAAACACATGTCCCCCTCCCTTGCCCCACCTGCAGCACATTCCCTTACTGCCGATCACTTTGTGGCCTGTCCGGAACAGGCAAGAGCTATAAATATGTTGATGTTTGTTACGGCTAGGAGCCTTTCACAGCTGGTAGGTGTGTATGGATGTGTTACACATCCTAATTACATTTTAATGCCACGGCAGTTGGCACTTTTTATACCAGACCTTAAGGACGATCTCCTCTTCCTGTTCCACTAATGGGCTCTTTAACACAGTAAGCTTTCTTACAATTCAACTTAAAGTTAAAGCTTTCCCAACGATTATAATTATCAAATATGATGCATAGAGAAGTGTTAAAAAATCATGAATAATTTCAAGTCGAAATTAATTCTTAATTGAGTGCTTAATGGAATAGTTTTCAAGTCAAGTAAATCAATTACTGTCTGAAGACTTACCTACTTCTTATTTCGTAATAATATACTATTATAATTGGCAATATAAGGAAGGATGTTGTAATCAAAAGCTGTGGAAAATACTTGATTTTTACAGCGACTACTCTATTTAGGAATTGATTTAAGTCTCTTGAGCGCACGACTTATTCACAATTTACGCTTTCAAATGCCAGGGGCAGAAGAAGATACAGATACGATGACAACAACAACGATCAAAGCAGCAGGCTGTTAAATTAGAAAACTTCCCCTTGGCATACAAATGAAGCGTTTAAATTGCTCCCATTTTCTCTACGGCAAAAACAGTCAACAATTGTCCTCTTAGCAGCCAATAAGCCGCACCCGAAACCATTGTGAGAAAGTATGCAACACGGTTCTGATATTCCAATTGGATGACAGTCTGCCCCAGACTTTTATTGCGGCCCGAGATTGCCACAACAGCTGTTGAGGAGCTCAGAATGGGTACGTAATTGTAACGGAAATAGTTGGACTGGAATCAAGAAATGCGATGGTTTTTGGCGCCTTTCCAAATGGGCCCCTCAGCTGGTGCATGCAACCCGTAATAGTTGTGGAGTAGATCCTGATGTTGCCCTCCTTTCAGCAACCATCTCCATTAAAGTCGAACCATTTTAATATTTAAAATATCATTCAAAAAGCGAAAATAGCGCAGACCAGAATTTTACGACGGGCTGAATAATTCAGCAGGCGACAATAATAATAGTTAGGATATAGCATAGGCCTTGCCAGGACTCGAGTATCAGTCTACAGTCCTCAGACCCGTTGGCTTAAGTGCTTTGTGCTTTGCATGTGAAAATCCCTTAAAACACACACACATTGTGATAAGTGGAGCCAACATGATACTCAATTCGGATAGACTTGGACTGAGCCTTAGAGGTGGTTTTGTTGGTGGTATCAGTTTTAGGTCTAGGCGGGATGAGGGGATAATTTCAAGGCAGCATTAAATATGCAAATTAAAGTGCAGCCAGGTGAGCAGTTGGCATCAGAAGAAGTCAGAGAGGAAGGCAGAGACTCCGGTGAGCAGACCACGAATGTCAATGCTCTGCCTTAAGTTTAAGACGGCCTGAAGTATGAAACGCTTTTATCAAAACAAAACTTAAATACGACTCAACATTGCGCATACGACACGTGTGCTCAAGGACAGCATGGGTGTGTGTGTGTGTGTGTGTGTTTACAGCTGAAAGCTATAAATATTTCTGGCTGAGGCATGTCGAAATTCAAATTTACTTCGTTGGCACAGAAATCATTTGAATGACATTCGCCAGCTGTCCCAGTAAGGGATATTCTCGTAGTTACAAGGGAAACCACAACAGTTCTTGTCCGGTCGTTGTTGTTAGTCTTGTTTTATTTGTTTTGATGAAATGCAAATTTATAAGCAGTAAACTTGAATTGAGTTGCGAGCAAAACAAAAAAGAGCAAAACGGAAACAGAAACACAAGAACACAGGGAAATATTGTACTAAATGCTCGCATGAGAAAGCCGCTGGGCAAAACAAAGCTGAAATGATATGCATGAGTTTTCCGAGCGGATTTGGGTTTACAGAGATTAAAAATATAACTGAACTTTGTTTAATATCAACTATCGATCTAGCATTGTTTTGTACAATATTTTATTGCATCTTTTTTAAATTATACGGATAGTGACTGCACTCATATCCTTATTCTCTCCAGCAAGTTTGTAAATTATTGTTTTAGGGGCTCTATGGTTTTAAATCCATAACAATTGCTTTACACAAACATCGAACATGATTGCACCTATTCAAAAATATTGACTCAAAGTAAAATTTGTATACCGTGTGCCATTTTTTTTAATGATTGAATATTTATGTACATAAAGTGAATATGTGTATAATGTATAGACTTATTTTTAAAGTAATATATATAGATATGTATTTAATTGCTATGAATATGTATTTAATCATAATATATTTTCACATATGCATCCACTACGTACATATTAGGCATGTCTGTCCTTAAACAAATATTTGAAATTTATTATCAAAATATTTTTACATAGACTATCACGATCAATATACTACATCCTTTAAAAATTTTTAAATTTGAAAAGAAGGTTGGGTCACAAAAAAATTCTTAATTTGAATTAATCCTTAAGGATTAATAGTAGCCAAGAGGCTGTAAAAAAATAAGGAACATATGAAGCAGACTGATCTGAGTACCATGTGGCCCACCTGTTGCATTTTTCTGCTTATAATCTGGCAAATCCTTTTATTGTGATCCATTCTCAATCCAATTGGAGGTAGAACACTTTCAGTCAGAAGTCAATGTCGGCTTTCAACGGAAAAGAACAAACTGAATAAAAGACTTTTGTACAATGAGCATAAAGGCAATACAATTTGATATGTGAATGTGAAATGTATGAGCGAAAGTTTTTCATATTCAATCTGACACTGAACAACGATGTCAATCTTTTGCCTGTCTTCCTCACCTCAGTTTTTCTTCTTCTGTCCCACAAGGAAAACTCAATTTCTACTAAGACGCCTCTTGGCACAATTCAAGAAAATAAAATATCACGATGATTTCAGCATGAAAATCCTTCTCACAGCATCTGCTCTTCCCCTCTTCCTCCAAGCCTCTGAGGGAGTCTGTCAGTTGCGTACCTGCCCGTTACCTCTCGAGTGGATTCCGTTCTCTTTCCTGACGATTCAGAATTTCGGCAGCTACTGAAGTGAATTGTATTTTTCGTTTCAAATTCACATCAATTTCCAAATCAGGATTTTCGTTTTCTCTTCTTATGCGGTGGCTTTCAGGGGGTGGTGCAAGTGGTGGCTGTTGAAGGCCTAGTGGGGCAATCGAAATAACATGTTTTTTGCACTGTTTTTCATTGGATTGGGAAGGTAGATAGCAAATTGTTTTGCAGTTTAAATCGCTTGCAATCAATCCGTAAATTGCCAGCTGTTAAAATGATAAACGCTCCGTCGAGCTGATAGACTTCAGTCTGTAACACCTGAGTGGTTGTTCTGGAAAAGGAATTAGAAAGAGGTAACAAATGCACTACATTTGCGGTTGTCCAAGCATTGTATGAATTTTGTGCAGATGAAACTGAATTTCAAACAGATATTTTCTTCAGCAAATTGTAAAGAAACTACGATTAGGGAGATAGTTACTTAATTGAAATGCTTATCAACTTAATGTATTATTTCACAAAATTTTTAATAATATAAATTGCAGGGTTAACAAGTTAACTAAGTTAAGAGTAACCACTTTTTTATAGTTTTACTCTAAGAGTTTAAAAGATATAATATGGGCTGTTTCATCTATTTGTGAATCTTCGACTAGTTCAATATGGAAGCACCTGAATGAGATTCAAGTGAAAATAAAAGCAAATGTTTACATTATTTGGAATTGTTTACAATTTGGCATTATAGGAAGGTAGAACATGAGGAATTGTTATTTTTGGAATGCAATTGAGTACACAGAATATTCACTTAGGGAGATTATTTGCTTAATTTACTTTGATACATCACAACAAATATTTCAATGCCAGTTTGCAGATGTGAATTTCTGTTTGAATCATCACATTGATATACGCCCTGTTGACCCTGTACACAAAATGGTTCCCTCACATTCTCCTTGAGTATCTTCTTCTTATCTTTCTCTTTTCTCATTTTCATTTTCGTTTTGTTTGTATGACAATTTGTGTTGCCAGCAGCAAAAAAGTGGGAGTCAAAATGTCATTCATTTTAATGTTTACCATCAACTTCTGCGGGCTGTTTACTCTAATGTAAACTTGGCTCTTTAATTTGGTCAACAACAATAACAAGAACAACTAATGGCTAATTGATGTGTGCATTTGTGTTACTGAGTTCAATGTTGAGGCAGAAATGGGACAAAAAATTAAAAATTTCAATTCCTAAATTAAGTATTTCAGAGAAAGTGTCTAGACTTTAAATCGTGTCCCACATAACATGACTGTCAGATTGACATACTGACACTATGACAGTAGCAGAAGAGACAAACGTTTCAGTCTTTCCCGAGGCTGACACTGAGCAATGTGCGCAAGTGTCGACCCAACTTGACTTCTTTTCTGTCTCCTAGTTTCCGCTCCTTGGAGTATGCAATGTAAATGTGTCACATGTGCTGCCTCCCACTCACTCCTCTACTCCCCTAGGACAAATGACAACATCATCATTACGCAACATCTCCAGATACTTGGTATGCAGCACCCTCATTGCAAGCAGGAATACATCCTGGAGGGGAACAGCAACAGCAGCTGGGCTTGAGGTGCCCCCATTTGTTTTTTTTCATCTTGCGGAAGCGATTGAACCACAAAATGACAAGACGACAGGCAACTATCAGCCAAATCACATTTAGCCAGGTTTCTTGTTAATGATGATGACAGCAGAAGGTGTTGGTGTTTATGTTTGCGCTGTTGTTGTTGTCTTCTACTTGACATTTTCAGCGCTCGTCTACAGTCATATCAACGCTGACATATGTCACTCCGAGTGTCGCTCACACTCAGGCACCCTCAGTTGCCACATGTGGATACGTGCAACCAGAGGAGGCGACACGTGTTTGTCAGCGTGTCAAGCGGTCGAGTGCCCAGCAGGAGTGCAAAATATATAATACAAAATAATGTGGTATGTGGAATGTAGAATAGCTTTGATATGCCTTGAAATATGTTAACAAATTGTCACAGATTGTTCGTGTTCGTGCTTTCTTGCCTCAATGTGGATTTGTCTACACGTAAAGCATGATGCACGCCATGCAAATAATAATACGTATGAAACAAAATGACTAAACTGCGTCAGGTGGATATTATAATGTAGTAAATAATATTATTTATATTATTTTTAAAATAAATATCTATTTTTCTTTTAATTGGTAACAGCTGAATAACAAAATCCCTTGCTGATAGAATTTTTGCTGATTCCTATAATTCGAATTCAAACTTATTTGCATATGTTGCAGACTCACAAAACATAATTCAATTGGCAGCCTGCTGACAATAAATTACGGTCTTCCTTTTAGTTCGCTTTCAATTCGAAACCGGCAGCTGACTGTCAAATTGCAAATTTAATATAATGCAAAATGATACCAAAGAAAGCTACACAACAGATAAAGGTAGGGAATAACACCGGCACCGGTACCGGAACCGTTAAACGAAACTTACCGTTTCATTTTTAGTACCGAAGCTAAATACAAATGAAAATAATCATAGTTTGACTTCTTCAGATAAGTCAGATTGTATATATAAATGAAGTGGATATCTCTCATATTTTTGATTAAAATTATATTACATTTTCTTAAAAATGTTGAAGAAACTTAATAGATATATAACATTTAATAAATGATCCTAATATATTTGTTCTCTATCTAATTTCAGTGACGTCCAAGTGAAAGCACCGCGCACCATCTAAGTGTTAAATTTGTTTTGATTTAACTGCGCAAACTCCACAAACGTCAAACGTCAATTATTGGCAGCGCTGCTTCAGTCTCTGCGTCGTACGAGACTTCAGTTAGTTTGCGGCATTTGTACACAACGCAACGGAACACTACGTAGTGCCAAAGAACGGTTCGACGTAACGGCAGACGTATATAACGTAAGCGCAGCAACAAAAGCAACAACGACCAGAACAATAACAAATAGAAACCATTCAGCATTAAATAAAATAAATGCTTGCCATATGTCAAAGACGAGTAAAAATAGCAAAAATCGAAGAGAACTAATAAATAAACAACTAACGAACTGCGTGTAGTTGTGGATGCGTGTGTGCCTTGGGCGTGTATGGTATACACAACAACAAATAAACACAATCGCATTTCTTGCAATTGTGCGTAGTGTTTGTAGAAAAATAACAAACCAAAAGAGGAAAGTCGTTTGTGTAGTGTTAAAGCGTAAGCAATGAAGAACAGAATGCTTCTATTGCGGATTGTAGTTTAAAATACTTAACAAGTCATATAAACATTTGAAATAAATAATTAAAAGTGGTAGCCTTAATGAAGAGCAGGAGTATTATCTAGTCATGAATTAAAAAATTGCTGCCAGTTTTTAAAATATGTTGTATCAAGAAATATACAGTAAAAATACATGTTAAGGGATCTCATAAGGACAAAAATAGGGTATACAAATACTAGTATTAATGACAATAGAAACTTATTGTTTCTGTTTTAGTAAAATTAACTCTTTGAATTCAGAATCATACACATATACAAAGTAAATAATAATTATGCGTGCTTTGTTATAGTAGTGCCTTTAAATTTCTTTTATTACTTTTTTCATATTTATATTTTTTGTTTAAGTTTTTCCGCATTTGGCATCCTGAATTAATAATTGGTGTTCAACGACTGGCAACGGTTACGACGAGTTGCACAATACAAAAATTTAAACGTACAATTGTGCCCATTTGGATTTAACCTACTTTGCCACACATGGCGTATGAGCAATTTTTTAATTAAATTCTAAAATAACTCAAGCGTTAAAGGCTGCAAACTGTCAGAGTCGCTGCTATGACTTCTAATTGTGCTCCTCAGAGTGTGTGCTCCAAAAAGCAATAATATTTATACATGTACTCGTATTTACCATTGCAGCATGTTAGTTATAGAGTCATGAGTGTGAAACAGAGTGTGAGTACTGAATAACGCTTAATGTGAAAGCAAACAAACAACGTAGCGAGAATTCAACATCAATAAAATAACAAACAACTATAAAGTCAACTCATAAATAATAGAGCTGATAGCGAAAATCAATTGAATGATTGTATTCCAAATGAACGACTGACAAGTGAGTATTGCGCTCTTATATACCTTACAATTAAAATATATAAGAATAGTTTATTACGAAAACTGTTAGAGGCAAAAAACCATATGAGGGGATAGACTGCGAGAATAAAACTTTTTTATGAAATTTTTTATATAATATACAGATTTTATTCAACAAAAACTTTTGCTTTAGCAGAAAATAGAATTTTAAAGCAGACATAAATCAAATTATAATTGCAATTTTATAAGTCTAAGTCCAACCAAATAGTATCATATTGGATTTAGTACCTATGAGATGGTTTGCCTTTTAAACATATACTTAACCTCATTATATGTTGTTTCATTGAAAAGAGATCCTCATTTATTTAAAAAAAACCTTAATATTGTGAAAGTGATTATGCCTGATGAGCTCACAGAACTTCTTGCTGGAGTCCTTGAAATCAATCAACATTTGCAGCTGTCACAATTTGTATTGAAAGCTATTCATTTGCAAGCGATTGCCATATGAATCAATACGCAAATCTTACTATGTACACAAGTCTCAATTTGCCCGTTTTATCCTCTCTCTTCTCGACTCTCATTCTTTATCAATCTGTATGCCAATTGGATTGTCATGCTGCCAATGTTTCCGCCTGCCAGTCAACCTTTAAATCATGCCACCCACATGAGGCATGTTGCCTTCTGCCTTTAGTTGGCATTTTGGTATATTTAATTATCTGCCAATTCATCAGCGCGTTGTGTTTATGTGTATTGTTTGCCTTGGCTACAGTGAAATGCCGAAACAAAGAAACTGAAACAAAAACTCACAGCAGCTATAGTAATAATAATAAAAACGTAATAAACAATAAAATGAAAGCAACAACATGATGAATGTTGCTGGAAAATTACCATATATGAGGCAGCCGCATTTGGAGTGACAAGAAAAACAAGGTGAATACAGACATGGGCGTGTGAATATGCCCACAAGAAGGCTTCCGAATTGAATAGAGAGGCGGAAATACAGAGTGTAGCGAGCAAATACTGAGCTTAGCTTTAACCCAAGTCTCATACCATTAAACACAAGCTCGGGCATTACGTATACGTAGAGTGTTTACAAACATATACACAGGCAGTCACGTTTTCTGCCTCTATTTCAGTGCTGTTCCGTGACTATTTTTATGTGGTGTATGGGTGTGTCACTTATCTGCCATCATAACAATTGTTGCGTCATTTCAGTGGCACTTAAATAGTGCATTTGACCATTTTTGCGGTCACTCTTAATGTCAACACGAAACGGTTCTGAAATGCTCTCTCTTTTGACCATGTTTATTTAATACATGGTGTAAACGTCAAAATTTTTACAGTTCAACCTTCTTAGATACTTTGTGGAATCGATTTTAAGTGTCAGTTTAGTTTTCAATTTGTTTCTTCTTGTTTCTTTTTAAACATTCGGATTCTTCGGAATGTGTTATCCAAAAATTTAAAAACGGTTCATATCATACGATTAAGCCTTTGATATTATGTGAATGTAGTTATTTTGCACTCTTGTTATGCTCTCAACCAATTGACACGCTAAGAAAACACGTATTTAAGGGAAAGATTTTATCAGTAGAAGTGGCATTTGGTGATGACAGCAAAAACGCAAACATAAACACCAACACCTTCTGCTGTCATCATCATTAACAAGAAACCTGGCTAAATGTGATTTGGCTGATAGTTGCCTGTCGTCTTGTCATTTTGTGGTTCAATCGCTTCCGCAAGATGAAAAATAAACAAATGGGGGCACCTCAAGCCCAGCTGCTGTTGCTGTTTCTCCTCCAGGATGTATTCCTGCTTGCAATGAGGGTGCTGCATACCAAGTATCTGGAGTATCTGGAGTTGTTGCGTAATGATGATGTTGTCATTTGTCCTAGGGGAGTAGAGGAGTGAGTGGGAGGCAGCACATGTGACACATTTACATTGCATACTCCAAGGAGCGGAAACTAGGAGACAGAAAAGAAGTCAAGTTGGGTCGACACTTGCGCACATTGCTCAGTGTCAGCCTCGGGAAAGACTGAAACGTTTGTCTCTTCTGCCACTGTCATAGTGTCAGTATGTCAATCTGACAGTCGTGGTATGTGGGACACGATTTAAAGTCTAGACCCTGAAATACTTAGGAATGGAAATTTTTAATTTTTTGTCCCATTTCTGCCTCAACATTGAACTCAGTAACACAAATGCACACATCAATTAGCCATTAGTTGTTCTTGTTATTGTTGTTGACCAAATTAAAGAGCCAAGTTTACATTAGAGTAAACAGCCCGCAGAAGTTGATGGTAAACATTAAAATGAATGACATTTTGACTCCCACTTTTTTGCTGCTGGCAACACAAATTGTCATACAAACAAAACGAAAATGAGAATGAGAAAAGAGAAAGATAAGAAGAAGATACTCAAGGAGAATGTGAGGGAACCATTTTGTGTACAGGGTCAACAGGGCGTATATCAATGTGATGATTCAAACAGAAATTCACATCTGCAAACTGGCATTGAAATATTTGTTGTGATGTATCAAAGTAAATTAAGCAAATAATCTCCCTAAGTGAATACTCTGTGTACTCAATTGCATTCTAAAAATAACATTTTCTCATGCTCTACCTTCCTATACTGCCAAATTGTAAACAATTCCAAATTATGTAAACATTTGCTTTTATTTTCACTTGAATCTCATTCAGGTGCTTCCATATTGAACTAGTCGAAGATTCACAAATAGATGAAAAGGCCCATATTATATCTTTTAAACTCTTAGAGTAAAACTATGTAAAAGTGGTTATTCTCAACTTAGTTAACTTATTACCCCTGCAATCTACATAAATCGATATTTTGTGAAATGAGACATTAAGTTGATGAGCATTTCAATTAAGTAAATATCTTCTTAACCTAAGTTTCTTTACAATTTGCTGAAGAAAATATCTGTTTGAAATTCAGTTTCATCTGCACAAAAGTCCTACAATGCTCGGACAACCGCAAATGTAGTGCATTTGTTACCTCTTTCTAATTCCTTTTCCAGAACAACCACTCAGGTGTTACAGACTAAAGTCTATCAGCCCGACGGAGCGTTTATCATTTTAACAGCTGGCAATTTACGGATTGATTGCAAGCGATTTAAACTGCAAAACAATTTGCTATCTACCTTCCCAATCCAATGAAAAACAGTGCAAAAAACATGTTATTTCGATTGCCCCACTAGGCCTTCAACAGCCACCACTTGCACCACCCCCTGAAAGCCACCGCATAAGAAGAGAAAACGAAAATCCTGATTTGGAAATTGATGTGAATTTGAAACGAAAAATACAATTCACTTCAGTAGCTGCCGAAATTCTGAATCGTCAGGAAAGAGAACGGAATCCACTCGAGAGGTAACGGGCAGGTACGCAACTGACAGACTCCCTCAGAGGCTTGGAGGAAGAGGGGAAGAGCAGATGCTGTGAAAAGGATTTTCATGCTGAAATCATCGTGATATTTTATTTTCTTGAATTGTGCCAAGAGGCGTCTTAGTAGCAATTGAATTTTCGTGTTCTATGAAACAAGATGAGAGACAGAAAAAGAGAAACCGAGGTGAGAAAGACAGGCAAAGAATTGACATCGTTGTTCAGTGTCAGATTGAATATGAAAACTCATTCACATATCAAATTGTATTGCCTTTATGCTCATTGTGCAAGAGTCTTTTATTCAGTTTGTTCTTTCCCGTTGAAAGCCGACATTGGCTTCTGACAAAAGGTTTTCTTCCTCCAATTGGATGAGAAGGGATAACAATAAAAGGATTTGCCAGATTATAAGCAGAAAGATGCAACAGGTGGGTCAAATGGCGCTCACTTCTACTTAGATCAGATTGCTCCTTTTGGTTCTACTTTTGTCACAGCTTGTAAGCTATCATAAATCCTTAAAGATAAAAGTTTATGTGTGCGTGTTAAGTAAATTTAAGTAAACATACTCATTATCCTCCTCATTCTATCGAACACAAGTCTACAGATGTCAAAAAATTTATATTTTGACGGCGACAAGTGATCATTGAATTTTGTATTATAATGCTGCAGGTCAGAATCATTGTCATAAGTTCTTATTATTCTGGGAGAATGTAGGCACATTATCAGGCTCAGTACCTTTCTCTTGGATATAGAGATTCAAGCTTCTTAATACGGCAGCCTTCAATTTAATAATAAAAAATTTAATTTTTTAACCAAATAAATTTCTTATTGAAAATTTTGATTTTGTTAATAATCTATAATTTAAATTAGTATCAGTTATATGGAGATTTAAGTTCTCAGTCAAAAATGATTATATATCTAAAATATGTAATGGGTATCATATAGTCCGGATCTCGATTAGAGTACACTTACTAGTTTTTCTCTCTAATCTCAATATCGCTCGAAAAACTCATGCATTTCATTTGTTATTTTTTTCTCAGCTTTGTCATGTTTGTTCTGCTTCTTTGCTTTCATGTTTCCGTTTTGCTCTTTTCTGTTTTGTTTGCAACTCAATTCAAGTTTCTGCTTATAAATTTGCATTTCACCAAAACAAATACAACAGCAGAAATGGGAGGCAACAGTTGGACGAGGACTGTTTGTGGTCTCTTGTGACTACGAGAATATCCCTTACTGGGACAGCTGGCGAAAGTCATTCAAATGATTTCTATGCCAACGAAGTAAATTTGAATTTCGACGTGCCTCAGCCAGAAATATTTATAGCTTTCAGCTGTAAACACACACACACACATAGAAACGCACACCCATGCTGTCCTTGAGCACACGTGTCGTATGCGCAATGTTGAGTCGTATTTAAGTTTTGTTTTGATAAAAGCGTTTTCATACTTCAGACCGTCTTAAACTAAAGGCAGAGCATTGACATTCGTGGTCTGCTCACCGGAGTCTCTGCCTTCCTCTCTGACTTCGTCTGATGCCAACTGCTCACCTGGCTGCACTTTAATTTGCATATTTAATGCTGCCTTGAAATTATCCCCTCATCCCGCCTAGACCTAGAACTGATACCACCAACAAAACCAACTCTAAGGCTCAGTCCAAGTCTATCCGAATTGAGTATCATGTTGGCTCCACTTATCACAATGTGTGTGTGTTTTAAGGGATTTTCACATGCAAAGCACAAAGCACTTAAGCCAACGGGTCTGAGGACTGTAGACTGATACTCGAGTCCTGGCAAGGCATATGCTATATCCTAACTATTATTATTGTCGCCTGCTGAATTATTCAGCCCGTCGTAAAATTTTGGTCTGCGCTATTTTCGCTTTTTGAATGATATTTTAAATATTAAAATGGTTCGACTTTAATGGAGATGGTTGCTGAAAGGAGGGCAACATCAGGATCTGCTCCACAACTATTACGGGTTGCATGCACCAGCTGAGGGGCCCATTTGGAAAGGCGCCAAAAACCATCGCATTTCTTGATTCCACTCCAACTATTTCCGTTACAATTACGTATCCATTGTGTACTCCTCACCAGCTGTTGTGGCAATCTCGGGCCGCAATAAAAGTCTGGGGCAGACTGTCATCCAATTGGAATATCAGAACCGTGTTGCATACTTTCTCACAATGGTTTCGGGTGCGGCTTATTGGCTGCTAAGAGGACAATTGTTGACTGTTTTTGCCGTAGAGAAAATGGGAGCAATTTAAACGCTTCATTTGTATGCCAAGGGGAAGTTTTCTAATTTTACAGCTTGCTGCTTTGATCGTTGTTGTTGCTGTTCTTGTCATCGTATCTGTATCTTCTTCTGCCCCTGGCATTCGAAAGTGCAAATTGTGAATAAGTCGTGCGCTCAAGAGACTTAAATCAATTCCTAAATAGAGTAGTCGCTGTAAAAACAAGTATTTTCCACAGCTGTTGATTACAACATCTTTGGCAATTATTATAGAATAATGTTACTTTCTCGTATATTACGAAATAAGTAGTAGGTAAGTCTTTAGACAGTAATAGATTTACTTGACTTGACAACTGTACGATTAAGCACTCAATTAAGTATTTGCTCGATGCATCATATTTTATAAATATTATCCTTGGAAAAGCTTTAACTTTAAGTTGAATTGTAAGGAAGCTTACTGTGTTAAAGAGCCCATTAGTGGAGCAGGTCTGGTCTGGTATAAAAAGTGCCAACTGCCGTGGCATTAAAATGTAATTAGGATGTGTAACACATCCATACACTCCTACCAGCTGTGAAAGGCTCCTAGCCGTAACAAACATCAACATATTTATAGCTCTTGCCTGTTCCGGACAGGCCCCAAAGTGATCGGCAGTAAGGGAATGTGCTGCAGGTGGGGCAAGGGAGGGGGACATGTGTTTCTGACTACATAATGCGTAAATTTTTCTGCTATTAACGAGAGGATAAAGTACGCTCGAGTGTCGGTACATAAATCTTATTTTGTTGTTGCCGTGGTTACCTCAAAAATGGAGTGAAGCGTGTAAGTAACAGGAGATTATATATTCAGCAGCCACTGTAGTCTTGTTAATTTGTTAAAGTGTGCATTAGATGTGAGAAGTGTTTATGGAGCAGCAGAAAATCTGGTAAATCAATTAAATTGCAGTTAATTGAAAAATTGCGTATACGCAATGGGGCAATGGAAAGGTGAATAGCTTGGAACATGGAAGTGGAGAGGGACTACGGAAAGGGAGTTCAAGTGGGGAATGGAGTGTGAGTTGGGTAGGCTGATTTGCAATGCAGATCACGTTCTCACTTCAATACTTTGGGGGAGGAGGTACCACAAGCAAAGTTGCTTCATTCGGACTGCTTTGTCCGAGGTCTGCTGAGTCGACTTAGGTGCTTCTCCTGTACATTGACTCAGTTTGAGTTCATTGTCTGTAAGCCTCTTGGCGTATGTGTGAGCCATTAGTCAACTGCCAAGGCAGAGGCTTGGGCACGTAACCTAATGTAGATGCAGGCAGCTCGACCTCCTCCTTGGCCACTGGCAAATGCCATTATTAATGATGCAATTGACATGCTCATAGCGGAGTTGGAGTCACAGGAGTTGGAGATTGAGGCTGGCACAGATGAAGGCAGAAACAGCAACAGCAACAACTCAACAACATTTTCACAAAATGTTTCAGATTTGCAGTCCCTTGCACGTGGGCGTATTTTAGTTGTTGTTGATATCCCCTGCAATGAACTCAAGAGCTTGATGAAGCTGCTCAGCTGTTATACAAAGAAATAAGTCTCATTTAACTGAGTTTTGAAATAGTTCAACCTTAGGTAAAGGGTGTCTGCTTGGCGAGTATTCTTAGCTAAGTCCTGCTGATTCACGTTTTCGTTGTTTTCAACCTTTTCTGTTTACGTTTCCTTTTGTCTTCTAACATTGTCCCTACACGCAGTCAAGTGTCTTTCTATGTTTGAGTGTGAGTGTGTGTGTGTTTATATGTGTCTATGTGTGTGTGCTGTGCCTGTTGGCATGCCACAGTTTCTGTAGACATTTGTTAAACTTTGTTTTGTTTGCTTTGTTAATAGTTTTCCTCTTCGATGTTGCTTTTCCTTTTGTTCTCCTTTTTCATTGACTTTTTCTCTCGCGTCCAATTCAATAAAAATTTAGTACGTGCTGCTTAATTTAATCGATGTCGTCTTCGTCCTGTCTGTTTTCGTCGTTGTTTGCTTGACCCACAAACTTTTTCCAAACATTTGCTTGAACAAAGGTTTCTCTTCTCTCTGGTAATTATGTCTGTTTATGGGTGTTCAATAATAAATTCACCTGATAAAAACAGACTAGAAATTGCCAATGAAATCAAATTGTGCCATAAAAAGACACATAAGCTTCTTAAATAAGTGGCACAATTTATGCATGAACTAATGAGAAAATGTGCAAGAAAATTCATTCTGGCACATTATGTGGATTCTGCATCAAGGCTTTTCACCTCTCTGCTCAGTTATGTAACAAGTAAATAGCTATTTCCTCAAGAAGATTTGTGATTTGGTTCCCAAGTTCGTTAGCTTGCCCGGAGCTTAAAGCAAACAACACAAAAGAGAATAGGAAAAACTTAAAATTGCATGCAGAGAGCAGCTTAATTATTCAAATATCTGAAGAAAAGGAGGTCGATGATTGGGGAGCGTGCAACACAGTAAACAATGATAGAAACAGACAGAACAAATACAAATATGCTATGCAGTAGAATGAATATTTGATTGGAGTCAAATCGTTATATTCGATCCAAGCATGAAAATTGTCGAGAAGACTCATTTTCAAAGTAACAATGTCAAGACAATTACTTTGTAAAATAAAACCAAAACGCGTTTTTATTCAAAAGCAAGTCTGCAAATTTCACCAATTTTACGAACTTCACGACAATTTTAAAGATTTTCTTATATTTTTGCAGTGAATTACAATAGTGTCAAGTCTGATGCAGTTTTATGTAAGAAGAAATGTTAACTTTTCATTCGAAAAGCAAAGAAACATTGGGGAGTTTCTGGAGATGTTGTGTTTCCGTTGTGTTGTTACTGCTGTTGTTGTATCTGTTGCAATATCAACAAACAAAGCTAAAGAGTAAACAGGGAAAAACGGGCGAAAAAATGGAAGGCACTTAGCTGTTGGCAGAATCGGGATGTGAGGGAATAAACTGGAAGGAAAGTGAGAGCAGAAGAGGAGGGAAGGAATGACATAACATGTGCATGATGTGTCCCGATAAGCAGCTGCTACTCGAGCATTAAGCGAACACCCAAGTCTTTTCCTTCTCTATTCTCTTCGTCCCTCCATCCTCATCCCTTGTCACAAAAAAATGAATGACTTGCGAAATGGCGTGTTTCGTTGTTCTTGTTGCAAGTGAATCTAATTACGGGGTGCCCCACAATGTGGAATCCCTCTTGCAAGAGTGTGTGAATAACTCATACTCGTACAATACTCATACACAACATGTCAGGATGAAGATTCGCGTGTAATGCACTTCATCAATTGTGTGTGGATTTCCACACGCGAATGAATACGAAATTCAATTTCTCGATGCGGTTTAAGGGTACGGCAGAGGCCACGATGTGGGTTATGCTGGCTTATGCAGGACGTACATAGCACTCAGTTCCTGTTGCTCTTCCCATGCTAAGCCACCTTCCTCGACTATCTACTCTCCACCTTCCTGTTAAATCCTCCCCGCTGCTCACTGTCTGGCATCAGAGTGTATGCGGGAGTTGCATCTGAATGGTTTGAGACCAGAAAAAAGTGCAGCGGAAATTACGTATACGCACTCGTGATCCACTCTATTGCAATTTTCCACTCTCCAACAGAATTCATCGCTTTGTCTGATTTGTTTTTGAGGAGCCTAATTGTGCGTGCCAGGGACAACAAAGAACCACCGCGTAACCCTCTGAATAGCAATCACAGCACTCAGTCAATATTCCTCAGTCAACAACCCACAACAGATGTTTTTGCTAGGTGCTTTTCTTTCTACACAAAATAAAAGCAATCAGGTGTTGCTTTTGAGAATTTTCATGGAAGCTGCATAGAAATTGGGCAACACTTTAAGAGCACTCAGAAAACCTTTCTGATTGAGTTGTATATCCGGGAATTTGCCAAACGATTCTGTGATTTCAAAATCATTTTGCTATTTGCAACTTCAATAATTTCAGACTTTTTTTAAATTAAATGCATATTACTTATATTTATAATCTGATTTCCATTGCTTTTATGTGATACATTTTATTATTATTGTATCCGAATCTATCTTTCAAATAGGGACAGCATTAGGCAAACACAAATTGTAAACTATGCTTAGCTGCCATTAATAGTGCAATATGTCCCTTTCTTTTCACAAATTATTCAAAATCCGCAACTACTTGCGACCCATTTGTCCTATTACATATTTGAAAAGTCAACTAACCGGACAGTCCCCAACAAGTTTATTTACCAGACCACTTTAAGCAAACTACAGGAGCAGCTGCATCTCTTAGCCAAGATCATTAATTGTTCCTCTACAGAGATGAATATGATATGTATATGATATGGTCAACCGAGAGATGGGGAGCGAGAGAAAGAGATAAAGGTACAGAGATTGTGATGAAGCCAATCTACATTTCAAACTGCAACAAGCTGGACACACTTTGTTGCCAGTACTTAAGGATTTTGGCAGGACATTTTTCTGGTTGTTTTATGTGTTACTATGTTTGGTTTAGTTGGTTTCATTCTCATGTTGTACGAGTCCAAACACAAACAGTTTTTTGTACAATTTGTTTCAGTTTCGGTATTGTTTGCTTCAGCCATTTATACTTTTTACTTATTTATTTTTTATGATTTTTTTAAGAGTATCATGTTTTTGTAATGAAGCATGATAGATCCCATAAAGTATAATGAATACTTTTGGCCAGGGCTACGAGCTGAGTCAATATAGCGATGTCCGTCGTAACTTTGTCAACTCGCCACCGATTTCCTTGCGAAATTTCAATTTAAACTTTTATTTGATCTCTATTTAGATTATGCATAAAACTTAAAAATAAACTCAATTTTTTCTATCACTTTTCTATCTATTTAAAATAGCACAAAACTTTCTAGAGATTTCTCTAAATAGCTCCCAGCAATCTACAAGGGTATAGAATCTTCGGCGATCTGAATCTAAACTTCTGTTTTGTTATTTATTTCTGTTTTTGTTTTCTGATGCCACTTTAGCGCATTTAAACTTTTTATGGTCAACTAGGGACATGAGTATGTCGTCCTGTTCCTTCGTTTTTCCTTTTACAACTTTCTATATGCATCTTTTCTTTTGGTATAAGTTTCGTTTGCAGATTTCTACTTGACCTGCCTTCACTTTGGATTTGTTAGACAGCCACACAATCCAACTTTTCGCGGTTCTCTCCTGCCTCGCCATCTCTCTTCTGTCACTATTCTGATTGCAGTCACTTCCGTTTTTTTCCAATCCCACGCACGTTCTGACCGTAAAGCGCAGCGCACTAAGCCAATTTCAGAGTGTTTATAATTGAAACTTGCCAAGAGCAAAAAGGTAGAGGGCGGTGAATGGACAGAACAGAACTATAGCAAAGCAAAACAGTTAACTGAAAGGTGAGTTCACGTCCGAATCATTTCCCCCGCAACGGATGTAAAGCGATTTGACTTGGTGACAACATCATTTCCTCAGGCCATGGCAATGAAACAGACGAAGAAGGCGTTGCAGTGTAAACTGGAGGGAGGGGACAATGAATAATGAGCACTTGAATTGCTGTCATTAATAAGGCGACAAACAGAGTTGTGCAGTTTAAAGCCCTGTTCCATTTTGATAAACTGTGTGACGTCGAATACGTGCTACTGAGAAGCGCAGAGAGAGGCGAAGGATAATCACTTAACAGTCTGTTGGAAGGAACGAGCTCATTAAAAATGAAAAATTAGCTGAGCGAATGGAGATCTCAAAATGGCGGTGGACACAGCTGAATGAACCACTTAGCACAGGTGTCAGACCCCTGTTGTGAATGGAATACTATGAAAAACAGTCCAAATGATATTATAAAGTCGTGAAAGAAAAACATTTACAAAAGAAATTCCTTCGAGATTTTGAATAAATGAATTTGTCAGCTGTTGGAAAAGTTTGCGGTGATTTGTATTCCGTTTCTAAGAATTTATTTGTTGCCTCTGGAAAAGTTTATTCACAACGGCCAAGGTAGTCATACATATGTATGCTCCACATAAATCAACTTTAATAGACTTTGCTTATATGCAAAGCGTAATGGGATGTAGGGCTGATGAGAAATTACGAAGAGGCTCCTCATATTTTGACTGTAGATGAAAGGAAGTCTAAAAAGGGATAACAGCTGCAGGAAGTGCTCAACTTGACTCACAAATTTGCATTGTGTGAATTGCTTCCGTTGTTGTTTCATGTTTTTCTCAGACAAGTGAAAGGCATGAGGAAAACTTGAATTATGTCAAGAAAGAAAAATCCAGAAGCAAATACACTGCAAAAAAATTCCCATCTACTTTTATTAAAATACAAAAAGAGACCCAAGTGTTGCCATCTCATTAAAACAACATGTCGCTCAATTAAATGTAAAACGCAGCATTAGCTGATGCTTAATAAATTTTAGACTGAATAATTATTTAAATTTGTGCTCTCTTTATTGTCGTGCTTTGTTTTAATTGTGTCGAATTGTGTCGGCCTTCTTTGTTTTATTTGGCAGCTCGTTTATTTCTTGATATCCGCTTTTTTCCTTGCTCTTTATCGCATTTTCCTTTTGTTTATATTTTTTATGTTTTCTAGTGAACTCTGTAAACAAGCGTGGGGTGAAGTCGTGTAGTTAATTAAAGATATTTACTATATACAAATGTGCACATGATTTGTCTGTGTTCTATTTATTGAATATGATGAAGCTCATATTGTAGTCTGTGAAGATTTATATAGGTTGTATTAATATTTATGGCATTTCGCCTTGTCATGCTGAGAGTGATTAACAGTGTTCTGTGTGCTCAATAAGCCCCTTTACTTAGTCAATGGCCACTAATTATTTACTTCATGAGAGGCCCCAAAGTTCTTAACTTAATGCGAAAATCAGCTAGCGAGAATGTGTCATTAATTCAGAATTAAATTGTTGCTGTGTTTGATTGTTTACGGTAACTGAAGAGAAACATGAGGGGTGCAAAGGTAAAACAAACTGCCCGCGATTGATTCACTTGAGTGCCTCTGTCGAAGAATATCTAATTTCCACCCGTTAAAAATGTTCGTTTAAGTCACTTACGTGGCAATGAATTGACCTTGACCCTCTTCATCCTCATAAAGGAAAAAGGGATATTTTAATGCAAATCGGCGCAACCATTAGAACTTAATCTAGTATCAACAATGCACTTAAGGCAAACGGATTACCAGGGAAAAAACGTCCAAAATCCACTTTAATTGCATTTTAAATTAAAAATGGACTGAATAATTGGGTTCTGCTAATCCCACAAATGTCAACAAAGCGTTTTCTCTATGGAAAAGATTCCGTATAGAAAATGTCTGTGCCTTTCATGTGAAAATGAATAGAAGGCGCAGAGTAAACAGTTAACCAGACTCAAAAGTGGTTTAAGCAACCTTAACTCTGAATCTGGTCTCCTTTTTTTTTCGTTTCGTGCGTTTGATGAGGTCCCAGCAGACACACAACAAAGTCCTAAATTAAAAATTTGTCAGGTAAATATTTACTTAACTGCACAACAACCATAGCCAGTAGCCGAATTTTAGATTGAATAAGAAGATCAATTTAGGCAAAGAAAACAGACATGAAAACGGCAGCTTTTTTAGTAGGAATACCATAAAATTTCAGATTTTTTAAAGCATTAGAAATCAAAGAAATTGGCAAACAGCCATCTCTAACTTGATTTTCCTTCTGTTTTCGCCGTATGTTCAGCTACCTACTCGGTGTGGCTTTTACGAAGCCACCATAAAATATATTTTATTATAAGTAGTACAAACAAGAAACCACACGACAATCAGTTTATCCATTTAAATATTTTAAGAGCCTCCATTCCCTTTTTATTGTATTATATTTAATTTTGTTTTGTTTTCTCTTTGCAGGCACCCCTGGGATAATGCATTAGAGCAAGGCGAAAGACTTGGTAAATATAATTTAGCAAATTATTATGGGATAATGGAGAAAGCTGGTTGGGAGAGTGCTTATCTGGGCAAGGTAAACATTTCAAGCAAACAGAGCAGAGCGAGTGAATTATACGTAATGTTATTTGCCAAATTGCGTAGCTGTTAATGGTGTTTTTGTGTGGGGTGTGTGCGTGTGTGTGTGTGTGTGTGTGTCAACAATCCAAGGAGTCAAGTGTAACAGATGACAGAGACTTATGCCTGTTTCCTCAACAGATTTCAGCCTGTCAGCTACAGTAGCCATGCATAATTTTAGCTCAGTTCTCCCTGAAAGGTCATCTAATCCCCCTCCAACCATCAGCAAACTTAAATCCACAACTGCCCCTTACATTGATCAATATAACATTGCTACAAACTGAAAGCGTGTTTTGCTGCTGCAGGCGGACAAGTGACTTGCCACAATTATGGGACAAATATCCTACTGCATCCTGCTCATTTCCTCTTCTCAGTTTGCATGTTCTGCAATGCGTTTTCAATAAATGAATATAGGAATTTTCAATTTAAATTGAATTAAATGTACACCAGAAAAGCGCCAATGGGCGAGAGGGAAACCGGCAACAACTGGCAACAGCAGCCGCAACACTTCCTGTGCGTCCTTCAAAAGTGTTGCATATCCGTAGGGGTTGTACTGGCAAATGTCTCACCCCGCAGGTGAGCTCGACCATTATTCGACCATTCGTTAAATTGCTTACTTGGTTGTTGCTGTTTCTAATTGGCTGGCTGTTAAATGTGTTATGGGAATTAAAATTCCCAAACTTAAATAATTCTTATCATTTGTTGATTTCCACCGAATTCGGCATTTGCTTAAACATTTTCCACATTAATATTTCAAAATGCCCACAGACTAGCTGGCAGGACACGCAGCCTAATCACATAATTCAACTGAGTTAATAAAATGCGCTGTTAAAAGCATTTTAAGTATGCGATTTTTCTCATCCCTTATGGGAAGCTTACTTGGGAATTTATTTCCCAGCTGGAGAGTTTAATACTCTCACCCCCAAAAGCCCCTTAGCCATACACAACAAGGAGGGGAATAAAAAAATTTATGAGTTTTGATTTATGTCTCAGTATCAGACACCGCTATGTGCTTTAACCGCTACCAGCTTATATTTGTTGTCCATGGAGGCCCATTCAGTGAACTGCAAACAAACAAAGTACAAAATAAAAGGATTATTTTGCATTTAATTTATGAGAGCGGAATAAATAAATTAGACCGCTATTATATTATATTTTTAATTAGCTTATTGTTTGGTCTTGTTTCCCTTCGTTGGCTTCTAGCTAATAACTTTTGCCTCTACTTGTCGCACTGTAGGTTATATTAAGATAATAATATACCAGATGTTATCTTTAAGCCGAGAACTAACTTTTAGCAGTGAGTAGATATGTAGATATTTAATCAACTTCATTGGATCTCCAACTGAAATGGATTGAAACCCAGTCTTTTCGATTCGATGCAGTATGTAAAATCGAACTAAAAATCCATTTGATTGTCATTTTCTAGGCCGGGAATCATGTGCTGCCTTGGTGACTTCATTCGATTTCCGATTTTAGCAGAACACACTTAAGTCTCCAGAATGTTGCCAAAACCTTTTAATCAAACTTTGTCCAGCTCCAGGCATCTCACGTTGTTCTGGTTTTAGGCCACAACTTTTTGCCACACAACACACGCTTGCAATTTGACAATCATCTTCCTCTCAGCTTCCCTCCCATTTTGCTCTATCTCATCCTCTCCCTTAACTGCTGCTGTTTGCCTGGCAAATAAAACCGCATACTGCTGTCGTTGTTGTCCCTACGGGTTGTCAGGAGACACGCTCTACAGCGCACAGTCAGCTAAAAATGTCAGTCTCTTATTGCAACTCCTGACCAGGTTAACGGTTGACACTCATCCCCCTTTAGAGAGAGAATTGGGAGCAGGCGAAACATGTGCAGTTTTGTGACAGACGTTCGTAAGCTGATCTACAGCGATGACCCCACAGATTGGACGAGCCATCAAAAAGTGTGGTTTTGTGGAGTAGTACCACAAACGCAGCTCAGATATATGTACGAATATAGATTCGTAGTGGCAAACGAAACCGACAAAGTGTCAATCATACGCCCCGTGGTACAACGTGCTGTCAATATGATTATCATTATTGTTGCCCAAACGTAATGAAAAGAAAGTTTACCTTTGCTTTTGTCGTCCCTGGAACTTTTAGGATTTTTTTCTGTTATTTAAATCAGGCACATAAAAATAATAATGAAAATAGGTTTTTGTTTGTGGTATTGTTTTTGTTGGCATCCGTTGAAAACCACAAAAGACCAGCAAATTTATATTTAATGAAATATGTTAATCTGATGAATTTTTGATGATGTGGCAAAAATATTTAGCTATCAGCATTAAATCCCATTGTGGTTGATTTCGTGAGGCCGTCGTAGTAAGCTCAAATGTGTGTTTAGTAAAGGACCAGAAAACATACTTCAGGTTAGTCCGGAATTTAACATTTGGGAATGTAATTTTACTTTAAGCTAAAAAGCTTGTAAAATTAAATAAAGCTGTTTTGTCAAGCGCTAAACATCAACAGCAAAAACTCATCAGAATAGTCCAAATAAACCAAAAGAGACTTAACAAACCAAAGCCGTGAAATTTCACGCGTAAAACTTTTTGTGGCCAGGAGAATAATGCTGAAGTGGTTTAGTTGTTCCTGATTCCAAGCGGTCAGATAATAAACATCCGACAAGTATCTGACGAAAAGTTTATGAAAACACTCAAAATGTTGAGCAAAACTGAGTTTCTTTAACAAGGCAACTCTTTTGGCCATAGAAAAGTTTTACAATAGAATTAAGTGTCCCAAAAAAATGCGTTAGCCTTGAAGAACATCTTCTTACGGTACATCAATGTCAAAACGACACATAAAGACACTCAATTATACTCGTAATTTGAGCATGTCACAAACAACTCAAAGTAATGTGAATTACGTGTGCAATTTTTCACTTTATTGCTGTGTGCGCACATTACGTATACGCAGCATGAGCCACAGAAAGGTGAATCACATGGGAAATCTTTATGAAGCACGCAAATCAAAGTCCTTTGTCATCTTAGCATCTGTAACAAACAACAGAAGGTGAAGAAATCTTCAAATAGCAATCACTTAGTTGAGTGTCCTCTTTCAGAAATAATATACATCGAAATTTGAAATCAACGAGTGGTTTTACTTTCCGCAATGTTTTATTTATTTATTTCAAACCTTTCACACGGCAGCAGCCGCAATCACAATGACTTGAGGTCTCCGTCTCAACTTTGACATTCCGTGTCGTTTTTTATGCCTCGCCTTTTATTGCGTTCCATTACTTTAATATTCTCGTGCCTCCATTTTTATTCTCTTCCTCTTCATCGACAGGAATCGATGAAGGAGCTATGAATGGGAAGCAGTGCGACTTCCTTGGGTTCGTTGTACCCGCATATGAACTCATTGATGGGCTGATGTGTGGCTGCCATTGAGCGCTGCCTGCCTTTAATGTATTTCAATTATTTTTATTGGCTTATCATAAATTATAATGTCCTCTGGCCTTGGGTACCATATTTTCCTGCCTTTTCCCCGACTGCCACTACTCCGAAATTCACTCAACTTTCACTTGCCTCAAAACATTTCACAGTTCCGTAGTTCTTTCTTTCCCTGCTCCCTGAATGCCTCACTGTGTAGAACACATGTTGAGCTTTGTTTCGGCATCGCTTATTGAAAAACTTTGACGTGGATTTCTTCTTTCTTCATTTTTTGAGAAAAACTTTCAGTTAAACGGCAACAACTTTCAGTTCTTGGAGCGTTTTATAATTTCATGGCGTTTCTTCCATATTTTATTTAACTGGTAAAACTTTATCGACTTCATTATTTATACCAAGTGCGCCTTAATTATTTCTGCATTTGCCACTTCTACAAATTGGATTGTTCTTTTAGTGTAGTTGTTGGCCTTGTTATTCTAAATGTCTTAACTGAGGGTCTTAACTGCTTGGAATTCCATTTTATATTGTTGAGTTTTATGCAAATGACAGGATATTAAGAGCTTTGTACGGAGTTGCAATTGCAAACTTAAAATTTGGGTTGAATCCCCTTCAACGTGATTCGTCTTTGTTACTAATTTTAAAATTGTTTTGTAATTTAGAGAACTAAAAAAACATTGTAGTTAAAATACTCAAATGATTTCGACTAATTGACTACTAACCGAAGACTTTGTAAGAATAGCTATCATGATTATTAAATGAATTCATGCCTCTGATCCCCTCCCTTCTCTTCCCTTTCCTTGTGCGTATCCATTACTTATTCATTGCAATTTGGCACAGCTCCCCGTTGTGCTTGCCACATTTAACATGCCGCATTGCATCTGAGACTCTATTACACAACTTTGTACCCTTCCTTTCTCCCTTCTGATTTTCGCACAATTTTAATTATCACGCCATCCTCATCAACCTCATCATTGTTGTTGTGATTGTTGTAAGCGGCACCGCAAATGCAATTTCCGTGCAAAATATTTGCACAAAGGCACAGAAACTTTCTCCTTTCTGGCGCTTCGTGTTTTTCTCTGCAGTTGAACTAAGTTGGGCAAACACGAGAACTTGTCGTATTGCAGTTTGTATGTGCCAAATAAGTGAAGAAAAGACTGAAGTTGCCATTACGAGTATTGCCTTTCATTTAGCTGCTTTATGCTCTGTTGCTAAATTTTCTTACCCCCTTGCATCAGTTTTCCCGCATCCGGTTTTGCTTGAAGCATTCAAAGTTTAGAACTTCTAACAGTTACTTTGTGCATTGCATACTTTGCGGCGTTTTTCGCACTTCTCAAATACTTTCAAGAGAAATGAGATGAAATATTTGTGTTCTTCTTTGCTGGTTGAAAATGAAAGAAATATTCGGCAGAGAAAGTTTAAGATTGAAAAGCGCAGCACAACAAAATAAACTATGAGCAAAACGAAGCTGCGACAAGAAAAACGAGCTATTGTATTTTGCTTTCCCATTTCTCTACTTGTTGTTGTTGCTGTCTATTATGTTTTTGTAGTTGGGTGAAGCTTGTTTGCTGCATAACGACAAAATGCACTTTGTTTGATGAGCAACAGCGACAGTCGCTTGGCCAACTGAGTCAGGGCTGGAAAATGCCAATAAGGGACGTGCAAACAGATATAAACAAGAGCAGACAGCCCGTACTTTAAAGAAGGCCACAGACATGGATAATGCCAACTGACAGGCCGCTTTTCTTTATTTTTTCTGATGCTACTTTTCCGAATGCTGTAAGTCTGCTTCGTGAAAAAATAATGAGAAATTATTGGCGCAATGCGACACGAGACGAACGACTGACGGAGTCGTCTTTCGTTAACCCGTCAGATGGACATAAATGATTGTGGATAGATCATATTACGTATTCGTCACGTATGCACTACCAGGTTAATTAATTTAAATTGCATTTAAGTGACTCTGCATGACGACAATTTACTATAGCTGCACTTTAAATCTCTTAAATAAAACTTTAAATGCATAGAATATTTCAAACATATTGCAAGGTATTTGCATACTTCTCTGATTGTGTAAATTGCAAACAGCTTGACATAGGAGGCAGCTTAAATGTTGCAACCTTATTTATTATCCGCAACACCAACAAATATTGTGGAATGTGCAACAAAATCTGGATCTTTGCTGCCGCTTTACGCTTCATCGGCCTTGTGCAACATTGTGGCTACAACGTGTAGTAAAATGCTGATTTAATTTACGGCTGAAGCATATATTGAAAATGTTTCCTATCCCGTGTGACTTATGGGAGCTCGTGAAATGCAAACCCTAAGACCAAGTGTTTTGCAGAATAATGCAACGCTCTATTTTCCTATAAAAATGCAGGCACTTGTTCATATCCCATTCTTTATTGATGCAAGTCTCACGTCTCTGACTTGGTTCCATTTCCCATTGAGTCAATTGGGTCAGTCAATTGTTGAACGTTGGTTAACTGGGACAGATCTCTAGGTGATGTTTGCCTTTATCAAGAAATCCTTTTAGGACTGTCTCTCTTTCAGTCTCAACTATCAAATGTCATATTATCACACTTCCACTTCAAATGCCTCACAGTAATTTTAAAGTACAGCACGCATGCTGTGAAGTGTACGTGAGACGATTATCTTAATTAGATGTGCAAATTCAACACTCCACAGATAAACCTCATTCACAACTTGACGGATAAGCAGACAGATACAAGATACAAGAGGATTGAGGTGAGACGAGATTCTCATAATGCTTAAATATTTGCTTGGTAAGTGGTGACTGAGGGGACGGAAAGAGGATCAAGTGACAGGAAACAGAACGATAAGCATCAACAAGGACACGCACATCCGCATTCTCATCCAGAACCGCAGTCAACGAATCTTTTTGTTGAGTCCTTAACACGCACTTAAGTGCTTCAACATAATTTCCTAAAATTCTGTGTGAAATTTTAATTTTCTCTCGCATACACACAGAGCAACAATTTGATAAGCGCTTTAATTAGCTTAAGTTTTCATGTCGCCATTTTGAATTCCCTGTGTATCCTTGTGTGGTCCCTTATGAGCTGACTACATCAAATTAATTGCCTTGTCGGCTATCCTCTGCTTTTGTGTGTGTATATGTGTGTGTGTGTCAATGTATTATCCTCTCTTAGTATTCATTTTTCTGTTTTGCCTCGGAAAACTTTACATTTTTATTTGAGCTTAAGCTTTTCTGCCTTGAGGAACTGTGAGGCGACACCTGCCCCCTGAGCCACTCGTCCACTCGATTTCACACCTTTGTGACCCTTACACACAAACTCGCAATCACACATACATATACATAAACAACTCGAACTTTATATGGACGCAGCAGCTCAGTTCTTCAATCTGTGGTTGAGTCATGTGGCAGAAGCCTCAGGAACTCAACTTTAAATTGAGTTTTCTTTGGATAAATTTCCTCACACAGAGCGAAGACTTTAGAAGAATGTAATAGATAACTTTCCTTCTGGGTGTGGCACGCTGTGTGGACGGGCTGATTGCTGTTTTGTTATTCATGGAATCGTTTTAAAATTAAGATTACTACGAGACTTGCAAATGACACTTGCTGTCATTGTTCCTGTTGTTATGTCGTGTTAATTGGCACGCACTTTGAGAGGTAAATCAGAATGGGGAGCATGTAGAATACTCAATCATAGTTCTGTTAGGCGTTGAAACAAATTTATACAAAAACATAGTATCTAAGCTCAACTTCATAAATCACTCCAAGAGTGTAACCAGATAAATCTTCAACTTTTATTTTCAGACGCATTAAATTTTAATTCCAAGTGAGCTCCTTAAGAAATTAAGTAGTATGAAGAAGGACATCATCCCCTTCTCCTGCAGCGCACACACACTTCAAGTTAATAAAAAAAGCCTCTTAAAATTCGACGTAAAAATATGAACATTGAACAACAAAGTTTTTGCAGACATAATTTAATTAATTAGAAGGAAGCCCTAACCCCAATCCTCTCTCTACCTCTATTCTGTGTATCATGTCAATTAGCTGAGAACCGCAACTGGGACTTTGTAAATGAAACCTAAAGTACAGCAATTCATTAAGGATATCTTTACGTACCCTACTTTCTTTCCCCATCCTCATTTCTTCTCCCTCTTCGATGTTAGCAACGCGATAAAACTGTAAAGTGAAGCCAATTCATTAATTTAGCTGGTCAACGAACTGGAGCAACAGGATAACCACACAATTAGATGAATAGTGAGCCAGAAAGTAGACCCAAACATTGGTCAAGTTTACTTTCTACTTGGGTGCATGCTTCTGTCTGAATCACCTTTGTTTTCCTTTGCCTCTCTTTCATCTGTCGCGGGATTGACATTTCCCTGAAACCTCTTTGTAGTTCAGGCAACAGAAAGTGAACAACCTCGTTTGGCCACTGAACCGTGTGAACAGATGATGGAGAAAGAGGAAGACCAAGAGGATTCTAGTCGAGGCATCCTCTTTGAGCGAGTGGCACTTATTGAGTGGCAAACACATTCAGCACTCGAATATCAGGCAGAGGGTTGCTTTTGTGGTTGGCCAATTGCGGTCGAGAGTCATCGAGCACAGCACAACTGACAGTTGACACTCACACACACACACACACACACACACACACACACCCACTCACACAATAACAGTCACACTCAAACAACTATTGGTGTCAATGGAAGAAGATTAGATGCCCCAAGAAGATTAGATGCATCCCTTTGCAGCCAGTTTGCCACATCATTAAGTTCTTAATTAGCTTAGAAATCAGCTGCCATTTTTCGAGTGCACTTATGAAAAGGGATGCAGAATAAGAACAGGGTTGCCAAGCTGCTTTGCATGCAACTGAAGCAGAAGTAGGAAATGTCTTAAGCTGCTTTTCCACCCAGCAACTATTGAGTGCAGTCTTAGTCTTTCTTATCTTGCCTCCTTCCATTTGAGTGACACTGGACCAGGATCAGCGCAGGAGTCTTAAACGTTTCTGAAGTGCAAATGGCCTTTTTCTCCTTAAGCCTTGAGTTGGCCAAGGTTCAATGCATTTAAATCCAATCCATTTGTGACGCAGATTTAGTTGAAAAAGACCATTTAATGGAATTAAATAAAGTTGTATTCAAATAAAAGTTCGAAACTATTGCAGATTACGTCACAACTAGAACTTGAATTGAATCCCGGGCGAACCACAACTTACGAGTCAGAAGAAATTATATTTTAAGGCCTTAAAATTGCTGAACAACTTGATTATAAGCGAATTCTCCGTCAATTGCAACAATTTGATTGTGGTTATTCTGAAATTGGAATATTTTGTGGATGCAGCGTGAAATTGCCAACAATCCACATGTCGCATTGTTGATTTATGGCCACAGTGGGCGCCCATATAATGGGACAGTCTGACGGACAGTCAAATTGCAAAGTAGGTGCCTCAGAGCAACCACAAATGCAGAATATGCGTGTTGCAGTGGAATCTGTGGTTTTGGTGGCTTAATGGTTGTGTTGGGTGGTTACCTGCAGGCTGCATTCGTTTTAACACCCGCACAAATATTTCAATAAATGGAGATTACGCCTTTTTTTAAAGGGGACATTCAGATTGGTATATGGTATTTTGAGAGCCAATTCAGAAGGCTGCACTGATTGAAAAAATTGGCTTAAGTGCTTAACTAATGGTAAGCATGGCAATAAGCCTATCCACAAACATCCTCCCACCCAAAATAAGTCCCTCACATGAGCCTGACATAAGTCTCCTGCCACTTTTGGGTGAACGATTCCCAGAAAGAGGTCGCTTGCGTGAGCTTCCAGCATTTTTTGAGTGTGCGTCCATAAAACGCTTTCCGTTTCCTGTTTTCCGTTGATAGCCCATAGAGCATGGCACATAAATAGTGGGGACATGACGACTAAGTAGTAAACAGTTAACACAGTTAATTGGCTTACAAAGTGAACACACGAAAAGGCTCGATATGAGAAGGGAATGGAATTTGGTATCATTAAGCGTGTACTTCAATGTGAGACACATTCGATATAAAGTGGAATCTAGCTGTTTTTATTTGCTAGAGTTTTAATATTATTCCATATCTGACAATGAAAATGTTTTTAAGCTTTTAAATTGAAATAATAAATTGAAATGTTTGTTCAGCACCTGATTTTCATTTGCATATTTATAAGTTTTTTGTTTACTCTGTGATAAAATGTATACTTAATGGAAAAAATGTAATTAAACAAGAATTGCTCTATATTTAATTATATTATGGAAGAGAATAACTAAATAACTCATAGAACAGCTTTTAGCTCAGGTCTACCACATACTTGTCTGTACCTGAGGGAACCACAGCAATTACAATTACCCACACACAAGCTGAGTGGGTGCTTGCCACACACATGTTCTATATGCAAATATGGAATACAGTTTTCACCATTTCCCAACGACCACAATGTTAGCCTTAGCGTTGCAGTTTTACAAATGCATTTGCCACACATGTGTGTGCGTGTTCACAGGGATGTGTGTCTATGGTTATGGAGAAATTATACTTGCCCTGAGATTTGTATCAAATAAAAGATGGCACACTTAAAATTTTCAAGCGATATATAATGAAAATTAGCTAACAAAGTTATTTGCCACTTCAGCCGAATGTCTTATAAGTGAAAGTTGCCGACAACTTTTACAAACAAATAAAAATTTAATTTAATGATCAACCATTTCCAGCGGAAGTTTTCATTAGGCGATGAATAGCGGCTCTTTTTGGTTGTTTAACTTTAATTTATTTTAAGTGATTTTGACAGAAATTGAAATTCAGTCATGGAAATGGCCAAACAAAGTATAAAAAGTGTAAACAAAACAATAAGAGGGAGAAACTTTGTTAACTTTGATTGAAATTCAAAGCTGAGCAGGAAAATGGACGCTATGTGGCATTTTCTTCCAGGCCATTAAGGCACAATGACACACGCGGTTGTTAAAAGAAGGGATGGGATGGGAAAAGGACCTTTGTCTAAACTTTGGGCCTGAATTTGCTTGTCTGCCCTTGGATTGGCTTTTTTGTCGCCTCTGACACTTTGAACCCTTGTCAGCTGTTAGAGGGAGAAAGGGGAGTGATGACTTGGCCGATAATATCGAATTTGCACTACGCTTAATCATGGGGCTGGAACAGATGGGAGCCTTCGGTTACTGCAGAGGACATCCAGAACAAATTCAAGTCAAAGCCTTCTTATGTGCAGATTATCATTGTCAAAGCTGAAATCATAATAAATCATTCGTTTTCAGCAACAACAAAAAAATGAAATTCCTTATCCTTCGAAAGAGTTTCTAAGAAGCATGTACTTGAAATCTCTTAGTATTCTTACTTTATGACGTACTAATCTATTAGCCATTTAATTGTTTCCTTTCGCAACCTAATGACTCACTACATTATTCCTCCAGGAGGCACTTACCTAAGCTGACCCTGAACCTAATGAGCACCCGCAATTACAATCCACATGAAATATATACGCTCGTGCCTGGCATTAAGTCCAGTACCTCCTCCCCCTTCCACTGCTCCTATTTTATCCGCCATTTACAAGCGGATTAAGAAATTAATGGCATACCATTGAAGAGGCTTCTTTGTTAAGACAATTTGAAGACGGGGAAAGGGAAGAGGTTTGTTTGGCTGCTTTTTGGCTTCTAGCGCTTTGTCATTTTTCATTTTTAATGTGCGCCACAGGGCAGTCTAAGGAGCCGCCCACATAAACCAGATTAGCCACACCCGACAAAAGAAAAAAGAAGAAATCTGAAGGCATTAAAGATTTCAGATGTTGAGTGGAGAAAAGTACAATCTATGAGTTGAGGAAAGCATCTAATTGAGTTGCCTTTGTCTGAGATTGGCCGGCAAATGAGGCAATCTCAAACTCTCATTTTGCCCAGTCATAGCGCTGACTGGACTGTTCAGCTGTTGGTCATAAAGGTAGCCACAAAATTAAATAAGTCTTGCCACACAGACAAAGAAGTCTTCACTATGGCTGCAACTAACAAGCACATTGACAGTCGTTAAAACAGGACAATCACAAAGGATGTCTGCCGAGTTGACTGTTGCCAGGATGCGAGAGACAGCCACAACGTTTTATATATTTATGAGCCACAGACAAGAATACAGCAATACAATGCACAAATGGTAAACTTCATTTGGTCAGAGAATAGAAGAAACAAGAAAGAGGACGAGAGAATGAAAGGTGTGGAATGGTTGACTTCCGTTTCCGTCAACACTGGCAATGAATGCTGTTTCCTGCTGGAACGACAGTCAGTCAGCCCGTTAGTCTGCTTTGTGGCTAATTTGCAAATAGAATGGAGAGGGAAATCAGCAAAGAAGAAGAACATCTTTTGCAATTTAATTACTGTTTGTTGCCTGCCTCTGTGCATAGGTGAAAACATTCAGACGGTATTCGATCTGCGTAATGAGAATTGCGTGAAATTGATTGATAGTATATTTTATCTCAATAATATTATAGCCAGCAAATTGTTAAGAGATAAACAGACACATTGAGTTCATTGAAGAGTGTTAAGATTGTACATGTACTTAGACTCTCATTCACACACAGCCAATCAATTTGCCAAAAATCACAAGGCGTATAATTAATGCATGCAATTGTGGTCAATGTACCAAGATATCAATCATACGACCCATATGCCAGAAGAATTTACATGTTTTAAATGAATTCACCATTCAATTCAACCATGAATAACAAATAAATATATAGTTTGAGTAGAGATGACCCCAGTTGTAGACAGACAGATAGACGGAAGTACAGTCATCAAAATCATACTCGTTTGATATGATTGACTGTAAAATTTTAAATATTTGAAGTATTAAAGTTATGCCAATCAACATGAGTAAACTGATTGATTGACCATTGACTTCATTTATAATGTATGCATGGGATGCTTTGTACATATTTGATTTTGCTGCATCATTTGTTTTCATAGCGATAGTGGCCCTACTCTCTCTAAGAACCTTTTCATTACTCTCTGTCTCATTTGATACCGAAGTGAATCGTGTTGATTGGCAATTGAGAGGAATGGAATGGAATAATATATTGACAGGATCACAATGGAAAGTAATTAATATGTTTACGCAGTAGGTCAAACTCATTCCCAACTCAAATTTAATCCACACGCTTGGGTCACATAAATTATGTGCTCCTTACTTAAGTACAGTACTGTCAGTTTTTTGCTCGTAAGTCAAAATCATTTGTCATAATTTGCACAGGAGAAAATGTAGAGGAAGGAGGAATTGAGAAAAAAAAAGTAACCAACCCAATCTACTCGGCCATTAAACTGCCAATAATAAAAACAACAACTATTAACAACAACAACAATAAAAAAAATAAGGCGCGCATTCGACACGAAAATCGACTGAAAAGCAATTATTTACACTCCTGCAATAAAAATATGCCACCCGCTGCGTCCGCCAGGAATCTGTCCCTCTCCCCGCTTCTTCGCAGTCTTCTATCCGAGAAAGTTGTGTCCAAAATTGGCGTTGGGAAATTTATTACCTTTCCTTTTTGGCTGGCTGCGCGGCTTCTTCGCTGGAATTGCATTTCGCGTGTCCCGACGAGATTTTTATGGCCTCCGTTTGGAAGTTGTGACGGTGGCGAAAGATGCGGGAGGCACGCGAAGTTTTTGATTTTTACGAGCCTAATGCTTTCAACCATTGAGTCGAGAAATCCGAAATCTGAATTGACTTTTCACATGAATAGACCTGGGATTTGTACAAAAGCCAATTATGAAAATGAAGAACTCAGCACACTCAACATATGCCAAGCTTTTGACTTGGCATTTTCAATTTGTTGGCAACCAACTGAAGCCACATAATCAATCAGTCATAATGTCTGTTCTTTTCTTTGCTTACAGGCAAAAAACATGTTGCAGCGTCCCAATTGGCAGTGGGCCACATAACGTTGCCCCATTCAGCATCGTACGAATCGAATCCCAAACATGGCGACGCCCACGTCAATGGAAGTCTTCAGCTGCCTGGCGCTGCTGCTCGGCGCGTTCATCAGCAGCGGTAAGTGGACAGCGGATGATACGACTGCATGATAACGATATCATCTTGTCAACTGTAATCCTAATACGTATTAAATTCTATTCCACTCCATATGAAAGGCTACTGCATAGACTGTTTCAAGTGCGTTTCGTATAACGGCGCCAATAAGGCATGCGATGATCCATTTCATAATAATTATTCCACCGCCATACTGGAGTCACCCTGTATGGGCGGTCGCAAAGGCCGCGATGGACTTTTCCCAGCGACGGCTTGCATTAAAATCGCCGGATATTATGGTGAGTGATGAGATCAAATATGGATAATGAGATTACAATGTGATATGATTGAGTTGATTTCAATTTGCCGCAGATGACACTGGCGAGACGATAACTGTGAGAGGATGTGCCTTGGACAGTGGCACTCTCACCACAGACACAGAGATTATAAGAATGTCGCATTGTGGTAAATTCTACTATGATAACAGGTGCGTTACTGGCTCACATGAAATGAAATTATATCACATACACAAAATTAATTGACATAACGAGTGACATAACATTTAAAGCTCTGATTGAATTATATAACATTTTGACAGGTTACTCATTTTATCTTAATATGTACTATTATCCAATGCCGTCTCTTGCTATTATTATAAAATATTACTAGATCTACCTGAGTAAAGTTCACATAACAATTACTCTACTGGAGTTTTCAAATGTTAGGCTATTAAACTAGTAATTCATATTATTCTAGCCCAGATGCTCTTCATAATAAACATAAATGTGAGTAAAAGCTAGCTATATATTAGCGCTTTCACTTCACATATGCAAACATCTGATATATACCAGGTTTTACCCCGTCGCTTAACGTCATTCCGATGTGTTCCATTTCTTTGACGTATATTAAACAGCGCACAGTTGTGCACTAACAAATTCACATGTTACCGTTGTGTGTAACATGCTGACATTAATATATTCGCATTGTCGCAGCCATAACTTAACATTATCACTCTATCCCTCTTACCCCTCTCTCACTCTCTCTCACTCTCTTTCTATCTCTTTATCGCTTAGGTACGTGCACGGATGCCTTCAGAGCTGCAGTGATGCGGATGCCTGCAATGGCAGCCACCCAAAGGACGTCGAGTCCTTATTACTTAGCGTGACGCTGCTGCTGCTCCTCGCTGCAAGGTAGCATTGACAACAACAACAACAACAGCAACAAGGATACCAACAACAACAGCCCCAACAACAACAACAACAATGAGACGAGCTAAAGCTGGCATCCCATAGAACTTAAACGGACTTAGCTAAAGTGAACGTAAAAAAGCATTTAATATAATTCCGCTGCGCGAATATTTTTACACATTTCATACGCTATTCTCCTGACATCGGCTATTCCTTACCCTCTCAGTGTCTACAATCGCACCTTACCGTAATTGCACACACTCACACACAAAAATATATACAAGGATAACACAGGATAAAAGAAGGCAGAAGAAAAGCAAAAATATTTATATGGAATTCATCAAGCAATTATGTGATTTATAAATGAATATTTAACAACTATTTAACAATAATTGATGAAAAGCAAGAACTAATTTAAAACTATGTATTAACGCCAAGCGCTGCTAGTCAAATATTGAGTCAAAAATCAAAGCTAATCAAATCGAGAATTCAAATTCAATTGCAATTATTTTTATCTAATAATATTAAGTATTTACATTTATGTACTTACAAATCACCTGAGTACTATTGTTCGACTATTGTAAATAGATTGATTTATTCGTTAGAAAATGCTGAATTTTAGGCAAATTAATAAGCAATTATAAATAATTAAAATTTATTGGCCACAAAGATAGAGTTAACAAATGCTCTAAACTGCGAAAAAAAAAAATTAATTTTACGAGCTCTAAGACAATTTTCTCCATCTTCATATTAAATTAACAATCCACTTTGACATGCTGTCAAAATTAATTTGTTCGATTGACAATTTTCACTTTCTTTTATCACCAAAAATAACCCAATTCTTTTGCCATACGCACCCTAAATTATGTCGTAAAGTTCCGCGTCTATCGTTCTTTTATGATCTGATATGAAAAGTTGATGGGCTTGACTCACCAGCTGATTGTAGACTGAGTCTTATCAACAGCCGGGTTTATCAATAGACTTATCGCTGCTTTAAACCTTCATAAGAAAAATTCCATGTCCCACTCTTAGTACTAACTTGAAAGTCGAACGAAATGGATGGTAAGCAGATGGGCCCTCAACTATATCCGTTGGCTGACTAACATTGTGATTGATCCTTTGTAGGAAACAATTGGTTACACTATAGCCACGGTGCTTTGCCGCAAGATGCTGTTGTTGCTGGCCACGATTCCGATGGGGATACCATATTTGTTGGACGTGCCTATCACAACAACGATCTGATGCCGGCAAAGATAATTCCCAACAAGGGCAAGGCGTACGTGACATTTGCCGGCCAAGAGATTGAGCTGGAGAACTACGAGGTACTCAGCGGTCACAACTACGAGTGGCTGCCCGGTGCAAATGGAGAGGTGCCAGCTGGTGCTGTCCGAGTGGGCCGCAATGTGGATGGCGAAGATCTGTATGCTGGACGCGGCTACCATGCCGGCAGTCTGACTGTAGGAAAGGTACATCCCTCCCACGGTTGCCTCTACATTCCATATGATTCCGATGAGGTCAAGATCTTTGAGTACGAGGTTCTTTCTCGCCGCATGGAAATGCGATAAGCGTTTCTTAAATGAATGTCCACAGATAGGTAGATTTTGTACAATAAACTGAAAGTTTTATAGATGTTTCTTATCTTATCTTTTGTTTGTGTAAAATACCTACTGTTCAGCCAATTTCTAGGTAATGAAATAAGCTCTTAGCTGTTAATGATGTCACTATATGATCGACTTCCTATTTTCGCAGTTCGTTTTATGAGTTAACTCCATAATGGCCCGTTTATGAAGGAATTTAACATGATATGCAGTGCTAAGTTAACAAATTAAAACGAAAAAATAAATTAGATTATAGAAGAATAGCGAAACAAAATTAGGTTCTCAACTTGGAAAATAACGTTAAGCCTAAAAGTTTAATTATAAAATCTAAATAAATTTAACATACTCATATGATAATGAAAAACCAATAGGACCAAGCTAAATCTATGTGCAAAGCTTAAAAGATCAAAAACAATAGCATTTTATAAAAGAGAAAGGTTAATGATAATCATATAAAAATGTAATTATTGTTACGAGAACAGTTTATATATCTGTTTTTTCGATCATCGATTCTTTTTAATTTCTCACACAAAAAGAGAGCTTGCAATGGTTTCTGCATTAAGAAAAAAAATTCACTATGTAAAAATAAAATAGTTAAAAAAAAGAATGTTTGCACACGTTTTTGATAAGATAACATTTTGCTGAAATTGCTTGCTTTCGATGCAACGAAAAAAACAAACAAGCTATTTAATCAAAAGCAAAAGCTTAAGCATACTTAAGGCACCTGATTGGCTAGCAACCGATATATGCAGAATTTGAAATCTTTGACTCACACACTCCTACACAAACAGTTCGCATACTCGAAAGTATACAAATATATAAGTACATACAATGAACGACCAATCAAAGTGTATAAAACATTAAAAGTTTCATGGCAATTGCAATTGCTAAACATTTGTATTTAGCACTTAAGAAGTTTATATTTACAATTAAGCGCAAACGGATAACTGAATAACTAGATAAACGAAGCTACTAAAACTAATCGAATTGAATTAAAATTTTCTGTTTCTTTTGCATTTAAATGCGAGTGTACAACTTTTCTATCAAACACACAAAACTATTAACATTTCTAAATAAAAAATGCATACATATATTGAAAATTCAATATGATTTCTGACTTTAACTTAGGATATAATTATTTACAGTCTGAGACGATGTGTTGCTTAATCTAAAAGACTCTTAACGTAGTCGGCATCCTCCTGGACAAACTTTTCCGCATGATCAGCTGGCACTTCGACAGTCTTATAGTTGTCAAGGCCAATTTCTTCCTCTTTTCTGTAAGAATAGGGCTTTTAGTTGAGTATTTGCAGAAGAAAACCTTGAACTCACTTGATTAAAATATCCACAACATTCTCACAGGCTAACACACAGTCACTGTCACGACCCAGCTTGGCCTCCCATTTGTGGTACTCCCGCAGAACCTCATAGACGCCTTTGGCGCGCAGCACCTCGCGGCAGCGTCTAGTCGCGCACAGTTGCAGGAGGCACTCGAGCAGCATTTTTCGCAGATCCGGATCCGTTTCGCGGGTTTTGCTTTCGGGCAGGTACTGGAATTGATCGATCGATGAGAACACATATTACATTTCATCTATTATGGCACAGTTGTTGACTTACTCACCTGCAATTCAATCGGTAGTTTGTCATTGTCCTCATCACTGAACTCTTCGGGTCCACACAACGGTTGTAGTATGGCGACCAATATGTCGTCCTGTTCATTTAATATCACATCATGATATACTGCATCAAAGCATATGTTCTTAAGGATGCCAATGGTGCCGCCACGACGAACCACGCTCTCCTCGAACGAGGCAAAGGGCAGCAGCTTCTCCAGCAGCCGATACTTTGGCTGGCAGCACAACTCCCGACCGCGCGGCACTTGAGTAAGATTGCAGAATATGGGTGCCAAATAGTGGAGTTTGCACTTCTTCTTGTTGTAGTCTAGCTGAGCAAATGCTTTCGCCAATTGGGACAGTGTTGGCTCCAAAGAGTCAAGTACGGCATGAACGAGCGACTCGACGCGAGTTAAATTACTCAGCACCATACTCCAGGCATCTGCCAGGTCCGCCTGTTCATCCGTGATCTGCTTGACAGCGAGATCGACAATGGCAAAGGTCTGCAGAGGCAGTGGATTAGTATTAGTTTAAGTTGGAGTAGTAGTTTAACTTACGGGTTGCACTTGCTTTGCCAATTCGTACACTTTGATGGCTCCCTCTTCCTCTGCTGACAGGTTTATCAGGCTCAGCACCGCATCCTTTGCAACTGTAGCGTTGGCATCGAGGGTCAGCCCAAAGATGGCCATTAGCATTTCATCAAGCGATAGTATTGCTTCCTTTCCCTCCGCACTGCCAGTCAGACCTATTTAAAAACAAACACAAGCTCTATATAAAAAGACCTTTTCTGAGCACGTGTTGCACTCGCCGCATTTTGTTTACACCGTTGGGCGTTGTTTGCGCTTTTACTTACTTAGAACATGTGTTAGTGCCACTGCTTTAAGATCTAGCCGCTGATTGGGTTGCATGAATTGTATTAACTCCCTTACATTGTCCATTATTTATGTTTCTTTTCAATTATTTAAAAAATTGTAGCACGGCATGCACTAAAAACTAACTAAACACAGCAACACTGCTACGCGGTCCAAAGGCTGCCACACTGCAAAATTTCCCGATCTGGCAGCATGTACAATTTTAATCAGATTGCAAAAACAGTTGCACCGAAGAATATTTACCTATTTCTTAACATTTCTTAAAATCGAATATTGAAGATCGAATTTTTTAAATTTTTGTAGAATTATGTCGATTTTTTAACATTTGTTAAGAATGGAATTTGTAACTTCTTTTTCCTGGGGGTGACAAGCTTTAAACCTTAATTAAAATGCTTTCCATACGCGACCAAAAACGCGTTCTAATAAATTCAGTATTTATAATTACCAGATCGTCTGGTATATTTTAGGTATAACATTTAACGACGTTACTCCTCATTAGCAATTTGTTCCTAACTTAACATCTGCAAACGCGCGCAGTTTAAAAAAGTAATTCTTCATGGCTTTATAAAAGATACTTATATGTATATATATAGACACAGCTGAATATAGTTAGCTAATAACTTACACAAATTTTTAAATTTTTCTATCATCGAACTTTGGCAACGGTAACCAGAAGACCTAACAGAGTTAAAGGAGGAGCATGCTGTTAAGTGGAGTAAATTTCTGTTAATCCAGGAGCATTTATATTAAACGGTGGAGCTTTAGTTCAGTTGAGTAATTTCTGTTAGTGCAGTCGTTATTTATAGTGTTTCATTTTAGCTTTCGCCAAAATGAAATGCGATTAATTTCATGCCATATTTTACTTTTAATAATATAATAAGTGATTACATACCATGAAACTGTATCGACTTTTCTATCGAGACATATAATTCTTATCGATACAGCGCGCAACCGCGCATTCATTTAAACTTAACATTGAACATGAAAATGTTATGCGGAGGAGCTCTCTGTTAATAAAGATATACTCACTTTAGCATTCAGCTGTTAACGTAGACTCATACATAATGAAAACCTAAATGCTATACAATTCAGCTTTTGCGAGACAACAAGAAAAAATGCTCAAAAAATGCAAACGGCGCGCAATTTGAATATTTGTATGGTTTTTTGGAGACTCATGTGAGAAGCAAATGGTCCAAGCTTTAAAAATAATAATAACTGTGTATCACTTAAGCATAAAAGAAAGATTTTCTATGTATTTAAATTATTTTTTCTCTTCTTATTAGAGGCGCCACAGAAAACGAAACCAACCGAAAATCTCCTAAAACTCCATACATTTTTGGAATTTTTCGTTTGGTTTCGTTTTTTTGTGTCACTCTTATATATCTTTGTTGTATTTTCTATTTAAATTCTTATAGGGAGACAATGTAAATAATCAATTTTTCAGGAATTTTTCAAATTTTCTTTTAAATACAGCTTTGTAAAGGCAAAACAATTTTAGCAAATCGAAATAATGCTCAGTTGACTTGAATTGAATTTAAACTTTAGCGATTTCATTGCAAACTGCGAACTGTGACAACGATACAAACCGAATACCTCACAGTTGCAAAAGGATCAACAATTGCAATTGAGAAAGGATTCGGCAAAAGAGTTTTGCTCGCCTTTGGATTCGCTGAATGAATCCCCGAAGCGGCTTTATGCGCAAAACTTTTGCTTGTTATTTTTAATGGCCGGCAATAATCGTTAAATGTGTCGACTGTGTCCTCGCCGGCAACGTCGGTGATGCTGCTGCCAATGCCAACGTTTCAGTTTCTGTTTGGATGCCAGCTCCGTTGCACTGGCAACTCAGCAGTATACCCCATTCCAATGCTTAGCTCAGTCTCAGCCCTAGTCCCAACCCCATTCCCAGCTCCAGCCCTGGCCAGGAGCGTTGAATGGGCGTGCGATGCTGGCAACTCAACTGAAAATTTCATTTCGTTTCGGAAGAACTCCGCACCGCAGCTTGGCATTGGGAGACCGAAAACTTTTTAGACTTTTTGTCGACTTTTCGCATTTTTAGTTGCGGCCAACTGGCAAGTGCTGGCTCAGCAGGCCAACAGGGATGGGAGAAGGGGGACGTTAGCCGTAGCCTCAGCTTAAATGGAACTCTGCTCGGGCGCACGGCAATGCTGCAAATGTTAATTTCATAACCCGATTCGTGCACGGCTAACTGTTGTTTCATTTATTTGCGTTCTATGTAAATTTCATACGCCCACAGGCGGACCTCATTTGGGCGTGGAGCTGGAGGGGCAACCGGGAATGGCACCAAAGTAGTTCGGATGCTAGCTGGAATGCGAATCTACCTGTTTGCTTTTGTTGTGCCCAATGGGCCATGCCATAGTTGTTGTTGTTTTTATAAATATTTAAGAATTCTAATCAAGATCCAGTTGCTGGGAACTCGCCAAGGAAGACCTGTTCCACCCCCACCCCCACACCTCATATTCCTATCAAATGGCGAAAATGTCGTGTTGATTCTTTTTTGGTGGCATTTTAATGTCCTGCCAAATGTGCAATTCTAAAACGAATTACAGCCTCAAAGAGTCCCTGACTGAATTCACTTTCTAGCTACAATTCGAATTGCATCGGAAGCTTGGAAAGTTCAAGATTTCCTTAAAATGCTAAGGAATAAATTTTATAAGTAATAAGTAATCAAAAAAAATTGTCTTTCGACATTTACAGTTATTTATTAGTTCATAATTCATTTATTTATTATAAATTTATATACAATTTTTAATTTGTTCTGAATTATTATTTTACATAAGCTTATAATCGATCAAATATTAATAGAATTCAGTCCTTAAACATGAGTATCTTAGAGCAAATTCTTGTTAGTTTATAAAAAGGTTTCAAGTTTCTCATTTCTACCCCAAAGCATTTGTTATTTTAGAAAAGTTTCAGCTAATATGCACTCTCCTATGAATATAAAATTTGACTCACGTGTGGTCCGTCGTTCAATTAAGATAAAGACAACAACAACAGCAGTAACAACAACACAACCGCAAAAAGAAGAACAAAGCAAAAAAAAAAAATTGAAATGAAATGGTTTCATGAAGAAAAACGCCATTAAAAGGAACGTTGATTGGATTTATGGCTTAAACTCGATGGGGAGTGCAAAGACGCAACGGAGAAGGCAGAGACAAAGACAAAGAAACTAGTTTTGGGCCACTCCTCCGCCTTTGTTGCCTTAAGTCATACACTGGTTGGGCTTGTATTCGACATGGACCAATAACAATGCTGAATTCGGCCATAACTTCCATTTGTCGTCGACAGTCGCGGCAAACTCAGAGGTGAAAACGGTCATAATTAACTGGTAACATGCCAACCAATCCGCAGCGTAATTAATTTTCAGTATTGCAACTTGTCAGCGTTGTTATTGTTGTTGTTACTGTTGCCTGTGTTCATTAGTGCGCAGTGAACAGGTAACACAGGTAAGTGGACAGATATACGAGCGAGTATGGCGATTGTTATGAAGTTGACATTTAAATTAATTAACAACAACAACTCCTAAAGCCTTATGCTATATTTTATACCTTTAATATGCATTTAAAAATATAATTACACGTAATACTATATAGTAGATGTGTAAAGTTTGGTAGACGGTTATGTAAAATTATGAGAGCTGGTAAATATTAAACACATATTTTAAGGTCATTAAATTAAATGTAATTATGTACTAACAAAATCAGAAGATATATATCTTAAACGTGTTTCAAATTTTCTAACTACTATATTTCTTAAATTTGAAATATTCAAAATTAATTGTGTTTTCATTATCCGAAACAGTTGTACCGGTACGGTTTTGGTACAAAAAAGGGACTTCAGTTGTGTCTTTCGAAAATTTTAAATTTTAGATCTCAAGTTTCAGCTTTCAAGCAACTTCTAATGCCATAAACACACCTTAGCATTTTTAAAATATTTAAAATTTGATTTGTTGTACGTAGTTTATTGTTGTTTATAAAACCTTTTACAAAAATTTGTTTCAGAACTGATACTTGTTTCGATTTTGATTTAAATATGTAATATTTAAATATATAATATTATTTTAATAAGTTATGAAATGATATTTGTAATAAAATATGTTTATATAATGCCGCAGAGCTTCACAATATTTCGTAAATGTAGGAGAGAGAAAGAAAGGCAGTTTCTTGGATATTTTGCATGTTCTGCGAATATTAAACATATAAATGAGAATTTTCGAAGACAAAGCGTGCGTCTTAACGATCCCAAATGGCAATGGATATGAATACGGCTGTAAAGGTCGAACCCGTAAGGAACACGACGCGCAAGCCAATTGAATGGGGAAATATGTAAGTAAGTTTAAGGAAAAGGGGTTTGTTTCGCCAACTCAGCTCGTTGTCATTCATATTTATGCTTTGTTAGGACATGTGGACATGAGGACGCACATCCTGCGATGCTACACATGTACGTGTTAATATCCTGCCTGGTACACAGAGCTTTGTGCGATGCCGTTGTAAAAATGAAATGCCGCTGCAGTTGTTGTACGAGTATCTCGGTGTTGAAGGGGGAATTGAAACAAGGAAAAACAACGTGCATCCAACTCAATATTGCCATCGATGTGGAGTTGAACGACGCAGTCGGTGGGAGGAGGAGGAGACGACGAAGGTGGATGGGGCAGGGGTAGATGTGTTGCGTATTCATTAAAACTTTATAATCACCAAACATGAACGATACGTGTTTCGATTGCAAAGTGCGTTATATGCAGGCACATGTATCTATCTATCGAGACATATATGTATATGTGTATGTTATACAAAGAAGAGAACCATTTATTGTACATTAACCGAATTTGAAGGAGTGTAGGGGAGTGTAATGCAGCATATGTGAAATTACTACTTACTTATTACTTGTGGCGTGTATGATGTTATAATGATGTCATAAATTTAACATAATATAAAATAATCTACAGTGACATTTGAGCAATTTAGATTTTCTATTTATTTTGATTCACTTTTTGTGCATTTTGTAATGAAACTTTTGATAGATTTTACTGAGAAACTCTTGTAATATTAAACATTTATATATTTAAAAAGACTTTTCCATAATTAAAAGAAATATAAAATTATCGAATTGTAGTTTTTTTTATTAATATTACAGTATATTACTATTATTATTATTTTACAAATCTATTAAGATATATTTACTCAAAGTTCCAAGAATTGCATTTAAAAATTACTAATGTAAGTCGGTGAAGAAAAATTATATAGACAGCTCCAGCAATTAAAGATTCTTCAAGTTTATTATACATATGTATTCGCATATTTAATTATTGAAAACGAGAAGCTGCTAATGAGTTTTGTCTTCTCCATGAATTTCAATGCGGTTATTTTGCTGGGACTTGTACATTTAATTCGTGGAGTATAACGGGGTCTTCAGCATAATAATTTCAATTTTCAAATGAATATGGCTGCTTCTTGCTTCTGTATTTTTTTCCGTATTGAATGCAATTTTAAATTTTCCGTTTCATAATTATATTTATGCAAATGTGCAGTGCCCACACACTTGCACACACACACACACACACATGGGAGTCAGGGTGAGCTGCTATGAATATACATAGATACATATACATTTCATATATGTGTGTGGCTGGCAACTTCTGGGTAGAATATAATTTTCGTTTTTAATATTCTCTCGCATGCCCGGAGTTTGTACATTAAATTTATTTATTGGCGCAAATATTGGATCGGATGCCGTTGGCTCGTCTCTTCTGCCATTTGCATTATGTGCCCCAACGTTGCCCACTGAAATACATAAGTAGACATGCACATGCAACATGAGGCATAAGGCATGAGGCAAGTGTGGGATGCAGAATCTGTGGGTTTTTAATGTCAAGTGACAACTCGTTGCATGTTCACATGGAGCGTAGGGTGTACCACTGAAGTTATATGACAGAGCGCTATATATAGCAGATGCTACGCTCCGATTTAACCCAGCCATATATAGAAAACTTGGAAGATTCGTGTAGAGCACAACTTGCTAGAGCTACAACCGAAGCCAAGTCCAACTCAAAGTCCTTCGTTTCACTTGGTTTGTGTGTGTGTGTGTGTGTGTGTGTGTGAAGAAAGGGGAAAGGGAGGTGTTGCCTGTTGTTTGCTCAAATGGAATTTCCAAAGTCGTTTAGCTCCTTATTTTTCTCGTTTCGCTTTTCTTAAATGCCATTTTTTTCCATTTCATGCGTCCGCATTCAGACAGCTGCCGTCTCCATTGCCGGTGCTGGTGACGGTGCTGGTGCCGCTGCCGTTGCCATTGCCGGAAGCTGCTCCGGGGGTGGCTGTGCGGAATTCCTGAGTGGAATAACAGCAAATGCGAGAGCCACAACGCTGCCGAGAGCAACATGGCTGACATGGTTGTGCTGGCACACACACAACCCACCCCTAACAGCAGTGCCATGGCCACTGCCATTTGTTTGCTTTGCCGCATTTCTTTGGTTGCTCAGCTCCTTGTGCTGCCAACTGTTTCTTCTTCATCAGCAGTAAGAGCAGGAGCAGAAGGAGCAGGAGTAGCAGCAATATCGTCTTCGGTTCTTCCTTTGCCCCTGAAATGCCATTCGAATAGTTTGCTTAGGTTCATTTTCCCCTTACCAGAACTCTGTTGGCAAGGCTGTGTGGCAAAAGCTGAGGCTGAAGCTGAAGGCTGAAGGCCAGCAGCAGGATGAGGGTGGGCACGGCCATTGTTGCCAGAGTGTGCGCTCGTAAAGAAGATTTATTGCGAAGACGCGCGCTTTTCTTGGTTGGGTGATGGGTGGTGGGTTGCACGTAGCAAGCAGCATGCCACAGCAGATTCCATTTGGCCGGGCTGCGTCCCAAGGAGAGAAATTGGGTTTGCTTTTCCATTTCCCGTGCCGCCACTTGGCCTGAGACTTGGCAGGCTACAGCTTGCTAAATTGCTTTTGTATGGATGGAGGGAGGGCATACTAGGGGTAGTGGTAGTAGTAGGGGTAGGGGGGCTGGGACTCAAGAAAAATTACTTTGCTCACAAAAACAAAGATTGTATCTGTGAGTGTGTGTGTGTGTGTCTGTGTCTGTATGTGTGTGTGGGTGGGTAGATAGGAATACTCTTATTCCTATATCACATTTCTCACATCTGAGACTAATGCGATTGTATTTTTTAAGACTTTTTCTAATTTGCATTTAATTTTTTGCAGCTGTTACTTTCTGCCGGCTGCCTTCGCCTAATTTTGCCGCCTTTAAGTCGTTAAAAATTCTGAAAACGTTTCGCTTAAGTTTAATGATGCCTCACATTGAAAGATAAACATTTGAATGGTCTCGGATTAAGCACACAGAACCACTTTGTATGCAACAGGATGCCGCTAGGTGGTGTTTCAGTGCTTCGACCGGTGAGTCTGGCTCCTCCTCCTCCTCCTCCTCCTAAACAAACTATGGTTACGTGTGTCTTTTATTATAAACATTATGCAGACAACTTTTATACTTTTAATTCAGGTAGAAATCACAGATTAATTGGTAATCAGTCAAATAAATATATGCAAGTAGAGAATAATGATTTACTTATTTTTTAGAATTTTAAGCATTGTAAAAAATTATTAAAAAGTAATTAAAATGCTATTATATTGCTCAAGAATTATTTTAAATTTATATTTTGTTGTTATTATTAAAAATTTAATAATATATATAATAAAATATAATCGTTATAATTATGTTTTATAATAACTTATTAAAATTTTAATGCAATTTTATATTATCAAGAAAATATAAGTTTTACCTAAATATATATACACTAAACTAAAGACAGCGCCTCTTCAAGGACACTCTTAAGATTCTTTCGTGTAATTTCTCTCCAGTAAAAATGCGACCAAGGTTAATTGTCAAAGGCAATAAAAAACACAAAGCAGCTAAGAGGATATCATAATTCACGCTTATTTACATCACCTGCGTACGTTGCACATCGAATTGTACTGAAATAAAAAACCCAAAACAGGTAAAACATAAAGGTGCATATGCCATGAGTGACCTTCTAACACAGGACACAGCGCGGAGAGCAAAGTCGAATAATTCTAGTCTAAGTACCATTTGCTAAAAGTAAAAAATAAGCAAAAAATGAGAAAAAGAAAAGGAAAACTAAATATTAAAATATGCGAGAGAAATATTCTTAAAATTTTTCACAAGACCTATAGAAGAAAATCGAATCCAAGTCACGAACCGGCTGCTCCAATCACCTGGCCCCGTTTCCATTTGCTTTACTTGCTCCTCTTTCCTGCCCCTGCTTATTTCCTTTCGGTATTTGCGCAGTCTCAGCCTCGTCCTTAATCTCGTATATACTGCTCGCTGTACCGCAGCGTTTTTCACGGGAACAGAGGTAAAGGGTCCTGCGACGGCGCCGGTGGAACGCCCATTACAATAAACAACACGGCAGCGACGGCTCCATCGCGTATCGCGTTCGTATCTTCGGATGTCCTCTTGCCATCATTGGTGGAGAAAAAGTCAAACGTTTTTCTTCCACTTTTTTTTTTGTTGCCATTTTCCTTTTTTTTTTTTTGGCGCTTCACTCGCCGCCTTATCCCTTTGGGATTTTTGCGCCATTAACGTGAATTGCTTTTTGGGGAAATTATGTGTACCCCGCACACAGAAGCTTTAATGTTTTGTAAATTCACATAAGGAAACCATTATCACCTGAAATATGAAAGCAATTTTCCTGCATGCTTTCCTTTTTCAAGTTGTTCTTGTTGTTGTTGTTCGTCCCTTGGCTCGCTTATCTTCATGCTGTTTCTGTCCCTTTGACAGCGATGCTATTGGAATTTGGAAGTTTCCATAGCATGTTGTGTAAGCCGACAGAATGCAAAGGATTGCTTTAGCCGCTCAACATAATGTATCAAAATTTCTAGAGTTTTTGAACTCAAAGAAAATGTACTTATTTCTGTACCTCAAAATCTTTTATGATGACTATGAATGCATTTTAAATGCATAGTATACAGAGTTGCAGATCTGTACGGTATCTTTATACAAATAAGAAAATATTTTTTAATTTTTTTGAAAGATTTGTCAGAAAATTGTTTAAGTTTTCTCAAAGATGTTTATATAAGTAGGTATAAATTATTAAATATTTGATTGGCAACAGCTTCAAAAATATGTTGATATATTTCAATGATAATATTGGAAGTTTATTTGAAAGAGTTCTGTTAACTTTTCGATAAACACCGACGGTGCTAAGATGCCAATTTTCCGAAGCAACAACTTGAAATGCAGTCGACGAGACAGAAGAAGCAAAAGAAGACGACGACGAAGAAAGAGAAGAGAAGCTGTGTGGGATGGGGAGGGGAGGGGAAGGGGAGGGGCAACATCAATTGCTGGCAACATCGTGGTATCGTGTCGTTGGCGCTATTTCGGTGGCCATAACAATTCTCGTAATACTTCGGGCATCGCCGACTAAACGATAATCGCGCGTAAATGCCCCACTAAAATCAATACAACGACTGCGACGACAATAGCAACGAGCGCGTGGACGAGGACAAGACGAGGACAAGACGAGGACAAGACGAGGTCCTTGGATGCTACAACAAAAGCAACAGAGAGTGGCATTCAGCTTCAGCTTCAGCTTCAGTTTCAGTTTCACCTTCGTTGAAGACGCCTTTCCATGTTGCCATCCTTTTCACCAGCAGCTGGTTATGCACATGCGCTTCCCAACTGCGACTTCGTTTGTTTCAGTCTTTTTCTTGAGCACTTTTTTTTTATTTTCCTCTTCTTTCATTCGCTGTCGCTGGGCTGGCATTGGGCATGACCATCTCCTAGAAGTTGAGTCTATTTGGAGTGTATCAGCAATGGATTTATTTAAACGTACTTGTCCGAATCTTTCCATGTGATTTCGAGTCAATGATAACTCAAGTCGAATATTATTTGAATTCGATAAAGCTAACAAGCTTTTTTAATATTTTAATAATTATTATATTATTATATTGGCAATACCTATAGCTTAAATATATTTTAAAATATTTCTTAATGTCAATTTGTACATTTTTTGAATTAATTCATATTATAAACAATTTTTCTGAGATGCAAATAAATAATAAAAGCTTTTTTCTTTTAAATATAAATATTTCCCTTTCTTTGATCGAAATAAGTCTATATGTCAATACTTAGTTAATTTATTAATAACTTAATTTTTTATATAAATAAATATATACTTTATACATTTTTCTATACATATCTTCAGCTTCATTGTCAGACTTAATGTGCATATGTATATTTATTCACTTGAGTTGAATTGTTGGTATTTGCGGATATAAACTGAGAGTAGTATGTGACGACTGGTTAAAATAATTAGAAATTATTTACTTTCACGCAGAAAAAAATGCATATAAAATGTGGCACATTTATGAATTTATGCCCCTCTCATTAGTAGCACTAACCACAGAAACAACACCAAATACAACCACAGCAGCAACACTGATTGGACGGTCAACTGCAACAACGACAACATCAATATCAACTATAAAATCGCATAAATATTAATTTGCATTTTTCTTAAATGATTTAGTTGCAGTTTAATTTCAATTAATGATGATTTCATTTGCGCGATCCATTCAGATAAATACAGAGAGTTGCTGAGCGAAACAACCAACATACAAAGTAAGCAAGACACTGTAATTGCAATTAATTTGTTGATAAGTGTAAAATTGGCATTCCAAAATTTGAAAAAATGTCTTGAAATTTGTAAATTAAATTATTACTGAATTGATGTTTTTAGATAAAGATTTAAACACTATTCAACAAAAAAAATTTATAAATTGTCTGTTACCTCTATATATTCATAACCATCACATATTCATAATTCGCCATGTTGTTAGATAGTGTAATTAATTGTATTAAGTCGTCTACTCACCTGTTGCTCTATGAGTGTGTACGAGTACCTGTCTCAGTCTCAGTCTCAATCTTAGTCTTAATCGTAGTATCAGCTTCCCACGAGTTTTGCTGTCAAAGTCTCAGTCTCAGTCGCAGTCGACGTCGCTGGCGGCGCATGCAAATCGGACCAGGGACAAAAAGTTGACATTTTGTGGCCGCAGCTGAGCGACAAATATACGAGTAACCATAAAAATAGTTTATGACTTTTAATTACGGGCTCAGCATGAGGTCGCCGAGTGAATCGTCGTTGTCGAAGTCGCTTCTGAGCAGCAGCCAACCGCGGGCAACGGGAATGGGAATGGGAACAGGAATGGGAACAGGAACGGGCATCTGCCATTGGTAGCAGAACCCGTCAGGAATTAACCATGAGCCATGTTGTTGCCTGGAGGAGACGCGAGTCCAGGGATCAGAGGATGGTAGGCTGGCTCACAGTTGCTTTTGTTTCTGCGTAGTTATTTATTGGTTTTTTAAGCCACCATTTTTTGTGACTGTGCCGTCTTTGTAATTTCTTTGAATTATATCTCAATTCATTCCCGGCAATAAATTTGATAAATTTCTCATTTTGTTTACCTGCTCGTTGGGTTCTTCGAATGGATCGACTGTATCGCCATGTTCCATGAGCCGGAGGGTGGAGACAGTGACAGTGACAGGGGCAGGGGCAGGGGCATAAATTAATGAACAACATCGCCATGTGCGCTGCAACCCGGCGACCAGGGTAGTCGCTGATTAAAATGTTCGGATCGTGTTCCTTGATCGTTAATTACGAATGCGGCCCGATCACATGCGATGCAAACGATAAAAAAAACTAAATTTAAATGTATAATTTAAGTGACTCAAATGGAAAATTAATTACAAGTACGAATATGAGTGCATGAATATGCAGTGACTGAATTGAATGACTAAATATTCATGAAATTAATTTGTTACTTGAATCGTTCGTTAATTGAAATGCAATTTAAAACAGGGACTGTAAGTAATGTGAATTTGGTTTTTTAATTGAAAAAAATCACATGATCTTAAATCTCTAAGAAAATGTCTAAGTCAATGTTAAGAAACTGCAAAATAAGTTGTTTATTCATTGAACTCAATTAGAATAAGGATGATTTTCCAAGCAAGTCATTATTTTACAGTTTTTAAAATGATAAATTATTTTATGTTTTGTAGTTTTTTTTAATTTCCGCTTTTATTATGGCGTCGCCAAATGCCAACAACCCGCCAAAGTTGATTTCCTTCTCGGCTAGTACGAGTTCGAACCACAATACTCATCAATTGGTCGTGAAAACCCGAAATCTATATATTGCGGTGATCATAAGCAGTTTTTGCGCCTTCTGTTTTGGAACCACTGTTGGCTGGACAAATCCGGCGGAGAATCTGGTCTTGAAGAGGAATGCTCACAAGTTTAAGCCAACGAAAACTCAGTGGGATTGGATATGTTTGATGCTGCCATTGGGGGTAATAATTTGGTGTTTGCCGATGGGTGCATTGATGAAATATCACGGCTGCAAGCCTCTGATGTTCCTTCAAGTGGTGCCCTACACAGTGGGCTGGATTCTATTCATCTATGCAGATAACATCTATATGCTCTACGTGGGACGCTTTCTACAGGGTATGTGTGGTGCGGCTGTCTCCGTGGCCGTACCCGTGTATCTGGACGAGATCAGTCAGTGGCAATATCGTGGATTCATTGGCAGCTTCTACTTTGGCGCCTTTCTCTACGGAATAATCTACAGCAACATAATGATTGAATATATTCGATTGCAGACCGTATATGCCATAAATATTGGGTTGGCACTCCTTTGTCTATTACTGAAGATAATACCCGAATCACCCATGCGATATGTTTGCAATAACAAACTGGACAAGGCACGCGACACATTGATTTGGCTGCGCGTCAAGGATCATGACGTGGATAAGGAGCTGATGGCACTATCCCGAGTGATAGAAAACGAAATGGAACCATCCGTGGGTTGCTGGACCGAACTGAAGCGGACCGGGAGTCTGCGAGCTGTCTTAAAGAGCTCTGTGCTCATGTGTCTGCACCAGTCCGGAGGCGGCGTAGTCATCATCTACTACTTGGACAATATCTTGAGCGATGTTGCCAAAGGACAGTGCATGTCCTGTCGCTTGTGGGTGTGCTTCTTCATGTGTCTCGGCCATCTAATATGTGTGCTGTTGGTCGAACGAACTGGTCGACGTCCTCTCCTGCTGGTCTCCACGGTAATCATGAGTATCAGCTCTCTGTATCTTTGCTGCTGGTTCAGGTGGTCAGCCTCCAGTGGCTGGCATGCGTCAACAAGGATGATTGTGTATGTATTCGTTGGAGCCTATGCAATGGGCCTAGGACCAATTGCCTGTCTTCTCAATGTGGAGCTGATTGTGGCTCCTGCTCGACCTTATGGATGCGCCACTGCCAACTTATTCTCCTGGCTAACAGTCTTCCTAATGGTCACTTGGCTAACATTCCGACTACACCATCATGTCGTTTTCTATCTTATGCTCGTTATCTGTTTGGTGGTATTACTTTTTGACATTGTCTTCCTGCCGGAGACCAAAGGACTGTCACCCCTACAGATTAAACGCAGGTTGGCTCCCACTTTTGTCGAATATTCTAGTGATGAATCCTCGTGAATGATTAAATGAAATCGCTGTTTTATTTTCTAAAAAAAAATAGACTTTGAATATTGGATCTTTCGACAAGTTGCTCACTCCGAGCAATATATATTGTCGTCTGTAAATATTCAAGTGTGCCCAGAGTCCCTTAGCTAACATACAGACTCACTTATGTGAGTGCACATATGTATCTGTATCTGTATGTGTATCTGTCTGTGTGCGTAAACTTCAGGCAAGTGCAAATATTTATGCGTATTTGATAGCACTAATGGGCCATTAAATGCGTACGCAAATACACACACGCCAACATACATAGAGGGTGTGGGTGTGTGGGTGTGTGTGTAGAAGGATGAAAATGTACCTAAGCGAATCTAAATGGCATCAGGGGCACAGAGAACATGCAAAATCATGTACTCGTAAATCTCTTTAATGCCAACGGCCTCCGGCCAAAGCTGTGAGACACCGAGAATGGGCGCAGGTGGAGGGAATGTGGGAGCTCGATCCCGGTTCCCGGTTCTCAGTGCTCAGTTCCCGGGTCCGACTACGACCCGCCCACATGCAATCACATGGTAGATGCTTGTTTACCCCCGGGCCAAAAGAAGCGCTCCTGCATGTGGTTGGGTTGCTTGCGTAATGAAACTGGATATGTGTGTGTATATGTGTGTGTCCGGATGCTGACGAGGGTGTGTGTGTGTGTGTGTGTGTGTAAGGTGCTTTCGAATACGTATTACGTAACTAACGAAAATTAACGTTAATAGCCCTGAGTATCAAAATAATGGCTAACAGCTCCGCTGCCAGTTGCCTGTTGGTTGCCTGTTGGTTGCCCTCTCAGCTCGGCCGTGTTTCGGATTGGATGGGTCGTCATTGGGTGCAGGAGCTGGGCCACGGATTGTAGTCGGGGCTGGCAGCCATATAAATTGCAAAAACTCATTCCGGACTTAGGCAAAACGTGAAAATATTGTTACGACCTCTTGTGCTGCTTCTGTGGCCTTTTCCCCATCTCCACCTGCCACATTTTGTAGATGCAGCTTCGGCAGATTCCGCCCATCGAAATAAATTTGATTTTAGTCGCAAAATTACGATATTCGTGCACTTAATTGAGAAAAGTGAAGCAGCGATTTTTAATGATGTTGTGATTGCAAAACAGCAAACTCAAGTTCACATTTTCGTGTATCCGGAGAGCCGATGATAAAAGAAGATGACGACAATATTTAAAAAGGCTGATTCAAAATAAACATAATATAGACTACATTATTTCTAGTTAGAGATGTGGGGAATCCTGTTTTAATTGCAACTTCTCCAAGTCGTCTTTCTCAACTTTCAGATAATAGGATCACAACTTTACGCTTAGATATATTTTTATTAAGAAATAAATCTAATAAATATTATCACAAGACATGTTATGTAATGTATGCAATTTAATAAACTTGAATACTTCATACTTTAAACTTCAATGCATGTTCAATTAGATTAAAGTATTGCATATTTACACAGTGCAATTGCTTTTTCAACAAAATTAAAATTTCAATTTGAAATCCAAAATGTCGAAGTATCATGTAGAACCATCCCGGCCTCACATCCGGAGTCACAGTCCAATATTTTGCGCACTTTGTGTGCGTACGAGTATATCGTTAATTTTTATTGGACAGCTTTTGAGATCCTTTTCGCATTGAAATCGAATGAAATTCAGTTGGTTGTTTGCTTGTTGCTGTGGCTGATATGGTCTCCCGGGATGGCTGGATAAATGGAAATTGCGTGCAGTGGGATGCGGGATGCAGGATGCGGGAGGAAGAGGAAAGGACGACGACCAAAACGCAATAAGCAGTTAAAAAATACTCGTAATTGCAACGGGAGCCATGCCACTCGAAACTCCCATGGTTCATGCCCCATATGAGTTGCTGTTGTTCTTGTTGTTGTTGTTGTTGTTGTTGCTGATGTGGAACATGCGCTGTGGCATCTACAACGACAACAACAAAAACGATACACTGTGGAATCGTTTCCCGGCAAATTCATTCATGCAAAAATTAAATTGCTCCGCAAGTTGCTTTGGGAGATTCTATGCATATTATTGGCCAATCCTACAAGTCATTCAGAAAATCTTAAATTTTTGTTTTTTTTTTAATTAAAATTTTGAAACTTTAAACTCTGAGCTTGTTGCTATTTTCGTAGAGTTATCATTGAAAAAAATACACGAGCAGTGTACTTTGTGTATAAGAAAGTGTAGACAAATTATTATTATGGCTCAGTTAATGTATTTTTCTAAAATATAAGAACCGTTTTTGTAACTTACAAAAAAGAAAGGAGAAAAAGCGCGCTCACACAATTTTCCCATAATACTCTAAGATATCGACATTTTTCTGGGTCTTCTGGCACTTGAGATTTTCTTTAATTTAGTAAATCTATCACCTAAGATAAATTTATTTTTATTAATAATAATATATAATACTAAAAGTAATCAAATAAAAAGATAAAAATAATTTTTACTATAACTAATCGTATTTAATTACTATGAATCCAAGCAAAAGTTAAATAAATAAATGAATATATTGAATGAATGTTCTCAATAATTGCAGCGCATTCGTGTTTCGGCTATTTTCAGTCGTTTTTCTACTTTCTCCTTTCTACTTTAGTTTCAGTTTTCTTTTAGTCCGTTCGTTATTGCCATAATATTGTTTGGCCGTGTGCGGACCTCACTGTAGCTCTATTTGTTGCTACTGCTGCCCTTAGTTGTTCTTGTTGTTCTTGTTGTTGTAGTTATAATGGGCTAGTGGCAACAACGGCAGTGGAAGCAGCAATGGCAGCGGCAAAATGTTGCTCAAATGGGTTCATATTTTGACGTTTAATGTAGCGAAAATGAAGCAAGGATTTATGAAATGCGCACGTTGCCCTTACGGACCGTGGACTAATATCAAAATGGAAGCGAAAAGTCGCCCTTAAAGATGGCGAAAAGTGCAAATCAAAAATCAATTGCATTATTAGAAGCCATTGGAAATCACAGGGGCGTACAAATAAAAGTCGAGTAACTCAATTGGATGCCTGGCGGATTGTCTAGAGTCTAGACATTTTGGCTCTAGACTTTGCATTGTCTGCCGCAATTAGGTCTTTAAGGAGATGTGTAACTTTAGTTAGGCTTTCTATAGATTTTTCCTATGAAGGCTGTCAGGTGCCACTGGTGGCTTTTATGGGCCGTAGGAAATGATGAAAATGCCACTCGAAGCTGGCTTAAATATGTCTAATCGACTGTTTTGGGCACTTGACGGCAGCAGTTACCAGTGTATTCCCAGCCTGGCACCCTTAGGGACTCACCCGTGCCAGACGCCCGTCAGGGGATCAAGCAAAATGCGAAAACTATGTGCAAGATGGGCTGTTATTGCAGCAAAAACGCTTGTAATGATGACTCTAAGTGCCGTTTCCTTGAGTGTATTACCTATAAAAAATTTATACAAAGATGCTGCCAAATTACCCGTACACAAAACTGAGACTGTGTACGTTCCACCACCCAGTCACACCATCCCCTCTCTCTCTCTCTCTCTCTGCTAGCGAAATAGATACAACTACAGCAACCGTGCAACGGCAGCCACCTCATCAACTTCACCTTTGCCCCGAGCTGCGTCGGTCTGCGATAAGAAAGCCAACGCCAAAGGCAGCCGCCACTTGCTACTTCGCCCGGCGATAAAATGCAACATTAAATTGCTGATTTTTTCTTGTTCTGCCCCGAGCCGAGCCTGAGTCGCAACCGGCGACCCTCAAGTGGCAGCAGTTCATTAGGGTGGCATGCAGGGTTGCATGCCAAAAGGTTTCTAGCTGGGGACAATCACCACAAGTGGCTCTCTGCTACAATTCGTGCTGTGATTCTCAACTCATGCTAAGAAATGGTAAATTATAATTTTTGTTATTATTAGATTTCTTAGCTGAAGCCCTTGTTTAAGTTATTCATTCTATATTTACCATGGCATATTAATGCTATATCTATACTCTTAAATATTGCATATAGAGATGTGTGTATATTTTTATGTACTTAAACATGACAGATTGCGTCATTAATATTATTTAATATTACTACTATTTGAATATAATATTATAATTTGCTTTTTTAAATAATAGGTACAGGGTCTCGCACAGTCGGGCTCTCTCGACTGTATTTTTATATACAATAGCTCGTTTTGTAAATTTATTAAATAACACAAATTTTATTAATTAATTTGTTAGATTTGAATATTAAGATATAAAAATTGTTCAATTTAATATTCAAAGCAGTAGTTTTTTAAATAAATTTTTAAATATTTTGCAGACTTTTTCAAAAAATATTTAATTTGCATATTTAATGTCAAGGTATTAACTAATTAAGAAATTCATAGATTTTCATTTTCTTTTGCCATTTTCATAAACCAAATTAATTGGATTTTCTTTTAACTCTTCTTCAGCTCCGCAGTAATTGCATATCAATTCTTATTTGAAAGCACAAAGTTAGAAAGAACTCGGCAATTTTTAGATGTAAAATGTTTCACATGCTGGAGATGGTATTCCGTGGTGTATCCCGCAGTGTTATCCCTTGGCGCTCGTAGTTTATGTTTACGTAGAAATTAAAATAAACGCCAGAATGAGATTTATGCAATGTTTGTATTAAGCCGCTGTCCACGCGAGCAGCCAAAGGACAACAACAACAGCAACAATCAGGAGCAACAAGAAGCAACTCAAACCCACCACCATGGTGGCTCAACTCGGGCGGCCATCACAAGTCTGTGGCAGCATAAAGCGCAATTCAAACCCATTTAGGGTGATATCCATAATGGTCGAACCAGCGACTGCGTCAGCCGCCCTCTTTGTGTTTGCTTACACGCGCCACCAACTCCAACGGGTGGTGGTGGTGGTTGTTGTCTGTTGTCTGCTGCTGCTGCCAACGGATTTAAATTCTAATCTAAGAGGCACAACAGAGCCCAGACTAGAGTCCGCTCCGAGCACAGCGCACACTTATCCGGCATGGCGGTAATAGCTTTATCTGCCGACAGAATTATGGGCAGCCGCCTGATTCATGATCCGGCATTGTGGACTTTGTTGCGCCACTGTTTGTCTCTCGTTCCATATCCCGTTTCCGTGGACCTTTCACGGATGGTGTCCGTTCGGGGGGCAGGAAGCGCTGGTGCTGCCATTGTGACGTTCAGCCGTAAATTTGAATGGATGCATTGGCTACGGCTGCGATACACTGCCTGACATCAGAATAGTGTCAATCAGATTATAGATAAAGATTAATAAATAGGTATATAGATATATATCTAGATCTAAATATAAGAAAATTAGATATAGAAACAAATAGGCAACACTTTATGGTATTTGCAGTTGTATATAATTGTCCATATATTTATGGACACTATTGTGCTGCTCATAATAATGCGCTGATCGACTATGCAATTTTTGTTGCTATCTGCACGCTCAACAGAGGATATCCTGTATCGTCAGGGAAGAGCCAGACTCCACTCAATACACACACAACACACCCACACATATTTGAGCCGCGATACGCGCACACGGAAAATCGATATACATACACACTATATGTATATAGCAATGGCCACCCATGCTTGGAGTGGGGATTGGATCTGGGGTTGTTTGTTTAATTTTCCGTAGTGCAAGTGATGAAAATCTATTGAATGTGTGGCCATGCTGGAGTTTCCGTCATTTCGGTAGCGCACTGTGGAAATATTTACTCAATGCAGCAGCTCAGCTGCCAGCGCGGATGGAAACGGAAGTTGATTCAAGACCCAAGGCGATGACGACGATGATGATGATGAGCGGGGACTCGGCCTGCCAATCTTGTGCTTTAAGACGTACAAGGGGATGGGACAGGGACAGAGAACGAGCAGGACAGGCCGTGAATGATACGCACTCGTTTAAATTGCCATTTAATGTCAATCCAATGACAGTTATTTTAATTGTGTTTGGGCACTGCGAGAATTTATGTAATGACTGTAATTGTTATGGCAACGAGGATGCGTTTTCGATGGGAGTTTCTGATATTAAAACATATGTCTAGCAACAACTTGTAAGATTTAAAACTCGAGGGTAAGCGGACAAACAATTCTAGAAAGCTAAAAAATTATTTTTTATTTAAAAAAAAGTATATTTTCAAATAAATTTATTTGAATTTATTATTATTTGCGGAATTTTCATATAATAATTAATAATAGGTTTAAAGTTAATTTTATACAATTATTTAAAATTATAAAAATCTAATAAAACAAGTCGTAAAGGCTGTAGTCGAGATCCCGACATTAGAATAACCTTTACTTATTCCAATATATAAATAAGTAATTTATAGAAATAACTATCTAATTAAAATTACTGCATACGTTTTAGATCTTGAATTGCGTTATCTATTAATAACTTCATTTTAGCCATTTCTGCTGTTCTACTTGTCCAATTTTGCTGCGATTAAAGCGGATAATATATTATATAATAATAATAGATAATGTTAATTACCAAAAATAACTGTATATATATTGATTTGTTTCCAATTTGATTCACAGATATTTCGGATCACATTTTTAACGTATTTCTATTTATATTGCGCTCCCAAGAACCCGCAACACTAATAAATGCGCTCCTGTTGTGATGGTCAAAAACCAGTTTCGAGCCTCTATGCAGAAGTAAGGGCAACACAGGAGCGGTCAGGTAGCTTTGTTTTATGGTTAAGACAGTCTCCCTAGTTCCAATTGCGATCCACAGGCATTCCATCAACATCCACAACCACAACCTCATTCAGACACATCCACAGAAGCACAAGCACACGTTTTAAAGTTTTGGTGGTTGGGGAAAATAAGGGGTACATGGGCTCCATGACCAACGCTTAGTGCACTCACATGCCGCTAGATGGCGCGCGGGTCAATTTAGTGGAATTAATGGAATTGAAATTCATGGCGCGGAAATTGAATTTATGCGCCTCGATGAACCGCGCCGCCGGGCCGCCGGGCAATCGGATTTTAATGCGCCATTGAACGCTTCGAAATGGCTGCGATTTTCAGCATTGGCATTGGCATTGGCAAATGCAACGGGACTTTGTCGGGTCCAGCACTCTCGTCCCCCACCCACAAATAGAACCACCTACCGACTGGGCCAACAAAGTTTGTCGAACTGTACTCATACTATGGCTAATGTCACAAATAACGAAAGGGGCGTCCTGTGGAAATGCCAGTGCGAGTAATTAAAAACACGTTTGTCCTTTTTGGGTGTCCTGGGTGTCCTGGGTGTCCCAGGAGCAGGGCCATTAGACAGCAACAAAAGTTGCTCGCATTCCGTTGCTGTTGCAGGGATAAAGTTGAAAATAAACTTTGCGGCATGACAACGACAATAACAACAACAACAACATTGACAACAAAAACATATACACACATTACTTGGTGATGTCAACTCTGGCGTTTGGTTTCGCATTCTCCTTTTGCTTTTGTCACTTCCTTGTCTTTGTTTTGGTTTGTGTCCCGTTGCCGTTTTTCACCTTTTCTAGTTTTGTCGTTTGTCAGTTGTTGGTTGTTGGTTGATTAACGCCAAAAGGACACGATATGTTTTTGTTTTTTTCGGCACTTTTCTGACCGAATCAAAAGAAAACATTTGAAATATGCGAAAAGAAAACGGCAATGAGAACGTGTAAGATCGATAATAAGGGTTATTTTGAGCTAGAACAAGAAACCTGATGAGTAAAAAAACAGATGTGTGAGTTGTGTGTTACTTGTATATTGATTTATAGGCGAACTTACCTAGAATTCATATAATTATATAAGTTATACAGTTCTAAGTTTATTTTGACTAGTATCTTATTTTTTTATACATAGCTAATAATTTAAACAAGTTTGATTTATATGAAGTTAAATTTCTAAATTCATTTATATAAGCTCTTTAAATGAATCTAAAACTGCGATGATTTTGCGCTTTCAACAAAATGAGTATAGAAATTTAGTTTGTTCATTGTTTAATTTAAGTCTTTTGCTGGGTATTTTCATAATTTGGGGCGACATTTCCGCTTAATGCAATAAAACACTCGAAAAGCTGAATTTATGCCAAGAATTTGGCTAAGAAAAGACCTTTGGCAAAGTGCTGAATTGTGCTGTTAGAGACAGGACTTGCGTTCAGTCCTTTGGGCCGTGGCCAAATTGTGCAAAGTTGCGAACTTTGTACGAATTAATTTGTTCAACTTTTCTTGATATATGGAATGGATAAGTGAGGGTGCGAGTGTGACCGCTAAGACCGCAATAAACCCACATGAGCCCTGGAAAATGATGCCGAGTGTCGGCCAGATATCCAATCTCACAAATCACATCGATAAAGCGCCAAAAGGCACGCAACCCTTTCGACGCCACCAATACACACACACACACACACACATACACACACACACACACATACACATCACATCTAAATACATATATGGCCGCTATAAGCTCGCCTTAATTACACTTTACAGGACAACCCTTTGAGCCGCTTTGATGCTGGAGAAGCCCGCCCACAATGGCCGACAACCCGAAGAGAACCTGAGGAAGGGGGAGGGGGGGGACAATCAGGGTCGCCATGCGAGACAATTAAGCATTCATGGTCGGGCTCATGGTCGGGCTTAAATTTTGACATTTCGTTGTTTGTTTTGGGTTGATATGGTCCAAAATCAGACACACACGTCCTGTGCCACTCTCTTGATCCTGGCGACCATTTTATAATGTGTATATAGCAGCTTAGTGCACCCGGGAGACCCATTGCCGTCGGCACTAAACCATTTTATCATTTTTAATCATCAAAGTGGATTTTTGCCCCTTTTGTCCAGATCCTTTGCGATGACACAGAGTCGGATTAAAAAGACATATTAAGTTATTATCAGACTGTGGAGTTAGTATTAGAAAGGGAGTTGCAACTGCGACAAGGAGTTGGACCATTCATGAATACTCCAACTCAGACTCAGACAGTATTCACTGGGTTGTTTTAAAGCCCTTTTCGTTGCCAAATAAAAATTCATTTGGCGCAGTAGAGTGAAAATACCTCAGCGTATGTATAAAACATGGTCTGCTCTACCGGGGAAGGGGGCAGGTGCGGGCACGACTCGGCACTTGGAACAAAGGATTGCTGCCAAATTGGTCTTGGCCAGGCAGCTGAGCTCACGAGGGAGGTTGAGAGAGGCGAGAGGAAGGTGCTAGCGCTCATGGTTAATGCATGATTTAATGTAATTTGGACGCTTGCACGCATTCTCCAGTCTCTCCGACCATCATTCTCCTTGGGTATATGTTGTTGTTGGCCTGGTCCAGCCAATTTGGCAGCGCATCAACACGCCATTTGGGAACCAGAGTCAGAGCTGGCACTCGCAGTTGTAGCTGGAGTTTGAGGTGCAGGTGCGGTGCAAAGGGACGCGGCAGGAACCGAGGTCGGACCAAGTTGCTGTCTCAGCTGGAGCATTGCGCAAATTTCCATTAATGGTCACATCCTTGGTGGCAAATTGGAATCAGTTTCAGCGGCACATAACTCTGCCCCGTCGGCTACTTAACTGCCGTTTATAGCGTTGAAGCAACACTAGAGATGCCTCCACTTTGAGTTTTCGTGTCTGTTCCTGCCCCTTCATCCCTCCTGTCCCTCGTCTCCCACATTGCTTAGGGGCATCAAAGAGCCATTGTTTTGGTCATAGCACAGATAAGCTAATTTGTTAAACTATTGCCTTAAGCTGAAAATTACCTTAGCAATTCTACGAATTCATTATATATATATTTTTTCTGAGTTAGAACTTGGACATATTATTGTTTAATATATCGAAAGGTTAACTGTGATCAGATACTACAAATTTAATAAAGAGTATTATAACTATCCCAGATAAATTAACGACTGTTAATAAAAGCAAACGTATCTTTAGATAGAAATAAAAAATAATGTTAGTTGACTGCGAGTTCCTAACATTTTTACAATATAAATACCATTAATATAAAATTTTTGTTATTTTTAAATATGTTATTTAATAACAACTTCTAAGATCTATTTGACTACAATTCAATATAATTTTAAATAAAATTTTTTACTATCTTTTTCAAAAAAAATTTCAGTGTGATTTGCTACATATATTTACTAGTATAATTTTTTATTTGATTAAACCAATATTTTAACGCTACATTCCATAAGAAAATCCACGTTTATGCTGTAATTTAAATTTGAGACTCAACAATTGGCAGGACTTTGCCGTATCCGTTGTCCTTGGCAAGTCATTAAACTAACCAAAATGCATGCAGAGTAAGAAGAAGTTTTGTGCATTTAATTGGCCATTTGCCTGGCCAAGTTGCACGTGGTAAGTTGAGTAAAAGTTTTAGATAGAAACGTCGTAATTGCAACACGTTCAACGTAGACCGTTAGGTCCATTAGGTGTACACTTCGAGTGGGAGTACAAATAGTAAACGTATCAGTATTGTAGCTATATCCGTATCCGTAACCGTATCTGGCGTTGCCTGTTGTGACTCACAATTTTAGAATTAAAACCCCAAATGCATAAATTGCTGCAAACCGCAAGAAACTTTGGCCTGCTTGGGGCTGCCTGGGTTAGTCTGGGTTAGCCTGGCTAAAACGATGGCTCCTCCGGCTGCACGGAGGGCAACAGATGGAGATGCTCTCGAAGACGCAGGCACAAAAAGTTGCTTAATTTAATGTTATTTGCGTTTTAGCATATAAAGAATTTTGTGTCTTAATCTTTTGACTTTGCGGCAGCATTCGACTCTGACGCTTTGAATATGCTAGCACTATTTATGCCTCAGACGTGAGTCGAGACGAGAGCCAACCTTATATCCATTGGGTTCCAGTCCCAGTTGAGACTGTCGTGACTGGCTGCACTTTGAGAAGATCCCCCTCTGCTCTCTCTCTCTGGCTCAATCCTCTGTTTGTGCATCACAAAAAGGGATGCAAATTTATTTCTTCATTTGCATATTTTAAGGAGCTCGATACGATATATATTTTCGCCATCTTTTGCCGAAGCCTCGATTTCCAATATTCATGGGCCTCCTCGCATGAGGCTCCTTTGTGCACCTAATCCCCAGCCCAATCTTTCACTCGCTCTCTCTCTCTCTCTCGCTCTCTCTCTCTCTCTGTCTCTGGATCTGTCTCTAAAAGAAGCCCAAGTCCTTCTCTACCTACTGCCACCTTGATGAAACTTTATGAACTTTGGCTTTGCCGCTGCGAGTGTACTATAAATTTTGGGCTGTTCGCCTGATTGCCATTGTCGTTGTCGTTGTTGTTGGCTTTGTCGAGCATGTAAATTGTATCTGTATCTTTTCAATTGTGCGCAATCAGCGAAATTGTAACGCAGCTCGTTTTTCACCCGAAGAAATCCAAATCCAGCACTTTTAAACAGGCCCAACATCTCTGACTTTAAGCATTCGCTGTATAGTCTAAAATGTTTTAATTAAATTTAGAATGAAATAAAGAGTAGTATTATAGCAAAGTACAGTGAAAACACTTTTCAATAAGCTTCAAATAATTGCGTATTCCATTGAAATAAAGAGCGGCATAAAATTATGCGCTAAACTACCCGGCAAGTAGCATTGGTTGGACAGCAATCACATTAGAATGCTGGGCATATCCTTATTGATTTATAATACGAATGGGAATCGACTCGGCGACACTCACTAATAACTCATTTAAGGCGAATGCCGTGCGAGGAATCGAAAGCGATTATGCAAATGCCTGGAAAGGGGCATTTAAGACGAGGGGGAAGAGAACGCGTCACGAGGCGCATAAATATCTGCGAATGCTTCTAATAATAGCACAATGGAGGACTGAGAACTGGGACTGGGACTGGGAATGGAGCTTGCAATTGAACAACCATTCGGCTTGCCACTTTTGCATGGACGCCATTTGCTGACGGTGGCAAGGAGGCATAGAGTTTGCAGGTTGTGTTTTTTATTTTTAAATTTTTAATCTGGCAAAATTTATTTCACACTCGTTGCAAGCACAGCACAAGCTCCCCTCAACATCCCCCTCCGCCCATGGCATTTGCAATTGTGTCAGCGGCTTCCGGGCATATTTATGAGTTGCGGGCCGGGACATTTGAGCCATGTTGATGTGGCCATGTTGATGTTGTTGGCATGGCAAATTGAAACTCGGATTTAATTTCAGTATGCTGCTCGCCCGTAAATAATGCAATTACTCATCCGCATTGCAATCTACTGATAAAAATATTTAATTGGCTTTTTACATATTTTTTGTTATTATCTTTTTTTTTTCGCTGCCGTTGGAAATATCGAAATGCATTTTGCCACCGCTTTTAAATCTTTGAATATATATTTTATTCCACTGGCCGATGCAAAAAGCAGATTAATATTTTAATCGAATTTTTTCCATTACACAGTAAAAAGTGAAAAACATGAAATTAATGGCAAAAAAAAAAATAATATCACGCACTTCATTTAATTTAAATTTATAATGACGCCGCTGCCTCTAGTCAAAAGACCAGCCCCAGTCATGTTTTATGTCTAGGATCCCCTCTGGCCATATCCGACTTGGCTCTAGCTGAACAGATTGCCAACTTGCCCGCCTCTTCAGCCAACGATCTCATCTTACATCTTACAGCGTTGCATGTTGCATGTTGCAGTTATTTTTATAACTAAATTATATACGCCATGTCTATGGGCCGAGCATGAGTCTCTTAGCCAGACTCAGAGCCTCTCATTGGAGTCAGCCAACCCAATGCGGACTCGTTCCTCTGTTTCCTGTTCGATTTATGGCGCACAAGGAGCGCGAAACCATAAACAGCTTTTATGGCGTTCTACTGGATTATGGCCAAGTTAGTCCAGCCCCAGCATCAGTGCGATCCTCTCTCTATTCCATCGACCTGGCCTGCAATACTTCTGATTTAATCAAATCTATAAATTTATTCAATTGTTTTCCTTGTTTCGCATTGAGTTTCAATTAACTTTGCAAGTTGTTTGATTTTCTTTAGCAACAGTTCGCATTAGAAATCGCTACGGATAAATTCTATAAATTTACGTTCTATTCTCTCCTTCAAAATTACTCTTGAAATTCCAAAGGTTTTTCATTTTTCACTATTCTCTTATAAAAATTGTACTGATATTTTATGCTTCAACAAATGACTTGGAAAATCAATGACGAACACGCCCAATATTAATTTTCCTAATATGTTTATGCATTTATATGCATTTGTATAATGAGAAAAATGTACTTTGGATTCGCAATATAGTATATAGTATACTAAATATCGTCTCCAGTTTCGAGGAAAACTGTAAGCCAGAGTTACTGCTGTTGTTGTTGCTGGCTGTCGTGTTTTTGTTGTTGTTTTTGGCTTGTGCTGTTACAGTCCCTGGTGCCCCCTTGAGTTTATTCATGACGCATAAATCTGGTCGGCAACACTTTATGCGAATACACAAACAACACGCCACCACTCGCCATGTACTCCTCGTAAATTTCGCAAGAGCAACTTTTTTACGAAATTAAATCTTGTTACAGCAACAACAGAGTCAGCATGTAAGTGACTCCAACTACATATATATTTTATGTATATATATAAATGTACACTGATAAAAAAAATTGTTTTAAAATCAAGATTTTTGACTCAAAACTAAGAAGCTTGGTCTACAAAAACATGTCGAGAACACAAAATTCTTAAAGTTAGAAAAAACATCTGGTTTCTAAGAACAGTTCAAGTATGACCAAGGTCTTAATTTAAAAATAAATGTACTTAAAATTTAAGTCAAGAAAAAAAATTAGAAAAGATTTTTTAATTTGTAATGTTTTATTGCTGTTTTGTATTTTGATATACATAATTTTATTTTGGCTTAGTAATTTTGTAAATGGTATTTTACTGTGTGTTTTTGGTAGTAACGAGTGGAACTCGAACCGGCGGTCTTTTTTTCAGTGTATACATACATATATATACGTGGTTGATGTTGGTTGCTACGCAAGTCTCCGCGCTATCGTCTAAGGCAAAGTTTTTGGAGCCAAATCTGAAATCTGGTCAAGCTTTGAGTGGTGCCAATGGGGCGAGGAGTGGAGCGACGGGAGGGGAGGGAGGGGATTGACTTGGTGGGTGTGTTGACTTGGGCGTACGCGTGTTTATTGCGCCGTTGCTGCCGCCAGAGGCAAGAGATTTAGCATTCGAGCAGCCGTGCCACATAAATTGCCACAGCGCAGAACCAAAACCGTGCCCAGAAGGAAAAGGTGGGCGGACAGAGCATACAGCTTTTGTGTCTGTATACACTGATCTGTAATACCAGCTCTAGGATCTGTAGAAGCAGGATCTATGTATACTGCAGCATTCGAAAGGTCTGTTGTAACTGCTGATTTTGTTGCATGTTGCATGTGTTGCAAGGGCCCCAACAAACAAGAGCATAATGAATGCGGTCAGCTAATTGTTAATGCACTCGCCATTATGGCCACACAGCGGCAACTCGTAAATGTAAAATGCATTTTAATTAACCCTCATATATTTCACTTAAAGCATTTCAATGCAAATTGCAACACCTACCCAACCCACCCGCCCCCACCCCTTGCAGAAGCTCTAGTTGCCACATTAAATGTAATTATTTGGCACAAATTGCGTGTTTAGGATTAATTATGATATGGATAGCCCAATAACGTGCTTCCAAAGTGCAAAAAACCACATTTCAAATTATGTGCCGCTTTAAATGCCTGCTGATTGGTGGATTTCATATTATAGAAATTAACCACACGTCTAAATTGAGTCCGACCTATGCGTGATCTGAATTTAATAAGCTCCTGACTTAAATGCACCAAACAATTTGTTGCTTTTTGAGGCTTATTCTGCAAACACAAAAGCAACATGCAGCGAAAAAAGAGGAAAGAAAAAAAAAAATTAATCCGATTTTGAACAAATTTGGTCAGGGTGTAACATGTGGTAAAAAAAGACATATTCTGTGAGTTTGGTTGAGATTACTAAAAAAGTTTTTTATACTAAAGGTTAATTTGATATGATATGATTTGATATGAATATGATATAGATCGAATTTACCAAAGCATCATCTTATCCTACGATGAATTTATCAAAGCTGTGATGTGCCAAAATTTTCGTCTTGTACGGCAAGCGGTTTGGCCTGATTAATGCTCAGTCAGTATATGCGGACAAAGAATTTTATATATATAGATAAATATATACCCAGAAAAAATAAAGATTTCCGTTCTTAAACAGGGGATATTCAAGTACAAACGATCTCAAGAGCTGTCTAAGTTCGGAATTTCTAAAACTGAGAACATAAAAGCGAGTCACATTAAATACATTTTTAATACACAAATTTTTATTTAAGCATTCTCAAAATACATATTAATTTCTCAGCACATTTCCGTATAAAAAGCTTCACAATAAAGTGCTCACAACTCTCTCACACAGCTCCTTTGCCGATTAACTCCTTTTAATTACGCATATTAATTTTCATGTATGTAACATATTAATTCTGTGCTGGTTCATCGTTAAGTGAAAGCCAACACTTGATATTGGATATAGTCGCTGGAACGGAGGGAGTTGGAGGAGGCACATGGAACAGAGGTTGCCAGACACTGAGTGGTCACAGGTCAAGCTGTTGCAGCAGGCATTCAATTTACAGTGAACTTGCAACAAATGCAACACACGACTACGACAACAACAACAACAACGAAAACGACGTCGACATCGATAAAGACTACAGGCTTTTAGAAGACTCGAAATATGCACTAAATAAATTGAAATTGTGTTGTGGTAGGGAAAGCGACTGTGTGAGGTTTATGGAAGGTCAATTGAGTACAGCTGGAACCTTGGCAATAAGCATTGTGCACGACTCTCACAGCAAATCTGTAAAGGGCAGGTTGCATAATTTTCCACACCTAATAAAAAGATGAGCCCAAAATATAAATCATAATTATGGCAAAAAACACCGACAAGGTTAAGCAGAAGGTGAGGTCAGGTCAGGTTCTAAATGCGCTTGCAGCTCATTAAAAACACACAAGTGCAGGTTTCTAACGATCATTAACAGCTGAATCGCAGTCTGTCCGTCTCTGTCTAACACTGTGTCCCACGTCTGTCTGTCTCGCTCTGGCAAATGGCAAAGGTGAGTGTGCGTTGCACCTTTTTTTAATGGCCGACGGTGTTGTTGATAAGTTGACCTTGGTGCGAATTTTAAGCGGAAATTTCGAGCAGACGTTTTTTTTACGATCTTTTTATGGCAAAAAATATTAAAAAAAAAAAAAAAAATATTCCCGTCGCGTTTCACGGCGCGTAGCAAACAGTTTTGGATTTGGTTTTTTAGCTGCAACCTCTGGAAATTTATGATTTATGATGATGTCCGTGACCCTTTGGCAAACACACAAGCAAAGATCGCCATCGGGTATAGCATCGGTTCAGAGATCGGCGACTGCTGTTTTGTAAACACTCAGTTTGAATCCCAGTACCTGACCGCCAGGACGTCCCGCTTGAACTTAAAAAATAAAACTAAACTCGCGACGGCAAATGCATTTTCCATATACAAAATGAGTTATGAAATGTTAAAAATCTGTCACAAATGTTAGCAACATATGGTAACTGAGTAAACATATGAAAATGTGCAGAAAATAGTTTCAAAGTGCTTTTGTGAGTGTCGAATTCGGTAGGCAATAAAAAGTGCTTTCAAATCTTGAAAATCAATACAATTGATTGTGTTAAACAAGTTTTTTTTTTATTGGAGGCGATCATTTACAGATCTTGGAATATTTCGAAGGTGGAGCGAACAACATAAATTTGTGAGTCAGTGTAACAATATTTTATACAATGCTTGAAGCAATAATAAAATCAATTTTAATTAAAAGTCACTTAAGTTGTATGAAAATCCAACTATGTTATAGAAAAAATCGCTCTAAAATCGAATAATTTCTTTTTAAGTTGAACTGCATTCAATAGCACCTTTAAAATATCCACTGGAACAGAAGAAGCAAACAAATAAAGAGTGGATGATGGAAAAAAACTAAAATGAAATGCTGAAATAAATCAGAGAGGCAGCAGATTCATCTGATTCTTTACTTCTCATGAGTTTCAGAGGCGTTCGCTTTGAGTTTTGAGTAATTCCGCGGAATACGCAACGAGGCAGCCATGAATTCTTTGTGAAAGGAGAAAAATAAGAAGACGAAGAAGCAGAACAGGAACAAAAAACTGAAACAGAAACAGAAACGGGGACTGAAGTAAAATCTTAAGAGAGCAATAAACAACATGGTTGACAATCTTAAATCTTGCAACTTACAGGGCACCGCAGCAGATACAGATACGAATGCGAATGAATGTCGCAGCCATTATGGTAGGTTTTTGTTGCTGTTGTTGTTGTTGTTGTTCTTCTTCTTCTTTCGAGTTGGTTGTTGCGACCAACACAATCACAAATTCCCAACAACAAACCCAATGTCTGCTGCGGTCAATGCTATGCTGGAATGCAGCAACAACAACAACAACAACAACAACGACGACTTCTTCCAGTCTTCGAGCCAGGCCAGTTTAAAGGCTTGGCCATGCTTTGCCCGGGCCAAGAGCCAGGCCAAGACCCAGACCCATGGCCCTTGTCTCTTGTCTCTTAGGTAGAAACAACCACGATTTGGGCTGCCTGCTCCAACATTGTTTTAGCCCGAGTCCGGACGGGTCTGGGTCGGAGCCTGGTCTGGTGTGCTTGGCCATTGCCTTTCTTGTTGTTTGTCTCCTTTATGGCTTCTTTTCGTACCCTTTTATCCATATCTGTGATTTCTGATTTTTCTTGGCATTGTACAGTAGGTAAAAACGGCAGAATACTGCCTTTACAAAATTTTTTTTTGATGAGCGCGAATAATTTAATTTAGTACAAAATAGATTACTTATCAAAACATTGGACTAAAAATATTAACAGTAAAAAAAAGATGTTTAATAAATCAAAAACAATTGTTACACATTGACTTTTCACATTTTTTTTAAAGATTTTAGAACATCAGGGGATATTATACAATTTATTTTTGTTTAAAATAATTTTAGATTCAAGTTTTAATGCATTTTACGATTTAATTTTTAATTGGTGGTCTTAGACTTATACATGTATATTCATATTCATACCGCAGATATATTATGCATGTGAGCAGGTCTGATTTGAATAGCAAATTTGCTCAGATTGCCCACTGTGCTCTTGTCGCTTGTTGTCTGTATTTTTTTTTGGGTCACATTTTCGTGCTTTGCAGGTAAGCTAAAGAAATGAGTTTTCCCCTGTTTGGCTGATATCGTGTGGCAGCGTCTTGGCCATGGCTGATAAGCGGCACGCACACACTTGAGTTATGGCTGCCAAGTTGCTGGCCATTAAACTAGTCAACCCGTTAAGCCGATCATAATTGGCAGATAGTCCCTGGCAGCTCTTCTTTCCCCTACTCCGACTGCTCCTGCTGATGGCAACTGTTTAACGACATTTTAAACACTTGTGTTCTGGGGCATGCCACAAGCGGCAGGCATAAAAATTCAATGAGCAACAATACACACACACCAACACACACACACACATATTATAGGCCGTGACGATGACAGACACAAGACCATTTGGCATTTGATGTTTATTTAATTTACCACAATTCATAACAATTTCATTTACGACATTTTTACTACTGGAAACGGCCGTAAACCAAATGCGGTCGTCGATTTGTTTGATGGCACGAGTCGCATGCCACAAGTTGCGTCTCCGTCTGGCTTTATGTACCACCTTGTAGTACACAACCTCCCCGCTTTGTTCCCTTCACCTCGGGGCTCCAATTGAGCTCCTGGGCGAGTGCATTGGTCTGGGCCACCGGCAATTAAACGCCAAGTGCTGCCGCCTCTTTTCCCACCCCTCGTCATCAGCCCTCGTCATCACCCGCACCCCGGCGATTTATGTGCGTTTTATAGATCGTAAAAGCAACACTAACAACTAACAAACAACAAGACCGTTGATTTTATGATGTGTTGAACAGCAACACAAAAAAAAAAGGATGACTGCCAGTCACTTGTCCACATCCAAGTTCACATCCACATCCAGATTCCAGATATTTGGCCTTCGGTTTCCCTTTGAACTGCGTTCCTGATTGGACTCAAGTGCAAACGCCATCGTAAAACTCTGTTTAATGTCTAAAACAACCATAAAGCGACTATAAACAAAAGTGTATAGTCGAAAAATGAGACAGAGAGAGGGAGAGAGAGAGAGCAACAGAGATAAACGCCATTTACAAAATTATTTGTGTTTCTTGTATTTTTATTGTGATTCATGTGATTAGGAAGTGTTATAGATGACATAAAAACGCTATAAAACCAGCTATAATTATGGTTTAATGATCTATGAATTATTGATTTATTGCAATTAGCTATGATTTACGATAGCAAAGCCAAATCGCTATGTAGTTTTGATTCTAATTATTCTATGCAACCTTCATATTAAACAATAACTATATATATCTACAATATATATCTTTTTTTTTTGTTTGACTGGGAAGTTTTATTTTATTTTTCGTTTTATTGAATATAAAAACATATTTATTTGATGGAAACTCTGACAATTCTATAATATTAGTGATATTCATCCCAATGAACAAGTGTATGCATATATTTTTATCCATTATCACAGTCCTCATTTTTTAAATCTTAAAGTAATTTGTTTATATTCACACAGACAAATTATTCATCCACATTTTTATCAACCCCTGTGAGTAAATCAAAATTTCAAATTTAATTTTGTTAAATACTACCCCAAGACGTCTTCTTGGTTTGAATATATTTAGAAATATACACGAATTTTCAAAAGACATGTGATTAAATTTAGAATATAAATTTAAATTCGTCTTAAGTTGGCAAGGCAAACAGACTTGGTTGCATTTATGGCTAATTACAGGCAGCACAAAAACTATGCATATGTATGTGTATTTAAACATTCGTATCTATATCGTGTACGGGCTGCATTATTAAACCCAACGAAGACGTGTTGATAAGCAGTTTCTGACGCACACACAGACCCAGATCTCGATCCAGAGCCGGACCCAAAACACAGACCCACGAAGCTTATACGGCAGACAGAAAACAATTGAACTAATGACGTGACTATGGACAGTCGGCATCGGTCTGTGGTTCATTCGACCATTCGACCATTCAACAGACTGCCCCAAGTGCCCCAAGTGGCCAGTGGCAATGCGAAAGCCAGTTGAACTGGCGACCAGTTATCTGCTTCATTGTTATCATTCGGAATGGCAGACTTATGCATTGAAAGTGTTGTTAAATTACGCCAAATTGCTTAATTCCAATAATGAAACGGACCGACTCAACCACTCAATGAAATTATAAATTTTCGCTTTTGAATGGAGCCAAAATGATATGCAAAGCACATGAAAATGAAGCCTCATTCGCGTATTCAATTTTGTATCTGTTTCGGGTCTCTTTTTCTGTTTCTGTATCTGTGTCTGTTTCTCTTTCTGTGGATCGCTTTGGAGGCGATCGCACCTCATTGCAAACGCCTCGCCGTTCGTAACAATCCCGATCCCCGATCCCCGATTCCGATCCCGGCCAGACGGCGACGGCGACGGCGACGCGATGAGAACCGTTTAATGGGCCAATTCAATTGGTCGTTAATGTTGCTTTTTATTTGCCTTTTATTATGTCTGTTGTTGTTTTTTGTTTCTGTTTCTGTTGCTGTAGACTTACTCAATTTTATTATTGTTTATTTATGCGATTTTAAATAATGCGCCGCAATTCTTAAAGATAAGACGCGGCCCGTGAACTTTTTTTCTTCGTTTTTTATGTACATTGATTTACTGCCAAATTATTTATTAGACGGGTGCGGGCGGAACTGAACTTTTGCTTTGGATTGTACCAACTACTTTGGTAATATTTTATTGAGCAGCGCTTTTTTTTCTCCGACTTTTTGTTTGCTTATTCTGTTTACCAAACAAAACATGATGAGCTTTTTGTATGCTTTTTGTTTTGATGTCAGATAAAAGCAAACAACAAATCTAAAGTCTATCTAGAGTTCGTTTTTATTTAAAGTATGTCTATTGTTATCGTTGGCGTATACGCAATATTTCATAAATTTATATTTGTGCCAAAGAATTCGTGGGTGGCTCAATTTGGCTTAGCTGAACAATGGAAACTATGTGATATTTTGAAACAGTTTATGAAGCAGATATTCTTGGGATTTGTGAGTCATTTTGATACGCAGTGAATGTTCATGGAATTGGTTGGGATGAGGAAGAGAGGGGAGAGAGGGAACAACAATTAAATTAGCTTATGTAGTCAATTTTTTATCTTATGGTACGGAAATTGTCCATAAATCTATCTCAATCTTCTGAACATAACTGAATACTATTTTATTATTTGAATTTCTTTGAATTATTTGAAGGAAGCATAGGACAAAAAGCATTTATAATTTAAAATTTAAAAGTTAATATATAAGAATGCGATAATTAAAAGTTGCTAATATCTTTTATCTTAATGTTAAATTTACTAGAGCTGTTGCAATTTCTAGATTCGAAATACTGATAATATAAAACGTTTTTTTCAAAAGGTATTAAAAAATGTCAAATTATATTCACAAATTTACAGAATTCAAGATATAGAAAAGTAAATTTGCAAGTAATATTACAATTATTCAAACTATGCATATGTTAAGTTTTGAGTGCGCTTTTGAGTTTCCCTCCCTTTTTTCCTGGCGCCATTTAATCAGCCAGTTGCATTGCCTAAGTGCAAATCTGACGACTCACGTCCTCGTCAGTATTCACTATTCGGTCCACTGCGGCATAGGTAATGCCCGGCCCTGGTCAGAGCAAGACGTTGTCTGCGAGGGCGTACAGCGTACGTCAACAACAACAACAAGAATAACAACAACAATAACAACATGAATATCAACAACGTGCACAGCAATTGTGAGTTGGTTGTGGTTCTGGTGACGTTTGTTGCCACTTTATCATGGTCGCGTATCATAATTTAAGCGAATCGCATGCAAACAGACAGACAGACCGACAGACAGACAGTTGGACATACAAGTCGTTACCTACACCCACACAAGCTGTGTTGTTGTCACGCTAACAACAGCAACAACAACTGACAACTGCAATGAATAAAATTCGTTGACATTTGTTGCGCTGAGTAAGCGGACTGTTGTGGCAAGAAGAGACCCAGGGAAAGGGGACAGGGGAATGGGGAATGGGGAAAGGGGACACTGAACGTGTGCAATCTTGGCCCTGCTTAGATGCAGATGCTCGTCCTGTTGATGGACAAAATGGCTGACCACGCCCCCCATTCAGTCATTGACTTCCTGCGACATGTTTTTGTGCTAAAAACTCGTATTAAATATTTAATGGTTTTGTTTTCATTATGCGGCCTCCCAAAAAAAAAACGTCTGCAGTTTACTGGCCATTGATTAAATGGCAATGCCCCTCACCTTAGTCAGCTCAGGCTATCAGCTTTAGGTCCAAAACACTGGAATTAGTTGGCATTTTAACACGAACACCTGACGCTAACATTGTTCCAGGGCATCGAAGCTCTTTGCAGTCTCCGGTGAAATGGGCTGGTACAAGTATCTCTTTAGTCAATTGGATTATATTACCAGTAGTACGAGAGGACAGACGGAGCACAAGTGTACATACATACACTGAAAAAAAAGAACAACCCCTAAATCAAAAACATTCATTATAAGTTCTTTAAATAAGACAATTTTAAACAGGGAATAACACCAGAACCGGTACCGGAACCGTTAGCCGAAACTAACCGTTTCATTTTTAGTACCGGAACTAAAACCGTAACCGAATGAAAATTCTCTGTCACGAACCTAATACCGAAACGTTTGCACCGGTACGGTTGTGGTAAAGATGCTAGATCAAAGAGTTGTACAACTTCCAACTGTCATAACTTGGTCAAAACTGAATAGATTTTCAAAAGGAATGTCATTTTGATCATGATTTGGCCTCTAAATTCATTCTGTATTCAATTTTTGTTCATTTAGAAAATTTTATTATTTTCGACCAAGATTCGATTTCGATGTTAAGGGTCCCCCCTTTGAAATTTCGAAAATTCAAAATTTTAAATCTCAAGTTTTCACTTTTAATCAACACTTTATATCGTAATTAGTATAAAAAAACACTTTAAACTTGATTCTGAAACCTTTCCATTTTTTGTAAAAAATCATGTGAAATTGTACAAAAATTTGGACTTGTAAAGTGGCTAAGTCGCAGTCTGACCAACTTCAAACTGTCGTAACTTGATAAAAACTGAACCGATTTTCAAGCGGAACGTCATTTTGATCATGATTTAGCCTCTAAATTCATTCTGTATTCAATTTTTGTTCATTTAGAAAACTTAATTATTTTCGACCAAGATTCGATATCGATGGTAAGGGTCCCACCTTTGAAATTTTGAAAATTCAAAATATTAAATCTCAAGTTTTCACTTTTAATCAACTCCTTACAACGTAATTAGTTTAAAACAACATTTTAAACTAGATTCCGAGACCTTTTATTTTTTTGAAAATAATCATGAAGAATTGGATAAAAATTTTGACTTGTAAAGTGATCAAAGCTGAACCGATTTTCAAGCGAAATGTCATTTTGATCATCTTTTTAAATTCTTTTCTTTCTTTACTTAAATAATAGGAATATTTATTTTTATAGTAAGAACATTTATTCCTATTATAAGAACTTGGTCTTATTTAAAATGTTCTTAAAACCAAGATGTGTTTTCTTATTGTAAGAATTTTATGTTCTCGACTTGGTTTTATAACATCTTATTTATCAGTGTACTCGTACATGTGGCTGACTTTTATCGATGCGGCTTGCCACAACAGGCACAGCAGCAACAACAACAATGGGTTATTGAACGGTAATTCCATTTAAGCAAATGTTCGCGTTGAGCACCAGAATTGTCCAAATTATACCCCAGTACCCCTTAACCTCCTGTGCCCCCCGTGCCCCTTATCCTATACGCAACTGTTGTCCGTATAAATTAAAAAATGTAAGAGTTTTCTCAAAATCAACTCGATTGCAACTCTTTTTGCTGAAATGCTCGTAATAACAGACGCAACGGGCAAAAGAACAGTACAAACGGTCCATTTGTCCGAACTCCTTTCACCTTCTCCCCTTTCCTGTCCCTTTGGCGTTGCCACATGTTGCCACATGTGTGCGTTTGTCGCTGGGGACTGCAGCATCCAATCCGTTGAGAAGATGCATTTTCTCTTAAACGTTTTACCCATCGCATAATGGCTTTAATGACTTTAATGGCGTACGGATAATTTGGCCATGGGGCAGTTGAATTCACTTCCCTCCCAATCAACTAACCTCTTCTCAACTCTTCTGCCTTAATTGACGAAAGTTACGAACCTTCGGTGAGTTACACACACACACACACACACACACTCGTTGCAGCTCCTCCCCCTTTGGCCAACATAAATACCTGTAATTTGTTATTGCTGAGTTGCGTTTAAAATGCAGTTGATTGGCTAAAATACAGATGGCTATGATCTAGATTCTAGAATATGAACTCGACAGAGTCTTAGATTAATCAATGAAATTCAGCAATGGTTTATATAATTAAATTACATTATTATAAAGAAGTAATAACAATTTCCGCATCTTCAAAATTGTAAGATGAATGAACTTGTTTGTTAAAAAATTATATATTTCAAAACTAAAGATTGTCAATTGAAATATGCATCGTCGAGTACTCGTAGATATAGCCAGAGTAACCTTGAAAACTCAGAACGGTTGAACGTACATGACGCTACCATAATTAAAAAAAAAAAATTGGGAATATATACCTGTATAAATACCTGTGGACTTGTGGAAAAAACAAGACCCGAAAAAGAGATACAAAAAGAACGAACAACGTGACAAGGTGACACAAATCAAAAGGTGCAACATAAAAAATGGCATTGAGACTAAAGATAATTAAGTAAAGTGGAAGAAGAAGAGGAAAGTGCCAAATGGCCACCGACGCGTCGGGTGGAATGACATGAGACGAAAACAAACGAACTGCAAGTAGAGGGAGAGACCGTAAGAGACCGGGAATTTGTTGAATGACAAGTCGCTCATTTTCAAAGAAATTACAAAAAAAGAAAACATGAAAGAAAGAAAGAAAACATTGGAAAATGCACATAAATTTTGGGAGACATAACCAACAGTCGCTGAGGAATAGAGGAAAGTGGAGAGGCGAACAGCTGCCAGAGGGGAGGGGTGCAATTCCCACTGTTGATGGACATGTGTGCTCTGGGGGTGAGGGCGGGACTGATGCCAATACATTCCCAAATTAGTCAGAGAGAAGTCAATTAAAAAGAAATTTATATAAAATTCAACCGATCGAGGGGAGTATTTAAAAACGCATTTATTAAGAAATATTTTTCATAAATATTTACAAAAACATTGCCGCCGACCATTGGAAATGTCGCCCGGCCAAATTTATAAGACAAACCAACGAAATGCGATTTTTTCATTAAAATTCCAGAGGCATCCAGCGAAAAGAGACGAAAAAATGCTTTTATTATTTTAATTACCAATTTCGTGCGGACTGACAAACTCAGCTGGCACTTTTGGCCAGTCAATATTAATTTCATAAAAATAACTTTGTTGTGCCGCCATTTCGCTCTCTTGATATTTGTTTTTCTTCATTAATGTCCCTTACTGAAAACGTGTCTTTTGTTTCTTGTCGCACAGCTGCGCCCCAAACTGTGGCTTTAGTGTGAGAGAGAGGGGGGTGTTGGGGAGCGGGAAAAGAGGGAATCTGACAACTGGGAGCTGGAACAGCGGAATGTTTTCTTTATAAAAACTCCCAACTGAGCGCGACAGACATGCCAAACATTCATAGATACATACATATACATATACAGTAGATAGATGCGCATTTGTGGCCCCTTCGATAAACATTTATTGGGCAATCCAATCACGGAATTCACGTTCTACAGTCGTGACAGTTTCGTTCAAATGCTTTTTGTTTAATTTTCTTTTCAGTTTTTTTCGCTATTGGACTAAAGAATTATGTTTGCTTTATGAAAAACAAATAAATAAACGTATATAGTATGTGCATGGGATTGCTAAAAACAATACCAATACAGTAAATGAAGACGAAATTGATTGTGATGGGAATTTTTGAATTTAAGGAAACAAATGAATTATTTAGAAGAAGATCTTATTATTAAATATTTAAGCCTATAAGTCTTTTGAATACTTCTTCAATCTTTAAGAGTTTCAGCTTTTCATATGATTATTACTTTAAATATTTTTCCCATGAAGCACTTATAATTATGTAAGATCTGCGGTTCTTTTAGGGTATCTCTTAAGTACTTCAGACCACTTGACATTTGAGTTTTAATTTTCATTCATATATCGAGGCAGATAAAACTATTAACCTAGCCCAATAATATTTTTCAATGTGCTCATTGTCATATATTTTAAAACTTTATTTAGGTTTAAGATTCACTGCATCGAGTCAGAATTGTCACGGATTTGAGCGTTTTTTTTAGTTTTTATTAGGGCGCCTTAATAATCCATTTATTTTCTTTCTTGGTATCCAATACTTTCTGTTTATTAGATTAAGTCTAGATTTTCATAAAATAGTATAAAAATACATATTAAAGGGATAAAAGTTGCTTAGTTATATCTCATTTCATTAAATGCCAACCTCCCCAACATGCATATTATCAAGCAATTTCGTAGAATACTACAACAATATTTTAACGATTCATCAAGAATGAGGCTGAGACTCAGACAAATTGCCATTTGATTCAGTGAGGTCAAAACGACACACAAAACACAGTTAGCTCCTTGATGGGGCAAGTCGGTGATTAGGCGCATCATCTTGGGGCAATTTGTCACCACACAACGACGGCGACGGCAGGCAAATGGCCACTAAAAATCATTTAAAGCGAAATAAAAATATTTTTTATAGCATTTTTATAGTTGTTGCAACAATCTAATAACAATCCAAATAATTATCCAAACAAACAATTTCACCGACGCCAAAGCGACGGCAACGCTCAGAGCCCAGTTACAGTTACTGCAGCTCCGACGGACGACGAAAATGAGCCATAAAACGGACATAAAACCCCAGTGAGAAGCGCTACTGCTGCGATAGGCCACGCCTCCGCTGCGACAGCGCTGCCGACAACAACGATGCGTCGCGACGCGCATACGGAAGCCATAACGGCCATAGCGATAAGTCAAAGCAAATGGCGCGTGCAAGCGAGACAGATAGAGCAGCAAAGAGAGCGAGAGTGCGTGTGTGTGTGTACAATGGCAAGAGAGCCAAACTGCGCACACTAATGGCTGCGCATTAAGCGCTGACTGGTTTGTTGTTGTTGCTGCGGCTGCCTCTGTTTGCTCTCTCTCTCTCCCGCAGTCGACTCTCTCACAGGCTGAACCTGTGCCGGGGCCACGTGTCTCTCGCATTAAAGCAAGTAAATCGTCAGTTGAGCATAATCGATACGCAACTCGTTCTGATTTCATTCGTGAGAATTGCTTTTCTCACGCTCTTCGACTTCAGCTTTGGCAGCGCGCCGACGTCGCGTCGCGTCGCCGGCGAAGTGGCTGTTGTTGTAGCCATAACTGTCGTCGTTTATGGCCGTTTTAAGTGCGACTGAGATGGCCTCATAATCGTTTGCTGAATGTTGCTCAATTGTTTGCCGTTACCGACGCTCTTTTTGAGCGCCTTTTCCCGCTGCGCTGTTGCTGCCCCTGCCCCTGCCCCAGGGTATTTGCATGTTTGTTTGTTTGCCAATGCTGCCTAATGATGTTTGCGCGCATTAATTAGTATTGATTTAATTAGTGTGTTGACCAGTGCCTACTAAAAGTTATACTCCACTCTCTCTCTCTTTCCTCTCACTCACACTTATGAGACGTATGTGTCTCTTGCTCTCTTGGCGCTTTTTTTTGGGGGCGCTTTTTGCAACTGCTCCAGCAACAACAACAACAACAACAACAACAGCTCTCGCACGCGCATCTGCCGACTTAGCACTGCTGCTAGAATGGGACATAAAATGTGCCAGGCAGTTAAAATGTAGATTTAAGTAAGTGGAAACGAGATCGTTACGTTGGCGCATAAAAATAAAAATCATTGTTGTTGTGCACTGATTGAAATAAGCAGCAACAGCAACAGCAGCAGCAGCGGCACCAAGAAAATCACACAATTTTTCCGCCCTCTGTTGGCGTTCATTTCGTATGATTTCACTCGGTTTTTCTTTGAGTGGAAAAGTGTAGCGCTTTGAGTTCATTTCACTTCTGGGGGCGAACATGTTGCGACCATTGCTCCCTATTTCAATACCCCACTCTCTCTTTCTCTCTCTCTTTCCCTCGCTCTCTTTTTCACTCTCATTCAAGATCAATTGGAGCTTTAGGCATTCAAATGGAGCCACTTTAATGGAGCCACTTTAATAACACCTTAAACTTGTTTATTTCCAGTCTCTAGCCTCTATGAATGTTTCTTTATCAGCTCTGCGATTGCTTTTACCTTAAACACCTTCCCACTCATTCTGCCGCATCACTCACTCCCTCTACCATTTTACTATTCATTAATTCTTGTTGTTTTTTTTTTTAAGATTCTTTTCATTTTCATTTTATGCTTTTTATGCGGTCCTTTATGACTTTTATGGGGTTTAGTGCGTGCCAAAAACAAAAAAAAAGCTAACAACTTTTAATTGAATAATGCCCAAGCGGCCGCCGGCGTCGGCTTTTCGGTTTGTTATTGTTGTGGTTGTTCGTTGTTGTCTGGGGCGTTGGCGTCGACGCCCGCAACGGTAATTAGGCAGATAAACATTTAATTGGCAAATTCAAAATTGGAAGCCGCCATGAAATCGCCATATGCACTTTAATTGGGTCAAAGAACTGAGAGCCAGCAGCTTGAGTCTTGAGTCAGTTTTGCAGAGATTTCCTTTTTTTGGGAGATGAGACATTATAAATATCAAAAGCGAAGGTGAATCTGAGATCTGAAAATCTGGTACAAAGTGAGATGTTAATTAATATTATAAATTAATTTTATTTTCTCAAGAATAAGTTTGATTAAAAGTAATATACTAAGTATAACTTTTTTAAATTATAATCAGTTTATTTTTTTGAACTTAAACATAGCTTCTAATATTAAAAAGCATACAAAACTTGAATAATTATATTTTATTTAGGAAACTAAGACCTTTATAAAGTAGACTTACTTTAGTTGCCCTTATAATGTTGAACGGTTTATTGCCAGTGTTGCAACTTCACTCAACGCTCAGTTTATGGCCCCGAATAATGAGCTGTAGTTAAATGCAGGAAAAGGTAAATTATTAAATTATAAAATAAAGTAAAAAGTAGAAACTTAATAATATAAATACTCGGCAACTGCAACTTGTCGCACCCGGACGCAAACGGGTTGCATTAATTGAAGTTTTTAATAGGGTTGCCCTCTTTCTGGACAACGGACGGTGGACGGTAGACGGTGGTAGGGCCAACGCCCAACTGCACAGAAAGGGAATTGGCGGACGGACAGACGTTGGGATGGACGGGAAGTGAGTGTAAACACGACATGAAATGCTGCCATTGCCAGCTACTTACACGACTGCAACAGGAATTTGCGTGTGCAACACATGCAGCAATTCAACATGCCACATGGCCGGGCTGCTTCAACTGGAACTCGGACTTGGACTCGCACTCTAGGACCCCCTGGCCGGGCAATGGCAACTCCTTTGGCATGCCGCGCGTGAAAGGCTGCAAAGGATGCAATTTATGAGAGGCACAGAGTCATGTAATTGCACGCAATGCCGCAGCCAGCGAGGAGTCGAGGAGTCGCCGACCTGAACGGGTCGAGTCGCAACCGGTGCCGGTCACACGAGATTCAATTTTTAAAAATTATGAAAACAGCAGAATGCTAAATGAAAAATACAACAACAACAAAACAAAAATGAAAAAAGAAAAACACACAAAGCACACAGGATACAGGACACGTCCTGCTCTTCGTACTCGTCCTGGTTCTCGCTGTAGTACTCGCCCTGGCCGCATGTGGCGCTGACTGCCTGCAGCGAGAGTCCATTTGCCACACCAAGTGCCACACGGATCGGTTACGTGGAATGTCCTTTTAATGGACTTTACACACTCACACTGAGAGTCCAGTCGCATCCTTTTACAAACCTTTTAGTGCTTGCACTCGTGTTCTGCGCCGTTTGATTGCCGTGAATTGCTGCCGCATGATTTTCATCCTTTTCCGCCGGTTTTTGCCTCTTTTGTTGCCACAGTCGTCACAGGCACGTCATAATTTTACTGTCTGCGTCCTGCCAGGCAATTAAGGGACATTGTCCGAGCTAAAAGCGAGTGGACAGCAGCTGACGGGTTGAACAGTTGAATTGTGGCATAGTTGACCAGCTGACAGATTCTGTGCGGTCATTGAATGTACATAAAATGGAGAAACTCGATTGAGGTTGACTTGAGGCAAAATGTTGAGAATAACCCCATATTTTAAGATTCATGCATTAAGATGATTAAGCTATTATAATTATCAACTAATTGAGATGATGAGGATGGATAGATAAGTGGTAGGTCTTAGAGTAGTAGCAAGCCCTTGCTCACGCTGCTCAGACTGCTCAAAACGTTACAAACAACAACGAAATTTATATAAATACACCTTGGACTAGCCTTTTTCAAAAAAAAGCATCCAAATATTACTCTGAATCTTACAAATGGCTACTTTAATTATTTAGGGTCCTTGGCAGTTGGTCAAGTTGACATATCGTACTCTTAGCTGAAAGGGTCATGTGGTCAAATTCCATGTCGAGTGTTAGTTTTGGAGCTCTTCTGTGTAGAGAATTGCAATGGCGTTGTCTGTGTCAGAAGTGACGCTGAATTTATTACTGACTCGTAATTTATTAGCTTATCGTGTTGCCAGTTGTTGGCCTTAGCACGTTGTCAAGTGTTTATCTTGGCCCGGACACAGACAGGCACGCTGCCAGTTTTAAGCGAGAATCGCGCCAACCAACCAAATGAAATACCGAAAAAGCTTAAAATTAAATTTATGACTCCATCTAAATCATACGACGAATAAAAAAGAAGAAGATAAAAGATGGAAGAACAACAACTAAAGCGTGTAGTACGAGTATCTGAATCCGTATCTGTATCTGTATCTGTATATCTTGTAGGAGTGTTGTTGCGCTTGAATGAGTCTGTCGCATGATTTATGGTAGGTGCCATGCCAGATTCAAATTTAAATAATAAATATTTCATTGTTACAACAATGCGACACGAAAATCCAAAAACAAAAAGCGAGAAAATCTAAAACTAATGCGTAAAATATTCAAAGCGAAAAACACACACACACAAACACATACAACAAAAATGTGCGACTAAATCAAAATGTTGTCGAAATAAAACGTTTGAAAATTGAATTTCGTTTTTTTTTTCTCTTGTGCTCAACCAAATTGAAAACATTTGTAACGGAAATGAAAACCATTTTTCTTTCCCTCTCTGTCCCACTCCCAAGTGTCCCCTCATATTCTATCTCCCTCTGTTCCTCTGCCTGCTGTTGTTGTTTTTGTTTGATTTGGAGCTGAGTCGGCAAAAAGCCCCAAAAACTCGACTCTCTGCCAAGTCAACGTTGGGGTCTGAATTTAAATTAAGAAATTTATCTTTTGAATGCGTCTTTTTCCATTTCGAGTTTCTTTTGTTGCTGCCTTTGTTTTGTAAATCGTCTTTGTGTTTACACACCAACAAAAAAGAAGAAAAGAAACAGCTAAAAGACATAAAAAATCTCTCACCTTCTGGCAAATAAAGTTGAAAGACATTTGATTATTTTTGATGCTTTTACCAAGCGTATTTTATTATTAACATACATATGATATCATAAGGTAGATATATGCTTGGATTAGGAAATGCAATATCTGCTTCTTGGTTAAAAATATCTACAAATAATACTCGGAAAGCATTGCTTATTTGATAACTTACTAAAACGATCAGCTAAAATAATATTAATTTAGTCGATATAGCAATATTTCTTGATTTTTACAGCGGTCAGCAATCTCATAATTAAAACAAAAGTTATTCCAAAATTTGATCACCAAAATATGGCAAAATAAATTTAATTCTTAGACCCTGTTTATTTGGCATGCGCTAAACGAGTTGCTTCAAGTTGCTTAATTTAATTTCAAAGATTTATGTAGACGTGGACTTTTAGATCTGTTCGAAACGAATACTCCCCTGGGTAAACCCAAATTTATGGGAGACTTGAAACCAGAGTAGATGTGAAAATACATAAATTAGAGGTCCACTCAGATTAGCATACGAAATTACGCATCTTGAAAATAATTGCCTTAAATTTGTTGATATTTAGCATTCGATAAAATAAATCTATAGAGCAAATAATGTCATTTATGAATGGATTTTCGGTTGCGGCTCTGCAATATTTTCACAGTTTTTATTGTCTTCAATTGATTTAATGGCCATTTCATGCTAAGTTTTGTCAATAAAATGACCAAATTATGTGATAATGACAAAACAGTTAAATTAATTCACACAGATCTCATTCAAGTGCCCATAACAATTTGGAAACACACATTTAGCATTTAGCATTAATCGATATTTATTTCTCAACATATTCGATTCATTCACATGCTGTGTTAATTGTCGTGAATATTCGCAGCGAGTCACCAACTGAATAAATAATTTGATTTTATTGTGTGAAATAGTTCGTGAGAATTTCAAAGCAGATGGAAACTAAAATTTACAAAAAATCGAATTTGCTAAAACTAACCACAAATACTATGTTGATATCTGACTTTTTATTTGAAAATTATAAAATCATTATGTAATCTAATTCGATATAAATTCCAATTGGGCACTTATAATTATGAAAGATTGGACATCTGGAGAGTGGATATTTAATTTTAATTGTGATAATTATATGAGGGTATTTATTTCCTCAAAATTAATTTTTATGAGGGTACTTTTATCAATAGGTAAGGCTGAGGGTATATTGGGTATTATTATTTAATGTATAATAATATTTTTGGCGAAAAATTAGACAAATTTTCAAAAATATGTTCTATGTCATGAGAAATAGCTGTGACTCAACTTATTTTAGCTTTGAATTCTAAGTTTTAACTGTATAAAAATTATGGCAGACTTTTAGGAGAATTTGAAGCTTAAAAATTTAAAACAGCTGTAACTACTGTTGTATTTATCAGATCTTGAAGTGATTAAGTAGGATAATTATAGGATAACAATAAAAGAGAGTTATATCTTAAAAATTATGGGTATGGTACATTTTCCGTTTTGCGGACTGTTTTTGAATACTCTCTAATGTCTGTGGGCCTTAAAACAAAATAGATTTTTTTACTTTTTGAACACAAAACTAAACACAACTGTCAAGTTACAAATGAACACCCTTGACAATGTGATATCCCAACACTTTTTCATTTTCCAATTAGACGACAACACATATATAATTATACAACTTACTAACAGATGTAGTTAGATTTCCACCCCGAGAATTGTTGACCAGTGACAAAAAAAAGGGACTTTATAACATTTGAATATTTAAAATTCCAAACGCATTTTTGGTGAGTGCTTGTCCACTCACATATGAATAAATGTGAATGTATCTCCATATTTATGAGTCCTTCCATGCATGTTGAAAATGAGAGAGAAATCCGTTGAGTGTGTTGATGATATGTGGAGTCGAGTTGAGGCCATTGTAAGTGGCACAGTTTGGATGTATGTCAGTGTGCCTATGGGGTAGCTCAGCAAAGGATATTTGGGACACTCGGCAAGAAATGAGAGCGGGTTGAACGGACGTGCGGTCCAATTTGCGCCATGTGTGGCATGTAGAGCCCAAAAACAGGAAAAATAATAAAAAAAAAAAAAAAAAAAACAAGATACAGATACAAAATGTAGGTGAAGTCCGGACTCTGGCCGAAGCTCGTTGACCGCTGGGCGTTGACCGGGTTCAAACGAATCTCCGAGTCAAAGCGGGCGGCATAAAATACTCAAAGGCTCATTTGCATATTGTGGCAAACGGTAACTGTAACAGGGAAAGTGCCCCGAGTGGCTGAGAAATTCATTTGGTGTGTGCTTTAATTCTATTTTTGAGACTGTTGTTGGTTTTTGTAATTAACAAAATAATTTGGTGCGTTTCGTTGTTATTTACGGCCGCCATTGCCCAACCTTTTGACCTATCGCCATTCCAAGAGCTTCTGCTGGCTGGCGGATGGCTTATATATTGTACACTCGCTCCGATAGCGATCTAATTAAATGATTTATGATCTTGGCATAATGCTGAACTATTTTAGACTACACCGCATAATCCCCGACCAGACGCAACTGCAACAATCTTTCTCCCTCTCCCTCTCCCTCTGGCAAAGCAACCCACATGAGTCCCTCAGATAAGCATAGCTGGATAGATATGCTGCTGTTTCTGCAGTTCTGGCGATTTATGAGCTCGTATTTTGCATAGCTTCAAATGGCTGTTATTCTCCTCGGACTACACAAATTCAAGCGCAAAACACAATTCATTTTGGCCTCAGCTCTAAAACCAAATCCAAAGCGTCGTCCAACGGCATACAAATCTGCCGTTTTGCATTTAGCGGCCGTATATCATGCCAGACCGGGTCAACAGTAGCCTCCCCAAAACATCACGAGAGACAACTCAAAGTACAATGGGATTGCAATAAAACAAAGAGAATAACGCTTGGAGAATTATGTAGAAGAAGAGACTTCTTTATTATTAGATTCAAAAACTCTCTTCTTGAATATAATGAAATTTAAAATAATTGAATTTTTTTAAATATTAATATATATTTATTATTTTTTTTTAATAGACGACTATATGCAGTTGGCAAAGACTAAAAATTATACTAAGAATTACCAATTTAAATAAACATCAAATATAAATTTTGAACCAAAAATAAAAAATATTAAAATTAAAATATTTTTCTTAACATTATATACAATTATTTTTTATATAATTAATATAAATTTTACAAAAATTACCAAATTCTAATTCTATTTTAAAATATTTCTAAGACTTGAAAAAATTTAAGAAAAATAGTTTATAATTTTACTTGAAATATATTCTGTTAATAATTTACTTCAATATTTATTATCTTAAGATAATCAACATTAATCGATATTTTAATAGGTTTTTGAATTTTCTCCATAAGGCCAACCTAATAGATTTGATATATTTTTTATATTTCTACGATTATTCATTTATCTCCATGGTATTGATTCTATAGGACTGATATGTGTTTTAGCCGTTAAATGAGTGGATCCACACAAGCTAACTCCCGGTTTCGGTTAGCCGTTGAATGGCAACAAAATTTATGCACATTTTATTGACCAACACTGAGAGAAAAACACAGTTGAGTTGTTGTTGCTGTTGTGGGTTGGCACAACAACATGTCCAAAAGTGTTTTATGGTCGTTGTGGGTGCTCAAGTGGCCATTTTGGGCTGGTCTCGATGTGCAGGGACCTGCATATATGCACTCGCCCATCTTGTCCGACAAGCACTTGACAGAGCAATGTGTGTGAAACCCTGAATGCAGATTAGCTGCGCCCTGTTTAGTAGAGGGATCCAACTAAATACGGATAGTAGTGACTGGGAATTCGTTGATTTATTCGACTTGGATTGGATAAGAAACGCTTTAATCTAATCGTATCATGTCAATGACCTGGTTCAATCAACGAACCGCACATCCACACAAAAGCGGTTCAAAGTCAAAAACTCAATTAGCTACTTGATGGGCGGGATGAGGTACCGAGAGGGTTTGAACAGAGGTCGGAACTCTGACCGTGGCGTCTTCTAAAAATAAACATGGAAAAGCGCAATGGAGTCGACGGGCGGGCTGAAAGTGGAAATCTCGTTAAAAGTCAATAACAGACGCCATTAAATGCGCATGAAAATGAAATGAGAACCGCTTGATGATGAGGCAGTCTTTTGACTGCAGACTGAAGCATGAAGGGAATGGAGGGAACGGGAGGTCTCTAAATGCCGCAGAAGCCACGCGACCACTTGAGCCGCTCCACCACTAATGTCCATATAAATGTTGTGGAGTAATTTGAACTGACCTCAGAGCAACCAGACAAGTTCAATGGCATTTATGCACAACAAAACCCACGAAAGATAGATGGAATACATTTTTAAATAATTTTGAGATAAGAAATGATTTCTTATTCTGTGAAAATATCAATATAGCAATAAAATGATATTTTAGTGAGTAAGCTAAAGGCACGGAAAGTACCTATTGTACTATATTATTTTATGTTCATTTACTATCATGTCCCTACCTTATTCTTACAATCAATGTTAATTTCTGAAATATGCGACACATTTTAAATTTGAAAGACTTTAGGACTACAAAAATTGTTAACAAAGCAACACTAACAATTTACTTTTATTTCGAATTTCCCAGTCTAGCAACAGATTTCACATTGATAACATTACAACTCGTATTTGACTCTATACAATAAGTTTTCCATTCGTAAAAGAGAAATTCTAATCGATAACAAAAATGAATCGCATGCTGGAGGATGTGATCCATAAGAACGCCGCGAACACGGAGCGCATAACTGCCGAGAATACATTGGGCTATGTGGTGTCTGATAATAGCACCGGAAGTGTGGCAGCAACTTCTTTTGATAATACCACCGCTCAGGGCATTGTGAAGCACATGAATGGACAACTCGTTGGTGTAGTACAGAGCGCCATTCGAGATCTAGATCCGTCAAATAAACTCTGCTATTTACGTGTGGCAACACGCAAGTTTGAATATCTTGTTGCCCCAGAGGATGTATTCACCATAACCGTATTGCAGTGAAGTTTGAGTTCAGTTTCCGAGTGTGTGTGTGTGTGTGTGGGCGTAAAGTAAATCAAATTTAAAATGACAAAAAATTAGATGGAATATCTTTCTGTCTGTGTGTTTATCTGGCATATTATTTGTTCAATTGAGTTGAGTTACGATTAGAAACTTGAACTTGGCCAAAGCGTATCCGTGTCTCTTTGTCAGGGGAAGAAATGCTTGAATCAACAATGAAACTGGAATAAATGGCAGACCGAAAATCCTTTTATAATACCCAAGTGACATTGGCAATATTTACGACATGGCTTCATTGGGCATCAGGCAACGAAATGTATCCATGAGAATGCGGCATTCTAATGCGATAATTCAAAAGATTTACTTCTGTCAACATGACCATTTTGTTAGACAAACTTGGGGTGGAAATGGCCTTTGACCTTTTTGTTGTCTTTCCATCTTGGATGCTGGCTGCTATTTTAATTTAAAATGGCAGAACTCGTAACTCATTTTAACGGCGCACCCTCCAGTGTGTGTGCTTGTGTGTGTGTTGTCCGTGTGTGTGCATGTGTGTATGTGTGTGCGTGAACTTGTCCTATTTTTACAGGCCTAGGCCCTTGCAGGGGTTGCTCGCTCGTTACAATAACTTATCTGCCCTTTTTTTATCCCTCGGCCTCGGCAACACCATAATCACCACGACGCAAGACGCTCCTGGGGTGCGCTTTGTAGTCTATTCTCATTCTCATTTCCATTCCCATTCCCATTGCTATTTCCTCTCCATCTCCCTTCTCCTTGTTCAATTTTATTCTTCCATTGCTATCTCAAAGCAGTTGGCCATTGTCTTGAGTCGTTTTGTGGTACATACACGATATAGAAATAAATAAAAATTTGTACAATAATTTTAATTCATCCAATGGCAAAAATTCCTTGAATATAACTGGCTTTTCGTCTCGGGGGTCTCACCCTCTATTGTTCAGAATGTCGGGTTCACACTGCCACTTCATTTCATGCAGCGTGAAATCATATTAATCCATGGACCATTGCTGATGACTTCATTTCAAGAACTCGTCTTGCCGCTCTTCCTCAAAATGTTTCATAATTTATCCAGAAATTAGCAACACTTTGAATCATATTCAAATAAAACGTATTTCCTTGCTTCAAAATTTAATTTGTAGCGAATATATTAAAATATCTTTTACGGTAGCCCTGCTAATGTCCCCAGGGGCGTGTCCAGCTAAAGTGCGAGCTACTCTATGAATTTAATTAAGTTGTACTGCAATACGAATCACTAGCAAATAAACATGAATCATATTTACATATACATATGTACATTGTACTTTTATGTATGTAATATTCTCGTATGAATATTTCTGAATGTGCGTGAGTATGGGTTGATTTTTAAGTCGATTGTCAAATCCAATTTGACATCTGCTATTGGGAAATACATATTATAAAAGTCAGCACAATGTTGGTATTCTTAAATCAGTTTTATATTCATCTTAAGAATACCTATAATTTTTTATTGCAAATAAATAAAATGATTATGCGACTCTTTGTCATTTTTATTAGTTGTGGAGTACATTAAAAATGATAAAGAATAGCAAAGTTTAACTCATTTTGATAGAGAATTGTGTTTTTTTGTTTCTTTAGGCTTTTGCTTTTGACTTCCATCGCTGTTATGTTCTACAAAGAAACAAAAAACAAATCTTGAACGCATTCAGCAGCCTGTAAGAAATCAATTAAGTTAATTCAAACATCGAAATGCTATATCACAGCGATTTAAATGAGTGCTACAAGAAGCTAAAGCAACTGCTAAATATAGAAGAAAAAGAAAGACACACATACACTGAGTGAAAGACAGAGACGGAGATGGAAACTGAGACGGAGCTAAATGAGCAGAAATCCTCTCACTCAAATGCGCAGGCCAAGCCCATTTTGCCTGCTGCTGGCTCTGCCTCTACCTCTACACTGAGAGAAAGAAAGTTGTTGAGCTATTTGAATCAAACAAAAATATTCAATATTCAAAAATATTCAATAAGATTATAATGTATAACTTTAATATAAGTTTCGATTCATTCTTATACAATTGTATTCTAATTGTACAATAATTTATTAACTTAATCAATTATTATTAATTTTAAAATTAATTAAAAACATTTATTAATTTGTAATAGTACATCTTATTTTATTTCTTTGAAAATATATAATTTATTATTAATCAAAAAAATATTTTTGTACCATACGGTGCTTGTAAACCTCACTTTTCCTCAGTGTAGCCATGCACGAACCCGTTTTGATGAAATGTTGGAATTTTTCTGACTTGTTCAACCACCGAACATTTCCAGTTGAGACTCGCAGCGGCGCAGACGTCGACCACGAAAAACGGTGGATGCCAAACCAGACATTTTGTTGCTTAGCGGACAGACGGACGGACGAGCAGACAATGAAGATAAAACAATAGAAGTAATAAAAAGCAATTAAATAAAAAAAAAACCAAATTTTTGATAACTTTAATGTTATCTTATAAAATAGTAACAAATTAAAATATATAAATATTATAAGCAAAGTGTAGGTCAGACAAACGGAAAGTGTCGATAAAGTGCAGAAAGAGCTCAAAAAACAAAAATAATAAATTATACTACTTAAATAATATAATTCAAAAGATAATGATTAATGATACAAACAATTGTATATTAATTATTGTAAATAAAACAAAATAAACACAATTGGAAAAATAAATATATATTTTTCCTGTATGTGTTTTCTCTTCAGCTTCAGCTTCTGCCTTTGCTTGCTGTCCACCATTTTTGTGACGTTCAGCAGTTGCAGCAGTTATGCACTAGATGGCAGCAGCATGTGGCGTGCGCCATCTATTTGTCGTTTCGCGCTGATATCAATGCTGGTTTGAGAGTCATTGCGCAAGCAGTTCGACAGTGACTCCTTTAAAGTTGCGCTGCTAACTAACAGCCGAGGTATCTAACATTTCTGAAACTGTTATGCTTATCCCATTTGCAAAAACATCATTTTAATCATTCAAAATTAAATACATTTTAAACCAATGTCCTGATTTTAAAATGTATGAATGAATGAGAGACATATTTATTAGCTTTCAGGAAAGTAAAGCTATTAAAAATATGACATTCCCGAGTACTGATGACAAATGCATGGTAACTTCTGAAAAAGCCTACAGAAATACGATTAACCCAAAATTTGTTTAATGCCTTACTAGAAAAACCTTTCAAGTGTTTTTTTCTTATTTGGACCGCATATACTATACATATATCAGAAATAGTGGGTTTGGTAAAAAATACAATCTGGTTGTTACTTAGACTTTTAATATTATATTTTTGACTATTTGATACATTTTATTAGCACAAAAATTGCATTATGAATTTTTTATAAGAAAATGATAAACCAATTTTATTAATAAGAAACTCTAATAATTAAGCTGAAGTAAAGCAAATTCAAAAACATAAAATTTACAATTATTATTCCGCATTCTTCCGCATGAATCATTTAGGTCAACTATATTAGCCAAACCTCTAAATACAAAATGTAGTTAAATTTAAAAATGATTTGATGGGCGATGTGCTAATAAAACGAAGCACAGTTAAGCCAAGTATCTTAGCTTGTTAAGAGGGAAGAGTCCGTCCAAAGCATATTGCCAATCAAAGATTTCAATTCAATTTCGACCGCTTGTCACAATATTCGAAATGGGGCATAAAACTAAATAGCGGGTGATGCAACGCGAACCATTTCATTCAAAATCGGAGCAATCGAAGCAATCGAAGCATCAAGATGTCAGTAAACGCGGTTAAGACAACAAGATTGCATCGGGCATCGTTAGGACCATGGCTCCATTCCATTCCAGGCGAAACGGGCCAACGGAATGGCCATTGGCATGGACTTCAGCTTGGGCTTGGGCTTGAGCTTGGGCAAGCGGATGAGGGCAGTTTCTGAGGAAAAACATGAAAATCATCTTTCAACGCGTTGCGCTTGCAGTTGCTTTGATGGGAGTGCTGAGGAGTGCTGAGGAGGGGAGGTTAAAACCAGGTGAAGTGGGCGATGGAGGCCCTCTAAAGCTGTGCGCTGGCTCGAAGGATGAGGGGTGTGTTGGATGCACATGTGATGCCAACAAGTGCAAAAAGGCAAACTTAAACTGAGACGGAGGTGGAGTTGCAGATGGAGACTGAGTCTGTGACCGGGAAGGGAGTTGGTACTGAGATTGGAACTGAGACCTCTTCGACTTGCATTTCAGCTTTTCATTTTGTGGTTGTTGTTGTTGTTGCCGACGGCGCTGTCCACAAACTGCGCTGCACGCGACGAGACGCGTCGCTGCACATTGAGCAAAATGAGCAAAATAATCACGAGATGGCGATGCAGCCAAAACCCAATGCAAAACCCAACTGGTTTTCTGGACAATGTTACGCTATCTACCTTTCTCCTTCTATTCTTGTCTCGCCCTTTCATCAGGCACCATAGCTAATAGCATTTAATACCATATATAGTATATATATTTAAGTACTTATATATTCTTTTTTAGCACTTACAAAAGAAGAAATATTTAAATATATCCCCCGCTGTAAGGAATGTATTACATCATCGATAAGGCTTACAATGGTTCAGCTTTCTTTTTTTATACAGTCCTTTTAAAATCAAATATAACACTTATTTGAAGACGTTTATTTTCACATTTAAAATAAGTGTTATTACATCACTTTTAAATAGAAAAACAAGCTATAAAAAAAAATAAAAAATGATTGATACTATATAAAATGAGTACAGAAGTTTATTGTTAATTTTGGCTAAAGGAAAATATATAGATAAATATTTGCTTCTCACTGATATCTTGCTGAGTTTCACTTTGTTTTTTTTTTCTTAATAATATTTACTCTGAATTTAACAAATGATATTTACAATAAAATATTTTTGGTACTCGTATTTTTTTTTTTTATCTTCCCATCACTCTAGTCTATTTGTACTTTAAGGATTTAAAACTTCGAAAGCTGTATATGATTTTGATTTATATTCTCTTCTTTTCAACTATATTTTAGAGAGTATCTGTTTGCCACCATTGTAAACGTCTTCACGTAGTGCCTTCATTTTTGAATGTCTCAGTAAAAACTAACACCCACAGTCAGCTTGGGAGCAACAAAAGAAACCACAACATCATGGCTATCAAAGCTGCATCGATACAAATACAGATACAGATACAGTTTCTAGTGTTTCCCCTTTTAGTGGAGCTAAGTACTCCCTCTCGCTCTCGCTCTCACTCGCTCTGTCTTACTCTTTCACTGTACAATATTTTGTCTCTGTTTTGTGTGTCAGTTCCGTGTCTCAGTTCGTTTTTGTTTTGTTCCGTAAATTACACTTTTGATTTTTAGTGGCCGTAAAATAATCGTAAATGTCGTGGTTATTGCGACCGAAAGTGCCCATTTTGAGTGGTGCTGCTGTTGCCAGTTGTTGTTGTTGTTGTTGTTGTTGTTGTTGTTGTTGTTGCTGATTCCGAGCTGGCATTAACTGATATTCTCGTTTCGCTCAGTGCAGCGTTGCTCGACAGCGACTGAGACGTGCTGCCACTGCACAAACAGTATCAAACTTGTATCCCGCTAAGAACTCTCCCACATCCCAGATTCCTCTCTGTCCTCATCTTTCTAGTTGCCAAAGCTCCAAGCTGAGCTGCACTTGTTGTTTTTAATAAGTTTATGCTTGTCGTTGTTGCTGTTGTTGTTGCTGTTGTTGTCGTTGTTGTTGTGCCTTGGCTTTTCTCCTTTGATGTTTCGATTAAGTTCGGAGTTCGCGTTGTCGAACTGGTTAGTTGGGTCTGCCTCCTGCCAGCTAGCCCTCTGCCTTCCCTCTTCTCCCCCCTCTGCTGTCGCCCCTGCAGCCATTTGGCTTAAGTTTATGGCCATTTCGTTTGCACTGTCTTTGCCGCAGTTGCCGTACTCGAATTCGTACTGTTGTTGCTGCTCGTTCAGTTGATTTTCTTAAGCATTTCACCCATTTACCTTTATGCTTTGGCTTGTGCAACACATTTTCTCACATTCACATTGCCTACTCCTTCTCTCTCTTCTTTTCTCTCTGTGTTTTTGGGTTTCTCTCTTAGCTGATTCCATGGTTATTCTCCTTTCTCCTGGCTGCTGCTCTGACGCAACTGGTTGCCGATTGCCCATTGTCAATTGCCAAGTTGCCAAGTGGCCAAGTTGCCTGTTGCGGTGGCCGATTCGCTCCTGCTCCTGCTCACAAATTTCGAATTTGATTTTATTGTTATGATTTCAATTGTTCCCGCTATGTAAACTCTAGAGATTGCTAGCCATTCTCGATGAGAACATGTTGATTTCTCTACTCAATAATTATACGAAAGTTTTAAGTATTTCAATTCAGCTTCCATTTAATTGTTGATTTAAACTTAAACTAAGCAGAAATTAGAATCTATCAACATTATCTTTGAAGATCACAATTGTTACCTGTAACTGTATTTAATTTTGAAGCATTCATTTATTCGCTGATTTATTGCACTGATAATTACTAATTACACATTTCCCAAAAGTCACATCAGAACGCCCAGTTTTCACGTAAAACATGAGAATAAACAAAGATTCTTAAAGATGGCAAGTTGGGCTGTTAAACTGTTTTGAGTTCAGAGGTTCTTTCAGTGCATTGAAGGTCGCGTTCCCAAAAAAGTCAAATGACAATGGTAATAAACGGGATGATCGGCGTTAAAGTGTCCCGACTGGGAAACCAAACCAATTCATAAATCATAAAAATGTGTCATAAAATAAAAAAAAAAATAAACTACAAAATGGAAACAACATTAGATGCGATGCAGTTTGAAGCTGCCTTTCAACATGTCCTCGAAATTGGAAGGAACGAGCATAAAAAATACTCAAGGCGAAATACTTTTTAGACTGACCTTAGAGTCTGTCTGAGGATTTGTTTTGACTCCTGGCTGAGGCTTGTTATCTGGCCATGGCTCACACATATCGCCGGCATAAAGGACACACACATACACACCCAGTCGCATTGTCCTTACCGCCTGTTCGATTATTGCCGGCGTGGTAATAAATCATAAAAATATGTTTCAGTTACCCAAAAGCCGACGGTTTTATGCCGATCGCCTCGTTACACGGTGGAATTCGAAATGCCTGTAAAATTGGGACTCTAGGTAATTGGGACTCAGAGTTGATTCTGTCTCTGTCAGGAGACTGCTGCGGTGATCGCGCCCTCGTCCATCTGATAACAAAAACCACTGGCAAATGCCAAACAAAAGGGCCAACAACTTTCTCTTTTTTGCTGTCTGATTTGGGCCGCATTATTCTCCTCACTCTCTCTTTCATATTTTGCATTGCCAAATATCTACAAATTTTGATTTATTTCCCAAAAATTATGTGTATTTGTATCTGTATCTGTGCTTGTGTCGTTGTCACCAAAAGGCGCCTAAATTTGTTTGCGATTGATTCGTTCTTTTGAGTGTGCAAATCTGTTGGTACTTTAGAGCACTTTGAAGAAAAGATTTTATAACAATTATAAAATTAGGAATTTATATGAAAATACATTGTATAAATAATTTACGAAATACTAAATTGATTTTCGCCATTCATTAGTCATAGTTATAGTCATAACAAAAAAAAATCGATGAATTTTAATTATTTTACTGTGTGTTAAAGTAAGATCAACTATAACAATTTAAAATATAATGTTTTTACTGAAAGATAAAGCAATAGTTATATTGCAAAATAGAAATTAATATTTTTAATTGGAAGATAAACAATATAAATATTTTTTATTGATGTTTTAATAACCACTGGACTTTTGAACAAATCCAATAAATAATATCTAAGTATCTGAACAATCTAAACTCGAGTAATTTATATATGCAACAATTAAAATTTTCTCAAGCTGCATCTTCATCTAAATTAAAATGATTTCGTTGAGTTCATCGAGATACAAATACGCAGCTTATTTATTGTTCTCATTGGATGGCGATGAACATGAAGATGACTTCATTTCCAAGTACGTCTGTGTGTATGCGTATTTATGTGTTTGTGAATGCATATGTGCTACTTATAAATACGTAGAGAATATTTGTGAGGCCTGTACTTGTGACACTGCCTCCTCCTACTCTTTCTCCATTTCGAAGCGGACATGATATACTACAAGCAGATGATTTAATGTGACCGCATATTGTGCAGGCACTTAAGATGCAGCAGTCTGCTCGAACCCGTACCCTAAACCGAACCCAAATCCGAATCCGAATCCGAGCTCGTAATGCGCTCCAAGTGCAGGCGTTCCACATATGTTTCAATTCAAGCATCCAGAGCTGAGAAGAGCTGGCGTCCATCTTGAAAATTGAGCCCTGAGAGAATTCTTGAAAAATGCATTAGTAAGAATTTATTTTGATTATGCATTAAATATTTGAGAATTGCTTGTAATACAAACAAATATCTATTTATTTATATCTATTAAAAACTAATGTAAATCTCTAACCAGTCATTGCCGTAAATCTCTAACCTATTTTCTTTATTTTATTGCAGCTAGAAAAAGCTGTTCCCAGGCTGTAAATCAGTGTGGTAACGAGCTGTAGCATCGCACGCATAGCTCATCATCTAGAGTCTAGAGATTGGCCAAATCCGCAGACAAAACAAATCGTTAAAATGCTATAAAAAGTCCATATGCACTCCAGATTGGTAGAATGAGAGAAATGAGAGGAAAGCAAATGCATTCGAATAAAATTTTACCACCATTTCCTCAAACATCATCAGCATGAACATGAAACTAACGGCGGCAACATCCGAGTCACCTCATAAAAGTAACGATGTCTATGAAAATGTATCTGATGGATACGATGGCAGCCTCCATTGAGATGCTGAGGGGTATCACACAATAATTATGGCATACGTCACGGAACTTGGGTTTTATGTCTTTTATATTGATTGTCATCATGTCACACTAACAGATCGTAAAAAAGTCGTAAAAACCATGGACGGCACTCACTTGAGTGCAAAAGCAAATGAACGCACGACCCTCGCACTGCACTCAAACATCAGGATCAGGCTCAACTTTAACCTCAGGCTCTCTCGCAGGACACACAGGATGCTGAGGGATCGCTGCCGCTTGGAGTGAAACGATTGAGCAACTTACAGACGAGTTGCGAGTTAATTTGGACGAGCTCGTTGCTCAAGTGGCGTCAAGTCGTAAAAAGAACATAAAATTTGGACTGCTGTTGGTATTAACCGCAATTTGTTTATTTAGTTGTTAAAATGCCATTTTAGCTTGTTCTATTCGGCTTGGCATTTAATTGTCGGCTGCCGGTATTTCACTGCTTTCTTCTTTTTACGAGCACACACAAAGTGGGCAAACCTAATAAAATTTATTTTTACGACAATTTAAATGGTTTCATTTCGAGTGCGGCATGCGACAATAGATGACAGTGCGACGGAGCAACAGGTCGTAGATTAGGTAAATTATATCTGGGATTAATACAAGAAATACACTTGCATAATTTAAATAGATTAAAGAGAATTATATCTAATGCATAAGTAAAAGTAAGGTCGGAATGAGTCGCTTTTTTTAAGTATACTTAAGTTTTAACGATTTGTCTATTTATTATTTATTAAATATTGATTTAAATTTATTTATTAATATAAGTATACTTAAGTTATACTTATAAGTATACTTAAGTTTTAACGATTTGTCTATTTATTATTTATTAAATATTTTTTTATATTTATTTATTAATATTTAAAAATATACATACTTCAGAATAAATAATAATTTCCTATTACTTGCATTTATTTGGTTACATTATAGAGATGCATAATTGATAAACTCATTGAGGCATAATAAATCTAGTATATTTTCCTGAGAATTCAGTTGGCTAAGCTTTATCATTCAAATGGCTTAATTAGAAAGTTTTCAAGTGCTTGTAAACCTTAGAGGGCAAGTGCTGAGACACGGAATTACCCTGTGGGCGTCGCCTACCCTCTTATAATGTTCAAGGGAGTGGGAAAGGAAAAGGGAAAGAGAACGGGGGCGGTCTGGTTGCAGTCATCATTGCCGCCTTGGGCATGTTTGTGTGCAAAGCAGTCATAAAAATTACAATAAACAATCATCATCGCGATCCGTTTACACCCACTTTGCACGTTTTCGCCAGCGTCGTCCATGGAAAGTGAAAAAGGATTTTCCACTCACCCAGGCAAGCAGGTAACCCTGATTGGTAGTAGGCGCAAAGTGCGGGGATTTCAGCGCCTAACAAGTAGGCAAAACCGTGAGCTAAGGCAGTCAACAAAAATGCTCAATTAGTTTGGCTAAAGGACTCACTGCCATTTGGCTGGATTTGATGAGCAGAAGGCAAATGCTGCCAATTGTTTGATGAATGAAGTCAAGGGTTCATGGCCTGTGCTACTCCTAGGATTATGTAGGTAAGTCGAACCGAAACGAATGTCTTCATTGTGCTACCATCATGTCCGGCTGTCTTCCTCTCCCTATCCCTATCCCTATCCCTCTCACTGTCTATAGCCAGCCAGCGGCGAGTCTTTTGTCTGGCCATTACTGTTTTGCATAAGGAGGCGGCTGATTTCTGGTGTTTGGACTGCAATTGATTCTTGACCTCATAATGAGCTGTTTGCGGCTGCGCTGACTCAGTTGAGCCACTTTGTGGTTTTCCGAAATTAAGTCATCATCTCGGCGGGTTTTTCGAAAAACCAAGAAACCACTTTTGACCGCGTTCGATTTGAATTTGCATATTAACCTATCGAATTGAATGAACTAGACGAGAAGTCAGATATAAGTAGTTGAATATAATTGAGATGGGTAAGATGCTTCCCTGACCTTACTAATAGACTATTTCCACGACCACTCACATTTGGCTCATTTGGTCACATTTGGATGTGGCTCATTTTTGGCATTCCATGACCAAATGTGAAACTGTTAAGACACTTAAAGCAAAGCAGCTGTTCGGCTTCTGTGCACAAATGACAAAAAGCAGACAATAACAACATTTTATTATTTATTATGATATTATAATTGGCGCAAATTTAATGCCTACCGATTTTATTGATGAAAACAGCTGGTTAAGGTGATAATTGCTTTTTTTAAAAGAGTTTATCGATAAACATCGCGTGTTCGATAAAAAAATACTCAAATTCACAGGGTCGAATGACAAAAAATCAGCTCATTTATTATGAATGAGCCAAAATGATCATCCGGATTTTGTACTGAAATGAAGTCCACATTCGGGCCAGATGATGAAAATGGCGTCGAATGAGCCAAATGTGCTGTCGTGGAAATAGGCTATTATACTAATAACTTGTTATGCTACTTTATACTAATCTAACATTCATACTATTGTTATTAACAATACTAATCTTAATTTATCTGATTGGGTTTTTCTGGGTTTTCCCCAATCCTAGCAACAAATGTTGGATCATTTATAATTTTTGCTTACCCCAGATCTAACATTAATTTTTTTTTTTTTTCGTTACAGTTCATAATTTATTTTTAATTGTATTTGTATTTTTAATCTTTAACTTAATTTTTATACTTGGTAATTTTTTGTTTGCCGACTGCTTTTAGTCGTGCATAAATAAATAAATAAATAAAAAAAATTAATAAATAGCTGACCATTTTAATGAATAGTTTTCATAATTTTCTTGTTGTTCTCCATATTTAATTTGAGTTAATATGCAATATTTAATCAGGCAATGGCTGCGATAGTCATCAATCTAACAATCCAACTGGCAATCATCCCGTAAGTGCAACAACTGAATTGAATTGAAAAGAAAAGAAGCAGCAAGTGTTGGCTACCACAACAAACCAGACTAACACGCACCAATTAGCTGCTTTTGGATTGACGACTGACTGGTAGCAGTTGTGCTACAAGTTCTGGTTTGTTTTATGGCCAAGACGCTGATGGGGCTGATGGTTTAAGCCGTGAGTGGAACACCAGTGGAGAGCATAAATTGAGGCAACGTTTATGAAATGGCGCTGGGGGGCGTTTACGATGCATTTTTAATTGACGTTCATTTGAAGAAAGGCGGAGAGAATGCTTCAATTCAATTATGCGACGCCCCCTCCTCCCCTCTCTTCACTCCTTCCCCTCTAAGAGCTGGTCTGTCCACCATCAACCAGCAGCTGCAGCTTGAGCTGTGCTTGGGCCCATAAAAGGCACTCGCAACGGTTTTTAGGCCAAATTGCCACTTTGTGTGCAAATTTGAATTGTGGAAATGCTGGGCATAAAAATGAAAATAGCTCTGAACAATTGTTGAATTGTTGGATTGTTGAATCGCCGTATCTCTCGCTTGCAATCTCGCAAATATTTTAAACGACGCAAGAAATCAGTGAGCCGTCGAGCTTCAGCAAAGTGGGCACAACTTGGGGGCATGCAACGCGTGGCATTTACCTTTAGGGAAACACGGTCTCAGTTGGTTCTAGGCTGCTCGGGTTTGCTAGGACTGCTCCTGCAACCAGCAACCAGCAACACGCCCCGTTTCGCCCACGCCCAGGCTGATTCATGCCGCTTGGCAATTACGAGTACCGTGCCACCAACGTTGGTGGCAACCGCCAGCTAACTCTCCTAACGAATGCACGCCCAATTGTTGCACATCCATTGACAGTCGATCGCTCTGCAGTCAGTGGCACGTCAACTTATTCATTAATTCATCAAAATGAATGCTCGTATCTACACGTAGCTCCCCTTGCCCCGTGCCCTCCCCCTCCCTCTGCCCCTAACGATTTATTTGCAATGCAGAGTCGCATTCGCTGTTGAATCGTTGATAGTCTTAATTGGCTTCGTTTCTTCGTTTCGATTGCATAAAATAATCGTTAGAAAACGTGTTTAGCTTAATTGGAAAATTTGTATGTCTTGTCTGTCTTCAACTTTGTCTCTCTCTCTCTCACTCACTCAATCTTTCTCTCTCTTGCTATGCTTCTTCTACGCCTCATCTACGTCTTTTGATGCGTCTTCCTTCTGGACTCTGCTTGATGTGCGTGCTGGTCGCTCAGTTTATTGATTTTCCACAGTTTAATGAAGAAAAATGTTTTTGTCCAGTTCGCGAACAGCTCCATTAAACCAAAAGCAACTTTAGAATTCTAAATAGTTTTGCAAAACTATTACGAGCAACAGTTGAAAGCAGCTAATGCCAAACGAAAATTCATAGATACATTCTGACAAGCATATTATCAATTTATTTTAGTTAATATTATAGCAAACTCTTAAAATATCTACGAATTATTTAAGGTTTTATTTTTCGAATAAATAGAAGAATTTGTGAAATAATAATAACATGTATCTTTTAAGCTCAAGGTTGGTTTTTTGTATATTTTATATTAAGAGTGAATCTTTGAAGTTACAACTTACAAATCTCGATTTATTTAATGAATAAATCCATCAATTTAATTAAATTTTGCTCTCAACAACGCCAAATAGTATGCTAACTAAGTTGCCATTGAACTTTAAGTTCTCCAATTAATGTGTGTTGAACTTTAGGCATACCCAAAAGTGGAAAGCGGGGATAACGCTAAGTTATGGATTTTTGGGTGAACTTGCACACAAATCGGCGTTAAGTTTTAAATCCGCAAATATTTATAATTCTGTATTAAATTCATAATGTAGAATGCTTAATGCATAAATACATAATAAAATTTAACGGCTTTTACCTTATCTTGTCACACAAAAACAATAATAAACTTTCATTTCCAAATGACAGAGGAAAATGTTTCGCCTACCTTTTGTTGCTCGCTGCATTTTACGACAATTTTATTGTGACTAAATGCAGCGTGGCATGTTGGCAGGTTGGCAACATTGGATTGGGTTGGGTTGGTTTGGTTGCAAGTAGGCAATGCACGTGCAACTCCACGCCGGCGACATGGATGTGAATGTGGCGCTCAATTCCTGCGCCAATCGAGCGCCAAACAATTTGTCATTTTTTACGTCAGGCGGAGTACTGCGGGGATTGCGGGGAACTGCAGCGATGATCAATGCTTTGAATTATGATGAGGATTTATGCTTGACACTGTCGCAGTGTGGCAGATAGCGCCGGACAGACAAACGTCCAATTGGACAGCCGGACACTGGGACAGCTGGATGAATGGATGAATGGACAAACATTTACAGCACTCAGTATGGAGCTGGGAGCCCTGTCCCTCTCCCTGTCCCTGTCCCTGGCATTGGCGCTAGTTCCCATGCAACACCATGTCAGTCAAAGTCAGTCAGGGGGACAGACGAGGAGCAACTGTGTCTCCACTCAGATCTGTCTGCCCGCTGCTCTATGATTTATTAAGTGTTAATAAAGAACTTAAATCCATTGGATTGCATTTCGTATTCTCCATTTTCATAACACTGCTTTACTCTGTTCTGTTTCTCTTCTCTGTCTCTGTCTCTATCTCTGTCTCTATCTCTGTCTCTGTCCCTTTGCCTTTCTCCTTGCCATTTTGCATTGGTGTTGCAGCTTTACGCTCAGGATTTCCTTATCAATGCGATTCCATATTCGCGGCGCACTGATTTCATTTTTGCACCCAGCAATTTCGCAATAAAATTTCGCCAGCCTGCAAATTAAAATTGCAATGTAATTGGTTAATCCATGCGTACATTACGAGTCCTGTTGCCAGGACATCATGCCGACTGCCAGCTGCCAACTGCGAAGGAAGTTCGCACATTTTTGCATTGTTTTTGCTTGCATTTTCTTTTTTCTTTCTTTCATTCTTCTTCATGCCAACATGTTGGTATAGAATGTAATAAAATGCATTCGATCGGACTCAAATTTGAATTTGACTTTACTTAATATCAATTTATAAATTTTATGAAAATTTGTAAAAATAATAAATATTATAAAGTTTATTTTGAAAATCAATTTTACTAAGTATTACAGCTATGAAATGAATTATACATTAAGTTACAAAATGTTTTAACCTTTTATTTTAATTTGTATGTTAAGGAAAATCTTAATATGATAAGTAGATAAAGTTTAACCATTCTATTTTCTGTCAAGAATGCAGAATCAAAAGGGTTGTTGATTTCAACATTTTGCGAATTCTTCTGATACTTATTTAGCTGCGATTCCGATTTGCATACAAAGCGAACTCATTACCATATGCCCCACCTCCCTGTCACGACTGTCAACGGTAGCCGAGTATGAAATTTACGAGTGCTACCGGTCAGATGCACAGCGAGATATGCTTCTATATAGACAGAGTACTATCTACAGGAAGAAGGTGAGAGAGAAAATGATCTCATTCCCTGTCTTTGTGGGAATGGGAATCGTAGTCACAATAAGAACTACAGTGGCTGCTCGTTTATGCTGACCACCTTTTGATCAACTCCATTTAACTGGGCGCCACACCTGATGATGAATTGCGTTTTAATTTCCAAGCTGATTGCGCTTTCAAAGTATATAGCTGTCAGCAATTACACGGCTAATTTAATTACCACTCCCACCTACTGTTTAATTGGCCATAATCGCTCAAAACGAGCGCCAGCGTTGATTGCCACGCATTCGATACATCGAGACGCCCATTTCGAAAAGTATCTGCAACTAAATGTATCTATGTATCTGCGCCTATGCTTTTGTAGACTGTGCCTGTGACTGTGCCTGCCACTTACGCAGCTAATAAAGCAGCAATTTGGCAGCTGACGCCGCTGCCAACGCAAACAAAACATCAAAAGGCAACAGCAATGGACCCCACTGTACCCCCCAACCCCCTTTGACCGCCCACACTGAGATCAAACGCCAACTGTGCTGAGGTTTATTTACAAAAACAAAAAAAGAAAGAAATACAAAAACAAAAACAACTCGTTGCAAGTACAAAACACTCGATCGTTGGATCGCTTGCCCCTTGTTTATGTGTGTGTCTGTCTATAAAGATATTTGGAATTTCGGCTACTGCCCGCTACTTCGGCACCTGTTGGATGTTTTGAAGGGCGCTGTTATCGCCACATCCCAGATTTATTCCAGCAATCGTTCACATTTTCAAAGTCAATACTTTTACCGTTGCCTATTGTGCCTTTGAAGCCACAATCATCGCCACAGACATTTTTATGGCCCGTCAAATGATCGTATTTGATGCATTGCCATTGAAATGGGCTAAAACTTCACTTCAAGTGCGTCCATATCGAAAATAATGGCCAATTATAGTAGATACTTTATATTAGCTTGTTGCAGTCTTGGGAAACAAATAGGGAAAATAAAACTAATAAATAGATATTTAAAGTCTTGTTTCGAATAAAAATACTCATATTTCTTTAATATTAATGTATCTTTTTATAATAAACTCTTACACTGCTAAAAAAAAATGTTTTATATCCTCATACTCATACTTATTTAATATTAATGTATCTTTTTATAATAAACTCTTACACTGATAAAAAAAATGATTTTCTACATAAAATTCTTAAATTAAGAAAACACATCTTAGTTTTAAGAACTTTTAAAATAAGACCATGTTCTTATGTTAAGAATAAATGTTCTTGAAATTAAAATCCAAAAATATAAAAATTAAAAATTAATTTTGTTTATAATTTTAATTTTTGTTGAGATTTTATTCTGTCTTGGTAATTTTATAAATGATATTTTATTTTGTTAAGAGTGGGATTCAAACTGGCGCCTACAGCTTTACTACTACAGCTCATAATTTTTTATGGTATATTTCTAAATATTCATAAATATTCATTATTTCATATTAAATTTTAAAAATTTGAATTTTAAATATACAGCTAAGAACTAAGTGATATTTTTAAGAAATGAAAATAGACTTAATCAATTGAGTTATTAGGTGTGATGAATTTATAAAACAATCAGGATACGATGGTGCAAATATTGCTAAAATGTGCAACTGCTGCCCGAGCAGGGAACAAGCAGAACAATCATCGATTTAAGGCAGCATCTACTAAACTGAATCTCACAATGGGAGCAGCATTCACATTCACATTCGCATTCCGACAACAGTTACAACACCAACACCAAAATGAACAGAAATGGGGCAAGCAGCAGCAGTGGCAGCCACATAACGAACCAAGTTTGAATATACTCGTAAGATTCCTGAGTATATTAGGTAGCAAAATTTTTACGAGCTCATTATGGCTCATTTCGGCGATTGTTGTGATCCTTTTATGCGCCTTCGAATGGCTTCAAATGGTTATGAGGCTATTTTGTCTGTCATGGCGTCCCAGTGTCCCAGCTTCCCAGCTTCCCAGCATCAAAGCGTCCTGCTCCAGCGCGTTTCCTCGCAGTCGTCCTGCTTGTCTTGTCCCTGCTACTCACGATATTTAGTTTGCAGTTGCGACTGCGATTTTTACTTTTGCTGCTTTTTACGTTTTGTTTGCTTTGCTTTGCTTTGCTTTGCTTGTACTTTTTGCTCGGCTTTCCGCTCATGTTACTTGGCAGTTTGTTTGGTCCTCGCATATTTGGGGAAAATGTCGCCGTCTGTCTGTGCCTGTATGTGTGTGTTTGTGTGTGTATGTGTGTGTTTGTGTGAGTGACATCCGTGCGCTGTGTGCAAGTTTTTGTATCTTTCGAATGTTGTTGATTTTAGAGACTTGGCAACGAATGAGAAAGGCGACTGTGACTCTGTCTCTGACTGAGACTGAGACTTTGTATGCCATTGGATGGATCAGGGGGCGAGGGCGATGGCGAGGGCGGGACAAAAGTAAATTTCTTCTTATAATAAGTTTATTTTGCAAACACTTGTGGCAAGCAACTTTGTTTGTTCGTCCTCGGTTTTGGCCTCTAATCTACGAGCCGTTTGTGCGAATGTGCAAACTTTGACAAATATTTGCTAAAGTTGCGGGAATAGCGCTACGATCTCTTTGCATTATGCATATGAATTTATTACCATCAATTTGGAGACACATTTGCAATCGCATTAATAACAAATCTCAAAATATGCATATCCATACGAATTAAATTATTGAATATTTAATAGCAATATTTGCGTCAATATGCATTTAAATAAATGCATTTATACACAATTTATTTCAACTTGTTGCCATATTGGAATTGAAATTATCTGTAAAATAATTGCTAAAAAAAAAAAAAAATGCAATTAACATTGCTTTGTCCCTCTTGCAATTAATATTCTAAAATCAAATAAATGTTTAATAAATAAACCCTAAGTGTTATTGGTTAAACTTAACTATAAAATTGAATTCGGTTAGAATTATTACTTTGCAAAGTAAGTAAATTAAAATATATGAATGTGCTTTGTATTTTGATAAAAAAATTCATTCAGAGCTTTTTTGATTAAGTAAATAAAATAATAGATGTTGCCTGAGACGGATTTATTAGAAATTTATGCATTTGTTAAATTGTAAGCTTAATTGTATTCTGTTCATTTCAAATCAGGCGAATTTACTTGAAAAATATACTTTTAAATATATGTATTAACCATTTCGAGAAATTCAATTTACTGCAAGTTATTTTAATTTTCTGTAATTTTCCCAGACTCTTATACTTTTAAATTTACATGTTTTTAATATTTTCTTTTATTTTTTCTGTTTTAATTTTTAATGTAATATATTTTTTATTATTTTATTTGAGTTTTTATCAACTGTTCTTAGTTGACAATAATTAAATAAATAAATAATAAAGAAATTTAATTTTAAATGGACTTACAAATCTTATTAATATAAAATAAAATGTGTCATTCTTATTAAAATAAAAATATGTTTAAATAAATTGATTTATTTTAATTAGTATTATATTTTAGCAAGCTTAGTAAAATTGTTATATCACATTAATTAGTTACATATGAGGTATTCATATAAAATTAATAAATTATTGCCGTCAAGCCAATTATGGAAACATAAAATAAATTTCTACATACTTCATATTTAAAAATGTTCCGAAGAGTATATTAGTAATAGTACATTGGATATTCAGATGCAAAAGTGAAGAGAATACAAAATTATTTGAAGTTATACATAGTTAGTTTTTATAATTTTAAATATTTATGCATCATTATAAATATTTAAAATTATAATAAAATTTATAAAAAGCGGACAAAATGCAACGGGCAAATTTATAAATGCGATGAAAGTATCTGAAACTGAATTTGTATCTGCAGCGCGTGCCGTGCAATTGGCAACTGCCAACTGCCAACGGTCGACTGTCGACTGGCAACTGGCGAGCATTGAATTGAGTGCAAATGAGTAAAAATCGTTTGAGCACAAATGAATGCGTGTATGAACGCTCGCCTGGCCTATAAGAAAAATCAGCCCTCCTCCATGATGAATTTCCACGGCACTGAACTCTGAGTAAATTTTCCATACGAGCAAATGATGAATACCAAACGAACTGGCCACTCAAACATGTTCGAATGAATGCGCTCGAACACGGGGAATGAATACGTTATACTGAGTGAGAGCGTCAGCGAGAGAGAGCGAAGTGGTTTGAGTGGTTTGAGTTGCCCTTATCACTTGCTGAGAGCAGTGAGTGAGGCTCATTCTGTTTCAGTTTCGCTCATTCATTTTGTCGTTTCGCCTCTCTGTTTTGGCTGCTTCTTCTTCTTCTCGTTGGTGCTGCTGCTGCTGCTGCTGTTGGTTCTGCTGTCGCTGTCGCTGCTGCTGCTGCTGCGTATCGGGGGAGCTCTACAGGCAAACGACGCTGCCGACGCTGCCGACGCTGCCGTTTGCTGTTGCCGTTCGCTGCTTGTGGCCCGTTGCCATTCAGTTGAGTTTAGTTGAGTCTCAGTCAAAACACAACCAACTGCGATTTGGTGGCACATTCGTTCGATGGCAACGGTTTGGATAACAGGCGCGCGCTTTGTTTTATTATCCCACATTATCAGCGGCATTATTGTTATTGGTATTGTACGCTCAATTTTAATGTTGAATGGCCCTCGCGCTCTGTATTCGCATTCGCATTCACATTCACAATCGCATTCGTATCTGTAGTGGCCAGTGAATAGTATCTCAAGTTGAATTTGAATTTCAATCGGAATTTGAATTTAGTATCTCAAAACTGAAACTGAATCTGAAACTGAATCTGAATCTGAATTTGAAGCGTCAGTTGAACGTGTAGCGTGAGCGCGCGTCGCCGTCGTCGGTCGTTTCGGACAGCGCTAATAACAACAATAATAATAACAATAATAATTATAATAACAATAATAATAACAGCAATAATACTAATAGTTTGTAATAACAATAATGATAACGCTATGAATGCTAAACGAGTCATTGAGTTCAAAATGATTGAATAGGCGCCACTTCAAATACTTCAAATCAATATTTACTTATTAACCAACGAGTGTCAAGTGAATAAAATATGAGTGCAATTTAAATAAATATACGAAACCAAAATCAAGTATACGCCACACCAAACTCTGTTACAATTAAATAAATAATTAAACTAAATTAATTTATTGAATTTTACAACTTATACGAGCCGGCAAAAGTGCAATAAAAATTTAAAAACTAATTTTGAAAATTTCAAAATTTCAAAATTTATTTAAACAACAGAAAAAAAAATTTAAAAAAAAAACAGAAATTAAGAATAAAATATTTTGAAACTAAATTGTTAAAAACTTAAGCGTGTTGCTTCTCCAAAGAGAGAGTTAAAGTTGCGTATACGATTGTAGTGTGTGCCGCGTGCAGTTACTTTTAGTAGCTGCTGTAGCCAACCGCCAAAATTCTCACCGCCAGCAGCAGCCACAACATGAACTCCTATTTTGAACAGGCCTCCGGCTTCTATGGCCATCCGCACCAGGCGTCCGGCATGACAATGGGCACGGGCGGTCATCACGATCAGACGACGGCCAGCGCCGCGGCGGCTGCCTACAGAGGCTTCCCGCTCTCGCTGGGCATGTCCCCCTACGCCAACCATCATCTGCAGCGCACCACACAGGACTCGCCGTACGATGCGAGCATCACGGCTGCCTGCAACAAGATCTACGGCGATGCTGGCAGCGCCTACAAGCAGGACTGCCTCAACATTAAAGCAGACGCCGTCAATGGCTACAAGGACATATGGAACACGGGCGGCACCAACGGCGGGGGCGGCGGAGGCGGTGGCAACGCTGCTACCGCTGGCAACACCGCCAACGGCTCCAATGCGCCCAACGCTGCCAACGGACAGAACAATGCGGGCGGCGGTGGCATGCCCGTCCGCCCATCCGCCTGCACGCCCGACTCCCGCGTCGGCGGCTACTTGGACACATCGGGCGGCAGCCCTGTCAGCCATCGCGGTGGCGGCAGCGCTGGTGGCGGCAATGGTAACGCCGGCGGCGTCGCACAGAACTCCGCCAGCGGCGTGGGCGGCGGTGTGGGCGCGGCCACAGCCTGGAATGCCAATTGCACCATCTCGGGCGCTGCAGCGGCCCAAACAGCGGCCGCCAGCAGTTTACACCAGCCCGGCAATCACACCTTCTACCCCTGGATGGCAATCGCAGGTGAGTCCACAGCAGATCCAATCAAAAGTGAGTGTCCAGCCTAGTGGCAACCTCTCTACTCGAACCAACTTTAATCCACTCGTAACCTAAGATTCAGTTATGTTTTGCTTTAGTTTTTATTTTCATTCAATGTGCGTTGTTGTTGTTCTTGTTGTTGTCACTACTGTCTGTTTTCATAGTTGTTTCTCTGATCGAGTGATGAGCCATTAGACACCCACTTGGCCAAGTGATTAAGCCAGAATAACAATTTAAAATCATGTGATAAACATTTGTTAATTGCTGGCAAAATATAAACATATTGTCCATTGAGCAAAACAGTTTAAGAAACAATTTATTAAGCTATAATAATATTGTCAAGTGTTCAAATAAAATAAAGCTAAAATTCGTATTGAAAATACAATTAAAAATTAACTTTTATTTTTTTCAAATGAAATTTCTATAATTTTTTTTTGTTTCTGCAATTTTTAATTTTTTATTTGATAAATGTATACAGTTAAACAATTTAATTCTTAATTCATATAAAATAAAATATTTAGCTATTTCCACTGCCATAAAAAATTGATATTTTATTTTATTGAAAACCAAAAAAAATATATTTATTTCCAAAAATTATGAAAATTTTACGCCATTTAAAACATAAAAATTCGAACATATCTTCCCAAAATAAAATACTTTATTGTCAAGTCAAAAAAGGCAACAATAAATCAAAGACTATTCTTATCCATATTTAGCAGTTTATATAAAAATTTGAGAAAAGAAAAAAAATAGCTAACAGTAATCAGACAATATTAATTTTTCATTATTACCAAATTTTTTTTGCGAATAGAATACGTTTTTAAAAATTTTGAAACATTATTCTAAGCAAGTTAGCAAAATTGAAATGAGCTAGATTTTATAAATTCGGATTGCGTAATTTAAATGGAATGTTTAACACTTTTAAAACGCTGTCCATCAATTTGAAGTCTAATCACAGGTTCGCTGAGCACAAAATTCGCTCGAAGTCTGTGCAACAGACTCATAAACAAAATCAACCACTCGAACTGGACGAGGGGCAACCAATTGAGGTGCAACCACTTGCGTCTGCTTGCCACTGCTGCGTTGCCACACGCCTTGCAGCAGCTGCACTGCTTGTCTCATAATTTTCAACACTTTGTTTACTAATTTTTGTCACCTTTGGTTTTAATGATGCTCCACAACGTTGTCAGTAATTGTTGCAGCAATGACGACGGCGACGGCGGCAAAAGTGGCAACAAAAGTGTGCTGCAATTTGTGCAACAAGAGGCAGCCAACTGGCAATGGCAATGGCAACAGTAAATTATGACCATGCGGCTAAAAGAGCTGCGAAAATAGTCAAGCAACGGCAACGGCAACGGCAGCGTGAAGAAATCCTTTTGCCAGGACACACACTGAGCGCGTCGGGCGGTTGAGCAGAAGTTGCGCTTATTACAGTTAACAACGCCATTATGTAATTATGTACAGCACGTCGCAGGAGCAAAAGACTCGACAGCCCTTTCAAGTGGCAGCCGAGCATGGCCACCAGCCGAGCAGAGTCCTCACAGCTCCTTCCCCCTTTCCAACACCACCTGCCACTGACTGCTCTCCCTACAATCCAACAGCCTTATCAGCTGCCTAGCTGTCTTTCTGTTTCAGGTTAAAGTTCGAGACACTGATAAGCCTGAGCGTAGTCGTAACACCTTCAACAATCATAAGCAACATTTCATTTCACAATCAATTACATGGACAATGCGAGAAAATTAATTCCCGAATCGCCCAAAACTGAACATCCGAACATCTGAAATTTATGACTGCTCTCATGTAGCTGGTCAACGGGCAAACATAAATTTCATTTCTCGTTCAAGTTTATAACATTTTTTTGAACCCCTTTCAGTCGCAGAACCACAATCGCTTGGAACAGAAAAGCACGGTTCGAAATCAATCAAATTTCACTTGGGCTATCGATAATTACAAAACTTGGCACCCAGAGTCCATAAAAGGCGACGCAGCTGGTTAAAAAACAATTAAATTTGAACTAAATACGAGCACAAGGAACTTGCAGGCGACAGGTTTTTTTTTTTGACGGGACTGGTTTGATCTTCGACTCGATCCTCGACTCGATCCCAGACTCAGTATGCTCCCTACGTGTGGCTCAATCTCAATCAATCGATTCTGATATAACACCGAGATGATCGTAATGAAATTTATGCGTTTCGCAAGCCTGGCAAACTGAAATACCGATGATGTATTGCGGTTTCCATTATGCTGAAAATTCAATACAGGGTGCTACAGTTGTGATTACGCGTTTCATATTGCTAACAGTCAAAGTCTGACTGATATGCTGGTATAACAAACTGCAAACAAAGTTCAGTATAACAGAAAATATCTAATGGGAACTCCAGGAAATTCTTATGTAACAATATTTACCTGTGTTTCATCCTTAATTAAGGCCTAGGTGATTCTAATAAGAATACGATATGTGATTCGAGTTTACCATACCTTTGAATAATGCTAGTTGAATTTGTATGTAGGGAAATTGTACAAGATTTGAATGATTATTGGAATTTCAGAGCTATTTAATAAATTATTTAGAAGTTTCTCAACTTTCATTTTATTTCAATAAAAGTTTAATTTCTTTCTTCTTTATCAACATTTTTTCTATATTTATTTTACTTGATTTGCTATCAAAATCAACGCACAAATCTCGATTAAAATCAATATCCATTGCAATTTGTTGGCTTTTATGATTTATTTCACACTCGAAACAATTTGCAATGTGAAAATAATTCAATATGAAGTGTTTTTGGCTCTGAGCTGAACTGAGCACTGAACTGATTCCATCGCACAAATATTCACAGAGGAAGGAAAAGCAAATCAAGCCATAAATAAATCGGCGCACACTTCCAGCGATCATCGATCATTTGCAGCCGCCTTCAAAGCCAAACAAAATCAAGAAAAATAATGAAAAATTCCGTTTTTATCGTATCTAAACATGGTTTAAGATTTGAGAACCTACTTCAACATTGTTGTCTCCTATGTGTGTGTGTGTGTGTGTGTGAGTGTTTCGATGTTGTTGTTTGTGTGTTATGTGTGAACACGTTGAGCGCGGAGCCATTAAATCATTGTCCTGAAGGCTTTTAAGTCATTATCGATAAATTTCAACATAAATTCGCAAATTCGTAAATTTGCTTTATTTGCCTGGACCCCACGCACATACACAGGTTGTGTTTGGCTGCGTGTGTTTGTGTGAGTGTGTGTGCGTGTGTGTGTTTGTGACATGTTGTGTTTTGGGGCTACATTTGTTTGGCTAATTTCTTAGCTTATCTTAAGCAAACTGATCGATATCTGAGTCACAAACAGACGACTCGCACATGTTCTTCTTTCTCTTGATTTTTTTTGTCCGAAAATGACCTTGAGAAACTTCTAGCTGATCCTGCAATTGACACGTCCTGTGGCAATCATAATTCATATTTTGAGGCTGATGCCTTGCTGCGTCTGTAAATGGGCGCAATTATCAGTGGACATTGTTTGCTGGACTCAGGTAGGCTGACCTATCGACCTATCGACCTTTGTCTCAGTTCCGGGACTCTGTCAATTAGTTGCACTGCAACGCAATTGTGGTTCACACGTACAATGGGAAGAGTCACGTTGAGTTCTGATGCTGTCAAGGTTGATGTGCTCTTAGCCATTACAAGTCCATAACTCATAACTCACTAACATAGTCAAACTCGCAGCTAGACGGTTCAAATGGCAATGTACTGCCAGCATTGGCATGTCATGCAACTCGAACTGCAACTGCAATGCATGTAACATACAATTAATAGGCCACAAGTGGCACGCACCCCCAACCCCAACATCAACCCCAAACACCAACATCAAACACGACAACAACCAAAATTGCTTTTGTGCGTGCTTTTAATCATATTTGCAACAAAATGCGAATGGCAAAATGCAAAATCAAAAGCAAATCAAATCCGCTTTCGGAATTGGTTCACAATTTGCAGCGGATGCAGCAGCTGATGAATCCCAATGGCTTGGTCTGTGTGGATTGGTCTGTGTTCTCTGGGGCAGCTTCTTGCATTTTTTAATGTATTTTTAAATAAGGAATTTAATAAGCACCTTGGCGGCCGTCGGACAACGACTCGAACGTCTCGAGCAACTTGGTCGACCGACGACGACAACACAAAGTGGCCCAGACACATGGCCCAAAAAAAAAAACCAAAAAATATATATACAATATGAAAAAATAAGACTGCAGGGCGAGAAGCAATTTTTGGTTATACTTCAGACCAAACAGTGGATACAAGTTGTAGTTTTCAACACAAAAAGCTAAATCAATTAAAAGAAAATAAATAAAATTGAAAATAAGATTTTACAAATATAAAAATTATATAGAAAATATGCTAAAAAAAAAAAAAAAAAAATAAAAAGAAAAATTCAGTTATCACCAAATTACCAATTGCCTTTCAAATTAACATAATAATACATATATGAATACAAAAATTGTTCACTTCAAATGAGTCAATAAAACAACAGATCATTCAAAGAATTATACAAGAGACTGACAAAATTGTCTTAATATTTCAAAGACTTAAATAAACGGGTTTGCTTAAATGATTGTAGTCGGTATTGCAAATTTTATTGGCAAATTGGAACGAATGATCTCATTTAGAAAAAATATTTGGTATTTTCTTTAAGTACATATCTCATATTAAACATAATTTCTGAATTTTCTTTTTAATTTTATTCAATATCTTTCCATTTTTTGTAAATATTGTTAGCTTAGCTTAGTTTAAGCTCGCAATCTCTCAATATTTTTAATATTTTGAAAGCATATTTCTTTGGTTTTGCACCAATGTTCATTGGTCGTTTCTTGGCAGTTGCAAAATCATGTTTTAAGGTGTTTTTGATACCTAATAAAAACAACAACACGGCCCGGTAACAAACACACACACATACACACACACACATACACACACACACATACACACACACACACAGAAATGCAACGAAAAAGCAAAGGGTCAACTGAAGATGGCAACATGGTTAAGCTAGCGGGTTGCAAGGGGAGACGAGCTGGCCTGCCTATAAGCGCAGCGAGCGCCGCAGTGGCCAACACACACACACACACACACACACATACACATAAGAAAAAAAAATACATTTTGGGGCTCAGGTCCCCCATCATACGTCATAGCCACGACGCTGACTGCGACGCCGCTCGGCGTGTTTATTATAAAACAACAAATCATTCATTATAACCACTTGTGTGTACAGATACACACACATACACACACACACACACACACACACTTACACTCACATCATATATGAGAAAGTGGCGTAAACATGAAAAGAAACACAAGTTGGCAACGCCATGTAGTTTTTGGATATGGCCATCTATGTATCTGTATCTGTATCTCAGTATCTGTCTACATGTATCTGTATGCTTATGTGCTTGCTGTCGTTTAATATGCATATTTGCGTATTATTTTGATTTTAATAATGATTTATTTATTATTAATAATTCATTGGTGGTGGGCCCTCGCCTGAGATCGCATTGGATTCGATATATGCTCTGTGGCCGCTGATTGCGATCTGATCTCCAAGCTAACCAAGTGCAAAAGCTACGCACAAGTTGGACAACTCGATCTCCAGCCAGCTTGCCATTTGAATACAAGTATCAGTTCCGTTGAGTTCGAGTCTGAGTCTTAGTATGAGTCTGAGTTTGAGTTCGACTCCATGAATGGACTTATGCCCAGCTGGGCTGATCACCGGCGATCGGTTTGGTAACACAAGTTGCGTTATGTTGGTAGGAAACGCATATTATAATGAGCTTCAATTAAGATAGAAATCTTGAAAACAAAAGAGACAAAGATTTATAGGTTCACAATTATTCAGTGACCACCTTGAGGCACTAGACCAAAGACTCCAAGCTAACCAACTACACACACTCAAACACACACACACACTAGCAGTTGAACTATTTTGAGAACGTTTAAACTACTGGAAACACCTTGAATATGTGTAAAGGGTTTCAGATCATATAAGATTAAATATTATGGGAAGTTTTTGTAGCAACAAAATTAATGAACAAGCAGCCAAGTGTATTAAATTATTAAATATTACTAATTTCATTTAATTTGAAGAACAGCTGGAATATTTATTATATTTATTTTGTACTATTTTTTGCTTATTTGAATTTTAAAGTTATTCAATATGCTCAAGAAAAAAAGCTTATGAAAACCCGGATTTCTAGAGTTCAGTAAAATAATATATAGTTTTAAAAGAAATATTTATATATTTTAATTTACTCTTGATTTATTATTTTAAATATTTTTCAACTTGGTTAGGGCATTTCACTTTCGACCAGTAGCTCCTCCTGTTCTACGGTAGCATTTTCAGTGTTTGCCAAGTCTTTGTGATTTACGAGTGCTCCATGCAAAACTGGGTAACTGTTATACCAGTTTAAATATTTGGGAAAGCGAATCGATGTGCTTCATGCATGAATTATAGACTAACTATTTTGATTTAGAGCCGTACATTGAACTCAACGAAGGGCTTTAAGAAGCCGCTCTGGCGCCTCGGGTCAACATAACAACAACTTCCATTCCGATTCCCGCTCCGACTCCGTTTCTGCCCACTTGAGGGCCTCCATCTTCGTCTTCGTCTCCGTCTCCACCTTCAGCTCCGACTGCGTCTTTGCACATTAATGTCAATTTAATGTTTCCTTAATGACTTCTTTCGTTGCAACTTGTTTTCCTTTTCATATTCTTGTTGTTGTTGCTGTAGTTCTTATCAGTTGCTGGTCAAACTTGTCGCTTGAGTGGAAAGTGTTTATGCTAAATAGCTAACGAGTTTTCTCCACGAAAGTGAAGACACTCTCTGAAAATATACCAACTAAATAGTTTCATCTATATCTTTGAGTTCGGCATGTAACCTAAGAGAGCGTCAAAGTGCTACTGCCATGTTATGATACGAGTATAGACTCTAGACTAAAGTCTGACATGTGCTCCACTCGTTCGTCTATTTATTTGGGTCGGCAATTAAGATTTATATCGTCGCCTTTGATGGGGCTATAAAAACTCGGAACACAAGCTGCAGCCAAAGTGCAAACAAATGAAGCGAATCAGTAGCTATCTGCCATCTCTTTTTCTCTAGCCCAGCCTCTCTGTCTCTCTCTTTCTCACACAGTATGCAGCTCATTTATGCGCCTGGGTATTCTGTCTGGAGCGTGCGGCGCTTTAAAGAGTCATAAAAAACAGCTAAATGCGCGTCCAAAAGGTGTGAATTGCCAGTCACCCACTGGTGGGAGTATGGCAAGGGGAAAGGGGAAAGGGGGGCCAAGGGGGATGCTCTGCACTTGACGAACTGGTTGGCAACTCGAGCCGTTAGCAGACCACAAACTAAATGTTTAATTTTTCTGAAGCGCCACGTCGCATGTAAACACTATTCCTCTCCCTCTCCCTCTCGCTCTCTCCCACTGTCTTCTGCTCGCCTCCTGCTCGGTTCACAGATTCCCGCTGCCAGTCCCTAAACCAGCTGACTGTCTGCCGACGCTACGGCGACCCGCCAACCATTTGTTTGAATTTGTCTAAAGTGGCTGCCCTTTTTTCTGTCCCCCCTTCCCCCTCTTCCCCCTCTCCATCTCCCTCTCTCACTGTCTTGTTATTTGTAAAATTTTCATAATTTTCATTGCTGCTGCTGCAAAAAAAAAAAACATAAGAAAAAAACGTTTGTCAAATTTTCCGTTTACTTTTAGTTGGCGCCCGTTTGGCATCCCACACCACTGCACCACCACACCACTGCACCACATAGTTGTGTTTCCTTTTCTTTTTAATTTAATATGTTCTTTGTTTTTTGTTCTGTTTGGGCGCTGTGTCTGCTGTCTGCATCTGCAACTGGGTGGGTGTCCGTCTGGTCCTCTCTATCTCTCTCTCCCTCTCTCTCTCACTCTCTGTTGCTGTCTCTCTTTAGTGGAAAATTACGTTTACTCAGGCGCCAGGCGCGCATATTTAAATACACACGTGTTTTATCGCTGCCATTAAATCATATTTTTATACTTTACCTTTTTGCTGTGCCACCTTCAACGACTCCAATCCCCCTCCCTCTCTCCCCCTCTCGCCTTCCTGCACTGTCCTCCCGCTCTTGAGCGCGTTGGCATTTTGATTGTTTACATTTTGCACTTTCACGGCGTAAACAAACAAAAAAACGATGCTAAATATTGTGAATAAAAAGGAAAAGAAATACGAGACAATGAGAAGACGCTGCGAAACATTTGGAGCAGAAGTGGGGGAATTTGTGGAAGGGGAGAAGAAAAACTAAGATAGGGTTGCTCATGAAGAATCTGAAGACTCTTGTTGTGCCAGACGAAATGTCAAGTGGAAATTTTGAATCAGCTAAGAGACATAAGTGACTGTTGAATGGCTGATCTCACACAGCTTCCGATCTCTTTAAGTTTATCATTATTTTAAAAAACTAGAGATTATGGGCAAATGAAATGAGATTAATAAAAATTTTAATGAGAAGAGCAAGCTATCTTTCTATAAAAATATGTTTCATGCCTTTCAAACACAAATTGTACTGATAAATCTTTCTAAAATGCCGAACTATCACATAACTAGAATAACAATTTGAAAAATAGCTGGATTCGAACCCGACCTATCACATAACTAGAATAACAATTTGAAAAATAGCTGGGTTCGAACCCTGCCATGTTAAAAAATTATCTGTAACTTACCTGTTCTGTTAGCATATTCATAATATTAATAAAAAACGTATCAATATTTATTTAACATTTTTCATGAAATATATTGTTGGATCTTCATTAACTACTTCTAAACTGTACTTTAACTATGCTTATTATATTTTGATATTGATATGACTCCACAAATTGAGCTGGAAAGTATTGTCTTACTTGAGTATTCGTCGGATCAGTAACATAGTTTGAAGATCAAAGGAACGTGCCTTAAATTGGCTACTGTGCACTATGGCTTTCCTTTCAACTCTTCCTTCGCTCCTCTGGTCGTACTTCTGATCTAGCAAATTTGCTGCATTAAAAGCAACAACAAGAATTGCAACAACTACAGCTACAACAACAACAAAGCTTAGTTTCAATTTACCCAAGTGACCCACCACGTGCGGCTGCTTAACCTTAATTCCACACAACAACACACTCTCTCTCCCTCTCTGCCTCTGTCTCCCTCTCTATCTCGTTCACTCACTTCCCCGACACCTACCCCATTAGCTGTTACCTCGTCTCTGGTGATGGCCAAGTGGAGATGAGATGTGGCGATGTGGAGCTGTGGCGATCTGGAGAGTTAACAATTTTTTAACATTTTTTAAACGTTTCTTTTCTCTGGTCTTCTGCATTTTCAGGTAAGATAAGATCTGATTTAACACAATACGGCGGCATATCAACAGACATGGGTAAGAAAATTTCCACATTACTTTTTTTATTTATTTATTTATTTAGTTTTGTTAGCGTTAGTCTTCTAGTTTAACTTGCAAAAGAGCTCTCGTCTAGACCCTTTTGACTAACGTAGCGTTGACTACTAATTACATAAGCTAGATCTTAGTTAAGGTGTTGGTTCTAATTTCTAGCATACATCTTGGCATTGGCAAAGCAAAATCTTAAGTCTAAGACACGCCCCCATGTATATATTTATGTGGCAAGCTGTGGGCGTCAAACGGCAGCCTCAAAGTGTGCAAATGATTGATTAGCCGCGGCTCTATGAGCCTGCCACCTGATTAGACCAAAATGCAACGCGTTGCAGCACGCAACGTTGCGTCGTTGCAATTAATGTTAACATTAAACAGCGCCAAGTTGCAACAAGTTGTGGCAGCCTCTACTCATACCATACTAGCTCGAGATGCGGCAGCTTCTGTGGCTCTGGAGGCGTTTAATTTTCAGCCTGTTGCATGAAACCTTTTTGCGTTGCAAGGTTATCAATCAGCTCGTCGTCGTCGTCGTCTCAGCTACTTCTTAAAATCCAATTACACGCACAGACTGACAGACGGACAGACTGACAGACGGACAGACGGACGAGCTGACAGATTGACAGACTGAGAGACTGAGAGACTGAAAGATGGCAAGACTGATCAACGCTTGTTGTGCGGAGCACTCAAATTACATGAATCGCTCGGCACAAGGCATGAATTGAGACTCAAAATTACCGAGACGAAGCCACCCAGACTTTGACTGCCTACCTACCTACCTGCCTCCCTCCCCATTCTCACGACTGTGCTGCAGCTTATTATTTACTATATTCAATTGATTATCTCGTGCAAATCGGTAGCTAAATATTGGCACAGGCGCAACAAGTGGGCAGCCAGACTTGAGAACTGAGACTTGAGAACGGAGACTTGAGCGTGAGCGGTTGCAAGTAGTACGATAGGTTGCCCAAGGATTCCAAAAGGGGTTTCCAGTCAGCATCCTCATTGCGGTGGGCAGCACTTTTGGCACTTGGCAATTAAGTGCCCGTAGATAAGATGCGACTTTTAGATTAAACCTGGCAAGTAGGTGCCACCGTAGAGAGCTACCACTTTGCGTTGTAAAGTGAGTGGGAATTAGTTAAGCAACTTGACGGAACGATCACTGGATTTGCATCTAGTTAATCATACTCATGATCTGCTTTTGTAAAAAGTACATTCAATTTATTGTGTTTATATTATTATAGCCAAAGAACTGAAAAATCATATGAAAATATATTTATAGAGATGGTATAACAGTTCTTAATTCACTTGAATTTTATTTGAAACTTTGACATCGCAGTAGAGTTTAAGTAGAATTATATGATATGATATATATATAAAAAAGTGAAATTCAAAGATTTTCGGAAATGAAAACCAGTTTAAAAGTTGAATTAAATATGATTTCTCAGAATTAATAGATATACCAAAAGTAAGAAACCAGTTTATCGCTTAACACCTTCCGTTGAATATTACAGAATATATTCAGAATCATTTTATGCATGCTTTTTCGTAATCACACCATACACATTAAATTGTATTTTAGTGTCTGTCTAAACCCTTTTACTAAGTAATGACAGCTTTGACTGGCTTTTAACTAATAAATACAAGAACTCTACAATTATTCCCATCGATGTATCGTGCAAAACAGTTTAAATCACATAATTTCGCTGTCATTTCTCACTCATTTCAACTCAGGACAATAGCAGCGGAGCGGGGCAGCTGAGAGGGGGCGGGGCAGTGCGGGCTTTCAGCCATCGCAATGCTGCTGACATTGAACATGACATTTTCCCCCAAAGAGATAATTAAATAGCGGGCTTAATAGAATTAAATGCCGTGTTTGCATTTCAAAATCCAAAACGTGCCTCAGTTGCATGCCCCACACCGCATTCCAGCCTGCTGCAGCGACGCGTCGCGGTTCGCCTGGTTGGTCAGACAGAAACACACAAAAACACAAAAAAAAAACAACACAAAAATAAAGGAAAAAATGTCAATTTGGACAAGTTTTGATAATTGCAGGCGCGGCACAGGGTCCAAAGCAGCATTTGGCTTTTGTGGTGGCAGCTACTGTGCTGCATGTTGCACGTACCTATGCTGCTGCTATTGTTGTTATTGCTGTTATTGGTGGTGGTGCGTGTGTGGTGCTCCATGTTGCATGTTGCAGTTAATAATTATTGAAATGTGCGGCCGCCAGGAATTGTGCTCGTGCTCCTTGTGCTTCCTGCGCGGCTTCCGTCAGCAGTGGCAACAGTCGGCAGTGGCAATGTGGCATGCATCGTTACCTTTAAGCTCTGCTGCTGTTGCTGTTGTTGCTGCTGTTGCTCTTGTTGCTGCTGCTGAGCAAAAGACTAACAATGCTTGCATTTTCCCACCTTTTTCACATAACTTTTCAGTTGTTGTTCTCGTTTTCTGTTGCTGTTTCGTCTTCGCCTGCCGTTGCCACTGGCAGGGTAAACAAGTCGGCCACCAACTCGTTACCCCTCCCTCTATCCTCCCTCCGCCATCCTCCATCCTCCTCGACACTCTTAACCCTCTGCACACATGTCCATGTCGATGTCGAACTTGTTACCACTTTGAAAGCGGCCCGGCCTCCGTTCGGACTGGCCCCTGTAATAAATTCATATTCAAATTGTTAATTGAATATTATTTGTTAAATTTGCAAGCATTAAATGTAAATGTCGGCTGACTGGGCAAATGTGGCGGGGGCGTAACCGCAGTCCGTGTAAATTTCTGTTTTATTATTTCCACTTTTTTTTAATAATTTTTTTGTTTACTTTTAGCCAGTTTTTAATTGAATTTGTGCGAATTTAACACATTTCACAATGGAAGCTATGGGAAAATTGGGAAACTGCTTAGCATATTTGTTGTTTACTGTACCGAATTCAATTGTGTGTCAACCAAATTTGGTTACTGTACCAACGACCTGCATAAGGCGACAATAAAAAAATGTTGCATCGATGAGCAACGAGTACGTGTAACTGTAACTGTAACTCTCAATGTTGTTGTTGTCGTTGTTGTCCTGTGCGGCTGTTGTCCTTGTTAAAGCTGTTGTTGTGTAATTTCCATAATTCATATTCATAGACATTACAAACGGCCAGACAAACAAACAAAACGAACCAAATCGACTCGACGAAACGCGACACAACACGATGCTACCTGCACCTGCAATACGGACAAATGTCCGTCCTAACGTGGCCAAAAAAAAAATGTAGAAAATAAAAAAGAAAGAGCGAAATCTGCAAAGTGTAAATGCGGACAAAAGTGCAAAAATAGCACATATGCTTTTTGGTCGAGGCAGCCAAGGGAGCAAAAGCTTTTGAAGTATCTCACATAAAACGATTCCAGCCAGACTCAAAGTAGAAGAGAGAGTGAGAAAGATGGGGATAGGGATAGGGACAAGGCAAGAGACATTTGCGGCACGCTTATACATAAATTATACGTTACGACCTCAACAAGTCTGTGTAGAACTCAAAGAGTTGGTCATTAATTTGATTGAGCTTTGAATTACGAGTAATTTATGCCCAGAGACTGAGACAAATATACTCGTATGTAGATACAGCAAGAGAGAGTCTCGTTAAATCAACAGCAAATCAAAATTGCCATTATTATGATCAACATCAACAGAAGTATCTGAAAGATACTCTCCCAGACAGCCAGATACTTTCCATGAGCAGCAACAGAAATGAATTCAAGTGAAGTAATTCAAAGATACACATAACGTGCCACATTTGATTTTACACACTTCGAAATTACTAACTGGGGAGCATTTTGTAGTTCGGCAAGTGTAAGTGTTGTCCTGTCGTCCTCCTCTCATCTACAGGTCCTGTAACTGAAACTCTGTAACACAAACAACAAACACTTCATAAAATCGCACACGACACTTTCGTTTTTACCGTTGGCATTTGCAGCACGTGGATGGACATGAACAGAGCATCGAGAGAAGCATGGAGAGGCAGACGGAGGGTTAAAGGGGAGATGGTAATGGAAGGATGCCACATGTGCTGCCAAATGGCAGTGGACATCGCCAGCTGGATCTGACCATTGGGCTTCAATTAATGAATTAGTAATTTCAGCTTCATTGCTGTAATGAACAGGTGGTCTATTCAGTCCAGTGGGTGGATGTGTCTAACATTTCCAGTTAATGTTATAATGATGCAGGTGGTCACTGAAGATAGTTACAGCCTAGTATCTAATGGGATGGAAACAATGTATCTTTTTAAAGTGAAGTTGAAAGCCTGCATAATAATTTGAATAATAAAGTGAGATTAAAAGAAAACAATGTATCAAAAAATATAAATATATTTTTAAAGAAACCTGTGCAAGTATTTTAGATCAAGTCAATCCAAATTTTATTTATAAAAAGTTCATATATTTGCTTATAAAAATTAACTGAGCTTTTGTGGCATGGAATTTAATTCTCAAGCACAAAATATCTTTAATATTAAATTCAAAATAAAAATATGCTACTCAATATTTCGCAGCAACCTCCCAAAAGGGAATTTCCGTGGATATTGTCTTTTATTACGCGTTCTATCAGTACGTCCATTGCATTGCATAATGGAGCAGGGAATTGAGTGTATCCATTAAAAGTATTAATACCTTTAAATCATTGATAATTTTGCTGTCGTAGAGTGCACATTTACTCGCATTTACTTAGCTCCATTTGCTGCATTTGTTTACATCGGCTAATGAAAGGTTGCACTTGTATCTTGGGTACACACCTCCTATTTTTTTTGTATTTGCATTTGCATTTGCATTTAGCAGAGTTGTTGTAAATGTTAGGGAACCCGCGGCCATTTGTTTTGTATCTGTGCAACATGACAATTGTGGCATTAGAGCCGTAATATTAAGCTTACTTAGCAATTATGGGCGATAATCCATAGATGGTCTCTCGGGGAGTTGAATTCATAGCTATCGATAAGAAATCAGCGTGCGAATGCTTGAGATACTTTTGTATCTTTTGCTGTGCTGTAGGTATACAATTAATCAATTAATTTGAAAATTTACTAACCGCCAAAAAGCAATTTGCTGCACATCAAAATGTTAACACACACACACACACACACTCACATATATACATACAAACGCGGATCGCGAAATGCCGGCGGTAAATTGAAACTGAAACAAATTCTGGACGCCGCTCGATAGCGACCGCGATATCGACTGCGATAGCCCCCTTCCAATAGCGATAATGTTACGGGTATGCGATTTGGCAGCCGGATCGTTTCACGTTCTCGTTCGGCGGTCAGTTGGCAAATGAAGGAATTCTATAAGAGATTGAGATTGTAAACTTTTGGGTTACTGTGAATTTTTGCTTATGTTATGACTTTGCAGCTAAACTTGTTCAGAGCTGAGCACACACACACAGGGAGAGATACTCATAAAAGGAGTAGAAGTAGTGCAGATAATTTATGGGTTCAGTCTTGAGGTTCGCCGGCGGTTCAGCCCCTTTGGCAGCGGAAGTGCGTGCGGCTGTTTTTGGTGGGTTATGAATAAGTATTTGTATCTTGCAGATACGAATCGCAGCTACTCGGCTTACACACTTTCTAGGTCAATTTGCTGCTGCAAGGAACAAAGCAAAACCAAACAAAAACAAAAACCAAATAAATAAATGACTTTTGTGCATGTCGCGAACTGGCATTTGTCGGCTTCTGCTATGTCCATAAATTTATAGCTCAAAAATCAAAATGTTTTCAAACTTTCAAGTGATTCACGTGTTCGCTGACTCTCTTCTTTTGCTTCGTTCTCTCTCTCTCTCTATCTCTCTCTCTCTCTGTGTGTTGCTCTCGCTGTGCGTGTTAATGATTAATAACGTGAAGACTGAAACCTGCTTTTAACTGCGAGTCTCTCAGGCGGCCATCATGGCGATCAGCTGATCGCCGTGCAGTTGATGCGGTGGTGGGAAAGACAAGTCATGTCACCGCCATGTCCGCCAGCCAAATGTGCAGCTCATCAGTCAAAGCCAAAGTCAAACTCAATATACGTACCTGTAACTGCTTGTATCTGTAGCTGTATCTGTATCTGTGTGAGCCCATTTTGAATTACAGGTACAGAAACAGAAATAGAATGAAAAACTACACTCACAAGCACACACACACACACACGTATACTCAGCTGATGACGTCTGTTTATTTCACTGAGAGCACATGCCGCTCTCATTTACGCTCTCGCTCTCTGCCTCTCTTGCTTGCGCTCTCCAGCTCTCGCTGCGTGATGATTGATCATCTTTTTGCTCAGCCACAGCCGGTTTGCTTTTAATTTATGTGTGCGCTCAGCGTTTCAACTGAATGAATCTCACCTTTATTCGAATTGGAACATTTCGCTCGCTAGTTGGATTTAATTCTCTCATTGATCGTAAACGATATTCGCAGCTGCTTGGAGTTGAGTTTGATGTTAGAAGACAACCAGAAAGTGTTATACAGGACAGATCACACCTGAATCAATTTCGAGTGTTTTCTCATTTGAATTGTAACTCATCTGATTAGCTATTTAGATTAGCAAATGGTTTTTTGTGGCAATCAGCTTGTGTACGGGTAGCTTGAAATTATTATAAATAGTCAGAGTTAAATGGCTTGTACTTAATACAATTTTAATATAAACGATATTATTAGAAATAGTCAGAGTTACAAATATATTAAATGGCTTGTATTTAAAACAAATTTTAAAGGTTCATTATTATTACCTCAAATGAAGAATTATTTTTTTCTGTAAAAGTTTTTAATATTTCGTATTAAACATTGTTTTTTAAAAATTTTATTCTTTGTATTATACAAATTGTTTGTTTTTATAGAATTAATTGTATAATATAAAAGCAGAATTTTTTAACATTTAAAGTGCTTTCAATATTTTAAAAAAAAATAATTAGCTATTAGTTTATAATTGTATTTTCTTGAGAATACGCTTTCTTAGTAATTTAATAAAATTGCTTAAGCTTCAGCCCGCATATCAGTTGATTGCCAGCGTTGCCACCTTGTCAGTTGCTACAAACACACAGCTGAGTTTGATTTTGGTTAGCAACCACTGTGAAAACCACATTCCTAAACGTTTGACAAGTTCAAATGAATTCGAATGAGACCTACCACGGCTGCTCGTAATCGAAATGGTTTCCAATCTCAATTGATGATCTATTAACGAGCGCACATAAAAATTATGCAACTTTCCAATGGCAGCTACAACAAAAATGGTGCCCACATGGGCAACTACAACTATTACAACAACAACAGCAGCGGCAGCAACAACAACAGTTAACATGCAATGCCATTTCCTTTGTCAGCAGAGCCTCAAGGCAATAAATCCTGAGCATATTAACATGGACGTGCGATGAAAGTGCCAGGCAAATATGTCATTGTCAGTGTTTGGCTTTGACTTGGGTATGGATGGGACTGGGATTGGTATTGAGATCGAGACTGGAGCAGGGACATCGACGGGAACAGGAGGAGGGGCAGGGGCAAGGGCAGGGGCAGGGGCATGTCCAATGGCCGCCTCTGCGGCTACCAAATGCGAGTGTATTGACACCTGAGCTCAGAGCTAAACCCAAACAGAAACAGAAACTGAAATTCAACCGAAGCTGTAGCCTCTGGCGCCAATTGCTATTGTCATTGTTGTTGTTGTTGTTGCTGTTGCTGCTGCTGCAAATGAAGTGAAAGAAAAAGAAAGTGTCAGAGAAGCAGGTAACAAAGTGGGAATAGAACCAAATGCTCAGAACTCTTCCAGCTACACTTTCCAATGAAATCGGTCAGACATAAATCACTGATTGGATGGCTAACTAAGTGTATGCATATACCTACTTGTATGTGTGTGTGTGTGTGAGATAGTGTGTGTGAGTGTGCTGATAACTGACAGAGTCAAGCATTTTCGGGCTTATCGTGCATTTGAATTGGTAGACAACGCATTTTTATTTATATATAAAATTCTCTCTACGTCACAAAACATGACAACATTTTGGGCGTGAACACACTCACACACACACACAGATGCACTCGGCTGCCCAGCAACAACTACAACAACAGCAACAACAACAACGAAACATGGCTCAAAAGGCAGCAGCAGCATCGTCGTCCGTGGTGACAGCGCACATAAATCTCAGTAACATGACACTTTTGGCAATGGAAATAAAATATGGCATACGGCGCACCAAAATGTCGCACCAAAAATTGCTGCCGCAGCAACAGCAACAACCTAACAGCAACAGCAACATCATCAGCAGCAGCAGCAACAGCAGCACTTTTTTTTTTTTGGCACTGGGCAGCACTTTTTGGCCCTATGCGACCCACTGTGCCATTTGAGAAGCGACTCATGCCGCATTCAGCTAATTACAAATGAAATTACACCGCTCGAGTCACAGTTGCAGTCGGCTTTTGCGTCACTATGACACTAGCTGAAAATTTAAATTAATATAAGGGGTGAAAATTGAGATAGAGAAATTAAGGGTAAATAAATAAATAATAAATAAATTTAAAATTTAAAAATATTTAGTAAATAATTAGAAAGCTTTGAAGCTTTTATCTTCATTGTCAAATTAAGGTCTTAATTCAAAAACTTAAAGATACATATTATGTAGCATAATGCTAAGAAATGAATGAAAAGTATCTTTCAGATATATAGAAAAATAAAATGACAAATATTTAGGATCTGACTAATTGCATTATTTGATTTGGAAATAGCTTTAAAAAGCTTGAGAATCAGTTTAATATGTACAACGCAGTTAATCACACTAGAAGCTTAAGGATTAATTTCTAGGCCTCAATCTGACACTGCACTGACTTGATTTTAGGACTTTTACACTTCGGCAAGTTGATTTCAATATTTAAGCTAGTGTCATTGGTAGCTTTGGCAATGTTTTGCCTCTGATGGCGACGCTGTCACTTGCCGCTGTCATTTTCATTTCGTTTTCATGTGTCACTTGGCGCGCCTGCGCACGCCTGCCCAGAGCCCAACTCCAACTCCAGCTCCAACTCCAGCTCCAGCTCCAACTCCAACCTTAAATCCAACTGCAACTTCAGCTCCTTCTCGTTCTGCTTCGCCTTCTCCTTGTAATAAAGCAAAACGGCTGCACATGCGCGCAACTTACTCACCAACAAAAGCGACAACAATAACAGCAACAACAACAGCAACAACAACAGCAACAACAACAACAGCAACAGCAACAATAAGAAGCGACTAAAGCCGTTGCCTCTGTCAGATTTTGTGAGTGTCACTTGGCTGCTTTGTTGTTGTTGTTGTTGACTGGAACCTGGAACTCCAGACTGAGACTGAGACTGAGAGTCGTAGCCAGTCTTGAATCTTGGGTGTTATCTGTCCCGTCGACCGTCTTCAGTTTCTGCCGGCTGCATTCCTCGCACAACACGCAAAATCTGCGCGTCTGCGTATAAAACTGTTAACTAACTCAATTTTGTAGCTGTCAGTTGGTATCCCCCCTCCCCCTCCCTCTGCACTCTTCCTGTCTCCTGCTTCTGTCTCCTGCTCTATGCTCTCTGTTGCTTACAGATGTTGGCCGGTTGACTTGGTTAGTTGAGTTCGGGCTGCAGAGTTCAGCATGGGTTAATGAGTTGTTGTTGTCGCTATAGTTGTTGTCGTTGTTGTTGTTGTTTTTGCTGGCGTGCCGCTTACACATGTCACAACAAATTGCTAACCGTTGAGCGTCCCGTGCCCATAAACAAATCACTTGACCTTCGCATTGAAAACATTTGCGTAAAGTGTTAAGAAACTCGGCCAGCTTGTTACGGGAATAAATGAGAAAGTAGAAATTAAAGCACAGTGGAATAACAAAAATAGCTATTTGAATAAATATAAATTTCATTGAAAATTTCTTTCAAGATAATTCAAATGCTAGGTCAAGGATTCGACCAACTTTTAGAATTCATAACTTTGTCAAAACTGGAACGATTTTCTTTTATATCATCTTTTATATCATGGCTTGGACTCTAAATTCATTTCGCATTTAAAATTAAGTTTGTGTTTTTCGAAAATTTTAAATTTTAAATCTTAACTTTTAATTAACTTCTTATGTCATAAGTAATAAAACAAAAAATAAATCATTTGTTTAATAATTTAAAGCAAAATTTAATAATATCATTATTATTGAATATCTTGGGAAAAGTTGAAAAAAAACACAAATTAAAGTGAATTACTCAATCATCGGTCACTTTTCTATAGATTAATATTAGCCATTGTATTTCTTGAGTGGTTTCTTCCCGCCGCTACCCGCGTGACACGAAACCGGACTCACGGATGCACGGGCATGTCTGTCACACAAATGTCACTTAAAGTTGCAAAACTCAACGCACGCATTGCAATTTCATAACTTTATTAAGCATAAGGAAGGGAGGAAGGGAGGGGGTGAGGGAGTGGGGGCGGGTTACCGACTGCTCCAACCGACAGCTGAGGCGTTTTGGCGATTCTCGGCACGTTTTGCCATCTAAACGCCAGCAAAAGGCTATAACTACGATATGCCTGAAAGAGGCACAGAGTTAGCTGAGAGAGGTGTGGTGATAAAGCGGATAGAGGGGCAAGACTTAGGCCTAAGTAGCGCCAGTGGCAAGAGCGAAGAAAGAGGAAGTGAAATGATATAGAGTTGACAATTCAATCATTTAATGCCATGGCCCACATAAGGCTCTAAACAACAACTACAACTGCAATGGCAACTGCAATGGCAATTGCAATTGGAAATGGAAGTGGAAATGGAAGTGCTTTGGGGTAGTCACAGCCCTTCCCAAACCCTCCTCTCGCTCTCACATTCCCCTCTGTACTCCTCTAGAGTTGCCATGGGTTCTGTGTCATTCCTTGGCTTTCCTTGCTTTTCTATACTTGTATTTTTTTGTACTTTCATTTGTTTGTGTCACTTGGCAGTTGCTGGGCGCAGTGACAACAACAACAATAGCATTAGTTGTAACATGGGAAGCACAACGAACCACGCGGTAATTCTACAATGAAAGCATGGGTGTGCGTGTTTGTGTGTATACAAACAAAACTTGTGGCAATAAATTTCAAACGGATCACATAAATCACATTCAAGTGAAGCTTAACACACGCGCCCAACTAGAAGAGACACAAATACAAGCAGACTTCACACACACGCACACACACACACATAAATATACATAAGTGTGTGTATCTGTGCGTGTGTGTGAGAAAAGATACTCGCACATTTGTGAGCTTGGCATAGAAAACATTTATTTCCAGCTTGTAAGACTCAAAGACTTCTTGTGCTCACCCAAAAATGCAGTTAAATATCTTGTTGGGAACCACTCGTATTTTTGGTTGTCAGTAACAGATATATTATAATATTTCTTCAGAAACTCAAGAAGATAATAATGAAAACAATAATAGTTATATTTATTTAACTAATATAAATTTATATAGGGCCAAAAGAAAATATATGTATCAGAAACAAATACAAAAATCCCAATAAAACCTTTTTTTTAGTCAGTATGTGTAATTTAATAATAACCATATTATATAATACTCCAAACAATATTTTTATTCATATCAGAGATACTAAAATATCTAAAAAGATATCTAAATTTACCATACTATTTTCCGCTTTAACATAATTAATTTTTGTTTTTTCTTTACAAAGTAAATTCGTTTAATTAAGCTTTTCAACTTATCCAAAGCACAAGCCCCAAATATAAGCTCTATTTAAACACCATTGCTGAGCAGCCCAGGAAGTTACCTCCACTCAACCCAATTTGACCCCAAAAATGTTGGCCAAGTAAAAGTTGTGCGCCAAATTAACTAAACGGTTAAAGCAACAACTGCAAATTGGCAACAAATTCGCAGATCATAAAGTTGCCGTTGCAACAAGACAGACAACAACAACAACAACTGGAAGAGAAGCATCATTTCATTTGAAGAACTTTGGCATTTGAACTTGACATTTAGCACACGGTTCGGGGACTTCTTTGAAAACAATTGCAGGCCACACACACACACAGATACAAACACACACACACACTCGCAATGCACTTTTGGCATTCCTCGACTGTCTGCCATGGAATGCTAGGACACACCACACCAAAGAGCAACAACAACAACAACACGAACAACAACAACTGGGAAAAGGGATTCCAATGAGAATGAAACAGTTGCCAGCGTGACACTGCAAGTGCGAGCGAGAGAGCATATGCGTCTGCAGCAACCCTCTGTAACAGCTGCGGGGTTGAGTGTTGACCCACACACACACACAGACGCTCACAGACACAGACACAGATACATATACACACACATATAAAGCACAGACAGACGGCCATTGCAGCACCTGTCGGCCATGCAACATGGTTGATTGTGTGTGTGTGTGTGTGTGTGCGAGTGTGTGTTGGGTGTTTCTGCACTCCGGATTTTGCACCATTAACAATATGGTTCGCTTGGTTCGCTCCGCTGCGGTTCGGTTCGGCACGCTCGCCTTATTGAGGAAATGAGGCACAAATATTGTGTCCATTACCTCTTCCCCTACCCCTAAAGAATGCTGGCAGTTCGGGGCGAGGGGTGGACGAGCAGTTGGGTGTTGCTTTAATGCAGCGCCATTGATTTGCTTATAAATTAACCCATTGACAAATGAAAATATTGTCTGTTAATTGATCAATGTGTATGCAGAGAGTGCACAGATTTTGTGTGTGTGTGTGTGTGACAGTATGTGTGTGTGGATTGCAGCTAAAATTTAATTAGATGCGATATTTGTATTTGTATGCGCCAAATGCGTTTTGGCCATTTCGAGGGTGTGGCTACTCGTACTCGCTAACTGCATTGCGTGTGAAAGCACACACACACACACACAGATTGACACCCTCGCACACATACACACATGCAGCGCATATCTCATGTCCTGTGTGCTTAATTTATTGTTATTGAAATACAATTGCAAAATTAACTGTCAAAGTGTGCGACCCATCGCCAATTTAGTTCAACTCCATATGTTACACCTATCTATATATATACATATGTATGTTTGTCTCTGTATGCACATAGCAAACACATGTGTTCTTAATTAGTTGACCTGAGTTGTCTTTAAGAAATATGTTTGGCATTTATCGAATATATCAGTTTATTCAGCTCGTTCGATGCCGCCGAAAGCGGATCACCCTGTAAGCCGTATTGACCAAAAGTCGTAGCTAACATGGCAACCTGCCTGCCCTCACTTGAACCAGCCACCCCCTCCCTAAAATGTTACCCTTTATTTACACCGCTAAACGAGCTTTGCATATTTACTGTACTAGCAACAGACATTTTACGATATATTGAGAATTATTTGCAATATATTTGGCGAAGCTGGCGAAGGGTGAAGGCAGCAGCAACAAGGACGACAAATGTTCCAACGACAACAGCAGTAGCAACAACAACAACAACAACCAGCAACAACAACAACAACAATAACAACAACAAGTGCAGTTCAGCGCAAATGCAGGCAGAAAGCTTCTAATTCCGGCACTGAAACCATAAGTCTTTGTCGCATTGTACACACTCACACATGCACACTTAAGCACATACATCTACTACATTAATACATACATATACAATCTGCAACCCAGTAGCAAATTTACACATGATTTTAGTGGGTAAATTTCAACTTAACATGAAGGAAGCTGCAACTTAAAGTGGCTGGAAAAGCAACTTATCAGATAAACAAGCTGAAAGTACATTTTTTAGATAAAAGAAAATTGTATAATTAAAAATGGTAAATAAAATTATTTAATTTTTATAGGAATTATAATTTTTGAGTACAAGCAATTTTTCAAGAACACAAATTTGTCAGTTAAAACATTTTATAAAAAAAATAGGTGTATGCTATTTGCAAGTACTTTTTCACGCTCAGATTTCCTGCTGGGCTATTGGCAAAGTCCTCTCGCTGGTCGAGTCATAGACAGAGTCTTTGAAATGCAACAGCAGCAGCCGCTTAATAATTTAAGTTCGATACACAAGTTTGGCATTGTAAATACTGAAACTTATTTTTCTGTTTTCCAAAGATTTTGTTTAATTTACGTAAATTTGCATAAGATACAATTGCAACTCTAGCCTGCACTCTGCACTCTCTAAATTTGTTCGAAAATTGAGCCAAACTTCAGTAAAAAAAAAAAAAAACAAAAATAGGAAAAAAAAAATAGAAAAAATGGTAGAGTTTATTGCCTTTGGCCTGGGATGTTGGGCTGTTGCCTGGGCTAAATTTGAATGCAGTTCAAATTGAAAGTTAGCAAAGTCACCAACACCAATACAGCAGACGTACACACAAACACAGCTACAATGCCACATCCTCCTCTGCCCCATTTGCCGCTCACTCTTCCAACTCGATATTTATGCCTTTTCGAATGCAGCTCAGCTTTAATTTAAATGGATTTCTCTGGCAGACATATGGCAGTATTCGCAATTTCCATTGGAGTGCCCCCAACCAGGAGAGGAGTGGCGAGGAGAGTGACTCCCGACTGTAGCTACCGACTGGCGACTCCTGCAACTGCTGAGGATTGATTGTGCTTGTTGATATTTTGTCAAATAACGCAAATAAATACACAATTACACACTCAAGTGAGTTCGAGGCAGGGCCGCAACGAGTTGAATTTGTGGGGTTAAACGGGCAGATCGCCCCACACCCCCTTCCACCGCTTCGCACCCCTGGCCATCGCTCTGAGTTATCCTTGTTTAAAGGATTTTCATTTGTTTAAATGTGTTTTATCGAAAATGGCCAAATGGCCGCTGGCTGAAATTTATTCTAGCCGCACAGTGGTACAGAATTCAAGCATTTCTTAAATAATAACATATTTTTCTGATTATTTTATTCAGTCTCAAACATTAATTTGAAAATCAATATACAATTTAAATTGTTTTTATTTTAAATAATTCTGAATAAAGTTTTGCAGGCCATTCTTTGAACATCTGAACCACTGTGCGGCGACATTTGACTTGGTTACTGTTGCTGTTTTTGTTTGGTTGTTGCTTTTTTGCCACACGCCCGTAAATTCCAATGTAAAATGTTGCATTTATCTTGTAAAAATAATAAATCCAGGCAGAGGGACTTTACTCTTACGCTTGGCAGCACATCCAGGACTAATGGCCAGAGGGGTATAAAGAGTGTTTCGACGTTTCGGATAATACAGAGGGCGGGGAGGTCATGACTATTGTTAGCTAATGGCCCAATGTCCAAGAGTTACGTAAATTTAGCTAATTTTATGAACAGTCAGAGCGACAGGCGAATTTCAAACAGTTTAACCCTTGACTAGGGGTTGCCATGGGGGCTGTGGCTGCAAAGGGGTAGCCAGGGCAGAGGAAGTAGTAGGGATGGAGTGTAACAAAAAATTATACACACTGCCATTAATTTAATTTATTTATTGGCTGCCGTTTCATTGGCGCAAATCCCGAATGCTCTGCGATAAATTTAGTCAAATGTGAAAATTGTGTGTGCATTTTGGCGCATGCAGTTTATACACAAGCACACACACACACTCACACACACACACTGTCGTACATGTATAAATCTACTACAACTACATACACACATCGTATGTCAAACGAGGATTTTCATTATAAAATATCGCCTGGCCCGAATATGGAAATGCAGTTAAACCAAACAGAGTCGCAAAAGAGTTTGCAATTTATTTTAAAATAAAAAGCAAGTAAACAGTGAGAGGGAGTTCAACTTGAAGATACCCTGTATATTGTATAAGACACGTGCAGAACTTTTATGTTTGGTTATTTTACTCTCAAAGTCAGACTGAAGATATATAAACATGCCAAGCGATGCTACCCTTTCACTACTTGAGTTGACTGCAGGGTATACAAAGTATCTAGTGTGACAAATAGTGTGAGATATGTTTTTGCGCACTGCAGCCAAAACCTACAGCCTTTAGTTACGCCCATTACGCCCTTGTCCCCCTTTCCCCCCTACCCTTCACCACGTCTCTGACTTTCCCCACTCCGCTGACGCTCAAATACGACATGTGACGGGGCGCCGCTGATTTATTTGCATACAAAAGCGCAGACGTGCAGAAAAAATACAACATAAAAAAATAGAGAGCTCGAAAAAAGTAAACAATATGAAACAACAACAAAAAGTGCACTCAAAACGCCCCTTTTCGACGCCAGATTCGATGGGATTGTGGGCAATCGATTGGCCTGACATCAGTTGCCAAAATGAAGAGCCAAAATGGAGCTGGTTGGGAGTGAACACCGGAAGCGACATTTTGAGAGTCAATAAAAAATACATTTTAAATCAAAAATCGGAAGTACAATTGCCAAAGGGAATTGAGCGAAAGGTGATAGTTGAACTAAAGCTTCAATGGGATTTATTAGAATATAATTCATAAATTGTGGTACAAAAAATTAAATGCTATTCTAATCTGGAAATTGTATTTCTTACATTCTAAATGCTGACTTGATTCTGCTATTATAATTTTGATTATCAGTTGAATACGCATATATCAATTAAATATTGTATTTGTATTTTTAATCTTTAACTTAATTTTTATACTTATAAATAAATAAATAAAAAAAAAAAAAAAATGTACTGAAACATTTTGTAGTGACTTTCAAATTTGTATTTGCCTTAACTAATCTGCTGTCAAAATCTCTAAGTTTGTCTGGCAGTTGCTGCCAAATTGCCAAATTGATATCCAAGTTGCAAGCCCTTAAAAATACACTTATTTAGACGTTGAGTGTGCCCCTGCCACCGTTGCCCCAACGCAATTCATCATTTGGCGCCATTTTGCGTAGCGTCAAGTTGCATTTACTTGTTATTTATGCAAATTTTGCATGTTTCAACTTTTTACCAAGTGCGTCGAGTCGTTTTCGATTATTTAAAACTTTAGACGAAATTTAGTAGAACGGTAAAAGTAATGGTTAAGGTAAAGAAGGATAAGGGCAAGAGGGAAAGTCCTTTTAATGCGCGCACCTGACGCGCTTCAATGTCTTACTGTCGAGATCCTTGGTACATAACGTTGACTAGGAGCTGGATTAGGTCTGAGGCAGAGACTGAGACTCTGAGGAAGAGACTTGGGTTGATGCTGTGCTCTGTGCATAATTTTGTGCGCTGCTGTTAGAACAAATAAATTGTAGACGGCTAAAGTTATTAGATTAGCATAAGGGACGAGGACGAATTCCTTCCAGCTTCCCTCCCAGCTGTTCTCTAAGCTTGAAATTATGATTTACCAGCAATATTTACATGCTTATAAAGGAAATACTGCAAGCAACGCGAAGTTGCGCCAAATTTATGAAAAAGTTGCCATGTTTTTCTGGAGTCATGTGCTTTTTATAGTGACCTCACCCCAAATGTAGCTAAATAAATGGCCAACCAGGTGGATCCTTATATTTATATAGCTTTCACTGACACAGCTGTGTATTCAAAAAGTGTTAAGACTCTATTTCCTTATATGTATCATTTTTATTTTCTTAAATAAAATGTGGAAATTTTCAAACAACAAATATATTTAATATAATACATAATTGTTTTATTATTTTGTGTTAAACAAAGTTTAATAGCACTCTTTTAATTTTGCTTTGCTGTGTCGCCTTTTTTATTGAATAATGACATTTTATTTAATTTTAATATTAATCTTTTTACATTTTAAGCTTAAGCTAAACCTATTTTGTTATTATATTTTAAAAATGTTTTTATCATTAAAAAATTAACCATACATCTTTGTACTTGTTATTTTATTATATTATTTTTTTATTTTACGTATTGAAATTTAATTTAAATAAATACAATATAATTTTTTATTTTTGGATATTTTTAATAATATATATAATTGTATTTACATTATGTATAACGAATTTATTAGTTTATTAACACCTACTAATCTATGAAAAATCACCTTACAAAATTTAACGAAATTTTATCTATCTTCTATTTTAGGTAAGAGATACACAGAATCTCTTGCGGGCTCTCTTCTACCAGACTGGCTAGGTAAGTGCGATTTCTTTATATTTTTTCCGTATACTTTTAGCTTTTAGTTTACGACAATAGTTTTATTTTGATTTTTGTCAAATAATATTTTTTTACATCATTTAGTTTTTATTTTTGTATTTTTTGCTGATATTTCTTATAAGTTGCACTCCAGCTGCGGCGCTCAAATATTTGAATTTTGATTTGACCAGTGCCAACATCCAAATCCTATAAGCCATGATAACCCAATCTATTGACAGCTTCTCCCACACCCAAAAACAATGTGAAATACTCAACCCAAAAAATCCGTCCTGAAATTTATGCGATCCAAAATTGTTGAACCTATTAAAAAAGCTTCTTAAACTTGAATATAATTTTGTATTTTGTTGTTTTTTCATCTTGAGTGTTATTGTTGTTGTTATTGCGCATATTGCATCCTCTTGATTTAGTGTGTCCAGTGTGTCAGTCAAAGGAGCGTGCCCCACAGTCCCCAAGAGAGGTAAAGCCAAAATACAAAGTACTCAAATACCAATAAATCGTAAATGTTGTGTGCATTTGCCCAATTTCAAATCTATTTTATGTATATATATATAAATAAATGTTTGTATGTATATACTGTATATATACTCAAATCAAAGCTAGCATGTGCATGTCCCAAGAGAGAGCGAGGAAATTTACTGCAAAACTGTTGCAATATGAATTTAACAATATAATATGTGAAATTATCAGCTCATAAAACTTGCCAAATAATTGGCAATTATTCAGTTTGTCAACTCGCACACACACACACACACATACACATACAAACAGTCATTCACACACACATATGCGTCACACATACACATTTACAAATGATTGCTCAAAGGTTTTCTTTGCTGCACAATTAAAGCCGCCTCCCAAAAGTGGGCGCATTTTCTCGATATGTTGTTGGTTTTCTTTCTTGTTTTTGTTTCATTTTTTTTTTTTTTGTCGTTTTGTGGCACTTGGAAAAGTATCACTTGGCACGCAAAGAAAACGAGTGAGAAAATTGCAGAGCCAACTACAATTTACAAAGCGTATCATTTAGTTAGCAATTTTTCAGCATGCTGCACTTTACAGGAATCGCTTTAAGGCACGCAGCACACACCCCCCTCTCTACTACCCCCTCTACATTTACCATACCACCTTGCACATTTAAATCGCATGTAACCTATGTACATAGTCATATAACACTTGTACTCATATATAACCAGCGAGAACCCAATTAAACACACTTTGCCTGCCTCAATTGAGATAACAACACTCGGGTGCTCGAATCTGAAACAAAAACAATTAAGTATGTTCCCAACGAAAGTGTGCGATTGAGAGATACCCTGTAATCACTACAGAATTTATGAATACATCTGAATAAATTAAAAAACTCTGCTCTTTATTAATTAATCCTTATCAAATTTGAAGATTTTCTAGCTGATATACTATATTATTAGCTTTTCAAATGTGTTGTTTTATAAGCGTGATTTACAGGGTATTTTTATTAATTGTTGTTAATGTCTGTTTTTAGTTGTGTTTACCAGGCACTTCAGAATGTCTGTCAGTTTCAGTGACAGGCACATTTTGGGCTATATGTGCAACCTTTGCAGTTTTACGCTATGCTCTATGGTCGTATGTAGTTTGTTTATTGGCAATTTATACAAACGCATAAATTACCAACAACAACTATAACAACACACATAGACAATGAGCCACAGGCGAAGAAAAAACATAAACAAAGTTCGCTCACTAAATGCCACTTGCCAATCGTAATCAATTCTCATGTGTGTGTCTATAAAAAAAGGGCCAAAGCGACTCAAAGACTGTCGCAGACAGAGTCAGAGACACAATGTCAGTGTCAGCATCCGCATCCGTATCTTAAGTACTCGTATCTGCACCCTAACAGGCCAAGACAGCCCAGGACAGAAAGGCATAAATATTTATTTGTTGAAATCTTCAAATGCAGAAAACGTAAAATCCATTAGAAAATTAATAAAGAGCAGCCGAAACGGCACATAGAAATATACTTACGAGAAAATATATACATAAATGCGGTTTACTTGTAGCTCACCCTATGTGAATGCTATTTTGGTAGAGTGAGAATGGGGGAAGGCTAATAGAATGAAATTAAATTGATTCTAATAAATGTCTGCGTAATGTTTTCCAAGGCCCGAGTTCTCAGTAACTTTTAGTTCAAAAGGATATGGGATATTAAAGAATAGCTATTTAATAAATATATTCTGTTTTTGTAAATAAGAATATTTTCTTATGCATGCTGATTTTTATAATAATAACCAAACATTTACTTTGTGCATATATGTATCAAATATATTATTTAAAAACTTACATTAGCATGTTCCAAACTCTCGATGTTCATAACAATTCCAAAATAACAGTTTCAATAAAAACTTAAATACTTAAATATTTATAAATATTGAAAATAAATATCTAAAACAACAATTTCAATTTTAAAAGCTAAGCAAACTAAAGTGTCTAACTTGATATGAAAGTGTTTGTATTGCCTAGTATAATACAATCTATATTATTATACATTTGATATTGATGCATTAATTATAGCAATTCAAAATAATAGTTTACAACTTGAAAACATGGCCGTTAAACTTGTTTAGAGACTAATTGATCTACTTAATATATATCTGAAAATATCGTATAATCATCGTAATAATACTTATATATAAATATGTTGTTTGAAGAGAACAATGTGAATATTTTGAATAGATTCACGTGATCGAATTCAAAGTCTCGTGGCCATATGTTTGCGCACACTTGGGATTGGGACTTGTACACATTATTAAAACAATGTGTCTATTTATAAAGACGGAGACGATAGAGTTTGATGGGGGAGAATGGGCTGAATGGCGGAGGGGCGGAGGGGGCATGGCAAATGGCACGCAATTCACAATGAGAGCATAATAATGTGCAATAAACTATCTAAATTTGTTGAATTGTTGATAAACTTTGGCGCCACTTTGTGGGAAATACATGAAACAAGACAATTGGAGAAACGCTCTGCCTTCTGCCTTCTCCCATTTCCCCCTCCCCATTTGTGGCACATCTTTGAAGTGGGAATTTCGTGAGCTTGTGGCATATATTGTTTATCAAATTTTTAAATATTTTTTTATAATATTCAGTTTAGTTTCGTTTTATTGTTTTTATTACTTTGAACTATCGTACTAAGTTTCCATTAGGGAAAAGCATTTTAAAACAACTTTGAAAAGTTTTGTAGCCATATCCGGTTTGTGAAACTGTTTCTACCTGTTCCAGCAACAAAAATTTCGAAATTATCAGTTCACTTGACATTTGACTTGCTGCCGAGTCGAGTACGAGTAATCTACATATAGTATGCATGCGTGAGTGTGTGTGTGTGTGTGTGTGTTTGTGTGTGTGTGTGTGTGTGTGGTTCTATCTTAGACAGGTCGCTGGCTGTGTCCGTTTAATTGCCCCTCGGCGTAGCTTGGCAAATTAGTTAATTGTCGGACAGTTTATTGTGGACGACGTAAATGGCAAGTACTTCCCTAAAAGACAATCTAAGCGGGCATCTACGTTATCTTAGCAAAGCATTTACACTGAACTAAATACAAACATAATTACAGACTTTGAGATCATACTATGTGTAACTCTAGTGCATTTAAATATATAAAAAGAGTTTATTTGTAAAGTAATAAATTTTTAATTCTATTTGTAAAAGAATTTTAAAAAATTGTTACTAGAAATATTAAAAAAAATATATATTTGAATACAATTTAAAGTTTTATGTCCTTAAAAATAAATATAACACAATCTAAATGACCTTTTATTGTTTTTGCATTTTCGGATGAGTTTTAAATTTGTGTTTCTTAGCTTGTTATTGAACTTTGCACTTGATTAACGACATTGAATAACAATTTTTGAATAAATAAGCTACCATTTAGCATTAACAATATACGAAATGCAATAAAATTATACAAAACACAAACGTAGAGTTGCCTTTTGGGTGGTCGAATTTAAAATACTCTTTGGAAATATTGTATTATAAAAGAATTTTAAGCAGTTAAATAGATTGACTAAAGTATGTTGCATATATGTATACTTTTTGTTAAGGTGTTAGCCTAATTCTGTAAAAAATGTGTCTACCTGTGCTTTGTCCGTTGGCAGCCAACTGCGTTAACGGCGTCCTTTTTATTGATTTTTGTACGCCATTAAATTTTGCACAGTTACCCATATTTTCCGCCATTTGCCAGGGCGAGGACTTACCCCCAATTCGGATGTGGCAGATACCCCGCTTCGGGGCAATGTGGCAGATATTTTTCTTTTGCCAGCTCAGCAGATGAATGCGTGTAATTTTCGGTTTGATTTATGCCCGCTGACCCCGCTCCAGGCCTTCTATTCGCATCCACCCGCACAGACGCACACATGGCCAACCATTCTCCCCACCTCACCTCCCCCATTCCCCACCCACTACGCCTCCGCAAGGTTGGCAACCTCAGATTTGTTACGGGAGCAGCTTCTCTATGTGTGTGTGTGTGTCCGTGTGTGTGTGTGTGTGTGAATCCTGATGCTGGTCGTCCTTTTATCGCCCAAAATGCTAAACGCAGGCAATACATTTGCTGGCAGCCTTTGGCTTTCTCAGGGCGGGCTTTATTACATTAGGCGTTCGTAAAATAAAAATTGTGCCACTTTCTCAAAAACACGCAACGACAACAACAACAACAACACACACACACGCACACACGAGTGTGTATCTGTGTGTATGACATCGTGGAAATCAACCTGCTGCGGCAAACTGCCGAAAAAGGGCAGGACAAGCAGAAAAACAAGGCCTCAGGATGGTTGGGCCCAGGAAAATAGGGGGCTAGGGGGTTACGAGAGTTTCCGAGGGGAAGGGTGGAACACAAATGTTTTGTGCTTTGTTCGTGGCGCATTTGCTTACATAATCAGTCATGTTATCCTTGTTTCGCATATCCTGCGACCCACTCACATATATATACTACATAGCAGGCCATATAAAAATTATTTATTTATGCCGCTGGCTTTGGCTTTGATATCTTTTTTATTTTTTTTTATTGCGTGTGGACTGTATGAAGGTTGTGTGTGTGTGTGTGTGAGTGTTGTCTTTAAAATCGGTCAGCGATCAGCTGAAAAATATTTGAGATCACAATGGAGTTGGATCTTTGATAAATGAAATTATGCTAACGTCATTCCAAATCGAATTTAAATCTAAAATTTTCAGTAGCTGAAATAATATAAATTTTATTGAAGTGAAAGTTAAAGAATTCTAATATAATTCTATAGTCATAATTTATCACTGAAATGCTTATCAAAATAACACACGATAGTTATCCACATCACTTAACAATCTTATCTTTACGAACCATATTAGTTCCAGATCAATACGACAGCACCCCTTTAAAATGGCTTATAAGGGATGTTTCATATCAAACGAATGAGAATATTGCTATCTCTATCTAATTATAAATAAGTGCTGGCAACCCTATAGTTATGCATATATCTAATAGCCATAGTCCCACCTCTCATATTTAAAATTAATAATACTAATTCCATGGCATTAAAATCAACAGCTCCATTAGAAACTAAGCGACCCGCTTTCTGTTACCGATTTCCACTGTGTCTCTCAAACTGTTCCTAGTGCTGTCTCTCTCTCTAATACTGACTCTCTCTCTCTCTCTCTCTCTCTCTCTCTCTCTCACTGTCTTTCAATTGCTGGTCGACAACATTTTGTAGCTTTCCGCACCAAATTCCGAATTCCTTTGCCATTGATAAATGGCATTTTGCGCACTGTTTGTTGTTGTTTTCCTCCGCTCCTTCTTCATGCTGTCCTTCTTGTTCTTCTTTATGTTTGCTTTGCGCTTTTCGCACAGCGTTTTAGCAGTTTGTCCTTTCGCAGTCAGCCAAAAAGCAAAAGCAAAGTTCTGTTTGTTTCTGTTTCAGTTTCCACACGCGTTGCTTTTGCTTTTCTCTTTCTCTTTCGCGTTCACGTTCTGTTTTTTTTCCATTTCATTTTCCCTCCTCGTCCTTTTTTTTAGCTTGCCCAACGGAATCTGGGCTATTTATTCACCCAATTTCTTTTTTTTCTGTCTTTTTTGCTTACCGCATTTATCATTGTGCCTTCAGACACACACACACACACACACACACACTAACTCACGCACGTGGAGTCGAACAGACGACAGTTACACCCACCAAGTCGTACACTCACAGAAATTAATCAGTTAAATGTTGTTTGACCTTTAAAAAATGTTTGTTTTTTTATTTATTTATTTTTTACTATCATTTATTGCAAATATAAAGCTAGGTTAGGTTTGTCTGTATTTATCTGACAATTGCTTCGGTGCTTTTCTATGGCACCACTTTGGGGCCTACTAAATTCCCTATAGACCCGCCGATCGTATCGCTGGCGCAGGGCAAAAAACGTTTCTGGCGTAAATCAAGCGCGTTATCAATGCTGAAATTGAAATGTGACAGATGTTGACCTTGGGGAGGTTAAATAATCGAAACAAAATTTTTAAAAATATTTACAGTATTCATAAAAGATTATATAATAAGAGAGATCAAACTTTCATCTATTATTTTGAAAATTTCGCGCACCTTAACAAAAATTTATTAAATCGAGGACCGCAATTTAACAGTTTTTATCCACACTTAAAATATGAACAGTATAAGCACTTACAGTTTTTTTTTAATTAGTTATAAAAACTAAACTAAAAGAGATATCCACATTTCAAATTTTTTTAATGATAAAGAAGAAGTTTTTAAAGAATATACTTTATAATTTAAAGTAATTACGTTACAGTTTTAAACAAATTATACATGATCCACATTCGATCGTCAGCAACTTTAAAGTACACACCAAATTGTAAATGGATTTTTGTGCCCACGTTTCGTATGTTTTACCTTGACGAACTCGTAAACTTTCTCAGTTTTGTTCGGTGTTCGAAATTACGTCCCGTATTGAAATTTGCGCATATGGAATTCGCACCACTGCATCCCTTGTCCCTTCTCCCTTATTTGAGTTTCAGTAGTTCACATCATTGTGCGTGTTGTTGGCTGGCCCCAAAAATAATTTAAAGGCTTGGCCGTTGCTCAACCACTTTTCGAGAGCCACAACATGAAGTGTTGAGAAGAGTTAGAAGCAAAGGAGACCGATAAATGAGTCAAGCTGTACGCAGTGCCATCTGTTGGTCATTAGCGGCAACTAAGAAGGGCAAACAACAAGCAAAGCTTTAAATTGAGCGCAAGCTCTGAGGGATCGTTATCGGTTTTGTTTTGGGCTGCATTTTATATTGAATCGCACATAAATTGCCCACACCCATACAAAGGCACAACATCCTCTCACACACACACACACACAAACACACATTGTGGCAGCTGAGTGTAATTAAAATGCATTGCATGCGCCCACGCATGGTGGAAAAACATTCGTTTTGATGAGGTGTTGACTGTAATTTAAATGACAACGTTAACGTTCAAAAAAATAAATTAATAAAATAAGTTTAAAACTGAATTTTAAAGTATCTAAATGGGGAGATTATATAATGCAGCCACCGACGGCAACTAAGCACATTCAATTCTCAGTGGAATTGACCCATATAACAATCGAATGCTCTGCCCTTCCAGCGACGGCGGCGCTGCTCTGCTGATGATGATAATGATGAAGATGATGATGATGGTGAAGCGAGGCAATAAATGAGTGCTTTATGGGCCGGCAGCTTATGCAAAAAGCGCTCAAGCTCAAGGCGAGCACAACGCTCTCTTTGCCGCTTGGCTCTGCTCTGCTCCGCTTTGCTCAGACAGAGTCTGAGCTCTTTCAATTTTTCGGCGCGCACACATAAATAAATCGATGAGCGCTCGAGCCGCGTCGCGTCGCGCCGTGAGTTGTAATATAGTATTATTGATTTTGAGCGTTTTGTTGTTGCTGTTGCTGTTGTTGAAATCGCAGTGTTTATGCGCTCATTAAGTGTCAAGTGAAGTAAGTTTTGTAGGTAATTGCTTAAAATAAATAAATACAATTGAGTGTTGATAAAACATTTATAAGTTTCGCCTCAAGCACAGACTCACCCACTCCCCCTCTTTCACTCACTCTCGCTCTCGCAGTGTCTCTTATTCGCTCTGGGTTGGAATTTATTGCGGCGCATAAGAAAGCGCGGCAAGTGCGATAAATTTTGCAGCCCTGCGGCCATAAAACATGCGACTTGCAGTTGAGTAATTTTTGTTGGTGTTTATTTTGCGGCAACATTTACGGAACATGCGCAAAAAGCAATGCCGCAAAACGTCGAAGCAGCAGCTGAACAAGAAGAAGAAGATGAAGATGAAACAGCAGCAGCATAAATAAAAGTAACGTAAACCGTCGCGTGTGTTGCAAATTAAATTTATTTATTGTATTTAAAATTATATTTAAAATGCGAGCAACAATTCTTGGTGTTTTTTTGTTCGCACATAAATTTCCAGTCAAAAGACGTGCTTAATTCGCTTTATGCGCATTTGTCGCCTTTTCAAAACAAACCAAATTATTTATGTGCACAAAAATTGAGCGATTGTCGCTCGTAAATCGCGCCGCACTGTGAGATATGTATGTTATAAATATTGAATAAATTTCATATTGTTAATTAATAAACAAGCTAACAACTAACAGTTAACAGTAAGTACGTGTGAAGAGACCAGACCAACGTTTTGTCACTCATTTCGTGTCTCTGCTGAGCAAGTGCTGGAATTCCAAACACCAACATTTCCCCTCCACTCACACACACACACAGACAGACACACACACACACACACTCATGCACAATAGTAAGCGCATACAATGTCTGCCTGATTTATTTGCCATAAGTCAAAGCAGGCGCGCGCACATGTACGTTGACTATGCGCGACGCGTGTGCCAGAGCGAGAGCGCAAAGACATGAAGAAAAGGCTGGGTTATTTGTCTTGCGGCAACGCTATTATTCATTTGGGCTGTTGTCTTGCGCTCGCTCTTTCACTCACTCACTCATGTTCATTCTTGGTCTGGGCACTCATTCGCTCTCAGCAAACTGGCTGGCCAGCGTGCATGTGTTTATCTGTGTGTTCGCCTTTGATGGTGTCTGTGAGTATCTTTGCGCTCTTGCGTGCGTGTGTGAGCGCGCGCTCTCTGTTGTTCTCTCTCGCTCTCTCTCACACTCTCTCTCTTTGGCTGATTTTAATGGCCGAAGTGAAGTGTTTATCGTTGGCACACAATATTCGCAAGTGGCATTTCTTATGCCGTCGGCCAAGCCCGCCCCCTTTTTCACTCAGACTCAGTCACACACACACACACACACTCACATTCGCACACACATATAGAGTGTCGCATTCTTATGCTCTCAGTTAGTGCGCTTTGTTTTTGTTTGACTGTTTTCCTGTTGCTGCTGCTGTCGCTGTTGTTGTTGTTGTTTTTGTTGTTACTGCAATTTTCCTCTTGGCTTTTCTTGGCAGCAGTTGAAAAACCGCGCCACAATTGGCAAAGCGTCGTTGCCTTTTCTTCTTCCATCTTCATCTTCAACTGCTTACGCCCTCCCGCCTCTTCGTGTTCTCCCATCACACAAAACTTGGCAAAAAGAGTTGTTTTAAAAATTGTTTATGACCACAAACGCTGGCGCTGTTCATTTTCCGCCAACCAAAGGGAAAATGTTGCCCCGTCTTCGCCTGCAACATTCCACTGATTAATAGTTTTATTTATTTTTAGCGCTCATCTTCCAAGTCGCAAGTCGCTTTTGTTGTTCTCTTCGTCTTCTTCTTCTTCTTCTCTTTGCTGTTGTCCTCTCTTTTTGTCGTCGTTTTGAATTTATGAGACTTTATTAAAATGTTATACGAGTTGAGTTTGTTGTTCCCCTTTTCTCTTTTTTTTTTTCGTTTTATCAGCTCTGCGTATATATTTTTTTTTTATCAAATTTTCTGTCAGTTTTGCCTGATTTATGGCAGACATTTTCCTTAAGACTCCAATGAAGTGGATCAGTATCTTTGCAACTGTAGAATGTTGTAGATAGTAATAAATACATCGAATAATTCGAAGAAATACTGTACTTTGCTACTTGAGATTTAACCTAGAGATTAGAAATTAACTGATGACTATTTTAATGTAACAATTTTTTTATTCTTTAATATGTATTGAGTACTATTATAATGATTACAACTGCAGAATTACATATTAATTTTTTAAAATGTATTCTGCTTAAAATAATTCAAAATATTATTTCAGTCTTGTATTTTATGATTTTCTTCAGTAGCTAGAATTGAGAATTGGGAAGTATAATATTATGTAGTATATGATTAAAGTCGTTTAATTCAGTTGAAATTTAATTGGATTGCTCTTTCGATCAATTGGTTTTGTTGCTGTTGCTGTTGTTGTTGGTGGTGCAATGTTGACAATTCTCTCATTGCTTAAGTTTGTTGCAAGTTGCTTTTTGCTTTTATCTGAACCACGACGGGAACTCTCAAGCTGAACCTGAACTTTGTTGACCCCCGAAGTGCAACATGTGAACGTTGTCTGTTCTTCATGTTGCTGTTGTTGTTGCTGTTGTTGTTCTTGTTGTTGTTCACATCGTGTCCGTGTCCTCGAGTCGATCGAATCATGACAAGAATTTCGTGCTGCAAACGCCAAGCGAATGAGAAATGTTGTTCATGCCACGTTATTTCTGTGCATTTCGGCGGGAAATTGTCGTAAATTGCAAGCGGCACGAACTGCAAACAGACGGAGAAGTCAACGGCAACGGAGATGTCTTCGAAATCGGATACAACATTAGAGTTATCCTTGAGCCAGTCCCTTTTTTCCAGGTTTTTTATGCCATTTTTTAGTTGCAGTTGCAACACATGCGTCGCAGCATTTTTATGATTGATAATTAACTTTTTAATGCCCAAATAGTCAAGGTCGTCCTTACTTGTCCTTAGCCCAGTCCTTGAGAACAATTGTTTGAATGTGTTGTCTATTTTTTTTTTTTTAAATATTTTTAAGGATCTGCGTGGTCATAAAAAGTGCATTTCCAAGTGTCATAAACATAACGCTAATTTGCGCTTCCGTTGAAAATTCGCTCTCAGGATGCTGTCAGACAAGACACACATAAATACACACACACACCTTTCTGTTGTTGTTGCTTTAGCATTGCCATTTAGGTAGATAGGCTGCGAATTGTGCCTTGTATTTGTCAGTTTTTTACCGAGACTCTTGCCAACTGCCAACTGTCAGGACCACAAGGAAGAAAAATACAACAAACATCAGGTAAATGCGGAGAAAATGCAAACACTTAAGAGAAAGTTAGCTGAAATTAAATAATGGGCAAGATTTTCAGAAAGAGTAGTTCAAACGTAGACCAAATATAGTTTAAAGTTGATAATAGAAAAATGTTAGATTATTAGGAACTTTAATTGCTAAAAATGTGAATTATTTATATACTAATACTTTAAAAGGCTTTTAAGCTGAATGAGCTTTTCTAATTTCTTTTTTTTTGGGCTTAAAAGTTGCCAAGTTGGCTTGGTCACAGCTTATTTGACCCACAACGTTTTTAGCTAAGCTTTGTTTTTATTGTTTAATTACAAAATAAAATACATATAACAAAAAAAATTAAATAGAAATACATATACTTTTTTTTTGGCTTTAAAAAAAATTAGCAAATCTGTATTTAAATTTTATTTGTAAGAGTTGTGGGTCAAATAAGCTGAGAGCCACTGTGTCTTGAATAATACCTACAGTATTAATATTAAATATGATATCAAATTTATTTTGATTTATTATATACGAATTGCCTGATTAGATTTTCACCAGAAAACGAAATTTACTGAATATTATTAGACAGTGATATATGAGTCACGCCTTCAAGTTGAAGTAATTAAATGAAATGTCGCTTTTAGTAATTAGAATTCAGTTGACAATCTGGATTAGTTTGAACCTTTAACTCGCTTTAACAACTAACAAAACCCAACTTGACAGTTTTTGCAAATTAACTAAGGCGCAATTCGAGTGGAAGCTTATCAGATTTCTAATTAATTTAATTTTGCGCCGTGTGGCTTTCCCGTTGAAAGCCTGAGTCGACACAAATGTGAGGCGGGAGGGAAGGGAGGGTGGAAATAGGTGTAGGGCTAGGCAGGTGGTGGACGAGGCGACTTCCTGACTCTTGTCAAAGTCTGCTGATTAAATCAGTCATAGAAATGTCGAGAGCCAGCACAAAAAAACCAACAGAAAAGGAAAAGCAAAGAAAAACAGAAGAAACAGAAAAACCTTTAGACCAAATCAAATATTTGCCTGTGACTGGGCAGAACAGGACGGTGACAGTACAGGGAAATGGGCAAAAGGAGAGACAGGGTGGCCGGGGGGAATAGACCAGCATTTAACCGTTAGTTTTGTGGTCTTATTATGCAAAAAGTGGCAGTCAGAGTCGGACCACCACCGGGCCAAGCAGCCAAGCAAAGAGCCACGACACAAAAACCAAACACGAAACAGTTAAAAAGGCCAAGTCAAACGCAGGGGTGCAGAGAGGGCCTAGTTGGAGTGTGCAGACAGACGGACAGACGGACAGACGGACGGACGGACGTACAAGGAAAAAAGTCATCGTCATCGTCATCGGCAATTCAAACATATGCAGACCTCCACTCTGCCTCTGCTTCTGCCACCGTCTCTGTCGCGGCTGGCGTCGCTGCCTGGCTGCTTAGTTAGCCTCATTTAGAAAACGTTTGTTATGCAATGCCAACATTTGTATTCGAAAATGTTTTTTATTCAGTTGTTGACTTTTTTCTCTCTCGATTCGTTTTTGTGTTTTTTTTTTTTTGCCTGCCTGCCTTTTGTATTGTAAGTTTTTCGTTTGGCCTGGCGCGGCCTAAATGGCTGACGCGGCTCTTACCCAGGCCCTGGGACTGGAACTGTGACTGAGACTGAGCCAGGGACTTGGATGGCGACAGCGAGTGGGTCTGGGTCTGGGTCTGGTTGCCTGAGAACGATGTGGACGACATGGCTTTGTGCCGACTTCAGCTGTTTTTCCAACGAGTCGAGTTTGAATTTTAAATGCAATCATTTCCTTTGCCGCAGTTGACTGTACCCTATCCCCTACCCCTTGATCCCCTGTACCAGCTGTACCCCTGTTGCATGGATTGGGCTAAGGACACTTCGTGATTTTCGCTATGATTGTCTGAAATGTTTTTGGCTGTCGTTGCTTTCTTAACTAACGAGCCTCAAATTGTTTAAATATGCGCGCGATATAAAACATTTCGTGAGCTACGAGAGCTCATTCGAATCCAAAACCGAAATGGCCAAAAACTCAACGGGACACCTTGCCCCAAGATGGCCAAGAGGCCATATCATAGTATCTTGCTTTCCCCTTTCTCTTCTCCCTCTCTCACTCTCTTTCACAGTCTTCATCGGCAGTTTTCAAACTGATTTCGATCGCGGCTGCACGCCCGCAGAATTTCCACAAAAAATGAACTTAGAGCTGGCAAATGGAGTATGTTAGACTAGCAAATACCCAGTATTGCAATGTGACGTAATTGCTAAAATGTTCATAAATATAAATATGTTGAAAAACATTGCTAATCATATTTAAGATTTATTTAAAGTCTGTTAAATTGTGTTATTCATCTCTGGCATTTACACACATTTTATATACCCCTTCAAGCGATTTGCCAAGTGTATAGGGTATGTTAAATCCAAATATCTGATTTGATTTATGTTGAGCGGCTTTTTTGGCGCAATTTATAAAGATGTCGACTGCAAGCTTGGTTACTTTTATATAAATATAATTTGAGAGATATAAATTTTGGAAGTTTCACGTTTTACCTGAGCGACCAGCAACTCAATAAGATACCTTAAATAAATGTCGGTGCTTTGTTGTTGCTGCTATTGCTGTTGTTATTGTTGTTGTTGTTGTTGTTGTAGGTGCTGGACCCTGCGCTGTCAACCCAATTCAAATTGTGTACAAAATCGTGATGCGCATAATTAAAATGTATATGTTTAATTCATGGCAAAGGTGAAGAGATGAGGTAGGTGGAAAGGAAGGGATGCGGGGAGGACGTGAGATGGGAGGAGTTCAAAAACCAGCGGCAATTGAGTTGTAAACAAAAAAATACCAATTTCAACAGCTTTTAAAGTATTTATAAATTAACTTTATAACAAGTTAATTTGCGATAAACATATTTATTGATTTCATTTAATCCATTTATTTACGCGCAATCATACAATAAATTTTTAAAGCTAATGGTTTTATTATAATAATAAATAAGATAATTAAATAAATAATGAAAAGTGTGCGGAAAAAGGCGAAAGATTTCCACAAGGAGATTCCAAAAAAATTTATATATAGTATACCTTTGGAGATATTAAAGATTTGTCTGTGACCCAATAGTATTGTTATCCAAGGTCCTAGTATCGCTATCTTCCACTGTCGATGCCTTTATATTAAGCTCGTAAATGAGGGTATACAAATGGCGCCAGTTTGGTCAGAATCAGCAAGGAATTAAGCCAAGTCATGGGAAGTGGTCAGGGCCAATCTGTCCAGTCCAAAAGACGTTGAAGGCGCTGCCATTTTTGGTGCGATGCGAAAACTTTACAATGGCAATTAAAAGTAATTACTAGAGCCATTAACGCAGCGGCAAAAACTGCAGCAAAATACAGAAAAAAAACAGCATTCAGACGGCCTCGAAACGGCGATACCAAAAACGGGCAAAGGCAAAGGCGGCTAAAAGGAAAAACGGCAACTAAAATGCAAGAAAAGAAGCAAAAAACAAACAAAAAATAAACACAACAAAAATGCAGGTAATTTATTTGTCATCAATTGGCTGGCAATAAATCAGACAATCACAAAAATGCTGTCAACATTAAGACATGTGAATACGAATACATTTGCAACAACAGCAACAGTTGCAGCCACGACAGCAACAGTTGCTGCAGTGGCTGAGACAACAACAGCAACAGCAACAACAACAACAAGATTGCAAGATTTATGGGCGTGTAACCTGTTTCTTTAATTGCACATTTGCAGCCCCCAAACGACAACGACAATAACAGCAGCAGCAGCAGCAACAGCAGCAACAACAGCAACAGTCGCAGCAGCAGCAACAGCAAAAACGTGAAAAATGAATTAAATAAATATACACACACATGGCAAACGAAACGATTCGAAAATGAACTAAAAACAGTAGCAAAAACACACAAAAAGTTGACTTGTTTCATCTGTTGTTGTTGCTGCTGCTGTTGTCGCCGCTTCGTTGCACTGCATCAAATTTGGTAGCAAGGCGGCTGCATTGCAGCAAAGGTTGCAATTTTTTGTTTGTATTTTATTTTTCTGTTTAAGCATTTTTTTTCGGCTTGCCACATTCGTCAGGCTGTCCGACATGGCGGCTCAATTGTCGCCATTTTGGCTTTTTGTTACATGCAACATCATTAATTAGTAGCTGCCATATATGAGAAACAAAGAGCGGAGAATTGACGGCAGTCAATCATTAAAATCAATTGCAGCTTGTTGTTGTCTATTTAAGGCTAAGCTGAAGTGCAGGCTGAACAATTGACTAAAACTTACTCAATTAAATGCTCAGTTAAGGCAGTTAATTGTTAGTCAATTTAAAACTAAGAATTAGTTTGAGAATATGTTGAAAAAAAGGAGTGAATATCTCAAAGTGGGGCAATTAATAATTTTTTTAATATTATTCATCATTACATTATCTTCCTTATCAGATCAAAATAATGAGTGTTCTAAAACACAGTTAATGAATAAAAAAATTAAATAAATTGGTGAAATTTATGAAATTTTGCAGCTAATTAGATAATTTTTCAAATCAAAAATATGAAATGCATTTCCAAAAAACAAAAAACGTTGCAAGTAAAATGTATTTTACAAAAAATAATAAATATAAATAATGCTGGATGGAAAAGTTTACAATTTGGGGCAAGTTGCAAGTGGCAGGCAACATCCAATAACAATTTCAGTTGCATGTTTTTGTCGAATTAAAATTTGCAACGTGGCACGTTCGCAGTTAGCCGCCAAAGTTTGGCGCTGATCCTGCCACAAGCACACACAGAATCAGCCCCTTCAACCCTTAACAATTCCTTGCCCCGCTTAGTTATTCATGTACATTTGTATCCTGCGCATAAAATGCGGCTGTGGCTGCTGTGCGGAAAGGCAGCAGACAAATAGTAATGAAACTCTTCTCTTTGCCAGCCAGGACACTACTTCTTCTGTTCTCCATTGTCTCACTGCTGTGTGTGTGTAAGTGTCTGTGTGTGTGTGTGTGTGTGTGTGTGGCAAGGCGCGCTGCGAGGCAGCAGCTACATTTCGACATAATGTAAACTAATTAAAATTCAAAAGCCATAAACAGATTTTGCCAATAAAACTTTGCTAGCAAAATATTTTTTACACACACACACACAAGAGAACTAATGGAGAAAGGAGCGAGATGAAATCGGGGGGAAAACAAAGAAAACTTCAGACAAATACAAGTGCGGGGATTTTTGGAATCAAGTTTTTTGGTTTTGAGCCTCGAGCGAGCAACTCAAGTTAAAGACAACTCTTAAAGCATTTTGTTTTCTTTTTGCTTGTTGTTATTGTTATTCTGCATTGTTAGTTGCAGCTATAGAAACATATATGTATGTATATAGCACATATATATGTGTGCTTAAGATGTGCTCTCAAGTCGAGTCGAGTTGAGTCGAGTGCAGGAAGTGAAACGTAGGAAGTGTGGCCAACAACATTTTATACTCGAGCGCATAATATTCATATGCAGGCCATAAAAAACTTTGGCAGCTCAACGAGAGATCTTCCTCTTCTTTGGCTACTTCTTCTTCTACCAAGTCCTCTTCATTTTATCATCCTCTTCGTGTTCGTCCCAAAGTCTGTCCGTACTCCAAGCGAAACCACCAAGTGTAGCAATGATTCTGCCAAGTGTTTGGTACAATGGAGCAATTCCGGAGTGCGAGCGAATTTACGATTATTTTGAAATTTCTTATACATAGATTTGAGATTGGGCCACTTGAATTTTAATTTACCTAAAATGTGTATGCAAATCTTTTACTCAATAGTTTAAAAAATGTATTATTGATTGTTGCGAGAAAAGTAGTTTAAATATCAAACTTCTTTAAAATTTATGTCTTTAATAAATGATATAGTTACTTTCAGTATTATTTAAAAAATTTTGTTAAATAAATATAACATTAATTGTTGAGAGACTAGCACAAAAGTTGCTTAAATATCAAACTATTTTAATAAATGATATAGTTACTTTCAGTTTTATTTTAAAAATTTTGTTAAAGAAATATAAAAGTTGGAAACTTTTTAAGGAAATATGCTTACATACAGTCCTGGGTAGCAAAAAATCGTAACAGAGTTTTTGTTCCAATATAACATTAATATTTCTCAACCGATTTTTACAATAAATAACTCATATACAAAATAATATACCAATATTTCGTAATTGAGAGATAAAAGCAAAAAATTCAAAAAAATATATTATATGTTTTTTTTAAAATAATTGAAATAATAATCAAAAAAATTATAATAAAAATGCGTGAATTGTTAAAAAAAAAAAGAATAGTAGTGATGATATTATTAATTTTATTTCAATTTTAATTTAGTTCAATTGAAATTTAACATTTTCCACATATCGATAAGTTGAATCTTTAAGAATTATGAGATTCATTTAATCTCGTATGTCTTCCATTGTGTCATATTACTAGAGTCGATTCCTGGACAGATATTTGTGCAATATACGAGTTCAGCTTGGCTTTGGTTTGGTTTTTTTCTTTTTTTTTTTTTTTGAGTTGCAGTCTGAATTGTGTTGAGTTTGTGTGCTGGGGTTTATGTTTGCTGCTGAACAATTGAAGTTCGTCGGGGCAAATATAAAAAATGAGCGTTAGAGTGGGACGGAGATACAGATAGATGTTGTTATTGTTGCTGCTGCTGTTGCAACGCCTCCATTTGCCAGCAAAGTTGCAACATGAGCAGGGAAGGGGGCAACGGCAGTAGCAACGGCAGCGGCAGCTTAACTTAACTTTGCTTTTACTGCGATAAAATGAAAATTGCACACGCGCCATAAATAAGGATTCTCACAAGGATAATTTATAAAACTTTGCTCACAACGTTTTACTTATGAGCAGCAGGCGACGCCAGACAAACTCATCCAGCCCCACTCCCCCCTGCCCCCTCAGTTACCTGTGTGGCAGCTACGTCTGCCTTTTGGGGGTAGCTGCTGCACTTTGGTATCTCTTTCCCCAGTGACGTCTTTCTTCAACCCCTGCCCAACTCCCCTCTCTTGACAAAGTTGAGTTTGTAAATTCCGCAAGTGTTGAAACTATGACGTATGCACAGCCCATAGACCGCAGCCTATCTTCTGGTAATAGAACGTGTGGCACCGACTGACCACTGGCGACCTGCCCCTTTTTGTTGTTGCCATCCAGCCAAAAGTTCCGACTGCCTCCCACAACGGCAGTCGAAATTGTAATCGATGTGTGAAATAAACAAAAGCGGACATAATTATCGAGTTATCGCGCGGCGATGGCTGGCTGCGGGTGTGGCATGCCCCCAGACTGACCCCACATGCAATGGAATGTATGACCCTGTCGTTCCGTGCTAAGCCCGCACCGAAAATTGCGCAATGGCAACGCATCGATATTTATGATGTCATGGATTTTATTGTTGCCTGCTGCAAAATATTCATATGCGTTGCAAGACCGGCTATGGCTTGCCACTCGGAGTCCGGCAGGGCACGGAAACAGTAAAACGACCATCAGCCGTACAGGATGTAAATTTTGCAGCCAAACGAGACGCACAAGGATGTGAGCAGGCAGCATCGACTGAGAGAGAGGGAGAGAGTGGGAGATTGGGTGAGGAGAATGAATGTCGTCGGGTGGCTTGTTATTGACGTTGGCGATAAGGAGATGGTGGCTGGACGGGACTGAGCTGGACGGAGCAGAGATGTAGCTGCTGCGATAGTCCAGTTACCCATAGAGTTGAAGAGAGAGGAGAGAGAGAGAGAGAGTACGGAGAGGGGACAGCGGAATGTGCGGAGTCAAATTTCGAGCAGGTTCAGGACCAGTGGCTGCCACAGATGCTCTAGGTCACAGTGCAATAAAATGTTGCCAATATTATTTCGCTGTTGTTGTGTTCTATTGCTTCTGCTGCTGCTTCCTCTACGTCTCTCTTTTTTTCCTCTTCTTTTTTTTTTGTATCTTGTGCTGCCTATTGCCAAGTTTGATGCAAACTGGGCCCGCAGAACGAAGGCCAGTGCCCGGATCGAGGCGCAGCATCAGTTAAGAGAGCTCTGCACGGAAGTTGCACATATGCCTCGAATGAGGCGAGAAGAGTTGTATAAGAGAAGAAGAGGGTGGGAGGAGGACGGGGCAGGGGCAGGTCGCGGAGTGTTATGCGGGTTTGGGGTCGTTTGGGGTGTCGGGTTTGGTTGCTGCGCCGACACTTGAGTTATGCGCATAGATTGAAAATTGTCGATAACCGAAAAAAGAATCGCACGAACTGCAGCAACAAACAACAAACTGAAACAACAACAACGACAACAACTCGCGGCAGTTTGCAATTGTTGTTTGGCTTGTGTTGTGTTTTTGTGGCCACAGGGGGATGCAGCGAGAAGCAGAGAGAAGTATTGGCTGGCTGGCTTTTTGGAGGCGTGTCCAAACGAGGTTCGAGCGCGTGATACAACACGCCATTATAAAGTTATTAAAAGACAAAAACAACAACAAACAAAACAGGTTGATTGAGGGAACACAGAGATAGAGACACTGCAGTCTGAGGATGAAGTTCCAACTGAGAATGGTTATGAGACACTTTTGTAGGCACTTGAATTGCATTAAAACACAGCTCTTTAGTTAATCAAAATAGCTAATAGACGGTTAAGGAACTGGAGATTGATCATTTACGATTGAATATTGATTTGAGAGACAGCTTAAGGCTACACAAAGAGTATCAAATTAAACTGAGATTGATTTTAATAACTAATTTTCATAATTATCTTACGAGTTATTCAATCATTTAAGAAACGTAAATAAATAGAAGAATCAGAGTATGTGCATAATTCAATCTTATTTCGTGTAAAGAGTTTGTAAAAAAGTTATATCATTATATTTTACGATGGGCCTAAAATTCCTATTGACAAAAGTGAATAATAAGGATTTAATAATTATTCCATTTTTTTTATTTGATTATGTTAACAACTATTATCTAGTTTACTCTCTTTCTATATACAAATCTCTGTCTCTCTTTATTTACCGCAAAATATTTAAACCTTTTGCTGACAGTCAAAATACGCGAGAATAACAAAAAGAGTTTGCAACAATACAGAAATTGTTTATGAGATTAAGCTCATAAACTGCGAAAATGCATTTTAATTGAAGTGCAGCTTTGGGACTTAATAATACATTTTTCAGTTTTCCAATCATTTTTTTTTCTCTTTGTTCATGCCACAACGCCAACGTGCAACGAAGCTCAAAGCGGCTTTGCTGTAGTTGTTGGTGTTGCTGTTGTTGTTGTTGTTTCAGGCTGTTGCTGATAGTAAATTGACAATATTGTTATATGAAAACTGTGAAATGTAGACAAAATGAACAGCATACTGTGTCGCAACAATGGCGTTGATTGTTTGAACTTTGCTGGCGCTTCGATGCAATTTCCCCATTTTTTATATTTTTTTTTTGCTGTTGCTGCTGCCAATAAATTGGCAATAAGCATAAATCGTTGAAGATTTATGACACGCATGCATATAAAATAAATTATTTTTTTTTTACACAAAAAAATAAAATAAAACGGCGGAAAATAATGACCGTAATTAAGCGCATTGATAGACAAAGCTATGCTGGGAAAATAAGCAAAGATGAAATGCAAATGGTTGATAACAGTGATTAACATTGATGGCAGTTAATCTACAAAAGCTTTTTATGGATTAAAGTATTTCCAGATCATTTTCCAACTCATCAGAGTTGCAGACACTTTTGCCTAATTTGCCAGCATTTGATTTATAATGCTGTGCAACGGATGTGGCACTCAAGATGCAGCGGAAGTGTCTGCCCGACATCCCACTAATTGCCAGTCACCCTTGTCACCAAGGGGGCGGGGCTGTTAGGGATTGGGGCGCAATTGGGCGACTCATAAATACGACATGTTTGCATGCATTTTCAATGAGAAATTGTCTGTGCCGAAATACAGACATTTAATTTGTATGAATCCATCAGTAGCTCCTTTGTCTTACCCAACAAAAAAAAGAGAAACGAAATAAAATGAAAGAAAACCAGACAGCGACGCGACAAGTGAAAATGGAGGAAAATTCGCAGTCCTAAGTCATGTGAATCCCCTTTCATATGTAGTGGCTCATTCTGTTGGCAGTTTTCATTGCTGTGTTCAGAATTACCATCAAGTTGACAGTTCTATGGCGCGTTGACAGTTCACACACACACACACACACACACACACACACACACACACACATTCACACACACACATCATATATGTACATATGCAAATATGTCGCCAACTCGCTGGACTCATTCTTGTGGAAAATGTGTCGTGTGAAGAGCCCGCAGAACGGAAGGAAGGAAGGAACTGGGCGAACGAAACGCTACGAAAAGAACTGAAATGAAATGAAATGAGGAATGTGCTTCACTAAAACAGCACAGGAAAAAAAAACGTGCAAATGTCTGTGGCAAGAATACAAAAAAAGAGACCAACAGGAAAAAGAAAAACTCTTCGCACACTGGCCAAAAACTTGAAAATGCAAATAAATGTAAGTTGGCCATTTTCATTTTTATTTCCATTTCCATTTTGTTGTTTGCCTTTTTTTCTTGCGTTGTCACGTCACGAATTCGTCACGTGAAGTGACCCCGCCCACTTTAACGCCTCCCATTTCCCCTCTTTCTCAGTTGTCTCGCCCGACTGCCATTCAAAACTATTTTGGTCGTTGGCATTTAAAGTGTCACATTTATATGGCATTTTTATGCGGTCCTCAGAGTATGACTAGCCCCCCTCCCCTCCCTTCCTCCCCCTCTGTTGTAGGGATATGTGTGAATTTTCCTGCGCCTGGTCTGGCATTTCAAAACGAGTCATCTCTACACAATGGCCACGTATAAAAGTCACTCACGTGTTAAAATACAACGACACTTGAATGGCTTGACTTGCCACTCATTGTCGCATCGGATGAGTGCAGCTGACAGCTGTGGTGATTAGACGTTGCCCCATGGACAAGCCAAACATGCAACCAATGCCAACACGATTATAGACAGGACTTTAACTCAAAGAAGTTACTCAGTGAAGAGCGTCTAACTAACAGATGATAATTTGAATTACAGTCAAAAAGAGGTTATAGATCGAATTTATAGATCGAACAACAGGCAAACATATTTCGAAATATAATATATGATTCCATAGACTCAAAATTCATAAATCCATTAAATGTATCTTAAGGACTTAAAAAATAAATGTTCCTTTAATACAATTTATCATAATAAATTTTATGAACCTTTAACATTTTCTAAAACTTATCTCCAGAGATTATCTCAAGATTATAAATTTTCAGATCTTGCACATGAATTATCTTGATCTTTAACTATACTTTGAAGATTTTTCACATCCTGTGTGAGTATTGAGTGGCATAATGGGCTAATTGTCAGGCCATTCCAGGCAATCCAATTGCAGCTCCAATTACAAACATTGACTTGTTAGACACATATGCAGTGCCATGAATATATGTATTAAAGAAAATGGAAAATATGTATGGGAATATATTGTGTCCTGCACGCAAAACATGGCCACCGTTTTCGATTTTCCATTTTCCATTTCCATTTTTCTCAAGTGCCGCGCACAAATGTCGCTATTTTTGGCCTTCAACCACTTCAAGTTCGAACTCCTGACTTTGCTGAAACTGCAGCAAATGTCTCGCTAACTAGCGCATATGTGCACATTTTACACACACAGACACACACACACACACTCATACTAACACGTTTGTATTCTAAGTACCCTTGCGCCAGTTACAACATGTTCCAATCATAAATCATAATTCAATATGGAGTACAACTCCCCCCCAAAAAGAGCAGCGCGGAGTAGGAAGGTTTGCCTTGGGAAGGAGCAGGGAAAACATGGAAAGGAGGAGGAGGAGAAAGAGCAGAGTTTAACATGAATTCAATGGGACAGCATTATGGACAGGCATTATCCATAGCCAAGTAATGTTGTACTACAATGAAATATGCATTAAAATTGCCCACCAATTGGCAGGCCGTAAAATATAAACCGATCAGAAAAACGAAGCCTTGTCGAATTACACACACACACACACACACACACAGTTTTACACATGCTTTGTGGATTTTTCGTGGAAATTCGATGATGTTCTGGGACGGGCAACAGAGCGTTGAGGGGATTGTACTCGTATGTGCATCTGCATCTGTATTTATAATTTGATTTTTGAATGTCTAAGCGGCCATTGGTGGCGCCACGGTTCGTCGCCTTGCAACGGCAACGGCAAGGGGAATGGCAGCGGCTAACGAAGTCTTTTGGGGTCTGCCAGAGTTGCCAACGTCATGTCGTACATTAACTAGACTTAGTTGAGTGCTAATTGCATAAATCACATGAGGATTTGAGTCGTCTGGCATTGCCAGCCATCTCCACACTCCCCACTCCCCACTCTCCACTCCCCTCCCCAAAATGTTGTATGTACTCGTACATTTTGAAGGGGTTGGAGGGGCTAAATAATAGTTTTTGGCTTGTGTATGCTTCAAGCGATTAAATAAATGCACACTAGCTAAGTACATAAGTCCACTAGCCACAAACAAAGATGCTGCAGACATGTGCCACTAAAGTATCTTGTGGATAGCCGAGCTTCTGTATCTGTATCTGTATTTGTATTTGTATCTGAGTAACCGCAACAACTGAACTCACACTTGGCATTTGATTGAGACCAAAAAAAGGATGTCCTAGAGCCTAGAAGGATTACAGCAATCGAGTTACGTGGCCAAAAACTGTTTGGGGCAACCAGAATAAAGTCAGAGTTGTCGATAGTTCGATGACATTGCCACAAAACAAGATGAGACAAGTACAGCAACAACTAACAACAGCTACGATGACGACAACTATGGGGAACAACATCATCAAGCTGCGTCTGGGTTCGAGTTGGAGTTCGAGGCCTGAGAGACTTGCCACTGCCACCGCTAAAGTGCCACAAAAGACCCGCATCCGCAGCAACAACGACAATATCCATTGCAGGGAGTGTGAGGGGGGAACGTGCAACAGAAATGCTTGTTTAAGATTTAAAAGTAAAAATAGCTCCTTATTCATCTTCGATACACGAAGGCAGCTGAGGATGCGGATGCACCCCGACTCCGTTGTTGTCTGTTCCTCGGTCCCCCTGTCCCTCTGTCCCCCTATCCCTCCGTTGCTCCTACTGTCTGCACTGGGAGCCAAAGTCAATGGCTGCCTCGAGTCGCATGTTGCGCCGCATGTTGCTTTATTTGCATATGTGCGAGGGAGGTGCTAGGCAGGCTGCGGGGGGCGGGGCGGGGCTTAGGGACAGCGTCTTGTTGCCGCCAGCATAAAACGCAATCCTGTCGAGCTAAACAACAACCAAGAAGCAGTGGCAATATAATGTGGGGGCAATAGGCGAATACAGCAAAATGCAAATCAAAATACGCCTCCAAAATCTCTAAGCGTTTTCTGCGCGTTTTCCACGCGATTTTAAAGCGACTTTTGCAATAACTGCCATAGAAAATGGTTTAAATACCCAAACAAATATAAATATTAAGAAAATATAATTTTTATTAATAATATATTCTTTTCTGTTATATATTTCTTTATTTTTGATTTTTAAAACAGTTTGAAGTTAACTCTAAAGTCGCTTCTCTCTCTCTGAAGTATTTCTATTGATTTTATTTCATTGTACTCTTTTTTGGGTTTCTCTTCTGTCTTCCATTACTTAACTATGTATTTTCAGTTCTTCTATGTGTGTATGTGTGTGCTGTTCATGTGTTGCTTCCTTGCTTTATTCTTGTTGTCTTTTGCCCTCTTTTATCTGCAGTTCGACTCTGGCTAAAGATTCGCTTTTGAGATATGCCCACAATAAAACACACAAATAAAACTGGCGAAACCTGCAGCAACTGCGACTCACCTTTTACAGGGGGTTGCCCCCTTCTACCTCTTCCACTCCTTTACCCCTTTGCCCTCCCTTACCCCCGAAGGGGTCGCTTCAGCTACTCGGCTGCGTTTTCTTTAGAGCTGGCCAAAGCTGGCGGCAAACCTTTTGTTTATTTTATTATCGTTGGCTATTTGGCTGATGTTGCTGATGTTGCTGCTGCTCCTGCAACTCCTTTGTATATGGAGTGTGGCGAAAACGCTTAAAACGAAATTTATTTAGTCGGCCCAGAGACAACAACAAAACACCGCCGCTGAGAGTTCAACAGAGATTCGCAATGCGACAAAAATGCGACTAAAAATAAATTTATATTAACAAAAAAAAAAAAAGAAAATGAAAGCATATTTTCGACGCAAAAGCCAAAAAAGAAACTAAAAATAAATAGTCGAAATGGTCGAAATGTTGGCTAAAATTAAATTTAATTTATATATTGCAGGCCAAAATTTTAATTCAAAAATCGTGCGCGAAAAATGCGGCTTAAAATAGCCGCCAAATCAGCTGCCAAATCCAATTTTATGATGGTGCGTCCGACATTTGCATAACTGTGTGTGTGTGTGCGAGTGTGTGAGCAGGTCAGCATGCTGTGTGTGTGTGTGTCTGTGCGTGCAACAGGGAAAACAACAAGAGCAACGCAGCATGTGGCAACCTTGTTGTTGATGTTGCCTCTGTTTGAGTAGGCTAAGCAGGGTTAAGAGGGAAATAGTGTGGTTAATGGCTGAAGGGTTGGGGTTGGGGTTGCGGGGGAGCTGCCTTCATGCCGTTGCATGTTCGCCGTGTTTTGCAATTCTCACATGCAAGCAAACAACACGCAAAGACAGATTAGAAATCCGCCTGCAGTTCCACGAGGCAGCCCACTGTGTTTTCTAGAACTGAAATGCGGCGATACTACAGACAGACAGCCAACTGGTACTTCATCTGGGTGTGGGATGGGGATGGGGATGGGAATGGGGAATGACTCTGGGACTGGCTGTTATCATTGCAAACACAGCGGGAAACTGAGCAGCGGCAGTCGGAATCGAAATCAAAACTACAATTGAATGTAACGGGCGATGGGAGTGGAAATAGATGATGTTGCAGCCAGAGCACAACAGAAACCAACAGATCTGTTGATCTCAGGAAACTAGCTTCAATGCTAGATTTATCTGTAGCAAACTTTATATCTATAAATAATTTAATATAAGTTTTCACAGACTTGCTTAAAGTCTGCCTTTATATAAACTAGAACTATCGTCGTCTTTCAAGTTTATTTCTTTAGTATTTTCTAATGAAATTTCTTTAATGCTGTCAGCCTCAAGAGAAGCACTCGAATGATTTCAGACTTTCTAAGAATTGCATAAAAACTTCTACCTTGAGTTGTGAATTATTTGCGCGAGCCCCAATGAAAGGAAACTCCAACTCCGAATCCGACTCCAACTACAACTGCAAGTGAAACAACAATAATGCAAACATTTTCCTCAAGGAGTGCCCAACAATTGTGTCTGTTTCTTAAACATTTCTCTCTCTTTCTCCGTGTACTCGTATAATTCTTAGCGAGTTTAGCTTGTGGAAATTTGCATATGCTGCCTGTCGTCGCTAAAAGAAAAAACTTCTTAACAATTTTCTTTGTTTTGCTGCACTTGTCTAGTTGTTTGGCTTACAACTGTCGGCATTTCCATTTGCCCACTAAAAAGTAAATAGAAATACGAGCCGCGGTGTTGAGCCATGGACAAGGAGTCGCTTCTTCGAGCTCAGTTCGAGACTCATTTCTTTAATTTTCTAAACGATTTTCAATTTATGGCTGAATGCAGTGGAGATCTTCAATTATACTCGAGTTTGCTTGCGTTTCCAGCTAAGGTAAGGATGTTGCAACTGCAAGAAAGCGCGTCCCTTGGGGCATGGCTTGTTAGCCGTTGCGTTGCCTGCTTCGAGGCTGCGAAAATTGCAATAATGTTAATTTTTTGCAACTATTTGCCGTACCTCACCCGCTCCCACTCCCGCACCCACTCCACGCTCCCCTTATTCTCAAGCTCATCCTCTGGCCTCTGGTTACGAAAAGGGTTTAATTTCATTTCATGGCATTGCCCCAAGTACGTGTAAGTGTGTGTTTATGTTCAGCAGCTAAAAAAGGGGAATGGAGGCGAGACGCAGTAAATAGAAGGTAGAGTTGAAGCTGCTGTTGCCAATGTTGCCGTTGTTGTCGTTGCTGTCGTTGCTGTTGCCTGTTATCTGCAAAACTCCATTAGAAAGGCAACGCGGCGGCACGCAGGAAGCAAATGGCAATGGCGCGCTCCAGCTCCCAGCTCGCTGTGTCCCTCTTCCTGCTCCCTGTTCCTGCTGCCTGTTCCCTGCTGCCAACTCCATTGCCCGACAGCTAACGAACAGAGGCACAAAGGCCGAGGCAGGCGCAAAAAACGACGACGCTTAACGACTTTAAAGAAAAATTAAAAACATCCCAAAAGGAATACATCTTCGCCCTGCCGCATACATCGACTCTGCAGCCCGGTTGAAACTGGAACCGCCGACTTGGGTCTCCTCTGCTTGTGGCAGCGGCAGCCGTTGCATGTTGCCCATTCGTCCAGCCGTCCGTCTGTCCATCCGTCTGTCCGTCCATCCGTCTGTCCGTCCGTCTCAACATTGTTAGTGGCTCTCGAATTTATTTTAACGAACTAGTTTGGTCACTTCATACAACATCTTTTTTTCTCCAGATTTTTTTCTTCTCTTTTCTCTCTGCGTTTTTGTGCCGCGTTTTTGCGCTGTGCTCGACTGCATTTGCTGCGGGTTATAAAATATATTCGCCTTATATAAATAAATAAATTGGTAAATGGCGTTTCATTTGGAGCTCAAGTTGGAGCTGGAACTGCATGTGTTCTTGTCTTTCTCTCTCTCTCTGTCTCTTTCATCTACAGTCCCATCCTCAGTTTTGTCCTCTGTGATGTTGATGCGATGATAAATGCGGCAAAAACCTGTCGCCGTTTTGCCGACTAGCAGCAAATTGAATTTATTTGCTCGCAAATGTCGCCAGGCATTGCCCATAAGATGGAAATGGACTGAAAACGAGTAGAAGAAGCAGAAAAACAAATACAAATACGAATACAAATACGAATCGGAATACAGAACGAGTTGACTTTTTAATGGCTTACAGCAGTTTGTCTGATTGCCAGCTATGTGAAGTATTTTGGCCAAGATGCAGAAATGTCGACGAACAACTCGATGGCAACTGAAAGATTGAGGAATCACATAATAAAATCTAACAATTTTTTCAAGCGAAAATTTTTATGGGAACTTTTGGCAAATATATAAAAAGAAATAAATAAGGCGAAACGATATTAATTTGAGAGAAATCCTTATGACAAATTCGATTGGCTAGAGTAAAAAAAAATATAGTGACTTAATATTTAATACAAAATTTGACATAAAAGCTTTAAAGTTTTTGAATTACTCATCAAGTAAGTTGTGTGTCATTGACTGTATCATTAATCCGTCATTAGCTAACTTTACTTTCTCTCTCGCTCTCTCGTTGACGTCATTATTCCAACTTAGCCGATAATAATTCGCCTTTACTCATCGTATTATGTATAGAGAGAGCGGGCAAGGGGGAAATATTGCAGAACGCACCCAAATATGAGATAAACGAAACGGAACCACTTTTCGCAGCCGGCGCGCCCTTTTTATTTAATTTTTTTTTTCATCTTCGTTTTTGTATCTTTTTATTGTGGATGGCGCATTATGAGCAACAACAGCAGCAGCAGCAACATTGCGAGGCATCAACCAAATAAAAGAAACGAATATAAAAGAAATCGCAGAGCAAAATGCTTAACGAGCACGAAGCACTTGCAAAAATGTTGCAAGCAAAACGAACAGCGCAAGAATTATTTACTTCAAATTCCGAGTGCAACATAGAATTCGTGCAGCGGCAACATGTTACCCGAAAAGCGCAGCAGCAACAGCAGCAGCAGCAGCAGCCGCAAACTGATGCATATAGGAAAAATACAACAACAGCATTTTTTTGTTGAGAAGCAGAAAAAAAAGAGCTAAAACGCCGATAAAAGCAACGATGGCAGTTCAGCTTCGTTTGCTGCCCAGGCGGCCATGTTGCTGATTGCCATTGCTGCAGCGGCGGCAACAACGGCAACAGCGGCAACTCATTGCGAATGCAACAACTGCGCGCCTTTCTCAAGACTTGGACAACGTTTGGGGCAGCATCATTACTTCCATTCAAGCTGTTTGGCTTGGCGTGTACATAAAAAAAACTGCTGCACGCTGCTGTTGTTGCTGCCACAACCATTTTGGACAAAAGCAACTGGGCATTGGTTGCATGCGGCTGCTGTTGTTGCTGCAGCTTCCAACGAGTCACTGCCAAATAAAGCAAACGCATTGCAAATTCCTTGTCGACATTGCTCGTTGTTGCTGCTGTTGCTGCTGTTGTTGTAGTTGCTGCTGCTGCTGTTGACTTTTTTGCAGCGGTTTTTTAATGATTTAAAATTCCATTTTAAGAATTTTATACTTAATGATGTGTTTTGCGTTGTATAGCATCGTTGGACCATCGTTGTCCCTCTCTCGCTGGATTCCTCCTCAACCCTCTCTGTCCTCTGTCCTCTGTCCTGTGTCCTGCCAATGGCGACTTGCGACGTCGCGACGTCTTTGCTTTTGATCTAAACGCTGCGTGCTTTTCGTAAATTGCTTTTCGTTGTCGTCGTCCCTGGAGGGACACGGGTTTGAGTTTGAGTTTGGGTTCGACTCGACTCGACTCGATGCGACTGTTACCTTTTGTGGAAGCCGCATGAAATGTGTGCGACTTGTCTTCTTCCTTTTATTTTTTGCCTGTCGGGTTTTTTTTTATTTTTGTGCAGAAATTAAAACGAGCCCAAGTGTAATGCAATTGCCCCTCTTGTGCGTGGCATGAAATCGCTGCAACCAAAATATTTGCCACACACACAACAAAAAGTAGCGCACGAGATTTATGACAGTCATGGCAAAAACAACGGCTGTAAATCAACTGGTCTAACTGAATGTGGCAAGTTGCAACAGTTGCAACAATTCTCTAAATTTCATATTTCCATTGACGCATGCAAATTTCACGCCTGCCACCCGCGGCGATAGATACCTGTATCCTGTATGCTGTGTCCTGTGTCCTGTGCGAATTTTCCCTTGAACATTTTCCCGCCAAGTGCGTGCAGAAATATGAATTTTCATAATTTCTGCAACGTTTGCGGTTTCCGCTTTAAATTGTCGCAGTGTTTTCTCTATGACCCCTCATAAAACAGCTGCAGCTCCTATCTATTTTTTTTTTTTGTTTTGCTTTTGCTTTTTGTTGACACTTTTTCATAACAATTGTCGAAACGGGCCAACAAAACAGTTTGCTACGTTTTTTTGTACGGTCCAATTTTTTGTCTCTCTGTTTAGAAAGTGCGTTACATGGCCGAATTTGTAATCCAGCGTTGAACATCGTCTGATTTATGACACAGCAGCAATTTTGGTCATTTAGAAAGTTGGCAGCACAATTTACTGCGAAACTGGGCCCAATGAAGAACTGTTCAGCTCAGTTGGACAGACGTTGCAACTGTTGCAAGTCGAAAACTAAACGCGAATAAAATATTATAAATTGTTTTTTCAAATATTTTAAAAATTAAAGACTAGCTTGGCAACTTTGGGTGAGTTTTGGTAAAAACAAAAGCGTTTTTTATGTAAAAAGAAATCTTTTTCAATTAAAATTAACATTAACAAAATTATTGAACAATTTTATTGAATTCGTCTGCATCAGCTGTTAGTACTCTTAATTTTCTGTTAGATACAATAATATATTTGTATGAAATGTATATAAAAAAGTATCCTTTAGTTGAGCCAGCTCTCGCATTCTTACTGTGTCATCTTTGCTCCTTTCTGACCTTTCTGGTAATTGCAAATGGACCTGAAGTACATTTCATGACTGTTGGCCTGTTGGCGCTGGCATAAAAATTCAATTATCACTTAATAACAGCAGCAAATGAAATTGCGTGTGGCGCACAGTTGACAAGGCTGCCACAGTTGCAGTTGCAGTTGCAGTTGCACAGTTACGCATTCGCAATACGCATTGTTGTTGCATGCGGAAGGCCAGGCAATGTGAAACGTGCAACGTTCAACCTGCAACAATCAGCGAGAGGACATTTGCACTTTGCGTTATTAACAAAAGGTCGTTAAAACATTTTTAAGTTACTTTATGCGATGCATTTTAATTATTTCATTTTACTCAATTACGCCACAAATATATGAAGAGCAACATGCTGCGGCACACAGCAGTTGCCACGTAAAAATTAAAAATCAGAGAAAAATAAGATGAGAAAAAGCGAGCTTGAATAATAATTTCACATTTCTTATTCTTCCGATTGGGATAAATATATTTTGGAAAATTGAATACATCCTGAATGTCCTGTGATAGTATTTATATAATTATCTATAACATTTATTTTAATAATAAAACTGCATGTTTTTGCTGTTTAAAATTCAAGTCATAAAATGTAAAAAAGCCTTATCTAATTTAGCAATTATTAAAAAAAATTGATATATATTTTCTACTCATAATAAATCTGTATAAAAATCTGCTTATTTTATATTTTACTGTATAATACATAAATTTATATTTTCTTTTTTCCTTCCAGGTAAGTGTAGTGGTCTATCAACAATATCGACACAAAATCCCTTGAATACATTGACAAAGTAAGCGAATGCAACTTAGAGTGAGTAAATAAATAAATATAAAACTTTTCAAAGCAACCACCAGCAACACAAGTAGATGTACAAATAAACTACCCAAAACTCTCAGCTTCAAGTCGGAGGCAAAAGAAAAACCATTTTCCAGATTAGCTGCAAATGCGAAACAAAAATTGGAAAATTACTCATGCGTGTTTTTTCTAAGGCCCCCACAGTCTCGGAATCTGAATCTCACCCGGTTCCAATATGGGCACACATGCGGGGATTAGTTTACGTAGTCAAAGACAGACCAAAAAAAAAAAAAAAAAAAAAAATTGTGCTGCCTTGCCACAACTGGGCGGGGCAGCAGAGGCAGAAAACTCAACGCCCTCATTTAAATTTATTTGCGCAAATTTACTTTCCCATAGCATAAAATCAAATCCAATCAATAAGCATCTTAAATAAATTCATGGCGCCCTAACACACACACACTCTCACACACACACACACCCTCTTACATCCGTTGAGTACTCTTACCACTTCTCCTCTTCTCTCCTCGGCAACAGCCACTCAGCTACCTCATTTTTTGTAATGCTAAATAAATTTATTTGCTAATGTAGTTTTTCCTCTCACTCTCTCTCTCTCTCTCTCTCCCTTTCATGCCGGAGAAGTGCAGCAAAGTGGTAAAAAAAAAGAAACAGCTCCAAAGCAAAAAGAGAAATAACGAAACTTGGTACTTGTTAGTTTTATCTGCATATCATTGAGATAAATTTGGTGCCGATCAAATGCCGTGTCTGCTATCTGTAGGACTGACTGTCTGCCAATGTTGCCACTGTTGCAAGGGGGGTGTTGGGATGTTGGCGGGGGCAACTGTTGGAAAAAAAGTCTGCAGAAAAGCCGCTGATTTGCATACGAAAGTAATTTGATGTCTTGCGAGCAACTCACATACATACTCACACACTTATACAGTTGCTCACAAAAGTAAGCCGCCATAACGATACGTCACTAGTTAGATATCTCGAGCAGCTGATGAGCAAATCACATCCTAGATAAGAAAGCATGAGTTTCCAATTAATAAGTTCAACTCAGTATAAGTTCATTATAGTATAGTTCTCTTATTCTCTGTCATTCGTTAGCGTGTCCTTAATTTCATAACAATTTAGTTTGACAATTCATTTTTAATATGATTCGAGGAAGAATTTTCAATTAACCGTCTGTCTCTGCTGGCACCCTTTTTAGGGGTTGTGCCTCGGGGGCGGTTTTGAGGCCAGAATATGGTCTCGACCAATGCAAAATGGCCGTCAGGCTAGCAAATTGAAAATTTTCCAAAATATCCACAACGTTGTTGATGGCCCAAAAACAGAGTCGAGTCACATAGTTTTAATAGTTGTTTGGTCAGTGCATATGTAGATTTTCAGCTGACCTGACAATTTGCAGCAATGTCGCCCCTCTGCCCAAATATAGTTTAATGGGTGCTTGGGGTTGTTTGGGGGGCGTAACAATTTATGGTGCTACGAAATTCCTGGTACTTAATTGTCTGCGTTTAATGAATGAATAAATGCGTTTTCCTGGAACACAGGCCACAATCCACATACGACTAGGCCAGCATATTTATTAAGGACTGCATACAGTCGTTTGCTGAATGCGAACGCCAGGCGGCGCTTGAGTGCAGCAGCCATTAACTCGCGATTATTATTAGTTTTTATTGCGCTCTTCATTGTTGGTTTTCGATTTTAATTGAATTTTAATGGAATTCATGGGGCGTGCTTAAATTTGTTTTTTAATTTTTTTTCCCACTTTTTTGAAGCTTTTTTGATTTAATGGCTCGCTCATTTGGAGTTAATCAAAGGCAGCCTGATTATTTTCGCTAAATTAAATTTTAATCATCATTTTAATGGCTTGACGCGCTTTAATTGCCAGTTTGCGGCAACATACGAATATTTATTTATACAAATACATACGCGCACGTATTTGCCTACACATGCAAGCTGTTTAATTAGTTTACACTGCGCTACAACAAATTTTGTTTTTCCGTTTACTTTTTTTTTTCGGTTTCTCCTACTCCCCTCTTCCGTTACACCTCTGCGCCATGCCGACAAACGTTTTATTTCGTTATCTTTTTGCCGCAGGCAGTTGCAAATGCCACGCAAATTAAACATGCTACCTTTTTGGGTTGCTACTGCTGCCCCAAACCCCTTGGGCTGCCCTTGCCCCCCATTTGTTTTTTTACCTTTGTCGCTTGACAAACGGCACAACTCTCGCAATTTCTCTTACATTTTCGGGGTCCTGAATGCTCGAATGGTCGTTCGTTTGGGTTGTTGGTCTGATGGTCTGTTGGCCCGTTGGGCTGTTGGCCATCCGGTTATTAAACACCCACTTATTAGCTGCTTTTATTTACATATTCATGCGGCACACTCCCAGCTTAATTGGCAACCTGACTGCCTGCCTGCCTCGCTGCCAGTTTGCCGTAAATTTCGAGTGTTGCTTGCAACCTGCACAGCAACAACAACAGTAACAGTAACAACAACAACAGCGAAGAGAGGCAGCAGCAAGTTCTGCTAATCGCATCATAAATATTCAGCGTGGTTTGCTTTTTGGTTTTGATTCAAGTTTTCACACCCTCCGGCAATTCGGGGCATTTAACATATTTTATAAAGACTGCGCGAAAAAAAGTGTTGCATACTTCTCAGCACACGCATGAAGCAAAAGGATTGGCCTGGCCCATAACCAATTGGTTATGGAACCCGAAACTCCCCGACAGCAGCAGTCTGTAAATTATTTTTTGAGAAAAGTTTGTTGAACTTGTTCTCATACTAAACTGTGTGTATGTATGGGTGTGTGTTTGTGTGTGTGTGAGTTTGCTGCCTTTGCTCGAAAATTAATTGCTTAATTAGTTACGGGCAAACACTTTGAAATATGGCCGCGTCGCTTGGCTCAATGCGAGTTTTTCAGTTCAGTTCTCGCCTTTCAACTGGTCATAATTGCTCTATTAAATGGGGTTTACTTTTTTAAATTCTTTTTCTATTCCTGCTGTCTTTTTGTATTATTGTAAATGCAACCGCTTGTGCTAATGGCCAGACTGGCAGGAGAAATAGGGAGTGAGAGAGAGTAAAAGAGAGGGAGTGTGAGAGAAGGAGAGCTAGGGTTAGAAGTCCATTGAGTTATACGACTTTCGGCTTGGCCATTAGGCATGCAATATTTCTATAAACTCACACATAGATACAACTACAGATACTTATTGCCATTGCAACAAAAACATGTTTTATGTCGTCCTTAATGACCCCCGAGTCGAGTCAACTCGACTCGACTCGCCTCGACTCGCCTCGAGTTTTGTCGCGTCCTCTGCATCGGCGTCGTCGTACTTAATCGCTTTGAATTGCAAAAGCAAATAATGGGCAAAAAAGCATAAGGATAAAGGATAAACCATAGCGTCGCCAGCAGCATCATGTTTGTGTTTGTGTTGGTGTTTGTGTATGCTTTGGTCCTGGCGGATCCTTGCTGCCTTATGGCATCTTTGTCGGCTCGCAACTGCCGCCCACACTCACTCAATTGCCTGGCCCCCTCCTCCTTCCCGCTGCTTCGCTTTGGAGACCACTGCAGAATAACGCCATTATTTTGACAAATTTTTTGGCAATGCCAATGTTGTTGTTGTTGTTTTTGTTGTTGGCTTGGCTTTTAGCTTGACTGCTGTCAGCTTTTGTTGGTTTTTTAAATTGCATGCAATAATTCAATTTTATATTTCCGCAAAAGAGAGCAAAAAAAACATCACGAGAAAATCTTTATCATTTTTATTGGCGCAAGATTTTGGTCTTTACAAACTGTTTGCAACTGCAGAGAGACAATGAGGATATATATATGTATGTATATATACTTGTATTTATTTTGGCACAGATCTAATGTGGCTGAAATAAAGTGCAACATTGTATGAGAAATTAATGTAAAATTCAAATACATATTTTCTTAAACTAGTCATGTTCTGAGTCATACATATATCGATACTGTCTTGGGAGTATAATTTGCCTGATCATTATTAATACTAATACTAATAATACTCACAAAACGAAAGCAAATCAAATTGTGGTTTTTTGTTTTATTTTATTTTATTACAGTTGTAATAAGGTTTTCCACACCTTTCCACCCTTTCTGGTAGCGGCATATGCTGTTGGAAAATTTATGCAAATTACTTAATAAAATGTTGACAACAACAAACTGCATAAGCTTAATATAATTTCAATAGGCCAATATAAACATTTCCCCTTACATATCCCATTCCCACACTCTGACCATTCCGGTCAGCTTTAGTTGTCAGAGGGCGTTTTTTGTTGGCCATTTATGGGTTTTTAAGGGCGGCAATCATCCCTTCTTGCCAGAACAACAGCCCCCGTTGCTTTGGTGGTTAAATCACTTGTATGACACAGTTTTAAGCAGGAAAATGAAATGATGGACCTGTCCTCAAGGGGAAGGTGGGTTGAAGTTGGGGGATTTCGAGTTACACTTGCCTACAGCAATTTCAGCTGACGGTGGCACATAAATTTCGTATTAACCTGACACGTGAGAAGTAGTGTTAAGACTGAGATAGAACATAAATTAAACAGCGGCTAGTACTCTAGTTACAACCCTCGCATTCGAGACGCTCACGTGCCAAAAGGCATCAACTGCTCCTGCGCCTGTTTCTGCCCCTGCCCCTTCCCCCTTCAGTTGCCACACCTCTGCTCTCTGCTCTGCTCCGGTTTCTGTTTGGCTTCTGTGCCGATTTCAGCCGAAAGATAAATAATAAAGCGCTTCCCAGACGCAGTCATATTTGCGGTTGCTCCGCTGCTTCCATTGCCTGCCTTCCTCCCCGTTGCCCCTCCCCTCCCTTGCGGCAGGCTGACTTCTTCGCATTTTCGCAATAAAATCGTAATAAAACACATTGGTCACGTAATTTCGTTTGTCTGTGGGATTTTATTGCCATTTTTTCGTGCAATTTTAAATTGTTATAAATGTGACGGCACACAGAAGCCGTGTGTTTACTCTCCGTTTCCCCCAACGTCTGCTCCCCCTGCCACTCCCCCTTCACAGTCGATGCGTCGGCTCTCCTTATGTATTTATGATGTGGAAAATATCTTGAAAACTGCAGCCCAGGCAAAATCGATGATTATGTTGATGGGGGGAAGGTTGCTTAAAAATGTCCCACAGCATTTATCATTAGGATTGGGGGGGCAGGCAAATGAACAACCGCACACGCCCTCGTTTTCAGAAATCTCTCTCCACTGTAGAAACTGTTTCGCAGGACTCTCGAAACGGCAAAGGGACAACTTTCACTGCCAACACCGCACAGACGACAATTAAGCAACAAAACTTTGATAAATTGCTTCCTTTCTGGCATTTTATGAGTTCTCCAACCCGTACTCCTCCCCCCCGTTCCAGGGGCAATTCGAGAGAGCTGAGAGCTTCTTTACACTAATTAAGGGGCTCATGGTTTCCTGCAAATATTTGTTATCTGCTTTTGGGGCTGCCACATTCAACCAGACAGCCAAAGAGCCAGTCAGGCCGCAGTCCACAGTTCACAGTACGTCCAACCAAAATCCAATAGCAAACAAGCAACAACAACAAGAACATGAACATGAGAAGGACGAGAGGCAGGAGGGGCAATAACAATGAGGCAGCCATGTGGCGCCACTGGACGATGTTTGCTTCATTGGGCAACTTGGTTATAAAGTGTAAATAGTTGAAATAGTTGCCATTTGTCGTCGTGCACTCATCGAACTAAAGACCTCAACCATTTTGGCCATTTTCTGTCATTTCTGAAAATTATTGTACGAAAAATAAAAATAAAAGTAGCTTAACTGTTTTTATTTGAGAAATATTTGTATTTAAGATAAAACAAAAAATTAAGAATCTTATGTATTTCTCATTAAATGTTTTCAAGTTTAAATATTAAAAAAAAAAATTAATTTCTAAAGTAAATATTTGTATTATAGCTTCTCTTTCGCTTTGTATCTTGAGATTTTTTTATACTTTGCACATTATTAGGTGCCCTTCACTCGAAAATGTTTTCAAAAAGGCCTTTCAAAGCAATCCATCATTTATAATAATAGTTAGTAGAGTTTGCCATATTGTCTATATTGATTGAGTGCATTTCAGTAAAAAATAAATTGCTATCTTGTTTTTTTTTTTTTAACAAAAATGGGGTTGGCTGGTTGTAGAGGGGGGGAATTATGGTTATGGATAAAACGTAATCTTTAGCAAATTATAGCAATTTTTATGCTTATAGAAAAGCGCATTGCATTCAAGTCGCAATTTGCTTCACTCGCTAACCCTAAAGGGTAAAGATGCAATTACTTTTATTATAAAAACCAAGTGGTGGTGGACTCTCTTGGTCTTGGACAAAGCTTCGCCTTCACCTTCACATTCACATTCACCCCGAAGCAGCTGAGCTAAGTAAAGTGCAGTGCGGTCCAGTTCAGGTCAATTCCTTTGAGCCCCGACTGATTGATGACTGTCTAGGCAATTTTATATATACAAGAGCCCGATATTATTATTATAATGCAAAATGTATTATTACGACAAGTAAATGGTCAGACAAGGAATTTCAGCAACTTTTTATCCGTGGGCGTTACTTACATATCATCTTCTCTTTCTTTCTTTTACTGTCTCTCTCTGTCTTCCTCGGACCATAAATCGCAATGAGTCAACGACTTGCAGAAACTGTCCACAGTTCTTAACTCATTTTGGCTGAACGAGCGTTGAACGCACAACGCGCGACGTTTATTGGTTCCGTCTGGCCATTTATTTCACTCCTATGATCCGCTGGCGGAAGCCATTAAAGCCACCACCAACATGCGAGCCACCACGAGACTGTAGCACAGTAGGCGACCACTCGGAACCGGCTGCTGCTGCTGTGGCTCTACCTGTATTCGAGTCGGGTTTTTAAGATAACCAAAAAACCGGTTAACTTCTCGTTGTTATAGCTGCTGCTGCCATGGCAACCATAAACATGGCAAAGAGCAGCAGCAGCCGAGGTTGCAATGGCTCTGGACTTGAAGCAATACATCAAGACGAGCTCATCCAAGTAGAAGTAGAAGCCGCTGCCCATTTGGCGACCCATTAGACAATCGCGCACATTTCATCAGGCAACCACTTTGCGGTGCACGTGGCAGCGCCAACTCACGTATTAAGCAACACCGAACCACCGCACCACCACACCACCATTGGCATTGCCTTAGCTTAGGTTAATCATATGCACAAGTGCCAAAAGCCGCCTGATGAACGAGCCACATTTGTTTTGTTGACGGAGCCAGAAGAACCGGTGTCTTCACTGTCTTCGTCAGCTTCATCTTGTGTGGTCCAATGTGGTGTGGCTACAATGTGGTGCCGTTGGTCAGTTTGCAGTACCTGGCACAGTCATTAGTTTAATTGCATTGTTTATGAAGCATTTTCATTGACTGCTGCCTGCAACAGCAACAACAACAACAAAAGCAACAACAAGTGGTTGCAGTTGCTCCCCAACTCAACTCGACTAACTGATTATCATTTAACAATTTTGTTGCTGTTGGTTTTTGCATTTTGCATGCAATGCGCTCATTTGGCCAAGTTATGTATGTTGTTAGTTTTATATTAAATTAAATTTAACGTCAGTTAATAGAAATCTTCATTTATGCCCCCTGATATATGTAATCATGGGCGGAAATTGTGGAAAACTAGACGAACACATGTGTAATTTAAGTCAAAGTACAACATCTATATTTACACTAGAGTTTAGCATTTCTAAGCCATATACATATGCAGCATGATAAAAAGTTTATTAAAAATTAAAATAACATATCTAGATAGATTAGAATATTCTGAAAATGTTTACTAAATATTTAAAATGAACTCTAAATTGTTAAATTTATATTTTTTATTTTATTGCAAGTTATTAACATGGTTTAAAATTGAATTGCTGCTTTTACGTGGCATAATCTTAATTGCAATATCAGCTTGCAACATATTATGCAGCACTTTAGCTGCGGCATATCTAAATGGCAATCGCAAGCAAATTGCAGGTGATGTTAACAATCAATTTTTAGTGCTGTCGCAAGTTGGTCTTCAACTCCATAGTTCCGGTTGCTCTAACAAGTGCCACAACAAAAGCCATATTTATATGCATGTAAATTGTTAGAAAGCGAAAGAAAAAAAAAAAAACACAGCAAAACATTTAGAAGTAAATAATTTGGAAACATACTTAAAATCAATTTACTTAATAACTGGGCAATTTGAGTGCGCGCTGAGGCCGCTCATTTAATGCGGCTACTTTTGAATATGCCGACGCACTCACACCCCAAGTGAGTGTGTGTGTGTGTGTGTGTGTGTGTGTGTGAGTTTATGAATAAACTAAACATGTTGCATGCCAAGAGTCGAGCCTCTGCCACGTCTCGACCAGCTCAATTCATTTTGGCATGCGAATAATAATTTTCAGCCAAAGCAGAACAATGGCCGCAACAACAGCAACAACAACTTGTTTAAATATATATATATTTATATATATATATGTATACTAACAACAACAAGAGGAGCAACAACTGAGCGCGCTTAATAATAGTTGTTGCAACACATACGAGAGCACTCTAACCGAAGCAGGACTAGCCGGCGGGTAATCGTTTTACTCACCCGACGAACGTTCAACGGGCAATTTGAAAAGCGCGCAACAACAGCAACAACAACAACAGCAACAACACCGGCAACTGGCCAAAACAAATCAACGACAACAGGCAGAACAACCTGCTGACCAGTCGCCTTGCAACAGAGCTTACCAACTCTGACTCTGGAACGTGTCCCATCTGCCCCTGCCAGCCCACCTTCCTGTCTGCTGTTTGCTGCATGCAACTGCTGCAGCTGCAAGGTAAATCGGTTTGCAGGGCCAAGCTGTGGCAGTCTTTCGTCTCGCCGCATAACTCGAACTTGCAAATATTATTAATACGAGCAAACAAAAGTTGCACCAAGTGCCTGAGAGTTGCTTATAAATTAATTTTAATTAAATTAAATATGTGCGCCTCAGTTTTAATGCAATTGCATTTCTCAGTCTCTCAGTTCTGCATCTTTGAATATTCTCTTGCAACGTTCGTCTTATTTATGCGCTTAATCTGCAAATTTATTTGGCCAAGAGACCATCTTAACACATACTCAACAGCCATGAGTTATAGCCGCAATTTTGCAGCCCCCAATTCTCACCCCTTTTGCCAGTTGCCCCCTGCAGATGTTGCCACTTGGTCTGCCCCGCTGTGCAGGATGCAAGTGCCCCAAAAACGTTGCAATGTTGCAGCTTAAAAGAGTCTCTTAACCAAGTGAGACGTGAATTTATCTGATTCTGTGACTTTAATGATACTTTATACAGGCAGAAGAAAATGTAGCTATAGATCTTTTATTAAATAATTCATTTGCATTTTTAATGCTGTTTAAATTCCCAATAAATCAAATAACATGTTCAATTAAAATTGAGACAATCAATTCATATTTAAATCAAATTATAGAAAATTAATATATTCAATATTTTTATATAAATTCGTAGTTAAATGACTCAACTACTTAATTACCTAAAAAGAGAACTTTTAGTTAACTAAACTGCACCTAAATTCCATTTCATGGCCTGTAAATTGTATTGCCAACTTATTTGTCATGCCATTTAGGTACTAGCCAGAATATGTTGCTGCTTCTTATCAGCGAGTGTATGTGTGTGTGTGTGTGTGTGTGTGTGTGTGTGTGTGTGTAAGTGTTGGTGGGTTTTTGTATGTGTGTTGCTTTGGCAGTTAGTTTTCGAGAGCAGCTTTTGGGCAGAGTTTGTTTTGTGGTTATTTTATTGCGTATACATATATATATATTTTTGTATAATACACAAACACCAGCATAAATATCAAATATATATGTATATAAATATGTATACTATATGTACATATGTGTGTATTTGTATGTGTTTGTTTTTGTTTTTGTTGCTGCTGCTGCCTGGCTGCAAAATTTGTGTGCCGAGAGATAAAAGTGCCAGAGCAACTTGTCATAATAAATTAAAGCGAGCGCTGCGTCGCCTTTTTGCCATTTTATTTATGCGCTTTTCATAAAACACAATAGCTTTTGTTTAATAACAGTGAAATTTATTTTTAAACATACACCAGTAGCAGCAACAAAAACAAAAACAACAGCAATTTTATTTCGCCTTAATGAAGCGCCCGCAGACAAATTTCATGCACTTCGATTATATACCCTGTAGCTGTTGAAGAAGCTATGCTGGGTATAACATCATACCAAGAAATCGAAATATATTTAAGTTCATTTAATTGTTTAGAAAAATGCGTAACTTTCAGTGTTCTAAATGCATTTTAATTGTTTTATAAATATTTAACAATTTCATAGCTGCGTATCTACTAGTCTAGTATTCACAATTGATTTATTTCAATTTTTTTCTTCCTGTTTTGCAATCTTTGTGCAATTATAAATTTGCATCAATTTATTTTCATTTTAATAATCTGTTAACAATGCAATTTGGATTGCAATTTTCATGCTCGGTCGATTGCATGTGGCAAATGATCAAAGCGAAATCGAATACTATGGAATACCAATTGCAATAATGTTTATCAGTCCCGATACACTCACACACACACAGAGACACACACATACACGCAACGTTGCAAATAAAGTGCAACAGTGTTTAGAGGCGGCATTGAAGGGGAGCTTGAAAACAATGTGCAGCATTCAAATGATTAAAACAGCTCCAAAATGCTGCAGCCACAGCCCAAGCACAACTCAACTCACACACACACACACATTCACACTTACACTGACAACAACTACCACAACAACAACTGACCAATGACTGTGTGCGCCACGTTAATCTTTGAAAATCCGAGTGCTGTATGCGGTATTATGCGAAAATTTATCTGATTTAACACCTAATATACAATAACTTAATATGCAGTGTGCTCCAAACGCTTGCACGAGCCTGCAGTCATCCAGCAGCCATACCAGAGCTCCACTCCAGTCCCCTCCCAGTCCCCTCCCAGTCCCAGTCTTTAGCCTCCCCTTACAACACTTGGTTATGGACAGGGCTCGGCTAGGCTAGGCCAACAGTCAGCGCACAGTGGTTCGCATGCAGCAAATTTAGAATAATTTCATCATTGTACCACAATTTTATCAGTCTAAATATTAGCATAATCAAAATTATTATCATAAAAAATTATTTTTACAACACTTTTTAATAGAATATATTTTTTAGTTACTCGTTCATGTATGTATATATGAATAATTATTGACAATAAATATAAAAGAAATTCGATCTTGATTTATTCAGTTTATTGGATATTTATTAAATGTATTGTGAAAAACAAATGAAATGTTGATTTGTAAATTTCTTAGAATTGCACACATCTTAATGTTGTACCACTGTGATGTGGCGTCGTTTTTTGGAGACTAGCAACAACAACAAACTGCAATGCTCAGCGCACATTTTGCGCCCAAAAAGCTTCAACAACTGCGACTGGCCTTTCATATGCTTCTCTCTTCCTCACACTTTTCTCTCTCTCTCTCTCTCTTACACACACACACATGCACGCTTAGGCACGTTTACAATGTTGATATCCATGTGCATGCCGCAAACCGTGCATGCCCCCTGCGTTCGAATGCTGCGCCTGGTATGCGGCGTTTGGAAAATGTGAATATGAACTGCATAAATCTTCCAGAGGCAACGGCGGCAGTCTTTGCCAGTGCGCCAGCCCTGGTCTGGTGCCTCGTCCCGCCATTGGCTTTACGGCTTTTCGGCTTCGGACTCTACACACACACATGCACAAAATAACAGTCCTAGTCCGACCATTGGAGATATATGGCCATAGGTACTCGTACTCGTACTCGCACTCGCACTCGCAAATGTGAATAGAATGTGGCGGCATCAAAGTTCAGCTCACTTACTCACCCGGCGTTGATGGCCGGACCCAGGGCAAGGCAGGGGCAATGAGGGGGATGGGTACTGCACTTTGCGCCTGCCGCTTAGTTCACTGCAATTTTATGCGTCAATGGGAATGGCTCTGAGTCTGAGTCTGGTTCTGTTCTCCTTTTTTTTTTGTGCTGCGGCCCAACACTCATAACTCTGGTATTATTATGCATTCATATCGCCATTTTAATCACACACATGTATCTGAGCATGGCGGGATTAAGGGGAATTGCTATCGACTTTGCTGTGAACAATGCCAGGTGGGTTGGGATCAACCTATCAATAGATGCTCCGATAATGGAGTAGGAAGTACTTTAAATAGAATTTCATAGCAATTAAAGCCGTTTTATTTATACTCGTGATTAGCTTGAACACTTTACAGATGTGACTCTTCTATCGTTGTTATTTGCTCTGAAAATGTCGCAAAATCTATATAATTTGTAGCACAACAAATTCCAACTGTGATGTCGCAGCGCAGTATATAAAGGCAACACTTTGAGAACCCCCAATGATTTATTACCCAATTTTACTGCCATGTTTTCTTAATTTCGCATTCGACATTTCCCCTGCCCTCGTCGTTGCCGTTGCCGTTGCCTCAGCTGAGGCGCCTCCTTTAGCTGCGGCAGCCATGCGTACCAAGACACAACTAGTACACACACACACAACCCCCCCCGCTCCTGTGCAACCCCTAGGCAAAGGGAGAGCGTGTACCGTTAGCTGGCGGGTTGTAACTCAACGAAATAAAATAAAACACGCACCAAAGCACATTCATCCCTCGAGAAATATCGCTTATTTGGTCGGTAATAATTCTTGGGTCCACCCTCTACCCCCCTGGCACGTCTTGGCAGAACAACAACAGCAACAACATGGCGAAAAAACAATGGCAACAACAATGAAGGCAATGCCAGCAGCATCTTCCAGCAACTTGCCTCACATCTGCCACGTGCGTGAGCTGCCGGCGAAGGCGTGGCACTGTAGCTGAAGCTCATGAATGCCGCAAGGAGAAAGTTTTGGGCGACCAGGACCAGGACCAAAGTCAAAAGAAAGAAAGCCAAGATGAAGCCAAGACATTGGCCAAAAAGGTGAAGCTAACTGAGAATAGAAGAGGCTCAGTCTCGCTTTTTTCGACCGTAGACACTTTTTACGAAATATTTCATCGAAATGTGTCCCTGGTGTAACATTTAATATTAAAGGTGGGCGGTGGGCGGTGGGTGGTTCAGTGGTTCAGTGGTGCCAGCGACTACTTATAAATTAGCTTTACTTTTAAGACATTTTGTTGCGAATAAAGCAGCGAGCGGAGAAAGTTTACGAAATGAACCAAAAAGCGCGACAAGTGCCCAGTCAAAAGAAAGGAACTGCTGTAACAGAAGATGGAAGGCAGTGAAAGGAGCAAAATGAAAAGAAAATGCAAAGAATATAAAAGAAAAGAGCGACCAATGAAGCGTTGCCGTAGCGCTTAAAACTTGAACCAATAAATCACAAGTTAATTACAGCCGCGTATTAACTCAGTGCACTGCATTGAGAGGGACCTCCTTCCCTCCTTCCCCCTAACCTCCCATGCAGCCCTGGGCCACATGGCCAACCGCCAACCGCCAACCCCCATTCCCCTGTAGCACCCCTCGCTGTGGGCAAACAAGCTACAAATTTCATAATTATATTTTATGCGATTTATTATTTGTGCCGCGTTGTCATGTCTGTTTGCCCAAAGATAATGCCCAAGCTGCGTCTTCAGAGCCACTTATCTTGTTTCTTCTCATTCCCATTCCCATTCCTTTTCCTTTTCCATTCTCCTCCATTACTTCCACTCATTTGCTACTTGCATTTTACCCCATTGTCGTCATGTGTTGGGCCAATTTAATTGCCGAACTTTTGTTCGAGAATGGGCAGGCGACAAATGCGGGCATTTTTAATATGGCACCCGAACAGGGACAGGAACATCCAATGGGGTCCCTTCGATTTATGTCGAGCAAATTTAATTGCGCGCCTCGATAAGAAGAAATCATATTAATTATGATTATTAATTTTATTGGTTTCATCTGCTGCTGCTGCTGTTGCTACTGTAATTGTTTTTGTTGTTGCTCTGCTCTGACAGACAGCAGATGATGGGAACATAAGTTTTGGATATATTCCTTTAGTTTCACTGAAGTTTCTTGATATTGATAGATAAATGTATAACAGGAACTGTAATCATTATAAGTTTTATTATAAATCATACATGATTTTTTACATTTATTTTTATGTTTTTTTTTTTCAAAAATAATGAAAGAAAAATTAAGCTGCAGAAAAAATCATTATTTTATGGGATTCATGCTGAAAAATTCTGATTATTGTTTAGATCTTAAAGTATACCTCATAATTAATTTAACCTTTATTTTGTAGTTGTTTGACCATAATTTTATTTATCTCAAAAGAAGAAGATTGATATATTTCACGCTCTTTTAAAGTTACACTTAGTGTATTTAAAAAGAAATATATAATTATTATTTACATTCCCTGATAAACGTCATAAAAACTCCAGTAATTTCACTCTATAATCCCAGCATTTACTTAAATATTTCACTTTAAAATTGTCATAATTATGTTTATTCACATAATATTTTGATACAGTCCCAATTTAAGGCTTTTACTTTGAGACAAAGTTAAATATTTTTAAGGACTGTTCATGTAATTTGAGGTATTCGCAGCTGCTGAAACTCAGGGCCCAAGTAATTTGCACTTTATAAATGGTAATACGAAGTATAGAAAAGTTTACATTACCCTCTAAAGATTGCGTGTGGCATTTCTTGCATGTTTCTTATTGTTGTTCTTGTTGTTATTTTATTCTTGAAGTTTTTTGTATTTTGCCAAGTAATTTACATATTTCCAAGCATGGTCGGGCCATTCGTCTAAGCGCCCCCGCCATTTATTCATTAATTCCAAGTCGTCCGACATAAATTAGTTAACTTGGACTCGGAATCGGACTTGGAGTTGGACTCGACTTCGACTGGGAAGAATTTTAATGTAGCGACGCATGAGGGGCTGCTCAGTATTCCCCAAAGGAAGGCAGCAAAGAGAGACAGATAGAGAGAAAGAGAGAAAGAGAGGAGGGGAGAGCATCGTTCAGTTTTGGGAATGAATCCAACGGTACCAGGACCGTATCGTATGAGAAGGCAAAGCCAAAGATACTAACATAAGCTGCGGTTTCTTTTGCCAGCAAGTGAAGTGCATGTTGAAATGGCAACAACAACAATAACAACAAGAACAACAACAACAACTGCAGGGCAGGCGGTGCTGCCAACTCAAGTAGAAAAATACTCGTACAATGCAATAATAAAAAAAAATAAAAAAAAAGAGTATATAACCTGGAAAAAAAAAACATTGTAAAACGAAACAACGGGCGTGAGCATGAAAAGCGAGCGGTTGTCCGTCCGTCCGTGTGTCGGTTTGTCCGTCTGTCGGTTGGTTGGTTGTTTGGTTGTTTGGTTGTTGGGTTGTCTGGGCCTGCTTTGGGTTGGTTGTTGCAAAGTTTTCCTCGACTTTTTGTTTTGTTCGCAACAATCTTGAACATTTTTTGGCGCTGTCTTTTTGTGCCTCGCGTTGCACAGAGAGAGAGAATGTGGGCCGCAGGCGGAAACACCCAATACAAGTCACATCTGGATTTATGTCATGCCTTTAATTGGCTGCTGTGCCGATGCCGCTGCCGATGCCGATGCTGAAACCCCTCTTCCCTCTCTCTACTCCTCTGCCTCCCCAGACCCAGGACAGGCCAACAGTTTTGCCGTCATCCATTAGCTGCAAAATCGAGTTTGGGGGCGGCCAAAGACTAAAAAACACAAGTGGCTAGGTCTGTGCTGGGCTTTAGGTTTGGGTTCTCTCCGCCGCTTTGCCAGCAATTAAAACCAAATTTTTCTGGCCGCCATCTTCGGGATTTTCAGTGGCAATTAAAAACGAATTTCGCGCAGCTTCATTAGGCGAATGCCAAATGCGAGTTTAAATATTCATATGCCGGGCTGGCTGCAAGCTAAGACTACGACTAGAACTATATCCCCAGGCTTGGATCTAATGATATATTAGTGGCAACATAAGTAACAGAATATCGGATAATAGGAGTATCGAAGTATCAAAGTAACATATCTTATTGCCAGCTGTTGTCGACTCCTGTGCGATTTCAAATTAAATTCAATAAATTCAAATTCATTGTTTTTTGTTTTGCACATGCAAAAACTTGGTGAAATATCAACACTTGCAAGGGTTGCCACCGTCTGTGCTGGTGTCTGAGGCAGGGGGTGGGCGCAGGATCCGGGGACTGTTCTGAGTTCCACTTGAAGCCGTCGCCCAGTCTGTGGCCCCATGGAATTTATGCGCTCCAGCGACAACATATGGTCACGTAAATTCATGCGACAATATACGATATGATGTCACACACCAACACACATGAGTCTTTATATTTGTATGTGTGTGTGTGTGTGTGTGTGTGTGTGTGTGTGCTTTATTTTTTATGCAAAACGTTGTAGGGATTTTTTAATATGTGAAAAAGAGTCTTGAAACTGCCGCAAACTGTCGCAACTTGTGGGCTGCCTGCCACACAGACTCCTCAGCCAGCATCAGCAGCAACTCTGACTCCAAGTCTGACTTTGATTTACAAGTGACAGCCGCCATTCGCTTTAGTTAATAAGCGTGGCAGGCGTTGAACAATATTTTCAAAACTGTGTGAGGTTAAAGGGAAGCAAGAAGCAGGAAGCAGGTTAGATACTATCTATTAGATAGGCAGCTAGAGAATCGTAGGATAAAGTCATATAAATTCAACAGATAAAATAAATACCCTTTAAATCATAAAAAATTGATTTTTTAGAATGAATACTTAATATCTCTAGATGTATAGATATGATAGAAATATATGGATAATTATATATCTAGATTTATTTGAGTTAAACGCATTCAACAAGAGAAGAATAACAAGTTATAAATATATACGTATTGAAATATTTATATAATTAAAATTTAACAAAGTCAATCAACATATTTCGATATTTTCAAATATTTTAAGCCAATAAATAGTGACTTATATTTTTTAAATATTTACAAATTAAAACAATACCAAAATTCTTGACTCTAGTATTTGTGGTTCTTCAAAGATTTTCTCGTTTCAACGTTTTACAATTTGGCCCTCTTTCTCAGTCTTTGACGAGTTTATATAACTTCAGATCTTGCCGATCGATATTGTTTTGTTTCTCCCAAGTGGACAGCTGTGGGTGGGTCAGTTTTGTCTCTGTAGTTGCCAGAATTTTTGACTGCCTGCTGCTGACCCCTTTTTTTTGGGGGGGGGCAGCTATTGGCCAAAACTTATTGCTGGCCCAGCAGCGTTTGGCAGAGTGTGAAATTGGCAAACAGCAAAATAAAGAAACTTTGCCTTGTGGCCAGCTAAGCAGCTGAACGGACAGACAGGCAGAGACACATAGAGAGAGAGAGAGAGAGAGAGAGAGAGAGAGAGAGAGAAGGAAGAAGAGATAGACAGTTCATAATTTTCAGCAAGATTTTCGAAAATATTAGTTAAACAAAGCATAAAGCAAAACGTTGCAGACGTTTCTGCATACAAACGTGTGCTAAATCACCTAAAAGCATGCAACATAATTCAGCAGGCAGCTTCTTGCCGCAAACACACACACACACACAGGCAAGTGAGCTTAGAGAAAGACACAGAGAGAGAGAGAGAGAGAGAGAGACAAAGACGTAGACTTGTGACATAGCAGCCCAAGAAGCGACGAAGCTTAACGTTTCCGTTTCCTTTATGCTCAAGCAGCATACGAAGGCTCACACTGCCACTCCCCCTGCCCCAAACGCCCCCTTTTAATGTCAGTTTCGGTGGAGTGTATGGGAAGGCAAAGGGAAAGGGAAAGAGGCGCCTTTTGAAGTACGTTTTGTTTTGCATGTGCATGAGCTAAGTGAATCTCAAGACTGGGACTGGCACTAAGACTGAGAGTGGAACTGTAACATGGTCTGGGACAGGACAGGGACTGAGACTGGAACTGAGACTGAGACTGTTGAAGGGAATGGGGTCTGGGCAAGACAACAAGGTTGACATTAGCGTGCTCAGCGCACAACGAAACCCAATTAGAAAGGAGATATATGACACCAAAGTGAGGCGACGAAACAACATGAAAATGGAGCTGCTCCCCATTCTGCTTGTCTCCTCACTCAAGGATGCTGCCAGGACACAGGACTCCGGCTGCTTCGCGTATGCTGAGAGGCCAACAATGAAGCGTGTAATTACAAGCGTAAACGGCGCCCAAAGACGCAGCGGTGGGTGGTGGTTGGGTGGTTGGGTGGTTGCTCCTTGTCTCCTGTCACACCTAAAATGCTCACATACTCGCAAGCGCGAAAAAGACGACAAGCATTTTTTGAAAAGGGTTGCGACTGAGTTATAGTAGGGTGGCAATGAAGGGGGTGGTGAAGGGGGTGAGGGTGGTGCACAGGAGTGAAAGCGTCGCGGCGCATAATTACTTTACAAGTTCATTATAAACCATCATAAATCTATAAGAACAGCGCCATGAAAGGATGTTTTCAAATGAAATGCTCAACCTTTGCCACTTTCTTTTGCCCCCCATCGGATCGGCGGCAACTGTAAGTTGTGTGCCACATCTGAGGGATGAGCAAAGAAACAATAGCAAGTAATTCACTTGCGAAAATGTTATTGATTACGAAACACACGAAGTACGTTGACAAAAGTGCGAGCCCAGCAACAACTGCGTTAGGACAGAAGCCAAAACATGCAGCAGCAACTGCAGCAGTACAATGATGCACAGTGGAACACATGCACAAATTTGTAATCAAAAATTAATATTTCGGGTAGATTTGTAGAGCAAAAATGTTAAAGTAAATTTGCTTAAGCAGTGTATTCTCTTTTGTGAGTCAGTTAACTTGCAGTTTGTGCCCACTGTGCCTCTCTTTTTGTTGATTTTGCGCAAAAGCAATTTGCGCATAAATCTTCCAAACGACAAACTCGCCAGCACACACACACAAACACACACACACACACTCAATATGTGCTGCAACTTTCGAAATGGACGAGACAGGAATAGGAAAAGGAATTGGAAGAGGAATAGCAATAGCAATAGGAATAGGAATATGAACGCCGACTGCAGACTCGGAAATTAACTGCTAGTTTCACACGTTCCAGCAGCCAGCAAATAGAAGGGAGCAGCTGAGAAGCTGAAAAAGTCGCGCAAAACGAACTACAAAAAAAAAAAAAAAATAGGAAGAAAAAGGAAAAACAAAAATACCTAAAAGAAATGTTGCAGTAAACTTTCACTTTTGCACACAGCAGAAACAATGGCAACAGCAAAAAAAAGGAAGCTAAAATGTTTGGCTTATGCCAGAAAGCAGCTGCTCTCTAACCGAATTCCCCCCCTGCCCCACCGTCCTGCCATTCCCAATGTGGTTCACCCACACAGTTGGAACATAAGTTTGTCGTTTAGTTTGTTTTTCGGTGGGTTGCAGGCGACAAATAAAAATAAAACTTCAAGTGCCAATTATGTGTGAAATTCCGACACTTTTGGCTTGTTTACTTTTATGCGCCCTTAATGAAGTTGCAGCTTCCACACACACACACCCACACACATACTCGTACACATACTCGTGTGTAATGTGAGTAAAGGTGTTGTCGTTTAACTGGATACTTGTACTAATTATGTGGCTTATGAGGTAGTCAAAGATTAATATCCAAACACTTTTGATAGGCAAATGTTGCCATATTCTGAGGCGCCTCTGCTAAAATGGCTGCCAGCTAGCAGCAACAACACAATAAAAGAGAAGAAAAAAACCAAAAGCAATTAAAAACGCATTCGATGCGATGCCCCAAAGCGATAAGATGTGTTGCCACAGCGGCAACAGCACGAGCAGTGGCAACAGTGGCAGAGACAGCCAGTTAAGCGAGTGGGCGTGTCAAATCAGAGGGGCGCTCTCAAATGCAATTAAAAGATACAGATACCGAATGTATCTGGAAGATTGCGTGCGTGCACCCTCCGCACCCAAACCATAAATAATCACATCTGCTGCTTATCAAAGCCACTGGCAGCCATTTTGTTGCACAGTGTAATTTATGTTTGACACTTGCGACTTGCTGCTCATTTTTATTGGGCAACACAACAACAATCTTTTCGAAGAGCCTGCGGAAATGTTGCACATTTCCGTTTCTAGTCTTGGCTTGTCCCATAACTCCTCGAAGATAGACATCAAAAGCTGTCGATGATGTCAGAGAAACCCAAGCAAATTTTTAGTTTTTGTCTAATGAACTCTGAAATTGAAAATATATATCGTCCCAAAACTGGTCACTGGACAATATCATCATCATCATTATAATCATCATCATCATCATCATCATCTGCTACAGACTCCTTCTGCTTCCTCTTCAAACTCTGCAGCTGCTGAAGCTGAAACTGATGCTGCCTCATGATATGGAACAGCTTGACATCGTGCCACTTATTTATTTATTTATAATGTCCGACTTGGAGTTTTGTTTTTGGATTTCAGTCCACTGAATAACTGAATAACTTCATTTGATGCTTTTGCTTGTGCTTTTGAGCTGCTAACAGTATCGTATTTGTATCTCTGTCTGTGTAAATGTATATGTATCTGTATCTGTATCTGTAGCTCAGTGCGTTCCGCCAGCTGTCGCTTCTTCATGGAATCGAGCCAAAATAGAGTCGTTGATTATTTAAATGAAGGCACGACACAAGAAGGCGTTCCACACACTCACACATCCCTCGCATCTATCTCTATCTATTTCTATACATGTCTATGTTTCACTATCTCTATCTGTATTTGTATCTGTATCTGTAGCTGTATCTGTGAATATGGAAATGGCGTGTTGCGTGTTCAAATATTGTATGTTTTTTTTTCCTCTCATTTTCGTGTATTTTGTTGGGGCGTTCGCATCGCTCATTAATTGAGCTATTAAGATAAACCCGCAGCGCTTTTTGTTCGGCTTCGTCGCGCTTTTAGAGTTTCAGCATTTCAGTGGGTCAATCGTCATCTGGTGGGGCGTCAGTCAACGTACCCTCCGAACCAATGATGGAATTATTATACAATCCAACACCATTCAAAGCTAGACCATAAGTATTCAACCAGAGACAATAAATTTCTGATGTATTCATTTGGTTTTGTTTCTCGAAATGTTATTTTAATTGCCGTAACATGGCGGCCAATTCATTGCGACGGTTAAGCATAAAACATGAAAGTGAAACCCACAACTTGATGGAAATAATTATATCAAAACACGTTCTCAAATTTGATTAAAACTATTTTCAAGCTGAACTCGAGATCAACTAAATTATCATCTGGTGGTTTTACTTATTTGGTGATGAAATCTATGAATAGAACGTATTTAAAAGGGGTACTTGATTCTTTTATTTATAGATTTATGTTTTAAATTATTGTGCGAGAAGAAATAGCATTTTTAAAGTATTCAATGAAATGCTGTACGAAACAAATGATTATTATATATGGATTATTTTATGCTGTATCAAAAAATCTCTTCCAATTCTCCCGTTGCTTCAGCTTAATTGCAATACCGTAGGAGACTCAACTCATAACTCAAAATGAAATGCAGTGCATATTTCCTCTGCCTTTTGCCACTGATCACTGATGATCACATGGCCAGTGATCAGTCGTTACGGAGCAGGCACAGGAGGCTACCTGTTGGCACGGCAGCTCAGGCAATGAATTACTTTAATGACGAGCAAAATGTCCGTCTGCCTCGAGTGTCCTGCGCATGCGTGAGTTGCAGTTACCGCCATGCCATCAGCAAACCTGTTTCCCCAACCCTCTCCCCCACTCTTCTCCATTACAAGTGCAGCTGATGAGGCGGCCATTGAGCGGCGCGCTTGCACCTTAAAATTGCCAAAAAAAAAAAAAAAAAAAAATTGCGTGCGAGTTGCCCCAAAATAAAAAAAGAAAAGATAAAAGAATTAAGTTGAGCCTTAAGAGCGTACGTTAAGCTGATTTTTATCGGTTCGGCAATTTCAGCTGAGGAATGGGTTATACATACGAGAATTCGCAGTGCTACGCTTATGTGTGTGTGTATATCACAGCAGACCGATCCACAAAGTGAATTCTCGACCACAATTATGCTCAGTTTCCGACAATTTGGTAGGTTGAACGCGCCACGAATTGTGCCGCACTTGAATGCTCAGTGCTCATCCTCGTCTGTACGCTTAATCATATTTGGCACATCATTTTGGTTGCCCTCGGATCATGGGAATGGGAACGGGAATGGGAACGGACTTGGCCAATCGGTGGCTTTCAAGTGCAGTTTGCAGATGTGGCATAAGTCGCAGCACAAACTCAAACAAAGTCAATTACCAAAGTGTCACCAGAACTGGCAGCAACTCCCTCTAGTTGTCGGTGTGTGTAACTGTGTGTGCGAGTGTATCTGTGTGCAATTAAAAGCTGATTGCCTGCGCCTGTTACAAGTATATGAGTTTGAGAAAAATTGAAATTCCGAGTGTTCGACTGCAAGATATAATTGCAGGTGTGTGTATGTGTGTGAGTGTGTGTGTGTGTGTGTGTGCGTGTGTGTGTCTGCAGCTGTGCACACCCAAAACGTGTAGCTCAAAATTTGAAAACCACACACGCACACACACAAACAGATACATAGATACATACATATGCACATAGATGCAGATGTATCTCGAAGATTGCGTTCGTGTTCGCAATTGCAACTCAATTGCGCATTTGCCACCGCAAGCATCAATATGCAACATGACCAGAAATGGAGGCAATGGCGGAGACATAGGCATAGACATAGACCAAAAACCATAATCACGTCTGAGGAAACTGTGGCATGCCCCGACTCCTAACGCTACTCCTCCTTCTACCTCCTACTCCCTCTCCCTCAGAGCTGTACGCACTGGGGATTTGCACTCCCTGCGGCCAATTTAATTGACAGATTTAGTGCGACTCGATTGGCAGTGCGGAAAATTAGTTTTCCGTCTCGCAATCAGCCTCCGACTTTGACTTTCTGCGGCTTTTGTGCGTCTCGGGCGCATTTAATTGTTTTATCGACACACTCGAGAGTAAGCAAAATATATTTATACATATTTCCCCCATATCTGCGCGCCCCCAATCGTGAGGTGAAACACGCCCACGAGCAACACGCACGAAAATAGATTTAATTAAATTGCGAACAAACTAAATAACTAAGCCCATGGACAGCAGAGAGGTGTGAGAGGAAAGCGAGGGGAGCTGGCTATCATACACTCAATTAATCGATTTTCTATTGATCTGCTTTGCCTGTGTATTCGTGTGTGTGCCAAAGGGTTTCTGTCAAGACAATTTCCGGTTCAACGACTTCCGGACAGCTTTCTAAAATGGCCTTGACTCAAGTCCAAGTAAAAGGATAAACAAGTTAAAGCAGACTGTTGAAGTCAAATAAACAACACGAAAATTTGATGATTAAGTAATTTACAAATATATGTGAAGTATTTATTTTTGATTCTTTACATATTCTTAATATATCTTCATAAACTAGATAAATATATCTTAAAATATATATTTAGTTTATATTTTAATAAATATTTTATGAAATTTGAATCGATAAGAGTTGTTCTTCCCTTTTAGATCGTAAGCTAAGATACACGAAGTAGCAGTAGTTTATCGACAGTGTACACTGTACAGTGAACACCCCTTTTCCAGCTAAGAGATTCTAATTCCAACGAATTAAAGGGAATAAAAACAACGATATTGTTGTCTGATTAGGAAAAGTGTTCTGGGCATGTGTCTGAAGACGTGTTCCACGATGGATTCTTCTCACTTTTGGGCCATTGGCGGACGCGTGCGTGACAATTTTGTATGGTGGGAGGGGGTGGGGAAATGGAAACGGCGACGTCAACATCAAAACATAAATTAGAGCACGCAGAGGGAGCGTTCCGAATTGGGAAGTTGCCTCGACATCGAATTAAATATAAGTAGTAGCCGAGACTAGATAGCACACATGCGCAATGACTGTGTGTGTGTGTGTGTGTGTGTGACTGTTTCCCTAAATGTATCTGTATCTGTATCAGTGACTGTGAATGTGTATCTGTATATGTGTATATAAATAGTTATAATAGAAGCATAGATCACACGATGTGCCGCATGCAACATGGAGTCACCGTCACCTGAAGATTTATTGGCAACGCCCTGGCCGGGGGTGAGTCAGTCACCAGAGGGAAAGAGAGAGAGAGCGGGAGAGTGAGTGAGATAAAGCTACTGTGTGGCAGTTGGCCAAAGACGTGGGACTCTCCGGCTCTGGTTCAAAGTTCGCTGCAGAAGGCAAACACGTAAACTGTCAAAACTTTAAATCCCGCAGGAATTTAAGTTAAAAAATACAACACGTACTGCGCGCCCAGGCGCAGCTGCTACCCAGAAGAAACCCCCAGTTCCACTCTCCCCTCCCCTCCACCCCATGCTTCAATCTCCATTCTAACTTCCCCATTTCCACACTGAAATAAAAAGGAAAATCAGCCGTCAGCAACGTAGACAGAACCTTGAAATTGTATCTCAAAGGCAACGAAAAAGAGAAAATACGAGTGTTCCTCCAAAAGATTCTAGTCTTTGCCTCAACTCGCGCTCGTCTAAATAATCTAATATAAAAAAAGGCGCGAGCCTTGCCATACAAAGTTTTATTGTCTAGTTGAAGTCATACCTCTTCCCCCTCCTCCCTCTGTCGCACATACCAGCATTTAAATTATGTACTTAGAAATACACAAAAATGCTCTGAAAGTCGACAAAAGAAAATGGCGCAACGCAGCAGGAGATGTGGCATCAGCACCAGAAGAGGCAGCAGAAGAAGAAGAAGAGCGAGCCAGCAAAATGAATTTCGCACTTTTTCGCATAATAAATTTAAAACTTGTCCAGAGCCAAAAAAAAATAAAAAACGAAGTAGAAGAAAACAATAACCCAAAGCTGGAAAAAAATAGAAGCAAACTTTTGGTAAAAAGTTTATTTTTGCATATACTATATATAAGTATATATGAGTATAGGGAAAGGATAATGGAGAGGGGGGCTTGAAAGGAAGGCGTGGCGAAGGCGCGTGACAAATTCCATTTAAAATTGTTGAGCTCAAACTCACGTACTGCTGCCTTCTTGCCAGTTGCCTCTTAAATAAAATGAAACTTTTGCCAACCTCAGCGTGATGTATTCCACAGGCGCAGGACATGCGCCAGGACCGCCTCAGTCAGAGCGAGAGGGAGACAGAGAGAAGGAGTGAGGCAGTGGGAATAAGCAAAGGAGCATACGAATAAAAGACGCACTGAGATTTAAGTTAATCAGCAAACAGGTTTAGTGTTATATAAATTTATGTTTATACGTTTACGTATTCAAATTTTATTTCCTATATTTGCATTTTATGTCTTGGCTAGGGTAGGAGGGGAATGTCAAGCGAAACTCTGTCTCAAATTCCAGTCCATCAATTGACTAATAAATTCACAAGTCTCAGAAATCACAGAGCTATCTTACAATAATCATAAATTGTGAGTCATATGTCTTAAATATGAGAGACAGTGAAGAATAGACAAAGATATGTTTTGCAACTCACCAATCTGACGGATTAACTGCTGTAAAGTATCTAATAAATCACATGTCACAAATTTGGCAATTTTCTCTCACATTAAATTAAATTGTTTTACGTTGTTTGCAATTTAATAAATGCAATAATAACAAACAAAATGATTTGTATCTGCATCTGCAGGTTTATTTGTATTCTTTGTTGCGTGTTAAAAATTATATTTTCATATCGCTTTTATAGACTATAAAATTTTCTCGCCATTTATTCAACGTGTTCAGTACAATGTATATGTGTATGTATATGTATTTATTTGTACTCGCACTCCCCTAAAAATGTGAGCAGGAGGAGGAATATTCGTATGCGAGTAAATGTGAAAGATAAATGCGTTTTCACTTTATGACTTTCGTGTCGGCATAAATTTGTTAATACCTTTAGGCCAAATTTATAACATAATAAATGCTCATAATATTTAACTTAACATTTTGCCAGTTCCAGGGCAACATGGCGAGTCGCCCCAATAAAATGCGAAAGTTACTTAACATTGTCCATTGGAGCTGAACTTGGGGGCAGCGAGACAACGAGGCGGAGAATTGCAGAGATAAAATCTCACAGCTCTTGTGCTTGTGATTGTGCATAATGCAGTTGCATTGAGTGTGCATGTGTGTGTGTGTGTGTGTGCACATAAAATTGAGTTATTGCACTTGAGGCAAATTAAACTTCATAAATATTTAAAATCAGAGATTAACACAACAGCAATAGCAGAGCACACACAGAGATAGTCAAAAGGCAGCTCAATTGTTGCTGTTGTTGCTGTTGCTGTTGTTGTTGTTGTTGCTGTTGACGATGTTGTTGTCGGGTTTGTGAGCTGCCAATTAAAGTTGCATTACAATGGCATAACTGCAATTTAAGTGGCACACGGCAACATCACTGAAAGGCCTGACAGTCCGCATTCGCAACGTGCAACGTGCAGCATGCAACATGCAACATGCAACATGCGGCACAGCAGCAAATGTTCAATTTAAAATAACGATCTCGCCAAAGATACAAATGCAACAACTTCAAGCCACAACCAGCCAACAGGCAACTGCCAATGGCAATAAAAATGAAATGTATTTTTTGTTTCTTTCTTTTTTTTTTTTATTTTTTTGGTGTTGTTGCTTGTTGGCTGCCTACGTCAAAATGTTGGCTGATCGTTGCTGAAAAATTTATATTTATGTTTTGACAACAACCAATGCACAACAACTACAACAACAGCAACAACACAAGCAGCAAATGAACAGTCTGTTGCAAATTTTGTGAAATGATTTTTCAATTTAATATGCTTGTTGAAATGTTTATAAACGATCCAAATGAGGCAATTGAACCCACATTCGCTGTCTTTTGTTTTGTCAATGTATTCGAGTTCCCCAATATAAACAAATGACACTAGCTGAAAGCGTCACTTGAGCACTTGAGATAAAGCTTGCAATATTGTTGAGCAATTTAAAGTAGAAGGGAACTTTTGAGAGTTATAAAGTTGATTAACGAATACTTCAATGCTCAAGTGTTGTTTTAGACTAGTGTAATATTAATTTTATTAGTTGGTGAATTTTTTTCTAACTTTTATTTACTTTATTCTGTTCAACAGGCACAAATGGTCTGAGGAGACGCGGCCGACAGACATACACCCGCTACCAGACGCTCGAGCTGGAGAAGGAGTTCCACACGAATCATTATCTGACCCGCAGACGGAGAATTGAGATGGCGCATGCGCTGTGTTTGACAGAGCGACAGATCAAAATCTGGTTCCAGAATCGGCGGATGAAGTTGAAAAAGGAAATCCAAGCGATCAAGGAGCTAAACGAGCAGGAGAAACAGGCGCAGGCGCAAAAGGCAGCGGCGGCAGCGGCTGCGGCGGCGGCGGTGCAGGGCGGCCATTTAGACCAGAATTAGAATGAATTAATCTGCATGCAGAGCAAAAATATTGTAACAAATAAACCATTTACTTAACTTAATTAAATATGAGTAATAACTGTACTGTGTGGTTATTGTACCATCAAGGGATAATTTCAAAAATGTTTTTTGAAAAGCAACCGAAAATACGTAAAAGCAAACAGCAACAACAAAATACAAATAAATTTACTAGACTCGTAAGTGACAGATTAAAGTAGTGGCCAGATAACAGATCGACTTATCTAGATGCATACACATACATTACTATATACGAATACAAATAAATACAAATACAAATACAAATTTAATTTAAATTAAATTCCTCAAACAACAAATGAATCGATAGAAGTAACACTATTTCAAAATTGTTTGCCTGCCTAAGATTTATGTTTAAAATACGAGCAAAAATTTTCATTTTCAAAACTCATGTTCAAATGTTGCTCCCCTTCTTCCCTAAGACCCCTTTGTTGCTTACTGCTATGTTTAAATTATTTTTTCGAAAAATATATAAAAAATACTCAAACAAAATGTTAAAAAGAAAACAAATTAAAATTCTGTTGATATGAATTTTTGTAAGGCGCGTTTTTAAACTAATTGAAACTTAACAAAAATTACTTGAAAAATTAACAAAAAAAAGCGAAAGAAAACTATTGAAAATTTAACTTAAATATAAATAGAATTTGTTAGCAAAGTAAAAGTATATTACAAAAACAAAAATAAATTATAGAAAACTAAAAAAAACATAAAATAAATATTATTATAAAAATTATGATAATAATAATACAAAAATGTGTATAGTTCGTGCTTAAAGTTAATGCAATTTTAGTTAACTCTGTTTAATTATAAATTAAATTGTTTAGTTTTCGTATAAGCCCGCAACAATAACAGAAACAACAACAACCGCAACAACAAACAAAAGGGAAGCTGTTTTCTTTAAGTAATTTTTAAAGTTTTTTAAACTAAATTAAATCTTTATTTTATTATGTTTAGTTTAATGAAAAGCGTTTATGAGATTATCTGAAAAAAATATCAGCAACAAGCAGAAAATAACAAATTTGCCACGGCAAATCTAATAAATTATTGGTTTTGAAAAAATCTTAAAAAAAAAATGAAGAAATCAAAGAAAAACGAATTAAATAATTGTGTTATTATTTTAGTTGCAATTTATGTTATTTCGTTAGTTTTCAGTTGTTTCAGTTCTATATAGAACCCTATATAGAGAGCTAATAGTTCTTGAAATCGGTGGGAAAGTGGCCCATTGCAAAATTGCTTTTGATCTCGTTTCGTTAATTGTTCGTAATATGAATCCTGTCGTTATTGATATCGATAAGACGATATGTACACACATGTATCACTGCTAAGCAACGAGCTGTGCTCGATACGAAACTCTGAGTTACAAATGTATCTTAAGATGCGTGAAAGTCTATTTTCAGTTTGATTCACCTAAGGGTTAACCCACAACCTACACAAGATGTATACGTAATTAGCGCATAAGGTTCAACAAATAAATTAATAAATATATATATATATAAATAAATTCACAGATATTTATATTTATGTATTTTACATGAAGATCGAGTATAAATGAACAACAATAAGAGAATAATTGCAAGAGACAAGAGAAAGTGCGAGATAAGAGATAAGTTAAATGTTATAGATTTTAATGGCAAACAAATGAAACATATACGTAAATATACAAAAGAAGAAGAGCGAGGAAGGAGAGTGTGGCGTAGAGAAAGAGGTCCTCCTCCACCCCAACCCCCTCCAAAAACAAAGAAATTGAAGAAGATGCTAAAAATACAATACTTAAAAATTTACATGTGAATTGTCGTAGCAACGGATATACGTAAAATGAAACGGAGCGCGTCAGCGTTAGAATTTATTCTACATTCTACAAACTTACCTACTACTTACACTTACTTATGTAATACATACGTACATATGTCCCCATATGTATTTGTATATGTATATGTATTAATAAATCGCTGCATTGCGAGTATTGTATTGTACATTCTTGTGGCTTTTTTACTTTACCCTCAACAGCCTCAACATCAATATCTAAGTGACATTAATAATGTTTCTCTCCAATTCTAAATCCCATGTATAAACGATGCATCCGATAGATTGATTTAAATACACCCACACATACATACAAACATATGTATTTGCATTATACAAGTGGAGAGATATCGTTTATACATACTCGTATACTATGTAATTCTAATTTAACGCCATTCTATGTTAGCCCTGTAAGTTGTAAATTATCAATAATAACTATACCTACTATAAATAAAAGCAAAACAAACAAAAATACAAAAAATTACCAGTGAGAATGTGGTAAACAAATGAAACCAATAAAAATTTGAACTAAAAACTCAACGAGCAAACTTTGATTTTATATTTTAATCAAAGAGGGCGCCAGTTATTACCGCCCTCTGACGGAATGCAATATGGAATGTGTGATGAAAAGCTGACTGCTACGAGTCTGCGCAGTATTAGTTGCACAATTGCCCAAAAGAGCGCGCCACGTGCAACGCACAAGTCTGGTCACCTTAAATCTGTCATTTCAATGACAATCAATAATTATTCAATTAATTCAAAATAAAAATATAAAACAAATTTGAAATTCGTCAAAATTCAAACAAAAATTCAACAAAATTTTAAAATTTGTTTAGGCTTAAAATTAGAAAAACTTCTAAACGAAAATATTTAACAAAGGATCTAGAAATGGATTTCGTCCTTTTTCTGTTAATCAATGCTGCCACACTTTTCAGCGCTGTGGCACCACCTTTTATATATTTTGCAATATAAAAGCGCCACCTGTAGTTTTGAGTTTTAAAGCAGATTGTCACAACTGTATATCGATCGAGTATATCGAGTATTAAATTTAGATTTTTAAAGCAATAAAAAGGTTTTTAATTGTCAAATTTCGCTGTAGTTAAAATGGCAAAGAATGACAGTTTTGTGATTTGTTTCGTACCTACAAATTATGGAAAATCAATTGTGTCTTCTCTTTACAAACCATATTTGGCTTGGATTTATCGAAACTAGATGAATTGTTATTTATTTATTTATTTAATGTATGCTGCCATATATATACATATATATGACTGCATATGTAATTAACTTTTCGTTAATAATAAATATGTTATTAAAAGTTTAACTTTGTATACGGCTTCGCGCTTAAATCTTTATAATTTCTTTTATCAAGATCAAGAGCTGACGTCTCTCTTAAGATTGCAGGTTGCTTGGCAAACGCGCTCTTAAAACGTGTTTCGGAGTTGAGCGGGCTTAGAGTTTTATACTCTATCCGATAGTATTATACTTATGTAGTGTGATTTAAAATAAAAACTAAAGAAGCTGAAACCAATATGAAACACTGAGATATAATATCAAATATAATGATAATATGCTAAGATTTCTTGAAATATCGTGGAAAATCAAACATATATAATCAGATTTCGCTGCACTAGGACTAATACGCCAGCAAGAGTATTTATATTTCGGTTTATGAAAAGTGTTTTTTGTACTTCTGTTTATATTAAATTGAGTTTTAATAATTCTCGTCTCAGTGCGGTTTCTGCTGTCGATCGGCTCGTTTGTATTTGCTTACTGAAAGTGCAATCAAATAAATATAAATACGCTTTAATATATTAACCAGTTTTAGTACAAATGCGGATATACATGGATTAATAATCCCTTTTAAATCATTTCGATTGTAGAGCAGAAAGTATGATATCGAAAAACTTCTTATCACATTTGCTGTCCATCTGCCTGATTCTATTGAGTTTGAATTCAAGTGAGTAAAGTTCAAAATGATAATGATTTCGAGCTAAAATTAAATAAATACATACACAATATAGAATGTCTATATGTTAATGTCATTCTGAATCTTTACATCTGTGTGTGTGATCGTGAGAGCCGATGCAAAGAAACTTGATTTGAGCCAACATTGGCAGATCTTGAATCTGGAGAAAAAGAGCGAAAGAGAAAAAGATCAAGGGAGAACTTGAATGTTAGCTCTCTCTTATTATTATTGTTTTTTTTTTCTTTATTTCTGTTGCTATCAATTTGACTTCAATGCGGTCTTTACTCTCTGAAGATTCTCAAGGTACTGTGAAACAGATAAGAATTAATGAAAGAATGAAACATTTTGTGAAATCAAATAATTGACACTCGATTTAGCATTAAGATATTGATATTGCTTAAGTGCAACATTTGAATAGCCACAAATTCCGTATTTTAAACTGTGGTTAATTGAGTAAATAAAGTTAAATTTATTTGTTTTGAAACTCAGGATCAGTCAATGGAGCATGCGGCGCTAACAAATTTGAATGTGACAATGGAAGCTGCATATCGATGTACGAAGTGTGCAATGGAGTTAAGAACTGTCCGGATGGCTCAGATGAGACGGGTCAGACGTGCATTAACCAGAGACAGTATTGCACGAAGCCGTACTTCCAGTGCAGCTATGGAGCCTGCGTGATCGGTACGGCCAAATGCAATGGGATCACCGAATGTGCCGATGGCTCCGATGAGACAGTGCTTCGATGTGGCAACGAGGATGATGTGCGGGAATTCGATCGCAGGCAGCAGGGCAACTGTCAGTAAGTAGTTGAAAGTAATTGAGAGTTCTTGGAGTCTAAAGTGATTTGATTTATTCCAGAGCGAACGAGATCAAGTGTCCATCTGGAATATGCATTGACAAGTTCCGGTTTCTGTGCGATGGCCACGATGATTGTGGGGATGGGAGCGGCTTTGATGAGTCCGTCACCATGTGTGGACACCTTGATTGTCCGGATTACGCCTTTAAGTGTGCCACCGGCAGCTGCATTTCCAGCGAACTGATGTGCAACGGCAAGGATGACTGCTTCGATGGATCCGATGAGGCACCACTGCTTTGCAACACCACCTCAGTGCCAAAGAAAGAGACGTCGGATCAGTTGCCTCCGCCGGATCAGGTCGGCTGTCCACTGCCAGTGGGTGATGAGCGGCCCATATTAACAGATATGCGTGGGAATGTATTGACGCCGCCCATCGTTAGAGCAACGGTGAGATTCGCCTGCAGACCAGGCTACGCTCTGGAGGGTGGTGAGAGCAGCCACTGTGCCAACCGGAAGTGGAGTCTGCCCGTTGTGCCAAAGTGCGTGAGTGAGTAACAAATGGTCCAACAACTGCCAGGATTTCTTCTCTATCCATATCTATCTTATAGAGTACTGCGACTCCAAGCGAGATTCATTTGGTAATGCCAAGGATCAGCTGAATGGCTATTCCACTAGAGCCACGTGCATTTATAATGGAGAGCAGGTGAACTGTAACGCACCCTTCCAGCCGCCGGGTACTGTGGTGAAGTTTGTGTGTGCCACTGGTTTCCGCTCGCTGAGGACTAGTCTGCCGGACTTGAAGTGCCTACCCAGCGGTCACTGGAATCGCGAGCGTGAGCCTTGCGATCAGGAGTGTGGGCAAATTGCCACGCCCATTAAGCAGTTCTCGGCCAATGGCTATTCGATCAACAATACGGTGGTTCCCTGGCATGTCGGTCTCTACTCCGAGCTCAATGAGAAGGGCTTTAGCTTCGTCTGCGGCGGTTCTTTGCTCACTCCGGATATCGTGATCACAGCGGCCCACTGTGTCTTCAATCAGGTGGCCTCCGCAGCCTACTCAGAGGAAATATTTCGAGTGGTTGCTGCCAAGCTGTACAGGGGCTACGATGTTCAAACGAACGAGGATCGCAGAAGACGTGTGAATCAGATCATGGTGGCACCGTAAGAATTCCATAAGATTTATTTCAATTATGTTTGAAAATGATCCAATCTTTAAATGAATTTATGATTATTCTTTCAATTATCTCCTATCAATTACAGTGGCTATAAGGGCAAAGAGGATAACTACGTCAATGACTTGGCCCTGATAATACTGCACGAGCCCTTTGAACTGAGCAATGTCATTCGACCTGTGTGCGTGGCCTTCTCTCAGTTTGCCGAGAAGGAGACCATCAATAACAATGTGAACGGCAAATTTGCCGGCTGGAACTTCAAGGATAAGCGCGAGCTGCAGTTTGTTCCCGCTGAATCGCAAATGAACTCCGTATGCGTTGCTAGTCTGAGGGACATCACATCCGACAAGTTCTGTATGTACACCCAGGGCAAGTCCCTGGCCTGTCACGGTGACAGCGGAGGTGGCTTCACTGCTGAGCGGGAGACAAGTTCCTTCTCGCGAGATCCTTATAGGCACTATCTGTACGGAATTATAAGCAGTGCACCGAATGCTGGAGAGTGTGCCCAGAGCTTAACTGTTTTGACGAATATACAACACTTCGAGAATTTCATCAAGGATGCCATCAAACAAAGTCAGGACAACAAATCTTAAGCTAAAATAGTTAGACATTTATTAGCTTTAACCCACATGATCTACTTTAAATATATATGAATAAATATACAAAATTAAAATAGAGCCCGAGTCACTTAGAGAAAGCGGAAAGAAATAATTATAAGACAAATATCAAAAAATACTGTTGTAGTTTTTGATTGTTATCGGACAAGTTGAATTATTCTTCTCTAATATCCATCTGTAGAGACAAATATCAAAAATACTGTTGTAGTTTTTGATTGTTATCGGACAAGTTTAATTATTCTTCTCTAATATTCATCTGTAGAGTTGTTCCTAACTATAATACTTCAACAAGGATCACATAAATTTAATGGATACGCATCCGATATATTTCTTAGACACTTTGTTAGTCATTGGGATTAAAATAACATATCATTTGGAATATTTCCTGTTCTAATTTGCCCAGCTGTTTGCTTTAGATCTGTTTTTTGATGTTCTCAATGTGTCATTGGGAACATTTAACAGGACATCAAAAATGTTTGGTTAATAAATTAGAAACCGTAGTTATACCTCTGTCTTGTTCTCCGTATCTCCAACTATCTTTCAAACCATTTGTAATTTTTTGCCAGAGGAACAACAACAACAAGAGCAACTACAAGCAAATTTTAGTCCACTTCTGTTTTATGGCAAATTAATGGAGCTACATGCTGCCCATGTTCCGGGCCGAGCTTCGTCCAGTCCGCGATGTCCACGTCCATGTCCACATCCATTCGAGCCTAGCAGGTGGCCTGCATTAAGGGGTCTGACAGTTACTTCCAGCTCTCCCCCAGGACGAATCTTCACTGGACCATGGATCCCAGCCTCAGCCTCAATTGCCACTTGGTTGGAGCTGCTGCTGTTTGTTTCACACATGCCAAATGAATGAGCCCTTTTTTATTGTTGTTGCTGTCGATTCTGTTTGTGTGTGGGTGTTGCTTTCTTTTGCCGAGTTGGCCATGTTGCCAGCCGGGCTAACATATTGGACATTTATTATTTTCGTGAGTGTTTTTGCTCGTCGGGTAAATTATAGCGCTGCAGTTGGGTGCGGGCTGCGGCAGTTTTCCTCCCGAAATCCGGGCAGGATAATGGCTGGAGAGAGGGAGACGGGGAACTTCTATTGCCCACACCCAAATACTGTTAGTTCATTTGTTGCATTGTCGCGCAAAATTGGTTAAAACGCTTAGCTAGGTCAGATTAAATCTGAATTTCAGTCCAGTTTATCGGCTGATAACACCAATCCAGCTGGGCGGGGTGGGTGGATAGTGTGGTTTGGGTGGATCGCGGGAGTGTTAAATTAATAATTGCATAAATTTTACATGTGCTGTTGCATGAGTTATGGTCGGCGCAGCATAAATCGCGAATAATGTGTGCACTGGCCGTGCGAATATTTATAGCTCCGACTGTAAATCATCAAACCATAAACGCACTTGCAACGTCTAGCGGTCAGATGGCAGCAAATACAGTGCAACCAGGATTTTGCCACCAGACCTGCGATCCTTTATTTCTGTACTCAATTTAAGCGAGGATTTCCATTCGCATTGACATTTCCAGGTTTGCTGGACATGAACTTGTCACCAAGTAAACGATGTTCCTGCTTCCATTTCAGAAGACTATATAAATAGAGTTGGAAGAGAGCTTTGAACTATTTAACTATTAAATAAACATCAGCCTCTGCTAACTGCAATAAATTCTATCTATAAACAATTACGCTTATTTTTTCAGTAAATTCATATTGTGTTATTGCTTGGGTATGGATGTGACCCGTGTTGACCACAACAGCATTGCATTGTTTGCACATTTGTTTGGGTTTCGAAAAATGCACTCATGATGATATATGCGTGAATTTAATGAAGTCGCACAATTGATAAAATATATCGCAAAAGGTATTTTGTTATTATTTTCATTTTAAATTTTACACGTTGTATATTTAGGAGAAATTCAAACTAGTACACAGTCTAAGTTAGTCGTACGTACCTGAAATTCTGCCAGACTTGTGAATAATGAAATAAACTAGACTAAATCAAAAATAAGCTTTCTAAAAGAGATATCTTAATGCATGTCAAGCCTTTGTGGAATTAATTTTCAATGAGCAGTTTAAATATGTATTTATTAATTCGAAGACATTTATTATTATTATTTTCATAAAAAAATTATATCTCCATTATTTAGTTAAATAACTGGATTACGGTACTTCAAGGCTGTTTATGATAGATTTGAGCAGAGACTGCTTGAGCATGTAGCTTTTTATTTGTGAAAATATACATAGAAATCTATAGATTTATATACTACTAGTATAGTATATATTGAAATGGGCACACTGGCAATGGAGGCACCCTTTTAAAATGAAGCACTTCCGGCAGCTGCGGCCATTATTCTTAATACACGCATGGAAATGAACAGAAATTCACCCAATAAAAGTTCAATGCCATAAATTAAGCGAATCCTTGCTACAGATGGAGATGGAACTGAAACTGAAGCAGCAACCCAAGCTGTAAAGGGCAAGGAAACAGCTGCGGACCTGCGTCAAGCGTTGGATCCAGACGGGCGGGCAGCCAATGCTGCATTTCCTGCTGCAGTGGCGCCTGTTGTTGCGGTGTCCATGTCCTTGTTGCTGACCCCTGCCCAGAGAGAAAGAGAAAGAGAGAACGAGAGAGAGAGAGAGAGTGAGGTAGATATGTGATCAGTAAATACGTTTCCGCTTGCCAGCTAATACACTTCCTCTTTAGTTTCCGCTGCAAGTTGGCTTTAAAGGAATTCAAATGGCCGAAAATAGAGAGTACATCAAGCTCAGCTGGTGCGCTGTTAACTCAGATACTTTCATGTTTCGTAATCATTTCAAATTCTATATTCATCTCTGTATATATAGATATACATATATCCGAGTAAAAGGCGTTTAGATTTATAGCCGGGTGCTAGACAAAGTGTCTGCGGTTCGGTCAGTCTTCAGTCTTCGAGGATAGCTGTGAGGGAGCTGTGCAAAACTGAAAGTTTGGCGCGAGAAGCAGCAAAAAGTTGTCAGGATGCGAGATGAGAAACTTGGCTAAGTCAAAGTCAATCCTGCAACATGCTGTGGACTGCACAGGGAGCTGCGGGCCAGCAGAGTTGTCAAGTTTTTGCGGTGCATTGCAGTTTTCCAGACGAAAGTGCAGCGCTTGCATTTGCGCCCCATGCCGGAAGTCGGAAGTACTCCATTCAATCTACGAACAAGCAGCAACCATCAGTCACTGGCTCCCTGTCTCCTTGTCTCTAACTCCAGCTGCAGCTTCGATTCTGACACTGGCTCCAACTGCAGCTTCAGCAACGAATGAAAAACTCTCTGTTTATTTTAATTCAGGGGCAAGACGAAGTCAGTTCCCAGAGACCAGAGACAAAAAGTGCAGAGCTGCTGCTGTGTTTTCCAATGGCGTTTCCGGCACGAGGAAGATGAATGTCGTGCCACCGACAACACGATGACGCCAATTGTTTTTCAGCCTTTGCCATCTTAGTTTGTAGATTCAGGGAAAACTCAGACAAAATAAAATAAACTAAAAAGGAAATAGTTATAATAAGCTATCATACAAAGGAAAACAAGTTTAAGAATTCGCTGGAAATGTACTCTCTTCATTAGGTGTTTAAAAACGGAAATTGTGGTCACTCAACAGGATATTTTAACTAATCGAACCTTTCACTCTTGCCGGAAATTAAAAATACGCTTTGTATTTATTTAGATGACCACAGGCGGTGTCAAAGTAGCACTATTAGGACATTAAAAATTTAACTCTGTGCCATCCACAGTCATACATAGTACATATACAGGCAAGAAATGTAGGAAGAAGGTATAAATTCAATGTCGCTGGGAATATAAAGTCCAAAATTCGAAAAACATTTTGCAAAGAGAAGAAAATTTAAAAAAATAGTTCAATCAATCATTTTTGTTCTTAAACACAAGTAATTTTTTTAAATTTTGTTTATCTGGCGCCAAAATCTAATATATTATCACATACTTTTAAGGGCATTATAAAATATTTTAAAATTGCGGAAAAGTATGCAACATTTGAATTTCATATAAATCAGGGTTGTTTCACAAATGCACTATGGTCCGGATGAAGATTTTTTAGGAATAAATTAATAACTCGAGAACGAATAAAGTTTTTTTGGTCTAGTCTTTTGCATTGGGCCTATGATATAAATATGCAAATGGCCTAAAAAAGTGGGCGTGGTGCCGCCTTTATTTTCGATTCTGCGATATTTAAATTTTTTGTTTTTTAAGCAATCAGGACCAAACTTACAGGTTAGGCGTGTTACTATGCCCGTAACGTGTTGGCAAAATTTCATCCAAATCGGACAACTATATCATATAGAAATAATAGAAATTATCAGTCGAAAAGTCATTTTTTTTATAAAAACTCAATTTTTTCCAAAATATCTGACCAAACTGATCGTATATAAGTGATATTATGCTCCTCACATTCGGGGTAACATATATCAAGATCGAAATACTATAATTTATAATATCATATTGTTCAAATTATTAAAATCGGTCGTGAACTGACTTTTTGTATGAAACAAGAAATTTCTATTTTTTGTCGATTGTATAGATTTAACATTTATTCCATATGTAAATACAAGTTTTTGTAATATTCGCCAATGCGCACAAAAAAATAAGCCAAAAAATCATAATTTTGGTCATTTTGTCTCATGTGTTGTCGCCACAGTTTAAGCAAATACGCATTTTATAACGTGAGGTTAGCTGAAATAAAGTGAAATTGTGAAAAATGCGCAAAAATGCGCAACTTGAGCTTAATAGTACAATTTTAGAATTGATCAATCTTCAATATGCATATAGTCACATTGCTGACAAGTGCTGACAAAATTAGTTGTATCTTATTAAAGATAAAATTTAATTGAACAAATTTTTTTTCGAGGTTAGTTTTTAAATTACAGATGGCAACATATAGCATTTTGATTTTAAGCAACACAGATATATAAACACAAAATACAAAGCACAATGAATATAATCCATGATAAATTTTGTTAATAAAGCTTTTAAATACGTGTTGTTAGACAATTCAAATTAACCTTATAAATGAGAATATCCGTTTCATGTACTCTTTGTTCAAATCAACTCTGTTCAACAGCTGATTGCTGAACAGTGTTGGAATATGTTAAAATTTTAGTTATGCAACATTTGAGCTTGATGTGTTTTGAATACATCGCCATCAAAATATCGGTACTTTGAACATGTTTATAAAATGACTTTATTCCTAAAAAATCTTCATCCGGACCATAGTGAAATGTAAGCCAACTAAAAGCGTACGTGCCTGTTACAGCTATTTTCATACTAAAACTGGATTATGAACTAATCGTTCATTTGGCAGCTATATGAAATAGTGGACCGATTTGAGCCTGATTTAGCCAATGTATATAAAACCAAACCAGATGCATATTCTGTTACTTTGGTTAAGATATCTTCATACAGAATTTTTTTGTGCTTGTCTTTTATCAATTTTTATATCTAACGTCACAAAATTCAATATCCGAAATTTTGTGGCTTGAGTACGCATTCGTCACTAGACTTTTACCTCGTGTATTAGTTTCTTTATTATCATACATGCAGTTATCTTCTTCAATCGTCTTGTTTTTTTGTATCTGTGTATGTTTTTGTACCATATGAAAGGCTGTTCTAAAACCTTATCAATGCTTGCGGCGATTTTCTTGTGACAAGGCTAAATGGCCGTAGAAAGCGTGAGTGAGCTTTGACCCCTTAACGGATTTGAATCTTACTTACACTGACTCACACAATCACATTACTGTCCTGCATAGGTGTAGGTGATATTTTGAAAAAGGATAAAGAGTCAACAAGTTCAGCACACCCGACAATCGTCGCCATCTCCCATATTCGAAATGAGTATGTGTGCGTCTGTGTACGTGTGTGTTTGGTGGAACATCCATAAGTGTCATGTTCGGTAGCCTCATTCATCCTTGGCGTGCACGCACGTTTTTTGCGCCCTTTTTGTTTTATTATGTGCACGAAATTCTATATACATATGCTCCATATATATATACACACAAGTATATCTGTATATGTGTGAGTGTGTGTGTGTGCGTGAGTGCGAGCCAAATAAATTCCGTAGCGCTAGAACCAAAGATTTATTATCAAATTAAATTTCTGACAGAATTTATTGCTTTATCTCTCGCCAAACATAGTTCTTTTGCCTCTCGGCGGCATCAGCATCAGCATCAGCAACACCACCAACAGTCGCCAACATCCGTCCAACAATCCCAACAAACCCAACAAACCCAACAAACCCACCAAACGTAACCAAGCCCAAGCAATCCCAACCGAAACCAACCATTGAGTCCTGCTTCCCGAAAACCTAGACACTTTCAAGTCCGTGTATATCCGGAAATTGTTCCTGTGCTACTTCTCCGGTAAACAAGCAGCGCAAATTTCATTTTACGTTCCATTTTTTCCTACTTTATTGTTGTTGTTTTTTTGTGTTTTGCTTATACAATTTATAGAGAACAAATTTGGACAATATGCGCGCATTATTTTTGCGTGTTTCCAACATTTATTTGCTGTTGATAGCACACACATACACACACGCTCGTACACACACATGCATGTGTACAGTTTATAAAGTGAGGGGGCAACGAATTAGTAAGAGCAAAATAAGGCACGCCATCTCGTTCCTCATAAATATTATGAATTGTCCCTGTCGCGTTTCCATAATTGAGAAGCCGCAGCTTCTTCCAGCAAAAGGATTACTTCTTAAAACTACACACTTAATTTTCAATTAGGCTTTAGTTTTGATGAAAACTTGTGTCAGGTATTTTAAAAAGATATTTTACTATATATTGAATTAAAATCGCTATAGATATATTTCTTGGATTTAATAAATACATAAATGTATAATATATGAAATGTCTGATAAGATACAATTAAATAAAATTTGTGATTTTTTATTATATGGTGAATAACGGTGATATAACGATGCCGCGGGTGGCAAATAAAAGTGCCGTCGCGCCGGTCTCTCTGAAGGCAGTTGAAGTTTCCTAATTAATTTCCATTACAACGTGCCACGAGTTGCAAATTTGCAACGCACGCTGGACATAAAAAAACAAAAAACAAATAAGAACTCGCGACGAAAATCCAAAAATATATGAGAAGAGCTGCCCATGTGTGGGGCAGGACATGGGGGGGGGGGAGGGGGTGCAATGGGGTGTGTGAGTGTGTATAAGTGAAGGCGATTAAATTAAGTGGCGCATTAACAATTGCAGTGGCAGGAACAAAACTAAATCATTTTGACGCCACTCGCGTCGCGTCACAATTCACACAAAATTCGTGTAGTGAAGTTGCAGGCTTTTTGGCCAATTTGTCAAGCTGACAATTGGCCGCACTTTGAAGGTTAGGGGATGGTTGATGGGGTTGCAACAACACCAGCAGAGCAGTGACTGTGGCAACGGCAGCGGCAGCTTCTTTAGACCAAAACGTGGCACTCAGTGAAATTGGCTCATTTGCATTCGAAATTTAAATTAATGCAAAACCGCTGAAAATGGCAAAGTTGGCCAAACTTTTGCTACCGGCCGCTGGATGCCGCTTGCCGCTTGCCCCTTGCCACTTGCCGCATTTGGTTGTTGGCTACTACTGGCTGAATGACTGCCTGTTGGGTGTGTGAAGAGGGCGGTGCTGGACGAGGGGTGATCATAAATATTCGCTGGCGCTCGTTAGAATGGACGCGGACGCGAACGCGACTTCCTTACTAACTACGCACGGAAAATCAAGTGGGAAAATGCTGCGGCAGCAGCTGCTGGCACAGCAGCGCAAAATATGTGGCAAGGACCAGAAGCAGGCAGCAACTTTCTTGCCGCAGTTCCTTATTTCTTATTCCCAGGAGCCGCAGCATCGCCCATGCCACCAGCAAGAACAACAACAGCAAACAGAACAACATTAGGATCAGGGAATGGGAAAGGCAGCGTGGGGGTATGTGTGTGAGTGTGTGTGTGTGTGTGTGTGTGTGTGTGTGTGTGTTGCGAGAGCGCGTAGAACATCTTACTCGCTTTTTAAAATGTCCAATAAAAATTGCCGACACATTTCGCCCATATTTCTTCGGAATCCCATATAAATCACGCGCTGTAATCCCTCATGCTATCGCCGCGTCGTCTTCAACTGCCGCTGTCGACTTTGCCACAGACCAGAGACGACTGCGGGTCTGCTTTGGGTTTGGGTTTGGGTCTGGGCTTGGGCTTGGACCTGGTCCTGGGGTCTGAGTTTGAGTCTCAGTCTGAGTCGGGGAGCATTTGGGTTCGGGGTTTCGGTTTCGGTTTTGGGTCTGAGTTTGGCAGTTTTTGGCAATAAGAAAGTTTTTCTTTTCTTTGGTATGGTTGGGTCTACACTGGCTTTGTTTGGGTCCCGTTCCCCATCTAGTGAAGTAGTGACTGGGAATGAATTTGGGTGGTGGCTTTGGTTCACCCTGTAAGTCGGTGTGCGTGTGCTCCAAGGCCTCATTATGGAGCCTGCGATTATTTGAAATTGCAAAAGTTTATTCATTGTGGGCGGGCAGGAATGTGTGGCATACGTAAAATTGGAAGATGTATGTGTTCTACACAGATAAATCAATATCAATACATGTGCTGAATTCAGATTTAAATGTGACCGTCTTGCCAATGTGAGTGTATTGAAATTAACAGTACCATTAAAATGTATTAAAATGTTTCTTAAAGGTATGAGCATTTATTCATCATATCGCATTATTCTGAAATAACTTCGCCTAGAAATTAATGGATTACAAATAAAATAAAGTGAAACAAATAAACTATGTCAAAAGTGCATTTAGAATTTTTCCTCTACAGTTTCTTCTGCTGAAGTTTCGTTAAATATTTAATTTTTATATTTCATAAGATACCTATAAATAATTCTGAAATAAAGAGAAGAATTAAACTGACCTTGTAATGAAAGGAAACAATATTGAAGGTCAATGCTGGCAATATTTATAAACAGTTGACAGGTGAAACATTTGAAAAGCAATGGGAACAATCAGTGACCTTGATCCAAATGGGAAAATTCGTCTCATTGCCATTATCTTTCCATTGTCCATGTCCGATGGAAGTAATAGACATTACGCGTTATTGGGTCACAGCCAACGCACTTTTACTTTCAGCCGGCTCACACAGGTAGTTCCATTAATTCGGCCATAAAACAATGTACGGTTTCCCTCCCATGGCAAGGTGAGGACCGGAAAGTGTCGCGCAACATTTTGAATGCTCGACTCATTGAGGAGGCAATAAAACAGAGATTTTCCTTGCTGCTGGGCTGACCGTACGGTGAGGTCATGCCGAAAATATGCATTACAAGAGCACAGAGAGGAGGACGAAGGACTGCGCTTTATACGAAGGGAAGGCGATGCCAACATTTCGATAAGATAAGTGGACGTTGCCAACTAAAATGTCATAAATCTCGGCGCTAAGGATGCCTGGTAAAACGCAGCGAAAGAACCAAAGAAAAATCAGAAGAAAGCAAAAGAAGATGCCAAGTGAAAGAGTTGTCGCTTTGCTGCTTTGGCTCTCGACGGTTAGGTGCGCCTTTCTGTGGAGCCTGGGGGAGTGAGGGGACAGCGGGGTCAGTGAAGAGGTCCAAAAATACACTTGACATACGAGTATCGAGTTGTGTCCGCGTATGTGTCGCACACACACTCACACACACACACACACACTCGAGACACTCGAGAGTGCGCTGATTTATTTTCCCGTTTTGCAGCAGATTTCTTGATGCAGTATTCGTAAACTCGTAAGCAGACGGCAGGCGGCAAACAAGATGAATGGGATGAATGGCGACCGGACGGCTCTTGGCCGTTGCCATCGTTTATTTGTAAAATAAAAGCATCAAAAACTAAAATAAAATAAAAAAAACAATATACTAGAAATCCATCTTTGTTGTCGTTGCAATTTCTAAGAGTCCAGATAAACCTTATGCTCATCCTCTCTTCTGGATCTTAAGCAAGGGCTATTAACCATAATGTTACTTCAGTGTAATTATATAATTGTAATAATATAGAAATAATGTTGAAAGTTATAAAGTGTATTTGATTAAAGTTTTCTAAACAAGTCCAACATCAAAATGAATGCTACAGATCCGAGGTCTTACCTGAACTAAACAAACGCATTTTTTCGTAAAAATGTAAGATATATAAATAAATAAAATAAAAAGTACAATTTTACAAGTTATCATATGGTATATATATAATATTTTTTTTTCCACAAATTTGTTTAGAATCAATTAATTCAATAGGGCAATGCTTAAAATTTAAATAGTCCCACATTGCCCACAATTAAAATATTACAGGGTATGTGCACAGTCTCACATTAGCTAGCATTCAGAAGAGTGTGTGCTTATTATGTTTTGGATGTGTATGTGTGTGCATTTCCACCCTCATGGAATAAGGGCACTGCGGCGGTAAGAATAAGGACTCTCGACAAACGACGCCATAGAAATCCCTAATACCTATCATAGATCAACCATTTTGGCCATAAATTACATTTGGAAATCTCTAATTTGTTTTGCTCCAAAGGTGAAATCCTTTCTCAAAATCCCTTTAACTGAGTTTTTTTTTGTCGATTTTGTTGGTGATTCTCAACGTATTCGTAGCTTGTGTGTTGATCCAAAGGAATTGAAGCGAAAATAATTTTAACTCGAATTTAGAAATTTATTTTGAGTTTGTTTTTTAATTTTATTTTTTTTTTACAAAGGGCAATTGTCACATCAAATAATATATCTTCATTTGGCCAGTCGAGAGTGAATGCAAATATGAATAACCGAGAATAAATTGAATAAATTAGCATGCGACTCACGAATAATGCAACGAATTAAAAGACAATATCATCAATTATGTTATTACCATGAAGTGGAATTGCCAAGGCCTGTTCACCTGATGACGCGAATTCTTTTGCATGCAGAATTCGAGAATTCCAAGAGCTTTAACTAAAAGTAAAATTCGCCGACTTGGCATAATTCACAGTGCTATTGCACCGATTCGTGTCTGGCATATTGCATACGTACAAAGAAGTAAGCCCGGCTAAAGGACCGGACAGCAGGCAACAGGGGACAGGGGACAGGGGACGGGGACTATGCATAAATATAGAAGCGGACATGGTAAGGATCGGTGGACATATATTTCAGACTCGAACAATGCGTCGAGTCGGCGATCTTGAGTTATGGGTTGTCACCTGTCTGTCGGGGCTGTCAAATTGAAAGTGGATTGAACTGCGGTGAGTATATGAGTACATGAGTACAAGAGTGCGCTGAGTAATCGTAATCTTATCGATTGCCGATAAGAATATCAATTAATGTCAATCGATGCAACTTTTGTGCCCTGTGCTCAGCACTAAACACCGAGTAATTCATGTACCGATCAGACACCCCGCGATCACATGTTGCGATCAGTGGAGATCGCAGATCGTGTGTTGCAGTTTCTACAGCTTGCGCTTTTAATGAAAATTAATAGTGCCACCAAAGTCGTGTGTTTTGGTCGCATTTAATTGCATTTTACACTCGCATCCAGCGACTTAAGACGACTCCAGACAGCAGCTCGCACCTTGCTTAACTCGACGGTTCATTTATCAAAATGCCAAGACTTTAGCCAGACCCAAACCCAAACCCATATCCATACCCTTACGCACACTGTAGCCTGCTCAGTGTATATGTATATGTGTGTAAACTCGTATGTCCGTAGGAACAAGCACATGATTAATTTCTGACAAATGTGCGACACAAAAGAGATGTGACACACCTCGCAGCCAGATCACTGAACCACAAGATGGCCGCGCTTGCCACCAACTCCGGTCTTCCCGGCATTTTGATCACATCTACGAACCTCCACTACGTTGGCTCTGTGTGACAAACTGGTACCCGTTGCGTCTCCATCGGGAGACGGCATGAACCTTGCCTGTGGCATCAGGTTGCACAGACTGCACACGCGCTCGAAATGATCGATTGCAGTTGCCCCAAGAGTGCCAGAGTCGGAGTCGGAGTCGGAGTCGGAATGAGAGTCAGTATCGGAGTCAAATGGGGTACATGGCAAGGCTTCTACCTTACATATATCATTCCTTATCAACTAGACAACTTTCGCACTAATTCGTACGCATTTTTTATTTCGAGAGAAGAAACAGAACTGTCACTGATCAAATAAATATAATAAAATAAACTAAATTCAAGAAATTCATCTTGGCAGCAAGAAAATAATAATTAAAGAGAAACTGAAATGAAAAGTACATGATATGTATCATACTTCCGAAGTGTCCAGAGAAACAGGAAGAAAACCCTTCTTTAAAGATTAAGTACAGGGTGTCTCAAAGTTGGGTTCACTAGTAAACACAAGTTAATATGATGAGCATGGCATGCATTTTGGAAGTCTGTTAAGCAAATCAAATAGATAACAGATTCCATCTCAAGATTGCATTCTAGACCAGACATTTACTTCCCTCTATAAATAGAGGATGATATAGTGCTTTTAGTACACTTGTATTATCTTAATAAAAAGATAATTATTATATGGATATTCAAAAACAAAAAAATGAATGCACTTCGCCAAAAAAGGGATATCGTTCATTTGGAGACCACTAAACGAGACAATAAAGATAGGTCGACAATGGAGCATATTAAAAAAAAAAGGTTGGCGAGGTGAGAGCGCAACAAGCGTTCACATATGTGTGGGCAGTTGTCCTGGCTAAAAAGGAAACACACAAAAAACTTCATCCGAGTGAGTGGTGGGTGGGTTGGGAGGTGAACAGTGGCCGGCTGTGCGGTCAAGACCCGGTGGACGCTGCCTGACCTTTTACCGCTTAATTGTGCAACATTTGCTGTCCGGCAATTATTTGATAAGCGCCTCACATTTGAACAGAGGCAAATAAATTGTCTTGCCGCAAAATAAATTCAAAGAAAACTGGCAAATGCTTAACTTTGGCCTCTGTCCTGGTCCACAAATGAAACTCTGTCCTGGCATTGCACTTTTGGGGTCTCCCACAAGGACAGCCTTAAGGAAACTCGGCTTTTTGAGTACATAAATTTAACTCTGTTCGCATTCACAACTACAAAACAATTCAAAAAATCTTGCTGCACCAAATTAATGAATGTGCGTCTGCGGCAACTCTAACTTTGCCTCACTAGTTGAATCCTAAGAGAGAGAGAGAGAGAGAGAGTCCTTAAGACTTGCCTTTTGCTTTTACGAAGTCTTTGATTATTGTATTCATTCAAATTTAAACAAAGTTTAGTAGATAGAAGTTTTTTCTATACAATTATAGAGGTACAAATTGACAAAAGTGAATAGTTTTAAGACAACCTAACTGAGGCACAAAGAAAAACTCCAGGTTGACGAACCACCAAGCAGACAACCACATGAGAAACTTGGCCATAAAATGTAAAACATGGCCATATGAGGAACAGAAAAACAAACACTATAAAGCCTGCACACAAGTGCATGAGAGGAAAACCACTCTAAAAACAAAATTAAAAGAAAACGCATACACTAGATGAAGTTTCCAGACTCAAGACGAAGCCGAAAAGCCAATGTAACCACAAGAAACTAAGTTTTCATTTTTGGACCAGGCAAATCTTACGGGTGACCGAATTGCTCAGGATGTTCTGCAGGGTATGATGATGGAGAGTTGGTAATGGAGGGAGTTGGGTTGATTCTCGTGTGTTGTTTCGCTCGCACTCGCTTTCTCAGAGTGTGACAAACTATCTTAATGGCTTTTCGCAGCTTGGCGGCTGTTAAATGTGAATTTAATTAATTGGACACTTAAGTTAACGACATTTCTTTGCTCGCTTCTTTGACTGACTCCTCCGACTGCACACGGCGACGATTTTGATTAATTGTCCAAAGGAGAGCGCTCAGACTCCACAGGAAGGCGAGCAGCGAGTCAAAAGACAACTTCGTAAGCTCAGCCCTGCCGAGGTGTTGGATGCTGCTTCAATTTTATTAATGACCATCTCAAATGGAGGATTGTAAGAGAATCACAAAATGAAGTCGCGTAGTATCAAATAATTGTTTATGTATAACTTTTCTTTATATCCCTTCTGTTATAATTATTATTTATTTTTTTAATTATTATTTAATTATTACTATATAATATAATATAATAATATTTAATACTACATATTTAACATATTCCTGAAGTTCTGTGAATAGGCTTGATTCGTTAAATTTTGATCTACTTTCTCCCAGAGCCTGTTCTTTCCCAGTTTAGTTATATTTCCCTATTGACAAGTTATATTTCTCTGTTTAAAAATGTTAAAAATATGCCAATTCTTGTTTTTATCAACTTAAATTTCTTGAATCAGGAATGCTTATAGAATCATTATTTTATTATTTTAAGATTTTAACTATTTAAGTGATCCCGAATTTTCTTAATCGAGTGCGAAATACGTGATTCAAGTGCGGCTTTTCATTTCGATCTCTCTAAAATACTTTTTTTTTTTACTAGAATCAAATATTTGCCTATTTTAATATGTTATTTGTATCATGAGTTCTCAGCACGAATTTTAGAATAATAAAAATGTAATTTACAATTTTTGTAACAGCATTAAAGTACTAACAGCTTAGATGTGTTACATCTAGTTTTGACGCTTAAACAACCATCCCACCGTAAAATTGATAAATGAGTTCTAAATTGACGCGTTTATTCCTTAATGTTTAATAAAGCAATTTTCAAGTTCAAATACAACATAAAGTGCATAGAAAGAGCTCAGGGCAATTCCTCGTACTGCGAAATGCAAACCGAAAGCACTCAAACCGTCTGTGATATGCTCAAAAATCCACTCGAGTGGAAACTCAAGAGCTCGTAAATTTCATAAGCGCTGCAAAAGTAAACGCCCATAAACAAAGCAATTTGCCGAGTGCCGCAGAATCAGTTTCTGAATGAAAACCACGTGTAGCCATAAATTTGACTGTGCTCTGAACCAGTTCGCGACGCGCTCCTCTAACAGGTTTCTCATTAGGCCAGTGCTGGTAAAGGTCGAGAGTAAAATGTAGTCGGAGTGCCTGAAAAATGCATAATATTTGCATGTGTTTTGGCAGCATTTGAATTGTTAGCGGTTTTGTGGCGTTTTCCAACACGAAAAAGGGGCGGAGACTGATTGGCCGCCTCGCTCACACCAGTGCGATGGTCCAGTTTAATTACTTCCCTTTCTTTCTGCCTTCAACAACAACTCAAGCATATGCTTGACACAGAAACAGCTGCTCTCTCTCTCTCTCGCTCTGTTGCTCTCTGAGAGAGTGCGCAGGGTCAGAGTCAGTGTGTGTGTGTGTGTGTGTGTGTGTGTGTGCTGGCAGAAGATGAAGATGCCAGCAATAAACCATTCCCGGCAGCTATAAAGCATTGCAACAGAGAAAGAAATATGCCAAGGCGTGTGCACGAGCGAGACGCAATAAGGCAGCTGAGAGAGAGCGACGTCGTAAATTTGTGCGCGTGTGCGTGATTTATATCGTGCTGCTACTGCTCTGCCGCTGCGCTGCCGCCGCTACTGCCGCGTCGCAGCCATCATGGCCGGGCAGAGCGCAGACTGCGACTGCGCTCGTAATTCTCCCGCTTAATGGTTTGTTTACATCATAAATAAATATGGCTGAGCTGCGAGAGTCGAGTCTGCGTGCTGGAGCAACTCTGCGTTTTGGCGCGCGTTCTCGGCCCGCTTGCCTTGTTGTTGCCAAATTCGCAGCTGTGACGTCAGTGAGTGTAAGTAAGTAAGTATTTTGACCAAGACACTGTGAAGAATATGATCATCATAACCGATATTTACATCAAATTTACAATTTAAGTATGGCTTATATTAAAGTGAAGAATCGGTCAAAGGCAATTGTAATGACTACAAGAACAACTATCTCGTAATTGCAATTGTTGAGTTTAGTTTAAAAGAAGTAGTAAATTCTTTTTAATTGAAACCCTTCGTTCATATCATATAACATAACACGATCTGATCGAATGCTTCGTATTGCTTCACATTTTAGTCCTTAAAGAATCTTAATTATTTTGAAAATTGATCAAAATGTGTGTTAATCTGAGTATCTTTGATCCACAATTTAGTTTTCAATGAGTTGATTTTGGTATACAAAATATTTATCATATATAACTTTACAAATGTGCTTATATAACATAAATTTATGTTTGCGGTAATGTTAAAATGCTTTATTATTTAAAAATCTTTCGAGCGAATAAAATTAAATATTAGTTTCCGGATAATATTGGATTAAAATAAATTTATAAAAAAATTCGTTGAGTGTTATAAGTTCTTAAAATATATTTTATCAAAAATATAATATCTTATTAAGGTTTATATATTGTATCATGTTAAAAAAAAAATCAGTGCTAAAATTTCTAAATAAAAAAGGGAAATTCAAATGGAAATATTTACATATGTAATACATATTATGTATCTATAGTATTACTTTTCTAGGAATACAGTTCTGACATATCCCAAAATATTTTAAGCAAAGAAATATAATACTGTGTATTGCAAAATATTAATTAATAAGACACTTCAAGTAGATTGTCAATTGCCGTCGGGGTTGCAACTTTCGAAGTCTGTGCGTGCAACATTATAGGGCAGAATATTAACCAATTGGTAGGCTGAGAAATGGACGTCAATGTGGGGAAAGGGGCTCAAGACTCAACCACTTGTGGCGCTTCGCTAATTTCACTGCCCGAAAAATGGCACGCTCGATGGTCACACAATTACGGACGTAATAAAGTAATTTGCCGTAATTGCAATTGAGCCGAGGGCGGCAGATGCGACGTCTATACACCAAGTAGCTGGCACTGCGAAAAGTTTGTCTTTGAGCTGAGTCAACACAGCCTGTTCAATCCTGCCACGCACCCCTTTAAGAGGCAACCGCCTTCGCCTTTGCCTTTGTTTCTAAGTTTGAGCTTCATCTTCTTGGATGGTGTGTAACAATGTCCTGGGCACTTGCCGCGCACAGAGGGAGATTTTAATTTAGCCAGGATTTACCTGAGAGCAACAAAAGCGAAAAGTGAGAAGACAGCAGACAGAAGAGTGTAAGCGAGAGAGATAGAGAACTCTGTTCCAATTTTGCATAGAAAACTACTTAATTATTGCGGGCAAGCTAAGTCGGTTGCGGGTTGTGTGTGTCCGGGTTCGGCTCCGTGTCCGTGTCCGCTTTATCCTTTCAGCAGGCTGTGAGTTATGATGTCTTTATGACGCTTTTGTCTGCCCAGTTTCAGTTCCCGTTACAGCCACAGTCTCAATTTCTTTGCTAATGTCAATCCTTTGTGTGTTGTTGCTGGATAATGAGCAAGTTAATTCTTATTATTATGGTTATTATGTGTGTAGCATGAGTCTGGACTGTTGTCCTGTCACAATCGTATAAAACATTCTTACACTTTCACATGCACTTACACTTACTCCCATTCGTATTCGTACTCGTCGTAAACATGCCCCATCCTGAACAAGTGTTGAGCAATCGAATTCTGGCAGAAGCAAATAAACAAACACCACTTCATGGAACACATAAAATGAGTCTATTAAAAAAAAAACAAATAGTGGGGCATGTGGCAGGCAAGTGTCGACCCCCTTTGGATAAACAAACGCCGCCTTCGAGCGCCCCTCAACATATCGTGTGGCACCTACCAAACTGTACAATCCAACAAAAATAATAAAAACAGGCAACTCTGGAAGTGGCCACTGGGAGCCACTCGGTCTCCCAGCATCATTTCTCTCGGGCTGCCTGGATTTCTGAGCATGCTGCGAATATTTCCAAATTTGTTGTTTTATTCAAGATTTTTAAACGCTAGATAAATAAACAATCTATCGATGAACCAAATTTGATGTTTTTCATTTTCAAATAACGACTAAGAACTGTGTTTAGATATTTATTTTGAAAATAGCAGCTAGACTTCTTAGATAGCATGGAGACTAAATGCAGAGTCCGAAATACCATTTAGCATATGAAGAATCTAATTTCGATCGAATTAATGTTATTTATATTTAGTTCTCGGGAATTGTTTATAGAGATGTGGCTAACAACTTTTGATTGGAGTCTTTAAAATATCTTAAGACTGCTGTTCAAATCAGATACCTTTTTTTAGTCAGTAAGAGATTAAAATGAAATAATTGTAATTATCAAAATATCTATCGAAAATTTATCAGTTATCTATATTTTACTATTAAAAACTGACTTTAAACACCAATTGGTTAAAATATAATATTGATTAATATAATTCAATTTATTGTGAAATTTTCTTCAATCATCAGCGATTTGTAATTAACCAATACAATAATTATAAATCAATATGAATTCAATAATGGGCTCTTACAATTATTATCTGTAAATGTACACTACACTAACACTCTCAAGCACTAACAACAACAAATGGGAAAGCACACTCGAAGTCGAACCCCGAACAAAACGAGAATTCAAACAATTTTCAAGTGATGCCAACTTAATTAAGTCACTAAATTTATGAGCTCCTTCTGGCTGCCATTGGTGCTGCCTCGATGCCACAATGCTTATGGGCGCACACACAGTCAATTTTCAAACACACACACACACACACACACACATACTCTGAAACTTTCAATATCAAATACAAATATGCGCGGAAGCTAGAGCAACTCAATTGACACGCGTCGTATGATACACCCATATAGACATCGTTCTCCCTGGGCTCCAAAAACTGCTCGAAACTCCGAAAATGAAGACGTTTCCGCTTTCGCATCCCCAGATGAAAGCATACATTGAATCTGAATGTGAATCTGAATGTGAATGTGAGTGTGAATCGAGGAAGCAGCACGCACGAAATGACGACAATCGATGACGATCGATTTTAACGATTTGTTTTGATATTTTTACGATTATGGGGAATCGTTTGCACAACATAAATAGAACATAAAACTCCCATTCCCAGCTGCCAGTTCTCAGTTACCATCTCAGCAAAGCCGACGGGGAGTGCCTATCGGCTTGAGTGCGGCGGAGTTCCTAGACGGGGTTCCCTTTTCATTCAATTAATAATAAATTAGCTGCAAGTGGCGTCGGTGTGTAGAAATCTCAATGAATATTTCCCATTTAACGATGTATGAATTGCACTTTGGTGGCATTATCGCATCGACTTTTAATTGCCCACCGCGGTGTCTGATGCCGGATGCCGGATGCATGTGGCACTTACCGCATGCCAAGCTCACTTCGTCCTGAGATGTGCTCCGTTTGCATCATCATAAATCATATCTATGCTATGCGCCACATGCATATGATGCAACCAACAGCAACAAAACAACGACACAAAAAAAATGCAAAATTGCATTTAAGCATAATTTTTTTGTAAATATTTTTGGTATGTTGTCCTTGTTGTTTTATGATGCGTTCGTCCTGCGTCCGCCGCATATGCAAACTACGCACTCCACGTGCAGTTTCGCAAGTCTCAGTCTCTGCCTCCGCCTTAGATTCTGCCTGCCTCTCGAATGGTTGCGTCTTCTTGGTGCGGCGACATATCTGGAGCAAAACATAATTTCGGTCCTTTTTTTTCTTATGCCTGGCGAATATTTTGTCTGCTTTTATGATTTATGGCATTCGGCACAGGATGCTTAGACAGCGGCAAGTGTGGCATGCAACACAAACTCAGCATATGAGCCACTCCATGCCATAAAAGAAATGAATATTCAGATCGATACAGCAAGACATATGTTACCATTGCCCAAGTCTAATATGACCTGGGTTTCTTGGAGGCTGAAATATGATTTTAAATAGTGTTTTCAGTACTAGAAATATTCTTACTGATGATTTCATTTCATTTCACAGGGTGAAATGAATATAATACGTTTTATATAGTATGATATTTAATAAAACATGTGCATTATATTAAATTTAAATTTAATTTGGATGCTAGAAATATCTTTAAGCCATCTCTAAAACTGTCTCCCAAACCTAACTAATTCAGCAAATCTGCTACTCATTTTATTGTCAAATTATAAAAAAAGCTAATATTAATTTATTAAATTTTGAATTTAAAAAAATTAATTGAATAAATAAATGGTGAATGACACTCGCAACGACATACATTTAGGTTTTCAGAGAATTTGTCTAAAGTCACGTGCGGAGTGGCAAATGTAGTGCATTTGTCAGATTAAAATAGAGTCAGCCCAGTGTGGCTTTATTTAGTTGGTGCCTCGTTTAAGGATGCGGCCATATGTCGAGCGTCAAATCAAAATGGCGTCTATCAGCTGCGGTGCATCCATGTGTGGATGCAGCCGGAATTCGTGCTGGGGTGTATGCCACTTTCAAATCGAATTCCAAGTGCTGTTGTTGATAGATATGCTGGCAACCCAATTTTCTCGCACGATGCTTCAGCGTGTCCTTTGGCAGGAAGTGTTTTCCTAAGCCTCCGATGCTGTTGCAGCCATTTTGAGCAGTAGGCGTAACGGCATTCAATTGTGCATGCTAAGACACCCCCCTCCCCCACCCTCGTTCACCCCTCATGCCACAACCTCCAGCAGTTGCTGATAAGCCTCAATCGGGCTCAAATCGATTGCCAGAGCGCTGCGTGTGCAACATGATAAATGTGCGTGCTATTCTCCTTCTCCTTTATAGCAGTTGTCAGTTGCAAATGAATACCAAGAGTTTTCTATCTGCATGCGGCACGTCTCGTTAGTCCCCATATTCATTTCCATTCCCTTTTCCAAACCTAATTTCCACTCAAATGAAACGAACAGATTCTGCTTAACAAGCGGCAGATAAAACTCCATGTGAGCCTAATCTAATTAAGGAGGACAGCAAAGTCCTCTCTAACAGTGATAAAGTCTCTGAAAATAGAAATCCAAAGAATACTGAGATGTTTAACCGATAAATAGGTTTTAATATAATTAGAGCTCAACTGATAAAGTCAAGTGCTTCTGCTAGTTATGATAGATGATATAGCTAGTGCGGCCTTCCTTCACATCGGGCGTACTTCGTTCCATTTTGGCCACCAGGGTTTCATTGATCTTCAGCTCGCGGTGCAAGTCCATCATCATGGCATAGGAGATGCGCAACATGGGAGTGCCGTCTTTGTGCCACTGCTCGATGAGCTCGTCGTTGGCCGCCAGCTGCTCATCGCTGGAGAAGATGTGATAGCTGATGCGGCAGCCCCGGAAACCCCTTACCTCCACTTCATGGACGGGCTTTATGTCAGACAGACGCTGACGTTTTGGTTCCGGCTCCAGTTCATTGTAACTCTTCGGGCTCCTCCGTCTGCCGTTGGTTGAATTGAGATGCTCGCTAAGAGAGAGCTTGGAACGCAGCAGGTGAAGCTGACTCGTGTCCACCAGGAGCAGCATATAGTGCAGTTGGCCATCGGAACGCACTGTCTTCAGGAATAGCCGAGTCTTCTCCTCGCTAATCGGCACTGCATCATGCAACAGATGCAGCATGAGCTGCGACACTGTCAACTGATCAAACAGATGCTCCAGTCGACCCACTTCATGCTGGCTCCGTGACGAAACGAATAACGTATCCACAAACAGCTGCACTGCCATTTGCTCTCCCAGAGATTCACCCACCAGCTGGAGGCAACGACTGCAGTGGAGATGTTCCCGATTCCGTATGACGCGCTTGCCCAAAATCATGGGACTAATCACAATATAGTTGAGGGCGTAGTACAGGTCACCCTCGCAGATAGTTGAATGCATCTGGTCGTTGGAACAAAAGTACTTCGTTGGCTTCAAGGTGTAGATGGGCATGGGTCTTATGCAGTTAAAGCGACGCATGTCCACCAGATCCTTGTAGCAGTTGCTACACTGTAGCCCACAGGCCATGGATTCATTTAGCTGCAGATGCACTCCCTCAATGACCACGTTCACTGTGTGCTTCTCCAAGGCCTCGTCGTTGATGCTGAGCAGACTGATCTTCATGGCCGTCTCGCTGTCAGTCTCCTTGTCCACGGTTAAGCCTTCCTCTGGATTCGTATTGATCTCAAAGAATTTGCCCAGGGGTGTAAACTGCTCAAAATCCTGCTCGATCCATCGGATTCCATTGGACGTCACAACGATACGCCGTTGTCCGGTACTGTCATCTTCCGGGGAATTCATCATCAGCACATTGATCCATTTGCTGGTGCGCATCAGCGATATGACAATCAGTTCAAGCGGCATTACGAGTATGCTAACTGAACGGAGTTTTCAATATTCGTCCCACAATTTTCACACTTTCGACTTTCCAAATGATCGATTATTTTGAGCCACAGACTGCTTAGATTGTTGAGAACTATTTAATTGTATTTGGTATTAGATTTCATATTTGATTTGGTGTTATGTATGAAGTGCTCTGACAGATAACTTAAATAAAAAAAATATTTATTTAAGAGCTTGGGTCTTGGCTTAGAATTTTGCAATAAAGGATTGTCTACAATTCAAAAGTTCTCTTCTTATTGATCTGCTAAAAGTTTTCAAGTTTTTCGACCACTTCTCGAATATTTTGAGCTTTCTAGTAGTAGGGAATATAGACTTCTACGAAATGCTTTTACCGACATAGTCACACACGGAAACGAAATAAATCGAGAGCGAAATGAATGGCCTGAAAAGGATGAATGGTCAGTTTGAAGGCAAGGCATAAAAAACAATACGACAACAACAATAAAAACAAAAACAAAAACAATAACAAAAACAACAACAGCTAGCAAGAAATATTGAAACGAAAAATACAACTGACAAAATTTTATTTCGTTTTATTTGCAAAGCGGAGCACTCCATAAATTTTCGGGCGCTCAATATTGTTTCAGATCATAAATCATGGCTGCATTTGCGTACGGACGTACATTTCAAGCACACACACACTCACACACACACACTCACTCACACACATAGAGTCATGTGTGCACACATGAGCTGCATTCGCAGTGGAGGAGTTTGGGAACTCCGACGCAACCTCCGTCTGCATCTGCATTGCCACAGACACCGACACAGACACAGACACCGACAAAATGTACCTTGTATCTGACATTGGGCTGCAGATGCAGCGCAAAAATCGAGCAAAAGGCCAACAACAACAACAATAACAGCAACAACTGGAACAACAACAATATCAACATGCACTCACAGTGCATTTGTATAAAGTCAATGCCGCTGCACTTGTGCCCGACGCATCCACATCCACATCCATACTCACATTCACACTCACACTCACATCCACATTCGCATTCGAATCCGCATCACATCGAGCGCCTCACATACCTCATCCCCTAAATCTGCGACACACCGCACAATGGGTAAACTAGCTTCTTTGTATCCAATATTGTTGTCTGTCAAAAGACGCAAAAAGAAGATAGTTCACATTATTATCATTTTTATACCTATTACTTAAAGGAAAGGAAATGAAGGCATCTCCGACCCTATAAAGTATATATATTCTTGATCAGTCGATATAGCCTTGTCAGTCAAAACAATGCGGAAACAATGTGAATAGTCCAGTCAACTAACAAACAATTAGTTTTTATTTTTGTATTAGTAAACTTTATATTTCGTTTAGCTATTTTCAAAAGCTTTTGCTACCAATGTCTACAGAATCTTGTAGAACTAAGTGGATCGCATAGTTAAGGAATTTGAACTATTTAACATTTTGGGAATAGCATAGCTTAAATCAGGGAATAACACCGAAACTAACCGTTTCTTTTTTAGTACCAAAACTAAAACCGTAGCCGAAATTAATTCTCTTACAAGAACCGATAACCGAAACGCTCGTACCGGTACGGTTGTGGTAAAGTCGCTAGGTCAAAGAGTTGACCATCTTCCAACTGTCATAACTTGATCAAATCTGACCCGATTTTCAAGCGGTGAGCCATTTTGATAATGGTTTGGCCTCTAAATCTATTCTGCATTCAAATTTTGTTCATCTTAAAATTTTTATTATTTTTGACCAAGACTCGATTTCGATGGTAAGGGTCCCCCCTTTGAAATTTCGAAAATTCAAAATTTTAAATCTCAAGTTTTCACTTTTAATCAACTCCTTATATCGTAATTAGTATAAAATAACACTTTAAATTTGATTCTGAGACCTTTCATTTTCTTGTAAAAAATCATGTCAAAATTAAGAAATATTTTGACTTGTAAAGTTGTTAGGTCAGAGGCTTGAGCAACTTCGAACTGTCATAACTTTGCCAAAACCCAACCGATTTTCAAGCGGAATGTCATTTTGATCATGGTTTGGCCTCTTAATGTATTCTGCATTCAAATTTTGTTCATCTAAAAAATTTAATTTTTTTTGACCAAGATTTTAATGGTAAAACAACACTTTAAATTTGATTCTATGACTTTTAATTTTTTTCAAACTGTCATAACTTGAATAAAACTGATTCGATTTTCAAAAGAACTGTCATTTCAATCATGTTTTGGCATCTTAATTTATTCTGCATTCAAATTTTGTTAAATTCGTTCAAAAATGTTATTCCTCTTTATTTACTTCGATGTCAAAATTATTATAAAACGACACCTAAGCATTTTAAAATGTTTCAAAATTATTTTGTTGTACCGTTGCATTCCGGTACTGATACCGAAACCGAAAGAAGAAAACTGAAATAGAACCTTTTACCGAAAAAGTTGTTTCGGAACGTATCAGAACTAAAACCGTATCCTAAATTTGTTTCGGTTTGATTCCTTGGTTTTAATACATGTAATTTAATTAAACTTATTATTTTTTATTTTTATCTTACATCCTAGCGCTACAAGGATTTCCTCATAAATTAATGCACCAATCACAACAATTAATTAAAGGACGATTTCGACATATTCAAGATATTTTAACACAATTGGTCCACTGTGCGGCTATGCAAATTTAAAATGAAAGCAGTTCGCCAGGGTAGTTGCAAGTAAGTGGCGGTGGTGTGGTGGTGAGGGGGTGCGGGGGTGGGTCAGTGTCGACCAACTGAAGTGGTCTGCAAATTCACATTAACGCAAATTCCGTAAGTGAAGTATGTTGCATTTGCCGCACGTAAATTTAAAAAGCGCGGCACAATAACAAAACATTCGCATCGCATTCGCTTGCAACTCGCTTATTTACAAATACAAATACAGTTACAGATGCGACTGCGAATGCGACTGCATTTGGCGTCGGAGTCGGAGTAATTGAAGGAGTCAGCCTCCAAACACTCTGACCCTCGATGCTGACTCGTGCCCCTGCTCCCTGCCTCTTGCCTACTGCATGTTGAATGCTACATGCTGGCTACAGCTGGCAGTTGCATAGGCATTCGCATTTGCACTCGTACACACATATTTGAGATGCATAAATCTTGTGGATGAGCGTGCAGCGCAGCTCCTGGGCTGCCGAGTGGGCGGCACAAAGTGGGGTTGGTCCAACACTTGGCTTGTGATTGGGGGTCAGCAGCTGTGAGTCAGTTGGCGCAGCCGAAATATTGGAAAATTCCTATAGCACTGGTCCCTTAAAGGATCTTAAACTTAAAAAGGAAACAGCTGTAAAATGAAAAGATATTAAAATCGGATCATAATATGCATAATCTGATATTTGGAAATTACTTAAAGAAGCCTAGTGAAAATTCACAACCATTGTTTGTTAGATAAATCTTCTTTCTCCTATGTGTATAATCTTATTTTTATTTTATATAAGCTATAAGATATAACTTATTTAAAACCATTATAATCCACTTTTTGCTGATAAATTTTGCTACATAAAAGTCATTTTATCGCCTTTCAACAACATAATGCCAGAGAAGAGAATCCTTTACCTTTAACTGACTACAGATGGCGCTTTAACACGATGGCAATCCATCTGCGGCACTAATAAAAGATTTCGCTAAATTGATACTGTCGATGGAGTAATTAAACTGCAATTTTTATGAGACATGTCGGACAGAGGCCGCTGCTATCACAGATCGAATAAATTATATTCGTTGGCTATTGGACCCTCGCACTGCTTTTACACGCACACACACACACTTGTGCATATATATGTGTGTGTGTGTGTGTCTCTTGTGACTGTGGCGGGCTTCGGGGTCGTGTGTGCATTGTTGGCCATATCCGTTGGCCAGTTCGTTTCGACGGTAAATTTCCCGACGCAATTTTGTCATACTCCGGTTCCGGCTGTGCCTCATTCTCGTACCTTTTACTGTTTCAGTTGCAGTTTCAGCTTGTTTTTGTTTTTGGCACGCAAATAAATTTTCTGGAAAAACTGTGCAAACTTTTGAGCCCGTCTGATTGCATTTTAATTTCCCAGTTCGTTATATTGAATTCGACTTTGAAGTTGGCACGACAACTCGAATCGACCCCTGTGATTGCCAGCTAATGATTGTCGCCTCCGTTTTGATGTCCCCACTGGCACTTATGGGTTACGGCTCCCTTCTCCTCCCTTCAGTCACCCTCTTGATTTGAGTCGAAAGTGTGGCTGGCACACATTCAAATAATTTCAATGCAAATGGCAGAAAACAGCACAAAATAATAATAAAAAAAAAAAAGCGAAGAGCGAAAAGATACTCTATCCATGAAGTTGTTAATTTTTATGACGTCATTACTCGCCTCGTAAAATCCAGTCAACAGTTGGTTGCCTTGCTCCTGGGAGCAACAGGCTTCATTCATAGCGACTGAGATAGAAGACGGGTCTGAAACTGGGATTGCGAATCTGGACAAGTCGACTCCAAAGTTGTGGGTTTTATTTGCAACCGGAATTTTTATTGTTATTGCGCCATTTATGACATGTTTACGAGATTTTCCTGGTTTTGGATCACTTCTAATTTGAGTCCATTGTTTGCGTTGCTCAGTTGTCATCACATTTATACAAAACATATGAATCAAGTCTGTCCTTCTATTTGTTGACATTTCAAAATGAGATTCGAAAGGGTGTGAAAATTGGCAAATCTGACCCTGTTAGATTTTTGATTAATTTCCGTAATTATAATAGCACTTTAATTTAATTTGATTTAATTTAATTTGACCATAATATAAAATTAAAGTTGTTTACATTTGTTATCAATAATTCTATAGCTGCTAATAATTTTATTATGGTGTCAATGAATATAAAAGGAAATTTAATATTTTAAAAAGTAATAATTTTATAATTTTTCATTATTTATCTAATTTTTGTATTATTTTTATAATACATTATTTTTATATATGAAATATTAATATGATTATTATTATATTAATTTAATAATTATAGTTATGGCTTAATAAAATATAGAATATATTTAACTTAAACACAACGATCTGTTAAGAGCTCTAAAAACATGACACGTACAGTTCTTCAGTGCACAACTGTAATTAAAATTTATGGTTGAACTTGTACTCGTATATGTTATAGTCAGTTTTTTTTGTCTCTAGTCCGTCTTTGTCGAAGGATTGAATTTCTGGTAATTTAAGGCCTTCATATTAGATGATTGTGAACGAGGTGAAATTGAGGTGGTGGTTGTCATTCAATCTTCTTTCCACCCGCTGGGCAGAACATTTATGCGCCATGTTCTACTTATATTTTTATGGCCGCTTCCTGCAACTCAAAACCACAAGAACACACACACACACATACATACATACGTGTATAGATGTGGAATAAATAGAGAGACTCAGACATTCACCTCGGAGCACTCGAAAAGTGAACGAGGAGCATATTTAAAACATGGATTCTTAATTAGTAGCAAATGTATCCCATTTGTTTTTTACACCTTGGCAACGCGATTCACGTACACATGTATACACAGCGGTATAACCAAACTACGGTATATGAGCTAGTTAACACCCCCCACGCCCCATTACGCCCCTTTACCACGTCCGCACAGGCAGCAAATTAGTCGAGTGCCTGCCGAGCTGCGTGCTCCTTTTCCCCTTTCCCCTTTCTCCATTCCTCCATTCCTTCTTTCCTTCTTTCCCATGTCCCCATTCGATGTCGGCAGTGCGTCTCATAATGCGCGCTAATTAATCCTGCAAGGATCGGATTTTCCCGACGTAATTATATTTACAGCCGCCATGCGAGCTAAACAGCAACAGCATCAGCAACACGAACAATACAGGATGCTCATCCTTGGTGGGGCTCAACAATCGTTTGAAGGGGTCTGAGGGGGGTTTTATGATATACAGTGGCGTTTTGTACTTAGCCATGGTTGGAGGGGGAGGGGGAAGGGGAGGGGCACCAATGGCAGCAGCCTGGCAGCACCGGTTCGCGCAGGAACATGCGAGTCGGCGTCGCCTCGTGAAAGGATACACAAGAATATTAAATTAATTTTTAAGTGCGTGCAGAAGACGCAGGCGATGCGAAGACGAACAAAGCAACAAAAAATTAATGTGCTTTTCTTGCTTACGTCTATTGTCTGGTGGCAAGAAAACTTTAAGGATATTTTAGTACTCGATTACAGGGTGATTCAAAGAACATAACTACATGTAAGTGAATAGAAGTATATGCTATATTCTTTGAATGGTCAATTTTAATCATATTCTGAGCCGTTGAATAATCCTATAGAAGTTGAGAAAAACTTGTAGAGTTTCTAGAATTTATTTATTCTTTTATCTTACAATGCCTATAGCCTATAATAAAACACTTATTTGCTCCGTAAACTTACTCTCTTTTATTTAAAATTTTTGAATCCACATTTCGCTGTAATTATACTTTTTAATAAACAATTAGCAAATGTAAAACGAGTAACATGTTCTGTGAATTTTTACACAATAACCCTGTATATTATGAAGTTTTTGTCTCACAGATTGTTTCCATGATTTTTATTCTTTTTCGTCGCGAATATAAATAATGAGCACATTTTGTTTATTTAAGTTTGTTATTCCTCTTTTTGCTGTTGCTTTATTGCTTTCCACGCGGGTGGCTAACTCTCAACTCTCAACTCTCAACTGCCAACTGGCAACTCTCAGTGGTTGAGTTGATGGGGAGTTCGTGATGTTGTTCCATGGCAGATCCGCCGATACGTTGGCAAATTAGATACAGCAGTTTCGTGAGCTACCAATTCTTATAGTTGGTTTCCTTTTTTTTGGTGTGCTCCTTAGTATATTTAAGCAGCATAATGAATTCTTTTCCTTCTTCTCTTGTTCAGTTATCAGTGAGCGATGATTAAGCTAGCAACTAGCCGACTTTTGGACTATCCAAGTATACCAGAGTCCGAGTAGCCGAGTATAGAAAAGTTAAGTGATTACTTTTTGCCTCGGCAGATTCAAAGTCCTGGCGTAAAGTTCTGCTCGTAAATTTATTAAGCAAAAACTTGGAAAACTTTCGACGGACAATGCATACGCAAGTTTTGTAATTGTATTCATTCAATGAAGTCAACTCGGTTGCCCACCATTTTATGCATTATTCATGAGTCCGTGCAGATGAGCTCGAACTTAATTGGAGCGCTCTGTATGTATAGAGTGTTCCATAGACTGTGAATTTGTTAAGCTATTGTGTATGGTCCAATAATCAAGATATATGCTAACAAATTAAGTCTGATAAGAAATCCATCTATATGCTTTACAACAAAGAACAGAATTTTATCTTAAACATATAAGAATTTCATAGTTACAAGTTGATTTGCAAAGCTATAGGGTGTCTGTTAAGCAAAGCCTCAAAATATTTATACTTTTATTCCTGAAAATAAAAGATATTCTTGCTATTTTTGAATCTTTACGAGTTGAAAGAATCTCTACCCTTAAGACCTGATAAAGCTACAGACCATAGTCAGGAACCGAACCCATTATGGGTATGTTGAATAAGATGTTTAGCACTTAACGAGCTAAAAATGGCGAAAAATTCGCAACCGTCACTGCATGCAACTGGCGAAATTACAGGGAACGTGGACGGTTTTAGTGTATTTTAGAGGTTGGCTAGCAGATGGCAAATGCATCTATAAGATACGCACACGTCGAAGTACAAGAACAAAATGCATTGGCATAAAGCACACCTCAACTTAATGCCGCGATGAATGGATTTATAACTGAGTTCGAACAGGGGCAAATCCTTAGGCAAGATGGTGGTTGAGCTGGTTGTGGATGTGGTGGTTGTGGTGCTTGTGATGGTGGTGTCGGTACTGGTATCGCTGATAATGATAATGTGCTCGTCGTCAGTGTCAGCGTCATCGGCGATGCACTGAATGCATCGATAGGATAAGTTTCCTGTGTCGGTGGTTCCACTGAGCTCAAAGTGCCGCCATTATAGGCCATGGCGGTGCGGTGGACTGACTCCACTCCAAGAACAACAGCACCAACAATAACAACAGCAGCTGCAATGGCAATGTCGAAGACTTTTTGGCTGCGATTCAAGCATTTGGATGCATAAATCAAACATTTATATGCGGCACAGCTTCGGCGTCGTTGCGACTCACATGTGGAACGGAGTTCTTTGGTGGGGCAGGCACTTGAATGTGATTACGCAGCAAGAGATTGCAGGCTAGCTGGTTAGGTCTGAAGATGGAGATAGAGATGGAGATGGGAATGGAAATGGAGATGGAGATGGGGACGAGACTCAACTCGAGTCGACTCTACTCTACTCGACTCGTCGTCACACACATAAACAGACAGTGCCCTGACCCTTACTCTTTCCTCCCTTACCACTTCTCTGCATCAGACTCTGAGTCATGGCCTGGGTTTGGGGCATCAAAGGCGTCTCCGACGCGGCATGCACGCTGGAAATGAAGACGATTACTGTGACTGCGACGGCGACTGCAACTGCAATGATGGATATTATTCCTAAGGCGAAAAGTCTTCGCCCAGCGGTGCTTTGCGACACCAAAGCGATTTGCGACGTGATTGATTGCTTCATTGCGGCACAACACGCTGTCCAGGATTTGGCAAGGATTTCTGTCGAGTTCGGTTTGCAAGATTGCGACATAAATATTACTTATTTTCAAGTTTCACAACACTGCAATGAAGTGACGATGGAATTGTCATGATTAGGTTTTCAAATAATAAACCTCAGAACAGCTTTGCATTCGATTTTTTCTTGTTATTTGATTCATATTAGATTCAATTACCTTAAGATAGTAATTACAGTCACAATTTAGAAAGTAATATCTGAAATATATACCAATATTTATGAAACGAGACAAAAGAAACCGTCCTCTATCAGTTCTTCAGTGGAAGTTACTAACTTACTTTCAGTGACAAGTTACTTAGCCAAAATATGCATACACACAGACGTTAACTTATTTAAAAAACAATATTCATAAAGAAGATTTCATTAACTGCAGACCCAAGACTGCGTTTTGTATGCGACCTGAAATATTGTTTCCATTAAAATAGTTGGGCTTTTATTGGAGTTGAATGGAGAGCTGAAGAGAAGGCCAATAGAGTGGAAGTTCCATGATGAAGCAGACTTCAAAATAAGTACTACAAATTACTGCTTTGCTCTAGACCGAGTCCCACAAAGTTCTCGATCCCAGACCCAACATTGCCAGGCTGTCTATGCAGCTGAATGGAAATGAGGGCAGAACTTGTAATTTGGATGCGTTCCAATGGATTCTCGACCAACTTTCAGTACGAGTACCACGAATCTAAAACAGAAGTACAAAATAATCTCTGTGTGTGTATCCCAGACTGTCCCTCTGACAGTCTGCCTGTCTGTGTGTCTGCATGTCTTATTGGGCGCATTTCAAATAATACACCCATTCAACTCAATCCATAATAGATGCGAATGTCCACAAGTAGTGGAGCACGGAAATGGCAGAAAAATCAAGACGCAAAATATATGCGCAAAAATTATATGGAAAACATAGTAATTTTTTCTTTCCTTCCATTTTTTTTTCTGCCAACTCGGCATGTTTGTGCTAGTTCTTTTTTCGGCTAGCTGAAATTTATTTTTTACTTAAAACTTTCTGTTGTAAGCAATGAAAAATGGCAAAACAAACTTTCCAGCTTTCAGCGAACTGAATTTGTTTTTGTTGAAAGTATCGAATTGATTTCAGTTGAGGAAGTTTCGAATTTTCAAATGCAAACGGCTAATTTATGCGAAAGTTCCGCCTTTCCTGGCCATTTTCCCCACACTTCCACACTTCATTTATCTACGTTTCTTTAATGGAGGCACAAAATAAAAACATACAAAAACATATATTGTACATAGAACTTTGGTTCAGAAATAATAATTATTTTAATAGTCAAACTAAAGTTCTTATATGAGTATCTACACTTATATTTACATGACAATTCATTTCATGTAAATTCATCATTTACAATATTCATCCTCCATTCTAAGAATTATATATAGATAATAAGGAAATCTATAGTTTATTCAATATTTTATTACAATCCAAGAAAATAGAAATGACATTTAATATATTGAGACATTGGGTACAGTTTATTTTATTGAAGTAGATATCGATCAAGCACTTAAAGACTAATTAGATTTAGATTTCTAAGATTTAATTAACTTTATTTACTTTCCAAATGATGGTATAGGAGGTCTGATTGGCAGGGATCGAGAGTGATAAAAGCATGATCGTATGTAAGCGCACATTATTATTAAGTTTAACTTTTTGGGTTATTCCAACTAGTCAATTAAATTGTAAATGATTGATTATTTTCTGAAACAATTTTTAAAATTATAGTTTAAGTTGTAAACTTTTTCACTTTGTTTGCCTAAACAAAAAACTTTGGAAAATTGCTGTGCATGGGATTCTGTTTAATCCTTTAAATATATTGTATTAAGCCCAAATAAGTATAATTTATATATTGTGTGAAATTTATTGTTTTGGAAATCAAATTATTTGCCAAACTTGAGTCAACAGCAGAACGACGCCACAAATATTATTCATTTGGCCGAACAGGAGCCGGAAAAAAGCCAAAACCGAGAGATCATGCGAGTTGAACTGCAAAAAACAGACGACAATATTTTAATAGTTTAACGCAAAACAATAAATAAAATAAAATCAATTGCCGGACGACAGGGCAGAAGAAATGGGGAGTTGGCTATAAACGCATTCATAGCTTGTTATCCCTCTCTCTCTCTCTATCTGTCTTTCTCCCTCTTTCTTTCCCTCTTGCTCTTTTTCACTTTCTGGGCTGATTGCTGGAACAAAAGGCAAATAACCAAAATCGCAAATAATACGACATGTTATACGACAACAAAAAACAATAGCTTGCAGTATGCAACAACAACAGCAGAAACAACAACAATTGCAATTACAACAACAATTGCTGTAGTAGTAGCAATAAAATCGTTTGTTTCCGGCTGCTGGCTATCAAAGCTACTGGAATTTATTTTCGTTTCGAACAACAAACACAGAAACAGAAACAACAACTGCAAATCGCAAAACCAAAGTGCAAACATTGCCGTTGGTGTTGGTGTTGTTGTTGTGGTTGTTGTTGTTATTGGTGTTGTCTCTCGATGCTGCTTGACTATTTGCTAAAGTCATTGCGGTGCTTTTCCCCCTTCTCCGTCAGCTACCCCACACAAATTGCCCCCCGAGTCAACAAGCTTCCCAGGGGCATGTGGCAGACTCTGCACAATGCCAACGGCAGCAACGGAAAACAACTACAACAGCAATAACTTCAACAACAGCAACTGCAACAACAATTTTAGTAATAATATTCACATTTATGGATTTGTAAGTGGTTCCGCATGACTAGCCCCGCATCTTCTGAATCTCTTTCTCTCTATCCTTCTTCCTTCTTCCTCTCTTCCTCTTCTTCCTCTGGCTCCTTAGAGCCAGCACACAACATCGACTGCAGGTTGGCTATGGTCGTGTAGGTCATTAAAGTTTCAATAAGGTTGGCTCTAATTTGGCTTTGCATTTTTGAGTTGTTGTTGTTGTTGTTGCTGTGGAGGAACTAAGGGAAGTCCTGTGGGTCAATTTGGGCTTACAATTCATAAGTTACTCCTCAGCTCAATGATCTCGTTGTCCTTGGAGTATTGCGAGCTACCGAAACTCATTTGTCATTGACACTACAAAGTGTGGCAATCATCTTGAGTATCTTGACATCAAATTTCCGTAGTCTTGGTAGTGTTAAAAATGTAGTATCATTCAGCGTATCCATATTAAATAAAAATATAGATTAATAAAAAAAAGCGAAAATTGGCATTCGGCACTGCGCAAAAAGTAATTTTTATGTACAAAGAAGGTAACCCTTTTTTTTTTATTAATTTATATTTTTATTTAAAATTTTTAGATTAAACTGAATTTTGTTCGTCACATAATTGGATATCAGAAATTTTTGGGCTAGAAATTGCTTCGTCACTAGACTTTTATCTCGTGTAGAGGGTTTTTTTGTGGGATATAAGAAATACAAAAGGATGAAAAAATTCGGGATTAAATTAATCCAATGATGTGTCAGATGTATCGTAATTTTCGATTTGCGTAAACAAAGTACAAAAAACTTGATTCAAGAATGATTTTTCAGTTAGCTATTCTTATTTAATAATAATATCCTGATAACATAATTAAAATCGTGAATTCTAAACTTTAACTTTAGAATGATTTCTATTTCTTTCTTTTTTTTGATTAAATTTTTTGTTAATATTTGCATTTGGAGTAGCATATTCGATAACTTAATGGAAATTGGACTCGATTTCCTGAACAAAATGTCATCAGAGAAGCGAAGAAGAATTTATGTGGCGAAATAATTAATTCTGTCAACGGCATTTGCTGCAACAGAAATTGACGGGGTATAAATAAATTGGAGTGGAAAAAGTGCAGGGAATGGAATCGCTTTTCGATTATGTTAATTTAATTTCCATTGCTTGGGCGACATGAGTGGAACACATGCCGGCAATATGTCCAATGGCGCGGCGGGAATAAATCCAAATCATGCGATCCAATGATCACATTGTGCCGCAACTTGAGTTATGGCGCCGACCAAACACTCACACTCACACACAGACATATTCCCACACACACACACACACACACACACACACTTATACACAAGTGTACACACGAGCTGACAAAGCGATTGGAGAAACAACATCGATGGCTGTTGGCAAATAAACTGCAGATGTGAACAGGACAAATAAACAAAGGCCAAGCAAACAAAGAGACATCCTTTTGATTCAAGAAATTATAGAGAAATGACGCAGAAATTAAACTCAAGCTTTTAAGTTTACGCACTTTAGTATAAACTAAACTATTCTATAAGATAATACAAATAACAAAAGAACACATTTATTGTTGCGCCATTAAATATGAAATAATTAAGCAGACATTTAAAAATTACTACATATAAAAATCTTAACTGTAACTATTTAATTATTAATTTAATGAGTTGATAAAGTAAGTGGAATTTAGAAAATAAATCAATATTTTACAATAAATATAAATTAAATGTAAATGAAATTCTGTTAATACACAATTTTTAATATAATCTTGTCTTTATTATTCTTAAAATTTTAAATTTTATTTAATATTAAATTCGGAAAATTGTTGTACTTTAAAGAAAGTAGTAAATTTTAATTCTACAAATAAATATTTATTTTAAATAAAATGCTGTGATGAATTCCAGCCAAAGTAGGCATACGTATGGCTTTTTGATTGTTCTGTCCTGCTGGTTAGCACACATGACTAATAGTCTGTCAGTCTGTTAGCCACAACAATCTCTGGCAACTGAGAATAAACATGAAACATTTTGGACTCTCATCTGTCGTGTCTCGAGACGAATTTTCTTTATTTCTGTCTCCGATTTGAATTACGTACGATGCATGCGATTTCTTTCGTGTGTGCGTCTTACAATTTTGAATGCTATTTGTTTTATATGCCGTAGATTTTTTTCTTCCAAGTGAAATACGTTTTAATTTATGGGCCTTCTGCGTACATTATAAACTCTTGTATTTTACAAGCACTTGGCAGACTTCACCAGGATATGTTGTATTACAATAAGAATTAAGAATGTGCAAGCACACAGTTGGGATAGTCAGAGAGAAACTAAGATTGGGGGAGACGTAAAATAAGATGCTTGGTAATATCTAACCCTTTGATCCAATTTATGAAGATAACCTCAGTATTAAATGATAAAAGAAAATATAAGTTTCTTAAACAAAATATTGTGATTTGTCGAAAATAAATAGACTTAAATTGTGTCATAGATATTACATAATTATCTAAATTCGTTGGTTTCTGTTCACAGTTATCTGCCTTTCATTTCCACAGTCTCACACTTAATAAGTTCATTAAAATAAAATATAATGCTATGAATCAATCTGAACTCTGACAATTGCTAATTAATGCCCTAAATGTGTATGTGAATCTTTGACCAATCAATATAAGGCCACTTGAGCCAGATTCTATTCCGAAAACCGAATCCAATGCTACCCTGACGAAAATTGCTTTTCACCATAAATTGTCAAAGAAATCGAAAGGAAACCGTGAACATCGTAAACAACATTTGCAGTTGATTCATCTTGTTGTTTTTGTTGTTGTTGTTGTAGTTTCCCCTTGCTTTTGCGATGCTAAAGCAATTTGTAATTTTCCGTATTTCATTCGCATACACTTCATTAACATCCCCTCAGAGCCTGGCGCTAGCTCCAAGGCAGAAGAGTTTGTTTCAGCTCGCTTCAATGGCTTCTAACCAGTCTGCTGTCAAGGCAGGAGCAGGGGCAGGGACAGGGGCAGGGACAGGGGAAGGGCGGCAGTTGAGGGTGGGATGCATCATTAGAGTCGTTGAGCATAGTCGTGCCTTGAAATTTACGTCCTTTTTGGCGAAGACCTTCTCTAATTTCTTCAAGGATCCTGCCAGCCGCATGTATGCTCGCGTCCTGCGGCTGACGAAGGATAGGAGGGGAACTTTCGCATCAGCGACAACGACACAAAAAGTCCTTGGCCAATGACAGCCATAGCCGCAGCGGAAGCAGCAGCAGCAGCACATCTAAGAGCCAAGAGTCAGGAGCGAGGAGATGGGAGATGGGAGATGGGAAGATGGGGCGGGCTCAGGCTCAGGCCCAGGCTGAGACAGGAAAATGTTTTTTCACGATAAAAATGATGGATGACATCATAAATAACGTTGGAGTGCGCCCAAACAGAGGGTTTCCAGTGGTTGTTTATTTCGATATAAATGAAATTCTTCTTTTTTCGCCTTTTCTGCTGCTTATTTTGGACAGCAAACCGAACAAATAAAAACTTTCTGGGCTCCCAAACAATTTGGCAAGAAATATACACTCACACTCACTCACACACAAACACACACACACCCACAGCGCCCTAAACTAGGCAATGCAAATACCGAAGATTCAATGCCCTAACCCGATGCTGCTCTTGATCCAAAACTTCTGCACATAATCAATGGCCATTAATTTGTGGGCGGGGCTCTGTTATTGGGCGGCATTTGTAATCACAGTTCCAGTTCCACATTGTATCTGAGATGTTTCCCGTCATAAATATCGAAAATTATTATTAATGTCCTCTGATGTTTCTTAGGCAGCCAGTCAGCAAGTCGAGACATCGTTGACTGAGCTTTTGTAAATTTACCGCACTTGAACAATGGGCGTCAATCAAAAAATATGCAATAAAAAAAATATTACTGGGTGAAAATTCGAAAAATACTTATATCTTATTTAGGTATTCTTGAATACATTTCAGTTCTTAACATGTTAATAATTTAGTTTTACTTTATTATTAGGGAATGTGGTTACTGGTAATAGGATAAAGATATAAATTACTGAATATTTGTATTATTTTTTATTTTTATTTTTATTAATCTTACATATTTACCTATATCTTCATATGTTTATTTTTTACTTCAGTTATTGAAAATAATGGAAAATCCTTGCTTAATTGGGACATCTTTAGGCTTAAGATTTGTATATCAACATTATTCCTTTTCCCTTCAACTTATCCTTACTCTGAGTTATTTGAAAAGTGAATCTCATTGCAACCAATTAACAATCTATATGATTTGTTTGTTTCTTTTAATTTTGGATAAACTAATTGAAAATTCCCCCCATTGTCCGACTTATTTTGAAGGACGAAACTCGAGCCGCACACACGGACACAGATTGTATGAAAGTGAAAGCCTGCCAAGATGTTTCGATGTGTGTGTGTGTGTGGGTGTGTGTTGGTTCGCTTTAATGATATCCTTATAGCCTGCTAAATTTATGGCAAAGCCGCATAAATTTAGACGCGTTTTTTTCACGCTTTCACTACAAGGCAAACCTTATCGTATTTTTATTTTAATGGATTTTTTATCTGCCGCTGCTGATGATGACGTTGCCAGCGTCTTTGGCCTAAAGCAAAGGACCGGAGAACACACAGGACACAAAGGACACGCTGGTGGCAAATGGTGAAAAACCACAGTGGCCAAATAGCTGTGCACATTTCTCATTTTATTTAACTGTAACTTGATGCAGGCAAATGGGATTTAATAAGCCAACATTTATTTTAGACATTATTGATGACGGTTTATTTATCGTGCCCCTGCCACGACTCTGCTCAACTCAGCTCAGCTCGGCTAGTAGCTCCATTAATGTGCACCCCTTGCCCTGTCCCCTGCATGCTACTTATGCGGCAAAATTCAAAAGGATTAAGTCACACACACAGGCACACACACACACACATATTCATAGGGAGACAAAGGCGCAGCCAAAAAGATTCACAGTCGGCGCACAATGCAAAAAAGCTTCTCGACATGGTTTTGTGCCCAGTCCCTCTTCCTTTTCTTCTCCCTCTCGCTGCCTCGTTTCCTCATGTTGTCCGACGATTATTCAAAATGCAAGTCACAAGCTCACTTATGTTTGTGTGTGCGTGTGTGTGTTTGAAAATCCTCGCAGCCATGTTGGCGTCAGAGGCACAATCCCCTCTCCCGCTGCTCCTCGCCTTAGCTTTAGGATTTGGTGCCGCGGCTGCTGCAGCTGCTCCTCCTCCATCTCCTTCTCCTTCTCCTCCTGCTGCTGCAATTGCTGCATGTAAATTCTTAAAGTAGTACTTAGCGCTATTATTTATTATATTCCAACAGTTTCAACACCTCTCAACAAGTAACGAGCCGTCGAAGGGGCTGCGGGGGAGGAGCTTCTCTCAGCTAGCTGCACTTTCCTATTGTTGCGCACTGTTCGCATTGTTGTTAGTACTTCTCGTATTGTTGTTGTTGTTGCTGTAGTTGCAGTTGTTGCTGCAGTCCTCGGCGATGTTGTGCAGAAATTTATGAATATTGCATGGTAATAAAGCGAAGGATTTCATTACTTCTGCATTTGCGACTGTGTGTGTGCTGTGTGTAAACTGTGTGTGAGTGAATGTGTGAGCGTGTGTGTGTGAACAAGGAAGTTCAACGTTTTTGCGAGTGTTTGAATGATTTGGGTGCCTTTAATTTGAGTTAGCAGAAACATAGAACATAGAATTTCTTGTATAAGTCTGAATATCGATTGTAATTATTCGCTGTTACATTATTGCTTAAGCTGATTTAGAATTAATATAAAATTATATATATTAATATACGTAGTCATATTACTTTTAAGCTTTTGCGTTCTATATAACTAAATGGTGAAATAATTGCTGTGACAACCTACAAATTGATTTGGTATTTATCGATCCTAAAAGAGAAGGCTGCAGTTATATTATGGGATAGTTCTTTAAATAGAACTCAACTCAGTTCAACTGCAAATACCATAAAGCATCTATATCTATTTGAAAATCCTTCGCAGATGGGAAATTCCACTGTCGGAGTCCCATATCAATGGTTGACAAAGACAGCGGGTCGCTCAGTGGCCACATGGACTGTGAAAACCACCAAAAGATTTATACGCCACATAATTCCGAAATAAAAAGCAGACCGAGGGAGGAAACGAGCAGAGGTTGACTGAGAAACAGAGAGGCAGATGGAGAGGGAGATGGAGAAGGAGAAGGGGCGCGACACTTACAACCGCCATAATCATTTCAACAAGAATAATTTAAATAATTATTAAAACGATACCCGAGCGTTGATGACAGCGTCGACAATTACAAGCGACTCGAGCTTGAACAGGACATTTGTCTGGCAACAGGCCGCCAATTGTTCGTCCTCGTTCTCGTCCTCGTCCTGCGCCCTTCGCCGCATCCTGTCAGCTGCGTTTGGTTGACTTTTGATTGCCTGTAGTGCATTCAGCTTTTTTGTATTTGTGTGGTCGTGTGGTTAAAAATTAATACGCGGAAGGATATGGCAGGCAATTCGTTTTCAGCTTCTCCTTCTGCCTCACACACACACACACACACACACACACACATATATACACACAAAATTCAAATTCGGCAGCGCATTTCATTGGTTCATGAAAAATTTACATTTGAATAGACGACTGAATATATTCCTGGTCTCCCTGCACTGAATTGCTCGACACTGCCGGACAGCTGGCGCAACGATCCTGCGGTTCGCGACCGCCAGGAAACTGCGCCAACAATGGACGCTGGAAGTGCGCCTCCGTGACCATTTATGTGGCGTATTGTTTTAATTTTCAGCATTACGATTATATAAATTTACTGTGAGTGCATTCAAATAAATTCGAAGAATTTGAATATAATGTGAAATTTGATTAAAGAGTTTAATTAGTTGCAGACTTAAATTCTATAAAAAGCGTATCAGCTTCTAAACATACGTATTTCGGCTTTAAGATTACAAAATCTGGACAAAAATCGAATCGGCCAACACGCATTGTGAACAGTTTTCGTGTCACGTTCTGGGACAGATTCGGAGTCGCAGCTTGTGGCTGGCGCGTGTTTAGGCCATGTTCCTCTCTCCTCTCTCCTCCCCTCTCCCCAACCCTTTCCCCTCTCCGGGCTATCTCCTTTGTAGCCCTGTGCCAACCGCTAATGGCGCTCGCGCTCTTTTGGCTACTTGCACTGGAGCATTTTGTCTTCCAAATTAATTTGGTGTCCAGCACACAACGCGGTCCTTTTGCATTGCGCGAGAGCGAAAGGGACAGCAAAAGAGGGCCCAGGACCAGCATCAGCAGCAGCAGCAGCAGGACATGATTATGTTGAACATTGCTGGCGAGCAGGAGAGGCTGAGGTTCAGTGTCCATGTCCGCACTGCGCTGCTTCGATTCAATTAAAAGAAGAACCAGAATGCCAACGAAATTGCGAATGAAAATGGCAATGGAAATGGAAATGGATAGCGACAGCGATAGGGATACGGGATAGGGATAGAGGTGGGATCAGGGGTACTTTTTGCATAGAGAATGATGTCGCCGCTGCACTTAATGCATAAATTCTCTGCTGGACATCGCTCATGATAAATTTGATTATTTGCAGCGATGGTGGCGATTTGCATGTATCTGCATTTAATCGATGTGTAAACTTTACTGCTTTGCAGAAACATTCCATTAATTATGAACTAGCTCATTATTAAAACATACAATATGTATAATGGCATTTCAGTTGAACTTCTCTACAAGCTAGTCGAGCTTTGAGAACTCAGAGCTCTCTCTCCTTTCCCTGAAATCCTCACTTTTCCGATACCTTGCGTTAAGTACCTGACCTTACTAATACTAACAACTTGTTATATTTTATTGTACTAGTCTAATATTAATACTAGTACACTAATTTTTATTAATCTGATTGAGTATTTCTGGGTTTTCCCCAGTCCTTGAATCATTTATAGTTTTTGCATGCCCCATATCTCATTTTAATTTTTTCTTTACAGTTCATAATTTATGTTTAATATTAATTTTATTTATAATTGTTTACTTAATTTTTATTTTTGGTTATTTTTTCATTGTCAACTGCTATTATTCGTTCATAATTAAATAAATACAAATAAATTAAATAAAAATAATAAAGTGAATTCAAAGAAAATCTTACAGTGGCTAAATTAGATGCAGAATGATGCAAAAAACACATCTCCTTTTTAAATATAAGGTATCTGATAATAATTCCCACATTGATTAGTTTTGTTTTTTTACGAGAAATTTTGTAATTGAACCTGTTATTTTTTATTTATTCTGCTTTCCCCATCTCTGTGCATTACTTTATCTTTTAATTTACTTATTTGATTGCTTCATTGAATAATGCCTTTTTATAGAGTCAGTGCTGTCATTATATTAATTATTAATTAATATACCCTTCTCAAAGGTAACATGTATTGTTTATATGTTGGATCTGGAGTGAAACTGTTAGGCGGGAAGTAAGATCAAGTGTGGAGCACATTTGGCAGTTGCTGCTGTCAAAATAAAGGCCAAATGCTGTTGGCTTTAAATTGTTTAAACATTACGATGCATTGGGGAATTCAATGCAAGTGGCTGGAAAAAAGTTTTTCAGTAGGAAAAAAGGCAAAAAAAAAGAATAACTAGAAAAGGAAAGCAAAAGAAAGGCAGAACGTGGCTGTTCAGCAGCGATGGCAGTGGCAACATCCAATTATTTTTCGATTAGTTTCGCTATCATTCTTCAAAAACAACAGCAACAACAACAACAGCAGTAGCAACAACAACAATGTGTATTTGGCGCATCGGAAACCGAAACCTAGAACGAACCCAAAACACAAAACTCACCCCTCAGGACAAAAGATAGGGTAAGGGTAGCAAGGAAGCGGGATGAGGAAAATGTTGTGTATGTGAATATGTGTGAGATTGTTTGTGTGTGTGTGTGTGTTAGGAGTATCAACAGAGCGGCAAAGTCGAATATAAATAAATAAAACATACAAAATGGAAATAAATCTAACTGAGAAGCCATAAAGCATTTTCAGCATTCGCAATTTAATATGTTCGAGGGTATTTTTCTCGCACGTAGCAAAGATGAACAACACCCACCACCGCCAACGCCAACGCCACCACCACCAGGAACAGCAGCAGGAACAGGAGCAGGAGCAGCGCAAGATGGTGCCTGCTGGCATAAGAAGCACGCAGGACGACGAAGGACAAGCTCGGCAGCTGGACGAGCAGACAATGGACAAGCTGTAGGAATGAAAGAAAGGAGAAGCATAATGAAAGAAAAAATAAAGAAGGGAATCGCATTTGGATTCGGATTCTTAGCTGAAGACACTGGGAATGTAGATGAGGATGGAGCGAGTGGTGCTGTAAAAGGATGAGAAGGGCAGGAGCAGCAAATGGTGTGTTGTTGTGCGGGGTGGGTGGGGTGGTTGAGGTGGGTGAGGAGTGGGGGATTCGCGAGCGCGCTAAGTGTGATATATTTCCTAAGATTATATAAAATGTTTTATTTGTTCTTCTTGTTGCAACTTTTTCTTTTTTTCTTGCTGTTGCTATTGTTGTTGTTGTTGTTGTTGTTGTTCTTGCCAAGCAAATTGCGTGCGCATCAACAAGGCGGGGAAAGTCGACGGAGATCCATGTGAAAGTGCGAAAAAAGGATATTAGGTGTATATCTATATATATGGTATATATATATATGTAGAAGTGTGTATATAAGTAGTTGAAGGAGCGTCGGAACGAGCGAATGAATTATTTCTTACCCTCATCTAAATTCCATGTCAGTTTCTCTTCTTCTTCTTCTTCTTCTTTTCCCCTTCTTCAATTCTCGTTGTTGCTGTTTTGTGAAAATTGTGAAAATGGAAAGTTTTAGGCATTTGCAAAACAACAACAACTACAATTTAAGGCAACGCTTTGCTTGCTAAACAGTGGACAGCGTAACAATTATTTTAAGAAAAAAATTTAAACTATTTCTGAAATAATAAACGAGTAAAAAAAAATTGGAAAAAATTAAAAAATTAAAAATATTATAACAATTAGAAAAAAGTACTAAAATTATACTTTTTAAGCTGCTTAGGATAACATATAAGAAAACATTGGAGAAATTTAATATTCTTAAACAATTTTTGGATTAGTATTTCAGTAAATAATGATAATACTTAAAAAATTAATAATAATAAGCAAATATTTTGCAAATCCTTGCAAATTTTTTTTTTTAATAATTCACCAGTTTGTTCCACTTCGCTCCCATTCGTCAATTGTGTCACACTGAGACCAGAAAGTAGGCAGCTTTTTGTCCATTGGGTTTGAACGGACTAAAAGAAAACTGAAGATGGCACCAGATGTGTCCAAGTTGGATTCTTAAGTGGCAGGACACACACACATACAGACACACACTCAAGCATACATACACACAGACTCTTAAATTGCCAAAATGGGGCGCTTAGAAATTAGTTGAACATTTTTTTGTTAATTTTAGGTCTTCAGTTTGACGCGAGCTCAGATGGAAAAACGAGCCTGATGATGTTGCCAATGGCCCAAGATGGTGAAAAACAATGAAAACAGCAATTTTTTCAACTTTATGCCAAGTTAAGTGGGTGATGCGCACGCTCACAAATTGATGGGAGTAGTAGGGCGGGAAAAGGGAGGTGAGGGAGGAAAATTGGGGAGACGAAGTTGGTCTGAAGATGAATGTGCCGCAGCTCTATAAATATGTATGGGATGCTATATATTAAAACCGACTCGACTCGAGTCAACTCGACTCTCGCAGAGCAAAAACTAATTTCGAGAAATGCCAAAAGAAAACGCAGCAAAATGAAAATAAAAGAAAAGCACAACAGCAACAACAACAACAACAACAACAAAGAGCTGAGGGCGGCAGGAACAAGAAAAGGACATTTGTGCTTGCCTCTGCTACTTTAGCACACGGATACGCAGGACTTGAAGGCAATGGCTCGGTTTTGGTTTCGGTTTCGGGTTTAGCGATGGCGATGGCGTTGGGGGTTGGGGGTTGCTCTGTTGGCGCTGGAGCAGAGGCAAAAGCAAACCCAGGTCCTGGAGCCGACACAGACTGACAGGCTGGCTGCTGGCAGCTGCTGCTTCTGCTTCCTTTGCTCCTGCCTCTGGTGGGGTACACGAGGGTAATATAACACAACAAAATGCAATAAAGCATTTTGTGGCAACTTGAAGATGTGAGCAGCAGATGCTGATTAAAGGTGTGTGGTTGGGTATGAGTTAAGGGCGGCAGTGGGCGGTGGGTGGTGGGTGGTGTATGGTTGGTGGAGAGTTCTATACACTCTCCTCAACATACTCGCATATAGATGAGCGCTGCAGGAAAAGAAATAGGAAAACTCATTTGCCGCTTGCAAGTTGAGTGGCAAGTAGATGAATGAAGGTGGCTTATTTACAAGGTGTAGCAGTTGAGGGGTGTTTGAGGGGGTGGGGTGTTCTTTTGCTCATTTAAATTGCGTGTACATTTGCCGGGCACTTCACACTTGAATACGAAAGTAGATAAAGTAATGTAGGAAACGACTGGAAGTAATTGGCTGCTGCCAGTAATGAACTCACTCACACATTTACACACACATGATCACACATATGCTAGCCAGTTATACTTAGAATGCAATTTCATAATTGACCATAAAATAAATGAGCCTATTCAACAGTGCCAAGAAAATCATGGGAACTAGATATGCGAACTAAATAAAAAGATAACCCCTTAAAAATACCAAAAACTTACCTTCCTGGCAATATAAACCAAGGATATTATTTTTTTAATATATATTTTCACCTCACTTAAATTGCGTATACGCATTTCAGATTAACTAAAATTTTAAAAACTACATTCTGTTTATTATATGCACTACAAATTTCTACATTTACAAATACTCTTAATTTTGGAACGTTACAAAGAATGCGACCAGATGAACTATTAATTGAACAGACATTAAAGCAGTCGCTTTGGATGCGATTCTTACTTTTGTGTAATGCAATATTGTGCGAGGTACAATATCATTTGGATTATAGGTCCGATCCAAACAATTGCTTTTCAGATTGGAAAGATATCTGAGGCTGTAGTTTAAACAGTGCAAGTCTGAGTGAATAAATCGAATTATTTTGAAGTAGTCATTCTTGTTTTTGCCTTTTAGGAAATGCGAACTTGGTACAAGAGTGACAGCTTCGTATTTGGTAATCGGTGAATCATAGAATGATGCCAGCATAGTGTAATCCTCTCCACTTCCGGTCTGCCACAGTGAATATTGAACACCTTTCTCAACCCTCAAGTCCATCCAGCGTAAAATCAGGTCCACGGTGATTTTACCATTGCATAAAAATGTGAATTCCTTTCCTGCGGCATATCTACAGTTTCCAGTGCTCGTTGCAAAAGTTCTTGGTTGCAGACTTTTAGTTTTGTCTGTGAAAGGCTGTACTCCTGTTAACAACACGCTCGAGATTATCAAGAGCTGACAAACTCGATCCATCGCACGCCTTTTTAACTTTCTGGTGTTATTTCTGTTCGATTTATCTTCGAAATAAAAATTATTAACTATCCCAAAATAACTGACTGCAAATTCAAAGCACTTTTTTGTATATCTTAAGATACGGCGAATAGATGAAAATGAAAATGAAGGAAGGAAGGAAATCCTTATACTACAACAAACTACATTCTCTAACTGCATTTTTTAGGATTAAGTCCAAAGTTATTTGTATTTCAAACTACTACTATTTACAATACAAATTTTAACAGTCTATGACTAATCGAAATGGGAAGATACTTAGCCAATCTAAGACTTCTTTAAGTTATTATCTGCAGTTGGACCCAAGTTAAATCTACGGATGAACACATTCCCGTTCTCCCCATAGGATCCACTTTGTATGTCAATCTTATAACGAGAAGTGCAATATAAAAAATCAAGTTTGTGTTGTTGTAGCTAGCTCGTTGAGTACCTGTATCTGTACCTCAAACTGTACTCATCGGATCTGTCTTTTAAATTTAGCGAAAGCGACGCGGATCGTGATGAGAATTGGCAAAATACATTTGCATTAGTTGATCGGTGGGCAGGTGGAAAGGGGCAGGTGGATGGTGTAGGGCACTAACAACGGACAGACACAACATGCACTTCTTGGCAAGCGATGCGTCCTCACAGCCACGCCCCCGGACGCCCAAATTGGCCAGAGAGCTAGTAAAGGCCTTCTATGGTCGCTGCCTAATGACAGTTTCGACAGTTTTGGATTTGATTGCTGTCGCATAAAAATGGAGTCTCGACGCCCGAGATCGACATGGGCCTGTGCCTGGTGAGGCATGGTGAGGCATGGTAATGTGGTTGTTGACACTAATTATAACTGGAATTGGAATTGCATGTGGCTGGGTGCCTGACTTGGGCGTGCGTTTCCACATTTTCACATTTCCACCTGCAGGCAACTCGGTCAGTTTTTCATTATTTTCATGCTGCATTTAGCTCACGTTTTAATTAAGTCGTCGTCGGAGTCGACAGTCGCCAGTTGTCAGTCGCCAGTTGCCATCGTTGCGATTCCTCGGTTGTTTGGCAAGCCAAAGAGGAGAGTGGGAAGAGGGAAGTGGAAAGAGGGAAGAGGGATTTGGGTGTGGATAGGTTTGTAGTGCGGCGTTGCTGCACTTGCATGTAAATCTGCTCATCATTGTTGATGGCATATTACAATGCAATGCTCCTGCCACCTGACAACCAGTTGCTCCCCCCTCTCCATTATCTCCTCTCGCTTCCCAGCAACGAAATGAATGCGATTTACAGTCGATGCGTCTCCGAGTTGCAGTTGCAGCCTTTGGCATTGTTTTCTTTTTATGGATTTTCACTGGATTTGCAAGTCGTGTCCGTTGACACGTAGCGTTCAGTTTTTGGAAAATGTTAACACATTCTTGTTGTTGTTGTTGTCGTTGTCGCTGCTATTGTTTATGCTAATATAGTTGTTGCTGTTGACGTTGCCAAATTGCAGAAATGCTTTGGAATTTTTATTATATAAGACAAGCCAGAGACAACATTTATCTACCTAACCAAAGGCAGACCTACCGCACACACTCCTAGAGAACTCTGTAAGCTTTGATCTTCTGTCTGTGAATTATAAATAAAGATTTCATCATATTTCCTAGACAGATCATCCACTAGACGACGCGTTCCGCTGCCAATTACTGTACACCAGAATTTAGGGGTAAGGAGAAGTAAGACATATATGGATAATTGGATTATATAGGAAGAGATTTGTAATTCACTTTATAATTTTGAATACCTGACGCGTGCTGAAACTCAAATGCACTTGAATATGACAGACTTTATGATAGTTTATTGTACATACAACTTGTGTTTGGCATATTAAAGTTGTCTCTATAAGGAAATAATCTTATTTTATTATAAATAATAAGAAAACTTATTGAACTGTTTCCTGGAAATTGATGCAACAATAAAAAAAATGTATAGCATCAGCAAGCCTAACTATTTTTCTCTAGAGAAAACACATCTATCACGAAGACATCTGTCGCCCCTCGTGGCGTCTCTCAACTGAGCAGAGGATAATTGTCTGTTCAGCTTTCAGTTTGTTGGGGGATTTGTGTCTCGTTCTGTAGGCATGTTATTGCCTTCGATTGGCAATCAATGGCCAAAAGATTCTGCCATCAATGAACAATTGCATCAGTTGCAAAATTGCAAAATACACTTGAAATACCAAAATGAAAATGCAATTTGAGTACGCAATGCACTAATTGAGGGTTCATGTACGGCATGTCAAGCAGTCCATGGAAGAGGAAGGGGAAGGAAAAGGGAAAGGGAAAGGGAGAGATGAAAATTGGAATAGTTGTGGAACCCATTGGCCTATGCGGGAAATGTTATTTGTGGGGCAGATCTCATCCCTGGCACAAATCAAAGTGCCAATCAGACAAACTGCAGATTGACATCTGTCTGATTTGCATCTACCAAATTCTATATTGGGGTAGCTATCGCTGTAGCTATCGATGTCCTCCCTCAATCCCCGAAGACTCTTCAGCTGGTGGCCATAAGCGATTAAGTCTGTTGGTCTCCGGGGAGCAGGCAACTGAATTTGCGGGGGAGTTAAGTTTTCTTGCTTGTGTGGGTGTGTGTGTTTGTGTGTGTGTGAATGTGTTGATATTTTTCGAAGCTGAAAAACATTTTCGAAATTGAGTGAAACCGATTTCCCACAGGATTCATATGCCAATCTCTATCTGAATGTGTCTGTGTGAGTGTGTGTGCGTGTGTGTGTGTAAGTGTGTGTGTGTGCTTGTATCTCGGCCAAAAGTTTCCCTGTCAGTCAAAGCGAAACAAGTGGATTCAGTTTCTGACTCGGATACAACCTCAGACCAAGTCCAACCCACAATACTTGAAATGAAGAAAATGTGGTTTTGGTTACGGTTTTTCACTGTTTTTCTGCTCGCACTCAGACTACCCACTCGAGGCCCAAACTTACCAACCATCCACCCAATCTCTGGAACTCCTCCCCCAAAAAGCCCAGAGCTTGTTTGTGCTTCTGTGTTCTGCTTGTGGTTGTTGTTGTTGTTGTTGCTGGTGTTTTTCTTTTTATGGAAATTCACGAAAAGTTTTTGTAGGCATTTTGTTTATTTGAGTTGCTGTGGCGGCTGCTGTGGTTCAATGTGGGTTGAAGTTCTGTCTTGACTACCATTTGATCGGCCTCTTTTATTGCGGTTCCTGCTTTCTGGCTTTCATTTGCTGATGTTGCTGCTGTTGCTGCTGTGCTTGTTGTTGTTTATTTTATCATTATCATTGGCAATTTCTTTTAAGTGGTGCCAATCTTTTTTCACTTGTTATGCCCAAGTTCGAGGGGATTACCCAGCTCTGTGTGTGCAAATTTATTATAGTCATTTTATTCAATCGACAAATCGGAAGTGATTTTGAATTCATTATAGTGGGTGGACACAACTGTCCGTCCTTACTTCCTTCCCTTTGCCACTTGTCATGTAGTTATATTTTCCAGAGTATTTCCTACCTACAGACAAATAGGATCATGCTCAACTGAGGATATTTCAAAATGGACTAGAAGTAAATCCGATTTATACTTTTATAATATAATAAGAAGTAGTCTTCAGATAGAAGATACCCTCCCGTACAGGGTAAAGGAAAAAGTAAGGATCTGAAAACAAGAAAAGTTATATTGCACTATTCTCAGGTAAAATCATATTGTCTTCCTGAACATTTGAGCATTCGTTGCTTTATTTAATAGGGATTTTATTTTCACTATTTGTTGCTCAATCTCAGCACATGGTTTTCAGCATTTTTGGCCTTTTTTATTGACCCTTAATTCATATTTGATGTGAATTATAAAAGCAGTTGATAAGTCAGTTGGCCGAGACTTCAAGTTTAAGGCAAAGCCAAATAAGCGCATTGACCTCATAAATTACCCACACACACTCACACACACATACACAGTGTTACACATGCACACACTTACAGTTCAGTTAAGATGCAATGCGGCCCAGCGACCGGCTTATGGCATTGGCGGGGCATGCCACTTCATGGCACTTTTGGTGGTGGCATTTCCCAGACACTTGCACTTTCTCCGCACGCTTAATGGACAATTAACCTTGATTCCTGACTGCGGTTCGCCCCTGACCTTGCACTCCAAGGACGCTCACAACACTTGCTCTGTGGCAATTGCAACAATTATTGCATTTTATAACTGCCAACTGCAGTTTAGGTTCTGTTTCGGGTTCGACTTCGGGCTCGGCTACTTATGCATTATTGCACACACACGGGTAATTAGTGTTCCAACACCACCGCCACCACCGCCAACACCATCAACATCACCACCACCACTTGCCGTGATGGTAATGGTAAATTCCTAATGTTTAACCGTTCCACTTTCCGCCTTTTGACTGCAACAAGCTGGCCATTGGCCTCCTTTGTTTGTTGGCCATGTGCTCATTTCAGGTGTGTCTCAAACAAATCGTTTACTTTCGCTTTTCACGGTCACCTGGCTGCATCTCAAGGACTCGCAAACAACAATTGAAAGTGCACACAATCTTCGAAAAATAAACTAACAGAAAATGTCAGCGATTAAGAATTGTGATTATAACAAAATATATTTAATACTAATTCTTAGATTTCTTACTAAAGTACTATGTTTACAAAATAATTTTCTGATTTTTTAAATTATTATTATTTTATTATTATTAATAAATTACTAAGTTTTAACTATTTTTCTGATTTTTTCAATTATTATAATTTTAATATTATAAGTAAATAAATTACTAAGATCGTTGAACAGAGAAAAAGACTTATCTCCCAGTCTATCTCATCATTTTTTTCAATAAACTGCATTCCACCTGTTGCATACTTCATCATTGTGTCCAATTTAAATCCCTGATTTAAATGAAATTTAATTTAATTACATTATATTATTAGCTTTTTAATTCTAATGAAATTACCAATAAAGCTGCCATATAACAATGGCAGCTAATCTCCAAAATTGGAGGCTTAGAATTCTGTTCACAATGTCGAGATATATGAGGCTCATAATGAAAAAATGTAATGAGAGGCATTTATCAAAAATCATTTGTGTGTGCGCGAGAGAGAGCATGTATCTTGTATCTTTTTATCTGCAGCGGCACACATAAAAAAAAAGAAACAAATAAGAAATGAATATGTATCTGCGAGTATTTGATAATTTTGTGGTGTATCTTGGCCATGAACATGAATCTTTTTGGCTCGCAGAAAAGCCAACCAGCCAAAGCAAAATAAAAGAGCAGCAAAAGCCAACTCAAGTCGCAGGCTGCCTTAATATGCGGCATGAAACTGGGGGATCATCTTCAAGTTATTTTTTTTTTGACCGACCGTCCGCTGGCCATAAATCTTCGTGTATATTGGACTTTTAGACGATATCAATGAAATTGTATCTTTTTATCCGCATTATTATAATATACGGATGCGAATGCTTTCGCGCCCGCCTGCGACTGTCCCCAACTCTCAGCTGTCGGCTTTCAGCCTGGCCAGCTACAGGGCCAACATGGCCCACCTGCTCCTGCCCCTGCCTCTGCTTCTCTTCTCTGCTCTGCTCTGCGCACATTTGCAGATACTTCACGACATTATGAGATATTATTTATATACTTTTTTCGGCATTTCCTTCCCCCTTCCCCCGTCTCTCCATCTCTTTTGGTTGGGCCTTTCTAAATACTTAGTTATGTATATTTCATTATGGGGCTTGGCTGGCCAGGACACGCCTAAGAAAACTGTCTGAAAAATGCTCATTTTGATTGCAGGACAAAAGGAATTTCACGTGCGGGTGCCACAAGATAGATTGTCCCGCCTGCATATTTATGTGCGAAATATCTGAGATACAAGCAGCTCCTTATGCTGCGCCACATGGCAGTTGCCGCCCACCGCCTCCGCCTTCGTCTCCCCCCTCGCCTACTTCTTCCGCGCATCCTTGAGACGGCAACCGAAAAAAATCCATTTAGCAGCCAAGTGGCTTTGAGTTTACCCTGTAACTATGAAAATTATATTCAAGTTGTATCAGTTAAATCTAAAAATGTGAATCACAGTATAAAGAAACCCCCTAAGTTAGATTTCAATCGGCCACTGATATTAAACAACCAAATCTATATTTTCTAATTAAATTTAAGTCCAATTTATTTTGGTTCTTCGAGTAACAGCAACATTAGAAATATTAAGAAATTTAAAAAAAAATTCGACAAAATATCAAGTCTTAATTTTGCATCACTTGAATAGGACATTATCGTTTGATCCTTAATTTTATTATATTTATATTTATTATATTATATTATATTTATTTCTAGGCATCATCATCTGTTTCGTCGACCTCAGAAAAGAATAAATACTGTAGAATAATGTAGAAAACATTATTAAAAATGATCACTGGGATATTTTGTCGATAGTAAGATCTTTTGACAATATTTACAGGGTATCTTCTATCTATCTTCTCAGATATTATTATAACGAAAGGCCTCTGTCGCCGGGTCTTGAGGCTCGCTGCGGTTACAGGGCCAGCTGGGGATGATGCAGCCACTCAACCACCCACCTCCACTCACCCACTCATTGTCAGTGGCAACAACAACAACAACAACAGCAACAGCAACAGCAACAATTGACGACACCCAGAATCACAAATCATATAGATAAGAGCACACAAAGGAATTTATTTCTATTTTGGCATTTTTCGGTCTCTCATTTTGCTTGTAATTTTTTTCCCCAACTGCTGACACTGCTGCTGCTGTTGTTGTTGTATTTGTTGTTGTCGTTGTATTTGTAGTTGTTGTTGTTGTGTGTGTCCTCCTCCATCGATATTTTCGGCTATTTTCACCCCAAAGTTATTGCGTTTTAGATTTTTTTTGCCTTAGCTTCCTACTGCCTTGGGCCGCCTTGCAAGTTGGCGAGTCCTAGCAACACGGCGAGGCGGAACGGGGACCCTCAGTCCGGGACTGGAGCACGCACCGGAAGCGCCGATAGCGCCATGTGTCGAGTGCGTGCGTGCGTTGCTCGCGTGCGTGTCCAGGGAGAGGCATTGGCAAGAGAGCAGCTCTGTATGTGTGTGTGTGTGTGTGTGTGTGTGTGTGTGTGTGTCGCTGTGCATGTTAGTGGCGCCTCAGGGTGTTGCCACATCGTATTTCACCACCCAAAAAGGTAGTACCCTCCTTGTGCTTCTCTCTTTCTCACTCTGCTTCTGGGTCTGCCCACTCCCATCCATCCAAGTTGTAGGCGTTCCGCTTCTTTTCATTTTAATGGCGCACACGCATTTGCTTTCGATACAATAGATATGAGAAAACACACACACACACACTCACACACATACACTCTCCTAACTACATATGTATGGGCGTTGTCGTATTTTATTTTCCCTCTTTCTGTGGCTTTAATATTTTTCATAATCATATCATTAGATGCACCCAATGGGCATAGTTTTTGACTCACTCGGGAATTTATTTGCCTGATAAGATAATAATAAAACAAATAAATATTAATACGCACACTTAAACATACAGATGTACCTACTTCTAAGATTGTTCTTCAATTTAACCCATCCATGAGAAATAATAGATAAATAAAATTCCTTAACATCCTCACATGATGAGGTTGTTACCAAGTTATAATCCGATGATTGAGTGTCTGAAGCAGGTGATAACACCAGGAATAATCTGACTCTAAATGTCAAATGAGAATAATAATAATGTATGTAATATTTAAATAATTTCTGACGAAACATCTAATACATTTCATGTTCGATTTAAAAAAAAAAAAAGAATTTATTTATTATAACAATTCATAGTAATCGATTAATTATATAATATACTTGTATTTTTAATTTGAGTAAACACAACAATAGCTTCTTTATTTATTAATTAATTATTCAACAAATCAAGCAAATCTACATATGTACATAAAATATAGTATTAATTTATATTAATTAATAAAATTCTTGTGGCACTAAAAATATGGGTATTAACAATAACTGTTTTAAAAATATTTGCAATACTTATCAAAAAAATACAAAAATTTTAAATAAAATAAAAAACAAATCCTAAAAATATTTAAGAGTGAAAAACTGGAGACTATAATACAGACTTACTTTTAATCTCTCTCTTTAAATCTAAACAATCGTGTTACATTTATCAAAGTCAATCCATTTCAATGTGTGCCAATTTCAAGAGTCGTAATGTCAATTCTTACGCCTCTGGCAGGAGATTCATTTCGGGAGATCCATTTGTATTGTTATGAGTGGATATGTGTGATTCGTGTTATTCCAAAAGGCATTAGATTGACTCGTCTGGCTCAAACGAGAGCTCGTTGTTGCCTGACGCTTGTCAACGGCAATTTGCGTTTGTGATGGCAGCATTGTTGGTAGTGGTAATGTGGCATAAACGAGCTTAATCAAAATTGTTGACGTTGGCACTCGGTCACAACATAAACACCCATTTCCACGCCCACTGTGTGAAATACTTACATACAAAGTAAGCAATTGATGTTAGCATTAGCTCAGCTCCCAGACAAATTATGATAAACGACTATTAAAATGTTGTCACATGCTCACATATGTCGACTGTATGTCTGTCTGTCTGTCTGTCTGTCTGTCTGTCTGTCTGTACTCCTATTCTCATTGTTGTTGCATTGTGCTTGTAGTTCGCGGCTACCGTGCGCCGTCGGTTGGCGCTTTATTTATTGACTCACCTGATCAAATTGACTGATTATTCGTATGCATGCACGGTTCGGCATAAAGGCAACAAAAAACAATACCAACTTCAACTTCATTCATAACAATTGCAAACAGACTTATACTTACGGCAGCAGATAAAAAAATGCGAGAAGAAAGTATTTAAAAAAAAATTAAATATTTTAATTCATTAAATATCATTACGTAAATATCGATATAAATAAGAAAGTTAATTTAAATTTAATACATAACTTAATCGATAGCACCTTAATCGATAGCACCGGAAAAATTCTTTTATATGAACCAAATTGAACAACTCGACTTGTAAAGTAGCTAGGTAAGAAGTTGAACCAACTTCAAACATTCAGAAATTTGTCAAAACTAAACTGATTATCAAATTCATCTAGCATTAAAATTTAATTAATTTCGTTAATAAAAATATCACTTATTTGTTTGATTGTCTGCTTAGTATTCTTCATCTTCCTTATTTAACATTTGGGTAATATAAATTTATTTATTTAAGATTCATTATCACAAAAATGTGCTTTTCGATTTTCTATAAGATGACGTGAAATTTATTGTTAAAAAAATAAAGAAATCAAGTAATTTTGTTTTCACTTGAAACTTTAACCAACTTACCGAGACACTGAGAGGAGATCAGTGCCGTGAGCAGAGCGAGTTTTGTGGCAGGGTCACGAGCTGTGGCAGATTGGGGGGCAACTCCACTCGACGGCAAAATCGAAGCGACATGCGAAACAATTCAAAGTTTCACGTCGTAAATTTGGCAGTGGACTTCATCGATCACTTTTGGGTTGTTGCTGTTGCTGTTGTTGTTGTTGTTGCAGCAGGTTGACTTATTTCGAGCCGAGGACGAGACAGGCTGGGTCCCAGAATCCCAGAATCCCAGGTCCGCCGACTGAACGGCACGCGCGTCTTGTTTTTCTGAATGTCGGTATATCTGTTAATGTTGTTGTTGTTGTTGTGATTGCTGTTGCTGTTGTTGTTGGCTTTGCAGCAGTTTGCTGAAACGGAAATGGAGACCGAGGGCGCCCGCTGAAAATATTTTCCAAGGTGAACACCACAAAAGGGACAAACACGATTCCAGCTGAGCCCCCGCCAAAGCACCTTTCCTCTGGTCCAATCCCTGTTCCTTGCTCCCTGCTCCCTGCACCCTGTTCCCGCTCTTGCAACCCAATTGAATGATTTAGGGGCGCACAGTCAAAGAGCAGCGATGCGTACGGGTCTACAGCCGTGGACCGTCCACTGGACCGTGGACCTGTACGCATAGCTTTTGTCAGTTCGGCCAGTTGTATAGCAGAGAAGCATCCACATCCGCATCCACGTGGTTACAACGTTGGTGGGGCGCCAAGTACGCTTTTAAAAGCGATTCATCCGTTCTTCAGATATTTATTGCTTCACATAATTGAGTGTAAAACTGTTTGGAAGAAACTTTAAAACAGCTGCCAGACACTGGATCCCACATTTAAATTGACGATTGTTCCAAAATAATGTATTCACAATGTATCCATTTCCTTTTAATATTAATACACTATTTATTTAAATGTTATTCTCTGGAAACCGAAAAAACTTTTTAATTTGCTAAAATCTATATTGATTTTAAAATTTAAAAATGTTATGTATAAATATTTAAAACACTTTCTTGTCCTTTACTTTTATTATTGAATTAAATTTATAACTTCTTAAAAAAAATCTTTAAAGATAAGATATATTAGATATACGCTTACTAGACCATATAGTAAGCTGTATAAAGTGCAACTTTAAGCAAAGTAATTCAATTTATTATATGATCTTAATTTCACTATTCATTGATTTTATTGAAATTATCTGTAAGCATTTATAAGTAATTTATTAAGGGAATATATATTTTTTTATTAATTTATTATGATCATACAGCCTCTGTTTATGTTTAAATATTTATTGTGACAGAACAAATTGACTAAAGATCTATCAAAATTAATTAAATTAAATGCTTTTCTATGACATTTTCGAAGCTTTCCTCTAATACCCTCTATCAGTGTACAAATACCAGATACATAGAAACCGTATCTCAAAAAAGCCGTTTTAGCCGCTGTCTTTCTCCTCGTGCATAGCAGACGGCAAAAGGCCAAATGACTCTCCACTCAGAGCGAAGCCGTCGGATTGCGCTCACCATGTTAACGTTGACGTCGACGCCGACGTCACTGCCGTCGTTGTCGAAGCCGAAGCCAACGTCGACTCGGTCTGTAGGTCTGCTCGGTGTGCTGCGTAAATTTATGTGAGAAATCCCATTGAAAAGAGCAACGCGGCCGCTCACGACACAATAAAGCAAAATAATGGCACATTCGTCACACTTAACGCGGTCCGCATGTTGCCGTCCTTGTTGCGCGTGCGAGTCGGCGCTCGTGCGCACTCGCTTGCACGCACTCAGTCGGCGTCAACAGCGTCATCCATCTTGGAGGCAAGTTGTTGGTGTTGCTCTCAGGCTCTCAGGCAGGCGGTCGAGCAAGCGACAGCCGAGAATGCTTTATGAGCGCACTGCACGCCGCAGCGGCTCCTCCCTGTTTGCCGACGCGTTGCCAATTGGTGGCGTCGCGACGCTAGCGACGACAGAGGCAGAGGCAGAGGCAGTGGCAGAGGCTGAGGCAGCACAAAGTTGGCCAACTTTTCGCTTGGAGCGGTTAGTGAGTCGAGTTGTGGACCCTTCTCAGCAGCATGTTGCACGTGGAGCTTGTTGTTGTAGACACAGCAGCTGCTTCTCTTCTTCTTCTTCATCTGCATCATCATCAGCATCATCTCTTTCTGCTGCTGCTGCTGATCTCATGCTCTTATTCTCTTTTGCTCTCTGCGGCCAACAGCTGTGGCCAGCCGAGAGAGCAGAGAGCGAGAAATAGAGATGCTGAAGCAATTCGCTCATTTAGGGTGGTTCTGTTTTAACTATGTGTGTGTGTGTGTGTGTGTGTGTGTGTATGAGTGCGTGTTGTTTGTGTTTTGTGGAGATTGTACGCCATGATTGTTGTGCCGTCGGCAAATGAAGATACCAGATATACGGCAGCCATAATTCTCCCTTTCAAGTCGCTCGATTTTGAAAATAAGCAACTTTTAATATGATTATTATTTTTTCATTAAATATATAATTATTAAGTGTAATCAAATGAACAGTTAAATTATTTTTTAATACCTAAAAATATTCAAATTGAAATTCCGAAAACTTGCTCAAGTGCATTGAGAAAATTTTATATTGTCAGCAATAAGTATGATGCAGTTTTAAAAATATATTAATTCGTCTACTCATTATTCATCAGAAGATTTAAGTTTACCAAATAAGGAGAACTTTGAACCTCAAAAGAAAAAAGAATAGTTATTATTAAGTTTGTAGATAAGTAGTAGTGACATTTAATGAAACATTATGTACGATTGAATCGGGCATTGCCTGAAGTTCAAACAGAAACTATTTGATTCCGGCCCAAATTTAAATGGATATATTATTTTGATGTTTTGTTAATTAACTTCCCAATCAGATGCCCAAGAGTTAACTATTTAGCTAAATCCGTACAATTTAATCAATCATTTTGTTGAAGATATAATAATTAGAGATCAAAGTAAAATGTGTAATAAATAAATGATAATAGATTACAATAAAAGTAAACATACCAAAATAAAAATATTTCAGAAATGCGCATTCCAAATGGAAGTCGCCACAAGTAGCCGCAGTGCAAATGTGAGATACAAACACAACTGGCAACTTGCAATAGGCAACTGGCTGTGCCACAAACTGTGGCAAGCTCTCGCAAACGTAAATTTCGCACTCATGCACTCACTCACTCATTCGCTCAACTGAAACTCTGGCAACGAGCGCAAAATGCGAGCAGAAGATACATTTTTTTGTTGCTTCGCACTGACTGCAGATACTTTATGGCCGACGCTGACGCAGACGCTGGCTTTGACGCTTACGCCAACGTCAACGGCGGCAGCAGTAGCGTGCTCGTAAATAACGTCGACTGCTCTGCTGCGGTCTGGTCTCTCTCTCTTGCTCTCTGCCGCTGCCGCTGCTCGCTGGTCGCTGCTCGCTGGTCGCTGTCGGCGCGTGAGTTTCTTATAAGATTATTTATATACTGTTTGGGGGCGCTGCTAGCGCTGGCGCTGGCTCTGGCTGCGCAGCTGGCGTCAGCTGGCGCGTCGCTTCTGGATTAATAAGGAGTTCTCGCTTGGATTTTCACATGTATATGCTTTGAATTGAATGCTTTATGGGTTTAGTTTGATAGAAGTCGTAAAGAAATCAACATCACACAATACAAAACGCACCCGTATATTGTAAACCGTGTATGCCACACGTTGCCCGTTGTCGTTGTCGTTGTTGTCGTCGTCGTCGTCGTAGTACTCGTTCTCGTTCTGGTTGTTGTCATAGCTGTTGTTGTTGTTGTTGCTGTTGTCGACGTTGGGGGCATCATCAGCAGCAGCGGCATCTTTTGGTTCTGTTTGCCCAAACTATTCGGTCGCCTGCGGTCGTCGTGGTCAGCTCGTCGCCCGCCCGCCCCAACGCCACGCCACGTACCGGCCAATTGACAGCTCGTAAAAATCGTAAAAATCATAAAAATAATCATAACAATAATCGTAAAAAATTAGAGCTGCCAACAGTCGCACATTGGCCACAGTCAGACGCAGACAAGAAATTATATTCGCAGTATTGAAGAAACGCGCGCGCTCTTCTCTTTTCATCTGTTCTGTTCTATATTCGCATCATCCACGTTATCGTCTATCTTCTCTCTTGTTTTCTCGGCCAGATTTTTTATGATGTTGACCCACGCTGTAGATACTTAAGAGCCCATAAACGCCTATCTCTATGTCTGGCAGGTGTCTAGCTCGGCTAACAAATTGTGCAATAAGTGAAGTTGGTGTATTTACACTCGTTACACTCTCATACCAATTCAAGCCAAGTTAACGAGTGTACGAGAGTCTTTAACATTTCTAGTCCCAAAACAAGCAATATTTACACAAACGCAGCAGACAGCCAAATATCTAAGGAAAGAAAACAAAACAAAACAAAAGAAAGTGCGCACAAACAAAATATAACATAAAAAATATATAATAAAAAGTTGAAAATAATTCAAATAAAAGTTTGTGTGAAAAAGTTTTGCGCACGTGCACAGCAACTGCAAGTTGAATTCATAAACCTCAAGGATCCCAAGGATTTGGCGAATCAAATTGGATTTAAATGGTAAGTTGCTGCTTTTTGTGGCACGAAAATTCAACACTTCATAAGTCATATAGTAAGTTGGCAAGAACATCAGTCAAATTGCTAACTGTTGACAGGCTTATTAGACATTTGCATAAATTTGGGAGCTAGTAACAGAGTATAGACCTGGAACTGGAACTCGGAACTCGCAATTCGGAACTTGAGTTGGAGTTGGAGTTGGAGGTGAAGCTGGCCACGAGTAATGGCTGCTTTGAACTTGGAATCATTTTGAATTATTGCACATATCCTGGGCAACATAGTTTCACTTCCGTATGCGGCAGCCATTCCACACAAACACACACACACAAACACACATTGACAAACAATCACACAGAGACACACATACACACAGACGAACAGGCATTGCATAGAAAATTTATGCGGCCATTGTTGCGGCGCATTGTCCTTGTTGTTGTTGTTGTCCTAGTTGTCTGGCTCCTGCATATTTGTCGCACTCTCTGACTCTTGTCGCTCTCTCTTTGTCCCTCTCTCTATCACTATGTCTCACTGTCTCTCTCTCTCCGCCTCTTGTGCAGTTGCACTCAGATTTATTACAATTCATATTTTAAATGCACTTTTTTACAGTTTTAATAAATATTTATTTGATTCGTTGTTGATGTGTTCAATAAGCTTTAATGAACATTGGCCACATTCAACACTTGCGGCCTTTACTTTATTTGCTGTTAACGCTTTTGTACTATATAGTATAAACAGCTAGTCCATTTTATTTTACCAATTTTTGTCATCAGATCATATTATTTTCTCATAATTTATCGATTTAATCAGCTGGAAATGTTTCACTGCTGACAAAATCATAAACTCTTTCTCCCTCTTCATCTCATTCTCTCTGCATATTTCTGTATCTGTTTCTCCTTCTGTTTACATTGCAAAAAGTTCATGATTTATGGCTCAGACAGGACACTGGAGACTGAACTAACATTGTTCATTGATGCACTTCGCATTGTCACTGGTCTCACTCAGATTGTTGTATTAAAATAGTCTTTTTGGAATTACCTAAATTGCTCAACATATTTAAAGGAATTCTAATATTCGCATTTGTACAATATTTATAACAATTAACCGAATAAAGTATTGAATAAAAGTTAAGTTGACATTCTCCCAAAAAGATGTAACTAAAGTTAATAGATGAACTATGTTCTTTTATCTTTTTTAACACTTTTAAAATCTTTATTTTAAAGGTCGTTTAATTCTTAATTAATAAGTAAGAATTTCTAAGACTTTGCTTTGTAGATAAAAAGACCTCTCAATATTTTAATCAAATTCACACATTTGGACATGAGTTATGAGCTTAATAATTCCGCATAAAAATGGCGACAAAGTCTTTTGTAAAAACATTAATCAATGCCGTTCAGCGAGAGAAGAAAACCAAAACCAAAGCCAAACCAAAACTAAGCTACAAAAGCAAACGAAATTTTAACAAAACCGATAAATGTATACACAAAGGCCCAAAATGATTTAAAATAAAGAGCTCTGAGAAAACAATAAACAAAACTTGTTTAGTTAAAGCAGATGCCGTGCATTTGAAATTAAGATTATTTTAAAAATCATTGATAAATGGCGACATGAAACGGCTAATTAATCAAATGCAAAAACCTTAACAGAAACAAAACCTAAAAGATAAGAAAAGGAAATTTCATTTATGTACAAAAACAAATGGTATTTAAGAAAAAAAAAATGTTTGACTGGATACTGTAATATGCTAAAAATATAGGGGCTATACCCACCATAAAAGATTTATGCTTAAATGCTGTGACGTTATTTCACTTTTTTTTTTTGAACGAAGGGAATTAACAAAAATACACCAACGAGCTTGTGCTTTTAATATGTGGAAATTTTATGAATTAAAAACTTCATTCACTATTTTAAAATAAAAAAAAAAGTAATGCCAGTATCTATGATTCTTTTTCTAAATAAATAAAAAGCCAGAAAAACATCTAAAACTGTTCAAAATAAAATCAAAACCGATTTTTCTTGCTGACATTACTACTTAACGGAAACATAGATACCTGAAAATGGAATGGAATGAACTTAATAAATTTTATGCATTATTTAATTCAGAGAAAACACTGACTGTATCTCTAACTTAAAAATATTTATAAGTAGAATATGTAAGCATCGTGTTAAACTTAAAAATATTGTGTTAAATCTTAAAGCTTGTGTTATCAACAACTTTTAACTTTTACGAGAGTCTTTTGCTTAATCGCAAAGCAAATGACGATTTTATTTTTCCTTTCGCTACGAATTTCTTGCCAACGTTTCTCAAGTTTCTTATCCATTCAACCAAAAACGATTTAAGCCAACGAATTTCTAGCGGATTTCCAGAGTTGCATTTAGTCTTTTTTTTTTGTTTTTTTGTGTGGCATGCCACTTGTTGTGGTCTTTTTGCTGTGCTATTTAATTTCAGTGCGGATTTTGATGTAGCTGCAGTAAAAAAAGGAAAAGGACTAAACAGCACCCAGTTGCCCGGCATTGGGTGGCAATTTGCTGAGACTGCAGATTGTTTGGCATTTCTCAGTGTGTATGCTTGAGTGTGTGTGCGAGAGTGTGTGTGAGTGTGTTGTGGGTTTTGCGTTTTTGGAGCTAGCAGTCAGCGCCTTTTGCGAGTGCACTCGAACTGTTTTTGTGGCACCGGCACGGCGTGAATTCAGTTGGGGAGTTGCAATCGGAGTCATAGTCGGAGTCGAAGACGGAGTTTGAGTTTGGGTCTGGAACTGAGTCTGAGTCTGAGCCTGAGCTTGGGCCGCCCAGCGGGGCGCTCTCGCAGTGACATTGCGCCGAGCGGGTGACAATGATTTATGGCAAAGAGATACGCGACAACGAACGCAAAAAGTCCGAAACTAAAAAATGCAGATAGAGAACCAGAGCTCTGCGAGAGAGCAGGAGAAAGAGAGGAAAGAGAGCGAGAAAGTGTTCACAGCTGAGACTCAAATTTAGTCAAAGTAACTGGAAAATCCAACTACCTGATCGACTAGTTTCCACTGGCACACCTTTAAAATTGCAAGAGTCTCCTTTTTTATGTGCAACGTGTCCTTGAAAATGCAACAACAACACCAGAAAGAAGCAGAAGAAATGTCAACTCAGAGGAAAGTGAAAACCTGCTGTGTGGTTTTTCAATTGTCATCTTTATGTCACTTGCAATTTTCGTGCACATGTCATAAATACCATAAAGAATTTCCCAAATCCAAATTATCATTAGGCATTTAGGAAGTCACCTTGCGAAGGTCGCTGAGTTCTCAGTTCTCAGTTCTCTATCTCTGTCTCTGTCTCGGGTTATGCAATAGTCATTTTCTACGGTCATAAAAATTAATATGCGTCCTTCGCAGTGGCAATTTTAGGCGCGTATCTCAAAAAAAATGCATCTTCTTCTTGCCACAGCATTTGACTTTGAACCGATGCGCTTCCCCTGCCCCTGTCCTTGCCCCTGCCACCCGCTCTGCCCGGACATGACTTTTGACTTGACTTCGCCAGCCTCTCTCCGCTTGCAGCCATTCTGCTTGAAGGTTACCTGTTTTTACAGTTGGCCCTGCTGGCCGTCTTCTACTTCTACTTCTTGTTATTTTTTTAGATTTTCAGCGCGAGGCAGCCTGAAATTATTATTTATGAGTTCGCATTGTTGTCGTCGTCGTCGTTTTTGAAAGTGATCTGAATCAGAGCCAGAGCTACGTCCAGATCGCATCGGTTCAGTTTGAATTGTAGTCATAGTTGGCTATCTTCTTTCTGCCTTTGCAAGATAAGCTAGTTCATTTGTATTTTTACTTTCAAATGAAAACGAAATTTGGTAATAAATCAATTCATTTGTATGCAGTTCAATGTGTCATTTGACTATAAATCAATTTGTGACTCTTTAGAATACCGTGCTGTTTGCATTGTGCAAAGGATTAAGAGGTAATCGAAAAACTGCTACGAATATATTATACATTTTACATTATATTTAAAAAAAAAAAAGATCTATCATACAATACATTTAAATGCTATTTAAATCACAATATTTGGATGAAGTAATATTAAACTAATAGCTGCGGATTCTAGAATTTAGACAAAATTATATATTTAATTCTTTCTCAACTTATTTTGGGGTGTAACTAAGGTATAATTTAAGGTCAGTTCCGCCTTACCACAAACTGATCAAATGACTGAAAAATACAAACACTTCAGAATGGAGAAAATTTGTGATTTATGTGTGTTAAGAAGTCAATAACTCATAAAAAATACGACATAAATCTTTGTTAGCACTCCGTGGCGTTGCAAGAGGCAGACTGACTGCTTGCAACAACAACTGCTGTGAACTGCAGCAGCACAATTGTCTCAATTTTCATGGGGCAGAGTCGTTGAGGGATTCACGGGATGACATGAACTTGATGACGACATATGTTGCATAGCATTTGCATATTGCAACACAGGCCGCAAACTGCGGGAGTTCCGAGGAAGCAGCGGACATTTCGCCAACGGTAGCCGACGGATGTGTCCAAACAATGACAAATATGTAAATATGAATATCAATATGGAAATATTCGGGAATTTTACATTTTTTAAGCAATTAGCTATGCTCTACATTCGAGGGACTTTGGGTTTTCTAAATGTGTATCTTGTAGTACGGATAGTTTCAAATGTATTCGTATCTGTTGACTGCGTTCGATGAATTTCAAACGCACACACCGCGCCCAACAACAACAAGAAAAACAACTTTGACATGGACAAACAAAAAACTCATTGTTCAAACAGCACGAGCTGAAGAAATATAAAAGAAAAAGAATACTCGCAATAAAAAAAAAATGAACCTAAAACTGAGTCAAGAAAAGTCGCCGGCAAAAAGCGAACCAAATTTGCAACGAAGAAACTGCGAAATGTAGCTCAAAGAATTAAATAAGAAGGCTCTAGTCAGGACTAGGGGATACCCTTTAAACAGTTATTGCATACTTTAGAATGTCTTCTGAAAATACCTATTTTTTTTATTATTTATGTATTAGCTTATGTTCAAACATGCATTTGTTTTCTAAATAAGAATATAAAATGTATTAATAATATATTTTTATAATTAAACGGAAGATGATTACTTAAAAATAATAAATAAGCTTGGTCTGATTGTATGCTCAAAACAATATTATGTTGTTGTTATATCTAGTTATTTTCGCTACAATGCCACTAAAATTAATCAATACAACCACACTTTAGTCATCTTATAAGTACAGGGTATACAAATTGAACAAGCAAAGGCCAAGCGACGATATATATGTTTGTAGATACATAAGTATATGTTCATGTAGATGTCGACATATCTGCTATCTAAGTATCTGTATCTGCATTTGTATATACACATTTGTATCTGTATCTAACTTACTAGCCACGGGCAAGTTGGGTACTTGGCGTGTTTGTGTGAGGTTCACATATAAAAAGTCCGAAAACAAACTTGAAATAATTCGTTTTGTTGCCGTTGCCAGACCGACAAACTACACGAAAATGTCGCTAACAAAATTCAGGCACAAACAGCGAATAAAAAAAGGAAACGCAAAAAAAAACCATGTCACACATGTCAAAGTTGTCGCCGAATGACACAAATGTGGCTCGGATTGCTCACTAGCCCTCACTTCCCCCTTGACCCCGCAGCGTACTTGGACCCCACTGGACCCACGTCGTCATCAACAGAGCTTCGTCTGCCGTCTGCTGTCTGGCGGACTCGGAATCGGAATCGTGTCAGCCCCAAAACACGAACCAAGTCCAAGTCCAAAAACCCGCGACTCGCATTTCGTGGAAATTTCACAATTAAAAAGGCACAAAATCTTAGGAAAGAGTTAACCGGAATATGAGAAATCGTGTCAACGTCAAACTCAAACTTCAGCTCCAACTCCAACTCCAAGTAAACCACAGCCTAAAACCGCAATCCACAAACCGTCGCTGATCTGATTTTTCTTTGCCAAAACTCGAAGCGAAACGAAACGAGCTGAAAAGAAAAAGGGCAAAAGAGATTTAGCCATTAAATCAGTTGATAACTGAATTTTGATATTGAATATTTGTTGGTACATTTATGATATGATATGATGTGTTTACATGTTCTAGAATAATTAATCTATATTATTTGACATGTTATGTGCACCTATGAAATATGGTACATTATTTAATGCATACATGACAATTAATGGTTTACTGAAGATAAAGAAGGATAATAATAATCTTGCGGATGTCAATATTCCATTATATTTTATACATGCTAGTGTACAAAATATTTAATCAATTAATTGTAAAATGAATTATTGCAATTCACACTTAATTAATTTCATAGAATTTCCTTAAGAGCAGTTTATAGTGTTGCCAGATCGGCTGAGTACCGCCATGTCGGCATCAGAAGCGGCAACCATAATGTCATTCCCATTCCCCTTTTCACCAAAGCCATTGCTCGTTTAAGGTGGAGGATGAGTCACTTAGAGAGTGAGAGGGAGACGTGCTAAGGGTGAGAGTGAGATGCATAGATGATTAGAAAGATGGTTGAACAAAAAAAAATGCACCGCAGAGATGGAAACTATTTGGTAAAATCGAAACTAGCGGGTGAGAACCAGAAATCCAACACCAATTTGAAGTCCCTCATATGTGTAGGTACACACACACACACACACACACACACTCTCACACACACATTCATAGCGAGAAAGAGGAAGCAGCAATGTCTACGTCGACGACGAACAAAAATTAAGGCCCATTAATCATTTTGACTTATTTCTTTTCTTTTTTCGTCTAAAATTAATCTTGATGCCAAGCGTTGCCAGGCAACGCGGGCAGCCCGGACCCAGCTCAAGAGAGCGGGAGAGAGACAGAGAGGGAGAAATAGTGTGAGTGAGTGAGAGAGAGAGAGTGAGTGACTGTGTGAGAGTAAGAGAGATGGCTGTGTTGTTGTTGTTGTTGTTGTGCGGATTATAAGGGCAGCGCACTGAAAACAACAAAGAAAAAAGATGCAAACAAAAAACAAAAATATGAAAGCCAAAAAGATGCGGATGCATAAATGGCAACCCAACTGGGAATCGGCTTCGAATTCGCAAACCAAAATATTCGACTTGCTCTGCCTACTCCCCTCACTCTGTTTCCTCGCAATCCCCCCTCTCCCACTCCCTCTTCCTCTCCCGCTGCCTGGTTTCTCTGCTCGCGACCAGATTAGCGTGCCGCATCCACGACAACGTCTCTTGCCCATTGTTTGGTGCCTGCAAATTCTCAAAAATAATTTAAAACAGATTAAACCGTTACGGCTGCCATTTGCACCACATTGCGTCCACACACACACACACTCACGCACGCCCCTTTCAGCTGTGAGTGTGTGCACTGGGGCAGGGGTTGAGACTTAGGCTGGGAGGGAGGAGGACACAGGGGATGGGATCTGGCACACATGCCCGGGCAGTGACATTGCGACCCCGCAGACTGAATTTGAATTTGACCAAATGTCTTGCGAAACTGTCGTCCTGTCGTCCTTTCGTCCCTCGTTCTATGGCCTCTTGTCCTTTAGGCTATGTCCTGTCGTTCGCCCTTTGTGCATATGCTGCAAATTTGCCACTGTCTACTTCGCAGGAGGGGTTTAGTCGAGTCGAGTACCGTTCCGGGATGGGGGTGAACTGGGGGTGTAAGAGGGTGAGATGGTAAGGGGATGAGGAGGTAGTGCGCCGAGTGGCATACTTAAGGGCGCGTCAGCGGCAACAAGAGAGTGAAAACAACAGGACGGCCATAAAACCGTTTAAATCAAACGGCTGAACAAATTGGTTTCCTTCGAGTCGAAAGCTTTATGCGCCAGACAAACGATATCCGAACGGATTGCGCTTTGGGGGTGGTAAGTTCGGTTTGGGGGTTGGCAAACTAAAGTCTGCATTTGCCGTTACCTCATGAAGTGCTAAAGAGGTGTGCGAATCACACAATTCAAGCAATTTCATTTGTTGAACAAGAAACGAGTTGATCAAATGTTTCGTATTTTTATCATAAAAGTTGCGATAAATTTACAAATATAAATAAGAAAGTAAACTCAAAAAAAATTTTTCTCATGATACTTTTACTATACAATTTAGAATCAAAGAAGCTAGCTGTTTTTATTAAATAAAATGTATTTAATAAACAAGACTAAGATGAGTTTATTTGTTGAACAAGAAACGAGTTAATCAAATGTTTCATAATTTTAACATAAGAGATGGGATAAATTTACAAGTATAAATAAAACACTCTAAGCTCTAAAGATTAATTTTTAATTAATTGAGTAAATTGTATTTCCTGAATTTCCTGAAATAAAATGTATTTATTGAACAACTGAAAATGTTGTCTGATTAAAATCCAAACTTAATGTAATAGATTTAGTTGTCAATCAGATTTGACGGTTTTTTTTTCCTGTAACTTGCTATCTGAATGGCTTCCAGTTAATACTGCCAACAGGCTAAAAGGCTGACTGAAAGCAAAGCCCACTTAGCCCACTCAAAACTCACAACTGATTTGCATGTAAATTGTCATAGGAAGTGATAAACGATGGTCAGCGTACTGCCCTTTCTATAAGAAAATCTAATAAAAATTAAGTTCTTATGGATATGCAGATACAACAACAACAAACCAACACACACACACACACACATTCGCACAGAGGGAACACACTCCCGTTTGTGACATGACAGAGAAGATGACAAATTGTCGGTCTGGGTTGACTGACAGGCGCGACGGCAGCAATAACAACGACAACAACAACAACAACAACAACTGCTAGACACTTCAAGTCGCAAGTGCACTGCAATTAGTCAAAGTGGCCCAAGGTATGAATAACAGCAGCAACAGCAGCAACAAAAACAACACGACAACTAACAACAAAACATTTTGGCTGCAAAAACCAATAAAAAAAAGCTATAAAATTATGAGGAGCCAACGCGGCATTAAAAGTGTGATAAAATGTAGCTTCCAAGTAAAAAGAAAATGCGACGACGCGTCGTTGATCCGCCTAAGATGTTTTGGTGGGAAGGGGGCAGCGGGTGCAGCAAGTTGCCACAGCGGGCACGTAACTCCACGTGCGACGTGCGTCAACTAGCGACAATTATGAAGTCCGTGTCCACATCGTGAGGCACTTGCAACACCGCCGCCGGCGCTCAGCCAGACACAGCAACACACAAAAGACATTGGCACCCAAACGTCAGTTCAGTTCAGTTCAGTGCAGACTGAGTCCCAGTCCCAGTCTAAGAGTCTCAGTCTCAGTCATAGCCAGACCATGTGTGGCAGGTGCTGTGGCCTGTTGTCTGCAACGCTACCGGGATCGGTGGCAGAACTGTAGCTGACGGTTCGGCTGTCGTTTGAATCAATAAACTCTGATTAGACACCGTCCACTCTCATGTTATCGACCACTGCAAATCGTCTGCCAATGCATCCGCAATAAAAAACCATTTGCTCCTGCGCATTCCAACTAGCCAAAGAGTCGACTGCAAATTGCAATTATGCAATCGCCAATTGCCAACTGCCTACTGCCAACTGCAATTGGCCCAAAGTGTCGCTAGGCTGCGTCACGTTTCGATTCCACAACGATTTCAAGACGTCCACTGGCCACTGTGCGTGGGTCAGTCAGCCGGACACTGCGGGCCCAGACCTCTTGGCCAACATCCAGAGATTATCAATGCTAATAAGCCAATAAAATGTTGGTCTTTCCTCTCTTACCATATCTGTCTGTGCCTCTCTCTCACTCTCTCTGTCTCTCTCTATGTTTGGGCTTGCTTTGCTGCCTACTTAAATCTCGTATCTTCAATCATCTAAATCATCTATGAAATGCTGAGATAACTAAATGTTTCTATCTATACTTATTTGCTCGGCGTTTGCAGCGCGTGAGCGAAACAAATTGTAATAAAGATTAAGTATTAAAGATTAAAACTTATAAAAGAGTTTGTACTGAATCAAAATACAAAATCATTAACAGACTCATTTTATTTTAATTTAAATTTTTATACTTGGTAATTTTTTGTTTGCCGACTGCTTTTTCTGGTGCATAAATAAATAAATAAATAAATAAAAAGTAAAAGTTTGAGATTAGATTTGAGATGATATATCAATAAATCCAATGCTGATCGTTTAAGCAATCTGATTAATTTGAAAAATTTTATTTGTTTCTTGAGTAATATTAATTCGAGTAATACTTCTTATAGATATTTAATATTCTTTGACTTAGATTAAAATGAAATTGATACACATACATACAAATAATTTAGACTTGGTTACATTAGCATATTTATCAAGTAGTTAAATCAATATCTATTACTGCATTTAATCACTTGGTTTTAGTTATGACTTTTAATTTTTAGTTCTGTCTACCTTAGTTAAGCATACTGGTTTTGTGGAAATCAAGAAAATAAAATTACCTATTTTGGTCTAGTCCAATATACTTAAATAATGTTAGTAGACAAAAAAATGTTGAACAGGGTATTTTATGTGGCGAATTCCTATTTAAGAATGATATCTATAAATAAATATTTCCCGGCATAAGCATAATTCTATATATGAATAATAATAATTTTGCAATTATTTAGCATATTGTTAAGCATTCAAATCTGAGATTTTCAAACATTACATATGATATTATTTTACGTGCTGCGATATTCAAATGAAGTTTAAATATATCGTAATCCATCAACAGACAAAACGGTAAATTGAGCGTGAGTGAGATGACAATAAAGTGAGAGAGTGGAAGAAAGAGAGAGAGGGAGAAACGAGGGGCGTGTTATTGTGGACAGTGGACAGTGGACAGGTTGGAGACATTTCATTCAAATGAGATATGCGATATTTTGGCTGTCTTCTCTGTCTCTCCCTCTCTCTCTCTCTCTCTGTCGCACTTTCTGTTAATCTTTCTCTTTTGATACGATTATTCGTATGTTTCGCTTGCAAGCGGCAATAAATCTTGTAATCATAATAATTTGTTTCAATGTTAATGCCTTCAAAATATCTGAAAACTCAATAAATAACAAAACTACATGTTCGTGTGTGCTGTTAATGTCATACCATGAGATACTTCATATATCATTCCGTTGCTGCCACTGCCGCTGCCTCTGCCACTGCCTCTGCCGCTGCTGTGGCTGTTGCATTGCTCTGGCAAAAACCTGATGTTAGCCCTGGCAGGTAGGTGACTTGTGCCTCAATTTTAGTTTTTTCCTCTTTTTGTTTTCCGTTTGCTCTGCGAAGCACCTTTTGTGACGCAACGAGCCAGAAATGCAACGCACTGGGAATGGGGAAGGGAATGGGGCTGGGATTGCGATTGGGGATTTACTTGACTGCAGAACAAATTAATCCAAAATCAGCAAGAGACAAGCAAGAAATGAAGCAAACGACGACAACATGGGGCATGCAACGGTGCTAAGAGGCACGCAGGATGCGGGGGCACAGACATTGTCGCCGTCGTAGCCATCGTCGTCGTCACCGTCGTCGTCGTCGTCGTCGTCGACGCTTTGAGGCGCGGCTTGAGGCAGATGAAGCTCAAGTGTGAGGTCGGATGACAACACTTGAGTTTCGATATCGATATCGAGCTCGCCTGCAACACCCAATAACAACGGCGACGACAAGCACACACATGTATCTACACACACACACACACACTCACACACAGAGAGACACACTCAGACAAAACACACATATCCACAGCCAAGGTATATACGATGCATCCAATGCTGAATAACTCAATTAATTTCTGTCACCTGATTTATCACCTTTCTTGTGTTTTCGGTGTACGTCGCAAACAACTTTTAATTTCAATTTTATTTATTTATTTGCATTTATATGAATTTCACATGGGGTATGCACAACTACAAGTAGGTGGCCGCCTCAGCAGTGCAATTGCAATTGAGACATTGCCAAGAATGTATCTCGACTCTAACAGACCTTCATTCCCATTCCCATTCCGATCCCCATTCCCATTGCCATTGCCATTCTCAATCCCAATCACAACTCGAACACAACAACATCGAACTCGTTTACGGACAGCGTCGCACTTGAAAATTAAAATGTTTTATCTCTCGGATATTGTGAGGAACATGTTATTAGCGCAGACTCTTGTAATTTGCATAAAAAGGAGAACCCAAAGTGCCTTGCTATTAAAACATTCCGCTTAACACTTCCTGCGACAAGAGTGCGCAGACCTTACTACTATATAAGCCGATTGCACAGTGGGCACATCTCCAGCTATTCTTATTTAAATTATTCAAGTAAAAAAAACATGTTAGACAAAAAGTTAATAGTTGGAAACTCTTAAAGATGACTCTTTTTTCTAGAGAAACACATTTTAAATAATTTTATTATTCCTTTTTCACTATAAACATTTATTATAGATAAACAAGCCCAATGGTACATAAATTTGACATACCTGTAGAGTGATCTTAAAGCTAAATAACATACACAAAAAAATTAATTTTATCACATTAAATATCCACAGCTTATTATTTCCTATAACATATTTGATTTATTTTTTTTTTAATTGCAATAATCATATTACAATATTTCGAGTATTGAAAAGAAGTGTCTGATATTTAATATTTTTCCATACGGGGTAACAAATAAATATAATTATTTTAATTTTTAAATTTCAATAATTATATTACAATATTTCGAGTATTGAAAAGAAGTTTCTGTTATTTAATATTTTTGCATATGGGGTAACAAATGAATATAATTATATATATTTTTAAGTTTCTATAATCATATTACAATATTTCGTGTATTGAAAAGAAGTTTCTGTAATTTAATATTTTTGCAATTAATTATATTTATTTTTAAATTTCAATAATCATATTACAATATTTCGAGTATTGAAAAGAAGTTTCTGTTATTTAATATTTTTGCATATGGGGTAACAAATGAATAAATTTATACATTTTCTACTGATTTGTCCCACTGTGAAGCATCTGCAAGTTTTGAGTAAGCCGAGCCGTTAGACATCTTCAGCGAACTGAAACTAGTTTCTCAATTAAGCAGCGCAAGTTGCAGAAGATTGGCTCACACACACACATACAGATAGGTGTGCTAGTTCAATTGTGTGTGTGTGTGTGTGTAGTCATCAAACACGGACGCACTGCATCCGTCCAATTCGTCAAGGAACAGTTGCCTCACGCCCAGTTTGGGGCGTTGAACGTGCGATTGGCTGCGGCATTGCAGACGAAGTAGGAGAATAAGAAAAGGAGATTCAGACGGAGGCGGAGACGAAGACGAAGATCAAGACGAAGACGCAGCCGCAGATGTCGGATGTCTCGTAGAAAGCATATTTATGGCGGTGGCATGTTATGAATACACCCAAGAGACATTTTTCTTCTTCTCACTCGCAAGTCGCCGCAGTTGCAGTTGCAAGACGACAAGTTGAAAATAAGACACAATTTTTCGGTACGACTGCAATACGAATGGCGGCAGGGATCAGCGTGGCAGGGAATGAGGCTGGGGCAGAGGCAGGGGCATTACATTGAGTGCCTGCAAACGAAAAGGAAATCTAAAAATAAGCAAAACAAAAACTACAATTCAAGGCAATGCGAGGAGTGGCAAGCAGAGGTGAGGCAAAGCAAGGTGAGGCAAGACGAGTCTGCGGAACCGAAAAATAAAAGCGCGTGCAACGTACGGGAAATTCTTGATCAACCATAAATCTTGGCACCCGAGTCATCCATCTATCTCGCTTGGCGCGTTCCGTTCAGCGCCAAAGTTGTTTTCTATGTTGTCTATGTTGCAGCATTCCCCTCCACTTCCCTCCCTTCCCCCCAACGAGACCATCCAGCTTCCCTACTTGTGTTGCTTTTCTACAATAATTTGATTTACAAAAATAATACATTGTTTTTCGTCTGGTTTTGGCCTTTATCTTTGTTGTTGTGGTTGTCATTTTAGTTTTCAAAAGAAAACCACACGTAAACAGACACGTGTGTGTTTTAATTATCAGCTTATACTATACGGTTTTATTTAAAACCTAGAGGATTACCTTCATTAGCGATCTTTCTTCTATAAATTTAAATTTCACTTTATTGTGATTTTAAAGAGTTTATTCGTTTGACTACAGCAAATAAATAATGAAATTAAATGCGTAGGGAAAAAAATCCGTTCCTTAAATTGGTATTTATTTATATTTTTACCAAGCCATAATATCAATATAACTTTGGAAACAAAATTAAATCGAGAAAGCAGCACATTGGTTCATTAAATAGGATTTTATCTTTATAAGTTGGCTTAAACAAATTAAATAAATATGAAAGTGATTATTGTTGGATATCGGAACTAAATTTTCTTGAATATTAATTTATTAAGCCTTTTTAGTATTGGTTCAATGTATATATGGACAAATTTCAAGTTAGGATAAGCAGAAAAAACGAGTTGAGCTTTAAGGTCGAAATTAAGAACTCAAGTTCGTTTCATGTTTTGGCTCGTAATTAATAAATCATGTCAGCGTCAGACGAGGGGGGTGGAATTAAATGTGTCAAATGCAAACACGAAGCTCCCAGCTCCCAGCACCCTCCCCATCCCCATCCCCAAGACCATCGTCAGCACCAAGTTTAGCTCTTAGACGGGAAGAAGCAGCGACGGCTCCAAAGGTTCCCGGCCAGGAAATGTCAAGAACGAAGTTAACCGAACACGAAAACAAAACGAGCCTGTTTCATGTTTAGTGGCAACTGAAGGCATTCCAAAAGTCACACACACACACACACACACATAGAGAACGTGGCAAGGGGTAAAAGTGGGTGGGGAACTGTTATTTCGAGGGGGTGTGGCCTCGCACGCATCTTGCGCTGAAAAAAATCGCAGCTAACGCCGAAAGTTTAAATAAATTAAATTAAAGCTGCGTGAAAATTGCTTTATATACCTGAAGCCTACAAGTAAATAATATGCTGAAAGTATATAGATACACACACTCTGAGAAACAGTGGCAAAAAAACAAACAAGGTGCGAGCGGGACGGCAAATATGTGCGAGTGTTTGGCAAAGGAAATGATAAATGGCGTGGTAATACAAAAAATGAGGGAAAACAGCGGGCGGCATCTAAAAAAAAAATAAAACAAAACAAAAACAAAAAATGAAAACGAAAACAAACAAGCGAGTCGTTTGCTGTGCAGCCAAAACAGAAACAAATGCAAAAAAAAAAAAACAAAAGAATGAATACGTAAAAAAAAAAGAAAAGCAAAGTTGATTTTCCAACTTTCTGGTCAGCAGAAAAAAATAAAAAAAAATGGGCGCCGCATTCAAAATGAAAATGGTGTAAAATGGAAGAAGAACAGAGCCAAATTTTCTACTTGGAAACATTTTCGGCTGTTTTCATTCTGCGTTGTCTATTTCCACAGCGAGACATCGCCTGGTTCTTTCTCTATGTTAGCGGGTTTCTGTTACGCAATGAACACAGCCCAAACCCTTACAACCCTGAACCCTGAATCCCAAATACAAACACACCCAGTGACCCTAATTTTGGTCCTTGGAGAAATGTCGTTGCCACATTCCCGGCACTCTCCGAACTCTCCTGTTGTTTTAATTTCATTTATGGCTTCCGTTTGCCCACATTTGGTGACTTTTCCGAGTTTCCCCTGACTTATTTCGCCCCAAGTCCTGGCAACTGGTTCCCGGCTCCTGGCTCAAGAACACTAACCCCATTCGCTTTAGCCTTTTGTGTGATTTTCGGCATTTATTCAAATGCTCCAAAAACTTAAGAACTCTATTCATTCCATCAACAGCAGTTACGTCAGAGATCGGGAAAGGTTTGGAAGGTGTGCTGGCATATTTAAATTGGAATCATTTGACTTGATTAAGTCCTGATATACTCTATACTATAGAGTCTATAGATATGGAAGAAATAGTCATTAGAAAAGAAATTTATTTTCGTTTCATTCCTCTTTTCGGGTCGATATTAAATTAAATTCCAATTAAAATGTATTAATGAATAATGTTTTTTAATAAGGATTTCATGATTAATTTCAGCAAATTCTTAAAGATTGGTTATCTTTGTGATATGAGATTGATTTTGAGCTAGAAAGTCGTAAAGCTTTAAATTTTTAGATATTTGACCGTTTTAATTAATCATTAGATGAATTTAAGATCACTCACTCTTTTTTTTATAGAGAAAATCAGATTTAATTTGTGCTTTTGAGATAATTCTCCTATTCTAATAGTACACTGCCAACTTGTTTGGGAATAACTCCGACGTCGCTTTGTCGTCAGACTAGAGAGAGAAAGCAAGTCAAATAAATAAGCAATGTGGATGGTTTGTTTTGAAGGCGCTTTGAATCAGATATTCGACATTGGGCCACATCGTCGGGGCTGTTTGACTTATCTGGGCCGTTTTATCAGAGCGAATGCGAATGCGAATGTGCAACGCATGAATGAATAAATGCCGAATGAAACTCGCTTGCGGTTCGTATCGACAGGACTCAAAGTTTGTGTCCTCGGACAGACAGGCGCTGTTATCCTTTGCTCCTTTCTGTTTCTAGTTTGCCACATTTAAATTGCCTGCCGTTGTCTTTGGCTCGCATCTGATAAGAACCGTCGCGTTTGCTGATAAGACCAAGTCAGTTGCCAGCAAGGATACAGAGACACACACACAGGCACAACACATGTTTCCTGCCGATGCCAACGTCGATGCCGCGGGGCAAACAGCAGACGCGCAACTGCCACGCGTTTCGCATAGTTTTGCATGGTGACTAAGCGAAGGGAGAGGGGAAGGAGGTTTAGGGCCTAACGACCTTAGCTGAGTGCAGAGTTCAGAGCGCCCTTCGACTTGTGTACCGCTGCGAGGACGTCTGCGATATCTCATTTTTATAATTAAAACACTTGGCAGGACATGTGCTGCATGGCAGCATTCCGCCAGGCATACCAACAGTGCGCCCGACCAAGCCATTCCACTCTCTCGTTTCCTCGCTCTCTCATCCCTTCGTTCTCTCGTCAATCCGGCCGTCCGTCTTCCCGTTTCCTTCTCCGGGGGCTGAGGGTGATCCTTATCAGCTGTGGCAATGTGTGGCCCTGGGCTTGCGCGTATGTCGCAATACTAACCCGTATCCATATCCTGGCCAGCAATCTAACTAACTCTGCAGGGTAGTTCAACTGTCTCTCGTATGTATCTAAGGGCTGCAATGTGTATACAGCCAACAATTCATTGGCTCTAAGCTCGTCCAGTCAATCATCCCAAATTTTACACAATCGATCCATTGAATAAACTCAAAAATATAAAAAACTTAATTGATTTTCTTCAACTAATTTTCAGTACTCATTTTCACTTTCAACCTATATAATTGGGTTCATTATCTGTATTTAAATTAAATATCTTTTCTCTCTTACATATTATTTTCCTACAATACTCAGAATATTTTTTTTTTATTCTTATAATTAATTTATAATGTTTATAAATAGTCAACTAATTTATCGTTTCTCTCTAATTACAGGTAGGTGCTTAACAAACTATCTGCAATTAATGAAAAATGCAAAATTCGCCGAGTTGGTCCATAAAATTGTACTAAAGCATCGCAGTAAAATTCATTTTCGTTTTGAATTTGAGCCATTTTTTAAAGTTTCTGCGGCCCAAAAAAAACTTTTCGCTGACCATAAAAAACTACAGCGCGTCAGAAACTTTTTCGCAGAATTTATGAGTGCAGTTAACGGGTAAGTTTGAGAGAACGATGAGAGGGGAACCCCCGCTGCTAGTCGAGTTCCAAGTCCAAGCCGAAGCCGAAGCCGAAGCCCTACGGTCACTGGCTACTGGCTGAGTTTATTAATTTAAAAAGGAAATTCTCGTTTAGTCACCTTCTGATTTAAGTGCAGAACATCCAATAGCACTACTAGTGAACACTAAGGGTAGCTTTCTTAGGGGAGGATGAAGGGCAACTAAGGGTTAGTAGGTTGCACAGTTGTTTGCATGAAGGTTTGAACTGCAGCTTGTTGGGAATGCACTGGCATTGGCAAATGTGCTGCACATGTTCCGCAGCTATGCACAGTGGAGCAATAGTGATTAGTTCTTCAATAATTATTATATTACACATAAGACAATATGACGTACAACATTCAATATTTAAATTATCTTGGTTAAGTATATAGACTTATCATAGATGGAACTTAAATTTGTTTTGCATAGTATTTTATTTTTGGTACACTGTTTCTGTGTTGGGCTATGCAAATAGTCACATACGAGTACATTCAAATGTATTCGTATTTTTCATTTGTTTCTCATTTCGTTGGCCCTTTCTTTTACCGTTGCGTTGAAATGCATTCGTTTATCGCCAGCGGGGATTGAAAGGGAGAGAGGGAGCGAGGGAGCGAGAGAGGGGGGTCGGCTTGGGCAGCTTTTGTATTTGGTCATGGTGAGTTCATTCAAACTCATTCACTCACTCGCGTCGTTTAAATATGCAAAAGTCCACGTTGCCGTTGCACTGAATGCAGCAAAAACAAAAAGCACTTCACCCCCCTCTTTCCACCCACACTGCAGCATGGTTTGGGGTTGGGGCTGGGACTGTGCCGGGGGAGCCTGACAATGGCGACGGGGGCGTTGCACTGCATCGCTGTCTGCGCAGCGCAGTTGTTGAAAGGGGAGGGGAAAGAGTAGAAATCAAGGGAAACAGAGCCAGAGTGAGAGAGAGAGAGAGAGAGAGGGGTAGAGGGGTTGTTCCACCCCCGCAGATTGCATGCAAATTGGTTAAAGTGTGAATTTATGTGAGAAATATTGTTTGCTCTTGTTATGCGCACATACATATCGACACTCACACTCACTACTATAAGTTTCTACTCAGTCAAACACTCAGGGGCTCGACAAAATGATTTAAGTTCGTATGCAAATTGGCAGCGACTTTGACTGACATTTGCCGCGTTTGCATTTGAATGGCAATTGGAGCTGCCTCCCTTTTCTCCTCTCTCCCCTCTCCTCTCTTCGCTTCAGTTGGATTTGGTTAATTTTCTAGAGATTTCAACAGGGTATGGTCTAGTATTTCGAATGCATGCGTTTGTGGTATATATTTGCGTATGTGCAATTTGCTTGCTGCACATAAATCTCACATATTTAATGTGCTTTCACATTTATTCGCATTATTTTCATATTCATATTCATATTCGCATTCATATTCGCATTCATATTCAGATTCGGGGCGCCGGCGTCGCGCTCAGTGAGCTCAGTCGCAATAAACACTCAATTAACGATTTCAAAATTAATTTTTCATAAATTCGTGTGCATTTCCTCATGTTCCGCGTATTTTTAACCTGACCCCGGGCTGCATATACGTATTGCCAGCCCAAATTAACAGAAAATAAAATGAAATAAATGGAATCTCTGTCCGGGCTAATAGGAGTGGGCCAGGCGAGAGTGTCTCCCCCATTTTCTGTTCACTCCCCCTGCAGTCTGCATTTTCCAGGCACATGGAAAATGCTTTTAATTTATAGCCATGTCCCGCTTTCGCCTGGTCCTCGTCCTGTCTCTGTCTCCCATTTGGGTTCTGCCTTTGGCTCTGGCTCTGAGTCTGCATCTGCTTATGATTCTTTTATTTTATTATTTCAAGAGTGCGTACCCGAAACATCGGTAGTCCGAGTCCATATACCACAGCAACTGGCGCCAATGCAAAATGCACTCCTCATTGCAAATGGATAACGCTTACATAGGGTATAACTAGAATGGAGATATTTTAGATTAATGTCGAATTTGTTAGAAAAACTTTGCTTATTATACATTCGAATGTACATTGGGTATAACAAGAATGGAGATATTTTAGATTTATGTCCAATTTGTTAGAAAAACTATGTTTATTATATATTTATCTCAAAATCACTAAAAAGCAGATTAAATATATATTTATACTGTTAAATAAAACTCATTAAGCTTCTAGGTATATTTAGGTTATTAATTAAATAAAACAATTTTAATTATTGTAACAATAATATGTAAGAATGATCCTTACCAAATATGAATGAAGTAGTCGTAAGAACATATTATTGATAAAATAAAATTATCATTGGGTATACTAAAAAATCTTTAAGATTTCTGCACAATTTTTAGAATTTATGATCAATATAAACCAGATAAAAATTCGATCAATTATCTTCCTATACAAAGCTAAATTGATATATTCAATAAATAAAACGTATCTTTTAACTGCTTGAAACATTTTAAATATTTAAATTAAATATTTAAATTTTTAAACTGAGATTATTTATATATTACACGGAATAATTTACAATTTAGTAAACAAAATTATAGTACTTAGTACTAAATGTCTGTAAAAATTCTATTTATTTTTTGTTCAAAAGAATAGCCATTTTCTTGCTTTAAATATACTTTGTTATCCATTTTCCAAATAAAATGAAGTCGTTTGTACAGCATCGATTCATAAACAGATACAAATGTATACACAGGCAGGAATTGCTCCCATAAACATTTCAACACTTAACGGCCAACTTGAACTTCACGGAAAAATATTTTCCAATCTTCCATTCAGCAGCCAGACATGAATAGAAGTCAGGTTCCTGCTCGGGCGCCACAAATTAAAAATGCAACACAAATTGTATTTGGCACCTGTGTAGTACTTCCAACTTCCAACAATCCCCCTCAGACTACAGTTACTAAAGCGGAAGTTACTGCACACACACAAACACACACACACACATTCATACACTGAGACGAATGAAAAGGTGTTGATAAATGAGCCAAGACAGGAGGCAATGAAGTTGGTGTTGGCCACGGCGAGCGAGCTTGGACTTTGGCTGCCTCTCACAATTGAATTAGGCAGCCAAAATATGCAAAGCTCGCTGGGATCAACAAAATACTTGCAAAACGGGGTGGTTGCCGCTGATTTCATTGTGCCCCAAGACATGCAACCAACCACTGGAGTTGCCCTGCGTGTTGCCTGCCTCACCGACTGCATTTTTAATTAGCACATGGCAACACTTTTACTCTAACAGGTGCTAAATAGTTGAGCCCACTGTTGTTTCAAGAGCACGCAATTAAAGTGGCAATTGAAGGTGCTTTGTTTATTTCGAGGAATGGTGACAACCCTAAAGACAAACAAGCTGAACTCAGCAGGGGATGTTAAAGTGACCATTCCATTGAGAATTATTAACGATAACATAGAATTGATCTATATATTGTGTGGAATATGCATGCACCAAATCATACACCTTCTCTGAATTTAACTACTGGGTAAAAGTACAATAAGAACAACAGAGAGACGCACGTACATATATTACATATATTCAGCAATTTTCCACTTGAAGTTGCAGTCGCTTGTTGGGGAAAAAAAGCAATGCAAAAAAAGCACAGCAACAATGCAAGAAAAACAACAACAACAACAATGATGATGCAGACACCGGTCGAAATTCCCGCTGCTGGGGCAACAGAGACGTCGCGTCTCTGCTCTCGTGTTGACACTGCGAATGCGGACGCTTCGTTTGGCCACTGGCCTGGGGGTTAAGTGGCACACACTCATCCACACACACACACACTCAGTCATCCACCCACAGCAACAGCAACTGCTGCCACAGCCACTGCCCCTTGACCGGCTTGCCCCTTCTTGCCACACACCTCTTGTCTTTGCCCCCTCCAAACAGACACTCTCTGGCCATTGCCATGCGCATAATAAATAATTGCAACAGCGGCAACAAACATTTCACGTTGCACTTTCTGCAACCAAAGCGAAAAACAACAACCATAACAACAACAACTACAATCACAACAACAATAACAACAATCACAACAACAATAACAAGAGCGTCGGATCCTGGTGCCGTGGCAAGCAGAGAATGAAGAGATTTTTATCGGCGATTCTCACTGATTTCATGGCAAATAAATCGCTCATTTTCGCTTAATTGGAAAATTATGGCTTTTTGGCCACGAACAACTGAGCGAAAGAGAGGGAGAGAGTAGGCAAAAGAGAGCGACGTACATACACTATGTGTGCTATATATATATATATATATATGTATATACGTGTACATACATATACATATTTGCATTTGAATATGCATTTGTTTCTGTATCTGAATGAACTTTGTAGCTGTTGCTACTTTTAATTGGACTTAAAACTTTTTTGATACTAACAACAAAGCTGTAAATATTTAATGCATTAGTAAGCTAACAATTGTTATGAAAATATTATTTTTACCAAGTTTAATAGAATAATACTAAAAGATACTTTTATTTAATATTGGTGTTCCCAACTAACATATGTTTCACTTTCAACTGAACAAAAATGCAGTACATGTATATTTATCTAAATTATACGATTAGAATAGTTTCAATGAAACAACTTTATTTTTGTATCGAAATATATTATTATATATTACATGGTTACAATAAAATATATATGTACATCTACCAAAATATAATTTGTGTAGATATATACGTATGTAACATACAGTATAATATATATTATTTTATTTTTCTTTAATTTTTTTGTTCATCCATTCTATTTATGTATGGGAAAAGTTCCAATTTAACATGGTGTCGTCTCAGCGATGATTTATGAACGAACCAAAATGCTGAAACACTCCGACACTGCTCTGTTGTGCCTCTCACTCTTGCCCCTGCCCCTGCCTCTTTCTTTTTCTCTCACTCTCTCACCCTGTCTGTCTATCTCACTCTCTCTTTGTGTGCTTGTGGGTTTGCCTTCGCCGTTTGCTTCTCATTTTCCACCACCGCCGTTGCCGTTGCCGTCGCTGCAGCCGTTGCCATTGTCTGACTCTGCTCTTCTCTGCATCCCCCCTTTGCCCATCTTGCGCTCTTTCCTCTCACCTATCAGCATCTGTTGGACGCTATCAACGGGCGGCTCTAAGCGGCGTTTGCATCATGGCCGCCAACCTTATCGCCGCCACAAACGCCGTTGCAGGGGCAAATCTCTGGGTTGCATGACCACGAGTTGTTGGCCAAGGATTTCGATTTGGGTTTTGGGTCTAGTTTCGGCTGTCGGTGTCGCATTTCAATATCTGTGACTGCACACGTGTGTCTGTGTGCCAATGGCGAAGACACTTGAGTCCTGCCACAATCAGGATCGGCAACAAAGCACATTCAATACTTTTATCCATCCTCTGCCTGAACTTAAGTCCAAAGAGTCGGAAAATCTCTATCCGATGTGGTAATATCATAAAAATGAAGTTAACCTTTAAACAAGTTGACTTGCACCTTCGACCAAGAGAGAGTGAGAGAGACAGAGAGAGAGAGAGCAAGTTCGTCCTGTGTATCCCTGTCTGTGTAATGTCCGCATTGCTTGCTTCTGTGTCTGTGTGGCGTGTGTGTGTGTGTGTGTGTGTGCGTGCATGTGCGACTATGATTAATTACTTTTGCATACATTTACATACAAATTTGTTGCCACATTGTCTGCCTCGGGCGCAGTCCGAGTCCTTCCCGTTTTGCCACCCCTTTCGTCCAGGCACGCTCTTTGGGGTTACTTTTTACACACACTGGCCCCGGGGGTGGGCTGGAAATCCTGCCAGCAGGGTTAATTTTATATGAAATTTTTCATTTTGTGCATCCAGAACGGAAGGAACTTGATTTGACAAAACTTTTTTTTTCTTTTTTACGCTGGCCTTTCTGATTTTTATGCCTCGGTCATGTTAATTGCATTTAAATATTTTATAAAATTTGCGTAAAACCAAAATGAGAGCAAATGGCCTGACAGCACCGCATTGTAATTGGTTTTATATAATGTTATGAAAAGGCGTTACGAGTCTTAAATCTTTTATCAATAGTCAAGCCTTAAAAACATGTAATTTACAATCAGAACGATAACAGACTACATTTCAATCTTTAACCAACATCGTATGTTAGATAATAATCATTAAACTGAATTTGAATTTGAATCTAAAAATCAATTAGAGTCTATTTGTACATAAAATGTATAGAAATTAATGTAAAAATAAAATATATTTAAAAAAAGGAAGTAAAAGTTCTTAATTTTAAATCAGTAAGTGTATAATAATTCTGACCATTAATAATGCTTTTAATTTAAAAACCCGATGAGCTGGTTTTAAAATAATTACTAAAAAAAAAATTTTAAAAAGATTTTTAATCTCAATACTTTGGTAGTCCTAAAATATTATATATTTTCTTTAGTATGAAAAATAAAATCATAAAAATACAAATATTCCTACAATATAACTTTAAAAGCCAACTTCAACTTTTCTTACTTACTTCCAATTTTATTATGTTTCCAATAGTTCTTCATTATTTTCTTTTTACACCCATTTTCCATATTTCCTGCGTTGTTGCTGCTGCAGCACTAACTAAAATATAAATCATATCGCAGGCTGGCCAACTATAATTTAACGCAGATGTATTCTATATGTATTTGTATCTGCTATAAAGTCACATATATGGATAACAAAAGAATGAAAGAGGAAAGCGGAAAAACTAATTTCTGTAATTATAAACTCATATAAATGGTTACATCAAAAATCTCTGTTTTTGCTGCCTTTAAATTAACACGATTTTTCCGCTTTGCTACCCTGCGGTGTTCAGTGCAGAGCACCGTGCTCTGAGGATACACAGGATACACAGGACACACGTGTCAGAGGCTGAAAAGGGTTCAGGTTCAGGTCTGGGGACTGTCTGTTGCCGGAGGAGAGGAGCAGAAGCTGCAGTATGAAGACTCCTGCGGCTGTGACTCGAAACTCCTGTGCAGCAGTTTCCCAGCTCCTGCTCCTATTCCAGCTCCAGCTTTAGCTACAGCTTGTCTCCAACTCCGTTCACTGCTGCTGCTGCTGTTGTTGTTGTTGTTGCTTTATATAATAAATGAGCTTGGTGGGTTAAAGGCGTATTTCTGTCTAGTAAATTAGCAAAATACACGCAGAAGCGACACACACATATACACACACTCACACACACATGCACACACTGATAGATACACCGGCTGGCATTAGGGCGTGCCACACCCCTTTGACTATGCCATTCCCCCCCTGGAGCGATGAGTCTCTAATGGGCTGCCGTGTTCTGATTGAGTTCAGCAAATTGAGAGCAGGGCAGCTTGAAACATGCCAAACCCTCCAACCCTTAAACTCCCGCTGCGTGTGTGTGTGTGTGAGTAAGTATCTGTGTGTGTTTGACTTCCCAGTTGTCGGCTTGTTAAGTTTAAATAATGCTTTTTGCCATTTCCTCTATGCCAAGGTCATTCAAAATTCAAACCAAGTGCGCTTACAATCACATTTCTACACACACACACACACACACACACACCCACACACACATTGTTCTTCCTGTTGTTGTTACTGTGGTCGCCCCTAAGTTCAACTGGAATATTTCGAAAGTCTGTCAGACATTGTCTGCAAATTTCTGGCGCGTCATAAGTTGAAGTTAAATGAACTAACTTCATTCGGCAGTTTCAACTAAAGTCCAATTCCAACACCTACACATTCTCTCTCTCTTTCTCACTCACACACACACACTCACTTACACTCACACACTCACTTACACTCACACACTCACTTACACTCACACCTACACAACACAGACATTGCGACATTCGCACAGCTGTCGCACATGCAATTTATGCCAATTCCAAGTCTCAATTGAAGCCGAGTAGAAATTGAAAATGGTCGAGCCGAGTGGAGTCTATAAATAAATTTAAGACTATTTTGAATGGTTCAATTTCGTGAAATTTAAATGTGAATATCCACTGTATTTTACAAATTTTACTGCTTATTAAAATTTAGGATTTCACCTGATAACATTAATAAAATAAAAAATATATATGAATTAAAACATGTATTGTAATAAAATAATAAACTTACTGATCTTAAAAGCTCTATGTAATTCGAGTTTAGAAGTCAAAATAATTAAGCACATTTATAAAGCTAACTGAGATCAACAGATTAAATATAATATGCAGTGAATATTTCATTATAAATTTTGTGTGCTCATTTTAAATTCAGTAATTTTCCATTTACTAAATGACTAAACTTCCATCAACCTATTTTGTTGGTATCTACGATTAAGTGGATTGTTTGTCGAATTTATATTAGTCAGATCTTGTCATGTATAGATCTATATATTGAATAGTTTGGAATTGGGAGCAAACTGACCTTGATAAGTATGACGGATAAACTATCTGCACTGAAGATCCCTTTGAAGAGAACCATTGGCATAAATCAAGATGGTCACACTGATAGGGAATATGTCAGTTGATATGATCCCACGTTTTTTTTTGGCTTCTCTTCATTTTTGACTTCGGCCAGCCACATAACGGCAATCACTCACGCACTCACACGTTCGGTGAATGCTGCCATTGTTTCTCAGGTCGACTTATGAATTTAGATTAGATGCGGATCAAGATACTCATGCCACAACTCGAATCTGTTTCGAGTGTCAAGTTCGCAGCGTTGCGACGTTCACAATTGTTGGCCATGGGCAGGCGGCGCTTCTGACCGTCCATTGTGAACATTGTTGTTGGCCATGTAAAGTAATCACTTACAGTTACACATAGTCTGTCCGTCTGTCCGTCTGTCCGTCCGTCTGTCCGTCTGTCGGTCTGTCTGTCCGTCTGCGTTCGCGTTCGCCGTCATGTCCGCATCAGCGTTTAGCCAATATTTCGTTTTGGCCAGGGGCAAAAGCTTTTCATCTGGGCCGCTTCGTATGGAGCGGTAATTCTTATCGCGATCACACAACGAGCTGGACACGATGGAGATTCATGGCATGGCACGGAATAGAGCTCTGCTCCGCTCCACTCGATGGAGCGCTCCGCTCATAGTCACATCATGTCCGACAAGCTAGAAAAAATTGAAGTCAAGTTTGACGTGTGATGTGTGATGTGCTCGGCCAAGGGGTTCGCTCCGGGGTCGGGGCTGAGCATTGGCGCTTAGACAACAAAAGCTGCGACCTTACCGACACATCGTTCATTTTAATTTGTACAATAACTCAGCCAAAGGCGAAGACCAACAAAAATACGCAAATTACTTATATACCCAAGTACATTTTTGTTTGTTTGCTTTTTTTGCAAAAATTGCTAAAACAAAAATAATTACGAATGACACACAGAACCGAACTGCGCAGAGGTTAATTTAAATTTCAAGTCACACAAGTCGCAGCAAAAGTACACGAGTTTGTTGTGTCTGTGCCACACCCCACCGCCTCTTCCCCGCCCACAGACCACATTTTCAGATAGTGTCACTAAAATGACTTACAGGTAGTACGAGTAGCTCCATGTCGGGCCAAAACATCTTTCGGCTTCTCGCCTGCAATTCATCAAAATGCAAATCTCGTTGGCCAACTCTTTGGACTCGACCAAATGAAGTACGAGTAACCGGCTCGTGATGCGTAGCACTTGCTTTGAAAATACCCCTTTTTCGCTCCAAACCCCCCATCCTTTCACCAATCCATTGTCTTCCCTCCCCTCTCGGTTGTCGTCGTCGTCGTCGTTGATGATGATGATGATTATTGTTTATTAAGTGTCGGCGCGACCATAAAATTAAAGGGAAGTTCATTTTTATTGCCTTACATTTTGTGTTGGTTTCTGTTTCTGTCTCCGTTTCTGTTTGCATTGTCTTGTTTTATTATTTTTTGTATCTTTTATTTTTAATTTATCTCAGATGCTTTTGTGTGGTCTCTCTACAACAATTTACTATCACGATACTCGTTTTTTATTTATTTTAGAATCTAGAAAATTATTCACTTGCATGCTGATATATTTAAAAGATATCAGATCTTAAGTTTTCTTATACTGTGCTTCATTTGAACTAATTGATCATATGTGCTTAGAATAAGGCTATGCATTTTAGAAATATATTTTTTACGATAAGCCTGTTGAAGTCAATTTAACAGCAGACATTTATGAAATTCGGTTGGACTGCTTTACAAAAACCTTAAAAAAATCTTTATGTCGTAAAAAATTTGTAAATTCATTTTAAAAAATTAAAGAAAGTAAAAATTGATCTCAACTGAACACAACTCTTATCTTATAAATTAAGCTAAGTAACAAATCTTATCCAAATAAGAATGCAGATTGCCCAGAAAATTAATTTTCAGTTCATTCCACTCATTAATTTAAAAGAATGCATTTTTGAATACTTATTTTTATATTAAGCTAATACATCCTCTTAAATATAAATATCATTCTATTCCCAAATATATATACAGGGTATTTGCCTATCAAAGCAAAATGTTTGCAACCATATTCCCAAAAGCCCATTTTAATTTTATTCCCAAATTTCCTTAAATAAGTTTTCTCTCAAAAAGGACTTTGATACGCCAACTCGTAGTAGCGGTCATTTGAGGAACTATTTTATATCCCTTATATCCTTCAGCATCCTTGAATGCTTTTTAGCGGTGCCACAAATCCCAACGCAACGAAAATGTCCTCAGACCACGCGCAGGATAATGCTCAACGCTTTTACTATCAGCCGCTAGATGGCTATGGCAGTCGTAAAGCGCCATCTAGCGGCGAGCGGCTGCAACCCTTCAGTGGCTCTCAAAATGTGCGTCAACCGTAAATCGATAAAATACAAAAAAAAAGCAGCGAAAATTGACTTGGCTCGGTTTTCTATTTTTAAACATTGCAAAAATACTTGAGGGCTGCGACTGCGCATGCAAATGCGACTGATTAGCGGTTTCACGCTGTGCATACGATAAATCAAAAAACAGAAACAGAAGCAGATGGAGCGAGGGGCCACCCAGAAGTTGAGAGTGCCAATTAATTAGGTATTTTGGGCACACAAAGCGAGTTAAGCGCCCAAAAACTATTTTTGTCTTTAATTTTACGATTGAAGCTTTTTACGGCTTTTTACGACTCCCAGCCATAAATTGGCCCGGACCGCCAGCGAATACGACAATAATATTTATGGATGTTTTGATGTTGGGCGTGAGGTGCTTTGAAATCTATCTGATCGCGAATCCATCAGCTCAAGTCTATCAGTCTATTGAACAGACTGCCTGTCCGTCTATCAAATTACGCAGCAATGCAAATATTTTTCATCAAAAAAAAAAAAGTAATCAACAAATCGACCAACAGTCCAATATGCATATGAATTTGGTTACTGTTACGCCTAGGTGGGCCACCTCACCCGGCCATCCCATCACGGATTAACGCCCGGCATTCCAAGGGTATTCGTATTCGACGTATACGTGCCCTGGAGCATGTCCGACGATGAGCGCGAGTGGATTTCTAATGGGAATTAACTAAGCTTGTATACTGATTGGAATCACTTTCTTTTTCGCCCTGGCCAAATCGATGAGGGAGAATAAACAAAATGTACTAAAATTTTAGAAAATTATTTCAAATAAGTGGCTCCCAGATTGTTTTACCCACTACTCTAATATGGTTCAAATTTTCAATTTAATTTACAATTTAATGGGAGGTAAATATAAATAAAATTGTACACAATATTTGTAAATTGTAGTTTAAAATTAAATAAAATATTTGTATATACGAATCAAGCAATTGCAACAAAGTATTAAATTCAAATATAATTAAAAATACAAAAGAATCCCATGGAATACTCATCTCACAAGTTGTGTCTCCTGGCATCCTGTTTTAGTATTAACGTAACTTTGCTTTCCGGATCTCAATTCGGGGCGAACCATTCACGATCAGTTGCAATTAACAGCACCCAAAAGCGATGCCAATGATTGTGGCAGGCTCATTCCATTGTTAGGCCAGGGACTGGCTGCTTCTGGCCCGACCAGGCCAAGGCTTGTTGCTTGACTCCGACTTCGAGTCAGAGTTAAAGTTAAAGTTCGAATTCTGTGTCTAAACCAAGTGCATACATGTGTCACTCCGAGCAGGCTCTGTGCAGCGGCTGTCGCTTTCATATTCCTCGAATACGAATGCTTGTTGCAAGCACTTCGCACTTTCAGGCATGCAACAACAACAAACAACAAGAAAGAAAAGAAACCTTTGAATTTGGCCAGCAATTGCATTGAAATCGCATTATTAACGCCTTGCCGAGAGGCTGCAGGCTGGAGGCTGGAGGCTGGAGGCTTCACATTGCCTTACCAAATTGGCAGCATCTCGACTCGGGTCGAGTTGACTCCAAGACGGGTGTGAAAATAATCTGTTTAACGAGGGAGTCTTACAAAAGACCCAAAGCTCTGGCAGCAACACCAAAGCGGCGAAAGATGCCGCCTGCAGCAGCAGCAGCAACAACAAACGAGCAACAATAATGACATTTGGCGCAAATGAATGAGAAGCGCGCTCAAATTTCCAGCCGAGCTCTGCTGCAACCTCGGCGGCTGCCTCAGCCGCAAAAGGATATGACAGCAGCCAACCTGACAGTCCCACTGGCAGCAACAGTCGGATATTGGCATGAGCAGTGGCAGGAAGAGGGGCAGGGGAAGGGGCAGGGGAAGGGGCAGGGGCAGGGCCATTGGTATGCCCCATGAGCCACAACGGGTCGTGGCTTGGGTCCATATGCCAACTGGGCGCTGACATTAAAAGGTGGGAAAATGTCAGCAGATTGCAAAAAATCTTTTTGTTTATCACCGAGGCAGGATAAGGGGAGAAACGGGGTTAAATCGATATATGACAACAGATTTTCAAATTTGATTATTTTTGTTAACAAAGATCAATTTAAATATTAAATCAATTAAATGTTCTACATTATTTAAGCTCCGATGACTCGAATATATTTAATTATTTTTAAATATAATAACTAGTATAAATATAAATAAATATATTAGAGTATATCAAACTTATCAACACTCTACAGACACTCAAAAAGATGTTGAATGTGCACACTTTTCTGTGCTCTAAAACAACCTAAATAAGCCTATGCCTAAATATTACTATTAACAAGATTACATTAATATTCTTTAATAGTTAATTACAATTGCATTACAGTTATAATAAATCATTAAAACGAACTAGAAATAAATCATAGCATAAGTGAAAGAATTCAATTGACCTGCAAACACATCAAATGAACATAAAAATAAATGAAGACATTAATTTCCATATGAATTTAAGATGTGATTCATCTTGTCGAGTTGCGCATGTGGAGAAGTGCCAAAAACTGCCGCCAGAGGGAGGTATTTAAATTTGTATGAAGCATGCGCATGATTTTTGGTTCGTTTCTTAGTTGAGGGAAATTCGTTTTGATGATAAACTGAAGACTAATTCAATTTCCTCTTCTTTTTTTTTGGCTATTTGCAGCTCTGGATTATTGGATAACTGGATTATTTATTCGCAAATTTGGATTAGCTGATTTGAGAGGTGTTTATGGATTACAAAGCAACAACAATAAATAAGGTAAGACAATTGTTGAAATTCAATTGCTCAATTTGGTATAATTCGATTAACCCTACTATGGTGCAAACATACATATGTTTAACCCATGCCCCACTGTTGCACGATTGCCAAACCACTTGACATCGGCATTGGCATCCTTAGCGCGGCCTATTAATCCTAAGTGCTTCCTGTGATTTTATGCAAATTGAACATATCGCCGTGCAACACAATCCCCTCCTCACCCTTGCCCCTCTCCCCCTTTGGCGTCGAACTGCACTCGCTGACAAGGGGTCGCGCATTCAATGTACAAATGACAGTTGACTGTGACATAAAACAGCGACTTAAAGCGCTTGTTGGCCAAAAGAAGACGTTAAGTTAAGCACAGTGGCTGCTGCAAGTTGCATGCCACATAACAAGCAACACGACAATTTTCCGTCGACAAAAGACATTTTCATTTATTCATTGATAATGTTTTAAGCCCTTGAACAACAACATTGCGAACGAACGAACAACAACAGCAGCAACAACAACAACAACAACAGCAACAACAACAAATGGACAGCAATGAGAAGCGAAAAACATGCGACATAAAACAACATAATTTAAATTTTGCGCATGCATCAGCAACAACAACGTCGCAAACGTCGCAAACGTCGCAACGTAGCAACATCTGCAACATGTTGCTGCAACACGCCAGCCAGTCGACCAGCAAGTCGCATCGTAATCCGGTAGCTTCGTCGCCTCTCTGCGTTTCGAGTCCATTCGATTTGCTTTGAATGAAAATGAAATTATCGCATTATTAACTATGAGTCTGCCCCTGCGGCAACAGTGGGTGGTGGCAACGGGGGAAGGGGTTAGAGGAGGAGGAGGAGGAGGCGGAGGAGGAGTGTGGCAGGCCCGAACAGATGCAGATGCAGACAAGGCTTGTTAGCCTGGCCAAAAGCGCACAGTCTCCTCGTACTTAGAACCGCCTGCTGTAACTTCGGCATATTTAACAATAAAATGAATTGTTAATTCTCTTGCACTTTTTTTTAGCATCGTGTTGTTGCTGCTGTTGTTGCTGTTGTTGTAGTGATGGTCTGGTTAGTGGATGGTCTGCTTGAGCAGTTGTAATGCGCAAGTGCCTTTATCTGTGGCACAATCGCGCACTCAGCTGCGCGGCACTGCGAAACAGTGCAACAAATGGCATGGGTACAGTGGGATAGTGTGGCAAAATAGTGGGCACGTTTTTTTAAGTATACTAAAATAGTTCTTTAAACTAGCTTAAGATACAATTTATTAATTTAAATCAGAGAATAACACCGTAACCGGTATCGGAACCGTTAACCGAAACTAACCGTTTCCTTTTAAGTACCGAAACTAATACCGAAACCGAAATTAATTCTCTTACAAGAACCGAAACCAAAACGCTCGTACCGGTACGGTTAGGTCAAAGAGTTGACCAACTTCCAACTGCCATAAATTGATCAAATCTGACCCGATTTTCAAGCGGAATGTCATTTTGATAATGGTTTGGCCTCTTAATTTATTCTGCATTCAAATTTTGTTAATTTAATAAATTTATTTATTTTCGACCAAGATTCGATTTCGATGGTAAGGGTCCCCCCTTTGAATTTTCGAAAATTCAAAATTTTAAATCTCAAGTTTTCACTTTTAATCAACACCTTATATCGTTATTAGTATAAAAAAACACTTTAAACTTGATTCTGAAACCTTTCAATTTTTTGTAAAAAATCATGTGAAATTGTACAAAAATTTGGACTTGTAAAGTGGCTAAGTCCGCAGTCTGACCAACTTCAAACTGTCATAACTTGACAAAATCTGACCCGATTTTCAAGCGGAATGTCATTTTTATAATGTTTTGGCCTCTTAATTTATTCTGCATTCAAATTTTGTTCATTTAAAAAATTTATTTATTTTCGACCAAGACTCGATTTCGATGGTAAGGGTCTTTGAATTTTCGAAAATTCAAAATTTTAAATCCTAAGTTTTCACTTTTATTCAACTCCTTATATCGTAATTAGTATAAAACAACACTTCAAATTTGATTCTGAGATTTCTTGTAAAAAATCATGTAATATTTTGACTTGTAAAGTTATGAGGTCAGAGGCTTGAGTAACTTCGAACTGTCATAACTTGAACAAAACTGGCCTGATTTTCAAACGGACTGTTATTTTAATTATGTTTTGGCATCTTAATTTACTCTGCATTCAAATTTTGTTAAATTCGTTCCAAAAATGTTGTTCCTCTTGATTTAGATATTTACTTCCATGTTAAAATTATTATAAAACGACACCTAAACATTTTTAAATGTTTTAAAATTATTTTGTTGTGCCGTTGCATCCATTGTTTTGGAACCTATATGTGATTCGATTTGATTCCTTGATTTCAATTATTTTATTTAATAGTTCGATTTATAAATATCTGCACAAATGCTCTAATGTATTTATTTTGTACAGCTCAATTTATTTTTTTCTTCCATGGTGCTTCTTTAAACTTTGTCTGACTGCACTTCTGGCGGTCTGTTAAAGCAAAATACCGAACTTGTTTTAGGCCAAAAAAACGAATGGCCAGAACAATTGTTAACGCGTCCGCCTAAGTCGGCGAGTTGTTCATTCACAATGCCTCAGCCTGAGTCTGATTCGAAGTCGGAATCGGAGTCGCAGTCTCAGACCCAAACAGCGTCCAGGTTGCCAGTCTGAGTCTGAGTCGGAGTCTGACTCTAAATCTGAATCTGTTGTGGTCACATTATCGCAGGGGCCTTTGGGCTCTTTTTGGGGTCTTGTGGTCTTGTGGTGCGCTTGTCTTCCCGGGCTGCTGGCGGTGCGCAAATGTCTTGTTCCTTAGAATTTGAAACGGAAACATCGAACACTTTGTTTTGTTTCTTGTTTCACATTTTACTTCTTCTTTTTTTGTTTTTTACTACAACTACAACTGTTGCTGCTGTTGTTGTTGTTTTGGTTGTTGTTTTTATTTTAGTTGTTGTTGTTGATCGTTTTGCTCGAGCTTCGCGTTTGTAAGCGCGCGCATGCGTAGCACTCGCATTTGGTCAGTCACGCAACTTGGATTAAAACTGTGACTGCAACTGGGATTGGGACTAAGACTGAGACTGAGACTGGAATTGGCGCTTATCCAGAGCACGTAAGCCAGCGACTTTAGTCAAAATTAACAAGGCTCAAAACACAGTTTCGAGTGCATGCAAATTCGTTGTCAAAATAAAAACAGAACTCGAAACCGAACCCAAACTCAAACTCAAATACAAAGCCCGAAAGGCCCCTTAGTCTGAGAGTTGAAGTCCAGTTAAGCGATAAATGAGTTACTGACGTGTCTGTGCATGTGCATGTGCATGTCCAGGTCCAGTCTCCAATTCAATCCGATGCCAAGCATCGCTACAGGGCAGCACAGGCAGGTGCCTCGATCACTAAAGGTTTCAGGTCTCAGGTCTCCGTTTCTTAGTTCTCTGCAGGTTGTAGTTGCTGCATTTCAACAGCCTTCAATATCATTTCAAGACATTCTCATATGTAAATTTATGCAACACGGGCAACTGCATCTGCAACGGCGGTGGTGGGCGGAGGGCGGATGGGGATAGGAACCCGAGACATGGGACATGGGAGGGGGGTGTCGTCGCTTGAGGCGAGTAAAAAGATGAAATATGCGTTGGGCTGCAAAAATCAACTAATTGATCTGCGGCTAACATGATTTTTATCTTTTGAGAACTTAATTATTTTCTGTTCGCCGTGTTGCAAAGTGCGACTGTCGACTTCCAATTGGAATCGATACCTGATACGCTGATCAACTGACAGGAACAACGTACGCGCCTCGAGGCGATGCAAAGGAATGCGAAGGTTGTTCGCTTCTCTTCCCACAACTGTTTCTTCAGAAGTTTCAAACCTGCTTTCAATACAGCAACCAACTAATTGATTTTGTTGGCAACTTTGTTCTTAACCTAGTTTAGTTACATTTAGTTTCTAAAGCCATCTTTCCGAATATATCTAACAATCAGAACCTTTAATTTTGTGATAATAGCTGAGCATCTTTTTTTTATCATCTATTGTGTAGAACCAGAAATGCACACATTATTATAACAGCCCAGTTTTTATAAATATTTATTTTAATAGTTTTTATACAACTTTAGTTATTTATTTTGACCAAGAATTCAAGGCTTTCTCTTATTATTTTGTTTTTAATTTTAGAATTTTACAAATTGGTATATTAAATCTCAATTCACATATCTCTTAGGTATTTCTCGCAGTGTTGCAAAAATAATTGGGCCCCACGTGATCGTTCAATGAAGCTATCAAAGTGTTTGGCAAAAATTCATTAGCTTCAAAAGGGTCAGACGTGCAAATGGCCAAAGACACATTTGATTCTTGGCCATGGCCAACACACGAGTACCTGTCGATTGCCTTAGACAATCCAATGCTTTATATAGACGCCACTTTGGGCAGCTGCGAATTTATGTTAATGTAATTGAACTACAAAAAGACCCAGAACCGTGATTAATATGCAAGGAGGCAAATCCATTTCGCAAATTTGTCAATGACATCAAATTTTTGATAAGCCAACTAAGTTCAATTACAATTTAAGATCGAGGCGAATAAAATATATATGAATTTAAATGGTTATTATAAATATTTGTTGATAATACGCAATTCCTGGCGCTGTCCTCGAACGCCGGCAACTTGTTTCGTCTTTCCAGCGCCAGAGAGCGGCACTTCCAGTGAGAGCAGCACGACAGACAAGAAATTTGGCGGGAAGCCATGCAGCTGTTGCGTGGGAGTGAGATGGCAAGCGTGCAGAAGAGAGCGTGGAATTGTAAAACAGGATAAGAGCATAAGTGTCGTTCTCTTAGCTCTTGGTTGCTGCCACATGCGCTCTCTTCAGACTGCGCGCAGCTGTTGTGAGAGAGTACATACATACTCTCTCTCTCTCTCTCTCACGTTAGTGCTCTTTCGCTCTCTCAGTCTCACTATGGGGTTGCAGCTGAAAGATGCCATGTGTTCGCTATGGCTGCTAAAAGTATCTCGAAGATACTTTATCCATGGTGGATGATGACGAGCATTTAGCATTCGCCACTCAAAGCCTTCGCATGGCTGACTGTAACCGTTGCCAGGCCGACGCTCTTCAATGGCTGAAGTGCCACTCAAATTGCCGTCGGCAAATCATGGCTGCCTTTCTTTGATTTGCTCTCTCTTTTTCGCGTTTCTATTGTTCACTGTTCACTGGACGCTGTGTGTGTATGTGTGTGTGTGTGTGTGTGTGTGTGTCTGTGTCTGTGCCGGTTTCTGGGTTGATCAATGTGATTTGATGTGCAGCCATTATTCATATTTCCCTTTTCAAACAATTACGAAAGCTGCTAAAAGCGACCAGCTGAGCTTTCCCTAAGTTATAAACTGAAGCTGAAGTAGCTTCATTTATTCATTAAGATGTCCTTGAACATAGATTGTAAACTTAACGATAATAATATATTAGTTTCCAATATTTCACCTTTATCTGCTAAGATTTTGTGCAATTGCCGACGGCTGTTGAATTCCCTGCCAATGTTATTAAATAAAATTAAATAGAGATACGTTTTTTGGTTTCAATATTTTCTGTAATTTCTAGATAATTTAATAGTTAAGATTTCTCTCATAAAGACAGCTCATTTGAATATTACTAACAATTATTAGGTATGTAGGCCTCTCTTACAAATATGTTAAGTGTCTATTCATCAATTTATTCAATTCGAATAGTAAATTCCATATTTTACCATATTAAGTTTTTATACGCTTTATGCAGTGTCTTTGAATTGTTTCTTTCATATCCTTCAACTTGATGTGTTATTGATTTTTGTATTGAAGACCTAAGAAATTGTTGACTCCCCTATTAAAAAACTGTTCATGTGCTCATCTTCTGCTGTTATTTTCTTTTTTTTTCCCCCCCATGCTTGTTCTTCTTTTGATTGCGTTGGTTTTTCTTTAGCTTTCAATTCTGTCTCTCTTGTTTTTTTTCTTGAATAGTTGTTGTTCTGTTTTTGGAGGAATTGGCACTTAAGTTACTCAAGTGGAAAAAAGTTTTTGTTTTTCGTTTACTCGATATAACTACAAACATATACAAAGAACAACAACACGCACACACACACACACACACACATACACAACGTAGATACAAACATCATGCCACATTCTGTACAAGTTTCATTGGGGTTGTGTGCGCAGGGGGAGGAGGAGGGGGGCGAAGGGGAAATGGGGACGACTGGGATGAACGGGGCCAGGCCTGTCAGCTGGATTTTTTCATGGGGGAATTCTTGGATCTGTGTGCGTTATTTCTGTTATTCTTCTTTTACTTTCTGCCCCTCCTCACATCACTTTTGTCGCTGTTTTGTTTTCCGATTCAATTGAAGGCTGACAGCCGCAAAAATTTCATTATGAAATTGGATCGTTGTCAATTTATTAAGAGACGGACGCGACGCGACGAGACAAGATGAGACGAGCGGAGAAAGTGCTTTGGACTGGGTTCTTTAGCGTTTATTAGCTGCAGGCAGAAATGGCTTCTAAATTGCTCACACCTGTTGTGCAGTTTTTTTTATGACTTTTTTGTTGGTGTTTCTACCTGCCTCATTTGCCGCTACAAATCGCTACTCACCTTGAAGCACAGACTGCCTGCCTGCTGCAGTGTTGCAAGTAAAGTGAAAACACTCAGAGAGAGATTCCGATGCTATGCGCCTCAGTGGCCACCCGGTTGCAAGCTACCTAACGAAATCCCCCAACCCCGATTCCCACTTCCACTTGCCGCAGTTCATAAATTAAAGCCAAAGCCGCAGCCGCCTCCAACTGCGTCTCCGTCTCCATCTCCATCACCGACTCCGGCTTGGACTCCGACTCCGACTTCGTCTACATTTGCTAGTGATGTGATAATTGCGGCTTGGCTTACTTTGTTCGCCATTTAATTGTTGTAATTTGTGCGTTGGCTGCCGCTCGTTGCTGCCACTCGTTGCTGCCACAGTTGCTATTATTTTGTTTTGTTTTGTTTTCTGCGCAGTTTTCGCTTTTCATTTTTCAAGCCAATTTATTCGAGTTTTCGCCTCGAGTTTAGCGAAATTGTTCAACAAATTCTCGCTGGCACGCATTGCTGCATGCAGATACTTGAAGCTACAGATACGGATACCCTTTTATCCATTGTTGTACATTGTTGGTGGCAATTGCAATGAATGTTGTTACTTTAGCCTCACTTGCACCTTTACGCTTCGTGGTTTGTGTCTAAGCTTTGACGTGCACTTCCTTTTCATGTTCATGCCACCGTGACACACAAAAAAAGCCGGCAAAAAATATAAAACAACATGAAAAATATACTACATCAAACCAACAAACACAAAAGTACAGCAACAATTAAATTGGACCGCCAAAATATCTGCAAATTGTGACTTCAAAGCCAAGGCTAATAATTACATTTTTAAATTATCCCAGAAGTAATTTGAAATTTTCAATATTTTTTATTAAAACTGAATAATTTAAAAAAATACTTGTATTCAAACAGATGGATATTGTTAAGGCTTTTATTTTTAATTTTTTACAAACTATAATATGACTCTAAAATAATTCTCAGCTGGATTTTTTTAACATGTCTGTAACTGTTATAAATATAACTGTTCTCTTTAAGATCCAAATACCGTTAGTCTTTCTAAAGCTAAGTTATAGTTTTGCTAGTTACAATCCCAGCCACAAATACCCAACTTTCATTGACATTTCCTGTGCCTACTAAGCGCTTCATCTTGCCCTTTACCTGCCCTTTACAGATGCCCCAACAGTTCTGTGGCAAGTAAAGGCCAAGATACTTATACATATGTATATCAAAACAAAATGCTTTGATAATATACATACAAACACAAACAAAAACACAAAAGCAAAGCTCAAAACTAAAGACGACATCAAGAAACAACAACAAAAATATCCAAAAAAAAAAAAAAACAACACATATACGGGGAAGAAAAAATCGCGGGCAATTCTCGTGTGCTAAATTCCCTGGCGAAGGTTCCGAGAAAAAAGAAAGACAAAAAATTATTTGTTCCCAAGAACATTTAAAGAACCTCGGAGACCGCAAAAGAACTTTGACATTTTCCTTTTTGTGATCAACGTCTCCGCATTCGCAGCCCCTTTTCCCCTCTACCCTCTTCCCTCCCCGCCCCTGACACACCCCCTTGGCTGTCATTGTGCTGAACGTTTTCATGTTTTTGAGCAACGAAGTTTTTGGGATTATTTTTGTGCGACTTTTCGGTCATGTGAAGCAAAAGCTAAAGCCAAAACTGAAGCTGAAGTTGAAGTAAAAGCCAAAGTTGAGGTTGACTTTTTTGACTCTTTCGTAGAATAACATGGACTTTTGTTTCATCTTTTATTCTCGTTGTTTCTGCGCTTGTTCTTGTTACTACTACTGTTGCTAGCTGCAGGGTTGTCACCTCCGGGTTTGCATGTCACTGCTAAAGACCCGAGCTGGCCATTGTTTCTCTGCAGCTCCCCTCTAACAGCTGCCATAATCGCGTTAACAACGCTGACCTTCTCATACATACATATGTGTGCGAGAGTGTGTGTGTGTGTGTGTGTGTGCCGCGCCTACATCACTTGCAGGACATTGAAGCCCTTGACGTTGGCTCCTTATGCCTGCATTTGCGTTTGATTGTGTCCCCAGCGAGGCGCTCGACGATAAATCAAAGTCGCCAAACTACAGCAAAGTGTCGGATGTCGGAGTTTTGCAAATTACTTGGAAGTGTGCCCCATGGCCATCGTCATTGCCCCTCAACGGCCCCTGGGAGTCTTCACACACACATACACACACACAAGCACACACACATCAGCTGGCATGCAAGTACAGTAAGCTAAAGTGGATCAACATATGTGGGTGTTCATTTCCAATAGCGATGACTGCGTGACTATACGATAAACTTATTTCAACTCACGATGCAAATTTTTATAATTTTAAGGACAATTTTATTTGAAATATTTTAAGATGTATCTGACAGATCTTAAGATACTGAAGAACAACAAAAATTTAAGTTTTACTGTCCAGTTTGGGATTTTATAACTATTTGAGATATATTTTCAAGTAATATTTTGAGATTTGTCTGACAGATCTTAAGATACTGAAGAACAACAAAAATTTAAGTTTTACTGTCCAGTTTGGGATTTTATAACTATTTGAGATATATTTTGAAGTAATATTTTGAGATTTGTCTGACAGATCTTAAGATACTGAAAAACAATAAAAATTTAAGTTTTTTGTCTAGTTTGTCATTTTATAACTATTTGAGATATATTTTGAAGTAATATTTTAAGCTTTGTCTGACAGATCTTAAGATCCTGAAGAGCAAAAAAATTTAAGTTTTTTTGACCAGTTTGTGATTTTATAACTATTGGAGATATATTTTTAAGTAATATTTTAAGATTTGTCTGACAGATCCTAAGATCCTGAAGAGCAACAAAAATTAAAGTTTTACTGTCTAGTTTGGGATTTTATAACTATTTGAGATATATTTTGAAGTAATATTTTAAGATTTGTCTGACAGATCTTAAGATACTGAAAAACAATAAAAATTTAAGTTTTTTGTCTAGTTTGTCATTTTATAACTATTTGAGATATATTTTGAAGTAATATTTTAAGCTTTGTCTGACAGATCTTAAGATCCTGAAGAGCAAAAAAATTTAAGTTTTTTTGACCAGTTTGTGATTTTATAACTATTGGAGATATATTTTGAAGTAAAATCAATGTAATCTTAAAAATATCAATCAGATAAAATTTAAATGGACTATAAATACAGCTTCATATATTTAATTATGTTTGTTAAAAGAAATTTGTAAATGGTTTGAATACATAAATGGTATATATACAATATTTAAATATAATTTTAATTAACCAAAGCTCTTGCTTGATAATTCATTTTTTGGGATATTTTTAAAACATAAAAAGTTGTAGAATGCAAATAATATCAATAAAAATATAAGGTCAAAGAATCGTTTTATTATTATTATAATTATATATCTTGCACGAGGATTTATAATTATTTTTCGAGTTCAATGGGATTAATTGCTCGTTGCTGATAAACTCAGGCGATACATACGATATATAAATATGTATATAATATATATATATATATATTATTATGCTATTGAGTAGTGCGTAGTAAATGGCAATTATTAATTATTGCTCGGAAGTTGCGTTACACGTTATCCAAGTAAGATTTAATAATAGCATTTCTATACTCGAAATTCGAACAGTGAGTTAAAGTACTTATTAAACTTTGGTATTGATATCGGCTTGGGGCAGAGTCAAGGGCGGGGGCAGGGGTCGTCATCCGTTAAATTAAGCTAATCAGTCGCTCGGCTGGCGATTATTGAGCAGGCGCCTCAAGTGCAAATACAACAAGAGCCAACAATAAATAAATAAATCAAATAAATCAACAACAATAAACAAAAAAGAAAAGAAAAACAAAAACTAAAGGCCAAAACTGGTGACGTAGCCAAGTGATTTGGATAAGTTAAAAGCCAAAGCGTGGGCTGCTTGATGTTTGCCTGTGATGGGGATTGGGAATAGGAATGGGATTTGGATCGAGTTTGTTTTTGGGATTGGAATTGCCCGGCGAATGCTTGACATTTCTCCAACGGCCATAAATCAGTCAGAAAGCGTGACATGATTTCTGTGCGCCACTGTGCTCATAATTAGAAAATTAGTTGGAAACTGAATGTGGCTCTCAAAATCGCAAAGTGAAGTTGTTTTTGTTGGCTTCTCGGCTGGATAAGGGTGGGGGATGGGGCAGCCTGAAGTGGGTTAAAGTTGAGCCAAGAAGCAGGCAGCTCTAAGTGCTAAGTATCTTGAAGCTGGCAGCTGACAAAGGGAGCTGCAGCTGGAGCCGAAGCTGAAGCTGAAGCTGGAGCTGACTGACACTGCTGGTGTCGGTGGTGGCAGCCACTTTGACAGACTATTATGCGGGAAAAGGTTTCTTTCACTGGGATGAGGGACGCTGCCAACTGCAAAGATGTTCGGCGCTCGCTGCGGAACTGTCATTTCCGTTTTACTTGTAAAATGAACATGGAAGTATTCGAGGCAGCCGACAAAGTGGCGTACAAGCGGACAGACCAGACCAGACCCATCCAAAACCAGAGCAGGAGCTGAAGCTGTAGCTGTAGCTGTATCTGGAGCAGGAGCAGCTGACGCTGACTTGTTATATACTAAACTGAGTCGGAGACGTAGACGGGAACTGAGACCGAGAACGAGACAGGCCAACGGAAGGATGAACCAAACAGGCAGACAGACAAACAGACACGAAGAGGCGGGCGAACTGAGAACTGAACTGAACTGAACTGAACTGAGCTGAACTGAGGGACAGGCCCTGATGCTCAAACTGGAACTGAAAACGTGGGACGGACAACATTGCGTTTAACGTTTTTCGCAAAAGTTTCAGTTTCGTGTGTTTTCGCAGCTCGTCGAAAGGAAATTGCCGGCAACAAAAGCAGCAGCAGCATTGACTCTCTGGCTCTGAAGGACTGAAGGCAAAGTGGCAGTAGAAGGGGCAGGAGAGGGGGGCAGCCAGCCAAGCATTGCACGCTGCCCCCGACTGAAGGTAACAACGCAAGAAAATGCCAGGCAGCAAGACAGGCAGAACTGACGTTAAAAGATTTCTGTACGGTATCCCGGCAACCCTGGCTGCTGCCTTTTATCCCTCACTGTCTGCGGGGCTCCCCTTCCCACCCCATTTACTTTTGGTAATCATCATGAAGTGTTTGCGCATTTGCCAAATAACAAATGTATCTTTAAATGTTGCTCTGTATTCGATGGGTTGTTTATTTACTCGTTCTAACTGGTCAAAGGTTGCGCAAGTGAAATGAAAAACAATTGGCAAAACGAGTGAAAATAAATGATATTAATTCAAATAAAAAGGCGATAAACGTGCTTCTATGCCACATAGTAAATCGAATGTTGAGTGGAGAACTGCCCTGATCATTAACTCAATAACAATGAATCTGAAATCGAGAGGCAACTTTAAAAATAGGTTCGTTTAAAGCAAATTTACGATAGCTAAACATTTGGTATTTAAATAACAATATCATGTTATTTCGATATTATTTCATAATAATAATTATTCATAGCCTAATCAGTTTTTAAGCTAAGTCATGGCAAATCAATTAAGTTTTTTTTTATGAGAAACTCGACTTATATTGCCCTGAAATAATGTTAAACATATATTTGCTGTCGTTCAAGAAATGAAATTCTTACGTCTGGCATATGGGTTGATAGATTTGAATTCCAGTGAGTGAAATAATATTTTATAAATAGGCACCCGCATAATTCGTAGTGGATTTTGCATATCAACGGAGAAAAACCACAATTAAACACACATAATTCAGTTCCATGAATTACTTTAGCTGCTTATCGCGCATTTTGATATGTGAAATAGGTTTTATCTTTTAAAATATTTTACATGTTTCTGCAGCATTTAAAATTGAATTTAAATGAAAGTCTAAGCATGGCAATTTAATAATAATGTGCTGTATTTAAGGCTAGATTGCATCCTGTAGTAAAATTCCTTGGTCTGCATTTGACACATATCCGAAAAGCTGAAGTTTTTCACTTGCAACAGCAGAATTTTGGCTTTTGTATAGAAAATAAAGCTGGCAAAACTATTAAAATTTGTAAATTTTAATGAAAAATCTTTGTAGAATGCAAAAGCAAAAGCCACTCCAAATGGCTGGCAGACACAGCTTTCCCCACAGACCCCCCCCCCACCCCCTGTTCCCTCCTAGGCCTCCCTTTGCTTGTAGCCCGGCACCGGTGACATGAATGCTGACAACGTGTCTTAGTTTGCACAAAACGAGCCACACACACACACATACAACAGTTGTGGCACTGCAGGACATGGATGCTGCCACACACACACACACACACACTCGCATACTCGCATACACACAATATGGGAGTCAACAACTGGGAGTCCACTGTGTGTGTGTGTGTGTGTGTCGACACTTTTGCCAGGCTTGTCATGTAATAGGAATTTTAATTTAATTACGCATTCAAGGCAGCCTGGAGTTGCCCCTCAAGAAGCATGAAGCGCCACAACAGCTCCGAGATTGAGGCGCCTCGAGAGGCAAAAGCCTGAGCTAAAATAAATATGCACGTTAATAGATTAGCTGGGTACACAGGCTCAAGCTGATAAGAAATCAATAAAATCAGTCTGGCATAAATCATTTGCCCATTTACATCTTGCCTGTCGATGCTTATCATCCAAATCAGCACCCCTGCCCCTTTGGCTACTCCCCCTCCACAACAAATTTAATATTCATAATTTGGCTTGAAAGAATTTCGCCTGAAAACAAACGGCGATGACATAAAAATCAATAAATAAAATTTCTCCGCAGGCGCTAAAAACTTTTTACAGGTAATTTTCTGGCGCTTTTATTTGCCATTGTCATATCAATAGACTTGGCTGGCTGGCAAAGAGTACCCCCCCCCGTCCTATCCACAGTGTCTCCTGCTTCGATTTGAGCTCTTTCTCTGGCACAAGGCCGCAATGAGTTCGTGCCAAAAAATAATTTCCTACTAGCAGACGCGAGGCGACTTTGCTGCACTTATTGTTGTTATCAACGCCTGAAATATGGCATTTTAATTTTATTAGCTGCCTTGCTGCCAGTACACACACACACACACACAATGCGATGTGCTGATGGCAATGGCGTTGACAATGCTGGCTAACTTCGCACAGTGGCATGAAATGTGTTATATTTGCTTGAACTTAATTTTTTCTCAGATTTTGAAGAGAATCTCGAATAGTTTTTAAAATTTAGAAGGAATTTATCTCAAGCATCTTTAATTTTCATTAAAAAAAAAATACATTTTTTAATAACTGTTATATCAATTGGTTTAATTTTAAAAACTTATTTTTTAAGTTGACTAAGAAGAATTATAATACTTTATAATTTTAAATATTTTGCCAACTTTATATTTTTAAGGGCCTAGCATCTCTAAATATTAAGCAGTAAATTAATTTTCATTTAAAAATAATTTTTTTAATAACTATTATATCAATTGGTTTGATTTTTAAAACTAATTTTGAAGTTGACTAAGAAGAATTATAATACTTTATAGTTTTAAATATTTTGCCAACTTTATATTTTTAAAGGTTTAGCATCTCTAAATGTTAAGCAGTATATCAATTTTCATTAAAAAAAAATACATTTTTTAACAACTGTTATATCAATTGGATTAATTTTTAAAACTAATTTTTTAAGTTGACCAAGAAGAATAATAATACTTTATAATTTCAAATATTTTGCTAGCTTTATATTTTTAAGGGCCGGGTTTTCAATGTCTTTTTAAGGGGTTTGACAAGTATACAACAGCTATTTTGAAGAAAAAAGTATAGAAATTAATGTCAAATTTGAATATCTATTTTATAAAATTTAAGCATACATTGAAAAACCGGCCCTAAATTTATCAAAATATTTTATGTGCTGTAAATTTTTGTTAAATGGATGTACAATATTACGTGTTCGTTGAATTTTTAAAAATAATTCGATATAATTTGCCTGATTTGTGTATATTTAATTATATTTTAAGTGCTTCATTAATTGGTGATAACATTTGAGAAATAATTACATAAACATACCTAACACACATACATACATAGATTACCAATGTGCGATTTATTTATTGTTGTTATTGGGCGCTTCTTGCAACAGCCTGTAGCTGTGGCCGCCAGCTGAGAGTCGCCAGTGGCAACTGCGCATGCTGCGTACCGTGGCATGCCACATCGCTCCGAGGAGTTAAGAGAACTTTGTCTTTATGGGCGCCTATCGAAGAGCCATCAAGTAACAGTTTAGCGTCTAGAATTAAGTCGTTGCTTTGGAGCACACCAAAATGCTTATTGCCACATAATGTTGCGTTATTATGTTGCCAGGCACAGTACCAGGCAATCTCTCAGCTGGCAATGAAAATTCTCTTAAGCTGGCCAATAATTTATGCCTTGCCCTGTGTTGGGTTGTGTAGTGTTGTGTTCTTTTGTGCTCTTGCAGCTTTTCGCCTGTTCACGCTTTGCTTTTTGTTGTCATTTTGTTAAGTATTTCGGTTGAGCGTTTTTCGCTCCTCGCGGAGCGTTTTTCTTCTGGCCCAAAAAGAAGAATACATTTTGTATTTTGTGGCTCCTCTGGCGGCTCCCAAAGCGGTGGCAGCTAGTTGGCAAATTGGCGGCACTGCGTGCGGGGCAGTCGAGTGCGATTCTCGTGGCCTTATTTATATTCGCAATAAACAAGAAAAGAAATAACACAAAATCCAAACGTCGTTTCCAGTGCTTTAGTGTCATGGAAATTGGCTCTGGTCGCAATTCGCCGACGGCAAAATCCTGTCCCAGTGTTTTTAAATGAGTTGTTAATGCGTGTGGCTCGATCGCTGACTGATCACGGTATGAGCTGGCGTTGGCGTTGATGCTGCCACTGCCACAGCCCCTGCCACAGCGAGTTCACCATCGAACATCGAAGCGAACATGTGCCCCATAAAGCAGATGAAATTGTTGTGTACAATCATACTGGAAAAACGAAAACTGCGCCTCAAAACCAAACGGAAAAAGTTCCACACATAACAAGCGGCCATCAAAAAGGATTTCTTCTTGTATCCTGAGTTTTCTAAGTGTATTCGGTTTCAGCTCTAGCATTTTGAAAGCACTCATAACCGCTCAACAGGACTTTCAAATCTGCAGGTAATACTCTCAATACGTCTTTAAATATATTTTCAGCATTTGATGTCTGACAAAACTTTAGGCTTTGCGGTACGATTGTCCACGTTTCAGTTTGTTTCGACTTCATTAAAGTTGACAAACTTTGAACTTTGCACTTGCTTGTTTTGGTTGCAGCAGCTGGTCACAATATTTGGACTACTTTACAACTTTTCTCGTCCTGTGAACCCAATGACAAACTGTCGAAATGTTTTGTTGACTCTTTAGCTAAATATAAATGTACTTTTGAAGTTCTTGTACAACTTTTATGATGTACAAGAAGAAATGAAGTACACAAAAAGAGAATTGCCCATTGTATTTATTAAGAACAGAAATTGAGGAATATTTAAGGAATTTATTTACAGCACTTTTTTTTAAATTAACAATAAGATATATCCAAAACTTAAGTTCATATCATGTATATCATTTCCATTAATTTTTTTGTTTTACAATTCGAACATACTCAACTTTTAGCATTTCTCATTTAAAATCGGTTGTTGATTATCTAGATTATATTCGATTATTAATTTTAACTAAAGATAAGCTGCAGTCAAAAAGACAGATAGCTCTCTAAATATTCCCTTTTTGAATCTCGATTTGGTTCTTCGCAAACATCGTCGCAGAATGCGGTTCAGATTTCGTTTGGCATCTGGAATCTGTAACATTTGTCGCATTTCTTTAACATTTTTACCTGCCAAATGTTCCTACTACGGACTGTCCTCCCGTGCTCCTGTAATGGTATAAATGCTCTCCCGGCGCCCCGCATGCCACAAAATTTAATGCATTTCATTGCCGCAACAACAACAGCAACAACAACAATAAAATGTGTAACGCATGAGATGAAAAGCAGCGCAGAAAAATAAAATGAAAATGAAAATAACAAAAAAGAAGCAAACAGCAAACGCAAAAATTTTAAACATGGCGCGAACATAATGTCCTGTGTCCTTGTCCTTGCCGTTTCCCTCATTCTGCCTCCAGCTTTTTCCTCTTTTATTTTTATTTTTATTTTTTTTTGCATTGCTTTGCGAATTTCCCTTCTGCTGTTGTTGTGAAAATCGAACATTGATTTATGGCGTGTGTGTGGCAGGGCAAAAAGTGTGGCTCCCTCAGAGTAAGAGGAGGAAGACAGCGGGACAGGCTGAGACAGGGGAAGAGCGAGAGGGAGTGAAGGGATCAAAGGTACTGCCGAGTATCGAACCTGATGACGATGATGCTGATGAGCTGGAATTGTTTTTGATATGTCGCACACACACACACACACACATATATATATATATATGCAGGTCGACAGCCCTTCCTTTTACACTCACACACACACGAACACTCGCAGTTGCGATTATTATTTGTGACACACACACACACACACACACTGCGTTGTCCCTCATTTTGCATTCATTGGCAATGCATTTACAACAACCACAACAACCAGGGGCAACAACAATAAAAAATTGTAAATGCAATTCGTAGGGCATAAATTTAAAAAACGCGTGTCACATGTCGATTTTCGATTGTTCGCAAATTAATATATAAAATACGCGCCACGAACTCCGAACTGCGAATGTTGCGGCTGCTTTTTGCGGTTTTTTGCATTGTTGCATGGTTATTGTTGTTGGCATTTTTAGTTTGAGTGCGGCATGTAAGGAATCGATTTGTACCTGGCTTACTGGAACCAGGCTTTAAACGGTTTGATGATCTCCATTTAGTTCAAACGATTACGAAACATTCGTGATTTATGTGCGAAATAATTTTGTAAACTGTCTTTTTGTACTTTATTTGTTAATTTTAAGTAAACTCGTGGCTTTTATATAAATTTTCAGAAAACTTAAAATTTTTCACTTAGAAAAGTAGAATACGACTCGGTGAGACTTTAGATAACATAAATATGAATCGAATTTAATGTCGTATTCTATTAATATTTAAAATATTTTACTAATTTTCGAGTTCCATAATAAAACAAATATTATTATGGAAAAAATAATTTATAGACTTACCTTATTTCAGCTCACTCAATTGTACTAAATATCTAAAAATATATTGAAATATTTTTTAAAGAAAAATTTAATAATTAATTTTCCCACTACACACATAATTTCAGAATTATAATTGACATACTTAGTCCAAATAAGCATAAGCTATATAGTAAATAGAAAATATTGTTCAGATCAATTTTCTACCTAATATAATTGGGATTACATATATTTATGCCTAACGTTTCCATCTCTACCCAATATTTATTGCTAATGACAACCGTTTACAGCTGCCAGGTCTAGGAAAACAGTTCAATTAGAAGTCCCGGCTCGAACTTGGAGTTGGAGTTGGCTTTGGAATTGAAGTTGGACTTGGAGTTGAGCCTCTGGCGGTGTCTTCACAAATGAATTCATTTATTTCTTATTGCGATGAATCAGCTGCGACTGGCAAATGGGCATTTTTATTATTTTGGTGGGGGCGGGTCGGAGCTGAGGGGGCGTGCTACGGCTGCTAAGCTGAATGTGAAATGCAGAAAACGCCACAAAATCGACAAACGATGCTGCGCCTTCGAACCGGCTGTGGATTAAGTTGTGAATCGTGATTTTGCGACTGCAAGTGGATGAGCCTCTTAAGACCTCAAGATGTGAAGCTTGGTTCGGTTCGGTTCTGTTCGGTTCGGTTCTGCCCTGCCCGCGGTGATTAATCCATGAACTCTGCGCTCAGGCAGATTTGCAACGGCAGATACTCAAGAGCTTGCAACAGATGCAGACGCGCCTTCCACCTGGTCGCAGTTTAGACACAAAGTTGCAGACACCGAGAGACCTCATGGCCGGTCGTCTGGGACGGGGAGCAGGCGATATTTAACCCATGATTACAATGTTTGTAAATTTTGGTGTGTCTTTCCCTTTCAGGCAGCGTCTCCTGTCTTCTGTCCTCTGTCTACTGTCTTCTGCCTTCCTGCCATTTTGTTTTCACCTTGCGGCCAATTTGTTCGAGAAACTGTTCAGACTCTGCGACTCGACAGCGCGCAAAATGAAGCTAAATTGGCCCTGGCCACTGCAGCTGTTGCAGTTGCACATCGGATCGGATGGGGCAGGGCAGAGAATGGGTGCAGTGGGGACTGGTGGCATATGCGGATGTTTGGGGGCATCATTTGGCTCCTCACGCCTGGTAGTTGAGCAATTTATTATTGCTGCAAATTGATTTTTATCTACGCTTAATCGATTGTTGTGCACGTATGTATGTGCCTAGGTCCCCATCCCCATCCCCTTACCTATTGCCAATCCCCTCCCCTTCTCCTTTGATACCCCAATGTGGAGATCAGCAATCCCTGGAGGGGCAATGGAGTGCAGAGAAGAGCTGGATTAAGGAAATTATTTATGTTAGTTCACACGTTGTTTTACACGTAATTTATTAACAGCGTTTTCTAGCGCAAACGATGTGACCTTGGGGCCAAATGGGCATCGATTATGCCGCCGTGTTAGAAATTGTCGGCGTTGGTCCGTCTGTCCGTCGGTCGGTCTGTCGGTCGGTCGGTGTGTCTGCATGTCTGTCGGGTGTGAAGGTGATTTACAATGGTTGCCAACTTCTAAACTAGCACTCGATGTAGCACTTGCATGCATGATCCCCACATTTTTCAGCTCAACTTCGATATTTATGACATTGAAATGAGCGCCAATTGGCGCAATTACCGGCGCGTGTTTAGCCAGCGGTGATTTTCGGATCTTCAAGTTCTGATTTCAGCTAAAATGTCTTGGCCCAGAGCATCATAGATTGGCTAGAGCGAAAGACTTATGGCATTCCTTTGCGACAGTTGTTAGCCTATCAATGGACTTATTATTTGGGAATTTATTAAAATACAGTTTACAAATTAATATAAAAAATAAAATAATATTCTTAAAAAGTGTATTAAGTCAGATTAATGTAGAATTCAATAAAGTAATACCTCATCTGTGAGTGCTAGAAAATCAAACTGAAAATTAATCTGTTTTTTTTTTTTCACTTTTATTATAATAACACTTTTTTTGCATCAAATTTAATATTTAAAAAACTTTCTAGACTTCTTTGATTATATTCTACTTTTAATGCCAAAAATTTATTTTAAAGCTAAAACCTGAAAATAGTTGCACATTGAAACAAACATTGACGCTCAATATGAGAGGGAAAAAAAGTGAAAAAAAGTCGACATGCACTTTTATCAGAGGGTAATAATTCATTACACACATTTTTGCCGCTTCTCTTTACTCTTTATCCCCCCTCTCGCCGTTCGCCCTTCTCCCTTCCACTCTATGCTTGTGTTTTACGCCTTAAACCATCAGCAGCGATGTCCGACAGAGCAGCATCGGATGTGCTGCATTTACCGCATTCGACATGACCCTGCCCCGTATCCCGAGCTCTTTCCCGATTCCGTCTCGGTTCCTGTTTCCCTTATCCTTGTCTGTGTCCTCCATTTGCACTTAACTCGTGTGTTTGTAATAGAGAACGGGATCGGGAACGGGAAGAGGAATGGTCGCTTGATTGTTTCTTGTAGCTTGCGTGTTGGCAACGAGAAAGTGGGCAGGGGCGGGGGCAGGGGGAAGTACGAGGTAGAGGGAGATGTGTTCATCAGCGTTAACATGAGACTGGCAGCTTTTAACGGTAACAGAACTAACTGTTTGTGATAAGGCCAACAGTTTTGTTGGACCATGGCACGCACCTAGAAAAAAGCACACATATGTATTGAAAAGGCGAGTGTTGAGAAGGGGGGAGGGGCTGTGGTCTGGGATAAGCCAGTGGTTGGCCAGAGCTCAATTAACTAATTGTACACAGAGGACTGCAATCAAGTTTTGCCTGGCACAGCCCAAAGGACTTGTGAATAATATTCATTAATTGCGTAGCAGTTAACACAGAAAAAGGGGTTGGGCCAACATCATCATGTCGCTTGATGGATAAGATTTCAGGCAACTGGCAACTGGCAACTGAAATGGGTAGAAAAAGGAGCAGCCGCAGGAGCATGAACCAGGAACCAGGAACCAGGACCAAGTGCTGCCAGAAAGGCAGGGCCATAAATCAATGTAACTGTCAACGTCATCGGCATCAGCAGAGCGTCAATATTAGCAGCAGCAACAACAACAACAACGACAACAACAATGAGAACGACAACGATAACGACGAACAACCCCCGAAGTATGCAGCAGTAATCAGAGCTCTCGCCTGGCCACGCCCATTAACTCATGCGCCCATCGGCCATGACTCTTCAATGTACAGTGTAGAAATGAGGCGATGTTTAGTTTGGGTTTCATTTTGCATAGGCAACACTTTTTCCAGCGATGACGTCAGCAAGCATCGAGAATAAGTAAATTGTTTCAAACTGTCAACTAATACACACACACACACACATACACTTCCACGTATTTATAAATGCATATGTGTAAGTGATTTCCCCTTTTACACTCACAGCAGACAGACAGGATATTACAAGTTGCCTGCGAGGGAAATTAGATCTTGCAACTGCGTCTTAAACATGCGACAATATCTCAGATGCAGACTGAATCTCTGAGCAACACACACAGATACTCACACACACATATATAATGTACATATGTATATTTACTAGCTGCTGGCTAAGTGGGAAAAGTCAGCAGTCCAATTCCCCGGAGGCGTTTGGCGCCAGCAAATACATGTTTCACTTAATTGGAATGATTTCGTCTGTGAAATATGATTTTAGTTTTCATCTTTACAAAGAGACGGAGAGAGAGAGAGATGAGGAGAGAGAGGGAAGCAGAGAGTAAAGTTGAAATTCCTTGGATTGTAGAAAAGGAAGATAGATTTAAACTTGATTTAATGCGGGCTATTTCATGAGGTCAATATAGTTTCAAAGGGAATTTAATTGTAAGCAATCAAAAATTTCTACATTTTTGACGATAAAGTATCCTTCAAGATCATTTAACTGGCACTTGAAATATCAACAAAATGTTGAATAAAATATTATCAACTAATTTATTATTTAATTATTTTTTCTCAATCTACACGCATTCTAAACGATATATATTTGTAAATATTTGCACTTACAACAGACACATATATCATATTAAAATGTTAATTCAAATTTGTTAGCTACTCGCTTTGCAAATTGAACTAATTCTCGATTGCTTCCTTTACTCTCATTGCAGGTAAACACGCAAATAGTCTCGCACACCTGTACTTGAGGTATTCATGCATCTTGGCCAAGTTGGAGCTACTTGGCTCTGTATGCATTTCAAATGCCTTAAATGCGCATGCAGCATTCCTGCAGTCGCCTGTATCTGATTTCTGTCAACATTAAAATTGCAGACTTGACAATGCACAGGGTACAAAAACAACAAAGGCAACAGCAACTAACTAAGTAACCCACAGATACTCACATCGACTGACAGACAGTGGTGGCAAGTGAACAAGGTGGCAAGGTGGCAAGGGGCAGGACTGAGACTGAGACTGATGTTGTTGTGTTGCTTTGTTGTTGCATGTATCTAAAAGTGTATTCCTAGCGATAACACAAAAGGCTAAAACGCCTCAAACTGGCCAAATGGCAAAGAGAAGAGGCATGCAACGACCATTGCCAGAGTCAGAATCAGAGTCAGAGTCAGAGCCAGTGAGTGGCAACAGAGATTATAAATTGAAATTGAGTTCATAAAACACGAATCAGCAAAACGTTTAACATCTTTATTCCTGCGAAATGGCACAGACGGCAAGGCAACTTCAACCTCCACCGGCAACCGCAAGAGTCAGCATCGGTCGTGGCATTGCAACGGCAACATTGACTCCGACTCCGACTCCGATTTCGACTCTGATTCCGAATGCATCTGTGGCAGCAGTTGAAGCCCAAGGTGCGAGTTCGAATGCAATCAAACAAGCGTAAGTCAATTGCACAACTATGCTGGATGCTGTGTGCTGCATGCTGCATGCAGCATGCTGTATGCCTCATGACTGAGGCAGACTGCTGCCAACCAGCCAGCCAACCAACTAGCCCAGCAAATAGACAGACAGATGTACGCGAGTTGCAAGCTGCCAAACAGGCGATGCGTCGCAATGTCGACCGACGCGATGACTCCCAGCACAGTGGCCAAAATTAACGAAATTTCCCCCATTACAATTTCTTTCTTTTACAATTCACATTTAGTTTACTTTTGTTTATAATAGTTTACAGAACAAGTCTTTAGTAAGTCATAATAGTGTACTGTTTCAACCAACTGCACTAATTTTATTAAGACTATTTGCTTTACAAATATCGTATTTAATCAGAGCAAAAAGAGACCGAATTATGGTCATATTAAGTCCTTTATCAATATTATTTTTGTGCTAAAGTTGTCTGTATTAGCCCACCATACTAATTACACTATATTCAAACCTTTCTTTGTGCTGAAATTCACTGTTTCAACCCACTGCACACATTTTACTAAGACTAATTGCTTTATACATATCGTATTTAATAAATAATAATTAGAGTAAAAAGAGACCGTATTATGGTCTTATTAAATCCTTTATCAATATTATTTTTGTGCTAAAGTTGTCTGTATTAGCCCACCATACTAATTAGACTATATTCAAAAATTCCTTTGTGCTAAAATTCACTGTTTCAACCCACTGCACACATTTTACTAAGACTAATTGCTTTATACATATCGTATTTAATAAATAATAATTAGAGTAAATAGAGACCGAATTATGATCATACTAAGTCCTTTATCAATATTATTTTTGTGCTAAAGTTGTCTGTATTAGCCAACCAAACTAATTACACTATATTCAAACCTTTCTTTGTGCGGAAATTCACTGTTTCAGCCCACTGTACAGTGTTGGGATGCTGTGAGCACAGAATGTGGAATGTGCACGCGTTGAATTTCTTGTAGACGTGCGATAAAAATTTGCGACATTGCAACAGTTTGGTGAACGTGCGAGTTGCGAGGTGAGAGATGGAGGTGCCACTAGCTGCGACTCTGCAGCTACATGGAGCGCTGCCAGCTGGCGTCGACGTACTCGTAGATCGGGGCACTCAATGCCAGAGCTCTTAGCATAAGCCGCAGCGCACAAAGCCAGATGACATGCCGATACTGTTAATCTGCGTGAATAAAAATGTAAATGAATTGAAGATTGCGTCGCCATCGAAGTCAGTGTCAGGGGCATCATGAAGTTGCAGCATTATGAGCTATGGCCAAGCAGAGGCCACTTAGGTGCCTACAAAACTGCCTCGACAAGTGACACGTCAGATTAGGACCAGGCTATCATGCAGGCAACTGTGGACAACGTTTAATAAGCTGTGACATGCAGGTGAGCTGCAGCCTCAGGCTCGGACTCAGGCACAGGATGATGATGCTCACTCGCAGCCGAATCCAGCGAGCTTAACACGAATATTGATTGAGGCTGCAGACCAATGGCAACTCACAGTCACAGTGTGTGTATGAGTCAGTCAAGAGTTATAAAGTGTGGACAAGTTTAGCAGCAAATGATGGCCAGATCGAGTACCCAACTAAAGTCTACATCAAAATCAACATACTGAAAATATACTCGAATAACATAAGCAGCCTGAAGAAAGCTAACGACCAAGTTTTTTGTTTTGCTGTGTTGTGGATGCTCGCAAACATGTTTCAAGACCAACTTCGCCACATGAAAGCCAAAAACACAATCAACAAAACGCCAGCTGCGTGGTCAGAGGCGTAGAAGGGGATTGCAACAAGTAGAGGGAAAACTAAAATAAAGTCCAGAAAGACATTATTGATAGAAATTGTCAAGAAGGATTATGAGTAATTATAAATACTAAGAAAAATTCTGAATATGTTGAGTGTGAAATAAATAAATAAAGGTTATACAAAAAGTGTCTTAAAGAAACATTTTATTTAAAATCTTGTGCATATTCCAAACGTTAGTTTAGGTCTTTTCATTCAACTTAGATTAAAGTTAGATTCTTTTTAATAACGACACTTTTTGAGAATTAAGCCCCTGTTTTCAAGCCACTGGCTGCAGACCATTCAATAACTCCCCTCTGGTCTTTGCTCCTAGTGATTGCTTTCTCATAAAGTGTTTGTCGATAAACCGTAGCAAATGTGAGGGATGTTTGTGAACTGAGACAGAGACTGAGGTTGAGGTTGAGTAAATGGCGAACGTGTGCGATTGACCAAAGCGCATATAATAAAAATTAAATCGCACAAAATAAAAATGTTCAAGTGGCGAGTTGGAGGCACGAAACCGACAACCAACAGTCAGGAACCAGCCAGGAAAATGAAGATGAAGCTGAAAAGACAAGCAAAGAGGAGAAAGGAAGAGCGAAACGGGAAAAAATAAAATCGAGTCACGAACATTGAAATATGTGTCCACAGCTGATGAGGAGGACATGGACATGGCGCATTGGCAGTCACCGCCATCGCCATCGACACCGACACCGACACCGACACTGGCTGATAAATGCGTGGAAAATGCAACAGCTGCCAGAGCTGGATAACAGCAGGCGCTGCCAGAGCCAGAGCCAGAGCCACAGGCAGAGAAACTGAAAGGAGAGCGGAGAAAGGCGCGCAATGTGATGTTGGTAAACAAATCATTTGAAAGGATTTTCACACACAATCTATCTTCGTTCCATTGGCCTCGTCTGACTGCCTTCGACTTGTCTCTGCGAAGCTGCCAAACGGCGGCTCAAGAAATTTGTCAGTGCGCTGCGGGATTGGGCACAGAAACAGGAACAGGAACGGGAACGGCAACAGGCAACAGGCAAACGAACCTGTTTGCATGCCAAATGCAATATAAAGAAATGAAAATACAATCGAATCCTTTGCGGCACACGCAGCTCAAGCGAAAGTGTCAAGCAACAGGACCCACAGTAAGAACTGCAGCAGGACAATGGAGTGTGCGGATTAGTCCTTTTGCACCGGCTGCTGTGGAAAGAGAAAGTTGCATTGTTATTGCATTACAGCGGCTGAAATGTTGAATTTGTTGTTATTATGTGCCCATTTGAATAGCCAAAACATTGGACCTCCCGAGTTCCTACAGAGGTCGACAGAGAACTTATGTAACTTGACTTGTAGTCGAACAATCTGGATTAGTTACAGCTTGACTCGAACAACGAGTGCAAGGACACACACACACACACACACATAGCCCATTTGCATGGCCCCGAAAAGAATCTGACAAAGGCTGAGAAACCGTGCAAGCTGCAGGCAAATGCATAACATTATGCAATGGCTGTGTCCTTGTGACCACGTCAAGGTCAGCTGAAAGTGCAAGCGATATTTTTAGAGCCTTCAATTGCCGAGCCATGCTATCGAAGTGTCCTTTATGCGGTTGACAAAGTGTAGCAAGGTCAATGTCTCCGAATTCTTAATTTTACCCAAGTACCTACGGTTGTTCCTACAGCTATGGTTATTATGCCAATCATTAGTTTTATGACTCATTAGTTTTATGATCAAATTCGTAATGCAATATTTAGAAATTGCCTTATTTTGGTTTTGCCACTTTCTCATTTGTTATGCATATGTTTTGAGGTACAAAAAGATGTTTGGTTTATTCCTTAAGAAAAATATGCATTTCATATGCTTCAGTCAGTAAAATCCTTAATGATCTTAAAGTCGATTCACAAATAATATATATTCAAAATAATTGTCGTCTGTAATTTAATGTAACTTCAGCTTATTTTTGATGAGTAATTTTATAATTTATACACTACAGAAAATTTGACATGAAATATAAATAATTTGCTGAATTTTTGTATTTAAATAAGCAAGCAAAAAATTTGCATAAATTTCTGAAAGCTTTAGAAAAATGCAGGAATTCACTGGCTCTGTATCAACTATTGAAGGTCCTGGCTGAGGAGAATGATGCTTGCTTTCATGTTTGTGCCATTTTTGCTGCTGTAATTTACACAAAATTAAATTCAAAGTGTCCTGGTCGAAGTGTGATGTTGAGAGTCCTTCGGCTGTGCGACAGCAAATGAAAAAATTCCAGTGCAACGTTTGAAGTTTATTGGCCATAAATAAGAGATGGTCGAAACGGAGGACGCTTAACAGGCGACAGCGATTGACAATTTGATTAAAAACGAGTCGAATGCCGAATGGAGAATGGGAGATGGAGAATGAGGAATGGCAAATGAAATGCATAAAACAAGGACAGCAGCAAGGATGCGTTTCGCATTAAAGTGAAAGTTTCTCTGCACAATTTAATGCGAGCAACTGTAACAACAACAACAATAACAACAACAGCAATGCCAATTGCCAGCCATCCGCTCTGAGTAATTGTTGCTAATGAAAACGAGGACTCAGAACCAGGACGAGGACAGCAGGGAGGGAAGCGGGTCAGGCGCATTTAAGTGGCTAATTTCGCTGGGGCCAATTGTCAACGTAGCGCACAGGAATGCGCACTATGCCAGACGACAGACAGGGGAGGGAGCAAGGGGGTTGTGGAGGGGAGAGCGGGGAGGGCGACAAATGAAATTGCAGGCAATGCACAAAATGCAAATGAAATGTGCAATTGCCTCCCGTTCAGGGAGATGCAGGGACAATTGTGAATGTGTGAACATCCTGCAGTGCTCTCAATGTCTCCTGTGTGTGTGTGTGTGTGTGCGTATCTGTGTGTGTGTGTGTGTATTACATGAGTGAATCGTTTATGTGTGTCCTGTCTGGTTTGTGGACTGCTTTACAAATTTCACATTTATTGCCAGTGACAAAATATGATACGAAAATTAATATTATTGATTAAATAATTGAAATTGGCGTGCCAGCGACACACAATGAATTATTACCTTTCCCACTTTATTCGCCTCTTGCCCCTCATTAGTAATGCAATTGGAATTGAACATTTGTATTCACATTTGTATTTTGTATTTTGTATTCATGAGTATTTGAATGCGTTGACACTCTGATCTTTTGTCATTTTGAATGCTTTTAGTTGCATACAAATTAATTTGAAAGCATAACATACATGCATTTTTGTTAAAGCTATTAAAAGATTAATACGCTAAATTTATAAATACAAATTATAATAGTTATTTTAAAGGCGTATTGGAAATTATAAAATATTTATAATGGATTATATTTTCAAATATTTTGTAATTATATGCAAAATACATATTTATTAAATTAATTTCTTTTGTAAGAAAATAAAATTTATCTGTGTTTTTTAAAATATAAATATTTAAAAATTAATTAAAAATTCCTTAAAACTACAATTCAAAATTAGCATTGGCTGTGAATTAAAATCTGCTACTCTCGCTCTGTTAATTATATATGTTAAATTAATTACTTAACAGCCAATTGCTTAGCTCTTTAAGTTCCTCCTCCTCTTCTGCCTCCTCCTCCTTCCAACAACGCCATTTTCTCTGTTTTCATCTGCGTCTCCATCTCCTGCTTCCGTTATTCTCGCTGACATTTTGCTTCAGTTTTAATAAAATATTTCATAATTCCTGCGCAGTTTTGCTATTGACACTTTCTGATGGCATCCTTTGCATCCTTTGCATCCTGCGCGCTCTCCTGCTGTGCCGGCAAGCGCGTAGGTGAAAGTTCATTGGGTGCAGAGCAGAGGCACAACACAGCAGCAACAGCAACAGCCTTTCCCTTGCCCCCCAACTGACTAGCAAGCCCATCAACAACGCCAGCACCAGACGATGTTGGAGTAGGAGCAGGAGTAGGGGTAAGGGTAAAGAGAAAGAGAAGGGAGTGGGAATGGGAATGGTTGCAGCCTCGGTGGTTGAATTGATTTCAATGTTGATGGCGTTGACACAAAAAGCTTTTACGGCGCCCTCTGCGGTCGCGTACCGTTGACCACCTACGGCGCATCCGCATCCTGTGGCTGCTTCTGCTCCTGCTCCTGCTTCTGCTACAGTTGTTGTTGTGGTCCTGCCGGGGAAGCTGCTGGAATGATTTACATACAAAGTGAACATGGCCAAGCCTGAAACTGTGCATTGGCTTCGGTTTGAGTATGTGTGCATTTTACTGGTGCTTCTTTTGCTTTTGCTCTCCCTGCCAGCCTGTCATGAAGGAAGTCCTGCGGCGGCCAGCTCCAAAAGGGCGGAAATTAAAGTTGTGACACGTTTAACCGATGCGATACTTCGAGTGTGAGCTTCATATTTTTGGTAATTCCTTCAATTTCTCTCCGCACATGCAAAGTGTTAAAGTTCCCATTTTTATTTTATTTTTGTTTCTTCACTCAGTGAAATTGCAACCACCTTTTTGTTGTTGTCGTTGTTACTTCTACCTTTCGCTTGAGCGCACAAAAGGATGTGGCTGGTCCTGGTCCTGTTCCTGGTCCTATGCACATTGTTGCTGCCCTCCAGCTGCGTCCGAATTCCCTTTTTAACCAGCCGCCAGTTGCCAGTTGCCAGTCGCCGGCAACAACACCAACTGATTCTGATGATTCGTTGTTCGTTGGCACTGCCCCTATACCACTCCAGCCCCTCCCTTTGCCAGCCCCTGTCCAGTTGATTTGGCCTCGAAACCATTTACGCCTCTCAACTCCGTCTACGGCTCCGGCTTTGGGCATCGCAGCGTGTCTTCTGCTTCAGCAACATTCACGTCAAAAAATATCCGCCCGTGTCTGCATCCAATTGGAGCGCTATGTTTATTATTATTTTTTCATCCTGCCCCCTCTCAACCCCTCAGGCTCGAGAATTTGTTTTTGTTTCTGTGTCTCCCCTTAAAGACCTTTTTATTCATTCTCTGTACAATTACGAGAAACTCACAGTCGAAAAATTACGGAGACTTCTACATTTTGAAAGATCTATCCAATCGAGTTAAATTATCTTTTACATATAATTCCAGAAATTATCGAAATGTTCATTGTTTCAAGAAAATATTGAATATAGTTGAATTTCCTCTGTTTCGAAATAAGGAAATACAGAATGAAACTTTACAAGTATAAACATCAAAATTTGGAGGAAAAGTTTATTATTTTAAGTTATACTTTCCTCATTACATATTTCTAAAGTTACACTTTATTTGCAAGTAAATGATTTTTTATAACTAATAAAATATCAATTTAATAAAAAAATAAATTATGATCAATATGAAGTATGAGGAATTTTATTAATCCTAAATACAAATCTTTCTTTAATCTCTAGCCTATAAAATAATGTTATTTTGAACTGTTTTTAATGGTCACAAGCTCTGTGTAATCCCCAATTTTTAATTGTTATTTCTTTTCAATTAGGCATGACATAATTAAAACTTCGTTTTATGTGTTTTCCATTTCTTCCATATGCTTTTTATAGCGCTGACCCAAGCCAAACCCAATCAAAAGCAGACTAGAGAGCACTCAATTATAACCACATAAAATACATATAAAAGGCGTTAAATAATTATTTACTTAGCCAGTTGGTGGCATAAAAGCATTTGGCACACTTTTTATATTCCGCTTAGCACTGGGAAAGTGTGGGTAAGTTATGAAGCAAGGAATTGGTTGGGTACGAGGATGTTTGGGTCGCGTACATCTCATAAATATGTCCCATAAAAGCAACACTCACATGGAGAGGAGGAGACACGGATATAATAAGTGGGTAAGGAGAAAGCAGTGCTCGGAATCAGAGAGAGAAATACACAGAGCGAAAGAGAGATAAATGTCGACAGAACGATTTGTATCTAATTTTATGAGCTCATAAAAAGCAATCATTTCGCCATTTGCCACAGACCAGACCCCAAACCAGACCGCAGCTGGCTGCCATGCCCATAAAATGTGGCCCAGCCCAGTTCAGCACAGTTCAACACTGTTCAGCACAGTTCAACACAGTTGAGCTCAGTGAGTGAGCCAGATCTGGCTGTTGAAAAGGTTCTAATGCGGCAGTTAAATGGATTTTATGAGCCCTGAGGTTGGTTACTATAAGTGAATTACATGAATTGGCTGCTTATTGGCTTTTAATTGCTGTCTGAAGACGCTAAAGGCGGAGGGCGTGGCCATTGTCGGGGGTCAGACGACGGAAGTACGGCCAGCTTTTTACTTCCGCAGGTCAGTGGCGAATGATCAAAAATGTGCTGCAGATAAGCGTGTCACATAATTAATTGGCTACAATGAAAATTTCAACTAATTAGCACACAAAAAACAAAAACCAAGTCCGACAACGGGGGAGGAAGTACAATCTTGACGGTTCAACTGCTTTTAAACTAGAGATGGCATCGTGAGCCTTCATTTTACCAACACAATGAACTATCGAGATACGATAAATATTTTAGCAATCACAAAACGACTGTTTCAGTTGAAAGAAATAAATTTTCTATATTTTCTGTATAAATCCTTTCATATTCATGTGCAATACGATATGCCTTAAGAGTGTCGAAAAATAATACTAAAATACTTCAATGCGGAAATAAAAAATGAGATAAAAAAAATTTGAAAGCAAATAAAAATTACGAAACCATAATTAGGAATAACGTTATTGGGAAATAAAATTTAAAAGACTAAAATAAGGAATTGTTAATATCAAAAATATTATGTTGGAAATCGCATAAATATTTCTGCATCATTACAGTGATTTTTGAGTTTTGACAGTCTTCTTATGATCACTTTATCGTTTTCATATGAAAAAACGTCAAACTTATCGTGCTAAGTCACGACATTTTTCCATCTCTAGGGGACCCTCCATTTGGGGGGGTCACTGGGAACGTGCATGAAATAAAAATGCGCAGTAATATTTAATTTAATGAGTTCATAAACTAATAAACAAAGAACCACAGTCAAAGCCAAAACATTTCAAGGTTCTGTGCACATAAGCCGCCATCTAAGGGTAGACATGGGTTAAGAGCAGCAGCACACAAGGAAATACAACAAAAAGCAAGGCGACAGAGCAACAAACAACAAGAACACTTTCATCTGAAATCAATTTTGATAATTATTAAAAATTAGATACATATGTTTCGGCGCCATCGCTGCAGCTGTGTGTTTTCCTGGCGGGGGGATAATGCGGGGAATGTGGCAAGAGCTTCATGAATGAAAATCATGTTGCAGCCACCGCAGTAAGCAGATGCCGTCCGCTGTGCACCTTTGTCAGGGACAGCGCCTCGAGCCGACAACAATAGCATCAATTTTTAGCTGGCAGTGGTATCCGGGTTCGAATTCGGATTCAGATACAGGTCCAGCTCCTCAATTTGGGCCCATAAATCAATCGATACGTCGCCAGAGTTCCAAACTTAACCCAAAAATCATGTGTGCATGTATGTGTGTGTGTGTGTGTGCTTTCGATGTATTTTTTTAGTTTCCCAAATTCATAAAAATAAGCACATAAAAATGTTGCAAAACATTTCGAAATGTCTTTTTGATATTTTCTTAAACAGCATCAGTTTTCAGTCTTCATTTCCTTGTTTTTCTTTTCTTTTGAGTTTCACAGTGTGACACTTGCGAGTGCTAAAACTGTCAAGTCGCCTGTCTTGTCATAATTAAAAAGAAAAATTTTTAAACAAATTTTTTGCCCATAAATAATTGTCTTTGTTTAGTTACGAGATGGGGAGTGAAATCCATTTGGCAGAAGGCGTTGACGGCTGATTTGGCAGACACACGAAAGTTAATAAATCCTAAAGCTTCTCTTTTCAAAGCAGCAAAGAAAACAGCCTGACAAATAATATCTTTGGTTAATTTATGAAGCCTTTTTAAATACCAACATCTTATTTTATTTATATTATTTTTTAAAATCCTCAAATTGTATTTTTAATCCTCATTGACAGCCGAATATGTTAGCAAAGCAGGTATAATGGTAAAACACATTTGGAAACAGTAAAACAATAACAAAAGGCATGCATAATATATTTAAAATTGCTTAGACAATGACCGATTAAATTCAAAACTAGCCGTTTAGTTTTCAGTACCGGAACTGGATACATTTTTTAAAAATAATTTTAATTTTCAGTAGCTTTTTATTAAAAAATAACAGTAATTTTGACAAAAAATATAAACAATATAAGAGTCAAATGTAAAAGAAAATATACGTGAAATAAAATAAATTTAACTTTTCGCATTAATGTATATTATCATTAAGACTATAAAAAATACCTACCTAACGATTTATTTAACCAATCGTAAAGTCACTAAAACTCCCATTGTAAAGTGTGCAATTTAAGAATTTGCCTAAAAAATTCCAACACGCAGTCGGTGTAGTATGTACTATATACCCGGAATAACAGCACACACATTTTGAGTAATATCTAGTAATTTCTCATTTCTGAATTATGAATGGCTCAAGTAATTAGTGCAAGAAGGACTACAAGATTCTTATCGCAGTCCAACAATAAAACTCGATTTGAGGCTGAATGTGGAGTATAATATACACCCCAGGTTATCGCCAGTTACTGTTGTTGTTGCTGGTGTTTATTTTAATTACGAATATATTTTTAAATGCTAACATGGCATACAAAATGGAAATGAGAAATGCTTGCACGCACATGTCATGTCAACTAGAAACGCATAAAATTTATATTTATTTGTTGTTTTTTCTTTTTTTTTATGCGGAACACGCAAATCCAACAACAAGAAAAAAATCAACACGAGCCGAGCCAAAAATTGAACACAAGCTGACCAAATAAGCAAAAACAGAAACCGAAATAATACTTTTAAGACAAAAGCCCCGCCAAAAAAATTAACTGAATAACATGAATTTAAGCGCCGTCAGATCATTTTGAAAGTCGTGTTTGCCAAACATTTTATGATTTCTCAGTGCAAGTGATTACTAGTTATTATTAGAGAGAAAGAAAGAGAGAGAGAGAGTGAGAGAGAGAGACATCCAGACAGACTGGACGGGGAGGGAAATCTGTGCTAACGCTGAAACCCCAAAATCAAAGTACCGAAAAACCCAACGCTCGACTTGAATGAAAGGTGCAATTTTTATGATTTATCGCCGTTATTATTATGAAAGCCGCAAGAGCTTGAAACGAAACTGAACCGAACCAAAGAATTTCACAGCGCTAAATTATTCAAAAACAAAATAGGAACGTGGGTCGACGCCATCGTAAGGTAGCTCCGTCTGTAATTTTCTAAGCTAATGCCATCTCCTTCTGCTATCTACCGTCTTGCTCTGGCACATGGCGGTGTGTAGAACAAAACATTGCAGCGTTGGTTGCTTGGGCAGAGGCACAGGCCCGGATCCAGATCCATAGCCAGAGTCAGGCGTAGAGGGTCTTCAGGCAGTCGACTCACCAAAACAAAAACAAAAGGAAATTAAAATCCAAGTGGAAGTGGAAGTGGAAGATGGCGCGCCAAACATTAACATATGCAGCAGTTCACACGATATATTCACCCACACACACACTCACTCACACACTCACACACTGGAACACTGACAGGTGCCAAGGCATTGAACATTGAGTGGAACCACTTGGTAGACTTGGGCAGGATAAGTAATAAGTATAAGGATAAGGATCTGCCCACTTTCAGCTCTGGCATTCACATTTAATCAATAAGCGTTTATGCGAAACGAGCAAAGTAACTGTAATTGGTGTGCCTATCGCAAATCTATCGATAATTTAGCTACAATTTGCGCCTCGTTGTTATCGCCACACATTTCTACCGTCTCCCTCCCCTCGACAGCCCCTTGCATATCATGTTGTCGGTTCGATAAGCCAATTTAGTTGCATGGCCAACGATCAAAACTGACCAGTTCAAGTTAGCCCCCCTTTGCCCCCTTGCCGCACCTCTTGCCCCACTGTGCGCACTGTGCGCCGACAGCGACAGGCAACGGCAACTTCAAATTGCAACGCTGGTGGTGCTGCCAAACGAGAAAACAACTCGAACGGCATCGATCCACAATGGGCAAAAAATGCGAAAATATATGCGACAAAAGTAGAAAAAACTATAGTTTGAAATAAATATTTATTATCTTGAAGATCTCTAAGGATACAATTTAATTTATTATAATTTTACAATTTCATAACCGAGTGTTTTAATGTTATTATTTTATTTTGAATTTAAGTTTTGATAAAAAGGTTAATTATTGCAACTTTCTGATCAAAAGTAATTAAAATAATTGGTATCATTTTTTATAAATACTTAAATTGAAGTAAATGATGCCGAATAAGCTTGAGAGTGTATTCAAGTTAAATAAGAGAAGAATAAAATGAGTTTAAGATGAGTTAAAGTCATGGTAAGCTACACTGATCAAAAAAAAGTTCTAAAATCAAGATTTTTGTCTCATAACTAAAGGTTTGGTCTAAAAAATGCGTCGAGAACATAAAATTCTTAAATTAAGAAAGCACATCTTGACTTTAAGAACATTTTAAAAAAGACCAAGTTCTTATTTTAAGAATAAATGTTCTTAAAATTAAAATCAAATAATAAAATAAAGAAAAATAATTCTTTATATTTATAATTTTTTTAGTTTTAAATTTTAATTTATTTGCATTTTATTCTGTTTTAGTAATTTTATAATTGTTATTTTAATTAATTGAGTGGGATTCTTAGTTTAAGAACAATATGTTTAAGATGAATGTTCTTGATTTTAGAAGTTGGTCTTTTTTTTCCGTGTAAAGCTTTGTCAGTCATAATTTTTCACTCGTAATTCGCATTTTTTACCCCACTGTGTGTCCTCGCCATTAGATGGATGCATGACGCATGACGGAGACTGGCTAAAGCCGGGCCAGACACCAACACCAACACACACACAGCAACACACACACCAACATACACACACACATATATATATATATATATATGTGTGTAGAAGCACGCAGGGCATTTGACTGACAAGCACTGCGAATGAGTTAGAGAGCTGTGCAAAGTGTGTGTGTGTGTGTGTGTGTATGTCTGTGTGGATATGGTAATGTGAATACGAATTTGTGAGTGTGTGTGTGTGTGTGTGAGTATCTAACTTTGGCCACTTCGGACAGGTTGAGACACACGCGTAAAAACTACACAAATTGACGGGGCAGTTGCCTCAATTGGAGGCTTAGCGGGGGCGCTGCGTTCCACAGATAGGGAAAGAAAGAGAGGTAGAGGTAGAGAGAGAGAGTCAGAGTTGGAGTTTGAGTTGGAGACGGAGCTATAGGCCGCTAATCGCTTCAGTTGCAGCCCTGGGCAGGCAGTCAGTCAGTCAGACAGTCGAACGACTGAGCAAACTGACCAACTGCACAGATCATAGACAGCAGATAGCAGGACAAGCTATGGAGCACAAGGAGCAGAAGGGGCAGCTGTTGAAGGGAGGGGGGGGGCAAATGTACATGTCCATCCGGCAGTCCCAGCCGGCTGGTTGAGCAGTCGGCCACGTTCGGCCAATTCCAGGCAATTCTGCAGTCAAAGCGTTCGTATTTTGATTGATTTTAAATGATTATGGTTGACATTGATTTATGTGCGCCTCATGCATATATTGGGCCACAAGATGGCGATGGCGATGGCGATGCCAATGGTGCGAGCTCCAGGAAGAGTCGGAGACGAAGCCAAAGCTTGTGTTGTTGTTGGAGTTGTTGGTGTTGTCGACTCTCAGCGAATGTGAAAGGTGGTCGACGCCGGTTCAACTGATTCGCACGCACCCGAGAACCGAAAGCCGAGAACCGAGAGCCGAGACAGACTGGACAGGACAGGACAACAACATCGATGCCGATTTGGCTTAGAAGACCTTAGAAAGAGGAAAAGGAGACTGGAGACCTATTCAAAGCACGTTCCTGACCTAATATCAGTAAAAACGCCCACAAAATTACCACAAGCTGCGAACTTTTTTCCATTGCTTGATTATGGGTTTCATATGGCCCATGAGTGTGCGAGTGTGAGTGTGTGTATGTGTGATTGTTTTGCAGCCGACGGTCAGCTTTTGTTCCTTCTTTATTTTTAGCATCTTTTTTGGCAATCGTTTTGGGCCTGTGCCACTATTGGCATTGGCAGCTTTTCGCCCTCGTTCCAGTTTTGCCTTTTCGATTTGATTTTAATGAATCGATTTGAACTGTGCGCTCATAAGTTCCGGGAAGCGGCTAAATTGGATTACCATGTTGGCCATGCCAGGGCTCTGTGATTGGTACTATTGGACAGGCAATCAGCATGGAATGGGATTTGAACATGCAATTCATAATGGCTGAACCCAAACCCGAATTCATTGACGAATGAATTTCCGAGACATGTGAGAAGCATGCGGGATTGAATATTCCTACAGATAATATTGAAATATTTATGGAAATGGATGTATTTATACTTTATATATTAACATAGATAATAATTTATATATTTTATATACAAATTACTGAAACTGTGGGGAGTTTCTATAAAAGGTTCACCTTTTTGTATAACTGCTTCTTATTATTCCCATGAGTCACTTAGCTGTCCATGCTGAACCCGATATATCCATAGACGTAGCAAATATGAAAGCAAAACTGCAAAACCTTGATCGGATTGAGTCTTGCGTCATTTCATGTCAGAGTCGTGTCACAATCAAATCAAATTGAAAATCGCGAAAAACTGTAACAACTTCATTCGCAATGAGCGAGATAAATTTGACTTGAAGGTGCGTAGCTTACAAAGAAAATGTCATAAACAGCGTACTGAACCGGTCTTCAGTTTAACAAAGACCAAAACGGAGGAGCAAAAACGCCGACAACAACGCAACAGGTTACCAATTCCAAGCAATCCAAAGCAATCCAAAGCAAAGCAAACAATTCCATCCCATGATCAGGCCAGACTCAGACTGTGAGGGGGTGCAGCGAGGGAGCGAGGGGGTGAGACAGAGAGAGGGAGAGTGACAGGTGAGGTAGTGTGTGTGGGGTAGGGGTAGGGGGTGGCTACTACTGGTACATATATCATAAATACGCATAACTCGAGCGCAAAAACGTCAGACGAAAAAGGCAAAAAATGCGAGGCAACAAAAGCTGCATTAAATTCATTAGCCAGGCCCAGACTGATACCGAGTCAGACTCTAAAAGGTGTCCCAGTGTCCACAACGAGTACTCGACTCGCACTCACACTCATACTCACACTCACACTCACTGAGAGACACACGCTTCCACGACAATGATGTCAGACACACGAACATGCATCAACTTCAAGTGGGGCAAGAGGAAGGGGTACAAAGAGGGGGGATCAGTTGGTTCAGAAGGGAATGGAGAGAGGGGTGGGGGGGTTCACAACAATGGGTAACCTGGGAGCAATTGCGATGCCAGTGGCGGTGGCCTGGCATTTGGATCAGCGATTGAGTTATAACCCAGTCAGAGAGCCCTCCCTGCCCCGCCGATTGTCCGATCGTGCCACACGGACATGCGACATTGTTGTAAGCGAGCGCACAGATCGGATCAGCGCCGCAATGCTGCACCAATTCCAATTCCACATCCACATCCACATCCACTTCCAATTCAAGTTCCAACTCAAGTTCCAATTCCGTGGCGGCACCTGATGAAGATGTCGAGATCAATGATCGCGGCGAGTTCATAAATTTGTTTTATGAAGTGCGAGCGACATTTGTAACGAATGCTGAACGATGCCCGATTACAGGCACGTATTCACTTTGTATTCGTAATTGTATTCATTGTGCTCACATCTGTTTTATGATGCTGATGAATGTCAATATCGAATGTCGAGATACTATATGAAAGCTTATATCTGTGACTAAGAAAAGATTATGTACGAATTTCAATAAAGTTTCTTTGCGAAAATTCCAATATCCATTTCTCTTTTCACCCAATAATCATTAATTTAATTCCTTAATCTGAAAACTTTTCAAGCGCATAAACAACATGCATCATACGTGTGTGGCAACTTTGTCAGCAACAGATTTTCAATTGCAGCAAGCAATTCATTAGAAAATGAACAATAACAACAGCAACTGCCACAATGAAATCGAGAAAAACGTTGCAAATAAACTGAAAAGTCAACAAAAATGTTGCCATTAACTTTTGGCGACGAATCGAAATCGAAACTGTTTCCAAACATTTTTGTGCACTTTGCTTTTGTTTGCCCATCTCGCATTTTATTTTATTTTGCTTTTTTCACTTCGACGAGACGGCGACTGGTTCCATTTTTGGTCCTGTTTTCGGCTGGCAAACGGAAGCAACCCACGCTGCCACGCTGCCCGACGGCGTCGTATCGCCCTCGGAGTGAAAATAATCGAATTACTTTCAACAGAATAATTTCTAATTGAAAAATATTGTAACTCATGTATGGGAGCGCGGAGCGAGTGGCCAGAAAAGGACGAGCTGCAGACAAATCCTGAACTCCAACAGCCAACAGCCAATCCTCAGTCCCTGGCCCACTCCTCTCTCTCCTCCGCAGATGGTTGCTTGGCTGCATGGTTGCTTTCGGTTGGAGGCATGCAACATTTGTATGCCACTGACATTGTTGTCATCTCGCTAAATGTTCCGGATACATTTGGATACTCCAACAGTTAAGAGTTGTCTTTAAGCTTTTCATTTACAATATGGTTTTCTCTTTCGATCTTAAAAATGTCGCCCAAATAATCAGTGAATGTAACTCCCTAATGGGGAAAGGGGAAACCCCTTGGAGTTCACGGAAAAAGGAAAAGTGCTCGTAATTCAATTTCCTTTGGTCACGTGTTTGTGTGACGAATATTTAAGTGCATTTCATTTGATTACATAACTTCCTTTAAAGGGAGAATTTACTCTTAATATCTCCTTCTAATCTAACGAATTGTTTTCTTTTTCATTAAAGGTACGTCTACATCACATCTAGAGAATATTTATAAAGTTGCAAATAATGTAAGTTGAAGATATTAATAAATAAAAAGAAGTATTTTAATAAATTGATTAATTATATAATCTATAATTATCTGAGTCGATGGCCCAGTAGCTAGTACTCTAGTCTTTAGTTATTATATTATAAGGAACTTATGTATAATAATTAAATAAATAATAATAATAAAATAATCTATAATTATATTTATTTATTTATTTTATATACCTACTTTAGCTTAGTTTTTTTTTCTCATATTCAACAATATTATCTGAGTCTACAGTCTGATCTAGTCTGATCTATCTACTATCAGATACTAGGTCTATTCTTAGTCCGATGTTCAACATAATACCTTTTCAACTCATCCCACTTGTTCTCAAGCGTAACCAATTAAACTTTTGTAAGACAAACGAATGCAGTCACAAAAATTTTCAAAAAAAACCCAACCTTAAAAAGGCCTACAAATTATTCATGAATATATTTTTGATATTTTTTTTGGGTATCCGCCTGCCGTGAGCTCCAGCAAATTGCGTTTCAACACATTTTCCAAACGTAACAAAAAGAAAACAAAAGAATTACCTTCAAAATGGAAACTTAAACACATAGACGCATTCGCATTTTACATTCCCATTTCCACTTCGATTTCCACTGCGCGCGTTTTCGACTTGAGTGCGTCGCGAGGCAACAATTAACATTTTCCATTTTCCGGTTGCTAGCTTTTTTGTTGTTGCCCTCCTTCGCTATTGTTGTTCTTGTCTTTGTTGTAGTTTCGGTCTTGGCACCTTTGTCTGCTGCTGCCTGCAGGATATTTATGAATATTAATCAAAGTGCATGTCGCGGAAATGAACGAAAAATTTCCCCCATTTGCATTTACATAACTCAACCCCTCCCCTTCTCTGTGTCCACCCCCACACGCACTACAACCCCAACTACAACCCCAAATCCGAACTTCTACAACAGTCGCAGCTTCTGCGCTGTTGCGGCAGCCATTTTGCAGCCCATTTTGAAAGCAATCAATCCGAGATCTCCATATTCTAACCCTGCCCCTGTCCTTGCCACACAGGACACACGCCATTCCCAAAAAAAAAAGGAAAAAAATCACTCGCTGTGAGTGACAGTTCGTCAGTTTGGCTAGCTCGGGCACAATTTTGGACACTTTACTGCCCTTGACGGCGCATTATGACAGCACCAACACAACGCAGCACACACACACACACACACACACACATACACTCTACTCATCCGTCATTGTCCAGGGGTGTTTTCTCAACACACGCACCCGAAAGTGTCCAAAAAACTCAGTGCTCATGTCCCAAAAACAGCTCAAGGCAGCTCTGTCCTTGTATCTGTAGCTGTATCTGCAAATGTATCTGTATCTGCAAATGTATCTGTATCTGCATCAGTGTCGCTGGCTGTCCAGCCAGTATGAGTAGTTCGCCCAATATTTTTTCTTGCTGTTATTTCACCCTCCAATCGCTCGAAGAACACATTCGGTAAAAAAAAGCCGGAACACGTTTCTAAAATTGAAATTCTTTTTTCGGCACTCAGCAACAACAAGAACAAGAACTACAAGAACAACACGGGCCACGTGTAAGTGTAATCATGCCATGTACAGTTTTTGTATCCGTTGCTGTGTTCGCTTAGATTGGAACATGTGCGTTGCCAACACCAGGCACAGGACAACATCGTCTGTCCTTGCAACTGACAACTGGCAACCAACAACTGGCAACCGACACCCCGACTCCGACTCCGACCTCGACACCCGGGATCCCCCTTCCCTACATTAGCCGATGCCGTTGTCATTGCCCATGGCGATGTCGCTGTCGAGCCTAGCTGCGTGTCCTTTTCGGTTTGGTCCTTGTGCTCCCTGGGACTGGGCTGCACAAAATGTCGAAATTGATATTGATATTCGTTAGAAAGAAAACATTTCAATTTTCACTTGATGTTCGGGTTCTCCCACTCAAAGGTTGCTCGGGGGCGTGACCAAACCAAGAATCATTTTCCTGGACATTTCTGTTGAATTTGTTTTGCCGTGAAGAATTAGTTCATTAAATGCCAACAGGTGTGAATTTAATTCTCAAAACTGGATCTTATTTTTTGTAATTAATTTTGTTAGTTATGTTTTAGAAGTAATTTTATATTATATCACTTTGTATAATCCAAAGTTAAAATACGGAAAATAAGTAATTAATTCTAACAAAAATTTTAATAACATAATATAATATATATGATTAATATCCTGCATCATATGGATTAGAGGGTTGCCAAACGACATAAAAGAGACAGACTTGTCTATAACGGTCAAATAATAAATATATCTAAATATATCTTTGAAGTGAATATTTGGAATACCTATTGACACCATGAAAATGATTATACCCTTATCAACAAAATTTCCTTTTTAAATAAGAGTATTTTGAATACTACATTTCTGTAATATTCATAATTAATATGAAACTATTTATATATATTTTATATTTAAATGGGAGTATTTTGAGTACTTTATTTTTGTAATATTAATAATTTATATAAAGTTATTGGATTAATACAGCATAAAATCTCAATAGATTTAAATGTTGATGTTCGGTAGGTTGTTAGTTGTAAATGCTTTGAATAGTTTAAAAAATTGGTTATTCTGAAGAGGTACTCAAATGTCTCCTATTATTTTTATTGCTTGAAAATTTAAATTCCCTAATGGAAGTTGCAGCTTCAGTTACAGCTCATCCCAAAGGTTGCCGTGTAACAATTCAGTTGGAATCTTGTTGAAAGCCATCATTCAACTCCCACTCGAATGCGGTTCGATGTTTTTTGCCTCACAACAATTCTATTAGCGTTAATTAATATTCAGTCACTCGGTGGCAGCAGCAACAACAACAACGCGAATTGTATGAGTGGAACCACAAAACAGCAACCACGTTGCGACCAGCAGCGCCGCAGGACGAGAGTTGAGAGTTGAGAGTCGAGCGCATGACGTTGCTGCCACACATACTCGTAGCCAGTGGCAACTCTTTGGCAATGGCAACACCCACACCCACACAGGGAGCACTTCGGGGGTAAGCCATGATGCCTGTCTGCCACGCTGCTTGCTTGCTTGCCCCAGTCTGTGGCAGCCACATGATGCCTGCTGCCTGCCGCCTGCTGCTTTGCCTGTTGTCGTTGTTGTCGTTGTTGTCGTTGCCTGGTGATGATTACAATGATGGCCGTTGGTTTCCTTTTTGCCTTTGCTTATTTTCGGCTCTTGTTTCGAGCTTTTGTTTTGCGTTGTGTTGTGGATCTGGATCTGCCACAGACTCTGGATGTGACTGTGGCATTGGCATGGGCTTTGGCTTTGGCTTTGGCCTCGGCCTTTTCGCTTTTTGGTTGATAATTTTTTGTTGTTTCGGTTTATTTGTTTTTTTTTTAAGGTCTCGCTTAGCTTTTGTTTCGTCATGTGTGCATTTCATTTCATTTGATTTCCTATGGCGGTGGCAGCAACAGCGGCAGCAGCAGCGGCAGCGGCAGCGACGCAGTGCGCCCATGTTTGTTCTTTTGACAGGCAGTCAACCCGTCGTCATTTCATTTGTTCAGCAGCGCGCACTCAGCCATGTTCGGCCCGCTACCCACCACCACCGCATCACCGCACCACCCGTTAGCAGAGCTCCCTGCCGGAGACAGAGGCTGAGGCAGAGGCAGAGCAAAACGCCGTTTCCTTTCCCTTTTCAGTTTCATTTCCCGTGTGCCTGCCTGACTGCCTGCCACAGCCAGCCTGTCAGTCTAACCGAGAGCAAGTGAGAGAGGGTGAGAGAGAGTAAGAGAGAGAGAGAGAGAGGGAGCGACGTCCGCTGGCCCGCTGTCCGGCCATTTTGATTTATGTGCGTTTCATTTCGTCGTTCAATACTCATATGCGGAATGTGGAATGTGTGCGGATATGGGAGTTTGGAATATCTTTCAGCCTGCCTCTGCCCCTGCCACTGCCACAGCCCGCATCTCAGTGTACTAGTGCGAGTGCGCCCATTAGCTGTGCATGGGAGGTTCTAATTTCGAGTCTAGTGACTGTTGCCAGGACATGCGCCACGTTACGATTTCTGATTTTCGTCTTTGTCAGCTTTGTGTGGCCAGGAGACACGGGCCAGGGACAGGGAATAAGGGTACAAGGGACTAAGGACTGCGGACTGAGGACGATGGCACTGCCCTCGTTTCGAGCTGACATTTTTGGTGCGTAAGTTGAAATTTCAATTCAACGGATTTGTTGGGAATTGTTTTTGATACGTCTGTTGGACATTGTCCTTTTGCCTAGATTTTCCATTTGTCCATTTGACCATTTCAAATGGAGGGGAGCTTCGTCTACTAATGACGCTCCGCGTCACTGTCACTTACCAAAAACAGCAGCAGCAGTCACAGAAGGGGCGGGGGGAAGGGGCAGGAGAAGCGGGAACGGGAGTGGGAGTGGCTGTGGAATGGAAGGGATGTGAGCGCAATCAAGAGAATTGCCTATTCTAATGGATGTTAAATGTGCTTGAAACAGATGCCCAAATAAATTAAATTAATAGCAATAGAAACACACAAAATGGTAGATCTGAAAATTGGTAACAGTTTTAAGAGATTGCTTATTGAAAATATTGAAAAAATCAAATAAGTAAGTGAGTAAAGTGTGATCGATTGCAATTCCAATTATTATCTTTGAACACCATTATCTTGCTTGTTCTATACTTAATCTTTCTATGCAAATAATTTGTCTATTAATACGTATAAAATGCAATATACAAAATATAAATTTTGTTTCTACTTTAATTGTTCAATTAAATTTTAGAATTTTTATTCAAGTAAAAGAAATTATATATTTCCTAATTTTGTGTGCAGCTGTTAATTTGAGACTCGAACTGAGAATTGCCTGTAATCGATTGTAGATGCCAACTGCAACAGCTACAACAACAACTGTTGCTCTTGTGGCGTTGCAAATCCATTAAATAAAGTTATCAACGTTCGTTTTTTTTTTTGCTGCTGTTCTCTCGTTGTTGTTTTTGTGTGCGTAGTCAAATAAAAAGCAGAATTTTAGATTTATGGCTTCACGCAATTAGCGCTTAAATGTATGCAAAGGGATATTGAAATCAGAAATTTAAAAAAAAATCTCAGAGCAACAGCAGCAGCAACAACAACAACAACAACTAGTTCAATGAGTCGCCTCAGGAGCTGAGGCCGAGACAGGACCTTAACATAATGAAGTTATTCACGTGGCCCGCTCGCTGACCGTCGAAGCAACAACAACAACAACAACGGCAGCAGCATCAGCAGCAGCAGCTAAAACAACAACAGACGACACTCTCGATGACTTCCACGTTTCCACGCTTTTCACTTTCAATTGTAGCTCAACTTTTTACTATTTCATGAGCTCTCTATCGCTAGCTCTCTCTCTCGCACTGTCGCTGTCTCTCTCTTAACAATTGCTACGACAAAAGCAATAAATCTTCTTGTACCAAAAAAAAAAAAAAAAAAAACAACAAAAATTTCGTGTTTGTTGCGTGCGCTTTTGGAGACGTCGACAGCGACGTTGGCGTCAGAGTCGGCATATTTGTATTTCATATGCATGGCTGTAATTTTTGTGATTATGTTGTTGTTGTTGTTGTTGTTGTTGTACATATGAAATTCAAGTTCAGCCTGTTTCCCACCAAAAAAGAAAAAAGAATCTGAAAAAGGGTTTTCGGCTAAACAAACAATAGCAGCAGCAGCAGCAGCAAATTCAAAGTTGGGCCGCCAGCTCCGCCCTGTGCAACCCCCTCCCCAACGTACAAAATAAAATTGAATATATTTTAGAAATATTATATATTCATGACCACAATTATCGGCACAATATCAAAGGCGCCATGCCACTGAGACAATTTTGAAATTCTATTATTTATTTACAATCTCAATTTCATTTTTTTCATGTACGTATGTGCGATTATCGCTTATCAATTGCATACCCAATAAGTTGAATATCATTTGTATCTATTAGCTTTTAATTTGCCTCAATATGCACCTAATTTATGCAGTTTTATTCATTTTCATGTGCTGTCAAATGCTTTAACTGCAATTATTTTGTTATTACTTCATTTGGGTTTGGCAACATGCAGCCAACAAGTTTGCAGCGCGCGCAACATGCTGACAACATGTTGGCAGCACGCTGGCAACATGCTGGCCGGCAAATGTTGCTCAGCTACAATGCTTGCCATACCAAAAAGAAGCAGACCTTCATTCAGCTATTTTAATATATGCATTTATTCATTAAAGTAAAAATTAAAATTATTGTATTGTTATTTATGAAAATAAAAAATTATTTACAATTTTTCTATGAGTATTTGCAGCTTGTTATTAACAATATAAAACAGGTTGGAGATTCTTTTGAGGGCTCTATTTTCAACTCTAATTTCCTATTTGTTTTTTAATAAGTTGTATTTTTTTTAATATTTTACATTTAAAATCGTTTAATAATTAAAAGTTATTTTAAGCGAAAATTACAATTTAAATAAAAAAAAATGAATTAAATTTGTTTGGCTGTTTTCACTTATCGAGTTCCAATATGTTTCTATGCATTTGCCCTGTAATGTGCCTTGGGTTCCGCTGCCCAAAAACAATGCCGCCATTTATCATTTTCTGTGTTGCCGGCTCGCTCATTCGCCAGCGCGCCAGTTTGCGCTCTCAGTCGCTCGAGGAAACAGGGCAACACGTTTCGCATGCAACATGTTGCTGAACGTTGCCGTGTATCCATAAGTTTGTTGGTGAATCCGAAAGATACATGTTTACGAGCATTTACGGTTAGTTGTGAATGAATGAACGTGCCAAATAGACGTGTTGCCGCCGCTACTCGGGTACTCGTTCTCGCGAAGTTCATTCCAAACTGACGTAAAAATATCTCGTATCGAACAAAAGAACCTAACAAAATATCAATTAAAAATAAATTCGTACAAGAATTTGTGGATTTCAAGAAAGTGTTTCTTATTAGTTTTCGTGTTTAATCGGTTTAAATTAAATTTTATAATTAATTGACATTTTTGGGATATAAATACTTGTTCAACATTTTGGCGCAAAATGTGTGGAGCCGAATGAATAATAACTGTGCGCGAAAATGACATGGAAAATACGAAGAAAATCTTATGTGGACTGACAAAGTCGCCGATGCAAAAGATAATAATAAAAAATAATTCAATTTAATTAATTTATTTTTTGTAAAATTGTTGCAATAACAATTGGGACCTTATCAACAGCAGCCCAAACTGAACTCGCTCTCTCCGTCTTGTTTCTGCGGGGGCTGAGATGTCACCGGCAGTGGGACATCGACATCAACTTCATCAGCATCATCGGCTCCAAATCTCTGGCAATTTTTGGCGCTGGCTCAGCAAAGAACACAGAACACAAGCGCAGAGCCGAAACCGAAACCGAAACCAAAACCTAACCTGAGAGTGAGACTGAGCCCTGAACGCAGCTGATAAGCAACGTATGCTGATAAGGAGGCCAGACCCAGTTCCAGACTGCCGAATTGATTTTGACCGTGCATAATATACAATATATTTGTTGTTTATGGGTAGAAAACGCAAGTCGACCCGTCAACATCGAAATTATTTGCGTTTGCGTCTTCTCGTCCTTTCGTTTATCGTTCTGATTGCCATCGTTGTGGCGCGTGTTTTGTTCATTTTGCTTTTGTATCGTTTGCAAAATTTCAAGAAATTCAAAAAGTTCACCTCCCAATTCGACAATAACAACAATTCAAAAACAACAACATCAACAGAAACAGAAACACAATCCAAAAACTCAACGTCAAAACATTCGCAACGTTTTATTTGGTAATTTCAATATGTACATATTGATTTGTGTGCGTGAATAGTGTATAAATTGTGCTAAGTTATCGTTTATAAATTCACCAAAATATTGTGATTGTCGATTTTGTAAATAAAACATAATAAAATAAAGTAAACTTAAACGTAACGCAACCACAAGAACAGAATCGGTTAATTTAAGTGTAAATCTCTATTAAAACGTCGACGTTTTTAAAAAGAAATTGTGATATTAAATATATTAAATTAGACATACGCGAGTCTTAAGAAAACACGTCGATTTGTATATACACATATAAAAAGCAGAGCGTTTAGAAACACCAATATAAAAAATAAATTCAAGATCATAAATATTTACGCATATATAAATATATATCTATACATATATATAGAAATATACACTCTAATATATTTTCGGCACCGATTTTTTACACAACCAAGACAACCACAACAAGAAGAAGACAAGAATTATATCGAAAAAGACACGAATACAATCACAAAACTAAGGTAAACATTTTATTATTAAGACTAATAAAAAAAATGATTATAATTGAATAAAAATATTTTTTAACCAAAATTTTGTTGTTATCCATTGTTATATATGAGAATCAAATATTTTAATTTAATCTTTTTAATTTGATTACAAAGTACTTTAAATATTATGTAAGATCCATAACTTTCTCAACACTCAATTAAATTCAATAGATTTAAATGCCTTATAAGTAAATTTTGTCAAATAACAATTAAATTCCGAAAGAATGTCTGTCATGTTAAAGCCCAATTATTAACCATAATTGGGAACATTTTTTCATTAGCTGATTTTAGTTCTGAATATTGCAATTCAATTTGAATTTTTCTCTCATGTTGTGCAATTTCCCACAATGCAAATAATTGTTATGCATAATAGTTATACTAGTAAAGAGAGATTATCTAGTATTAATTAATTAACAGAATTTGCATATACGCAAGTCGATAATTTAAAATAATCACAGCAAAGACTACCCCTCACATTGCATTCCCCAGCAAATAGTTTTGCCTCATAATTGATGAGGAGAAAATCAAACAGTAAAATTGACGTGAAGTGAGGTGAAGTGAACCGTCTGATGTTATTCATGGCTAGTTGCAATTTAATTAGATCATTAAAACAGTTCATAAATCTTTGCGAAGTTGTCAGCCACAAAACGGCAGACTCGTTTTACAAAACAAATTAGCTGTAATCGGTAATCGCAAATCGCAAATCGCAAAATCGCAAAACGCGAATCGCAAATCTCGAATCGCAAATTGTAAATTGCGGGTTAAACACTTGTGTGGTTCAATAATCAAACAAGTTGTTCTAAGTAAATGGCAGCAAATGACACAGAATGAATAAACTGAATGAGTATGCAATAGCAGATGACCAACGAGGAAGACAGAGAGAGAGAGAGAGAGAGAGAGAGAGAGAGAGAGAGACAGAGACAGCACTTTACAAACATATGAAATAATTAGCGCATAGAGATGAAACGATTCAAATGCTGAACAGATAAGAGACTCAACGCAGTTCCAGCACTGCATATGAATGTGAATACGAATACTCACAGTACATACTCACTCACACACTCACTCACACACACACACTACGCTCGCTGTTGTGAATGTCATAAATCATTTCTCGCTCATATTTTAAGTTTTTCTGCTGTTGAATCTATTGAGTGCCGTTGCACATGAATATGTTTACACACAGACAACTGAACGTGTATTTAATATGATTGTATGTGAGTCTGTGAATGTATGTGTGCATAGTAATAATGATGTGCCACGACATGGCGTCAAGTATTTATGCAACAATAACAATTACATTAAACGCCAACTGCATTGCGAATAATCTTGAAAATTACACGTACTTATTTGTTTAACATAGCCAATTAATTAAAGTTCTTATCTAAAGATAATAATAGTCTTATATATGAAGAAATTATATTTGTAATTAAGAGATTTAGTCAGGAAATTACACGAAAGTAGACAGAAGGCGAATAAGAGAGCAACAACTAATTCAAATTATAGTCTGAAAATGTTTTACAATTTATTATAGTCATTTTTATTGTTTAAAAACTTTTTATAGATCAAAGTGAAATATTTTAAAAATGTTGGCTTACGTTTAAGAAATTTATTATTAACATTTATCAATGAAATTATCGCTTTTTTTATATGTTCAATACTTTATTTTGATTATTCAAAATAAAACGAAATTCTTTCAAATAGTTTTCCACCTTTCGTCACAAAATTTGTAGTTTCATTGATCATTTTGATCAGTTTAAGGGAGACACTGGACCTGCTACTCATTGTAATTTTATAGTAAATGTAACAAGCTGGGGCAATCATTTTAGAATAAATACAGAAGCTCACCCAAGGCTGGACAGCAGCCACATAACAAACCAAAAAAGAAAAAAAAAAACAGAAAATTATAATAAAAAAAAAAAACTGCCAACTGTTTGGCGAAACTAAACCAGGCTCACAACCTCCAGACTTGTGGTCATAGGGAGGCAGGCAGGGGGAATTGACTAGTGCAGCCCCTGGGCAAATGGATGGGTGGACTGTGGACAATGTACAGTGGACAGTCGACCCAGTCAGGCAGCCTCTTTTGTTGCTGTCATAGCTGTTCTTGTTGTTGTTGTTGCTGTTGCTGTTGTCTATCGGTTTCATAAGTTCTATGAATAAATTTCCATAAATGTGTTTATTTTTTGCCGCCACTGTTGTTGCCGCTGTCGCAGCTGGTTGAGAGCTCAAAAGCGCTGAGGTAAAACTCGCAATACACTCATGAGTGTACTCGTAACTAAACACTGAACACCGAGCACTCAACACTGAGTAGCCGACGGATGCAACAACGCGGTCCATGCAAAATGCAATGCAGAAAACAATTTTCAATATAAGCATCAAGTGACTAAAATTGTTGTTGCTGTTGTTGTTGCTGTTGCTGTTGCGCGTGTGTTGGAAGCGACAGTTTGACTGACATTTTTCTAGCATATCGTTTACATATTCGTTAGATTTTCCAACGTCGCCTGAGAGAGGCAGTTGCTGTTGTTGTTGCTGTTGTGATAGTTGCTGTTGTTGCTGCTGCCGTTGCTTGTTGCTGGCGTTGTTCAACATGCTGTTATATTGAATAACATACGCAACTCGGCCCAAGCTGAGCTCCTGAACTGGAGCCACAGAGACAAGTGCAGTCTGTCTGACAGTCGAGTGCACTGTGTGCATGCATTTCAGTGTATATGTATATAGTAGTGTGTGTGTGTATGGATGTGGGTGTCCTGCCTGCTCAAACTCCTATGTGAGTCCTGTCACTGGCAGTTTGTCGCCGTGTGCCTGTGTCTTATTAAAAATTAATTTGCCAGCCAGTCAGTACTCAGTGTGCCCAGCTGCACACATACACACACACACATAAACACATAGTACATCACACTAATTGCTTTATAATGAAGCTGTCATTGTCACCTGTCGCCGATAATCTCTAACAAAATAAGCCGTAAACACAATGCAACACAGCACTCAGAGAATGTAAATCGAAATGTGAATCGGGATGATATTGTGGTCAAGTTAAGTACTTATTCAAGTGTCTGCAATCATTCCAGCTCTTTAATTACACATTTATCGATCATTATCGATCGATATACAAACTCAATTTGCGGTCGCACACATAAAATCTGAGGACATTTGCATAAGGCGACGATCGATCGCAGAGTCTGATAATAGGACAGAGAAGCATTCATGAATCCATGAATCTATTAATACGCTATGATTCGGACACGTATTTGCATTTCGATTTCGATTACGATTAATCTGCCATTAATTTGATTTTCTTTCGGAGCAAGCAATAGAAATGTCACAGCGCTTAATCAAAGCAGCTTGGGAAGATTTTGGAGCTGAGATTTGTTGAGTCTTCAGCCAACGAACTAGTTCCCAGTGTAGCAGCTTTTTCGACAATGGATTGGTCCGAATTCGAACTGTGTCAACAACACAACTCTTTGTGGATCCATTAATTAGCGACTGATTAACCCACTGCTGGTACAATAGATTTGTCAAATTCAACATTGGAATATGTATTGTTTTTCGGAAATAATCTGGATCAGCTTTTGCTAAATCTACAACTCCAATAAATGTTTCTATCTGCATACCTGTTTAATTTATGCAATCCAAACATAAAACTAATTATCAGCAGAAAATGAATATTAAGCTAGATTTTTATTGCCAGTTCGTCCTATTTTGTGATTCATTTTGCATGTACGAAATTAATCTAAGCAGCTTTAAGTGTAAACATAAAGATCATAAATATAAATGACATTCCTACTAAACTACAAGTCGAACAATTTAATAGATTTTTTAACACTTTATATCATCAATACAAAAAAAAACATTGTCAACAACCTCAGCTTACAAAAAATATTAAAGCTTTGAAATCATTAAAAATATATATTTTTGTTCGCCATTTATTTTTTATATAAAGTTAAATTATTCTAGTAAGCTTTACTTTCCAAGAATTACAGTTGTTCCTTTTGCCTTAAATTATTCTAACACATCTGTTATTATTCTGTTTCGTTAACATTTTAAACCTTAGTTGTTGAAATTGAACAATGCTAAAATTTTTTTTGGTCAACTGTTTGGGCCACTTTATTTAGCATCAGCTCAGTGTGGTTAAATGTTGCCTGTTGCCCGTTTAGTTTTTGGGTCAGTTTTGTTAAACAACTGTCGCTGTTGTCGCTTTTGTTGTTGCATTTGTTGTTGCCGCTGGTGTTGCCATTACCATTAATGTGGTCGCTATTGTTGGTCGCCGTCTCATAAGATGCACATGGCCAATGGAAACCGGCAACTGGCAACTGGGCATATTAATGTAGGGAAAGCGAACAGGATAGGGAAAAGGGAAAGGAACAGGAATAGGGATGAGAGAACTGGCGCTGGAACAATGCAAAAGGGCCAACAATAGCCAGGAAAGAAGCCACGTTAATGATGACACGCGCTGCTAGACCAGGCCAAAAGCGAGCCTCAAGATGGCTAAGAGATCCCAACGCCAACAAATTAACATACATGTACAAGGCGAACGGCGAGCCGCCAACGCAGAGACAACTGACTTGTCTTATATTGTTGTTGTGGCCAATACAAATAAGGCGAGCGCACAATGCGAGTTGCCGGTGCAACACAACGGGGGCCAGGGGCATGGGGCATGTGGCATGGGGCAAGTGCAGGCAGCGACTTACCGGGGGATTAACTCAATTGCACTCGAATGTCAACCGAATGCCGACGGCAACAAGTTGCCAACTAGCAGCAAATAACTTAATTAGCCAAGAGTGCTATTGTTGCTGTTCCACTTGATGTTGCTGTTGTTGTTGCTGTTGCAGTTGTTGTACGACTAGTTGCTGTTATTAATGGGTCATTAGCCAGTGGCAGTGGACATTTAAGCCACTGGCAAGGATTAGGCGTAGGAGCTGTCCTAAGTGAATGCAATTAGCAGCAGTTACTTGAGGCTACAAATAAAGTGATTCGATTTCAGTCACAGTTCCTTTCGTATTTTTAGCCTCACTGTAATAAAAATAAATTATCTATGATCTTTTCAATACGATGGTCTTAATATTGTTGGCAATTAAGTAAAACGAGTAATCGAATTTGTTTTGGAATTGATATTTTTATTAACTTTAGGGAATTGTTTATCAGATTTGTTCTCAATTACATATGCTTCTGATTTACCTGATCATTTTTACAATTATTATTATTAGTTATTACTATTTAGATACTTCAAACTTAAATTTTAAAGCTAAAACCATAAATGGTTTTCTTTGTTTTTGCTCTGTAAATTTGATTTGATTTAAATATGTTTCTAATTTTAATTAAAATATATTCTGAACTTTTTAATGAATCCTATTTATATCGTACTCATTTACCCTTTCAATTTATTTCCTTTGTGTTGCAATTCACCCACTTTCATATCAATTTCAGTTTACTTTCGATCGCCATCTTTTTTTAGCTACATCTCAGACTCAGTACAACCTCCATTCCCCCACCCCCTTGTGGCACGTTTCAAGGCTTTTGTTTTAATTCAAAATCGGCTTTTTAGTGTCGCATAATTGTCGTTTTCCTTTGAACTGCAGCGCCTGCAATTTGCTTATCGCCAGCGATCGCGATTGCCAATGGGGAGCTTGACTTTGTTCCACATGCCGTATACTTATTGTTGCTGCCGTGCATTGTTGTTGCTGTTGCTGTTGCTGTTGTCGTTGTCGTTGTGGTTGTGGTTGTCGTTACTGGCGCTGTCTTCTTCGCTGCTGTCGCTGCCGTGAGAGTCGAGTACATTTCAATTAATTAACATTCAGCTGCACATGCGCAGCGACGCTGGCGACGAATCCGTCGGTAGCTTCGACTTGAGTCTCAGTCTCAGTCTCAGTCGCTGCCCAAGTCTCCGTCAGAGTCTTAGTCTGGGACTGTGACTCAAAAGCGGATACCGAAAATTGCTGATTGCGCCAGATAAACTCATTTACAGCGGTTAAATGCCACCGGCGGCGCACATTGCCAACACTTTCGGGCGGTCGGACGTCGACGTCGATGTGGACGTGGACTTGAATGAGGCGGCGTCTATTGCGCATTTCAAATGAAGCGACCCGAGCTTACTCGTTACTCGTTAAAGAGTACTTACAAGTTGTATAGTTGTATTCACATGTAGTAGAGATGGGCGCGTGTCGTGACACGAATGTGTTCGGACTAATATACGATCTTAAAAGTCTATCAAACATATTTATAGCTTTGTTTTGCATCGATAAGTCTTTGACTTGCGCTCATCTCTAGTTCAGAGTACACGTCTCTCTCTCTGGCCAAGTGAAGCTTGTGATTGACAACAGCGATCCACTGATTCTTATCACTGCACACGTTTCTAGCCTGGTCTCCGGCTCCAACTCTGCCCATCTGCAGCTCCTTGGCTCCAACTGGCCTCCATGTTGGCCTCGTGTTCGTGTCGAACTCTGCAAATTGTCATGTTGTTTGAATCGAACGGACAGATGCCTATCGCCCCGTCACGTTACAAATTTGATGCCAAGCAACATTAGAAAAATTATTGTAATTAGCTTTGCAACGAGTCGTGGCCATGTAAGCCGCACATGACTCCCTAAAGGGGAAAGGGGGGAAAGGGGGAGTGAGAAGAGAGGCGGAGTAATAGAGTGGGGAGTTGAGAGTTACAAGTTGGTCGCAGTTGGTTGTGGCTGGCGCTTAATCCTCAGCACAAACAGCCAACGGCGCCAATATCCTGCACTCATACACTTACACACACTCACACACACACGCTCACACAGACAATCTCATACGAGGACATATGCCAACAGCAGATTATGAAAGGCAACCCCGTGTAAAGTGTAAAATGTCTTAATGATAAACAAACAGAAAGTTTTGCGGCATCCCGTGACTGGTTGGGATTGTTCCAGGGACTGAGGGACGAGGGAATAGGGCGAGGAGTCATATTGATGAAGGGCTCTCGCTGGCAAAAGTTGCACACACATCGTTGAAATCTCACAAAATATCTAACACAAAACCGTTTGAGTCCGTGCGACTCTTCGAATTTAACACGTGGCGTATACGTAATATATAAACATGAGCACAGTGAAGCAACACTCTTATGATGAATGTGAATTATCAAATATAAGAAATATACATATGCACATATGTGTATGAAATGCATAAGTTCAGTTACTTAATATTTCTCCTTAATTGTGTGCAAATTAAAAGCAGTACAAAGATTGAAAATCGAGTTTCAGGATTCATCAGAAAAACATTTTTTTAAATATTTTATATTTTTCATTAGCGTTTTAAAATGTTATTGTCTCATTTAATAATATTCTCTTAAAAATGTTACTGTCTAATTTAATAATATTCTCTATTCAATGAGTTTGCTTCACTGTGCGTATTCATCGCTTGGTTGTTATTTGGAAATTTATTCACAATTCTTTATAGACGAGTGTTATTCCCCCTTCCCCAGCCCCTCGGCAACGGTTCGCTTACATTGAAATTGCATGTTGGCACGCAAAGGTTGTTGCTGTTGTTTTACTTAGTTGTTGTCGTTGCTGCTGCTGTTGTTACCACTGTTGTTGGTGTAATGTCTTCTTATTATGCTGCGACACTGTTGCGGTTTTCCATATACCAACCCGGCCAGTGGATATACCAGTGGTTAGGGTGGTGCCAGGTGGGTTGGAGTACTCTGCGGTGGTGCTGTGTGGTGCCTGCTCGTTGGTTATTGGTAAATAAAACGTCTAAGCGCGCAAATTTTGTATGAGAAGAAAAAAAAAAGTGTAGTCGCATATAAATAAAATATGGTTCGGTATCAGTGGAAGGGATCGTGTATGCGGCTAATGCTAATAACATGCAATTTCCACCAGCAACAACACGCATGCATGCCACACACACACACACACACATACACACACACGCAGAGAGCTTTTCCAGCGACAGCCCGAAAAGGAAGCAGGTGAAAAGTATTCCATTTGCATGAACACCAAGCAAACAACTTGCAACAAACTCGCCACCAAGTTGCCAACAACTGGCGACGTCTCTGGCAACCCGCAGAGCCACCAGAGGCGAAGGTGTTGAAAATTAGTAACTGTCTGAATGCCCAATCCCCTGGCCACACAGTGCCTGCCACCAGACAACGGCCAAGAGCCAAAAGCCGCAGCTGTCGATGGGAAAGTTGAGTTATCGATTGCCGCATTGATGGCTCAAATATGATTTTAGAGTTCTTATGCGGCAAGAAACATAGAAAACATTTTAGATACAGTAAAATTTTTACAAGGACTGATATAGCGACCAAAAGTGATCAAATTTAACAAATTTTATTCCGAAAGATTTTAGCAGCAGTTTACTTTGAGTAGATTTGTCCATTTTAAACAATTATTTTACTAAACAGCTGACTGTTAACAAACCGAAAAAATCTCAGATTTTCCCCTAGATGAAAGATGAGGCGAATTCGCACATAGTGTTCGAAACTTCTATAACTCCCATATGATTTTTATTTCACCCTTCCTGAATTTCTCTCTCTCTCTCTGTCTCTCGCTCTCTATCAAATTAATATCATTCGCTTCGAAAACTAATCTTAAATATGCCAGCAACAATTCACTTAATCATCATCTCAGCTCGCAGATCGGCTAAGAACTCAGCGCTGAAATAATTTCATTTCATTTGGATGCCAGGGAGAATATTTTGGTTAAGAGCTTGGGAAACGGACAACTTTTGTGACGACAACTTTACAATGTGAGCAAAACGGGCAGAGCAACAGCAACAACAACAGCAACAAGAACAACTTCGAGTAGGGACGGACAGAGACAGGGACAAACATGAATAAAATTTGCGTAAAAGTGGACAACGAGCAAATAAACCGCAACAACAACTACAACAACAGCAACAGAAATGACAACAACGAGAGCAGCACAGGCAACAAGAGGAAACAAGAGTGAGAGAGCGAGTCAGAGATATTTGAATTGGAGACATCGCTTGGACTTTGTGATGTTTGTAAATGTAGATGTGAATGCGAATGTGAATGTGAATGTGAATGTGAATGCGAATGTGGATGCTTAATAAAATAATGCGACAGAAGGAACGGCAAACGACAATGCCAATGATGATGATGCTAATAATGATGATGATCACGTGTGTGTGTGTGTGTGTGTGTGATGGGTATATATTTGCTTGTGTGTGGCGCAGAGTGAATTAATGGCTTAATTGAAAAATTTGTTCTCACCATGAGAGTTTCTTTATGCATCGTCGCCAACGTCGCGACATTTTTACTGGACAAATTGAGGCGAGTTTTCATAGAGTTGCAAGTGGCATGTGGCAGCAGCATCAACTGGTGGCAACTCTAGGCAATTATTATCAGTTGTATAAAGAATAGTGTGAATCTTGAGAATTTTAAAGAAGACATTTAGGGACACACAAATAGTTATCATTTTTAAAAAGCTCATACGGCTCCAAGCTTAAATAAGGTTCCCTCAGTTATTATTATGGTTTTATAAATGCTTTGATGGCAACTCTGTTTATAAGAAAACATTCCTTAATGGGCTGACAACAGTCACATGTTTGAGTTTAACACCTTTTTTGCCCATTTGCGGTATTCTCACCATGAAATTAGCATTTTTGCTGGCCATTTTAATGCATTTATTAAAAGCAAAAGGCAAAAGCCAAAAGCAAAAGACTGTCTGCCAAAAGAGAAGAAAACAAGTTTGGCCAACTGTTGCCCATCTCGGGGAAGCTGCCAGCCAAGTTGTCTTCTTGGACAACGTTGCAACGTCGCGACGTTCCACTGGGGCACTAATCAATTTCATATCAATTTGTAAATTTGCAATAATTACGATAATTAGCTGCGAGTATCTGACGATTCCGATGACGATGCTCTCGGTTCTCCGTTCTCCATTCTCCGTTCTCGAATCTCGAATCTGGACAAGGACTGAGACTGTGAAGTGGTCCAGAAATGCATTCAAAGAATGCGTCGAGGTGATAATGAGATTTTCAATTCAATAAAACATCAACGAACGTTGCCAATTTTGGGTATCCGACAACATCCAGAAATCTCTGCATGAATATTTCATTCAATTTACACTTGGCCCGAAGACGTTTTTGCTGCCATTTCTGCTGGCCTGGCTCTGGCACTGGAGGAGTTGGCCAAGCATCTCCTGACTCAGCTAATTAAGTAATTTTTTCATTCTCCCGCCATCTGCAAGTGTTGTTGTTGCTGTTGCTGTTGTTGCTGTTTTTGCACCATGATTTTTATGGCTGCTTAATCAACACTCTGTCCAAGTTGCTGGCTTGCTAGCTTGAATGGAATTGGTTAGCAGTTTCCACTTGCCAGTTAGCGGTTGCTTCTGCAGTTGACTTTTTCTTAATTGCTTCTTACAGCCGATTAAGTGCCTCATAGCCAGACCAATTGAACACGGGAATTGGATGCAATCGAGCTTGAAATTGTGTAAACTGTGCCGGCTCTGCGGAAACTGTGAATGACATGCAACATAAACAAGAGACAATTACTTACTTATATGTGGCTTTAATTGATTATAAAGTCGGCACATTGAATTGAATTAATTATAAAGGGGGAAATAGAAAGACATCATCGAGGTCTAGTAAAATAATAGATATATACATATAAAGATTTTCTTATTCCATTGAGTTGATTAACAAATACATTTATAAATTGATCTATAATTAATTCAAATGATTTATATTCACCATTCTCCAATTGTTCTCCTCTCATTTCAGGTAAATCTTCGCATCTTTCTGCAACTCGAATTCTAAAGGTTTCTTAAGGCAACTCGAAATGTAAGCGAAAAAACAAACCCATTAAAATGCAATCCGAAATTTAGAATTCACTTCGAATACAGTAATTAAATATATGTGCGTTTCTGCACCTTCCCGCGTCAATTTAGACCCCGCCATGAAAATGGGAAAACTTCAATAGCACAGATCAGGCAAACGCAGTTGTAAGCCAATAAAAACCACCCCATAAGAAACACACACACAAACTACACATACATACGCATGTAGAGAGTGTTAGAGGAAAACTTACCCCGTGGACGGGGTTGTTTTCCCGTTTTGCGCCTGTGAAAATGAAAATGAAAATCCACCCGAGCTGTGCGTCGGCTGCGATTACGTTTGTTTTAATGCCATTTTTAGTTTGCCATCCATATGGCCAGGAGCTGACCGGAGCCTTGGCCAGCTGGACCGAAGCCGCCTGGCTTATCGGGCACAGGCCGACTGACCAGGGTTGCCATCAGTTTCAGTTTCTTAGCTGTTGGTCAGCAGTGCTTGTTGCGTTGTTGCGTTGGTTATGGAACTTACCATCGATTCCTGCTCGTTTCGCATTTATCGCAGCTCACACACACACACACACACACACACACACATACACAGTTGACTACTCCCGGGAGCATACAACTAAATCTCAGTATCTGTATCTAATGTGGGGACAACTCGTTGTGACCAAGGCCATTGAGCATATTGTATCTACAAGTTGTTGTTGTTCCGGCTGCCACTGCCAAAAACCGATAGCCAAATTGCAGTTGAAATGTGTTTATCGATTAAACAGCTATGTTTCGTAGTAGCAGAGGCGGAGCTGGAGGAAGGGAGTGTTAAGCACTGCTAAATTCAGGATTCTTTTTTGATTGGGCTAGTTGGCTAGGTGATAGGTTTGTTAAAAGCAAATAATTAATATAGGAAAAACTGTTTAAGTTAAGGAAGAACTGATGGAACACGAGAGTTTCATTTTTATAAACATTATTAAACTCATTTGAAAATTGTAGAAACTCGTAAGTTTCTGGATATGATATAAAGTTCCTTGATAATATTTTAAATTTCTTTCTTTTCGAAATTTATAATTAAGTTTAGGAAATAACACCGGAACCGGTACCGGAACCGTTAACCGAAACTAACTGTTTAATTTTTAATACCGGAACTGAAACCGTAACGGAATGAAAATTCTGTGTCAAGAACCGAATACCGAAACGTTTGTACCGTTGAGGTAAAGTTGCTAGGTCAAAGAGTTGTCCAACTTCAAACTGTCATAACTTGATAAAAACTGAACCGATTTTCAAGCGGAACGTCATTTTGATCATGATTTGGCCTCTTAATTCATTCTGTATTCAATTTTTGTTCATTTAGAAAATTTCATTATTTTCGACCAAGATTCGATTTCAATGTTAAGGGTCCCCCCTTTGAAATTTCGAAAATTCAAAATTTTAAATCTCAAGTTTTCACTTTTAATCAACACCTTATATCGTTATTAGTTTAAAAAAACACTTTAAACTTGATTCTGAAGCCTTTCAATTTTTTGTAAAAAATCATGTGAAATTGTACAAAAATTTGGACTTGTAAAGTGGCTAAGTCCGCAGTCTGACCAACTTTAAACTGTCATAACTTGATAAAAACTGAACCGATTTTCAAGCGGAACGTCATTTTGATCATGATTTGGCCTCTAAATTCATTCTGTATTCAATTTTTGTTCATTTAGAAAATTTCATTATTTTCGACCAAGATTCGATTTCGATGTTAAGGGTCCCCCCTTTGAAATTTCGAAAATTCAAAATTTTAAATCTCAAGTTTTCACTTTTAATCAACACCTTATATCGTTATTAGTATAAAAAAACACTTTAAACTTGATTCTGAAACCTTTCAATTTTTTGTAAAAAATCATGTGAATTTGTACAAAAATTTGGACTTGTAAAGTGGCTAAGTCCGCAGTCTGACCAACTCCAAACTGTCATAACTTGATAAAAACTGAACCGATTTTCAAGCGGAACGTCATTTTGATCATGATTTGGCCTCTAATTCATTCTGTATTCAATTTTTGTTCATTTAGAAAATTTCATTATTTTCGACCAAGATTCGATTTCGATGTTAAGGGTCCCCCCTTTGAAATTTCGAAAATTCAAAATTTTAAATCTCAAGTTTTCACTTTTAATCAACACCTTATATCGTTATTAGTATAAAAAAACACTTTAAACTTGATTCTGAAACCTTTCAATTTTTTGTAAAAAATCATGTCAAATTGTACAAAAATTTGTACTTGTAAAGTGGTTAAATCCGAAGTCTGACCAATTTCAAACTGTCATAACTTGATCAAAACTGAACCGATTCTCAAGCGGAATCTCATTTTGATCATGATTTGGCCTCTAAATACATTCTGCATTCAAATATTTTTAAATTCGTTCCAAAAGTTTTTATGCTCTAGGTCTAGCTATTTATTTTCATGACATATTTAATATAAAATGACATCTTAACATTTTAAAATGCTTTAAAATTAATTTGTTGTACCGTTACGTACCGATACTGATACCAGAACCGAAAGAAAAATACTGAAATATATATAATACAAACTCATGCATTTGGCAAGTTTACATTTAAACGACATTTTAATTTGGCTTAATTAAATTGTGGCTGCATTTTGGGTAAATAATATAATATATTTGCAGTTGGTTTTTAGTTCTCAGCCATTTGTAATAATTAGACTAAATAGAACCGCAGGACGAGGGGGGCTGGGTGGCAGTGTGGCAAGGAAGAGGCCGAGGTGAGTGAAATTTTTTTAATTAGCAGCAACAGCAACGCCAACGCCAACCGTTGCCAGGCGTCGCTTTGTGGCATTAGCCGCAGCGTCGACGACGTCGTCGGTGGCCACTGCGGTGTTGCAACACGTGCGCAGTCCAATGTTGAAGCCAAATCCAAAGCTGAAGCTAAAGCTGTAAGCGAGGCGTGGCCAGGGGCAAAGGCAGTGGCAGTGGCACTGGCGCCAGTCCCGTTTGTCGAGGCCTGCTTTGAGGTGGTTAAATCCCCAATGGGACCTCAGCATTTCGGCTTCGTTGCTGTTGCTTTTTGTGCGGCGTTGTTGCTGGTTCTGTAAATTAACCGCTCGCAGCAACAGCGAAAACTACTTTGGCAAGGTGTCAGCTGCGCATTAGGCATAGCTGCCACTGCCACAACCACTGCCCTTGCCCCTGCCCCTGCCCCCTCTCGCTGGTACTGTGAATTCCCTGATTCCCGACGCCTGTTAATGGGCGTGTTTGTGCCACAGGGCGGCGACGCTGGCAGCTCGTCATGTTGCCAACTAATTTCATGAAAGTTGACATAGAAGCACATGTGAAATCAGGCAGACAAGGATAGGGGGTGGGGGTGGGTTGTGGGGTGTGTGTCCACAACAATGCCCAATGGAATTGTTTCATTTGTTGTTGTGTTCCGTTTCGTTGTGTTACGTTGTTTGTGGCGTTGACTAAATTAACATTGACGTGTGCGTTGCTGTTGTTGTTGCTGCTGCAAGTTGCCACATGTGGCATTTGGAACCGCTCGGTGCTATGTTTTTTGTGTTGGCTTTGCCACACAGCCAACCAAATGAAATATTCACACATTTTCCATTTTATATTTTAGCTTGTAGTTGTCGCTCCATGTTAACCTACCTTCTCTCCCTCTCTCTCTCCCACTCTCTCTCACTCTCTCTCTCTCTCTGTTGCTGTGCTTCCTGCCGTGTTGAAGTTTTACGGCCGTTTGCATATGAATTTAACATTTTGTGTGTGCTTTTTGTGGGCAACATATATAATTATCATATCATGGCACAATGTCTGGGAGGACTAAGCAGGCCACGAGCTGACAGTGAGGGAATCAGTCTCGGGAGGGCAATGAGTGCGTCCTCTAAAAGGGATTTGGGGCCAGGCTCAGCCACATTAGCATAAATATAAGAGACTGAATGGGTTGGTTAAAAGTGTGACTCTTTCCAGTATTTAATGACAGCCAAATGGAACTGAGAAATTACTAAGGCATAGTCGTAATGCTGAGATAAGATAAGTTGATAGCATACTTTACTCATGGAGACTAAAACTAATTACAAATTAACATAAAAAGGGTTGGACTTCAACTATACACTTTTTGGCTTTGCTAAAACAAATATCTTTTATTTTTATAAATTTTTTTGTATTTTGTACAAAATTACTAATTTAAAATGTCAAGAACGCATCTTTGATTAATTAGGGAAATTGATACTACAAAATAATACATTTTTAAAATACAACTCAATTTATTTCCAGTACAAAATTAATTAGATAACACATTCAACAGGTTTTCTTCCAAATAAAAATTATCTTTTAGGATTTGAGTACAATTGGCGCCAGCGCATTTTGTAAATTTGTGGGTCAGTGCAGCAATCAATTAAAAAAGTTGTTTAGCCGCAATGCAAACAGAAAAGATACAAAGATACATTTATGGAGTGTGCAGTTCAATTCAGAATTATCCAGTGCATTTGCTCTGATGTTTTTATTCTTTCACACAATTCACTTAAGAGAAGACCTCATGATGCTAAAGATGCAGATACAGATACATTTACAGTTGCAGATACATTTTGCACTGTGCGCATTGCTTTTGTTGCTGTGGTTGTTGCTGCTGCTGATTTCTCAGTCAAGTTCAGTTTGCAATTTGTTTTTTTTTTGTCTGTTTTTTTGGCGCGCATTTGATTTGCATTGTTGCTGATGTTGTTGGTGTTGTTGGTGTTGCAAGTGTTGCTGGTGTTGCTCCCGAGGCATTTCACGCTGCGCTGCATTCTCTTTTTGTTGTTGGCAGGCGGCGGCGCCGCCAACGTCGACGCGGGCGCGCCCAAGACGGAGCCAACGAGCCATTGCTAGACGGAAAGACGAAGTGACAGGCAGGCAGACGGGATGAAAAGGGGGCGGCAGTGGGACTGTGGTGGAGGGACGAGTTGCGAGGGGCAAGAGGAACACACAAAAGCCAAGTCAACTCAAGTCGTGTCACGGCAACAGCAGCAACGGGTGGGGAACGGTAACGGTAACTGCGACGGCGACTGCGACTGCGACTGGGGCGGTCGCGTTTTCCATTTCGTTGAAGTGGAAAATATTTTGTAAATATTTTCATGTGTTTTCTTTTTGCTTTTCTTTGATTCTCATGTTGTGCGCCGGCTGCCTCCGCAGTTGTTATTTCTGTAAAGCTGTGAGTTTATTTTTTGTACAGCCCCCCCAACCCCAACCCCAACACGAACCTCAAGACGAACAGACGCCCCCGCAGTTCCCCCGTCAGCTTGTTGTGTTGTGTTTTGTATTTTTACAAATATTTTGTGTAATCTTTAAAGCAGACAATGATGACAGCGAAGACGATGGCGGCATTTTGTGTCACATCCTGAAGAGTATTCTTTCATTTTGTTGTTGTTATTGTTGCCAAAGTATTTAAGCACGTGCGCACAGTGGAGCCAAATCGAATCGAAGCGAGTGCCACATCCCTTTATAGCCAAGATACTTTGCGTATCCGAGAGATACACTGCGCGTTACTGTGTATCTGTGTATCTTACGCTGAAATGGACTCATATTTCGCGACAGGGCTGTTAGTCAGCAATTCAGTATTCAGTTTGGCCGGGTCCGGGTCCGGGTCCCGAAGTCACTGAGCCTGTCATGACATTCACTGGCTCTGCCTTCATCTCCATCTCCAGCTCCAACTCTAACTCTGACTCTGGGCGACTCTTTTCTTTTTGTTTCAGCATTTTTGCAACTTGGCTTTGCTCATATTCTGAATAAAGCGACACAGAAAATAAAGAAGGAAAAAGTGTATATAGAACAAAAGTTTTGCTCATGGCCTGTCGCTGTCAGAGAAGTGTCAGGCGGCAAGTTGAATAGGACAGGGATAGAGACAGAGAAAGACAGAAGGACAAAGCGAGAGGGGAAGGGGCAGAGGAAGACAGGCAGTGAGGCAGTCAGTCGACATGCGATGGGAAATGGAAATGAAACGGTCGATGGGGGGAAATCTCAACGATTTGAATAAGTAAATAAGCGTCTATATAGCAGGGAGCAGCGACATTTTGTGGAAGTGGCAAGTCAAGGCAAGCACATGGCTGCAGATGACGATGACACTGTTAATAGGGCTAAAGATGGACAGCAAAGTTGGGTGAATTATAAAAGATCCTGCACTCAGAGAGCTTATATCCTAATGGGATGAGAAATATTCAAACTTAAATGAAACTTTGTTATTGCTACAAAAGCTTCGTTAATTGCTAACAATCAATTCAATTAAAGCTGCTTAAAGCTTAAATGTGCTCTCAGAGCTTTTCCTATTCATTGTTCTTCTGATAGATACTTTTGACGTCGTCATCGCAATGAAATACAGATTATTCGATAGTGAATTAATTGCTGCTTGAAGTTAATTAAATTAAACCATATGACAATTACGTGTTGGATTTATGACATCGGCACTACGAGTTCCACAGTTCCACGCTCCGATAATCGCAGGCACTAGATGACAATTAGGCAAACGAGCCGAATGACAAACGTGTCTACTTAGTTAGGGCCTAAAGACATTCGCTGTCACGTAGACAAGGTTAATTGCTCTATTTTGGTGAGTGTCCGTCCAATTTCACGGCCCGTATCTCAGGTATTCTACGAGCACCTGCGGGTCATCGAGTTCGGGGCCTTGACGGTGTCTTACGCAATTCCTTTTGTCTGTAGGTCTTCTTTTTTTTTTTTTTGAGAAAACTATTCACAATTGCATATCTTTGGCTTTGATTCTTATGCAATGCCAACTTTCACCTTATGTCCCGCTGATTCTATGCTCTCTCAATGGGGAGTCCAACTAGGTATCTAACTGTTTTCGCTTTGCTATCTCTATTTAGAGATTTTCGTATTTCATTTCAGCTGACAATTCCAAAAGGTAAAGTAGTTCTTAAAGGAAGTAAGATAGAATTCGAAGACAAATTTTCTCTTTAGTATTACAAAAAGATATTTTTTAATAATTATAATATTATTTATTTATATAATATTATAACACTAATAAGAAGACTGAGAACGTATTTAAGTTATTATAATATTAAAGATTGATACAGGCTAAAAATCTTTTATTTGCGAAATCTAGAAAAAAGTTGTCAGTTGAAGAGTTTTTCTTTATGCTTGATTTGGAACTATTGATTTTGCCATCAAATGAATATCATTTTATATATGAATATTTTATTTTTGTTAATTTTGTTCAATGCATGTAACATTTATATTTAAGGTGAGAAAAGTTGTTAAATTTAAAGGAACGCAAAAAAATGAAAATAAAGCGAAAGTTAGGAAATTCTTAGGTTAAGTCTAATTGCTAGAAATAACTAGTTTTTTTGTTTTTTTTTTTTGTTGCAAATATCAACTTTAGCCTTTTAAATTTTAACACGACTTCAGAGCAGTCAGACAGAGCTAATTAATTTGTTGCAACCATTAAAAATATGTTATTTATGGCTTTGAGACTTGAATTTAGGGTACAAAAAAAAAAAAACAACACTTGAGAAAAAAGTGGAGACAACATTAAATTGTGTTCACTTTCATTTGCGCAATAAAATAAAATTTAATTAACACTTAAAAGTTGCTCGATACAAACAGAAACTTGAAACCAAAAACTTGCAAATTGTTGACAACATTTAAAGTTAAGTTTCTTTGTCGTTGTTGTAGTGTTGTGGTCACTGTAGACACAGCGGTCACTCGGTGGCTCAGTGGTTCGGTGGTTTGGTGGTGCACACACGAAATTATAATTTTCACACGCAATCGAGCAACTGGCAACTCTTAACTGGTTGCAGGGGCTGCCAACTGCTAAGGGGGAGTCACTTTGGAATGGTCGACGAGGCTGTTGTGGTTGTTGTTGTTGTTGCAGACTGCGAACGCACTTAACAATTCAATTGTGGAACAATAATGCAGTGGAAGAGGGGCAGAGGGATGCGACAGGGAAAGCGTACTTAAACTTGCGCTCTCATTAAAAAAAAAAAGGCAAAAAGAGAAGCGGAAAAAAACAGACGACAAGCGATTGCATTTGCACTTAACAAGAGCAGCAACAAAATGTCGATAAAGCTGCAACAGATCTCCTTCCCCTCTCTCTTCCCCATCCCCATCCCCCTTTAGCGTGCGTGAGCTGCTGCTGCGTGCGTGAGTGCGTGTTTTGTCTGGCTGGTCGAATCTGGCCCAGACTTGGACTACAACTGCGACTATGTCCGTGTCTGGCAATGCGCATGCGTGCATTGCGTTTACGCATTGTGGCTTGTAATGAAGGCATTGCTCATTACAACACTGATGGAGGACAACAACCAGCAGCAGCAACGAACAACGAACAACAACAACAACAACGGCAACAACAATGAACAACCAGAACCAGTGTGCTGGCCATGTTGTTGCCAATCAATTTCCAATAGGCAACAGCGCATTTTAGCCTGCCAATCAACACAGGCTGAAGACACAGATGAAGTCCAGTGTGGACAGTACAGACAGCAGCTCCACATCCCCAACCACATCCCCAACCACAGCCACATCCACATCCACTTGACAATCTTCCCCCTGGCGCGTTATCACAACAGGCAATGGGCCCAAAAGATTGATCGATCGATCGATCGATTCAACGATCCAACGATGGACGAGCAAGTGCCATGTTGCGATGCATGATTCGATATGATCGTAAATGAAATTTATGTATTGTGTTTTGTTGTGTTTGCTTGTTGTGTGTAGATTGTCAACTCTTTAGGCATAATTACAGCAATGGCTGATCGATGGGGCTGCACCGACTGTGCCGTCCTCCGATCCTGTGCGATCATTAGTAATGCAGTGCACTTTTAATTGCACGCACTCACATATTATTGGTTAGAGTCGCCTTTGGAGTCATGTCAATTGTCCTGGGAATACCTCTGATGCAGTCTACCGGCGCAAATGTGTCAATTAGATTTATTATCAGTCAACTCTTCCTCTTCCTTTTCTTCTGCACTCTCTCTGTCTCTTTCTTTCAGCATATTCCCAACTGACGCTGTGCAGGTGCTTCACACTGTGCCATGTCCATTAGTGAATGCTAAATAGCGCCAATTAAATGTAAGAAATGCGTCTTGTTGCCTCTAAACTTGGCCAATGCTCCCCTGCTTCTGCTACCATTCCCTCTCTATCTCTCCATCTCCCCTTTCTTCTCCTCTCCCTTGCTTGTCAATAACCAATTTCCAATTCAAATGCAAAACTTTATTTATGAACCGGCAATCGTCAAGCGGCTGACATTTTTATTATCAGCGGGCAGCGCGCGCGCCCAAAAACAACAGAGTCGAGCCAGCTGTTGGCCACGTTAACTGGCCGACTGGCCGTCGGCAGACGGTTCCCTTCTCCCCTACCCTCCACACCTCATTCTTTTGCTCTGTTCCTTCATTGATAGCCGGACTAGCCAAGCGTTGCCGTACGGCCGCGTTGACAAGCTCAATTTCCAATCGCAATAAAACGCAGGACTCGAAAAAAGATAAATGTGAGAAAAATGCAGGCCTTGCTGCGTCCACTTCTTCCCCCCCTCTCTTTCTCTCTGGAGACCCTGCCTCTTCCGTCTTCTTTGCCTTTGCCTCTCACGTTATTCGTCTTTATGCAACACCGTCGCTAAATCGCGTGGGCTTATCCTCAGCACCAGGCCAAGTCAGACCAACTCAGACCAGACCAGAGCAGCCCAGGACAGGAGAAGAACCTGCGCTTGGTCGAGCGCTTCAAGTGCTGAAATTTATAGTGGTAATAAAATTTTATTTGCTCCTTTAGTTGATGGCACAATAAACTCTTCTGGCATTCGCCCTGAGCACGTGCTTCAACTTGCCAGCTTATTTATTTCTTGTTCTCTCGTTTTTCTGTTTCTGTTTTTGTTTTTCGTGTCTTGCATTTAACTACTTACTACATGTTTTTGCCCGAGTATTTTGGGTAATATTTCAAGGTCATTTGTTTAGCGGCTTGTTAGAGTTGAGATGGACATAATTATAAATACTTGCTAATTTCCAAGCGCATTATTTAAAGGCGTGATGAATATGTTGTTCTTTTGGGTAAAGATTCTGATAATCTGATATACATAAGATAATATATATTAAAAGCACAACTAAGACTAAACAAAATGCTTTAGTTTGAAGATATATTTAGATATTTTCTTAAATAAAATATTATTTGAAGAAGTTTTATGCCATTTTATTTTGCAATTACACTGTTCTTAATATTTTGGAATTTTTAATCTTACTTATCTTTTTATTATGTTGATTTTGATTTTTTTCAACATGTGCTTTGTAAAGAACTTACACGCTAATTCCTAAGCAGGCAGAATTTCCCAATAGCTTTTTCATAATTAATTTAGTTAGGCCAATTAGTTGTAATTTAAATAAAATGCAAATCGGTAATTTAAGCAGCCGAGCAGAACATTTTAAACTTAAGGCTTGAGAGAACTCTCAGTCCATTCTCTTTGCTTTCCTTCCCTTCTCTTGCCAATCTGTGTATCTAAGAGATAACTCGCGCTAACTATCTTTTGTAAGTTCACCGTTGCCTTGGCTAACAGCGCCTCTCTGATGATGCCGACAACAACGACAACTACAACAGCAACAACAACAACAACAACAACAGCAACAGCAACAACAACTACAGCCTACAACAAAGGCAAACGATGACGGGCGACGCCTTCGCATGGCCGCTATGCAAAACTAGCAAGAAGAAGAAGCACATCAACGCAGTAGCTGAAGCTGACGTCGACGTCGGCGTCGACGCCAACACCGACGCAATCGTAAATCAAAATGGCTGCAGTTGATGGCTGAAGAATGAAATCATTCATTTTCATTTTCGTTTTCATTCCATCACGAGACAGCGCATGCGTATGAGTGTGTGTGTGTGTGTGTTGATGTGTGCACTGATTAACTGCATTGCTGAGCTCTTGTTGTTGTTGTTGTTGTTGCTGCTGCTGTTTGTCGCCTTTGATGGATTGGCTGCTCTCGTTGTTGTTGCTGCATGCGCAGCTCTCAAATTAACTGTCTGGTGGAAGGTGGAGGGGGGCGGGCAACTGTCGTTGTCGTTGACGACTTAAACAGGTAACGGGACTGCCCATATGCCATGCGCACACATTAGTGTGTGTGTGTGTGTGTGAAAGTGGGCTGGGCTTGAAACTATGGTTGCTGTCTTGGCTAATTGCATGAGCATTTGCACCGTGGTGTGTGACTTATGAAAATGCGAATAAATAAAATAAATAAAATAATTAAATTTATTAATAAATATCAGTAAATATTGAAACTCACTATTAATAACAACGCACTTGGCCAAAAAATCAATTAGCTATTTTGAAACTTTATTTTACAAAATTAATAACAATTTAAATGTGTGTATGCATTGCTTGTTCCGGCAATCTATATATTTTAGAACCACTCATTATACAATACATGTGTTTTCCTATTTAGTGAAACTTTTTCTATCACTAATATTTGTGAGTCAAAAAACATTTTTTTATTTACTTATCTATAATAAATACTTCAACGCCCAAAAAGGGGATCTGCTAGTCGAGCATAATTCCTTCAGCATTGTTGCTTTTGCTCCTTTGCAATAAGTTAGGCCAAGTGTCAGCAGTGATAGTTTCATAATAAGCTATTAGAGGGCGCCACTTGTCAGTCACAGCAAAAGCGACATCTGTCAAGACGTGACCAGTTTTAACACGTCGCCGCTAGAGGGCTTAATACGACACAGCCTAAAAGTATGCCATGTTTATTGACGAAACACTGCGAATATATTTTGCATATGAGCAACAGAAGCAGAAAATAGACTATAAAATTAAATGTAATATTTCAGTAAATAGACAATGTTGCAGTTTCTAATGCAAAGCAGCTTGTTAAAATTATGAATTTAATTATTAATTCAAGTTGAAGACATAAATAATTAAAGCATTTCGTATGATTTTTCTTTGGTCGCAAATCTTTTATTGCAAATCAAATTTTAGCATTTGTTCGCTTGAATAAATCACATCAGACAAACATAAATCATAAAGTAAACACACACACACTCGCACAACAATAAGTGGCATGGCAGAGGAACAACAACAACGAGCATAACAGCACAAAACACACATCAGACATTATTATCATCTCGCTCGTGCTTGAGTGAGTTTCCTTACACCCCGCCCCTCCGTCCAGGGACCCATACTGTTTGCAAGGTCCAACCGCCATGGCCAAGGCTGCTGTCTCGTCTGCAGTTCCCCTCCCCGCCCACTCCGGCACATGTCTGATAACCACCTACATATCGTATACTCGTTTGTGGGCATCTCTATAGGCAGAGTGAGCCACCGATTTTACCCGCATCCGTTTCAATGTCGGCTGGAAGAGGCTGGTGGGTTGGGGGATGAGGCTTTGGGCTTTTCGCCGGGCGCAGCTTCCTTCCGCCAGGCATTGTCCTTTCGCGCCCAGCCCGTCCACCGTCATCGGGAAATGTGTAATTGAAAGGGAAGCTTTGGCTTTGGCAGCAACGTTGCCGACGCAAGAAATTATTTCGTTAACAATAGCGAAATAACGCAGAGAAGGAGAATGCCATACACACACACACACACACACACATACATAAATACAGAGACAATACAAATACATTGGCCGGAGAATGCCAAAGGGAAAACCCGGGAGAAAAGGCGGAAAAATATGCAAGCAGCGCTTGTCGCTAAAATATTTTAAAGTTTCACGTTCTCCTCTCTCTTTTTGCGTTTTGTCCATTCTGCAAAGTTGCAAAAGTTTCATTTCCGACAACAAGTTACCGTTAGTTAGTTTTTCGGCAGGGTTGTCACCACCAACACAGCACAGGCGGAGAAGGAGAAAGAGTGAGCGAGAGAAAGGGAGACAGGGAGATGCATGCATTCTACTCTATGCATGGCATGTAACGTGTGTCTCTGTCTGTCTCTCACTGTGTGTGTGTGTGTGTGTGTGTGTGTTTGTACTTGTCTCTGTCTGTCTACATTGTTCGAGTTTTGATTTATGAGGTCAGAGACTCGTGATAATGAGCCAGGAAATTAAATCACTTTGACCGGAAGGATGTCAGGTCAAAAGGGGATAACACAATTGATTTCATATTCATAAATTCAACGAATGTTGTCAGCTTGTCAGCCAGCCAATGAATGACATTACTGTTACAATGCAAAACTTATATTAAGAAACTATCATTTAATCTACAAAATCTTTAAAAATTCCATAGGTTATTTTAAAAATTTCGGATATATTGTTCGAATTTATTTTAAACTAAATGCCTATACATAGGCAGCTCATCCTGAATTTTTAAACAAATTTTGCTGTTTTGATGATGTTTTCAAATGAATAAAATATGATAGTTTTATTAATATTTTATTTTTCTCTCCCTCTCTATTATTGCGTACTTTTCTTAAATCTCCAAAATGATTTTTGAGAATTTGTCAAAGCGTAGCATAAACAATTTATCAGAAGAGTCATGCCACAGATTGTGTGGCACATGTTTTAAAGAGCTCTAAGCACATGCTTCGCCAGCTTTGAAGCGCATTTTCAAACAAAACTTTGAACTGAAAAGAACAACAAAAGAGAAATCATTAACTAAATCTCGAATTTGTATTTATTTATTTGCAGAGTTTCAAAATCAAAATTGAAAAATACCAATTAGAGGTTAAGGCTACTTAAGGATTTAGGCAACAATAACAACTACAACAGCAACGGATTTTCTACCAAACGGAGGAAGGAGGAGCAAATAACGGAAATCATTTTATACCTCACACAACCCCACATACACACAAACACACACACATACAAAACTAAGATTAAGCAGCAACTGTACATTGTACTTAAGTGTTCAAAGGATATTTAGGTGAGTTTTTTGAGGGAATTGTCTTAAAAAAAAAAGATTGACTGATTAAAACGGAACATTTTGCAGTTTACTTTGTATATAGGAAGTAGCTAAAAGCACACGCAGTCGAGTCACAGTCACTAGCAACTAAGTCACGGTCACAATCACGATCACAGTCACAGTCAGAGTTACAGGAACACCAACAGCAACACCAACACCAACAACAACATCAACAAAATGACGATGAGTACAAATAATTGCGAAAGCATGACGTCATATTTCACAAACTCGTATATGGGAGCGGATATGCACCATGGCCACTATCCGGGGAACGGCGTCACCGATCTCGATGCACAGCAGATGCATCATTATAGCCAGAATCCAAATCAGCAGGGCAACATGCCCTACCCGCGCTTCCCGCCCTACGATCGCATGCCCTACTACAACGGCCAGGGCATGGACCAGCAGCAGCAGCAGCAACATCAGGGCTACTCGCGTCCCGACAGCCCCTCCAGTCAGGTGGGCGGTGTGATGCCGCAGGCGCAGACAAATGGCGGCCAGTTGGTGGCAGTTGCCCAGCAGCAGCAGCAGCAGCAGCAGCAGCAGCAGCAACAGTCGCAGCAGCAACAGACGCAACAGCAGCAACAGGCGCAGCAGGCGGCGCAGCTTCAGCAGCAGCAGCATCCTCAGGTGACGCAACAGGTGACACATCCGCAGCAGCAACAACAGCAGCCCGTCGTCTATGCCAGTTGCAAGTTGCAAGCAGCCGTCGGAGGTCTGGGCTTGGTGCAAGAGGGAGGCTCCCCGCCCCTGGTCGATCAGATGGGCGGACACCACATGAACGCACAGATGGCGCTGCCCCATCACATGGGTCATCCGCAGGCACAGGTAAGCGGCAGTATCATATTAGTTGTAATATAAATTCTATTTGCTGCTCTGCCTTCTTTGACCCCCACTGACCCCGCTTGTAACATTCTAAACGCTTCCCCTTTCTCTCACTCTCACTCTCTCCACCGCTGCTTTCTCCAGTTGGGTTACACTGACGTTGGCGTTCCCGATGTAACAGAGGTAAGCATCCTAATCCCTTTGCTCATCATTTCATTTGGTTCCGTTTCTGGTGATGGTTCTCCTTCATTTCTGTAACACATTCTCATCGGGATCTTTCGCAGGTGCATCAGAACCATCACAACATGGGCATGTACGGACAACAGCAGACGGGTGTGCCACCCGTGGTGGCGCCACCTCAGGCTATGATGCATCCGGGCGCTGGACAGGGTCCGCCGCAGATGCATCAGGGTCATCCTGGACAACATACGCCGCCATCCCAAAACCCGAGTTCGCAATCTTCAGGGATGCCGTCTCCACTGTATCCCTGGATGCGAAGTCAGTTTGGTAAGTGTCAAGGAAAGTGATCGACAATTCCACGAAACGTATTAAGTGGAATTTTTCTTCTTCTTATAGTAGTGGGTTGCTGTAGTTAGTCCGTTGAATGTAGTTTTAAAATTCTAGTCGTAGTTAACAACACAACAAGAAAACAACAACTATTAAAATTATCTATAATTATAACTGGGTAACTGAAATTATATAACGCATTTCTAAATTATATTAATCAGATAACATTTTACAGGAAAAGAAAAAGAAATTTCCGATCTGGCAAGTCAAACCATTTTAGTCAGCTTCGATCTTTTCGTTAACTTCGTATACACTGCTTGCTGTAGTAGCTACTGCTACCGCGCACTGCTTGTTGAGGAGCAGCTTGCACTGCTTAGCGTTTCGTTCAATTGCACTGCTTAATGAATTGTGAGCGCGTTTCGCCCGCTAAATTCAAATACAAATTTTGATTGACCGACAATGTTTATGGAATATTATTAAATAATTTACAACTTATATTAAATTTTAAATGCAGTTGATTTACTATTTAACAATGAAAATAAGTAAGAAAATTCTTATATTAAACATGTTGTTTCAAATGCAAAAACGACAAATTAAATGTTTTCAACATGAATTGGTACTTAAATCTATTCAACTCAGTTTAAAAATTAGCATTTGCGAAATGTACGTACAAAATGTGAAATTGCTGAAAGAAACACTTTCTGACCTTGACACGTCTGAGTAATTTCACTTTATTGCCTTGGCCAATCGGTCACATTAAGCGTAATCCATCTGCAACGAGGACAAAAACACCGCCCGATATACCTGACATTTTGCCAAATTTGCAAATTTCCCAAAGCGAAATCGATGAATGCACAGGACATTGCAGAATCCTGCGACAAGATGTCACGCAGTGTGAAAGAGGTCGAAAGAGGTACCAAAAGGGACTCTGACTTTGACTATGACTCGGACAGTCACAGAAGGCGGTCTGTTAAATAATGCAAATTGACAATAGTCTTGTTGTTGAAAATGAAAGCGAAAAGGTTGCAAAATCGGAGCGTAACTAATCCAATGACAATTTGCTTAAAAGGTTCACCTCATGTCAGCATCAGGATACACTTTATAGGCATCGGTTCAGACAACAGACGGCATTGCATAAGTGGAAAATTCGTAGCAAAAACGATATACAGAGATTTGCTTTCCCTTTTTAATTCTAATGAAAGTGAGGGCAGCACACAGAGTTTTCTTATCCAGCCTCAACATTGGCTCATTACCAAATGGCCTGCGAGTTGTTTTGCCCACATCGAGGCTCAGTCTTGGCTTTTTTCTCCGACAAATTCTACTTTTTTTTTTGTTTTTGCCAACACCAGATTGAGATGTAAAGCAGAATTGATGAGTGCCATTAGTTACACGTTATGTGCAATGGATGCCATCAATTTATTAATCTCCAGAACACGCCGCGGCCGCACTCCATTCAGCGGCCCGACCTGGACCTGGACTCGGAGCTGGCCAAAGCCAACCACTGCGTCGCGTCGTCTTAATCCCGCCGCCCTCCCTCTGCTCCTTTGCCCGCCTTTGTGCGCCTACAACAGCAAAAAAAGAGAATCTGCCACGGCAACCAAGGCTGCGGTGACACGAAATTTTCTTTTTTTTATTTATATTTTTTATTAAAGAAATGAAGGAGCGACAACAGAGACAATAACAGCAACAAAGCTGAGACCCAAGATCTGAGAATCAGACTTAGCTGGCATCTCCCGCGGAGGGTGCGGTCCGTGGTCAGCCATAGACTTGGACTCAGATTCGGACTGTGACTCTGTGACTCTGTGTGTCTGTGAGTCTGTGAGTCTGTGGCACAACATGATCTCGAGCTTAAGTTACGATGATTAAATGCATACGAGTTTATTTTTGCTTAGGTTTTGCATTCAGCTTTTTCACTCTTGTGGTGCAACCAATAAAAATAGCTGACACAGTGGGTCGAAAATTAAAAATTACTTAACTTCAGTCAGTGGTTGACAACTTAATCGAATTTTGTTCCATTAGAAAAATCAGCATGAAATTGCAATGCAATAATTAAGTTTGTTATTGCACTGACAATTGAATTAATCGATTTGCACTAGTACAGAAAATATGAATTTAAAAGCTGCCTGAAACAACTTACTGATATGATATTGTATTCGAAATTGAAACTTTCCATTCCACTTAAGTTCCTCCCTATTTTCTCACATACACGTAAGTTAAACTATCTGAAAGATGCAATTGCAATCTATCTACCACGCTTATAACAAATCTCTTTACTTTCCACTGTGGCTTGGTAACTACTTAACGCCTCGTCATATTTCACCCGGGCATTAGGCGAATAACTAAAGAGTGCCGATCGTGACTGGCGTCCTGTTGGAGAGCTCGATTCTGGGTCGGGGCAGGAGCATTGTCGCTGCCACAAAGCGCACTTTCAATTAAGTTGTAACTCATGAGCACAAAAAAGAAAGACATAATAACATGCAGCTGGAAAGGGCACAGTCATCCATGGCTCCCAAGCCCAAGTCCAAGTTCAAGACCAAGAGCAGCTCCTGGAGGCAACTGGCTTGTGGTGTTGCCTTTGGCAGTCGCCTTGTTGAGGATCTGGTTGGTCCGTTCATGTTGTTTTGATGCTGTATTGGTGTTGGCAAAGTTTCCAGTTGGTTTTTGATAATTTGCTCGTAAGCAGCAAAAACTTGCGGCCTTTGGCTGCCTCCTCGTTTACCTCCTCATCCTTTATCCTGCCGTCTGTTTCCATTCCCTTTGTCGCTCGGCGTTGGGTCATAAATTTCAGCGACAGTCAACAAATTCTTGCAACAAGTGTTTGTTTGCTGCTGCTGCTCTTGGCCACAACTGAACCCAAGTAGCATCCTTTAGTGAGTCTATCTCCACATTTTTGTACATGCACATGTGTGTGAGACCAAGGAGTTTTATTTTTGACCTTGTTGCGCCTTGATGTTTATTTAAATGTGGGTAAATTTCCAGAGCCAAAGCATTTCCTAGCTGAGATTTCGATGTTGTTGTCTAAAATTGGCAGGGAATGTTTTGGCTGTTAATTATATTCAAATGTATTAATGTTTGAAGTCATAATATTTAATAAATACACTTAATTGATTTAATTGATTAAAAAATTCTGTTACTTAAACTCTTCTTTTTGCTGATTTTGGTAAAACGGAGCTAAAAGATATTTCTACTCTATTTGATTGGAATTACATTTTCAATACTTTGAGTCAGAGGAAGTTTTGACTGTATCTCATTCATCATTTATTGAATGGGTAAATTGTATTCGACTAAGCAGTAAATGCCCATCTATTTATCGAATATTTATTCTGGAAAACAACTCAAATCGAATTGTTGGATGAGAGATTCTATATCTCATCTCTTCTCGCTCGTTTGAGGCGTGTTCGTGTGGCAAACAACTTTTCAATTCTTTCGAGTATGAAAAGTGCACTTCATTGTGCGCATTATGTGCGACAGCTTCCAATCCTCCTTAACCCTCAAGCACCCCCTTAGTCCCATCCGTCCTTCGTCCTTGGAGCCGCTTCAGTGTCAGAGGGCGCAGCACAATGAAAAGAACTTCTTGCCAAAAAGTTGCACATTGAACGTTGCCACGTTTGCCTCGTCGCTCGTTGTCTGCTGCAAAAGTTTTGTACGGCTCCGTAAAACGTTGATCCCCGGCCATCATCCGTTGGCAGTACGCCCCGCCCACCGCCCCTCGATGGCACTTGGCGCTGGCTTTGGAAAGTTTGCCACGTCGCTTGCCCCGCGACTTTGTTGTTGTCTGTTGTCTGTTGGCGGTGCACTTAATGTGCCACGGTCGAGTCTTGGCCGGAAGTGGCAAAGTCCGGGAGGAGATCTGGAGGATGTGCTTGTGCTTGTGCTGGAGTTTTGTTAACTTGAGGATTTGCGCGCAAACTACTTTTCGATGGCAGCCCGAGACATTTGAGACAACAACTACTTAGGCAGGCGATTGCCATGGCTTAGTTTGTTGTTGCCAACGTCCATTCGATGTGGCACTGTGTTGACGCAGCCACCAGTATCTGCCACCTTCCGTGGCAAGCAATTTAAGCGTGCGGATCAAAAGATAATTTGCCAAATGCGTGAAGATTTTCTCAACAAATAAAACAAAAAACCAACAAAAAAAATAAAAAAATAACGCAGAAGCAAAACCGAAACCACAGTCTGCAACCACCTCCATCAACCACTGGCAGCTGCTGGCCAATGTGACACGGACTGTCAAAATGAAAGCGACAACGACAACGACAACTGAGCGTCGAATGGACAGCAACAACAACCACAACAACAGCAACAACAACAAATGACACAGGAACTTCCATGGGATTTCCATGTGCGGCAAAAAGTTTAATAAAGCGCAGCAAATGCGAAAAGGAAATTTCGCTTTTATTTTTCTCTATCCCGCTTTCCGTTTCCCGCTTCCCATTTCCCTCGTTCTCTCTTCCTTTGTCCCCTGCTCCCTCTCGCCAACCCCCTTTGCAACATAACGCAGAGAAGTCCAAAAAATAATGGCAACAGCTCGCCAAAGGTCCTCGGGGTATTGTCCTGAGGCATCCACAGCAACTGCAACAACAACAACAACAACAACAACAAGAGCACTTGCCTCAAATTGTGGGTGTTGTATTGTTGTTGTTCTTTCTTTTGCTTTTGCCATTCATTTCGCTCAATCGCAGCTCTGTTTTTGGATTTCGCTTCGTATTTTTTTTGGTTTCATTCGCTTTTTGTTTTTATTTTGGGATTTGGCCAACCTTTTTGACAAATTACGAATATTATTCATGCAGCAATGAAGTGAGGAAGCTCTCTCGTGGTTCTGTCCAACAACTTGCCCAACTGTCCAGATCCCCAGCTGAGTTTCCAATGCCTCAGAGCCATGCTCTTTTCTTTAATCAAAAGTTTTTTTATTTATAATATCAAATTGGCTCAAATAGTTTAGGCAATTGTTAAAATCATTCAAAGTGTTATAGATACAATTTACAAATTAGAACAATTAATAATATTTTTTATCAAAAATATAACAATTTAAAAAAGCATTAAATTATTAAAATTACCTAACTTGTAATCGAGATGTTCTGTTTGAAACGATTAATATAGATACTTTTCCCATGGAAAGTGAAAAAATTAATATTTCGCTATTTAAAATAGAATAATTACTTTAAAAAAAATAAATCTTATGACAACTTTAAAAAAAAAAGATTGAATGGAATAAATTTTAATTAGAATCTAGTCAATTTTTTTAAATGTGCCAACAGAAAAACAAACAATTAATTTCATCAAAACTAATTTATAAAAATAAACAATTAAGTTGTTTAGACAAAATATTAAATTTCTAATATGCAGTCTCGAAATTAATATAGAATGAATTAATTACAGGGAATATTTAAATATTATAGCCATATACAAATACTTACATATCAAGTTGGATATATCCCATCACACTTTAATCTGAGTCGTGGCAGTTGCGGGTTGATCGGCGGCGTCGTCATCAATGTCAGGCCACATGTTTCATGGTTCCGCTCTTTTCAATGGCCGCCAGCTCCGCCTGCCATGATGGAACAGGCGCTCAGCTTGCAGCCCGCTTGACCGACAGTCAGACAGAGACGGTGAGAGGGAGGGAAAAAGAGAGAGAGGTAGAGAAGGCAGCCGAAAGAGTGTTTGAATTTTGGTCTGACTAGGGATATATGATGTGCCCGACTGCCTGGTTGCCCGACTGCCTGTCCGCCGGTCCGCCTGTCCGCCCCCGGGCTCTCGCTCTCTCTAGCTGGCTGGTGTCCGTTGCCGTCTCGCATAGCATGTTTTAGTCAGCTGTCAAATATTTTGACATGGGTAGCCATGGCCAACCATGCAGCCAGCGAATGCTTGAATCTGAATTCGAATACATTCAAAATGGGGAACATAGAAAAAACGCAGGAACTAAACAAGTGAGAATAGCTAACAACAGAAAGCCTAGCTAAAATATACCCTATACTCAAACTTCAGAAAGAAAACCCAGCTCGAATCGATATTAAATAATATAATTACTTTTTTGTAAAGATATACCCTACTAAATATACGCTTCTCCTGCTGGGTATTCTCGCATTCAAAATTTACTTGAGCTGCATAGTTTTTTCTGTATTTCTTTTGTTTAAACGATAACTATATAAAGTTTAAAGCCCCCCAATTCTTTTCCTTTTCCCCTTTCACCGTCAATGCACATGTGCAGTCGTCTCTAATGAACGCATTTATAAGGCAGGTTCCATATCATCCCAACTCGGTTTTCTTTTGCTGTCCTTTATGCGCATTTTAGATGTGCTTGTTTGTGTGTGTGTATGTGTGGGTATGTGTGTTTTGTTATTTTTTTATTTCTGTCAACTTTTGTCGATTTTTAACCCTCTTAAGTGCTTAACAAGTCCCAAATTAAAAAGTCGCAGCGTCTCCTGAGATTCTGGTCAGCAAAAAGAATAACGAAATTAAAAATGTTATAAATGTGCTGCTGGTCAATGGTAATTTTTAATTGTAGCCGCTACCTCTGACAGGGCAACCATTTATGCTACTTCTTTTAATACCCTGTAATTGTATTATTGTATATCTTTATTGTCTTAGATCAACCTAATTTTTGGTACATAGTTTTCGACTCCAAATCTGTTCTCCTTATACGATATCAAGAATTGTAAATTCTGTTTATTTTCAAAATTTCATTACGTTTAGAATGACAAAATATGAAGCAGGAGTTTTTCATTATAAATACAGGGTACTTGCTATGCTATACAAAGCGTTCTTTCACATTTCTTTTGTTTAATTAAAATTGAAAAAATTGCAGCTTGGAAATAAATTAAAAACCCACCAATTCAGTCATCTAATCTCGTATTTGATAAACCGTTTACTTCACTGGCTTTGGTGGTGTGGAAAACACAAAATTTTCTAGCTGGAAAATGTCCAAAATGCTGAAATGTAATGAAAACTTTGGACTGGCCGTCAGACGGTCTTGGCTATATGTACGTAATGTAGATATCGCTGAGACTGCGTTAATTGGCAAGTATGTCAGCAAGTGTTGCCATTCCCACCGCCAGGGGGCGCGCTGTTTACCGTTTATTTAGCACAAAGTCATCGACTGACTTTGCAGTTTTAGCTGCCGGAGAACGGATGACATCACAACCACCTCGAATACCACACACGCCGTATTCTTGGCTCTCTTCCTCTCTCTTTCCATCCTTGTCTCTTTCACTCTCAGGTAAAAATTTATCAACTCGCGGGCATAAATAATAATAATTTGCCAGCATTTGTTGCAGCGGCGCGCGTTTGTCTGTAATTTCCGCAATTAAAAAAACATTTACTCGCATTTGATGTGTGCTTTTTACTTTTTTTGTTTTTTGTTTTTACATTTTTACTTATTTTATTTATGCTTTTGCCATGACATGCAAGTTTGACAAGTCAACAGACAACCGACCACCGACGACGGCGACTGTTTTTAAGCCTTAACCTGGCCAATGAGTTAAAGGTTACAGCTTGTTGTCGTTTTTTTACGATCAAAGGTGTAATGGTTAGCATCGTGTCCTTATTTTTTCTCTAGGAAATGGGAGTGAAATTGAAAATCCATTTTATTAAATTACACTTTACGAAAATCTTAAATTTGTTTTATAAACTTGATAATTTTGATTTAAGTGCTTTCAAAAAATATTTTACTTAGATCATTTTCACTTCTTTCGTGCAGAGTGAATTCTATTTTCTTTTTGTTAGTTTGTGTTATTTTTTTGTTTTTAGATAGTAATTATTTGTTTGCAACTTCAACGAATTTTATAAAATGTTGGCGTAATTATTTTAATGATTTCCTTTAAACGTTACACACATACACACATATGCACAATAATAGTAATGTAATTGTGTGCATTTGGAGTGGGAAGGCAGGGGAGGGAGTGAAAGAAAAAAATGGAATAAAATCCATTATGGAGTAAGAAGAGTAATATACAAGTAAAATGGTTAAAATGGTGGCCTAATCGCAATTTAATTACAATACGCTTTCATATCAAAAAGCATTAATGCCAGACAGCCAACCACTCAACCACTCAACCACTCAGCCAACCAACCGATTGTCCGACCGGTAGTTGAGCTGGCCAGCAGTTAGGCGTTTGGGGCGTGGCATGTGGCGGCTTTTGAGAACTGCGCCACATTCGGCGCCTCTGCCTCTGCCTCGGCCTCCGCTTCAGTTGAGTTGAGTGCGTATCGTAGCTCCTTTTCATATTAATTGTTTCACCTTTATTATATTTTTGTACTTGATACGCCGACCGTCTTCTCCCTTCCCCCTCCCTGCTCACTGCTCCCTACTCCATCTCTATATTCCGCTCTCTACTCTCTTCAAGCGCCATTAATGCGTTTATAATAATTTTTCAGTACACAATTTTAGTTTACTCCCGACGCACTGCAAAACTAAGCGCCCGCTCTATAAAAATTAAAAAAAATAAATATCAAGAAAATTGAAAGAAAAGAAAAAATTCATTTTGTGGCCTTTTGAGTGATGACCACATGAAATGTGCAAAGGCATCATTAAAAACTAATTTCAGCCGCCAAGAGGAGAGCACGCCCGCTCTTAAATTGCCAAAGACCAAACGATAGGCTCCTCCTCTCCCCCTCTACCGCACCCCTTCCGCGTCGTGGCATAAACTTCACAGTCGTCATCGACTTTTGAGCCATGAAGGTGTTTTTATCAATTAAAATAATCATTTATTTGCCTTGCATGAGCTGGGTATGCTCAGTCCTTGAGTATCTGGGTATCTTGGTTCGGGAACCGCTTCTGCCACTGTTAATTATCTGAAGTTGCTTTTGCATAGCTTCCGTTGGAGAAATGTAATATACTGAATGAGAACGAAACACGACATTCACAACGTCTTTTGGTTAGCTTTTTACTAAGACCGCTTTAAACATGATGAACTCATAAACTATTTTAAAAATATATATTTGATTACTTGGACTTATTTTGTTGTCAATCAAGTCTTAGAAGAATCTTCTTAGCTTAGTAGGTGAAAGTGCTTCCAGGCCTTATTCAGCACAACTTAGTCATAACGAGTCTCTTAATCCCCGTCTAATACGCAGCCCACTGACGGCGGCTCAGGCTACTCACTCCAAGGCGGTGGCCAGCGGGGGATAGAGACCGCAGAAGAAGGGTAAAAAAACACGCACGCTTTTTACCACAAATCTCTCAAGTTTTTTTTTTTTTGCTGCTGCGGCGACTCGTCTAACTGATGATGATTAAATGCGAACGCCTTGGGTTATAGACATGGCATCAGTCGTGTCATTTAAAAGAAGGTAGCTGAGTTGCCGCTGTTGCTCCACCTCCCACTCCCCTTCCCTTCAGGCTGACCCTCACTGTGCCATGAATCGGATTCGCGCGCATTAATGGCCGCCGCACAAAAAGAGCTTATGATGTAATGACCTCCAGCTAGAGATGAGAAAAAAATGGGGGGAAAAAATTGAACGAGCGAGTTGAGCAAGACAAATGCTGAAGATGTTATTAAAAAATAGTTAAGCGAGCCAAAGTCGAACGCCTCTATTTCAGTTCGCTTGGGGTTCTCCACATCCATTTCCCTTTCCGCTGAGGGTGGGATTGGCGACATATCCAAGAGCCGACCCATTTACCCCGATCCCACTGAAAGCTCTCACGCTAGCTGACCATTTCAAAAGTCCGCGGGGAGGGGGAGAGGGGGCGGAGTTCACCAAGCGTTTGCCATTGACAATTATATTAGCTCGAATTATATTTGACATATTTTTTGTGGCATTTTCATGTTTTGCTTTCGGTTTTCCCTCTGAGTGGTTGTTTTTTTTGTTTTTGTTTTTGTCATTACCAAAATTATAATTATAGTAAGTGTCATTAGGCGCTGAACTCGTTTCGGGCGCAGTAATTATGCCGAATTATTTTACAGTTACTCTCTGTGGCAAGTAACTCCACGCGGTTGCTACTGAACTCCAACAGACTTTCCTAAAATTTGGGCGCTTCATGATACTCGTAGTCAGGGCCAGGCAACTTGGTAATTAGTTAGCCTGGCCCCAGTGCCTACACCTGTCTCCCTCCCTTTATCTCTCTCTCTCTTTCAATCTGTCCGCTTGTTCATGATCTCTCCAACCTTAATCCCAAAGATGCCGCGGCACAATCGAGGCCTGTTGGGATTTTGACAAGTACAAATATCTGAATTCGGTAAGGTCGTCTTTTAATCAGGTTCGGTCTACGCTGTGGACGCTGCATGCGCCTCGCATCATGTGGTTTTCAGACTCCGAATGGTCCCGAGATTCGAATAGGGTCTAGAACAAAGCCCGCAGCTATAGATGCAGATACATCTACAGCTAAAGATACAGCTACAGCTACAGATACAAATGTGACTGCATTTCAGATCTTACCTTTGTAGTTTTATACTATAGTTTGTTGTTCTTCTTGTTGTTGTATACATTGTAATTGTAGTTGTTGTTGTTTTTGGCATTGGTATTTTTGTTTTGTTTTATATATTTGTTGTTGTCTGTGCATTATGCGTTGATTTTAATTGTGAACTTTTCTCTTCTCTCCTTTATTTGTTTTGGGGGGGACCTTTGATCATCTTGGAACCAACAGAGCGCAAACGTGGCCGCCAGACCTACACACGCTATCAGACGCTGGAGCTGGAGAAGGAGTTCCATTTCAACCGTTACTTGACGCGCCGACGACGCATTGAGATCGCGCATGCGCTCTGCCTGACCGAGCGCCAGATCAAGATCTGGTTCCAGAATCGACGCATGAAATGGAAGAAGGAGAACAAGACGAAGGGCGAACCCGGCTCGGGCGGCGAGGGAGATGAGATAACGCCACCCAATAGTCCACAGTAGGAGCAGGACCAGGAGCAGGACCAGGAGCAGAAGCAGAAGCAGGAGTAGCCCAAGTCCAAATCCAAATCCAAATCCAAAACCAGAACAAAACTAAATGCAATTTCAAGCTAAATACAATTTACAATTTATGAATTTGTTTTGAACTATATACAAGAGGACTAACAATGCGTTGATGTACACTACACTACACAACACTATACTTCACACAACAACTTAGTTAATTGTTATTATTTTCATATTATTATTTAATTTTTACAAATGCAAATGGAGAAAGCGTAATAAGTTAAATTAAATAAAATACAATTAAAGCGTAAAACTCAACAAAACCAACTCATGTGACCTCAGAATTAAATAAGCTATATATATATATATATATATATGAATATATGTGTGTATATTGATGTGTGTATATACATGCATATATAGATATATATGTATATATGTGTATTAAACTAATGCATAATAATAACTTTAATAATACGATTAAAGTATAATAATAACAACTATATATATGAAACATATATACGAGTAAATACTATATACTATATATATATATACATATATATATATACACGATAATACTAGATCTATGCGTCCTAAGTGTAAAGCATACTTTATGATTAATGTACGAGTACGATTAATTTATACGCTATAGTTGTTCATATATGTATAAACACTATACAACACAACAAGATAACATAAACCTAAACATACTATAATATACTAACTAAATTGAATGTTTGTAGCAAAACGAAAAAAAGATAACCAATTGCTAAAACCATGCAATATGCAGATTAGCGTGTTTTATGTTGCTAGGAATAAAAGAGAAAGAGGAGCAGAAAGAGGGAGAAAAGTAACGACCACTACATAAAATACAAATCGAAGCAGAATACTAGAAACCTAAACTAAACAATAAGTGCTAAATGTCGAAGGATTAGACAAAGAGATACCAAATCTGTGGAGAAAATGGCTAAAAACAAATATTTAATAAACCAAAAGGATAACCGAAAAGCATAACAATTGGCAGAGACGAAACTCGAGAATCACTTGCACTTCGGTCAGCCGAATACAAATAGTTTTTCCCAGGCTTAGAAAACTCTCTCATGAAGATGTGAAAAGATTATCAAAAAAAGAATTTCTAGTTGCTTTTCGAATACTTTTACTATATATTATTTCTTGTGCAATTGTGATTGATTCCAATTTATATTTAATTCCCTCAATTGTAAAATTACGAAAAATTGTAAAACCCTTGAATTAGGTCGTAAAGGATATAAAGTATACCGACAAAACCAATTGGCAACATTATAAACAAAAATTAAAAAGAGTAAAAAACCAAAATTATACATTGTTAAAGAAATGTACACGCTGTTTTCAAAAAAAAAAGAAAAAGAAAAAAACAAAAATACTTTAGAAATGAAATAATCCATGTAAAGTAGAAAAATAATATAAATAAAATATGCATATATTCAAAATGCATGGTGACTCTTAAGCCTATAAACAACTATATTGAATGTATGTACGTAACTCAACTCAATTTCTACGTTTTTCACATACACACACACACAAACACAGAGAACAGTAATGAAAAACGAGAAATGTAGAAATCCATATACCAAAGTTATAATGAAAGAATAATGAACAGAAAATGAAAAAATCATCATATGTTGATATGTAGATACTATATATGTATTTAATCCTACGTAATATTATGCGTGTAACTTGTAGAGATCGTTTCGTTTTGTAAATTCCCCCAGAATTCAAACAATAGCAATAACAAAGTAAACCCCAAATAGAGAGACAACATTTGTGATTGCAAAAGAAAATGTGAAAATGTGTAGGAAGACGCGTGGAAATGTAAGGCAGACCAACAGCCAAGTGTGGTCAACACTGGAATCGATTGGCAAAATAATCCTAACTCAATCTAGATACGTAACTTTCGGCCTCATTCTGTAAGAAACTAAGCGATTAAGTTTCCATAAACAAAACAAAAATCACAAAAAAAAATTAAAAGCTATTATTGTAGAAATTCACATGAAACAAAATTTATAAGAATTGAAATAAAAAGATATTTAAATAAAGAGTGCATCACACATACATTTCACGGCGAAATGAAATGCAAAATTGAAAAGAAATGAAATGTGGAAGCTAATTAATTTGTTGTAAATAAAACTTAAATTTTAATGTAAACAAGAAGAAAATGAAGATGTGGATGATAAGAGACGAGGTGCAAAATGCAAAACAAACAGAGAAAAGAAAAGCATAAAAATTATAATTAAATTACAAATGAGATTTTGTTTTTATTTGTAATATTTATAATAAAATATAGTATTTAAAAATTCAATCAAATGCTGTGTTTTGTATGTTCTTAGATTTATTTTCAGTTGGTTCTGAAGACTAGTATATATTTTTGGGACCTAAAGGTGCGTTGTTTTATTCAAAAATTTTATTTAAAAAAATGTAATAAAGTTGTATTTTTCAGATGGCTTATCCAAAAATGTTATTCTAAATAATGCGCAGAGATCTCAATGTCAGAGGTAAGCAAAAGTTGTTTTATGTCGGATTCATGCGAATAACATGTTTGACTTTCTGACTTCTTTTGCAGGCAGACAAAGAGACACCGAGAGAGGTGGAAGAGGAAGGGGAAGAGAGGGCCACAAACTAAACAAGCCATTTGGAAAACGATCTTATTAATCTGACATCATAATAAGTCATTAATCAAGTCGCATTAACAAAACACTGACCAATGGCCAATGGCCAGTGGCCACCTGAAACTGAGGCCATACCCAAACACGACTCTCGGATCACCATTCTCCAACAGCAGGAGCACATGACACCATTACCAGCACAGTCCAGCACTTGAGCTGCTTGAGGAGGAGTTGGAGAAGGAGGAGGAGAAGGGGAGCGGGTGCTGTCCGTACTCGATCTCTGGCAGCAGCTTAAACAAATTGAATTCGCATTGTTCGCGTAATCACTGACCATTTGTAATCGGTGCACAGAATATGCTCACGTTTATGTCACAAAATCAAATTAATAATTTTATGCCAAGATTTTTTCTCTGAATTGAGACAAAAATTTACTCGATGATCTGACCGTCTGGCACTTGCAGAAGGCGCGAAGAAAACGCTCGAAAATGCTTGGAAATGTTTCTCCCTCGTCACCCGATTCCCTTTTCCCTGGCCTGTCGACTGTTGCGCCTCAATGGCCACTTGAAGTACATTTCATGTACGAGTTTTCCGAATATTAGAGATCCACTCGAAATAGTTCTTGAGCAGCTGCCAATTTCAATCCGAGTGCCCCAAGTCGTTCGACAGCCAACGCGGATGAGAATTCCGTTCCCGGAGCATGCTCTATCCACCATCTCAGTTTCAATCCCACAGCCATTTTCTGCTGTTATTCCCCATTCAGTTTGTAAGATTTTCTGCAAGAACGCATCAAGTTTGAGTTTCTTATTTGTTTTTCGGTCTGCTGAAATTAATTAAAAACGTTCTTGTTTGTCCAAATGAAGCACCTCAAATAGAACTTTAATTGAATTCGTTACCTAGGACCAGGCAACCGTTGTTGTTTCTCTAGGTGTTATAATCTTTTTTATGCTATATTACTCAGTCTATATACGCATCTTCATAATAATATTATGATTGAGGTTCTATTAATTAAGTAAAAATATTAATTTAATTTATTAATGATCTAACTTTTCGTTAAAGAAATATTATTAAAAGAAAACTTTGTTCTAAGCATAATTATGTAAATATATTAAAAAATATATAAGTAGTATTCATTTAAATAATTTGTTCTTAAGTTAAATTTATACAGATCATTTGAAATTAAGATATTATATCATTTAAATATTTATGATTATATTTTGTTTGAATTAGAAAACTAAATATTAAACATACTTTAAAAATCTTTGCCAAAATAATATTGCAACATAAGCGAATGTAAAATTACATTACAACAGCTTAAAAAATGAGAAAAGACCTTAAATTTATATATTTGATAATGCCTAACCTCGTCATGCAGATAAATATTTTTATTAACTAAAATCATAAATACATATAAGCATATGTTAGTAATATTGGTAAAGTCCGTCGGTATTTAATATTGACGAATGCGTGAATTTGAGTTGCATAACAGTTGGATATAGACAAGTTGAAAAGAGCCATCAATAATGAGTTCTGAGGAATTAAGACAACAAACTGCGAGAATTGAATAAATCATTAATTACTAACAAATTGAACTAGACAGAAACATGAACGCCACAACGAGAAACAAAGCAAGATGTCAGAGATCCATCCGAGGTACTCATCATAATAAGGCCTAGACAAGTGCAGGCTCAAACCCGAACCCGAACCCAAACCTGAACCTAAACTCGCTTCACACAATCCATCAATCGATCGACGATCCATCAAGGCGATATTGAGACTGTTCACCCGCTGCCCCCCGTCCGGCCAAATGATAAATTTAAAATGGCCAAGAGATAAATCATTGAATACGATAATTAGCAGATGCAAACGAAAAACAAAACAAAACAAAAAACAAAAAACTACAAAATGAAATTGAGTTGTATGAGTATAAATCTATTAAAGCATGCTTTGAGCCAAATGATTGCGATTACCGTATTGCCAATACTTCCCAATGCCAATTGGCTTGGCTAAAAGTGAAAAGGCAATCGCTGGAAAATTGCACTAGTGCTCAGCACTCCGAGTATATCCATATCCTTGATGGCAATCACACAAATGAGCCTCTAATAGAATATTAACCCCCAGAAAGCATCGATGGCAGCCGCAGCAGGTAAACCTCAACTCGAGTTGGACCAGAACCAGAACCAGAACCAGTTCTGGGACGGCGGCACCTCATCGAATGCTGTTCGATGAAAGAGCAGAGAGCATGCTCGAAATCCGGTTTGAGCCGCAGCTCGAATACCCACACACTCACACGCAAGCCACAGTCTGGTCTGCTAGTCGATATCGAAATTCGAAATTCGAAGATCTCGCCGGCACCAATACCAATGCAATTCGCTCACCAATACCATTACAACTAGCGAGAGAGCAATCGAACCGTTTATTCGACACCAGCGACCGTCGTAGCTTTCGAAATTCAGTTAGTTTTCGAACTCGGACCACTGCAGACCATTGCCAGCATTGCCCGATGTAGAGCGCATGCGCCGTGAATCCACTCAAAAGCGAGAAAAACAGGCAAGACATTCACGCCTATTGTCTACTCGCTCACACCCGCATGCGCACTTGACGCCAGCGCTGACTCCGCCCACAATATTCGAAATACTTGAATGATTTTCAATATGGCCGCCGTTGCTACAGTGTGTTGTTATTGTTGTTGTTGTTGTTGCTCGCTTGACTGCCAGATGCGCCATGCGTAGGCACCGACAATGGGACCCTATAGAGGCTACGGATATCTCTTCATGCCGGCGGCAATTCCAATGAATCTTTCCTTCATTTACTGATATTCAATAAAATTAAATAAACAAAACACTTTTTAAAAATATATTTATGTTTTAAATAAATTGTTGTGATTTTTTTATATTTAACAATAAACGAAAATAAAATTGAAACACATAATATTCTTCTAGTGGTCGTGGCAGTAAAAATCAAGTCAAACTAAAACTTTCAGGGACTAGAAATCCTAGAATCTTGAATAAATTTGATTTTAGAAATTATAAATGTTTCAGAAATATACTTAAATGCATCTAGAACTGATGTATTTATATAAAAAATAAAAAAATAAACTACTTCCTGATTTTATAATTATTACATATAATAATATTTAAATCCTTATAAATTTTGTCATATTTACTAAGTTTTTTAATTCCGTAATTTTATTAATGCAACTTAAGAAAATGACTTACAGAGTAAATATTTTAAAAAATTTAGAATTTCGTGAATTTAATTCAACGCTTATACAATTATTGAAAAAATATTATTTATTACAAACATATATAATGAAATGTTAACAGGTTATCAATTTATATCACATTTATCATTAATAAACAAACTGTTTAAATAGTTGTCAAAAATCACATACTTAAGAGTATCTTAATCTTTCATTGGGTTATTGCCAGCCATTGAAATGAAGTAATTTGAAGACAAGCTGAGAAAATATTGTCACAACATTTCCAGTAATTACCAGTAGGACCCAAAGAGAGCACAACGATGACTGCTCTCACTGGCGCTAATGATCGAATCATTTCGGATAATGTGCCCAAGCGGGGGAAGGGAAAGAGTGTGTTTATGTTAACTGTAACAGTAAGTGTGACCATAAGAAAACCTCAAGCAACCGAAAGACCAAAACTCGAGGCAAAAGTCAAACTGAAAATTGAGCTGCAGATGTAAGTAAATCAAATAAAATCACGTGTCATTTGTCTCGACGATTCATTGAAAGATAAGATGTCGGCTGAACCAGACTGCAACTGCTCCGATATGAGTACAAGTGTTGGTTATAACTTTGAGGCAGGTTAGTAATGCACAGACAGTCAGATAGAGAGAGAGAGAGAAAGGGAGAGAGAGAGTGAGGAGCTGAGACTGAGACTGGGCTATAAATCAACGCTTTACTAAATTTAATATGCGGTTAAAAGTGCTAATGACGCTGGTCTGGCAATCGTTTAAGCCTGGCTACCCATACTGGTGGCCTGTCCTATCCCGTCCTGTCCTCTTCCTGGTCCTGGTACTGCTTATCCGCCCACATGGACAGACAGACGTGGCAGTACATAAAGTTTAATGAGAAACCACTTAACACTTTCCGAGCTTTTTACGTTTTGCTGTCATTAGAATGATTTTTGCCACTAACTACGATGCTCGACTGTTGCCATTCCCTTAACCTCTCTCTTAACCGCTCTCCGCTCTCCACTCTACACTCTACACTCTGCCTGCGGCCAGTGCACATTTCCTTCCGAATCGTCGTCGACGTCGTCGTCATCGTCAACGTCGTCGTCACTGTCGTTGTTGCTCAGTTCTCAGTTCTCTGTTCTCAGTCCGCTGCCGTTGTCGTCATTATCCGGCCATGTTCGCAATATTGCACTCTCTGCCCCGCCCATGGGGCACAAAGCCTGGCACTGCCACCGCCCGCATGCGGCACAAGAGCTCCAGGGCAACGGCAACGACAACGGCAACGGCGAAGGCGTCAAACTCCAAGGAGAGACCGCGCGTGTATTTCCAAAACAAATCGGCAACAATTTCATTAAATGAGTATCATATTAAATTTAATGATGCAGCCGTATTTCAGTTTTCGTTTCGTTTTTTGTACACACCGACACTTTTTGTTCTAGCCCGACATCATCCAGGTCCAGGATAGATATTAAGGCTACGGAATCGGGAGCGGGAACGGAAACGGTAGCTGCCAGCAAATCTTCAGTTGAACTGGGCCTTTACCTCAGTGCCAGATGCAAAGATACACAGTCACAACTTGCGGCAGAGTCCTGAAATTGAAGTGTGATGCACACTTGTCAGTTTGGAATTTCTATTCGAAAAGTTATCCATATTCCACTCTCTTGTCTCCTGCTCAGACCAAGTATTTCGCTCCTTCTTTCTCTCTCTCTATCTCTGTCCCTCTCTCTCTCTCGGCTGGGTCTTCGTCTTACTCGATGAGGTCGCCGTCGAGTGACTGATTGACAGCGTTGTGCTCAGCGATTATGGATTGTAATACATCTTGAAAGTTCTGGGATCTCACGGATGTTTATCTTTCTGTAGACTGTGTTGCCCTATATTGACTTTTAATTATCATCTGCCAAAGAACGTATCAATTTTAGACGCCGAAATGAACACTTTAACAACGAGATGAGTAATTAGGAAGCTATGGGAAAATATTAGGATAAACTGTATATTGTCCAATGTTACCTGGGAATAAAACAGGAACAGCTAACCTAAACTAACCGTTTCATTTTTAGTACCGGTACCCCGGACCCATAGCCGAAATACATTTTTTTAAAGATCATTGTTTTTCGGTACGTTTTTCTAAAAAAAATCTTTATTTATTTATTATTTATTTATTTTATTTAATAAACTAAGCTTAAGGTTAAAACCTTAGGATAAGCGTTAATTACTAGCAATAGATGTAGTGGCTTTCAGCTAGTTTCTTTGAGTACATTAATAATTTTTCTTTCTATCAAACAAAAAAAAGAGTAACAACAACCATAAGATTTATACTTTCGTAACTTTGTCAAATCTGGACCGATATTCAAGCAGGATGTCATTTTGATCATGGTTTGACCTCAAAATACATTCGGAATCCAATTGAATTAATTTTTTCCCTCTGCATCTTAGTTTCGATTGCAAACTAACAGTTTTACAAAATTGAGCAGCTGTTAGGCTCTAAAATGCAGGTGAAATAGTTAAATAGGGTTGCATTTGTTGACCTTTGTCAAATTACTCGCTGTGGGATAGAACAAGGTCAGGCAATCAGTAGATTTAAAGGTCAAATGCTAGCTGAAATGTATTCTTGTAATAATCAATTGAATAATTCGTAATTATAGTTATTTTTTTCAAATAAAGGGGTATATATATTGAATAGTTTTATGTTTCACCAAACTCTGATTTGCTCAGACGTATGAAATTAAGTGTGATTAAAATATATGCTATTTGAAGATTTATTAGCTGATGTGTTAATATACTACCATGATAGATAGAGGTGACAGTCTACTCGTAGTTAACCCGTCTGACAGTTAATAGAAACACCAATTGTTGTTCTAATTTGTGTTTGTTTAATTTAATGGGCACTTTCAGTCACAGAGCAAAACAATTTTCTTTAAACAAAATTGAAAAAGAAACGAAACAATAATGGAACTAGCCAAGAGTAAAACAGAGCGAGAATTGAGAGGACAAGGAAACAGGAATAATGCGTAAGCTCAGCCAAGTCCATTACCAGAGCCAGGCATCGATTGATGGCTGCACAACAATGGCTGGGGGAAATTAACCAATTTATCTTTGTTTTCTACACAGCAAAAAAGGAAAAGGCAAAGGAAAAGGAAAAACTAAAACTCTAGGGAAAGCAAAAAGTTTATAATAAAAAGCAAACGCTGAGGCGAACCAAACAACAATCCACGGCAAAGGGAGAGCTCCGTTAAGTTGCTCGGCTGCGTAGGAGACATCAACAACGTCGACAATGACGGAACCAGAAGGAACACAGCAAAAAAATACACATGAAAAGCAAAGAAAACGAAGCAAAAACTAAGAAAATCATACAGTAGAAACAACAGGCGGGGCTGGAGTTGTCCTGAAAGGATTCAGCCATTATATTGTAAGGCATCAGGGTGAAACGAGGGGCAGAGAGAAAGAGAGAGTGAGAGAGAGAGGGAAAGAGGGTGTTGAGACTGGGACAGAAAAGAGGGGAGCTTGTCGCCAACGTGTGACACATTTCTGCTTTTAAGGAGGATTGCATTTGTTACGCGTGCGTTGCTCCGTTACGGTTCAACGGCAATCGATCAAGGGTAAACATTTTGGCTGTCGTTGTCGTTGTCCCTGCCAGTGAAAGGGCTCGAAATTTAGTCAGTTTGAGTGAGTGCACTCATATATTACGAGTAGCTGTCGCTGTCGCTGCCACTGTCTGTGTTGCTATTCGCATTTTGCATTCACTGTGCAACATGCGTGTGGCATCTTAAAAATGCAAATGGAGCGATCTCCAGCAGTGCAAGGCATTGTGCCACGCAATGTTGCATGAAATTCGCTGAGTGACCCAGGCGCACTTTCACTTTCACTTTTCCCAGAAGCTGCCTGTTTAGGTAGCAAGCAGCTACTACTACAACTACAACTACAACTGCTGCTGCTGTGGCATTAGGCTAATGTTATTAGGTCGGCAGGGCCATACCTCATTTTGTTGCAGATGTGCTGACAGGCAGTCGCCGCCATTGCGTGTATGCAACCGGAATATTACGTGTCGCACTTCAAAATATCTCGCATCCTTTTAGCGTCGTTGCATTTGTAATGTGGCACTCACTCTCCCTATTTCGCCTTCTCTCTCTCTCTCTCCCTCTCTTTTCTCTGGTTGTATCCTGTCTGTTGACACACTGCACACATGCTAAACAGTGCAACACGCCCACACATGGATACTGACACAGCCTCAGCAACATACTCAGATACAGATACTTCCACTCCTTGCCTCGGATGTACAACACTCCAAATGACTTTGGCACGGCTCGGCGCTCTTTGCATCGAGAGCTGAGCAGCAGCTCAGGAAATTAAAACTCATAAATCTCTGTCCCTCATAAGTTTACTAGTCCTCGGGGCGCACACGGCCGCGAGCTTTACACTCTAACGGAATTGAATCTCAGCTGGCACAACAACAACAACAACAGCATTATCAACAACAACAACGAAAACGACTTGTGCTTTTTAATATCTAAAGTGAGGCAACAAGTGGTTGAATACAGGTGAGATCAGATGTATGCTTAAGTAACAGGAAATAGTCAAGTTCACTTTAACCTTATTTAAAATTAGAAAACTGCAGTTTAAAGTTATTAGTTATATTTTTGACGTAGCTAGGATTATTTGAAAAAGACTATTTAATACTTTGCCCTAAACACAGACAGGAGAGGATAGAATTTATCCCAGAAGACATATCGAAGAATACATGTTTAGCTGCCAATCTGTTATAAATACATCAAATATTAAAATATTTCAATATTCCATGCAGCTATAAATATTAATGCAAAATATACAATTAGTTAAGGTACTTTATTTTAGTAAATAGTTTTCGCTTATGATAATATTTGTTATTTAAAATCTCCCAAAAACAAAATCTTAACGAGATAAAAGTCTAGTGACGAAAGTCTTTAGATTCTTTAAAATTTCTGATAACCAGTTTCGTGACGAACGATCTTCAATTAAATATATAAATGTATACAAAAATTATAATTATAAATTAATATAGTTCGGAAATCGGCACTGCGTAATAAAGCTTTTTTTTGGGAATATAATTATACTTCTTATTTTCACTAGACTTTTACCTCGTTAAGAGGTATATGTTTAACATAAATAAATGTCTTATCAGAACCGTTCTAGAACACACGTAAAACACATGCCCGGGTAGCTCAGTCGGTAGAGCATTGGACTTTTAATCCAAGGGTCCAGGGTTCAAGTCCCTGCTCGGGCGGCTTACATTTTTTTTAACTTTAAAAACGAAATTCCCCAATGAATGTTTAGGCAATTTATTTTTTTTTATACCAAGCATTATCAGAATCAAATATTTGAGCAACCTTGAACAAATGTCTTAAGTAATAAATATTCAAATTTGTACTCGTATTTCATGATTGTAAAATTGTTTCTAATAACGCTATCATTTGATTTTGCCTTTGACCCGCTGCCACAACAAGATTAGGTGAAGAGAAGGCCGTTGCGGCGGAGACTGAGGTTTGATGGAGTCGGCAATGGTGCCAGCAATTTTGTGCCGCTGCCAGCGGCCATCATCATCATTAGAAACTGCGAAAAATCCTCCAAATACGTATACTCGTACTCCGATCCGGTGGTGGCCTTAAGTCGTTTTTGATGTACGTCGCAAGCAGCGCCAGCAAACGCCATGGCGATGTTGCCCCACCGCTAACCGCGACCCGCTACCCGCTGGACAGAGGCAGATGCTGAGGCAATCAGCGGACCAACTGAACAATCTACCACGTAAGGGGAGACGGGTTATAGCGAAATCGACAACAGCAACAACATTCATTAAACACGCACTTTTGCGGCATCACTCGATGATCTGCAGGTGCCGATTAAGGCTCCGACTTCGAGCTCAGCTCAAACTTTGTGCTGCGTTTGTGGCTGTGGCTGTGGCAGGTAATGCAACTTTAATTGTTGATCAGTCGTTAATTGTGGCAAATTACTTGTACGGGAGAAATTGCAAAACAGACACCAAACCGACCAAAAAGGAATCTTTTAATTGCCGTAATTAATGGCAACGCTTTTGACCACCACTTATGGATAATTGGACTGCACCATAATTATTCACTAATCTATCTGCTCATCTTGAAGTTAGAAGTTATCTCTTCAACAATTCTTCCTATACGTTATTTGATTTACAAAATTATTATCGATCTTTGAGCTGCAAATGTATCTTTTACTACTTTGAAATGGATATTTATCTTTAAAGTGCGAATTTTTATCGTTATCCCAATACAAAATTATGAATTCCTATCAATTCAAACGAACCAATATTATAAACTGTAAATATATAATTGTAACATTAATTAAACAACTTAAAACTCCCCAAGAGGTAAATACTTAGATATAAAACTGATAACAACAAAAGTGATCAAATATTTTCGAGATACAAAAAGTAACTGTGAGACGCATTTCTTTATCTGAACACCCATTGACGCTTATTAAAGTGAAATGAAGAAAAAACCAATCTGATATTATTACTATGTATTTATATCGAGTACAAAAAAAAAAAAAAGAAAATTGTATACAATTTTCGGGAAACAATTTTGCTTAATGTGTGTAATCAAATTAATTTGCTTTTAGCATTAAACTGTAAAAGGCGAAACTTCTGATTGGCTTGCAAGTAAATTTACATGGTATCAGGCCGATAAAGTGATCGTTGTTAGAGTATTCGTGACCGTCGGCCATGGATCGAAAACGGAGCAAGGAGCACCTGTGCCACGGAACCTCAATTATGGATGCTCTCGAGGAGTTAAACAAGTCCCGGGACTGGGCGTTTGTCCGGCACTCTGAGTTTTAAAAGCTCATTAATATTTCAACGCATATTTACATGATGTGCTTCTGTGTGTGTGAGTGTGAGTGTGTGGAATGTGATTAACTAGAATGGTTGCAATTACAGGAAATTGCTTCCTTTAACCTTCCTTCCGCTCACGTCTGTGTTTCTGTGAGTTTATTATGCCATGAAAAATGCGGCTGCACTTTTATTTAATCACAAATTTGATGCATGCAAAATGAAGACATTGCCTCAATGGACTCCCTCTCTCTCTCTCTCTCTGTCCCTCCCTGCTGCTGCTCTTTTGCAATCACTTTAAAGGCCATAATAAGGGTGAAATTTTAATGACTTCATTGCGGGCTTCCAAGTCGTATAGGAGAGAACGTTCCTCATACTGTTGACATTACCCCATTACCCCATTACTCCATTACTCCATTACAGTTCGATGGGCAGTTCCCGGGGTCCGTTTAGTGCGTGTTGTGTTTAATTCGCATTGAGCCGCGCATGCTTTACAATATAATTAAAAGAATTTTCTTTTAAGTGGCTCAGACCAGTTGGTCTCCAAGCGGTAGTGTGGCAAGTGCATTAACCTATTTTCACCGGATTGCGTCGTAGTTTGCAGCGCCATTTTGTCATGCAACCGAAATAAAGGAAACTGCCGCACAATCAAAGAAAAAATGCTTGTTTATCTTGGGTGCCATTAAGGTAGCCTCATCTATTGACAGGTAGAAAATATATCGACTGCATTTTTGTCCGGCACCCATTGCGGTGCGATGAGGTTCGGTGCGGGGCAGAGGTCAAAACTGGTTCTCAGCTCATCGCCCACTGTGAGGTCAATGGCTGACTTTTGAGTTTGTTGTTTTTGGTCGATTTTAATTACAACGCTTAGCTCGAATCTTCATCTGCATTATTTGAATAAAAGGTGTGCTTCATTTATGTTCCCTTCCAAAGGTTACTCTTTAAATCTTAGAAGGCAAAAGGTATCAAATACTTAAATTAAATACAAGAAAGTTCTTGACTAGCTGATGCCCTGTAATTGAGGTAAATCACTTTTTATTTATTATTTATTTGTAAAATTTTAATAATTATATTGAGTCACAAAATTATGAATTATAATTAAATTAATACTTATGTTAAAGGTAAGCAATTTGAAAAGAAAATTTCTTAAGCTTTAAAATTTTTTGAGAGTTCTTCCGATATTTAAATATTATTTGTTTCTCATATTATTTGTATTGTTAATTATATTATTGTTGTAGTCAGCAATGTAAAACTTGAATCAACTTGAATCGCATGAAGTGGTTATACTTATTAAAATGTTTCCGAACTAATTGAGAGTAATTATAATCACCATAATTAAAAGTAAATTAAATTTAAGCACATGACTCACACTAATGCATATTTATTGAAATTACAATAATTATGCAAATTTGCAGCATTTCCACGCAACACGTTGCCAACCAACTTTCAGGTTCCCCATGCCCCAAAACCCCCTTTAAGCAATATTTATCCATTGGTTTTACTTAAAGTGAATGCACTTGGCGAACTGTTAAATTGAAAAACTGACTGAATGACTGCTTATCGTAAGTTCCACAGTCAAACTGTGGAAATTATACAAAAGCAAAAGTCAAACTGCAAATTGGCTGAAAAGGGCTGGCCAATTTTAATTGCTTAATAACGAAGGTTTCAGACCTTGAGTTGATTTACATACAACTATGGGTATATGAAACATGTACGATTGGAGTTGTCTGGACTATGAATATACCTTGCAATTGAAATTGATTTACATTCAGTAAAGACTTTAGCTTGACTTGGATTTTTTGTACCACATTTCATTCATTCGAACTCATTGAATTCAATAGATTTATAAGGTGTAACCCAGAACACCTCTTTTAGCATATAGGGTATAATAAATCGCAAAATAAAACTTGTTTAATTCGCAACAAGCTCTTACCTAAGACATTTTATGGGTAAATTAACCAGCTGATTCTGCAGGTAGGCTAGCTAACTCCCTATCCAAGCCAGCACTTAATTTACTCAAGCGTAAACATGCAACATGTGCTTTAAACCCAATACTTTAGAATATATCTCTTCTATTTACCTTCCATTCGTGTTGTGGCTGCGTCCTTGACATTTTCCGGATGCGTAACGCTAGCATATGCAAATATTTGCGCTACAATTGTTCGGCAATCCTTTGTAATCCTTGCCGTAGGTAGTCCATGTCCGGGCAAGTCAATTGTCATCGATGACCGTCATAAAACTTCTCCGACCCCCCGAACACGAGAGGGTGTCTGTTTGTTTTGTGTTTTGACTCCTGACTTCTGACTTTTGAGCGTTTATCCTTTTGTGCGATAAATCGCAGCGCTGTTAACGTCTCTTGATTTATGACATCCGACTTTGGCGGCCAGTTAAGTTGGCCATGTGTATTGAATTTGCTCTGCAACAGTTCAGTTTCGATTTCCATCTTGACACAATCAGTTCATCATCGCAGATGTGATGTGGTTCCAAGTGGTTCCTCTTTTAAAAAGAAAAAGTGTGAGTATAAATAGATAATCTTAGTTGAAAAGTGTGGAATCGCTTAAATTTTATTATAATACCCTCTAAATTGAATACATGGGGTCAAAACAATCAACTGACCGAATGGCGTACAAGTATTTAATTATTTTTCATATCCATAATCGAATTCTGCTAATGGAAGTTTCGTTCATTTTAATCGACTTTGCGTCGCGCGTGACGATGATCGATTCATGGGGTCCACAGGAACAGCAGTCCACTGACAGGATGATCGCGTTGCAGAGTGGCCACTTCAGTGCAACCACTTCAGTATAGTCACCACCATCGGCCACCATCGGCACACCTGTTTGCTCCACAAATGCCGTAGCTGCCCCCTCGTTCCAATGGATTATTAATGATTGGCAATCGATCGTGCAGCGATCGCGCCAATATACGCTTATAAAAATAGCCACATAACATTTTGTCTGGTAGCCACCGTTGCTTCTCCTCTTCTCTCCTCTTCTCTTCGATCCTGTATCCCCGCTTCTCCGCCTCTGCGCCGGCACGAGGCGTTTAGCGTTAACGTTAACGTTAACTCAATCGACCTGTCATTTGCGTTTCAGTTGGCTCCTTGCATAATTGCCACCGTCACTTGAAGCTGTTCCCTGGCACATCATTTGTCAAGCGGAGCAACCCAGCAGCCAAAGCGACGCGTTCTGCCTATTTATAGGTATTTTTTCCGAATAGTTGAAGTTTCAAACTCCAGCGGTTACATAAAGTAGAAACCGTGCACTTAGAAAAAAATTTAAGTGCTATATCAAAAAAAACAAATTTCCAAAACTTAAATATTAATTTATTATATCTAACAAAAACAATAATCTTTTTTTTTTCTTCTAGCCTAAATTTCAATCAAGTGATAATCTCAAAAATTCTTAATACAGATCATTTTTTCAAATATATCTAATTTTTAATGAAAAAAGTTAAGAAAACTTAGAATTTTGTGTATCACAAGTTTTTTTTTGTAAGTGTGTTAGCTAAATTTGCATTGACTGCTGTATTTGAAATCATTTATCAACATTTACTAGAAATTAATTACCACTCGTTCGGTTCTGTCTTTAATTCGATTTGTATGCGATATCTTTGGGTGTGAAACCACGTTTCAAGTCGATTAATCATGTGCACAGCACCATCGAAATCCAAATCGAAATCGATCAAACAATCGCAACGTATTCGTATTCGTATTCGTATTCGTATTCGTACATTCACAGGTACTCGTCTTGTCGACATGAAGTCTAGTAGCCCAGTGCGGTCAGGATACGTGGTGTCTCTGGCGGTGCAGACACGATGGTTCCAGCTTTGGAAAGCTAACAGCCTCTTGGCTAAATGGGTGGCCCTTACACACGCCTCTGCCTCTGCCTCTGCCACTGTCTCTGCCCCCGCTACTGGGCCAATTCTTTCCGGTTCTGTCGTCGGCACACTTTTCAAATGTTTATGTTTTGGTTTTGTCGGGTTTCGTTTGGTTTTGTTTTTAATTTTCGGGCATGCGTTTCAAACAGAACTTCATTAATTTTCCCTAACATGCTGGACACTTACCCAAAGTTCGGACCCAATCCCAATCCGAATCCCAGTTCCATTCGAAGCATTGGACCTGGGCTGGACGCACGTTTAGCACATCTTTTCAAGGCATTCATAAGGCATTCATTAATTCAATTCCAGCAATTTCATCTCCCCGTATTCTGTTATTAATGATGTTCAACAAAACGGCTTCTTGTTGTTGCTTTTATTTTTGGTTTGTATTTTGATGGTTCCTGGTGCCCACCGATGACACTCTCTGCCCGCTGTTGATTTGCGGTTGTTCCTGTTTATTTTGCAGTTGTAATACATGATCATTGCGCACTCCCTCTCTGCTCTTCGAGAAGTGGTCTGTAATTTCCCAAACCCATTCGCCCAGAGGCCAGACTGAGTCAGTCTTATGTGTCTTATCATTACGGAATGTTGAATGATGTCGAGTGTTTGTTTTGACATCGAATTTTCTTAGGTGCTTGTTATTATTAAACATTTAACCATTTGATTAATGATTTTTCAATTCCCTTTGCCGCCCTCTGATGCCTATGCTATTGACCCGTTTTCCTTTACAAGCAAGTTGTTGATGAAATTAAAGGATACGTGATAAAGATTAAGGTAAGTGGGTTTTCTTTTAATTTAAAAGCAATTTCATTAGAATTCAATGATTAAGTAATTACTTTTCTAAGCAATTTTAAAGAATTTCGAACAAAGTAAAATATAATAGCTAGGTGTTATTGCTCTAAAATTAATTTTTTCAGTTGACATATTATTTTGAGGAATACAACTTATGTTTATATTCCATCATTTAAAATCCTAATATCAAAAATTAAGTTACTTAAAAATAATACCGGAATCGAAACTGAAATAAATTCTTTTTATAGAATCGAAAACCGATTTACCAGTACTTCTACCGCAACTTGTTCCGGTACTGGACCAATTTTCAAGCGCAATCACTTTGACCAAGGCTTGACCTCTAAATTCATTTTAACAGGATTTTGAAACACTGATACTGGAACCGAAAGAACAAAACCGAATTGGAATCTTTTACCGAAATAGTTCTTGTTTTTAGACGTACCAAAACCGAAACCGATATTTGTTTCTCTTTGATTCTCTGCCTGAAACTTTTATTACCATATTCAGATGGGCATGTCCACATTGCTCAGTCAGCTAATAAACTAAAGCTAAGCCAATAAACACACCCCAAAACAATGCAGGGGCTTGACATGAATGCAAATATTTGTGAATCGAAAACACTTAACGCAAACACATTTAGTGATTCCTTTCAAGCCGATTCTCATACAATGCGTAACATGCGGGCTTCGGAAGAGAGGAAGAAGAAGGAGAAGGAGAGAGTTGGGGCAACCCGGGAGTGCGCAAGTGCCCTAGGGGAACGCACCCAGAAGCCAATTCTAATTCCGAGAAAATGCTTTTCATAAAAAAGTGAGGGAAACAACGAAAATATTTGACATCAAATTCGTCAAACTCATGCGTTGGCCGCCTTCCGTGTGTTGTGGCATGAATGGAGCTGGGAACGGGGGCGTTGTAGGCGAGGGCTGACTTTGCTGGCAAGTGACTTTAAGGGCAGGGCTGGAAACGGAGCCAGGACCTGCTTGTCCTTGCCGGCAAAGGCAGAGAGACAGCCGGACAAACGGACAGACAGTCTCAGCGCACTCGCTCCTGCTATTTGAGGCTGAAATGGAAAACGAAAATGTCTGACATTGACAAATGTCATCCGTCATTGCGAACATAAGATTGATATAGATTGGAATGTGACACAAAAATACGCACAACTTCCACCACCACCACCACCACCACTAGCACTGCCACCGTCACCGTCTCCGTCACCAGCGCCATCAGCCACCAGAGTCTGTAGCAACCACTGCGACAGGCAGCGGCGGCTCAAAACCAAAGACACAATGGCGGCAAGGGCCATTCTTTGCTTCCCATACCCCCTACTCCTCCCCTTCTCCCCTTCTCCCATTTCCCTGCGCCTCTCCCTTTGCTCATCAGGGTGATCCCATACGACGCACAATTGTGCGTAGCTGACGATGCCACAAGATGACGAGCGTTGATGAAAAACGTCGTCAGCGTCGTCGGCGTCGTCGACGTCGTCATCATCGTCGTGGACGTCTGTCCGTCAAGTCACCCTTGTTTTACTTTCTGCCAAAAAAAAAAAGAAGAATATAACACAAAAACCAACAATGGATTCCTTTTCAGGGATGAAAGCTGCATTTTTTCACGCTTTGTTTTTTGGGTATCTTCAAGAGTTTCTTATGCTGGAAAACTCTCATGAAAATGTATAAGAAGATTCGTTAGAATATATATGAACTATACAAAATATTACATGGCTTGTGACTAAATGCTCGGCATCATTGTGGTTTTTTCTCCTATTAGCAGAAAATTATGAAAAAGAAATAAACAAAAACACAAAAATTATTTTTCTAAAAGGTAATTAGGATAGCTTAAAATTGAATATCAGGCATGCTGCCCAATTTTCAAATTACCCAAATATAATTTTCAGAGTTTTTGAAAGCAAGCTGTAATTGTAACTCAAACATTTGTTAAATTTTTTTTTGAACGAGTCGATAAAATTTAAATCTTATTTAATTAAATAATTCTACATAATTAAAGCTACTTATACTGCAAAAAATAATACCAATGATAATACGTTTTGCTGAATTTTGAAATAATTTTATGGAAGTCCATTTTTGTGATTTTCACGTGTGCAACACCGAGATTTCGTTCCATTGTTATTAGAAGCAATTGTCATCAAGAATACAAATATTTTGTAAAAAACACCTGTAAATATTTAATCATATCTTTAAAACTTAGAAGTGAAAATAAAGGAAACTATCATAATTTCTTAAACGGTATTCAATCTGCTCATAGAAGTTCCTGTGAGAGATGCTTTATATATCACACATAAACTTTTCGAACATCCCTCTTAAAACAGAGCAGCGGTTTTCGAACTTTGTGTAAGCGCGAGAGTGTGTTAGTGTATGTGAATTTTCTTTTGTAGCTCAAAGTTTTATGTGCGTGGCACATAATAATGGTGGATTTTCTTTGTTTGACGTTAATTTTTTATTCTTGTTGCTTTTGTCTCAGCTTCTTGGGCTGTTGCCCTGCTCGCGAGCTGCACTTAAGTTTATTAGAAAGAACAAAGGCAAAAGGAGTGGGGATAAAGCACGGGAAATGGCGCAGGGTAAATGAGGGACATCCCGCTAAGAGCGTTAAAATTTGATAAATTAATGTTTGCATTAATCTTACACTGCAACTATTTTAACAATTTGCATCCTGCTGCTGACAACTAGTTAAAAGGGAAGTAAAAGGACGAAATCCGTTTTTAGATTGCAGCCAAATAGTTGGAGAAATTAAAGCGATGTCTCCCTGGTTGCATGTTAAGAGTCAAACAAAGTTTGGATAACTTTTTGTCAGTGCTGAGCGCTCCCTGAATAATAATCAAGTGCTAATTATTTTATGGTTCTCAAAAGTTAAAGTTTCATCAAGCTCGCACCGCAAATCATCATTCGAGATACGCATCGATTTGAGCTCTGCTGTGTTGGTAACTTATAAACTTGGTAACTTGTTAACTTGGCAACGTGGTAACTTGGTAACTCTGGAGCGTGGGCAAGTGCTCATTTCCGTTTGGCAACTGTAATGAAACTTCCGCAGCTTCTTGCCTCTCCCCGCTGACAGTCCAGCTGCTGACAAACTAATGCGCTGCCATCAGTTGACGATGGCATTCAGATTAAGCTGCTGGCAATGAATGAACTCGATGTGGTGATAAAAACATTTATCAAACAAAAAGACGAATAATCATTCGTGCCAAGCCACGCGGCACGATAGATGCTACAGGCATTACCCTTCCTACTCCTCAAGATGGAGCTCAGAGCAAGAGCAGGACCACATCCTTTCTAAGTAAAGACATTGGTCTGGTCTGGTCTGGTCTATGGCTAAGCGCACGTGATTATATAATTTGTATGCCACTTAAAAATCAATTAGAATTTTATTTAAGGGATTCCAATATGCGTAACAAAATAAATAAACAAGAACGGAAGTGAAGTTCTATAAATAAATCTATATGCCATATGTTCTATATTAATATCTTTTTCCTAGTTAATTAAGAGCAAACAGATGATCAAGACATCTCTACATAATTAATTAATTGGGATTACAAAAATAGGCATAAAAACTCGTACGGTAGCTTATGCAAATGTACATATATGGGAGTTAATACAAATAAAATGGTAGCTCTAAAATAATTGTGGTATAGAAAATTAAAGGATAGGTAGGTTTCGAATAGTAATTTACTATAAACAAGAAGTGGCAGTATAAAGCTATAAGAAATCCATAACACTTCTGTCTAATTTCAACATAACAATTTAATTTGTTCTTTGAACAAACTGCCAAAGAAACTTAGCTTACAATAAAACAATTCTCAAATCAAGGCATAACAATTTAAAGCTTTGTCTAGAAGATTATGTGCTTCATGTTAACAAATCGCACTGTCTCCAAACATAAGCACGAAAGCAAGAAGAGGAAGAAGAGCTAACAATCAGACATATCCGAAACCAAAACCTTTTAAAAACAAGACAAAATACAAATTTCGGAACAAGATCTTCGCTTTAGCTTGTCATCGGAGGCGGGGGTTAGTCGGGATCGGGAACGAAGGGGAAGGCGTCGTGAGACTCGAGAATGCGACTCGAATATGCTGGGCTCCTCTGACAATGGTTATTAATCAGATTTCGATAATGCAGTTGAGCGAGACACGAGTTTTGAATAAAAAAACACTCGGGGATGCCTTTACGCTTCCCCCGCAATAGCATCTCCCTTGGCTCATTCCCTCATTCGTCTCGGCACTGTCGATGATCTCAGAGAAACAGACACGATAGAGGTGTACGTAATACATACATACGAGTACTATATACACGTATATGAGTGCCATCTCGGAGAGATGTGTCGCAGTCACACTTCTCTTGTTAATTAAACGTGGCGACTGCACGCCTGTGCATCATGCCACATACTTCATACCCCATGCCCCATGTCCATGTCGAGGTAGAGCTACACTGAAAAAAAAGACCAAGCTCTAAAATCAAGAACATTCATCTTAAATATTTTGTTCTTAAAATAAGATTATTAAAACAGAAAAAAATATAAAATATATCAAAATTTAAAAATAAAAAAAAAATATAAATATAAAAATAAAATAAAAAAAATTTTCATTTATTTTATTTTTTGATTTTAATTTTAAGAACATTTATTCTTAAAATAAGAACTTGGTCTTATTTAAAATGTTCTTAAAATCAAGATGTGTTCTCTTAATTCAAGAATTTGAAGTTCTCGACGCATTTTTTAGACCAAAAAACTTAGTTCTGAGACCAAAATCTTGATTTTAGAACATTATTTTTATCAGTGTAGTGTTTCGAGTGGCGCGATCTTCCTAATGCCGGATTCATGAAAAGTGGCATGTATGTTGTGTGTGTGAGAGACCGTCGAACTATTCATAGAATCACTGCCATTGGACCTTGCCATCGTTGCCAGCTCTTCCGGCAATTGATTAATTACAACAAGCGACGCACTTTTGACGCCTAAGTGGCAGGAACTTGGACGATCTGGTTGCACGTTGTACGTTGCATAAAGAACCTTAAACCTAAGCCCAACTTTAAAATTGTTTAATTTGCAACTGACAAGTAATAGTCCTAGTCTGGTGTGGAAATAAATAGGTTTCCACTCTTATTATACATTCCGTAAAAAATCTTAAAACACAATGAACTCAAAGATAAATACAGAAAATTATTTTAATATTAACAGTTTTCAGCGCTTAGATAACTTAATTTGTAATTTCAGACTCTTTAGTTTCCGAATTTGATGAACTGTTCTGCTGTCCCCGAATTCTGACATAAAGAAATTAGACATGATTAATAAATTTTTTTTTATTTTCAAACGACTTACCTTTCGAGAAAAGGCTTTAAGACCTCTTTTCTCAAGACAGTTAAAGCAAATAATAAGACACCTTGAAGAGCAAGAACGGGCTCAGCACAGTCTAAAGCTGCGTAATCAAAAATTCTCAATATTATTAAAATTTTAAATATTTCATCAAAAATAGAAAATGCTCCTGTAAATAAAAACAATCGAAAAAAAAATTGAAAACTGAAATAAATAACAGAAAACCATTGTAAGAATAACATTAGTTTAAGGCTCAATAATCTTACTCACTTTGTTTTATTTTTTATCTGATTCTGTGTTTTGGAATTACTCCATTCAATGCAAGCATTCCTGTTTTCCTTATAAATATGCCATCCGGTCATTATTGAAAGAGTTACATTAAATAATATCAATAGAATCACAGGTCCATGCAGGAATAAAATTGCCATCCAATCATATGCTACAGGTTAAAAATAGTTTTAGATTAATTTATTTAACAAAAATTTAATACTTATCGCACAATTTACCCAACAGCTTAAAATAACCGATTTTACTGACCAAACTTGATTATATTCATGTGTGTAAGTTAAATCAATCAGTATCATTAATATAATAAAGCCAACAGCCGTATTCCAGACAAACTTATTAAGTTTCCGAAAGTTTCCCTGCGATGTTGTTCCAAAGGTAATGAATGTTTTCCATATATTATAATTTATGACTAAGAGCCATAAATATGTGGTAACAATAAAATAATAACCGAAGAAACCTTATGAACACAAATAAAAAAATAAATATATATATATATATATATTAAGTAAAATCAAAACGAGCTATAACATACCTAGTAGACCACACAATAGTTGTGGGATAATTATTCCAAAACTCAAAGATAGTACATCTAAAGTTCGCAAAGAGAAGTGTACTGTCTTGCAGATAATGTAACAAGTACAGCATTTGTTGTGAATGGAGCCATACCGTGGCAAGTACGAGAATAAATAAACTCCAATGCTGAGTAGCATAAAGAATACAGATACACATCGAACTGCAATTTAAAAACATTTTAAATTTTATTTAACTAAAGTAAAAAATTAAATAAAATTCTTACTACAAACTTCAATAGCATTCTTAGGTGGTCCGCAGAAGTTAGGCTGTAATATATAATATTCATATTCTTTTGACTTGTAGAGTTTGATGCAGTAGTCTGATTTGGCTATTTTATATCCTGGGACAGAAATTAACAACTCTCCGTTCTAAATATTAAATAAATTTTTAATAGTAATATATATTACTCCGTAGTCAGTTTTCGTCAAACCTCTACAATCCAGTTATACTCTATAGATGCCTTATCAAAGTCATAAACGTAGGTGTCGCATGGTGTCTTAAATTCCTTTTCTATCACGAAATTCCCAAAGTAGTATATAGATGTACCGTTTTCAAGAAATTTTAAAAGTGCCTTTAAAACAGTTACGTTAACATTGCAAATATTTTTAGACAGAAGAAAAAACTTTTCTGGATTGAAGCATACATCCTCATAAGGAATATTATAATACTCTTTGTTATCGATCGTATCCACATAAATGCAATCGGTTGTATCCGCTGATAGTTCAGTCATGATAATACTGAGTATAATTACAGCAGAATTAAATCTTATCATTTTTCCGTACGATTATAAAATTTTATGTATAGAGCCTTGGATTTCTTCTCTTTAAAAATCAGTTAAATTTTGTTCTGAAGCTTAGTTCAATCGATTAGATGTGCTTTTCTCGGAATTGTAATGTAAACTAAACTAAACTAAACACAAGTGGAAGAGTTGTAACTATATGTTAAGAAAAGTTGAGTGGAATTAATAAGTATTTATCAATAGAGCAAATGCATTGCGAATAACAGGAAAACCACAAATAGCGTATGAAACTTTTTATGGTCGGTTAGAAAAGATTAGGAGAAGTTCAATGATTATGTTTCCGTTCAATAAATAAGTTTCAATGTGGTTTAAAAATAGTTCATTTAAAACATATAACCTCTTTGTGATTAGAGAGAAAACAGCGAACGTATAATAATACTAACATATAACACAAAAAACAATGAAAAGAGATTCACAAAATTGTTTGCTCGCTCGCAGCTTCTCCAGAATTTTCGGTTGCTCGTCATGTCCATCGAGTGATTTGATGAATTACTGTCATTAATCTATGACGTACGCAACTACCAAAGGAAATGCCATCATCATCAAAAGCAGCCCAGGCAGCAGCCGGGCTTGGGCTTGGGCTCGGGCTTGGGATCTGGCTCAGATCCGGATGCAGGCAGCAGTGGCCCGCAGGGAGTCAGAACCAGATCCAGGGTAACGGACAAGCAGTCGGGGTGGTGGGGTCACGGGGCATTGGGAAAACAATCGCAACAGCAGTAACAAATACACCCAATCCGAGCCCAATGTAGCATTTGGGAATTTCAGAAGGTTTCGCTTTCATTTTGCAACTTAAAGCTGTGGAGCTCTTCTGACTGCTGTCTGAAAAGAAAGTACATTTTAAAATATAGAAAAAATTTAAAAAATGAGGTTGAAACTATGGTAGATATGAATGGGAATTGTAAGTTAAATGTTATTAAATTAAATAGTTTTGGTAAAAGAATGTTTTGACAAGCCAGGTCAAACAAAGAGAAATATTTAATAAACTATTGACTTACTGGTGAATTTTAAACTAATAGTACTGAATTTATATTGGTTCGATAAAAATGTTGTCAAAATTAAACATATTCAATTTATTTTAAATTAATCTCCGTGAAGAGAATATAAATGATTTCTTCAACTGAATTGCGCCCGCGGCAGCAATTTGTTGTTGCAACTTTCCACCGGGGGGTGTGGTAGGAGTAGGAGCGTGCATGTTATGTATATACATATATTTTTACATTTCTACATAAATGCATTTCATGTTTACATTTTTCCAGTGACAAGTGTCTGAATCACACTGCAACGGGATGACATATTGAGGCAGGGGAAGACAGCGACACTCAGCCGACAATCGATTAATCAGCGAAAAATAATAAGAAACATCTTCTACCAGGCAACAGAGGCAACAGCACCAGGCAACAAGGCATCGGAAACTTGCTCCGACTGTGGCTCTGAGTATGAAAAGATGGAGAGGGAGATGCTGAACTGACTCTGCTCAAATGCGGAACTGACGCTGGGATAAAAATGAGCGACTTCAGCATTTTGGCAGTCAAATAAATACGAAACATCAGACGACAGACAGAATTTCATATGTTTAGACATACAACCAAATGACAAAATTCTATAACGAATAAAAATATATTGCGATCGCTTTCTCTGTTCTTTTTTATTTTCAAATGAGTTAACATGTATATTAAATATTTATATAATTAACACAAATTGATTAACTTTAGACATATATGTGTATGGAATAAGAACTTAAGTCTGCAATTGAGAATGCTCTATTAAGAGATACCACATAAGACTATTCCACTGCTCAATATAATGGTGCTCAAGATGATTTCTCTCGTAAAGGGTATTCAAAGAAATGTGTCCAAAAACGATTCAAATCGTCCCTCAGAATAAAGACAACAATGAAATGTCAAAGCCAAATGACTGACCAAACTCATTACAACGAAACTTCAAATTGCCCAAATTAATCTAATTTTCAGTTTATTGTTGTTAGTATTGTTGCTGTTATTGTTGTTTGTTGCCTGTTCTTCTTTGTTTTGTTTTGTTTTTCAATGTCAATGAGTTGAGCGCGTCGTCAGTTGTTTCAATCAAATCATTACTTTATTCGATGTTCCACGTTGTTGTTTCTCACACAATTCTCACATAATAGAGATTTGTGTATGTCATTTGTTAGCCTTTTCCTTTCAAATGAAAACGTTAGAAAAGCTTCAACATTAGGCTATCAGGTAAAGCTTACTTTGGTATGGATCATCATAATTAATAATTTGAATAAAGCAGGCTAAACTTGGCTTTAAGATTAGACAAAATAATAGATAGACTTAGTGAGTTAGCTAGAGAAAAGAGTGTAGGAATAAATACTTTTTCTGCTCTTCGTTATCTTTAAAATATATAAGAATATAATTATTTTAGACAAATATAATAGCCTTGAAATTAATTGTCTAAGTAAAGTTAATTAAAGTTTATAGTATTTTATATCTTGTCTCCCTTCTATTGGATTTCTTATAACAAAATCAAAATGGTCGAGTTGTACAGATGGCGCGCCATTGCCATAAATGTCAGGGGAGCAAATGGCAAAACACAGCCAGAGAGTTTTTTGACTGTCTTTGATCTCAGAAACAGAATCTGCACACATTGAATGCTTGTGTATGCATGTATCTGCTTCTGTATCTGTATCTATATCTCAACTTGTATCTGTGTCTGCGTCTGTGCTGTTTGCGTTGCATTCAACATGGGGAGCAGTTTGAAATGAATTTTTATACGCCTTTGGCTGGAGCATATGGTGCGGTTGCAACCTCGTTGCTGCACCTCGTTCCCCGCGGTGATCTTCCACCCATGACGTTTCATTTTATTTTTATTTTGGCATCACGTGCGCCTGCTGCTGTTATATTTGACATATTGCCGACATTGATAGCATGAGACGTTGCAATGAAATTTGTTGTGCTCGTCAACAAGAGTCGCGGCCATCACTCAAAAGCCCAGCCACGTTGCACATTCATTGGCTGGCAGGCTTCTTGGTTGCATGTGTGTTGCATGCTCTAAGATTATATTCAAATGTTGCCACCCCAAAGTACGACCCTCGCATTCTCCGATTCCGCTGATTATCATGAGAAGCTAAGTGATCACGCCAACATTTATTGTATCCTAAGGCCTGGTAATTGGGATCTAAGTTAAACTGTGAATAGATGTTAAACTCATTTATCTTGTCACGCTATAAGATCTGACTTCTAACAAGATGTAATTATAGGAATTGAGATATTTTCATGTATTCATAATCATATTTCGACGATTAACTTGATTAAAATCATAAGGAATAATTTGATACAAAAAATAATGTTTGAATTTTCTCTTCTCAGCTACTACATTTAAATGTTTACTATTTGATTTGCAAAAGTTATCCAAAATTACAAGTATTTGGCTAAAATGGAGTCGGCATTTTCACTTTTCGATTACACAAATAACTGAGTAATTTCCTCATTGAGTCAGCCACGCATAAAATGCCATTTTTCACTTTCCCTTTCTACACAGCGGCAAACTTCAATCCACAGAGAAAGGGAGAGAGTAAGAGAGAGGGGGAGGTGGTGGCTCATTGAGCACTAATTACAAAGCAACATCAAAATAATTATGGCCACTTCGGACATAATAACTAAAGAATTTATACCTGCCAGTAGCCGGTAGTTTGAAGAGAGATTTGCTGAAATCGCTTTCACATTAAAAACACTCACACACCAAAACATCTCACCCACCACCAGGAGCACCACTGACCTGTCCGGACACTGTTACTCTTCTATGTATGCTCTATTCCTATGGTCATTTGATCGGCTTACCTGGCTGCCGGCGTTAGCAATTAATACCTTTCACTCTGGGCCGTTTGATGTGCCCTGTCAGCCTATGTTCTGTGCCAACTGCTCCGCTTGCACCGCTTCAAAGTGCTCCAGGCTAAGGTCTGGGCACAGTGGCTGCCATTGACCGACGGTCATTTGTTTATGTCAACGCTTGGACGCTTGATGCTGCACGGATTAGAAAGTAATCAGTGCCGATAAGAAGCGTCGAGTGTCTCTGGAGACTCTGTGGATGGTTGAATGGGTGGATGACTGGATGACTGGATGTATGTGGTGCCGGTCAAAACTGCGTGGACGTTCACAATTTAAATTAGAGTGGTGCGACTGATTCCCTTTATCATTGCTGCCATTGCTGCTATCCACATGGTGGCAGGCATTGGGCATTTTGCAGTTCGGTTACAAATGTCCATTGGGACTTTGCTAATCTGTCATTCGCCATGATGTGCTCCTGAAGGCGGCCTTTCGTTTTTGGGGTTGCACACATGTGCAGACACACCCAAAAACATCCACACACCCATTCACCCACTCACCCACTCACACTTGCACAGAGAGAGACACCAACTGGCAATGAAAAAGGACGAGTGTTCATATAAATGACCAAAATGCCACGCATTGACCCACACAGTGCCCAAAACCTCATCCGACCCTTCCCCTTTCCCCTTCGCGCCTCTGGCATCGACGACATGCCAGATAAAATGTTTCAATGTCCAATCGAGCTATTTGTCAAAATACTCGCACCGGATGGACATGGAACATCGGCATCGACGTGGACATGAACATGGACGTGGACCTGGACATGGACATGGAAGTGGATGTGGACTTGGACATTTTGTATTTGGCAGCAGGATAAAATTATTTTAGCTTCTTCTTCGCGTATTTTGTGATTGTTATTTTCGTTTTGGGCATGAAATTTATACACGCTTTTAACATATCCGATCATAGTAAATAAGTTAGCATGACCACAGATCTTTTCTCTTTCGCTTCAACTAAAGGACTTGCTATTCCGTTAAGCTAACATTATTGACTCTGAAACTCAAAGATTTTAATTTCCCCATACACTTATAGATCTTTTGAAAGATAAAATCTTAATAATAATAATAATAATAAGAATTATATAACGATTTTTAGTATTCTCACAAATCCTAATTTTTATTATTTATTATTTAATTTATGATTAATTTATTTTAAAACTGGTATATTATTGACAAATTATATGTTTCGATTTCGTATTTTTCATTTCTTTTCTAAAAATCAAAAAGATTTGGAAACATTTTCATATTTCAAAATGGAGAACTATTGTGACCGCCAATCAGAAGGCTATGGAGGTCACGAAAGTCTAAGTAGAACTGTGAAATGTTCGTTATTTATAGTGCCGAAATGCTAAGCAATTTAATATATGAATACATTTTAATTACACGCTTCGGTTGATAGGCTAGGCAAATTGTGGTGGCATTTTAGATTTGTTCCACGCATCGCTTCGTGAATAAAATATTTCTAATGAAAATTTCAACGCCAATGATGGCTAACGTCGGTCTGACAGCACTGACGGAATGCTGTCAGCTAGACGGTTGGTCGGACAGTCAGTCCGTCAGTCAGTCAGTCATACAGACAAGGAGAAAGATGACAATAGAGGGAATAAGGAACTGACACAAGGCGCAGCCGGCTGTCAGGCTATTGGACTGTCGAACTGTCGGTCTGGCTGTTTGACTGTTTGGCTGTTTGACTGTTTGGCTGTTGGCTGCCTGCAGCGTGCACACTCCGAGTATCCTTTTCGCTTGTTTCAGTGCCTCCCTTATGGGCGTACATGATAAATGGCGACAAATTCGTCAATGTCAAAATCAGACTGTTACAAACAGCGCTGCGACGGCAGCGATGGCAGCGCCACTGCGCAATGTTGCGTAGAGGTAGAGAGACCTGAAACTGGCTCCAGGACGCGTATCCAGGAACATCACGAGCAGCACAACAACAACAGTTAGATTCATACGAATACACAGCAAATACTCTCCGTTTATTCCGTTCTGCTCGTCACGCTTCCCTTGGCAAAAATCTTCAAAACTTAACTGAACGCGTTCTAAAATTAATGCAAAATTTCTAACTCGACTTTATGCGAATATCGCAGTTTTGCCTTATGGTAATTCGCATATTTAGTGTACAAATTTATACAAATGTATTGCACACCCATTGGCATTATGGAAAATTATTGAGTGGAAATAATGTTGACTAATTATCTATCATTAATTTCAGGACCTAAAGAATACATGTTGAGTAACCGACCAGAATTGAATTTCCTATGGTCCATTGCCACCTACTGCTTGTAAATTTGTATAACGAAATAATTAAACATTTATTTCTAAGAATATATTTTCAATTTCAAACTGAAGTATAACTAAGTTGAAGCTTAACAATTCTCATAAATGAAATATAATTAAGTAGTGCATTATCCATGTTTTAAGTTGATTCTACCTATTTCTTAATATATGTATATAAATATTATTTAAATAGTAGTTAATATAATTACTTTTAAAAATAAGCATTTCTTTGGAGCTATTCCTGGAACTGAGGAGCCTGTAAAACCAGTTTATGCTTAGAGACTTTCTTATAGCTTACATGCAAACGAGGCAAATATTAATTAGCTTGTCAACTTGAATTTTTCCCTTTCATTTCGTGGAGACTTACATTTAACAGCTCAATTAATTTGGGGTCTGCTCTCTGCCGGCATACATATGTGAGCGGGCCCAAAGACTGGGCCCAGACTCTGATTTGAGTTATGCGATCCATTGACATTATCTGCGGCGCGCTCGCATGTGACAAGCGGCAACTGATTCATTCCACGATCACGGCTTTGGGCCTGGCTTTGAGAGCCTGAGCCTGAGCCGGAGAGAAGGAGAAGACTATCGGTTTTCGGAGCCGATAAAGATCTCAAAAGGATCTTGCTGACTGTTTTGGTTTTTCGTTTCGATTGCTTGAATGGTTGACAACAAATGGCAGCCATTACAGGCGGACAACTTTTAGTTGTGGTGAAAACGACTTTAAGTCACTTTTAAATTGAATAATATTAATTTGCCAGATACAGCGTGCGATCGCAGTCATAAATCAATTAATTAGTTTAGCTTTTGTACTAAATGCGATGTTTCTCTGTTGTCACCATTGCAATAAAGGTCTGCCATGCCGTAATTCAATGAAAAGAGACAGACATATCGATGAAGAGTTGGAGCAGGACAGTGAGTGCGACAAGTCGTCTAACAGAATTATAATTGTCTAAGGAAGGGCGTAGACATAAAATGCAAACACAAAACAGCAAAACAAATGTGTGTAATTAATGATATGAAAAAAAGCAGGAAACGTTGCTTTGCGGCACTTTTATTACATTGATATACCCTACAAAAGGCATTTTCTGTCACGGGTATGCTATTATGCGCAAAAAGCGAGATTTTAAGTCTATTCTTGATCTTTCAACTCGTAACTTAGAGCAATCCGTCCAATAAATGATATGATATGATATGACTAGCATATTTCAAAAAGGGTATTACCAAGTCATGCACTCTCGTCAGAAGCATATTTATTTGTACTTATACTGGGTTTTGTTTTTTTAATGACCAGAGAACAAATAAAAGAAAAATGTCGTTCTGATTGACGAATTGCGTGCGTATAATTGTATCTTCCAGATACTTTGTTTACTTGCGCCATATTCGTTTGTTCAGTGTGTGACTTTCATTCGGTTTCCTCCGCTGCCTTAAGCTTTAATTGAGCAACAACTGTAGATACGCGCACACGAGTTCCACAGAAACTTTGCGACTCACGCGAGCCCAACAAAATGTCGGATATCTTTGAAGCTATCCACAATGGTAAATACAGTGCACGTATATTTACCTATCGATGTATCTACGTAAGAATATACATAACTACGTGTGTGTGTGTGTGTAGCGTGTGGCTGTGAAACTCATTCATGTGTTATATGTAATTGCGAGCAAACCGAATAGAACTGATTGCTTGAAGACCATTCAAATCACTCATTTCAATGGATTTATTATCTTATGTTAAAAACCGTGGGGCTTCTAAAAATATAATTTTAGATACATACCAAAGTATTGACCAGAAATAAAATACAAAAGAAATAGTTAAATTTAAACATAGATTTGCCAAGTACATTTATTAATTTGTTATTCCCAATTAATTAAATGAATATATTAAGCAATATCTGCCTGGATTTTATCTGATAAAAAAATATATATATACCCTTAATATTATTTTAGCAATAAATGCAATTTTGCACACAATTGGTTGAAATTCTTTTGAAATTACGCACTCCATGCATACTCAACTTCAAGCAGTGCACTGCCTGAGCAAGCAGTTAAATCCACATTGTACTGCTTGCTGCTGACAAACTTTTTTGCATTTCCGCCGGTTGTTGTCCCGGCTAAAATGAGAACTTCAGAGCAAAGTGGAAAATGTGAAAGCCGGAAAATGCTTATTCCAATGGGAATAAAAAACAAATTTGCAAATTATTGCAAAGTAGAATGTTAATGCTTACAAATTTTACCGCTAGCTGGCGTTTTGTGTAGTTATTTGCATGAGCACATGAGTATATTTAAGTTTGATGTAGATCCCAAAACTTAAGCCAAAAAATCACTCGACGTAACACTCGAAGTGGTCGGCATATGTTTTTGGCGGCCTCTTTGACGAGATGTGGCACAGAGGCTGGCTATTGCCAGTGGATGATGCTTCGCTCTTGGTTCTGCCTCTGCCCTTAAATCATTTTATGCTGCGCTGATTTTATGTACATATGTTTGATTAAAAATTAAAATTATCATTTACGGCCCATTTAAACTAAACCGACCAGACATTTTTCGCATGTCGTTCTCATTTTCAAAATAACAAAATATTCTGCATCCTACACAGCATGAAAATAAAAAAATATATATGAATGTGTATTCAAGTTAAGAATGACAATCTGTTGTTGAGCTACCTATTGTATGAATTATGTACGAGAATTTGATATGCACTTGTTTGTGGTTAAATTTATATTTAGCCGACTAACTTTTATTTTTTGATTTAGTGGTAAAACTGTGCGAGTTACGCATGAGTTCATGAATAGATAGTGTGTAGTATTCTCGGTTTTCCAAATGTTTCTTTTATAATATTTGATAATATAATGGTTTGTTGATATTTAAACTTATTTTAAATATGAAAACTATCAAGTCTTTTTCCTTGCAAGTCTTCATCTTTAACTTATTATTTTCCATTTTTAATTTTGACCGCCATTGTTTCTTAATTTCTGAGTTATCTACGCCGCTGGACTTCCTATCCTATATTTTTTCGCAGAAACAGCGAAATAGCCTACAAAAAAATAATAAAAACATTGAGACCGTTTCGATATGTAGACCTACGTCTAGACCTTGACTACCATAAAGTCAGTTTCTTCAAAAATTCTAGCCCAAAAATATAAAACAAAAAAGAGCATACAAAAAATGTTTCAGTTCTAGTTTAGTTTTAAGAAAACCTCTGTGAGCGAAAGAAAAAAAATGGTAATAGTGTAGCAGTAATATGCACAATAAAAAATATATTCAAAAAAAGAAGAAATATTTTAGAGCGAATTCGCTTTGTGCCACGCATTTTTGCTATTGTTAAAAAATTGAGCATTTTTTTCACTGTCGACATAATTTTTTCCTCTCATTTTCCATTTAAAATGCGCGGAAAACAAAAATCTTACAAATTTATGACTTTATCGTTTTACAACCTCGTCTCAGTCCCAATAAAACTTTTATTGAGTTGCCTGACGGTAGTGGCCGTGCTCGAGTTTCCGACCGTAGACCTTATTTGGTAGCTGTGAAAACTGTAGCAGAGCACCTAGAGATGCCAGTGATCCTCGGCACTGGACAAATGGACAGTATACAGTGCAGATCTGCGAATCGTTATGCTCAAGGACGTGCCCGGTTATGCAAGTCTATGCAACGGCTTACATAATAAATGCAAATATTACTTTTAAGTCGCTTGCCGAACCCAAATTGCTCTAGTTCTCCATTGTTCCATTGTGAAAGTTATATAGTTTACCCGGCAACACCCACGAGCCGAGTCAATAGATCGGCACTCGCAGGTCACTTCACTCCTCTTACACAATATTCCACAATATGCACCTAAATCCGGGGATTAGTTAGCTCGATTCTTCCGCTAAGCAATTATGTCTGTCGCCGTTGCTCTAATTTAAATTACTGGACCTCGGAGTGTGGCCTTTCAAAGTCTGCTTAAACATTTCCTAAAAACTTACCCAGTTTTTGCCACAAACACTATTGTTTCAATCTATTTTGTTTATGGCTCTGCAGAAGTTCTCTGAATTTTTATTATTATTCATTTTGCCCTGATTGTGTATTTAGTTTAGTTTGAAATTTGGAGAGTTTACATGTACGAAATACTATTACGGAATGTTCCAAAAATCAGCAAAAAGAGTGCTGAAATTTTGAAAGAATATACAGTTCTAGGATAATGGTAACGCAAAAATGCCTCTTAGTTTAAAATTAGATTGGGAAAAGTATTAAGTCAACAATATTTTAAAAAATATTGATATCAATTGTTTAGTGTTCACAAGACTTTTAAGCATTTAAATGTAAACTGATAGACACGACATATTTCTATTTGACTCTTTTATTCGTTTATTTTTAAAATATGTAACTTTGTCCTAAAATAAATCGGTTGTTCATTGAAATTTATTCAGGGGACCGTAATTGTCATAAGATTTAAAATAAAAGTTACGAAATAGCGCTTAGTTTTTGGCTCAAAAAAAAATATTATGAAATAAGATTAATTTTTATACCCTGTGCAGGTATATGAAGTTTGTGCAAAGTATGTAACAAAGTAAAAAAAAGTATATATACTCTTGATCAGCATCAACAGCAGAGTCAGAGATGGTAAGAGATAAGAGCATCATATTTGGAATGTACACTCATTAAAATTTCAGGCAGATCAATTTTTTTATTTCAAATTTTTCCAGACTCCCTCTGGTAGAGTAATTTGAGTTAACCTACAACTCCTTAAAATCTTATGATTGTAGGAGATAGAAACCATAAATTTATTTAAAGAAATCTCAGTCAATCCGACCAAATATGCATTTAAGTTGGTCTTATACAACCCGACAAAAATTGGTTCAAATCGGTTCACTATATCATTTAGCTGCCATAGAATCACTCAGTCGATATTGAAGTTTTAGTATGAACACCGTTTTTGTTTTTTGAGATATCTCATCCAGTCTTACAGAATATGCATCTGCGTTGGTCATTTTTATTCTGACCAAAGTCGTCACTACATCATATAGCTGTCATTGAAAAATTAAGCGAAAATTTAGTACAGAGCTCAGCAAGGCCCTCAAATCTTTAGCGACAGTTAAGTGCACATATTGAAGCACCAAATAGGTCCAGCTTCCTTGTGTTTTAAAAGAGCTATTTGCGCAGGGTCGGTCTCGAACCAAGTTTTTAAAACAATTCTTATATTAAATTTTGATTTTTTGGTTAAACATTTTCGAAATGCTTATAATTTTATTGAGTGTTTGTGCCTAAAATGTAATCCTTAATAGAAACTTACTCCCTCAGAATTGAGACGAGGCGGGAGCGGGCGTTAAATTTGTTTAGAGTAAACAGAATCCCTTAATTCGACTAGTAAATCAAGGACTACCTGAAAGTGGCCAAGCGTCGCGTGTGTCTCGCATTAAAATGATGTCTTGTTGACGGACTCCGAAGGACACAACTCGCGCGACTCGACTCGACTCGACTCGACTGTTTATGGAATGTAAATGCACCGTGTCATGGGTCCTTAAACGTCTTAATTGCGCACGTATCCTTCACCAGCGATGCGCAATTGGTTTCCAAGGCGGAAATATTATTGCCACGTCGTAAAACTATAAAACAGTCCGCAGGGGTCGAGACGCTTTGAACTACGTCCTAGACTGTATGCTCAGTAGAGTCCTCCAGGACATGGAACTGTCTCTGAAACGGAATCTTTCAATCGCCATCAACCAATTCGCTGAATTCCATCGAGCGCGCGACTTCGATTCCCGGGCGCACGACTCCTTAGCGAAATTACATTGAGAATTTACAACGAAACTCGTAGGTGGGCCATACTTTTCATTGTGAAAATAGATGTTCCTATAAGCTGTTGATATAAATTATTTTTAGGTATCCATAAAGGAATGTAAAGGAAAGTTACAGCTTAGAATTTGATGATCAATCAGCAAATGTGAATTAATTAATTCTACTTGAATATTTTAACCTCGTCAGAATTGCATACATTTATTTAATTAAGAGACTTACATTTAATATATTTGAAGTAATGAAATTTGTTGGATTCAAATCATATTTTCTTATTTAAACACGACATAACCTTTACTGAAATTGTCTTAGATCTGCGGAGAAGCAGTATTCTGACATATATTGACTAAGTATTCGAATATCCAGTACAGTTGTGATAACGAAAATTAAACAACTAAAGACTTTGAAATGAAAGATCTTCTTTGCAATATATGCTTGCGTTAACTTAGATGTGTGCTCCTTAAAAATTACTAGATGACACAGCGTTCATTTTTGAAAAGTAGACTATGCTGATGACTGATTAAATGATCAGGATTCAGGGATACAAGGCAAGTGGCATCAACATTCGTTTAATTACAAGAATAATTATAAAAATGTAGTAAACGTTTTAGAGATTTAAAATATGAAAGTCCTGAGCGCATTATTATTCCTCAAAAAGAAATTTCAAATAGTTTTTAAATGTGTTTCTGTTAAAGGCGCCGGTCATTTGATCTTAACAATACGTTATGTAAACTAAGTCGTTAACATGTTAAATAATTCAATATTTGTATATATATTTGTATATTTGTTATAAGAAAAGACAATTTATTAGCTCACTGTAATTGTATGATCATAATTACAAAATGTCACAACTTGAAAGGACCTCATTATGAAGAGTGCAAAACAATGCGAATAAGTGTGACAGAAGCAATTAATGCGCTAAGGAAATGTCAACACGGACACAAACACTCACGGGAGGTTGCAGGCAGGATGACATTGAGCTAAGATGTCCTAACGACAACCAAAGAATAAGAACAGAAGCCGACGACATTGACAGCGACAACGACAACGACAGCTTCGATGCCGACAATTGTCCCAAGGACGAAGGCGACGCGTGACGTATTGAGAATGTTTGTACACATCGTGAAAGGAGCACAGCAAGTCGAAGGACCTTGTCGCCTTGACTTTGATTGGTGCATGGTCCATGATCGTGATTATCCAAGGTCATTCTACTCGCCCACGCTGGCTTTTCCTCCAGCAGATCATTCAAGGCAAAATGTCCTTGACAGTCTTTTGCAGCTAGTTCTCATCAAGGACAGTGAAATTGTCCTCCATTCGAATTAGGCATGCCAAATGCAACTCCAGTCGAAGATGAAGGGAAACGAGTAGCCAAAGCTGAAAATTACTTCATCTGGGCATGGAGCGTCTTTCCAAGTGGCAACTGGTAACACCTGCAGTGCCTGGACGAGAACAGAGATTAATGTTCTCGACAGAAACTCAGCAACAAATGACTTACTGAAGATGTCTGCATTTTAATTGTTAAATCAAACAAATTTTGAATAATTAAGCCCGATACTCATTATATAAAGTTACAGAGAGTATCTTCATTTGTGCAAGGGCATGGACATAGTTCATATTTTTCTGATATTACGACCAATAATAATTTAAATATATTTATCTTGCAATTCTACTATAAATTTACATAAATAAATTCAAGAACAGGGTATTTTTCAGTCTAGCAACCCGTGCAATGACTTCTCTCTTTCTATTTCCATTCATTTTAGCATTTTTCACAAATTAACCGTCGATTGAGGCCATCAAGTTCATTGCATTTCATCGGGTTAGGATTGGTATAAGATTGGAATACGAATTTGGAATCACGCACTCTACGATTGTACGGGGAAAGAGTCATGCTGTGCCGATATGTGTTCGTGTTAGACCCTCTGACGCTTATACTAAATTTAAATCTGACCAAAAGTTGTACATCACACTTACCATATCCACATACATCTGTATAAGTTGTTTGTTTTTGTTGTTGATAATTTTTCTCAGCTATTTTCATTTTATACGCAGCTTGACACCGCCTGTTTCGGTCTGATAATGAGTGTCGATCTAACCGATTGTTGTTGTTGCCGCACAATTAGCATTTGGGGACGGCGTAATGAGCAATGCTATCTACAACTCCCAGAGGAGATCACAACTTCAAAGACAAAGCAACCACAGCGTGTGACCCTCGCCCAAGTAAACGAACCCCAACAAAACAAATAAACAAACACTCGATTCGGGAGTATCTCAAGTGATACTTATGTAACGCTCTCTACGATAGGCTAAATACACTTTTCAAATGCCAATTTATACCATCCAGTGCAATCCTTTGAAGTTTTTAAATTATTAATGGAAGAGATTTTCATCACAGAAAGAAAAGACTTTTTATTTCCTAATCATTTCAGATATTTTTAGTTGATTGTTTCTTATTAATGAGTTCAAATCCAATTGATATATGTAAGTACGAAGAAAAACGATTCATATTCTTTTTTGAAATTTGGAAAATATGATGATTATTTACGATACCTGCGAACAAAATTCAATTGGCCCAGATAGATAGATATTTGGAAATCATCTCTTGTGTTATAGATATATATCTAGGACAATATCCTTTAGTTAATCATAATATAAGTGAAAGTTATTTAAATATTAATCACTTATAATCAAGAGATGGAGGTTTTCCATAATCTTTGAAAATATGTGATCATTCTATTGTATTCCAGAGAGCAGCTGATGATACAAGTATTAACGTTTCATCGTTGGGAATTAACACATTCGCCTACTTCAGGCGCGTGCCTGTATTACCTTCCGTCGCATTGATAAATACTTATGGGTCCAGTGTCCAGTATTTGCAGTCAGATGCCGACCCGAGAAAGAGTCCTACGATGAGTTTACCCTCATGAAAGTTGCGAAAATGTGCAAGGAAAGGGGGATGTACCGTCGTGTACGAATGGTATGGGGTACGGCATACAATGGGATGGTCCCGATTCGCTGTCAAGGTAATTTATTAATTCGGCAATAAAAACGATGCACAACGCAAACGTCCTGAGTCCCTGCCCGGCCCGACTACGGGGTGTGTTGTGGTCGAACACTCGCATGTGGGCCTTACAACTCAATTAAACTTCGTCTCACAGCCCGAATCAGTATCACCATCAGATCCAACGTCAGAAACTGAAACCGACTGCAGCATTTCGATGGCTGCTTTTGTTGGCAGTGTGTTTTTAGTTCGAGTATTTCATTGGGATTATACAATCAGTTGGGTGACAAAAGTCAATCGCCCAGAAAAGAAAAATGTTAAGTCGCTGTGGTGAGCTCATTTTTAAGGGCACCTGATTTGAGGATAAATTGCTTGAAATTGTTTAACTTTTATGTTATTTAAATCGAATTTGTATATCATCTAATTTGTTCCATAAATAAAAATAGATACTTGACCTTGCGGAATTGTATTCTAAGTAGTATGAGGTGGACTTTATTATATCATTCTTTATATCTTTGCCAGATCACATAATATCTTCAATATTTCGAATTAATGATTATTAGAGTATTTGAATAAAACATTTTGTAATTATATTTTTTTATATGAAGTTTAAAAAAAAAGTTAAATATCTTAATCATCGATAGTTCTATTATCCTTATAACTTTTGATTAAATTCTAATATTTGATAGTCTGACAGAAAAAAGTTTTGTTGACATATCCTCTTCTAGCTCGTTCATAGTTCAATCCGCGACTGTGTGTTCCACAAATCGATACGCAATCTATCGATATATAGCAATGTCCTGTACGTTGAAAGTGGGTTGTCCTGGGTCGTGGGTCGTGGGTCGCAGTCGCCCGGCAACGGCCTGTCAAACTGAAAAACGCCATAAATTTTCGCTCGGCTGTCACAGAACGTGCGCTCTACTGCAACAGCAAGAGAAAAGAGCGGGAGAGTTAGAGGAAATGCTGGAGCAGGGGCAGATATAGAGTCAGGGACGGGGACAGAAGCAGAAGCAGGAGGTAGCCGCACAATTGGCACATGCACAAACTGCACACATATGCCATGGTATCTATAGAAATCAGTTGATACTCGTATGTAGCCTGAAACTGGAGGGTGCTTGGGATGCTCAGGGTGCAGACTACGCCGGGGTGGGATACAGATCGGAGTCGGGGGTGGTGATGCTGCTAAGCGGATAAGAGAGAGCGAGAGTCGTGCCTTTTGGCCAGTCAATTTACTGGAGCGGCCGGCTTACGGGTCAGCTATGCAAATACAAGGCCGTGGCACTTGCCACCTTGCCACAGGCCACAGGATAAGCCCTCGCGAGCAAACAAAAAAGCGCAACACGCGACGCAACAAAGAGCAGACGGAAGGACTGAAGACTGAAGGGAAGTAAGGATGCGGAGCACGCGCAATATTATCCTTTCTTTTGAAGCCTTTATAAATATATGTACTTACATACTTTCATATATGCAACAATATCGAAGTGTAAGCCTTGCATCAAGCCCTGGTCTGAGCTATGGCGAATACCTCGCCGATTCCTGGAACAACTGGCAGCAGTTAGGATGCCGGGAGAAATTTTTAAGGAATTTGCTGCTGCCCGGCGACAATAAATGGACAAACGGGCCAGGAAAAGCCTTTTGTGCCAAGCGTTTTAGCAACAGTTTCAAATTTACAGTTTACAGTTCTGTTTATGTCTTTATGATTATTGCAATTAGAGGAGTGCGCAAGTAGCCGCTGTCTCGCTCCTGCGCACCTACCGGGCTCGACTTAATTACGAGCCCGTGGGACGTCCTGCGCACGTCTCAAGGCATCTCAAGGACATTTGGCTGAAATCAGGGGAAATGCTCGAGCGGATAACTTACGGCTAACTCGCGATGATAATGGGCGCGATGGGTAGGTAATAAGCAGCACAGCAGGTAGGCCGAGTCCGGATAACTTGGCAAACGGATAAACGCATTGCAAAGTAACCCCTGCGAATCATAAATCTGGCAAGGTCCTGGAGGGGAAGTGCGGGCACAGCATGTGTCAAAGTGTCATGCGCAGGGATATTTATGCGCTATGACGATGAGCGTGTGCCGTGCATCAGCGAGGCCGACGACGAGGACTATATATTAGGCAGGATCAGAGAGCAGAGCAGCTCATTCGCAAACGCAACAGCGTCGTGTACACATCACAGGACACGAAGAGAACAACACAGACACAGACACACCACACACGAAATGGCAGCCACCAATACTCACAGTAATTATTATGCAGACAGCATGTACAACATGTACCACCATGCCACCCACCTGCCACCCACCTACTACGACAACAGCCACAGCAGCAGTAGCTACTATCAGGCCAACTCAATGGCTGGCACAGGAGCAGTCGCCGCCAGCTGGCAGCCAGCGAGCTATCAGGCCAACAGTTATCCACAGTACAGTCAGGAGAGCTACAGCGAGAGCTGTTACTATTCCAACTATCAGGAGTTGATGCCACAGCCCGCGCCAGTTGATGCACTGCCTCAGTATCAGGCTCCCGTGGAGACTACAGCGTGCGCAGCGGCTGCAGTGAAGAGCAAGAAACGCAAGGCCGAGGACACAGCCGCCGATATCATTGCCGCCGTCGAGGAACGTCCCAGCACACTGCGCGCCCTGCTCACGAATCCCGTGAAGAAGCTGAAGTACACACCCGACTATTTCTACACCACACTCGAGCACGTGAAGAAGGAGAGCGGCAAGAGCAGCTCCACTGGGGAGCAGTCGCCATGCTACGAGCAGGACTATGCGGTGCCCACACCCTCCACACAGCAGACACACATGTCGCCACAGCGCAGCAGCAGCGAGGATGTCGACTATCTGGACGTCTATTCGCCACGCAAGCAGGCCACACCCGCTAACCCCGCCACGCCCGCCATGCCCGCCACGCCCGCCTCCCTGGTCGGCATCAGCACGCCACCCCAATCGCCGGCCGAGAAGGCAGTCAATCAGCAGCATGAGATCAATCATCGCATTGTGACAGCTGCCTCCGCCAGCAACGAATTCAATTGGTCGCACATTGAGGAGACACTCGCATCAGGTAGGCATCGCTCTCTCTCTTTCCCACCCTCTCTCTCTCTCCCTCTCTCTCACTCTCCCTCTCTTTGAGCTGTTGCTAATTATGCATTTCTCATTCTCTATTCTTCAGATTGCAAAGACTCCAAACGCACGAGGCAAACCTACTCACGCTACCAGACACTCGAGCTGGAGAAGGAGTTCCATTTCAATCGTTACATCACACGCCGTCGTCGTGTGGACATCGCCAATGCACTGAGTCTGACCGAGCGACAGATCAAGATCTGGTTCCAGAATCGACGCATGAAGTCCAAGAAGGATCGCACACTGGAAGCCTCACCCGAGCACTGCAACAGCTCTGGCTCTGGCTATGGCATGTTGATGCCACCGCTAGATGCCACCAGCAGTGTGTCACCACTTGCACAGTCCCTGCCACAGTCCCTGCCACAGTCCGTGCCACAGCCACACCCACAATCAGCCATGCCCTATGCAGCGTATCCCGCTTATTTGGCCAACTCACAGCAGAGCTATGATTACCCGCAGCAGTCGCCGCCGCTGCCTCTGTCGCTGTCGCTGCCACCGCCGCCGCCTGCGCACTTTGGGCAACAGTACGAGGCACAGTACACACCGCAATATCATCAACAGTCGCAGCAGCAACATCAGCAGTGCAGCTACCAGCAACAACAACAGCAACAACAGGAACTGAGCACCTCCAACCAAGCGCTCTATCATCTGCCTCTTCCCTAAACGACACACACACAACAACAACAAGTACACACAAGCGGAACAAACGCGCCACACACTCTCGACCATTTGCCGGTGACACGCAAATGTCTAACGAGATGCTGAGCAGTCGCAGTCGCCGCTGACGTCGCAGTCGCCGTTGACGCACAAGCAACGCACACTCCCTACGGTGCCCAGGACATGGGCATGGGACGAGTGTGCAATGTGCCCAGAAGGAGGCGACTCCTTGCAGAGATAGCGACCAACAACAACTGAAGAGTCTAACCATCTCTGAACTCTAAACCCAGTGGCTGGCCATGGGTTGCCCGTTGCCTGGAGAGCTCGATTATCACGAGCCTTAATGAACCTTGAACTGTGGTTGGGCATCGATAATAACCACAACTCATCTTGGAGACTGATTATATTTTGTTAAGCAAAAGTATATTGTATAAAAAATGTCTATATCGATAACACTATTACATAATATTTATTAAAATACTATACAAATATAAAATCCTAGCATTTTAACGAATTTATAAATCATCTTGTTTTTTTTAATCCCATATTACTTCTCAGGGTTTTTAATATTCGAGCTTAAACAAAGACTGAGGGTTCCAAAAGTCATTTTATTTTTGAAACACTATATATTTTTTGAATTACCAACAAAACTTCAATGTTTTTCCAATTTCCAATGATATCTACATTTATTTGATATTGATTGAATCTTTCAATAAATTATCATTTTTAGTACGAAAATAAACTTGTTTAAATGATTACTGTTTATTCACTTATTTGAAATTATAAATATGTACATACAGAAAATATTTAAGAGAATTAAATTTTCACTCAAGAATGTATAATTTGCAGCGCAAATAGATATTCCTGAAAGTCGTTTAACTTAGTATTAGATCTATGAGATCTCTAAAGTTTTCATACCAAAATGTATATCTTCCTTTTGGCATTATATTCTTTTTGGATCATTAGGAATTCAACCACCCAAAAATACATGCTTAAGCCAGAAGACAAACGTTTTGATATCAACTCTAAATTCGGGCAGCTGCAATTTGATGCTCCCCTCTTTCCATCTCCCTTCTCCCCGGGCCGTTGAATTTTTCTATAAAATGCACTATTTTCGCAATGGAAAAACGTCACATTTTGGTTGACTTTTGGGTTCTATCCACCACCACCACCGCCACTGAATAGTATAAAAGGGAACAGGAAGAGCAGCCTTGCCGCCTTTTGCTGTTTGCTCATCTATTGAACTGAGACATTGATTGGTCATTTTTCATTCTCTCTCCATGACAGTTATCGGTAAAGCAACCGAGAAACCATGTGCTATACCATTTGCCAGACTGCATTTATTCGACTCATTAGATCAAAGTGGACAATGTATAGCTGCAGTTTTTGGGTAGCTTAAAACAATTGCCAGATTCTTTGAGAGATACTTAACTGAAATTTATTCTTTGGTTAACATCTTACAGAAAATAACTCTTTGTTTTTAAAACATACATTAGAAAACAGTTCAACTAGGATACGAGGACTTAGTGTTAATATAATCTCTAGATGCTTAGCTGAATTAATAATTTGGTTATATAAATCTAAGATTGTGTTACCATTTATCTCTTGCATTGAATTCAATAAAATATTGTATATCTATTCAATAAAATATTAAGAAAACTTAAATTTCATATAAGTAAACAGTTGTACAATAAATAAGCTAAAGCTTTAAATCAAATTCAAACGTTTTCATACGTTAACTGATTCATATCCTGTTGGTAATGTTTTGCAATAATACTATAGTGAAAATTTCCCGCTAAAATATAGTGGATTGGCAAGGTAAGGAGAGAAAGACCTAATGGCAGATTCGCGGAAAAGTTCATTGTGGGCGTTAGCGTCTAAGGATGTTAAGGATGCAGTCAAGGTTGGAAAGTCAATCCTTTAGCGTAATCCTTTAAATAGTCAAAATAAAGCCCGCCTTTGTCAAAACAATTGTGCAGAACTGGTCACTCCTTTGCCCATCTCTCGATTCGCACTACAAATAGGCGTTCTATTGTGTCCACTTAGCCCAAACACGGTACCTGCCCTGCCTCTGTCTCTGTCTCTGACTGCGAATAACGATCGTAAAATTATCCTTTCGCAAGGGACGACCGTCTACTGGACGAAGGAGTTACAAAGTCATAAAAACAAAACACCTTTGTCTGGCATTGTCGGTTGGCGAATTATCCTTTCTGCACCGCTGCCGTTGCCGCTGCCGCTGTCTCTGATTTATCCTTAATCCGCAGCATGTTTACAGCCAAACCGCCCACCTTCAAAGATTCGCAAATGACAACAGCTATGAGAGCCCTAAAGCCTGTTAACTCTTAACTGGAAGGGATTAAATTACATTATCCTTATGTCTAAGATAAACACAAACAGCAGAACTCCCCCGATGATTTTGAAATTAGCTTTTACGTTAATGTTAATACTGGGAGGAACCGAATCAATTTAAATAGCTCAAAACAATTCGGTACAGAGTCTGAAGATTCTGATAGATATTTTAGATTTCATAGCTTCTCTTATCGCAGTTAATGACTAAATCCCCAATTTTTGTATATTATCAAATTATATTTTGGAACCTTAAGTCTACATTCATGTATCTTTGGCAGATTTAGATAATTATAACACGTTATTTATTATATCAATATCTCAGCCTAAAGTTAGATTAAGCCAAGATATTTTGAGTTATCAAAGATAAACAGTATGTATGGCGACTTTATTTCCCATTGCCACAGTCTATGCTAATTTTAGTTATATCAAAAGAGCAACAGGTTTCCAGAAGTTCATAAGGCACATGTAAAGTCAATTATCCAAACAGGCGATTGAGTTAAACATGTGCCCCCAGTGAGGTCATGGTCGCGGCTGTGCCCTTTGTTGTGATTAGCTCTTTCGTCGCTATATTTATAGCGTTGCTCCAAAAGCAATTAATTGTGACCCAAATCAACAATTTCCGAATGGTTGGCAACACTCTGGAGCCGCACTCTCTGGGCCTGGTCTAATGGCCCGGCAAATGCGTCCGATCGCCGTAAGCAAAACGGTAACGCAGTGTGATCAGGCGGTGGCGGTGGTGTTGGTGGTGGTGGTGGTGGTGGTAGAGGTGGTGCTGATGGTGGCGCTGACTACACATGAGTTATGGCCACGACGGACAAATGTCGCTTTAAATGCTCCATTGGCATGCATAAATTTCGGGTTACAAGCCACGTCGTTGTCGTTCCACAGAATCCCAGTCGCAGCCAGATGAAATCAGCGCCAAAAGGCGGCTAGATCAGTGCGCCAAAGTCAAAGCCGCCAACTGCGATACGACTAGATCCCCCAACTAGCCAAAACATTAATATGTTAATGCGCAGATCAGGCTGCGGCTCAGTCGGTGGCTCAATCGGGGGACGGTGGCTCCGACAACGACAACCGCCACCGTCCGCGGCGATTTATGAGTTCAGCAAATGCTTTATGGTGTGTCGCTTTGACTAATTTATCTGGCAAGGCGACGACGAGGGGAGAGAGAGAGGGAGAGGGCGACACTGCTGGGCCACAAATTTATTGTTAATTTATGATTAAGCTGATTGTGTTCCAAAAAAGGTTTCTATTCCTTCTACATGCTCTTTTTCTCATAATTTTCAATCGCATTCCTCATCCTTGTCAGACACTGCAATAATTATCGTTCTCAGTTTGCCTGGTTTTGCAATAATCTTGTTTGTTGGTAAACAAATCTTTTATTTATATATTTTAATAATTAATAATGTATTCAAAAAAAAACAAAATAAATTTCATTGAAATAATTAGTTTTGTTTTCAGCAGTTCAAAAATCACAAAAGTCACACAGTACATTTTAGTCATAAACATTTATTGCTTAGACATTGAACAATGATTAATAAGTTTTTTTGAGGGGCAAGAAAATAGCTGTGAGGTTTTTATTCATATTATTGATAGTATGAAATTGTAGTGGTAGCATAAAGTTATTCCTTTAGTTTCCAAATTATTGCTATATTTAAAACTTCAAACTGTCATAACTTGATCAAAACTGAACCGATTTTCAAACGGAATGTCATTTTGATCATGATTTGGCCTCTAAATTCATTCTGTATTCAATTTTGGTTCATTTAGAAAATTTCATTATTTTCGACCAAGATTCGATTTTGATGTTAAGGGTCCCCCCTTTGAAATTTCGAAAATTCAAAATTTTAAATCTCAAGTTTTCACTTTTAATCAACTCATTATATCGTTATTAGTATAAAAAAACACTTTAAACTTGATTCTGAAATCTTTCAATTTTTTGTAAAAAATCATGTGAAATTGTACAAAAATTTGGACTTGTAAAGTGGCTAAGTCCGCAGTCTGACCAACTTCAAACTGTCATAACTTGATAAAAACTGAACCGATTTTCAAACGGAATGTCATTTTGATCATGATTTGGCCTCTAAATTCATTCTGTATTCAATTTTTGTTCATTTAGAAAATTTCATTATTTTCGACCAAGATTCGATTTTGATGTTAAGGGTCCCCCCTTTGAAATTTCGAAAATTCAAAATTTTAAATCTCAAGTTTTCACTTTTAATCAACACCTTATATCGTTAATAGTATAAAAAAACACTTTAAACTTGATTCTGAAACCTTTCAATTTTTTGTAAAAAATCATGTGAAATTGAACAAAAATTTGAACTTGTAAAGTGGCTAGCTCCGCAGTATGACCAACTTCAAACTGTCATAACTTGATCAAAACTGATCCGATTTTCAAGCGGAATATCATTTCGATCATAATTTGGCCTCTTAATACATTCTGCATTCAAATATTTTTAAATTCGTTCAAAAAAATTTGCCCTAGGTTATTTGGTTGGTTATTTTGATGTCATATTTATTTTAAAACGACGTCTTAAAATTTGAGAATGTTTCAAAATTGATTTGGTGTACCTTTACGTAACGGTACTGATACCGGAACCGAAAGAAAAAAACTGAAGTAGAACCTTTTACCGAAATAGTTATTTCGGGACGTACCGGAACCGAAACCGTAGCCTATATTTGTTTCGGTTTGATTCCCTAATATTAATACTTTCTTTTCACTTTGGTTTGCTTACCCAAAAATACGAACAGTCAACTTTTACATTTAAGTTATAGTATTAATATAGCTTCAGAATCTGAGGGCTTACAGAGTTTACAGACAGTAGTATCGATTTAGGTTATTGTCATATATTTATATACGTCAGAGAATTAGAACAGCGTTTCCAAGACAAACCCTCTGCACAACTAGTACCACAGAGCTGAGTGCAGAGTATCTCTTAGTCAAGCACTCCCTACTGCAGTGCTCTCACTTGTTTTTTCACGAATTTTCGAACTGCCTGCAATATGCGTCTTGCGCTTTGTTTGTGTGAGACATTTTGACCCGAGCTGGGGGTTATTAAAAGGCATAATTGAATTTCTTGCAAACAGTTGTTTGTTTGTGAAAGATGTGGCCTGAACATGCAAAACGACAACTGGGGTCGGGGAAGGGAAAGGGGAGCTCAGGCCGTGGATCCGGCTGGCGCTGAAATTTTGAAAGTATGAAAAAAGCAATTAAAACTGAAATAATGAATTCTTTCTTTGCAGTTTGCCATGTTTCTGTCCGTTGACTGTTGTCTGTTGTCTGTGGCAGCGCTTTAGCCTGAGCCGGGCGGGCTTACGGTTGGAGCGTGCGCTGGTTGGCTGACTTGGGTGAAGGGATCGTCATTGGAATCGACCTCGGAGCGGAGCTGCTTGGGCTGATTAGCATGAGGCGTAACAGTTTTTAATTGCAGCCACATTTGACGGCGCGTCGCAATATGCCAAAAACGAGCACTTATCTTGCCATCAGAAAGTTGAAAAACTTTTACTCCCCCCTCTTCGCAAACCCTACATTTTTTAATAACAATCATAAAAGTTGTTGCACAAATGTTTTCCATTTTGCTAGTCGCTTGGTGATTAGTTGGAAAACAAAAAATAATATTCAGTTGGGAAGGTTGGAGTTTTTCTTACGGATTATGGATTAATAAAAGCTAATAGATTGTTATTATTATTTAAAATAATATATAATACATTCGTATACATACATAAAAGATTATTTTAGTACATTGCTTAAAAAAAAGAAATGACAATAGTCAGTTTCTCGAAATACTTTTTAGTTGGATAAAAAATTGTCCCAATTTTGCAGAATTTTTGTAATCTTGTTTTTATTACTAAAAACTGTAATGTTTTTTAAATAAATAATCAAATAATTTTAAATATTTTTCTATTCCATTTAGAAGATACTTATCCTTAAAAACTCGCAAATCTGCGAGTTTCCACATATTTCAAATTATATTTGACCTGTTTTCCGGGCATGGTTTTTCGTCAATTAGACACATATGCACAAATATGTATATATATTTCTTTATATTTGGGCATAGGTGTGTGTGAGCGTCGGGTCATTAATTTTGATCATGCCCAAATATGTGTCAGCCAGTCAGTCAGTCTGTCGAGCAAGTTGCCACCCAGCCAGTCCGTCGCCCGTCCACGTCAAAATTTCCATTAACAATCAGCCCAGCCTGCACACACACACACACACACACTTGCACATAGACTATTCCTCTCTGACTGCATACTATATTCAAATTAGGCAAGGCGCCATTCCCAACCCCCAAGCAACCATTCAAAAGTCTCCTTCCCTTTCCCTTCCGGAACCAAAGCTCCGTCCGCCTCAGCTGTTTTGGGCTAAGAAGGGGCCGCACATGTGCCAAAGTGTGTGTGTGGCGGAATTTTCTAATTTATTTTTTAGCAAATGGTTCAAGGCCCTTCATGTTTTACATTTCAAGTTCGAGTTTTGCCGGCGCCAAACAAATTGTTAATGGAAACTCACGCGTTTCGAATTATTGATTTTCAGACACTCCAAGAACTTTTCCTCTTTCTCCGCCCCTCGACACACAATTGACAGTTGAATTGCACAAATTGAGATGGTGACGATTAATGGCCAAGGTCGATGCTAAGTTTGACAGCTCGTTGAGTGAAAAGACCTAAGAGGTTACTTAAATTTAAATAATTTTTTAAGCTCTATTAAAATTTACATGTATTTTACTTTAATGGGAAATGTATCTTAAAGGGCTGCTGCAGCGACATCTGGCGGCGTTAAACTGCGGGGATAAAGATGATACACTTTTTTTCCAGTTGGACTTCTCCTTATATAATTTCGCTAGTTTTCCAATAAGTTGCGATTGCCAATGGAAATGTGCAATTTTCTCTTGACACAAACCAAGCTGCATTCAGCAGTTTTTCCAGCGAATGGTAATGCAGTGCATCTAGCACTGCTTGCAATAAGTACACGAATGTTTGTAAACTGCTTGCTTTAGAAAATACAACATTAAAAGAAAAATAAATTCTATAATTAGAAAATTCTTTAGAGTCAGAAATATAAATATCAGAAATATTTATATATTTAATATAGTAATGTCATATGAGATTCGATAAGTTATTAAGATGATAATCAAATATTAAGTTTTCTTTGTGGTCATTGGCATAATTATGTAAGGCAATTGGATATTATGGAAATTCTGCACAAAATTGTATAATGTTAAATAATTTATAAATAAAATTAAAGCTTGCATAGCGAATAAACAAATGTCGAACAGATAATCAGAATATTAAATATTTAAAAGTTGATTGTGCTCTTGTTTAGTAACATTGTCTTGCTTAAACGATTCTTTTACAAAAACCTTAAAAAGTAGTGAATGTTTATTTTATAAATATTTTTGACTTGATTATGTAAAAATAATTGTTAATGTTTGTGTATATTAAAACTTAATTTTCCCATAAGAGAGAACATATAACATAAACGGATTTGTAAATCTAAATTTAAATAATATAGAAATTAAAAAAAACAAGTAATTATGAACGTTTAAATTAGTTATTGAGAATTGAACATATATTTTGTGAAATTTTTGACTGCAGTTGACACTTTTAATCCTAACCTGACCAAGACACTGCCCTGTCGACCGTGACAATGTCTTTTTGAGCTAAATATGCTTATTCAGGTGCTGATTTAAAGGCTAGACTCAGATTCGCATTCATTTAATGTGGCCTTGATGAGGTGAACTAATTAAAACGGCGCTGATTAGCAGCGGCAGAAGGAACACGACCAGCACCATCAGGAAATCAACTGGGTACTGTCCAGAGTGAGGCACATGCAGAGTTATCCCATATACAAGTGACTGCCACATTGTTCACACGCATAATGTGGGCAAAAGGATTTGGCGGCGCGCCGCAGGACGATAATGAACACAAATGAGCAGAGCGAAAGGAGTTTTTGCCAGCGCTCACGAAATAGCAAACATTTGCCAAAAACCAAATATATAGAACAATGGCAAATGCCGGCGGACCTGTTGGTCCTGTTTGGTCCTACTGTTGTTGCTGCAGAAGGACACGACCTTGGCGCAATGGCTCAAGAGCAAAGCCAGTCAGAGAGTCAGCCAGCCAGTCAGTCAGTCAGTCAGTCAGGCATTTATAGAATTTGGCTGTATATCTTTTGTTGCAATCTGATTGATTGCTGTCATGCGGATGGTAAAGAAACCCCTCACAGGGTTTAGGGGACAAGAGTTAGGGGCTGAAAGCAGCTGCCAAATGGTTTCCTCAAACTGCACTCAACGCTCAGCGACGCCATTTTAAATTTCCTCATTTAATATTTATTTTTACAGTAGAATTTAATGTTTTAAAGTATCCTTTGCAACTATTTAGAGGTGGAGCCACTTTCCTTTTTGCCCTGGCAAATTAATCAACAGCATAACTACGAAGTCTGTCGTTCAGGACATGCGCAACAGTCCTGCACGACTCTGGGCAGCAGCCAAAGTGAGAAGGATATAGCCGGAAAGCTTTCGCAGCGAAAGCTTTGCTATCTGGCTGGCCACATACTGCATATAGACAGTGTACATAACATAAGGAAATGTATGTGATGCCACAGGCAAATCAAAATGGCGTTTCAGCCTGAACACTCCGACTTGTATTCGCATTTGAATGCCGTCTTGCCGCATCTAATGATGAATAGAGGCAGCGAGTCGCGTGTCGCTTTAGCTCAGCTGTTGTCCTTGCAACAACAACTGCTCCTAATGACACCCCAACCAAACTGCGCTCCCGTTCCTCCTTCACCCTGAGCTTCAGCTTCAGCTTCCGCTCCAGCTCCAGTTCTGTTTTGGCCGCCATCTTGACGGCTAAGTAGCTCATCGGCTGACAGCTGAGACGCGTTTATCATAATCAAATGTGGATGGACTCTGGCTGCCACAGACAGCGACACTGACACTGACACTGGGGCAAGCACTGAGCCATCAGTTGCAACAACAACAAAATGAAAAGAGCAGAAAAATTGGAAAATTAACTAAAATTGTCTTTTGATGTAAATGCATCTTTCAATGCATCGCCAACTTCAAATAGCAGAAGCAACACTCAGAAAAAGGAAACATTTTAATGAAAATAATACCATAATTTAAATCAACTATAAAAGCTAAAGGAAAATTACTAAAATTCGAAAATAATTCAATAAAATTGCATCTAATAAATTGAGTTTTAGTTGTTAAATGTGCTCAAAATTTTCAAAAATAAATATGAATGTGAACAAGTGTTATTAAGTTGCTCAAATTAAAATTAGAATATTATTTCTTTATAATTTTTGATGTCACAAATAATAATTATTTAATAACGATTACTTCATATAGCATATATAGTTTTTTAGAGTGTACTGGGAGACTTGAGAGTACTCGTATGTGCTCCAGATTTGTCTTTTAGTTATCGTTTGCTCTAAGTAGCTGCAACTTTAGCGTTGTGTGTTTGTCCTAAATGGCTCACATTTATCAAATGCCACTAGAAGCTACTCTACCCCTCTTCCCCTCCTGTTCCCAATCTCCCCCTCTTTCTCTCGCACTCTCTCTGATTCTAGTTGCAGCCTGTCTTAGCTGGTTCAACGAGTGCGTGAAGAACTCAAATGGCAAGGTATTAACGAATTGTCGTGAGCTGCTGAGGATGTGGCATTGGAATTGACCATTTTTCTTGGGTCGATGGCACTGAGTTTAATTGAAAACTGCTGCAGTTCCGTTGCAAGCTGCATGTTGCACGTTGCACACTGTTCTATGCCCACATTTAATTTGAAAATTCCTCTAGTTTTTTGTTGTTATACAGCAGCGAAAACAAAACTACAAACGCTGCTGATTGTTTCATATTAAAAGCGTGTGTGCAACAGCAACAGCAACAGCAGCAGCAACAACAAGAACAGCATCAATATTAACAACATGCGAGCGATGATGAAAAATCGCCTGCAACATGTTGGATGCTGCTGGGCAGAGACTGTATGCAGCTCCATCCCATCCACATCTCCCACTCCGATTCCGATTCCGGCCCTGACTCTGACTGCCCGCTGGCAGCTCCGACATCAACTCCAATTACAGAAGTACACGCAGGCGTCTCTCTTATGATTCCTAGTTTTTTCTTTATTTTTTACATTTTTAATATGGGTTCCCTCATGTCGTGCGGGCTGAATAAAAAAAACCATAAGCCAACAACAACATTGGAGAATTTGGTACCATCTGGAAATCAAGTATAAGCATTGACAATACAGTCGTGGAACATTTATTTCTATAGACATTTCTACATTCAACATACTATGATACCATATATACAGGTAATAATAATCGAATATTACGATATTCATAGATAGTAGCAATAATAATTGATCGAGATTTCTTTAAGTTTCTGTTGTTGTTCAGTTCTCCGACATTAAAATATATTTTTGCTAGTTTTTATGTACATTGAAAAAACAATGCATTAAATTATTTATAAAATAATTTTTTTTTTTCTGAAAAATTTGTATGAATTGTGAATGCAAAATGTATAACTTAATAATTTGAATACTCTCGAAATCCAATTTGGAGCTTAATAATTACAATTAATTTACGTTTTAATTGTATACAATATATAGTACAATTCATCAGATCATACCACATCACAAAGAATAAAAACTTCATTTAATTTAAATTTATTCTTATTTAAAGGTTTTAAAAGTTTTAATATAATATCTAAGTAACGAATTACTAAAGCGGAAAGAAAGAATTATCTGATAAGATTTAAAACAATCTGGTGCAGATTCAAAAATATTTTTGTTAGTCGATATACGAAATTTGTCTTTAAAAATGCAAATTTAAATATCACAAAAAAAGAAATATTTCAAAATGTATTTCTTGTTTTGTTCGTTTGGAATTTGGTAGCAAATCCAAAATTGATTTTTAATTAAGGCATTTAGCCAAACAACAAAGACTCAGAGTCAAAGCCAGACCCTGCCCAAAAGCCGTAAGCTTAACCGTAACCTGAAACCGAATGAATCATAAGAAGCCCACGATGTCGCCAAGCAGTGTGATCAATAAATTTAAATTCAGTTTAAGATTCAGATTCCGATTCCGATTCAGATTCCACTTCTAAGTTGGAGTGCAAACGAGCTTATTTTAAAGAGATGCAAACAAACCGAAACTGGGGACAAGGTAAGATACAGAAATAAAACCCATTTGTCGCTGGGTTTCTGGCGACTTTCTGTTTACAGTGAACGCTGTAAAATTTCGAACGCAGCCAATAAAAATGGAAATGATGGCGCACAGAGAACGAAACGTTTATAAAATAATAATGCGAAATAATAATGTGACGGTGATTTAGCGGAACAGCGCCACGATTGAATACAAATAAAGTGCTTGAAACTGGGCGGGGAATAGAATTGGGGATTGTAGATTGGGAGTAGGGTATGGCAACTTGTGGGACAGCGGGACGCACTAATCTAAGATGATTTCAGCCTAATCTGGAGCAAAAAACAACAAAGCATTTAGGACCAAGAGAGGGCGACGACGCTGCCGACGACGTTGACGCTGACGTTGACGTTGAGTTTCAGGCAATCATCTGCCTCGTCCAGCGTCCAACTACCTGTTTCTCTGCTGTTTCTCTTTGCCAGCTGAGGCAGCCGTGTGGAGCCGCCGCCATAGGCCGTTGGTCCAGGCCATGCGGCACCCCCTGAAGCATAAATCAAAGCTGGAGGCGTGGCCTAGCCCAAGTGCGAGCGAGCAGGCATGATTTTCGAACATGCGCACACAGTGTGCGTCTCGCTCGCCCACGCAGCGAGCAGAGTGAATGATTTACAGTTTTCGAACACTCACACACACACACACACACACAGCGCGCTGACTTCGACTCGGACTCCACAGCGTAAGGCTCTGCTCTGTCAAACGTGAATCGAACGTGGCGCACTCAAGTACGCCAGCTGCGCGCTCGGTAACCGGTTAACTGTTAAACTAACTGTTACTTACCCACTGGAAAAAGTCGTGTAACGCGAGGTGCAATCCAACTGAGTGGGTTCAATCAATCAGACAGCTCCACTGAGGTTTCAGGCGACGGCAAAACTACATGGAATATTCTTTGAGATTATACATATTTAATTTCAAAAGCCTCTAATTAACGGATAACTTAGTGGAAGTCAGGCCCAAGGATATATGCAATATTCGAATATCAAATAATCGACATTTCTTCATCTCAAATGAAGCTGTGAAGCTTTAAAAATGCCAATGCAATTGGATAATGTTACGACAATTGAGTAAACTTAAATTAAACAAATTAATCAAGTGTTGAAAGGTGTATACAATACTCAATACAATTCTCAAGTTCTTGAGTGTAGTGGAAACATCACATACAATACATTCGCTTAGTGAAGTGTTATCTTTAATTTTATAACAAATCAAAAACACTTTGGATTGGATTTCAAAACTAAGAATCTATAGGTAAGTCTCAATGTCTTAATTAAGTTCCTTGACATCTGTACTGCATTAACTATATGTATTTCAGAATAGTTTTATAATCAGAAAGGGGAATAAGAAATTTGCATATAGTATTAGCTTAAAAAGTATCTTATATTTAGTTTTAATGAAGTCGTACAGACATAACGAACAAAAAAAACATTCGTTGAATCTCATCAAATCTCTCTAAAATTTAAATATTTACTTCTTGACAATTTCGATAAGCATTGATAAATCGACCTAAAATAGCTTAAGACTAATGTTTTAACACCTTTAAAATTTAATTTTTGTTTGCTGTTTAAACTTTTAAACTAAACTAAACTTTCTCGCTGTTATCAAACTTTTTCGGCTACACATACAAGCGAGTGCACGTAAGTTTTGGTCCCATGTTCGAAATTCGAATATAAAAAGTGTTTTTCAAGCGATCCCAGCTCATCGTGTATGCGAGACACACGGACAGTGTGTGTGTGATCAATAAGAATTTTTCGAAATAGAATGAGTGCGCCCTCGGAGAGCGTAGGCATTCGAACATGCTCTCTTTCGAACTCACACGTATACGAAGCTACACACACACACACGAACACACGTTCACACGGATTTGCGGCTATACATTTCTGCGTCCGCAAAGGTAACAACAGAAGAGCAATGGCAATGTGTGCGAGAGAGATAGCATGCAGCCGCATTAAATGCTGTCTGACTGCTCTAGCACGCATGGCCAGTTCGAATTTATTTTTTTATTTTCATTGCGAGTGTTTAATGAATGCACTCGAATGAATGTGTGTTTGCCACTGCCATGTGTGTGTGCTTGTGTGTGTGTGTGTGTGTGAGAGTCTACTTGCTCGTACTCGCAGCTACAATTGGCGGCGCTGGCGCTGCGCGTAGCATGAGTTTTTTATTGATGCTCAGATATTTGAATTATGCCCGAGCAGTCAAAGTGAGACATTGGCGCTTCGAGCACGTATTCGCGGATACATTTATTCGAAAACAGAAACCGAAACTTTGGCCCTAGCTAAAAACAATTCATCAATCCGTCATAGCAGACGCGCTCGCTCCGCGAATCGTGCGGCGTTCAGTTCATGAGATACAATAACAATAACGTGCATCCGTTGGATACAGATACAGATACAGATACAGATACAGATACAGATACAGATACAGATACAGATACAGATACAGATACAGATACAGATACTTGGCACGACGCTCAGTGCTGACTTTGAACGATAATAACGAAAGATGGATGGGCAGCTAAGTGTTTTCAGTGCCAGTGTTTTCATCGATGACGTTTAAAATATTCATACATTCGCGCTGATGGATACCATAAATTCGGCGTGAACTCAACTCGCAGATAAACATACCGACTCCTAATGAGATACAATCGCAACTAGAACTGTGACAAATCGTGTGCCTGCCCTTTGCGGCTAATTACTGTTAAAAATCCGCCAAAAGTCAAGTGAAACTACAGGTAGAATTGCAAACCCGGTTAAACATCAGGATGCAAACGGATTAACTTGAGAATATGCGGGCTCGAATGGTACTGGCAATTAGCTAAAGGCCATCTCAAAGTGATCGGAAACTGTTTCCGAATAATAATAACAACGAAAATTGGCAACAACATTTTCATTTTCTATAGTGAATAACATTCAAATCAATTCCACTCGTTTTACTTTACTAAAATTACCGACGGCAAAACTTTTGTTTAAGTGAATGCAATTTGCGACCGGAAAATTAAATATATTTAAAACACAAAACAGAGGTAAAATACACCTAAATAAGTTTCATTATAAATAAATGAAAATTGTATACGAAAGTCGAAAGTCGAAATATCCTAGAAGAGAATGAAATACCTTAGCAAATATTTTTAAAATCATTTATTATTATTTTTTAATGTGCAAATTCATTTCATTTTCAATTTTTCTCTATTATTTTCGTAAAAACTGCATTCTTCTCAAGGCGACTGTAGGAAAAAAGATTAAAAAAATATAAACATAAGTATTAAGATACCGCAGTCTATAGAAGACAAGATATATTATTTAGTACACATTTACAACGATTACATCTCAACAAATTATGATGATAAAAAATCTGGGTTAAGCCAAATAAATAATAATATAATTAATATAACAACAAATGTCATAATAGCATTATTTTTTCAGAATAATAAAAAAAAAACAAACCAACTTTAGGTTGGAAAACTTAATTAGGTTGTGCATAATATAAATTAAAAAATATCTCTTTAAAAATGTTTTATTGCATTTTTGGACTTTTTTGATTAGACTAATTTGAAGTTTCCTCGGTGTTAGGTAAATGAAGTTCTTTAATAAAAATAAAGCCCTCTTATAAAGTCTAGCTAAGGGGCTTGGTAAGATTTAAGAAATAAGAAAAACGACCCTGAGTCGTTTATTATGAATATTTAAGTTGAATTAATAAGAAACAGTCTAGATGAGGAGTTTTATACATCTGAAGAAAGCAATTTTAATTTAAATTGATTGTCAAGATAAGAGTAATTTTACTTGATATTTAGCATATTTTTTTATTAGTTATTATTTCATTTATTCATTTAGAAGAAAAAGAATATTTGATATTATATATTTAAAATAATTTATGTTGGTTACCATATTTTTCAACAAAATATTGTCGTGAATAATTAAATTTCAACGGTTTTTATATAAATTGCCCCTAAATTATCGTATCTTTAAATCGAATTGATATATTAAATTGAGTTTAGTTTTGAGGCTTCAATTAAATTTTGCTACTCGCCATCGGGGTATTTCTTAAGTTCTGTGTGTTTCGTTCCTGGGCTCTTCCAATTTGCTTTTGTTGTGTTCCATTTTTGTTTTGGGTTGCGTGCGCGATATCAACGCAAGGAATTTTCACTTCATTAAAACGAATGCAGCCGTTTTTGAAATAATTAAGAGCCACAAAGGCGAAATGTCACCGCGAATGAAAAATGCCTAACAAGCAGCCACAGTAATCTACCTACTAAACATATACATATACATATATTATATATACAATATAATCTAATACATATGTACCAGTCGCAAATGTAAATAGTGTGGAAAACCACGGCGTGGTACATAGAAATTGCGTGGTCTGCCCTGCCCTGCCCTGCCCTGCCTACTACTTTGGTATGTCTTGCCTTGCCTTTTGCCCCTGATCCGACACCAACCATCCACATGGCCAGGCATGGAAGTCATGCTGACCCGCTCACTGTGGGCGCAATGAAACTGAAATTTTTATTAAAATGTGACTACAAACAGCTCCTAAAACTGGGCAAAAACGAAGGCGCAGACGCAGACGCAGATGCATTGATATGGAACAGCAACATAGCTCAGAGGGTCCACTGGGCGCCTATGGTGCGCCTAGGCCAATTTCGCTGCATGTGCACACTCACACATATGGTAGGGAGAGCGGGTATATACGAGTAAAATTGCCACTTGATGTAGGTCACTTTCATTTGCATTTCTCTGACTCCCTCTCTCTCAATCTCGAAGGGTGGTCGTAGGCAGATCAAAGGGCTTTCAATGGGCTGTTGCATAATGTGTGAACACAAAGGCTGCTGCCCGTCGAGTTAATTGGTCTCTCACACACACACACACACACACAGAGACATTGACTTGCATAGGTTCCAGTTCCAGTTCCGTGTCAAAGTCAAAGCCTTCTACATAATTTCACTTTAAAGTACCGGCTACTGCATTTATTGTTTGGCTTGTCAGCGCTTTTATTTATGCCATCATCATTCGCATTTGGCCTGCGCCTGGAGCACACATTCATCATTGGCATTTCGGGTGCAGAGGGCTCTGAAAGTCACCCCCAATGGGGGCAATGGGACTGAAATGTCATGATGATATTTTACCTTTACTTATTTATATTATATATATATAAATCAAAATACATTGTACCAAAAAAAAAATGTATGAAACACGCAAACTTTGCCACAACCACAACAACAATCACATCAACACAAAACAACTACAATCACTTCATTGTTGCTGTCGTTGTTCTTGTTATTTTTGCTAGGGAGTCGTTGATCTATAAAGGCGACGGCAGCCATTTGCAAAACTTGTATTTGGATGTGTAGGTACAATAAGTGCCGGGACACATTTATTTTCGACTCCGACTTCTTCTCCGTCCCCATCCTTTACTCTATCTACGTCGAAAGGAGCCGCCAGCATTTTATCCTTGTCGATTTCTATGTTGATAAATTCTGATTTATTTTTTCACATTCCAAACGTTGATATTTTTTTCTATTTTCCACAAATCATATTTCTAAATCATGTATCCCACTAGAAATCTAAATTTTGAAGTTTTCGTGAGCTTTCAAAGGTTGTCCAATATATTATATTGAATCTATATCTTAATATTGAAAGATTACAGAACAAAAAACATTATTTTTATAGTTTTAATATGCCTTAAAAACTTTTTACTTTTAATTAAGTTAATGACATGTAAAATACTTTAATGTTTGTGGGAATAATCTGTCAATATTGTGTTCAATTCTCATTTTGAAGCCATATGACCCAATTAGTCTTTCTGTAGCCCAAGGAAAACATGTTGCACAATTGCGTTGTCCTTGACCCTTGGTAAATATCATTATTTGTACTTTTGACAGATTTAACTATTACATAACAGATCATAAATTATGTGCTAAAGAGCAAACCGCAAAACCCGAACTACAAGTATTTTGAGTAAGTGTCAAAAGGTCAACAATGGCCGCTTGCAGTGAAGATCGGGATCGACAACGGGGCTCCGCTTTGACAATGGACGCAAGACTCGAAAACCAAATCAAAAACTCATAAAAATTATGAGAGCCTCAACCGCAACAGGCGACAGACGACAGACGAGGTCTAAAGCGAAACAAAAGTGAGAAAAAGAGAGAGAGAGAGAGATGGCGAGTGAGACAATGAGAGAGAAAAAAAACAAACCAAATAATAATATTTATGACTACTTTTATGAGGTGCTTACAAATTTTTATGAGTTTTTAATGGGCCCACTTGCATTTGTGTGTGTTTGTCGTTCCTTTTGGCTCATTGTTATTGTATATCACGCACACCAAGCAGACAGAGTGAAAGAGAAAAGGAGTGTGTGTGTAAAAGAGATAGATACATGTGAATGAGTGTGACTGCGCGTGCGCAAATACCTTTTAGAATTGTAGCGTCCCTGGTCGGGCCTGGTCTTGGGCCTGTGGCAGTTTTTAGAAGCGGCATGTTTACATATACACGAGCTACGCCCATGTTGACAACAAATATTAAAAATTATGATTTATGGCCTGGCCTGGTACCCGACAACAAATAACGAACAAGTCGACTTGAAAATCTGTAATGGTGACGATGTCGACGATGTCGGAGACAAAGTCGATGGGCGACAACATCAGGGCGACATTTGTTAAAGAAATAACTGCTTAGGGTTTTGTTCATTTCATAATTAAGAGATGGTTGCCGTTGGATGATGATGAAGTGCTTAGAAATGGATGACTGGGTTGAGATTCTTACTGTTTAAAAAGGGTTAAGAAAAACTAGTGTATTATTTGGGATTAGCACGTGACTGAATTACACAGGGTTTTAACTGTTATTTTTTGGTAAAATTGCAGTATAGATTCTTATAAATAAGTGAACCATTGCTAGTTAAGAATATTATGTAAAAGATACAGAAGAATATTTAAAGAACCTTAAAATAGCGTGTGAAAAATGAAATATAAATATTATGTGATATATTTTTTAGTTAAAAATGATAATAATATTAGATCGAGAAAAATACAAAACCATTTTAAAGAAAACTTTTAATATTACAATGTGATGTATTTATAAGGAAGAACAAGTTTTGACTATTTGCGATATATTCTTATAAGTACAAGTATTTGTACAATTTTCTCTTACTTATGAATTATTCCTAAATAACAATTCTCTCCTCAACCTAGGTTAAATATCGATTATGCAAAAGTTAATCATCTTAATTACAATGTGTTCAACCCCGGTCATAAGGTCGGGAAATAGAACGTCTGCCATTGTCTGGGAGTTTTCGTGAAAAGTGCCAAAAGAAGGAAAAGAAACCCTTTTCAGCTGTCGCATTGGGCTCAATTGATTTATGGTGACATTGGCTTGATGATGGAGGGACGGGGATGTAGAAGGGCAGGGGATATCTCTAGAGCTGCGCATGTGCAACTCAATTGCTGTTTATTTACCTGTGCCGATGTTGTCGAACCAACAAAAATTGGAAAGGAAATTCGTTCTGCGGTTTAAATATCCAACAAAATTTCACTCCCGTTCGTTGGCATATTAAAACTGTTTATACAAAGAGGCCCGAGGCAGTTGAAAAAAGAAAAGAAATAAACTAAGGGAAGAGAGGAGAAACTGAAACCACGCAGACGTCGAGACAAAGGAAACTCGCTCAGTTCGCCTTGGCTTGTTTGCTCCCTCGTCTGGAGAGATGTCGCTGCCCAAAAGAATTGTCATAATTTATGGCTTTCTTATGAGGCGACAATCAGTCGAGGCAACCGACCAATCTATGGCAATATTTATACACACACTCTCTCTCTCTCTCTCTCTCTTTTCTTTCCACATACTCGTATATTGTTGATATTTTGAGAGAGCCCGCAAATTCGGTTTGCGTTTTCATTATTCATGGATTTAATTAACACCAATTGAACCGCTTGTCGCTCGACTCTTTGGAAAACAATTTCCAAACTCGAATTATTTATTGCTTCTTTTTTTTACTTTTAAATTTTTAATTTGCCGTTAAGTGATGGAAAAATAAATAACAGACGCCGGCAGTTGGCTCAACATGCATTAAATTAATATTATATGCAATTATATAGTTTGTAAAGTCTTTGTTGATCTTGTTTGAATCTTAAAATAAATTAGATTGCAAAATACAATCAATTTTTTGATCATATTTCATCGAGTATCTATTTTCATCACTCTCATCATGCTCTTAGTGATTGCTACCAATTGAGTTTGATCTCTTGGCTCAATTCAGTACACAAAGGTTTTACCAATATCCACAAAGTCAATAGGGTCAATGCTGTTGTCTATCTCTAAACGTATAATTTCGATAATCGAACTGTTCGTATGTCCCCTTGGAGTTAGCGTACTTACATACATTGCCAATGGGCTAATACAAAAACGAAAAGTTTAAGCCTAAAAAGAAACACCGTTACAATGGCTTTAAACTGCATAATCGCCAATACCCAGGGCCGAATGCGAATTTACAGCGTTTTCAGGAACACTGCTCATCAAATAAATCTCTGTCGAGCGACGAGCTTTGCCTGCCCCTTGCCCCTTGCCCCATGCCCCATGTACCGTGCACCGTGCACCATGCTGCATGCCAATGCCGTCACCTTCTGCCGCAATACTGTTGGCCAGTGTCTTTTAGATTTTAACTGGGAACCCGCCAGGTTAGGGCCACTTTCAGAGTCAGAACCAGAGCCGATTTAATTTAAAGCTTCAACTCCTTTCATTTGGACAACATGCTAAAGGGTTAAATTGCCCACTGAATCAAAATTATTGGTTTCATACGAAGACCAAGCAGCAGCAGAAGAAGAACCAAAATAAGAGAGTAAAATATCTACTGTGCCACCTTTAACCGAACGGAAAGAGGAAAGGAACTGTTGCAGAGTTCGTTGCATTGTTTTTGGGCAATGTTTTCCTTTTCTTATTTTATTATTATTATTATTTTTTTTTTGTATTTTAGTGCGCTTTGGCTTCTCTCTCCTCCTTGTTGGACTTGGCCTGCTATTTGCCATTGCGTTTTACACTTTTCGGCTTTGAGGCTATTCTGGCCCAGTCGCTGCCTTGTTTCCATTTTGCAATTTTGCAATCGTGGCTGCTTTTGTGACTATCTCCGCTGCAACGGGCCAAAATACAAGTTTTCCTTCTGCCATTCAACAAACACTCACTCGACCAGCTCCGCCAATATCAGCGATGGTGTCCAACTCCAAGCGGCTCTTTGTTTCCCTGCAAGTGCAACACAAGTGTCCAAGCAACGAGAGTGGGCGGGTCAAGCATTCCAGCCAGTGCCAGTTGCCAGTGCCAGTTGCCAGTTGCCAGTGTCGTGTTGTTGCAACGCGATGTTGCCATTGCGGTTGCCGTGCCACACCAAAATTGCATGCACGTAATGCCAATGCTTAGGCATATCCGCGCCTGCACATCGGATCAAGTGAAATCCAAACAGTTTCACCCCCTTATTATCTCTGCCTCCCTCCCCGGAAGAAGCAGCAGCTAGTAGTACGAGTATGGCTGGAGAAATTGGGTTCTTAGCCGGTTCACAAAATATAATTCGTATAATTATAATTATATTTAAACTTATTTTTATATTATAATTTGTACTCCAGGTGATTGGCGGATATTACATAGGGGTCTATTTAACATAAGCATTTTAACAATCGCAAAACTCGCAGTCATAAATTTGGTACTATTATAATACATGTTAGTAGGAATAGGAAAAGGAGTATAACTTGTATGCCAATGACTTAATCAGCTCTTTTCCTTGATATTTATTATATTTAAATAATATGTGAATTTAGTTGGGAAATAGTACTACAGTTTTTATTGGTAGTTGACCAAAAATATAAATTATTAAAGCTAAAAATATATTTTATAAAATACAACGAGTCAGTAAAAGTGCGGAATTAAAATAGATTTACGACCTGTAAATAATTTGAATTACATTTTTTTAAAGAAGCTTTTGACAATAGATCTTCCTTCTTTAAAGTTTCCCAAAATTATCATAATTCTTCAGAAGCTTACTCAATTAATTTCTATCCATGAAGAGCAAATTAAACCGCTGCACCATCTAGAAATCAGTGAACTTTAATGCCAAGACTTTGAATTATGCATAAAGTAAGCATACTTTTATCTGCTGCTAATGCAAATGCAAATATAAAGTCAGACTGAAACTGAGACTCAGACTGCCTAAGAGAACAGAGTCTTAGCGTGTTCAGAAGTGAGCTGCTGAGAAGATCGGGTAATGGGATCTGCACTGGGCGGGGATTAGTAGACCTCACCTAGAGCCAAGTGCTATCGAAGGTGCACATCTTGCTTACAGCTGCAACAGCTGACTATGGAGTACAACTAACCAGAGTGCTCTGCTCTGTTTCATTTCAGATATCGATCTTCAAAATGGATCCCGACTGTTTTGCCATGTCCTCGTACCAGTTTGTCAACTCGCTGGCCTCGTGCTATCCACAGCAGATGAATCCGCAGCAGAGTCATCCGGGAGCCAATGCCAGCACTGGCAACAGCAATGGTGGTGCGGGCGGTGCAAATGGGGGACAGGGCAACTCTGGAGCGGCGACGCCGGGCAGCAATGATTACTTTCCAGCAGCGGCCGCTTACACGCCCAATTTATATCCGAACACACCGCAGGCGCACTATGCCAACCAGGCGGCCTATGGCCTGGGCGGCGGCGGTGGTGGTGGTGCGCCTGGTGGTGGTCAGGTGGCCAATCCCGATATGGTGGACTACACACAGCTTCAGCCGCAGCGGTTACTGCTGCAGCAGCAGCAACAACAACAACAGCAGCACGCACATGCGACGGCTGCCGTTGTGGCACAGCAGCAACAGCAACAACAGCAGCAGCAGCAACAACAGTTGCCCCAACAGCAGCAACAACACCCGCAGCAACAGCAACAGCAACAACAGTCCAGCATCAGCTGTAAATATGCCAACGATCCGGTAACGCCCGGTGGCAACAACAACAACAACAACAACAGCAGCTCCAATAGCAACAACAACAACAACAACCAGTCGCTCGCCAGTCCACAGGATCTCTCCACCCGCGACATCTCCCCGAAGCTATCGCCCAGCTCCGTCGTGGAGAGCGTGGCACGTTCCCTCAACAAAGGCGTTCTCGGTGGCAGCCTCGCCGCCGCCGCCGCTGCCGTCAGCCTGAACAACAACCACAGCGGTGCCGGTGGAGGCGGCAGCGGTGGCGGTGGTCCAGGTCCCGTCAACGTCAATGTCAATGTGCCAATGCACAGTCCGGGCGGCGGCGACTCCGACTCTGAGAGCGACAGCGGCAACGAGGCGGGCAGCAGTCAGAACAGCGGCAATGGCAAAAAGAATCCGCCTCAGATTTATCCATGGATGAAGCGAGTACATCTCGGACAGAGTAAGTGCACTCCAGAATATATATATTCTTGTTGATATTTATGTAAATTTTTAAATCTATCAAGATAATATGGTATTTTTATAAGACTGTTAACTCTGACTTGTGGATAAGAAATAGTTTTATTTCAGTCAAATGTTATCATGATGACATTTAAAATCCATAAAATGATCTCATATTTCCACTCTACATTATGATTTTCGAATATACTCCTTCAGATTGATTGGAAAATGCAGAGATTTTATAATCCATATTATTTTATTCTCAATTCATATCAAATATATACGAAGAACTAGATATTTAACAAATTTTGATTTAATTAAAAAAAAATATCTCGAGAAAAATGTATACCTAGGAATTTTATTTGAAACAAATATTTACAAATCCTTAAGAAAATTTTCATAGTTATGGGACAATCGAATTTTGAGTATGCTTCTTCAAATGCCAGTGATAATTGGCTAAAAGACTTTTTCAAGTGAGTTGAAAATTCGTGATTAGATTCCGCTTTCTTCAGATATTCAAACCGAATTCTGGCAGTGAACTATATGAGTTACTTGAGTTAATCATTCATTCAGTCAATTGTGAGTACTTGCACTCATTCAACTGTGTGTTGTAAGCGATTCGATTGCATCTGGTTATGAAGGAGGAGGAGTAGGAATATGAGGGGAATGGGAACGGGATTCCAGCACCAAATTGTCTGGCAAAACGAGCGCGCGGGGCATCTTGTCAAAATACATAAACAATAACAAAATTTCCCTCACACTTACACTTTCCCATTTTTCCTGCGGCGCTGCGTGAAAATCCGACCGCGAAAATCGCAGCGCGTAAAATTGTAAACAAACGTGCTGCCCCAACACCCTCCGGTATCCCCGATACCTCCCCCAATACACCCTGCAATCCGGCAACCGGCACCCGCGGCTAATGCCGACAGACTCCCACAATAACTCATAATACCTTTAGATACAAATACAGATACAGATGCATAGACACAGATACAGATACAGATGCTGCTGCGTTCCGACTTGATATGAATTGAATCTAGCACCTCTCGCTCCGTTTATATTTAAATTCTCCAAGTTTCATGAAAAATTGTTGTGCCTACGTTAATGCTGCCCTGGTGCTAGAATCTATAGATACTACAACAAAAAATTGTGAACGAAAAATTGTTGAGCGATTTTTCATCATGTCAGTGATTTTTCGTTAACAGCCCCCGTCCCCATCCACGTCCCCTTCCACTGCCTCTCTTTGTCATTCTCTCTTGCTCTTACGAACTTATCTATCGGCTTCTCTGACCCATTGACAGAGAAACTCACGGCGAAGTCGAGATTGACCCGAGTTATCAGGTGTATAAGTCAAGAGAGTCCTGCTCTTTCAATAAGTCTTTGTCAGCTTGCAGTTTGAGTCGCGGTCTTTGGCATTTTGTTAGAAATAATTAACAATTTTTCGAGATTTTTATAAATTTCTATCGAACGCCTGGCTGTCATCGATCAAACGCCTGACTGCGCTTATTAGCGTGAATGGTTCATAGCCGATTTAGCAGACAGTTGGCAGTTGGCAGGCCTGGCTAATTGCAGACAGTATTCAACCTTAATCCCAAACTCAATAACTTATTCGAAATGCTATAATTGCAATTCATAAAAGGTAAAAGGGCACTTGACAAGCCAAAATCACAACATGTCAGCCAATTAAAGAGTCGTTGAAAAGCGCCATGAACTGCATTTGCATTTATAAATAACACTCAAGCAGTGGCAACAATAACAAGCTGGAAAAACGTTTTACGATTTTCCATTTGTTGAAAAACTCGTTTCATGTCTTACGTACGTCCCAGGCCAATCAATGGGGCATATTGTTATTATTTATGTATCTGTAACTCATGGCAGCCAATATAACAAAACCAGCAACAGCAACAACTCAAAGAACAACAACAACAACAAAGAACAAGTGCAAGGCAAACAAACTGAGCGGCAAGTGGAGAATATAATTATAGAGAAGAGAAGAGAAGTCCAGAGAGAATTGCCAAGATGCGAATTACTTGAACTCGTATCTGGTAATTGAAGAACATGAATGGAACCCAATGAGATACACTCATTCAGCCATTTTTAGCTGCATTCGCGAGATTTGCAAATATATTTGCATGCGAATCTGTATCTGAAAGCAGACCTACGAGTAGATACATCTAACGTATGTATCTACTTTTATGCATCGATGCGATTTAATTACATTCCATCAGTTTTGCTGTTTCTGGGAGAGCCACTCACTTGGACCATGTGTGAGTGTATTCATGAATGACCACCGTTTGCCACTGCCAATTAAAGTTCGCCCCTCGGTATAACCAATGTTTACCAATTGAATTGGATGCCATTGATGCGATTGGTGTGATGAGTGCCAAAGCAGATTATGGGTTGGGATGATACAAATGACTTAACTACGTTCTTAAGTCAATTTGAATCAAATAAGTGAGAAGATTTGAGCTGCAAATGCAAACAAAAACTCTTCCGCTTCCACTTAACAACTTTCATTGGTTTTATGCATTCATTATTCGATCATCAGCTGCCTTGCAACCTCTTAGGATGGCATGTTTAGTTACATAAGTCTGCCAAAAAATGCAGCTTTAATTACGCGTATTTGTAGAGTCAATAACCCTTTGATGCATGTTTAAATTAGGGTCCAATTATAATCCGATTTTCTATAGTTCCTTATCGTTGCAGCTCTGATTATCGTGTACAACTTAATTTTCGTCGGCAAATGTCTTCATTAAATGCTGGCAATGCTGGGTGGGTTCTGTGATTACCATTTGAGTGGTCACAAAACCACCGAATCCCTCCCATTGCAACTCTTTCTCTCTCCCGAGAGAGAGAGGAGCATTTGAGAAGTGCTATTAAAATGGTTTCAGGTGCCAAGCAGCTCATATACTAATAATAAAATGCGCTGTAGAAAGATGAAATGCAGATTGGGGGCAGGTAACTGACTGCATGTAGCTGAGGCAAGAACAGCCGCTGATTAAAATCCAACAACAACAGGAGCAACAACAGCAACAACGACAATTACAACAACAGCATGTTAACAATTATGCAAATTTGAGTGCATGTTGCTGCGTCGAGTGGAAGGTGCAACTGAATAAAAGCAACAACAGCAATAATAACAACTACAACAAACGCTGATTGCATATAATCACGTCAAGTTTTCTTTATTTTTTTTATACTCGTATACAAGATTTTGTGGTCAGCATATTAAAATAAACTTAAACGCCATCTTCGAGACGCGCCTCAATTAGACGCTGCACGAGAGATCGTCAGGCGAGAACGAGGGACTTTTGCGAAACACCTCCCCCTCCCCCTCCCCGACCATGATCCCCACTCTTCAACTCTGAGTCCGAGTTCGAGTTCGAGTCCGAGTCGGAACTTTAGTATTTGCATTTTGCATCTAGTTATAAAATGTTTTATCTTAAATGAGCTCAGCGAAGCAACAGAAACAGAAGCAGCAGCTACCTGGCATTAGACATAGATATATAGACATAGATACAGATGTAGATACAAATACATGACAAATAGAGATGCAGATACATTTAAATATCGCATGCAATCTTGTGAAGTTGAGTGCATTTCTCTAATTGACAAGACCAAAACTGGCGACGTTCCAAACAATCATCAAAGATCTTTTTGCGCTTCATCGTTCGCCCACAAATTGAAAGCTAAACGCATTGCATCTTTGAGATACTTTACCTGCTGACTATAAACTTACGAAATGTCAAATGCTTATTAGATGCCACAGACTTGCCCCCGCCACATTCTGCCACATACTCATTCCTAATGCCGTCAGCTACAAATTGTCAATTTAATAAATTTGTGAAGCGCGCCACAAAATACTGGCGGTGGTCGAGGGAGGGACAATTGCAGCAGCCGCCCGACTGCACCCTAATTAGTGGGATTTTATTTATAAAAATTTAAATAACAACAATTTAAAGCAATATTATGCATCTGGGTTGGGCTAGCCAAGCGATGTCTGCCCCTCAAGTGTAGATTCCCGTTCTCCCAGCTCTTTCAATGATTTCTTAATTAATTTAATTACGCAATGTCTTGCTAAAACATTGTTTGATCAGTTGAGTATGAATAAAAAAGAACAAATAATAGGAAAGTGTACACAAATCGCTAATAAAACGAGATATTGTGGATACAAGAAGATACATTTAAAATAGTAATATAAAATTATTTTCTGAATTGTAAGTAAAGGCTTAGTTCAAGTTTTAAAAGACTTTAAAGTTGCATTATTTTAGCTATTATATTACAGCTGAAAAGCCATTTGAAGTTTCGTTTTACTTGTGGCTTGGTCTGTTCAACCCGAAGGCCACATTGAGATGCAGGATGTTATACAAAATTAATAGTTCGCAAACGAGTTGAATGCCAGATATGTACAAGATATGGCAACGATGGCTGCAAGGCAACAACAACAACAACAACTGCAGTCAACTACTTGGTCTCTTGCCGTGAGTCTGTTCTGAATCTGGCTCTGAAGTTGTGTCTGAGTGTTTTGCTGCTGTTTCTAGTGCTTGCCTCTTCGCCAACTCTGTAACTCTATGTGAGTGCGGCTTCTGCTCTCGTTGGACTCTGTGCGGCATGCAACTCGCTAGCCACATGCAGCAACACCAGACCTCAGATCCCAGAAAGGCTGCAACAGGCCCAGTTGCATTCGCTGGTCAATTACATTTTCATTAACTTGGGACACGACTTTTCAAATAGCTACGTTTAATCATAATGATTGTTATTATTTTGGTGCTCTTTTCCCTGCACCGATCCAACTACTTTCTAAGACCTTCCCCTTTTGCCCCCTCTCTCTCACTCTCTCATGAATTCTTCATATAATAAAGGCCCTACCCGAAGAATGCAAAATCTTAACGCAAGGTGCTGAAAGCCTAGTAAGAAGCTATAAATTAATTTTTCTGCAAAAGGTGTTGCATGTTGAGTTAACTGTTATTATAAAGAAAAGCACTTATATAAGACATTTTTATACGCGTCATAGTCGCGTTATTCTTGATATTGTTAATGGGATCGCAACTAAAGCTGCCACTTCATTAAAATGTCGAATTATTAGTAACAAAGCGTAACACTCTTGGCAACAGACAATAAGATACAGATACGTATGTATCTATGCACATATATTGTAGATACGGATAGTCAGTCTTCTGAGTTGAGTTGCTTCTTGTCGCATCTGATTGTTCTTAATGAATTCTGGTCTCATTCATTCCTGCGGCTCGCAGAGCATGAAGTAAATTGTGTCGGATGTGAAACTCATCACTTTGCTTGAATTAAAATTCATTTGCTACGAATGCAGCACATTAGGGGTATTCATGAGCTGACAAATTATAAAATATATTTATGTTATGTGTGTGAGGTTTCATTTTATCTTGCTGTTTTGTCGGATCGCAAGCAAAGCTTAGATACATTAATAAAATATACTAAAATGTTAAGATATCTTTATGATAATTTCTCTTTTCATTAATTTGTATTTTATAAGTATTTTCTTTATATCATTTTGGTAATTTATTCTCGGTAACCTATTGCACTACCTTTGCTTTGGGATAATCTCAAGACTTGCTTGTTTATAGGTCAAATCTAGAGGCAATATTCGGTTCATTTAATTTCACTTTGAAAAAACATCACTCATCATATTGCCCAAATCAACTTGGCATCGACACTACATTCACATTCACATTCACAATAACATTCACCCAATCTTATATTCATCCTGTAAACTTAAGAATGCAAAGCTTTCTACAACAACAGCAGAAAAAGATGAATGATTACTCGTAGAGCATCCCAAGAATTGTTTATAAGACCCCCAAAAACTTGTATGCTGATGCTGATGATGATGCCTTCAAGTGGCTGGCCACATTTTGGCCAAAGTTAATAAAAGTGCATAAAAAACGAGAGACACTAACAATGGGGGCTGCCCCCAAAAGATACAAAGAACGCACGAAAGACAGAATGAGTAAAGGAAATACAGAAATAAAGAAACAAAGACATCAACAATGGCGCCACTAATGACTGATGATGTGCCAGTGCTGATAGATGCAAATACAGCACAGATACAGATACAGATACAGATACAAATGCAGCTACAGGTATATGTGTATATAGGATGTAGATACAGTTACAGTTACAGATGCCCGCCTGTAGATAGATAAATACGCAAAACTTTATTCTATGTGTACAGTTCATTAGATGATATACTAATGGTCTACTGAGAATCGACGGGTTGTCCGAATTTAAATTGGAATTTTGAATTTTAAATCTGTGTTTATTTCGCTTTTGTTTAGAGAGCAAACAGCTCAAGCGGTGCAGCTTATATGCTTGTATCTTGCAGATACATTTCGATTGCTGCAGCTCCATCTAGTCGGTTGGCGGGGAAAATTAAATTGCGAATAAAGCAAAGTAATTGCGATTTGAATGGTGAAAAAGTGCGAACCATAAATTCAACTGAATGTCACGCCAGCGTTGCATGCGAATTTATCAAATTCAGGCGCAAATTGGCGCACATCTGCAAATTGGCATTGCCCGGCTGCCAGTTGCCAGTTGCCAGCTCCCGATTCCCTGGCCATACCCTTACTCGTGCTCTCCGACTGATATCGTCGAAATACGCATAGAATATTAATCTCCAGGCGCATTAACTAAAATGAAATGACGCAATGAAGATAAACGCAAGGCGCACAGTGGGTAGTATATCTTAGAAATTGTATAAAATAAAGTAGTTGTAGACTACTTGACCAGCAGGTATTTCGTTATGTAGCTAAGCAAATATCAAGACTTACCTTACAAAGTCTATTAAGATTTTAATGGAAATATGTTAGAGAGAAAAAGTCAAAGATGATATATCTATAATTAAATGTATTGCTTTAATTGAATTTCATTTAAATTTCAAAAATTTTTAAATTATTTTTTTCAATTTCTCTTGAATATTTAAAGAAATGGTTTATGTACCTCCAGTAAACTTTATCATTATCTTTTTAATATTGACCTGTAAGACATTTAATTGCTGCTCATTCCACAGTGCAGCAGTTACGTCTAAAAAAGTTTGCTCAAAAAAGTGGTTAAAAGAAAAATACCGAAAGCAGCAACAGGCGGCACACGGGGAGTCAAGTCTAAGCCAGAATATGGCCAGTGTTAGCCAAGTGTGGCAAGCTAAGCGAAAACCATCACAAATCGCATACAATTCCAGATGAAATTGTGAATTATTAATGCAGGCGGCAAACTATTTGACTGAGTAGACAAACCCACGACTCTTTCCCCTTTCACTTCCCCTCTACTCACCGCCCTTCCCACCTTTTTTTTCTTGCTACAAAATGTCAGTACGTGAGTTGCCTGTTCCCCTTTCCTCGTCTCGAACTTCTGTCCACCATTGAAAATTGAGTTACACGCGTGGCCTCCAGTCGTTCATGTGTGTGAGTGTCTGTGTGTGTGTGTGTGTGTGAGTGTATATCTGCCCCCGCTTGAATATGGCAACATGTATCTGACAGATACTTTTACAGGTATTTGTATCTGGCAGTGGTACGTGCAGCACGGGCTTACATTTTGCAGATTAAAACTACAAGCACACACACACACACACACACACACATACACAGAGAGGTGTGCAGTGTACACCTTAAGCCAATTCGATTTAAATGTCTGGCATTTCCACTTTGCTTTTCCGGACGATGTTTTCCTGTGTCTTTTCCTTTTTTTTCCAATGAACTGAATGCAGTGTATTAGCCAAGGCATGCATATAAAAAGCTTGGTTAGCTATTGCCGTTGTTGCTGTTTATGGTGTGTTAAACGAGCCAGAGTTCAGGGGGTCAAAAGCTAAAACTCTGCAATGAAGACATGCCACAAGCCATGCCACAAATAAAAACTAAGCCGCCAAACCATATGAGAAACAACACACCAGCAAGCAGTTGTGTGTGCGAGTGTGTGTGGAACTATACTTGATCCTGTGTGTGTGTGTGTGTGTGTGTGTCTGGGTCTGGCCGCAAAATGACAGCGCCAATGCAATGGCAACAATTGCAATTTGTTCACAGCCTGCCCCTGGGGCAAAGCAGAGCAGCTCCAACTGTGGCACTGTGGTCTACAGGGTACAGGGTACAGGGCACAGGGTACAGGGTGCAGTGTACAGTGGGACGCATTTGACTTACTTTACTTTCAATTTTTGCCTCTTTCGCTCATTCGCTGCACTTCGCGCTTCATTAAAAGGCGGGCGGATGCAACCAGTAAAAAGCACCAGCTACCTACGTCCTTCCCTTCCTTGCTTGCCCCCTGCACAGCCTTTGTCCGTTGCCCTTGCCTGACGACAGCAAATTTGCAGATCGGCAACAAAACGAAGCGATGCGAGCAAAAAGTCGAAATTAAAAGATTTTTAAAGACACCTTTGTAGCAAGTTTAAAACTTGTTCCGCGCTCGACTTCACCATCTTCATTTTCATTTTCATCTTCATCTTCATCATCGCAACCGCAGCCGCAGCCTCAACCGCAGTCCCAGTCGTAGCCACAGCCACAGCCCCAGCCTCGGTTGTTGTTATTTCAGCAAGTTTGGTTGTTGTTTTTGTTGTTGTTTTGGCTTCAAGCTGTCCGCCATGTTGAATACTTTTGTTTTTAAGAAATAAAAAGTCGCTGCAAAGTTTTTTAGTTAAATTTTAAGTTAGTTTCGATTGCGCTGTTGTTGGCTCCCAAACAATTCTTCTACAGCTCAAATATCTATATTTAATTTCGAGTGGGTTGAGCACAGGCACAAACATTAAAAAAAACCGGTAGACATTCAGCAGACTTTATTTCAAAGGCAAGATTAACATATTAAAGTCTTACATACTTTAAATGCAAATTAATCAGCTTTTATCAAATAATAATGTTATGAAAAATTAAAAGATAAACACACCTTAAATATATATCTTATCTCTGAAATGCTACTACACTTCGTTAGCCGAACTATTAAATCGGCTTTTGCCACAGGGTGTGCCAACAGCAGAGTGGCGCAGTGGAAGCGTGCTGGGCCCATAACCCAGAGGTCCGAGGATCGAAACCTTGCTCTGCTATAGATTGCGATGTTTGTAAATGTCACTTTTTTTTTGTTTTTTTAATTAAAAATATTGTTTTATTTAGTTGGTCAAGCAATCAAAAATTATTAAGTTAATTATTATAATTTTAGCTATGAAAATGAATTGAAAGCGTGAATTTTGCAATATTTTAAATGAAGTTAAACATAAAAAATTTGGAAAATATATTTTCAAAATATTAACTTCTTGCCATTAGGTTTGAATATCGCCAATTAAAACAAATCCAAGTAGTGATTTATTCATATTATTTAAAAAAGTTTCCTTCCTTTCAGTTAAGCTGTCATAATTGAGCCGTTGATAGGCCAATCAAAAGAGTATTTAAACGGGTTTCATTAAACACCCATTCACATTTCTTGCTGTCAACACATACAATTAGTTAAGAGAAATGAGATTTTGTTGGGCTAGGCCAAGTTTAAATGGCCAAGATACGTTGACGCTGTGGCCATTTAAGCAATACATTTTCATTGGTAAGAAAGATAATTGTATTTAAATGCATCATCAGAATCATATTAAATGGGAAATTAAAGTCCATCGTTCGGAAGCAAATTGGCCAAGAGCTGTGGCTGGATCTGTCTTTGATTGATCGCAAATGAATTGATTGTGGCTGCGAAGAAGAGATTGAGGATATTTGCAAGCTACATAATTGAAGCTAACGCCATTGCGGCACAGTAGCTATCAGTTATCTGTGAGTGTGTGTATGTGTGTGCATTAATAAAGAATTCATCACAATTACAACAATTGCCACAGGATGCAATTTACAAAGGAATTTATTAATGGAAAGTCAATGAATTCTTTTTAAAATTCTGTTTTGTGCCTTTGATTGATGGCACGCTGGTTGGACGGAGCTCTCGTTTTTTTACTTTTCTTATTTTTTGTGCACGTTTTTTTTTTGTCCTGAACATGGTGCAGCAGCGCCAGTCAAAGACCCCAGCACTTAATCATGGACATGGCGAAAATAAGTCCAGAAGCCAGGCAGACCCAGACGCAGGCGGCGTTCATTCAACTGCAGACGACAGGACACTCATTAAAAATGGGTGCACAGGTACTATCGAACGGTGGGCCAGACCGGACCAGATCAGACCAGACGAGACGAGACGAGACGAGACGAGACGAGACGACTGTTTAACCGCTCTTTACATGGCAGTGGCTACCAGACACAACCACCGGGACGGGGTTGCTCTGTTGAATCAAGTAGAGGGGCAAGAACTGGTTTTTACTGGCGCGTCAGCTAATTTATGTGCGCATGCGCGCCGCTCTCGCTCCCTACTCGGGAGCCCCATAATTAACTGAGGTAGTCATTTTGAATTCGAACATGCACACAAATGCTCACAGCACACACACAGCCAGAGACACACACACACACACACACACACACACAGACAGAGACAGCATCAGCAACAAGAGAAACAATCAGCGAACGCGCTTCTCAGAGGTCCTCTCCTTAAATCAAAGATAAACGATAATTATCTGCGCGAAAATGCGCGCATAAATAATTTGCAAGAAGCCACATTAAAATTGTATCTAAAAGATACGCATCGCTTGATAAGGCCAGCACATCAAGCTCTGGCCATGTCCAACACATCCCCAGCTCCAGTTTGTTTGGGTTCGTTCTGCTCCAAGCTTCGGTCCGTAAGAATAACGATTACAAGAGTTAAACAAACTTTCTGTAGCAATCGTTGAGAAGAAGCCTGCGACTCGCCATTAAAAATTAAAAGCTCATTAATTAAGCAGATAATTCATTTATTATATTTTCAACACAATGCCAAAAAGGAGCAATAATTTGTTATCCGGCTCATTATGTGACCTGGGCTTTTGGCCCAGCTGAGATGGCAACTGTTTCGAATCGAAAACAATTATTGCGGCTGCTCCCAACAATTTAAATCCTTTGGGGTGGTTTCTGTTAATACTTGTTTCTCTTTCGGCAACGGCTCTCGAGGGGTGTGAGCCTTCTCCGCCACGTGTCTCCTGGGGGGTTGTCGCCTGTTTAATCCCCCAAAAAGCACTTAACTTTCAAGTGGCAAATCAACCTGTTGATTTTAACGTTGGCAATTGATTTAGAGGTGTTGCAAGTAGAGTGAATAATCACTGGGTATTTAAGTAAATAAAGCTTTATTATTTTGTTTAACATTTACCAAAAATTCATTACAACACGACGCTCACTTTATTAAATAACAGACTTTTGATTAAGCTCCTCTAATTCCAGAGCTTTAATTAATTACGTATAATTTCAATAATAAATAGAATACAAATTATTTTTATAAGAATGTTTGATTAAAAATCCACCTGAATAACACAACTATAAGCTTCGAATTTCAAAGTCCTAAATAGGTAATGATTGTGAAATATCTTCAACACTTAATATAGTTTGTTAGTTTAGTACTAAAATCACAGCATAGTTATAATAATAAAATTTCTGACTCTCAGTCTTGACTGTCTCTATTCTGAGCTGTTTTCTAAAACTTTAAGTCCAACTAAAACTTTAATAATGGCATCCGATCTGAGCTGAATTCAGCAATGTTCCTGATGGCATTTGGGCCAATTGTATGTATGTGTTTGTGAACCGGAAACCATATGCTGCCGATTGGCTGGATGGGGATTTTTGAGGGTTCAGATCGTTTAATTTGCTGTTGGCATCAGCTGTTCGCACTGGGCGAGAAGTTTGGAGCACATGATGTCATTTCAGTTGAATGGCTTTTGGAAAATAAATAAAACACAAAAAAATAATAAAAAGAAATACATGCAAAAGCTAAAGCAACTATTGTTAATGTTTTTGCTGTTGTGTTCAGTTGTTGTTGTTGTTGTTGTTGTTGTAGCTGACGAAACTGAATGTGTTCGTGTTGACAACGAACACGGAATATAAATTGAGAAATGCTTTAAAGCGAAATAATCAATTTACTTCTTGACATAATTTCCATTTTTCACGAAACCAAAGGCAGCCACGCGGACGAGAGAAAATGCCAAAAAGACGCAGTCAAACAACCACAACAACACCAACAACAACACGGACAACAAAGTAGAAAAAGCCACGCACAATTCGCACACAAAACATGGCCAAAAAAATAACAATACATGTGGCTCAAATTTTTGGTGGCAAGTAGGCAAATGTGGGTTGAGGCACGACTGGGGCAGCTGCAAGGTCCAAGTGCTGCAGCAATTGCTACCGTTTGTCCATTTTTTATGATGCCACTGACCGTCTCTTTATTTGGGCTGTGATTAATGACAGCCAACAGATACAGATACAGATACATTGGATATTCTATAGATACAGATGCTTTAGCCTGTCGTCTTGACAATTGAGGTTGTAACTACGATTTAATAGCACTTTAATGGTGTGTGAACAACGTACGCCACTAAAACGCGATAAACCCAAACACCTGTTGTAGTCATACAGTTTTTCTCACTCTCGCTCTCGCAATCTTACATGCTCTCTGTCTCTGTCTCTCCATCTATCATTCAGCCCATCTATTTGTAGCTCGTGCTGCTGCAACACTTTCATTATCACAAATGTCATATCATTTGTCGCATTGCACAAAACTGCCCGCTCATCATTTATCACCAAAGGAATGCGATGACTCCCTTACACACACACACACACACACACACACGCTCTATAATAGCGGGCATATTTGATTAATTTTCCTTTTCCGAAAGAAATTAACCCGCTGCACATGTCGACCCCAGCGGCCCCTTTGACGCGCCCTCGATCGCTGCCTCAAGATTTATCTCTTTCAGTCTAGCTCGAGCATGGCCAATATGCTCCCTCTCCCGCACCCGCTCCCGCTCCCGCTAATGCTCCTGTTCCCATGGCTGTTCCTCTTCCAGTTACCAATTCCCTTTCCCCTTGTCAAGTTGTTTTTGTTGTCCGTTGCCTTTGTCGCCTTCGCGCACGTCGCAAGTTGATTTATTTATAGAGAATTGCTCAAATCAAAATTGTTTAAATTCATTATCACAGAGTAAAAGAGAAATTTTTATCTTTTTTAATTAAAAGAAAATGCACCTATGATGAGTTTTTCACCCGCTTCTTTTTTATGCAAAAAATTATTGTAAATAGTTTTTGATATGCTAAACAAGGAATAAATTCTAAAAACTATTTTTAATAAAATAAATTTGATATTCAATATTTTATTTTCAACTGAAAGTTAATTAAATAACATCAAATGTGCGTTAGATTATTTAGTTTTTTGAAAGTATAACCATAAACGAAACACAATTTCAATTTTTAAAAATTAATATGTACATTTTTAAACTTTAAAGAACAAAGATAAGATAATTCAGTTAATATATCATTTAAAATATTTAAAAAAAAGAATAAACAATTATTGTAAAAATAAAGATTCCCTATCTACAACTGATTGATAAATTCAACTTTATGACTAACAATTATCCTCTGATAAAAATATATTTTTGGATATAATAACAACATTTCTAACACCATAAAAAAAATTTACAATTTCCCCTTTCCACTTGATGCCCCTTTGGATGCCACACTTCGAGTCTGTCGTGTGTTGTTGTTGTCTCTTATGAATAATGATCATTTGGTTGAATTTTGACACTGATAATGGTTTTTGGTAAACGACTCATTAGCTTGCCACTAAGTAGCAGCAGCGGCAGTTGTGGATCTTGTGGATCTTGTGGCCACTGACCACTTGCCACTTGTGATCTTGCGCAATCGGAAGTGCGTTGATTTATGAAGTTTTAGTTGGGATCTCGAGCGCAATTTCAGTTTCAGGTTTGTTGTGCTCCTGATGTTATTGCTGCTGTTACGGCGAAATGCTACAACAACAGCAACAACAACAACAACAACAGAAAGAGCAAGAAGTTCGCTTACAACGTTGTTTATTCTGCCTCTTTCTGCCGCGATAAGATCAGGCAGTTGCAAGATGAAGCGTCCGTCCGCTTGACGCTTCACTGTGTCCCGGTGAGTTTCATGCCGCACACGTTGTGCGGCTGATTACGATGACGATGTTCGCTTTTATTTCATGTTTTTCTTCACTTTTTTGTATTTATTTTTGTTACTTCAACTACGTCTGCCAGTGGGGCAGACGCCGGCGGTTGACAAATGACCACTACAAGTGTTTGTGACAAGCCGCAAGCGTTTTTATTTTATTTATTTCTATTTGCGCCTCTCAAAGAAGATGCACTAAAAGAAGAAGAAGCGGGAGAAAAAAAAAACAATTAAACTTTGAACCGGATTGCAATGGCAACACCGGCTTGCAGCTGACCTATGCCAAGGGTTTTAAGATTAACTTTGAACCTGCACTCGTATGCTAATCTTGCGTCAATCACAACATGATCAGAGATGCGACTACCCCTCTCCCCGCTCTGGTATGCAAAGTGCAGCGAACAATGGCAATTTGAATTGCAGAATTGTTGCAACGCTGACACTGAACATGCAACATGAGAGAAAGGGGCGAGAAGCGGAAGCGGCAGCGGCAGCAGAAGAAGAAGCTGGCACATACGAAGGATCACTGTGTGCCACTTAATAAATTCTGTTGCAGATTTTTGCATGCACCAAATTTCAAATATCCAACTGATATGTTAAGCGGCTGTCAGCGTTTGTGACTTTGACGTCAACTTACATGAAAATGAAATGCAAAAGATCAAAACAAAAGACCAAACGCAACTCAAGCACATTCCTCATGCTGAAAGTATTTAAAATATAAACACGTCTCTCTATCTCTTGTTTTATCTGTTACTATCTCGTTCTATCTCCTGCTGCATATATATATATGCAAAATCCAATATGTCTATATAGTATTTCTGCCTAGACAACGAAATGGGCACAAAGTTGTAAAACGCTTCGAATGTTCGCTCATTGGCGCTGTCAAGAGTCGACATGCCCCATGCCTATGCCCATACCATGCCCCATTCCCATACCCATACCCATACCATGCCACGACGATAAGTGATATGACATGCCAGGTGCCACTGCCAGTTGAAGTGTTAGTGGCACTGCCAGTTCCTCAGCCCTGTCAACTTATGGGGCTTCGGTGGCTGGCCATGACGACAAGCGACAACGATGCGCTACTTATGTAGTTATATAGTTAGTACCAATTCCATTCACATCCCCATACCCATTCCCAGTCGTAGTCGTAGTCGCTATCTGAATCCCATTCCCAGTACTTAAAACATAGCCACAGTGTTGACATTTCTTTAAGCCCTCAACGGGTTGCTGAGACATATATGAGACTGAGACTTATATTTTACAATGTGTGTTCTCTTTAGCTGGAAATATACATACCAGGGCTGCAATATTTACATTTCAAACTATTTAAAAAAAATCGTAGTTTTCAAAATTATTTAAATAAATATCTTTTAAAGATAACTGTAGGCACATATAAAAATGTCTTACTTTCTATCACAATGTTAATGAGCATAACCGTTATCTTCATTAATTCGAGTGTATTTCATATTGAAATTGTGAAATATTTTCCCCACTTAATCCCACAAGATACTCAACCTGCCGGCAATCCCCAGATACTTTAGCTACAAGCACGCATTCTCACAGATACTTTCCCGCATGATTCTTGTTGCCGGCTGCGGTTGTAATATAAATATGTATGTGTGTGTGTGTGTGTGTGTCACATGTGTAAACAAATTGCAACATCTTATGACAGCAGAATTTGACAATTGTAAATGGTCGGCGGCAGCGTACAAGAGCTGTTGCCCCGCCCGCCCCATCAGCAACCCTAGGCGCTGTCTGTTGCAAGCTTACATCTCGTAGTCGCATAAACATGAAATGTCCGGCAACTGGGCTGCAACAATTCGTATTGATTTGCCACAGAATGGGGCAAGGTCAGGTACATTAACAATAAGTGCAACCTGACGCCTGCGTCTGCACTTCATGCATCAAATCGCAGCTGAATGTTGCATGAACCTCAACATTTTGGTTGTCTGGCAGTCTGCAAACTTTGACCGACAGTTTGGACTTGGGTTGTCCAATCTAATGGCATGCGAGAGATATTAGATTCGCAATGAAATTTGATAGTTGAAAAGCTGACTGACAGCGCTGCTAACCGACCAAAATGGGTCAGGACTTGAGCTTAAGGATTACGACAAAGGCAATTCAACATGCCGCTGCGACTATATTCCCTCTCTCGCTCTCTCTCTCTCTCTCCCTCTCTCTCGCGCTCAGCCACATGAGTGATGGAGCTGATGTCGTTGTCTGGTTACTGTCTGCTCGCTGTTTACGTGGTCATTAGTTTAAACCCCTTCAGGATGGCCAATGGCACCCAGTGGTTCCGACTGCTTCCCACTACGCGGCATGAGCAGAGCGCAAAAGTGCTTTTGATGTCGCACACATGTGAGTGTGCGTGTGTGTGCGTGTGTGTGCGAGTGTGTGCGAGTGTGTGCCTGCTTGTGTGGGTGCGTCTGTGTGTATTTTGGCAAGCGGCGCTTCGGCATTTGCCACAGCCAAATTCACTTTAATTAAATGAGTGGTAATTAATTTCAACTTTAATCAGAAATTCCATTTAGATTTCCTTCTGATTGATGTGACCCGACATCTTCCGACAACGTCACGGCGACCAACAAAAATAAACTATTGTGTTCCGCATCCTCAGAGAAACAGAGAAATACAGAGAGCGAAAGAGTAAGGGAGAGAAGACACACGAACTTTTTGTATTATTGAAAATTTAAAATAGATACAATACCACAAGATCTGTTAGTCATTGGAAATAGGGAAATTTATCTTAAGGCCATTTAATATTTTTTGTTTTAAATAGTAGTAAAAGTTTACAACGAAAAAAAAATTCGTATTCTTTCGTCACTAGCGCGAATTTAAGATGAATAATAACGAAATAATTTCCATATCTTTTAGCAACCGCCCAAACATTTTTTCTGTCTGCATGCCACATGCAGATGCATCTACAGATACAAACACATTTAAACATAAATAAGAATTGCCGCTGAAACTTTGTAGATCCAATTGCCGTTTAGCAATGGGCCATGACCCATATAAGCTCAGTGGTGCGCTGCGAAATGTGGTGGCCAAAGGGGTCCAAGGGGTCCAAAAAAGAACATTTGTCGGCTTTCCCAAAGTGCCGACAGCAGAGGTCCTCAGTTGGCCTGTCTATCACACTGACTGACTGCCACACATTTTATTTACAGTGTCTGCGTGCGTGTGTGTGTGTGTGGCATTGTCTCAACCTCTGTGTAGCTGAAAACCGGGCGGGCCAATTGACTTGGCCATAATAACACGCCACGGTAAATGGCTTTTAAAAGTCTACTTTGCCACAGCCCGCCCCCTCATTACGAACGACGCGTTTCGAACGCCCTCGCGAAAGTCCAAAGATGACAAAAGTTAACCGTCGTTGGGGTGGACAGCGGGGAGTGAGGAGTGGTGAGCGGGGAGTGGGCAGCGTGTCACGTGGAATGGGAAATTGTCATTATCTTTGGTCGAGCGATGTGGGAGGAAGACAGCCCAAATAGCGCTGAGACCTCAACCGACAGCTGTCTAGAGTGATACTTCACCTAGTACGTCTATATGATATTCCGTGTTGTTGATTTTCGTTCTTTATTATTCTTATATTTTTTTTTTTGCTAACAACAATAGGAATCTTTTTTTTTGGCAAAACTCAAATTGCAGTTTGACACGTCATATTTATGAAATGCGCAACGTTGCAGAAAAGTAGAAAATAAACAAGAAAATTAACTCGCCGGGTATATTGGAAATCAACTTAACGGTGCCTTGTCCACTTGAGTGTTTGACGATTGCCTAGAAACGCCTTCTAGATATCAAATATAAACGTGAACTAACTCTTTAGTCTAAAAGTTAGAAAATCCGTGAAGAACATTATTATTTCATATTAACTTTTTATGATTATTAGAGATATTGAAGTTTAACATCTTGTGCTTTAATATATTTTAATGAATCTCTTAAAAAAATTGTGAATTTGAAGCTCTCATGTTCCTTTAAATATTATTTGTGCTCACTGCCCACTCATAATATATCTTCTACAGATATTGCAAAATTCTTAACACAGTTTTTATACCCTGAGCCCATTGAAAATGGGAAAAAAGGGTATAATGTGTTTGGCAGAATGTATGTAACAGGCAGAAGGAGGGGTGGCAGACCCCATAAAGTATATATATTCTTGATCAGGATCAACAGCCGAGTCGATCTATCCCTGTCCGTCTGTCTGTCCGTCTGTCTGTCCGTCTGTTTGAACGCGTCGATCTCAGAGACTGTAAGTGCTAGAGACTTCAAATTGGGAATGCAGGTTTGTGAATACCATACGCAGGTCAAGTTTGTTTCCAATTTTTGATGCCCCCGGAGCCCCCTTGTTTTAATTTAGATGGTATTCTCAGTTGTCTCATTAAATAATGTTTAACATTTTTCTATTGACTTTTACAGGTACTGTGAATGCCAATGGCGAGACGAAACGACAACGGACCTCATACACCCGCTATCAGACACTGGAGCTGGAGAAGGAATTCCACTTCAATCGCTACCTGACGCGACGACGACGCATTGAGATCGCGCACGCGCTTTGTTTGACGGAGCGACAGATCAAGATCTGGTTCCAGAATCGACGCATGAAGTGGAAGAAGGAGCACAAGATGGCGTCGATGAACATTGTGCCCTATCATATGGGGCCGTATGGTCACCCTTATCACCAGTTCGATATCCATCCGTCACAGTTCGCGCATCTGAGCGCATAGGACGCGTGGCACTTTTCGGGTACTGGTTAGAGACTCAATCAGTTGTATCAGGAACCATATCAGGCGGCGGCAGCGGCAAGCGTGGCCGGCGGCTATCAGTCACAGGGCTCTCAGGACGCCACCTCGGCGGCCTCTGCTGGTCTGCTGGGCAGTGGCAGCGGCAGCGGCGGCGGCGGAGCTGGCAGCAATATCGGCGCCGGCAACGGTCCCAACTCGTTGTTCAGCTCCGCTGCGGCGGTGGCCAATGCCAGCAACTCTAATGCCGATTGCATTAAATATCCGCAAGAGTTCTGATCTCAGGTTTTCATCAGGCAGCAGCAGCAGCAGCACCAGCAGCAGCAACATCCACAGCCCGATCACCAGCTGGACTCGGAATGTGAGCCTGAGCCCAAACTCGAGCCGGGACCAGAGCCGGAACCAGAGTTGGAGCTGGAACTAGGGCTGCAGCTGGAACTGGAACTGGAGTACAAAGCGGATATTGTGGGGTGCAATTTGTTCTGCTGCTGAGCCAGTGCCTGTGCCTCATTGCCACTGCCTTGCTCCGCATCTGCAACTGCAACTGCTAATGCATCCGCCGCCGCCGTCGATCAACCAACATCAAAGATGATGCTTCTTGTTTGCAACTGATTCGTGTTAAGCTGAGAAACGAGCCGATGCTGGAGCTCGGCTCGTTTGGGTTTATGATACTGGAGGTGAAACAGACACGTCAAGTTCTCCCAGAGCCATTCTGCACACACCAACCAACCAAACACATACACAACCAAACACTCAAGTACACACTCATATATCACACACAACAATCCGCACTCGGGCATGGAACTAAACATTTCTTATATAATTATGCTTCAGTACAATCGAAGTTGTTGCCGTTGGACGTCCAGTATGATAAACCTCTTTCTCTAAGCAGTATTCGAAAAGCTATTAGAATTAAGTGTAGCATAAATTTTAGTCCTAAGCAGCACAGACGAAAAACAAAACCATTATATAATATTTGCAATAATTTCAAAGTGATTTCTATTTAAATTAGTTCTCGTTTTATACTTACCTAATTCTTACATTTATGTACCCCGGGAGCATTCGTATCCTCTGAAATGTGTACTTAAAATGCAACCTATCATATGTCTCTATAACTATCCATATAAGGCTTTGTTTATTTTGTATATAGCAGAGCGCCCCAGTTCAGATGGCGTCTTATTATGTTTGTGTTTCTCATTTTTATGAAATTTTGAACCGAAATGTTCTGTTTGACTTGTGTTGTTAAAAGTGCTTTAGCAGCTTTTGCAAATGCTTTACTAATTTTATACAAAAAAAAATTGAATAATATTTTATCATTTACACCCACTGAAGAACAAATTCGGAATACAAACAGGGAATTTGGCAAGCGATCAAACTGTTTCGTAATTGCGAGTTTTTAGGATAATTTCAATAGCAAGAAAAATCCTGCTTTCTCGATCTAGATCCCTCTACATCCCTTTATTTATCTCTATCTCTATTATTTCAAATCATATTAAAGCTTTCATCTCTGTAAATTTATATACAAAATCCTATAAATATTGTCTCCTCCTAGCATAAGAGAAATTTTTGAGTAATGCGCAAGTTGTTAAAACCTATAACTTAAAAATTATAACTAAATGTAATGTAATTATTTATGCTGTACTTTTCGCTAAGCTAAGGTTAGTGCATTCTAGAACCTAACGGTAGTCTATGTGAACTTAGGTCGTAAGCCTAAATTATATGTATCGAATTAGCAAGACAAATTTTAGTAAAAAGTAAAATAAAATAATAATATAATTAAAAAAATATGATAAAACCATCACAGTGAACGGAACGAAAAATCAGTAACCGAGGAAAACTTAAACAGCAAATACTTAGCACAAATTATTTAATTGTTTTTGTATGTTTAATTTTTGTTTTTGTTTGCAATTTGTCCAAACTTGATTTTTCAAAGTATTGGATTGTGTGACAGCACAGTGAACGCAAAATTTTAACTGCATTCCATGTAAAAATAATTTACGGAACTAATTTTTAAAAAAATCCGTATTTATGTAATAATATGGGTTTAATTGCATATGCAATGCTTATGAAATGAATCTATCAACTATTCAACCACAAAAAATTACAAAAATATAAATAAATCAAATCAAACAAATCATATGTAAACATGTATGAATATGGCATAAAATAAAACTATTTTAAAATGTATTATTATTGGTTTTAACTTATGCAGCTTTTGCAGTAAGGGTGTTCACTTCACAGTGGCAGCATGGCAGCGGGCACATGTGCATTACTGAAATCGTGAGCATCCCTGTACATTTCAGTCCCGCCCAGGGATTGATATTTCAGTTTAAAAATTGTTTTGAGCTAGTCAACATGCTGGAGAGGACGATCTACGTACAAAAGTGGCCGGTTCAAATCTGGAAACTCTTTCAATGTTTTTTTATTTATTTTTATTCGATGCACACATTTTTTACGATTTATATATTTAAAAATATAAAAATACAGTGCATTTTTTGTTGTTTGGACTTGCAAAATAATTTGTCGGTTGCATTGCTAAATTTTCCTACAGTCAAACAAATGCATTTGTGTCGTGAAGTCACTAAACAATTGTTGTCAAAACTGTCACACTAAAAAAAGCCAAAAATACTAAGAATCGATTGAAATTATCGACTTTTTATCGTGTTTTTGTGATCTCTATATGGGCATATGTGCCTGACTTTTCGTAGTCAAGGGTCTGGGTCTAGCACCCTGGCAGGATATTTTCTAGTACAAGTTGTTGTTGTGACGTCTAGCACATGTGCCCACTGTCATGCTGCCACTGTCAAGTGAAAACCCTAAATGTAAATGCATTTAAAGGGCACTAACTGATCCTGTGTCATTCGATTTTATCACATCTGTTCCAGAACGACAGTCCAGCAAGTGCCCGGGTAGCTCAGTCGGTAGAGCATTGGACTTTTAATCCAAGGGTCCAGGGTTCAAGTCCCTGCTCGGGCGATATAATTTTTTTAATATACTACAAAAAGTTTTCAAATAATCTGTTGATATTAAATTAATTTTTTTAGTACTATAAAAGTAAAATATATTTTTTGATTGGGGTTTTAAAAATACATACATATTTGCATAGATTGTGGGAAATTATTTAAGGAAAGCAGTTTTATTGGACAATTCTATAAATAAACAAAGCAGTTGAAAAGCAGTAAACTACTCGTCGATAAAGCAGCGCCGCATAATTTTTTCAATATACTACAAAAAGTTTTCAACTAATCTGTTGATATTAAATTAATTTTTTACTTAGTACTATAAAAGTAAAATATATTTTTTGATTGGGGTTTTGAAAATACATACATATTTGCAAAGATTGTGGGAAATTATTTAAGGAAAGCAGTTTTATTGGACAATTCTATAAATAAACAAAGCAGTTGAAAGCAGTAAGTTACTCGTCGATAAAGCAGCGCCACAAAATATACACACAAGCTCGACGTTTAGATACAACTGTTTCGACTGGAAGGTTGGCAGCTTCTGTAATCACGCTTCTGTGAGGTCTGATTGTGGGATGACCTGAGGCTGGGGATCACTGTGTAGTGGACCAGCCATGTTGACGGAACGTCCGCACTAAGCTTGCCATCAATATGGGTGCCGCGGAGGAGTCCACGGCATTCAGGTTGGCTAAGGAGGGATGAACCGGGCCAGGGGTGAAAACCAGCAGCCAAGAGTTCCCGTGGTAGGCAGTAGTGGGATAGCGTACCGGAGTGGACTGCCATTATCAGCCTTGCCAATTGTTGGACCACAATCTTTTTGCATGACAAAACCAAAATTTTAAATAACATCTTATTTGAAATTTTTTTAAATTGTGTAAAATTCCAATGAATATTTCAAAAACTAAGAAAGAATAATCAAATTTTGTTTATTTTTATTTGGTATGCATTATATTTGATGTACAAAATATATTTAGATTTTAACATGTTTTTCGGAGAATTGTTAACAATGAAATCAGTATTGCCCGAAATACACGAATGCGAAAATCTCTCTTTGGAAATAAGTTGCAATGCCCGGAAAGAAATATGAAGTGTAACAGGTGCTTCAAGATCGGACACTTTTATCGCAAATTTCGAACGAAACTATGGCAATCGGAATAAAGAAGTGGCGAGCCCGATTCAAAGCGACGGCGTGCATTTGGAACGACAGTACATGCGATTACCAAAAAGAAATCTGAAAGCATTTTCTGTATTACAAACGGGTCAGAGTGTGAAATTAATATATCCTACCATGTTGGCGGCCAGGTCATCACCATGATGATCGATTCCGGCTCTCAGTATAACCTGGTCAGTTGCTATCTGTTTTTAAAGTGCCCATGGTAGACAGTAGTGGGATAGCTTACCGAAGTGGATTGTCATTATCAGCCTAGCCAATTGTTAGACCACAATCTTTTTACATGAAAAAATCTGAATTTTTAAATAATATTCTGCTCTCGTGATAGACAGAAGTGAGATAGCGTGCCGGAGTGAACTGCCATTATCAGCATTGCCAATTGTTGTTGAATTTAATAACAACTTGGAATTATTTTTCTTTACATTGTGTGAAATTTCTATGAGTAATCCAAAAAGTAAGAAAGAATAATCAAACTTTGTGTTTTTTTTGTATGCATATATTTACATTTTAATATGCTTTCTGGAGTATTTTTCACGCTGGCACAATAAGTTTTAAGTATCCAAGTAATCCTCGTGTTCCATGTTTATGTATACCTGTACACAAGAATCTCCACGTAGTACACAACAGTATGGCCTTGCATCCCGCTTTAATCTTTTCGACCAGGGCCATCTGAACGTGCTAAAAGTCATTTTAACACAATGACCTTCGACTTTCTTACACGGGCGGCCTGAATAAACTTGTCGTTTATTTATATGATGTGGTGCATAATCGTAAAGCAAAGAAGTATCACAAATCCAGGACAACATAAATAATATTATTAGAAGTCCCACAGCGGTACGACATTTCATTTTGATTACAATATAACGACTGAAGAATTCTTACTCGTTCCCCTCTCTAAAATGCTTATATTAAATTATATATAATAAGAATACAGATACTTTCACATATATATTTATAATGCTTTCAAGTGTAGTAGTATTGGAAGTCTTATCTCTCGACCGATTATAATACACAAATATGTTATACAAATCTTTTTCGGACAAAAAACAACGCCGAAAAAATTGTGGGAAAATGTTCAGAATCTCAAAAATGTATTGGGATCAGCCAATGCCCTCGACAACTTGTTTATGACAAATTTGACTTCTGCCGCTTTCAGATATATTTCGCAAGTTAACTCATCGCAGCGAGTTAGAGACGACCTTTTCATTAACAGATGCATTTACAGATCTATGTCAGTTTATCAGTGAATAAATATAATTATTAAATTGAAATTTTGTTTTTTTTACGCGATTGTCTTCGAAATTTCAAGAGCACACGTGTCTGCTGTGTCTGTCATGGTCTTTGTGCCATCTGTTTTTGTCTACCTACGTGTATGTCTATCTATTCTGTATGTATATATATGGTATGATATATATTTCATTAAAATGCCCCAAAGTATGCAATGGTTTTAACAAGAGTTCTCCCTTAGTAAAAAGATGCTGGAAATGAAATATGTCAAATACAGAACTTTAGTTTGCTTGATTAGAAAATCTCAAGTAAAAATATGCTGAAAATACAAAATCCCAATTTAATATTTGCTGGAGTATCAAATCTCAAGTAAAAATATGCTGAAGTATAATATACCAAAATATTAAATAGTGATTATAAATATCCCAATTAAAAATGTGCTGGTAAGAAAAGTCCCAAGTAAATTTTTAATGCTTTGAAAAAATGTCAAGTAAAATTGTACTGGTAGGGAAATAAATAAATAAATATTTGCTGGTGCAGAAACAGTAATAATTTACTGTAAGCTTGAATTTTCAAGAATTTTAAATGTCAACTAGAAAATTTCGACTAAAAGTACAATTAATCCAAAAAGTAGTTGACACAGATTTAAAGCAATTTTCAAAGTAATTTATTTTAGACTTGAATTCTCAACTAAATTTATAAAATAATTATCTTTCGCTTGATAAACTCCAGTTTTAATATTTTATTTATTTATTAGTTAACATGTGCCGATTAAAATTTTTTATCAGTATTCCCAGCCCTGTCCCTTACACATCACACATTTTATTTATTGAAAAAATAGAATTGAATAGCTTACTGTATAAATATTGGTTTTTCAGAACAAGTTGCAAATTTTTTTTCCAATAAAAATATTTCGTTTATACCTGACTACTATGTATGAATGAATGTATTGTTTGATTCAATTAATCTTAAGAAATCTCGGGCAAACTTGATTTGGTAAGACCACAAAATCTTTTGAATATTCAAATAAATGAGTAAAAAATATGAAAAAGTATTTTTTAATTGTTAGGCTTCTAATTGTTTCTTACTGGATAACTATTTTGAAAACGAATTGAATCATTAATTGAAGTGTGAATAAGTCGTATCGGAGTTTATGGTCGTGTAATAAATAAACAAATCTTATCGTTTCTTATTAACTACGTCTAAAACCGCAATAATAAAACTGTGATGAGTTGTAAATTCGATCTGAAACAACATTGTAATGTAATGTATACTTCTTCAGTTTACATAGGAGCTCGGAGAAAGGCAAACCTAAGTGGTCATAAAAAGAAATAATTATTATTAAATATTATATAGAGATTTTATAAAGATATTGATTTTTTAACTATTTTTGTCGGATTAAAATTGTATTGTTGAAAATGTGGAATATAAGGTATTCTCTAATGATGTTGAGCATTATTATCCCTGCAATAACAGCGGATATTCCGGGGTGTGACTACTTTGATACTGTCGATCTAATAGGTAGCAAACGTTTTGAAAACGGATCTTATTTATACAAACAAGTATTGATACCGAATGACAAAATTGGAGCTTACGATTATCGGATAACGCTCTACGGATCTGTTGAACACGTTCCCAGCTACCCGAGAGGATGCCTCTGTCAGGTGAAGTCCTGTGTGCTATTTTGTTGTGAGCCAGACATGATGGTCCAAAACTATGACGTGAATATAACTCTTGATAATGGTACAGAGGTGCAGGTTCGTGAGGTAAATGAATTTGTACTGCAAGCAAAGTTCGAAATATCGTGTGACCTACTTGCGAAAAATAACACTGATGAAAAGGGTCAAGGTGATTGGAAGCTTTTTGAGGTTCGATGGAAATTGACTATTGAGTTAGCTTATTTAATAATAATATTTGTTTTAATAAGAACGGGACACTGCTCAGTCAGAGCGATAGGGCCGAATTACAAAAAAAGGATTATTGCCTGATACCACAAAAGATTTTAAGAGTATATTACGAGCTGCTGCCCACAAGTCTTCAACAAGAAATACAAACAAAAACAAATCGTAAGCGTCTTATCTCCTATCATCTTTTAATTTTAAATTTTTGTATTAAATGTAAAAAGACGGAAAGAAGTCTAGCATTCATTACATTACTTATTAATATTTTTATTTCAAAGAAAATATAAAAGAAACTATGATATGAGTATTTTACTTTCAGTTGACCTAGTTAGTGGCATTAAAGTTGTGTCAGTGTTTTGTATGGCTATTACCATTGCTGTCTATCTATACTTGCCGCAATTTCATACAATATTCAGCAAGTGCTGTCTATGTTACTTTATTAGCCTTACTATCAGCTTCCTGTTACTGTGGGCTGAATCACTATATCGAGACGTAAAGCCTAACCGCATAGTTTGCTATATGATAGGTAAGTACAATCGCATAATTCGTTGAATCTACACAAATTTAATATTCATCAACCAGGTTACTGTGGATATTACATTGTTATGTCCGTATTCATGTGGCTCTTAGTTATCAACTATAATTTGTGGAAAACATTTACAAATTATGGTATTATGTACAAGACTAGTATGCAACGATATCATATCTTTGTCTGGAGTGCTGCAGCGGTATTGCTTGCGATCACAGGATCAGTTGAATATATGTTCCTAGTCATGGATTATGATAAAGAGTGTTCATGGCAACCGGGCGTAAGTCTGTATTACTGCTGGATCAATAGTAAGTTCGATAACTTAAATTTAACTATGAAAATGGCTAATGAAACTATTTTCAGCATCAGAAAATTGGTCGGCAATGATCTACTATTATGGCCCAATATTAGTTGTAGTGCTTATCAACGTAGCGCTCTCTATAATGTCAGCAAGGCACATATACGTGGAGAGCAAAAGAAACAAAATAGACTTGAACAGTTCCGAGATTCAAGAGAATTTAACAAATCAAGCAAAGTATAATAAATTAATGTTATAGATTGAATAATGATTGTTTATGTATTATATTAACGTTTTATTTTTAGATTCGGCATGTTTTTCCGGTTGTTTGCTATTGCCGGCGTAATCTGGCTGCTTGACATACTTTCTTATCTGCTTGAAATCAATATTAGTGGCATAACATTTATTTTTGATATAATTACATCGGCCCAGGGCATTTTACTATTTTTCTTAACAATCTGGAAAAAGGACGTTTTAAAGTCTCTATATGAACGGTAATATAATAATTAGCTCAACATATTTATATTACTTCGTTTCTTTCTCATAGAATGGAAGCAAAAGGCAATAAACCAAGTAAACAGATGCTAACGTCAACCACTCAAGCATAATGGAACAAACATAATTATTGAATTCTTTACTTACTTAGTTTTTTATTTGAGCTTAATCAGCCATTAGTGTTTAAAATGTATTTGGAAATTTATTGATCATATTTTTGTACAATACCAATTTATTATAGGCATGATCCAATCGATTCGGCTGTTGGTCCCGATCGAAAATATATTTACTTTTTACGGTTTGTCACGCATTCTTCAGCATATCACATACCTGTGCACAATGTCAGTATACAAATTCACTCGAACACGGTTATAAAATATATATATTTTTTAAATATATTTAATATATAAACTGAATTGTTGTTCAGTTGTCATGAACTATATAGCTATATGGTTTGTATTCAGTTATCATGAACTGACCGATTAGATTTCTAGTCAGTTGTCATGACCGATGGGAGATGAACAAGTCAGTCTGATTAATTAATTACTAGCTATGAACAATGTCAACTGTTTTTTGAAAGTGAAATGTGGAATGCATTTCAAGTATTTAAATAAGTAAAGATGACAAATGTTTATTAGGTTCAGAATTTGATTTTAAATGTCTTTATACCCGTTACTTAAACAAAATAAGTAAAAGGGTTTATTGTGTTCGTTGGAATGTATGTAACAGAAAATAGAAAAACTATAAGAAATAGAGATACCGAATTTGGCACGTAAACACCAAATGTTTTAAATTTTTGACACGCCTCCTTTCTCCCCCGCATTGCTAAAATTTGTAAAGGAGTCTATAATTATACACAAAAGGCACATCGCGAAAATAGATTTTTGCCACCTTCTTTTGCGAATCAGACATAGTACAGTGATTTTTATTTTATCAAGCAGAGTGAAAGTATGCTATGGTTTATTTAATATTGAAATAGCCTGTGACAACGCATATAAGTTCGCAATGAATCATGTTAAGACCGCAAAAATTTATTATTAATTTATTTCAAATGCTTTTGATTTCGATATGTTATGCAGCTATAAATTAAGAACACGTTCTCCAGAATGATTTGCCCCTTATAATTTTTTTGATTGCTCTCTCCCACTTAAAAAAGCAAAATAGGTAAAATCTGTCCAAATTTATCCATTTGCAACAATTAAAATACATGTAAAATTAATAATATTTGTAGATTGTATTCAAACATGATTAAAACGTTCCATAAATAAATACATTTACCGATTATTGTGATTTTAAGGTTAAAAACCGCAGAAAAGAAACAACAACCAATTGTTGAGTCGCTATAAAACAACAATGAGAGTATACCGCAATTTAAATGAAAACCTCAGTCAAAATTGTTCAGTTTATATTAAAGCTTCGGTAAGAGCACATCTATGTGCTGGAAAGAAGTATTTATAAACATATATAAATTTATTTAGAGTATATTTGTTATTGGATTACATTCATGGTGCTAATAATGTGGAAATCAAGATATTGTATAATAATATTAAGCATTATTATCCCAGCAATAACAGAGGATAGTCCCGGGTGTGACTATTTTAATACAGTCGATCTAAGCGATAGTGAACGCTTCCAAACGGATCTTATCTATATAAAGATACATTAATAGACAATGACAAAGTTGAAACTTACAAATATCGGATGTCGATCTACGGTGCTAAGATACAGGTTGACAGCTACCCGAGAGGTTGCCTCTGTCAGGTGAAGTCCTGTGTGCTTTTCTGCTGTGAACCACAAAATATGATCCGGAACTTAGCCGTGAATATAACTCTTACTAACGGAACAGAGGTGCAGGTAGATGTGGGAAAAGAATTCGTAGTGCAAGCAAAATTAAATATATCATGCGACCTACTGGCGATAAATGGCACTGATGAGCAAGTTCAAGGTTCATGGAAACTTTATGAGGTTCGAATCGAATTAACTTTTGACTTAGCTTATTTAATTTAAATATTTGTTTCAATAAGAATGGTACACTGGATTCTGAAAACGGCATGCTAATGAAGAAAGATTACTGTCTGATTCCAAGAACGGTTCCGAATGATGACTACGTGCTTGAGCCTCATAACTTTATGAAAATTATTACAATCGAAGAACAAACAACTCGTAAGAAACGCAGCTCATAAATCTACTCAAATGCTATAAATATATGTTTTAATATGAGTATTTAACTTCCAGTTGATCTCGATAGTGCTATTAGAGTTGTCACTGTATTTTGTATGGTTATTACCATTGCTGTCTACCTATACTTACCCAAGTTTAATAATGTACATGACAATTGCTGCCTATATTATTTTGTTTGCCTAACTATAAGTTTCCTGATATTGTGGGCTGAATCTGTGTATCGAAATGAAGAAGCGCATGTTAAAGCTCTTTGCTATACGATAGGTAAGTTGAATCTTATAATTTGGTGGATTAACACAACATGTTATTCATCAACCAGGCTACTGTGGATATTACACTTCTATGGCCGTGTTCCTGTGGCTTTTAGTTATCAACTATAATTTGTGGAAATCTCTTAAATTTTATCGTATTAGCGATACCATTATGCGACCCAGTACGAAAAGATATCATATTTTTGTCTGGAGTACTGCTGCAGTTTTGCTAACGATCACAGGATCAGTGGAATATATATTAGAAGTCAAGTATTATAATCAATATATAGAATGGAAACCTGGTGTTAGTGTTAATTCCTGCTGGATCCAGAGTAAGCTTCATAAATTTAAATGAATCTAAGAAAATATTTAGTGAATCAATTTTCAGCATCAGAAAACTGGTCTGCAATGATCTACCTTTATGGCCCAATAACAGTTGTAATGCTTATCAACCTAACGCTCTCCATTGTGTCTGCAAGGCACTTATGTGTTGAGAGCAAAGATAACGAAAGAACCTTGAACAGTTCCGAGAGTCAAACAAATTCAACAAATAAAGCCAAGTATATTGTCGACATAGTTTCTCTCATGATTGTAGTCATATTTTAATATACTTTCAGATTCGCCACGTTTTTCCGGATGTTTGCTGTTACAGGCGTGATTTGGCTGCTTGACATAATTTTATATGTGACCCCAATCAATATTGCAAGCATTTCATTTATTTTAAATAAATTGTTATCGGCTCAGGGCATTGTAATATTTTTTGTAATAATCTGGAAAAAGGAGGTCTTAAAGCTACTCTATGAACGGTAATATAATAATTAGCTCAACATACTTATATTATTTGCTTTCTTTCTTTTAGAATGGAAACAAAGAGCAAAAATCAAGTGAACAATTTCTATGGTAACCAACTCAAGCGTAATGGAAAAAACAGAACTTAAAAAAATTGTTAATCAGTTGGCCAGCATATAATTAAAGTTGCATTTAACAACGTAGCGGAATATATTCATATACAATTTAAATAGAATGGACCATGCTACTGAAGTGGAAACAAAATTATTGATCTAAATAATCAATTAACTTTAAGATGCAGTCAAATAAATCTTAATTTCAAGGCAACATACTTTTGGAGTGGTAATCAAATATTACAAACTGCAAGTATAGTGACATTTCATAGCCTCATTATATTATTATATAGAATAAAACTTAATATTGAACAAACATTGTAAAAAAAGAAATTTGCGTGGTCATATAGACAGCGGATTTTTATAAAGTTGCTAATTTTCTAGAAATATAACATTTTTTGAGTTTAAAGGGAGGGATAATATAAGTTGATAAAAGGAATAAAATATAATATGATTTACATAAAAATAAGAAATAACAAGAAAATAGAATGGTGACCTCGTTAATTGATAGAACACATATTAACTAGTTTGTTGCAGTAAGGTTGGAATATTGACGATAATGGCTATGTTAATTCGATTCTGGAGAGTACTTGATATAGATTGTAGTTTTTTCATATGCTCTTTATCGTTGGGGAAAGTACGCTCATATTAGTCGGTGTCACCATTCTTCGGGAAATATGTCCACTTCGTCTTCTCATTTAAGAAATTAACTTCCCCGACCTCATCTATGATTGTGGCATCAGTTGTACTTTGGACCATGAAAGCTAATATACACAGGCATTCCTTCGGAGCCAACCCATGGTGTCTTATCATCGACAATACCAATACTTTATCCATAATTGTCCTCTTTGACCGTTTGTGACAACTGAATAATGGTGAATAAAACTGGCTGTGGTGAGTAAATTATTCACCAAATGTATATTTTTTTCATGACTCCACCTTACTATATAGGTTCATCATGCCTAAGCCTTCAGTTATATAAAAACTTTATATTTATCACAGAGAAATGTATCATAGCGTCCCCACAAAAGCAACATTTTTATTATACTTTATCTATGAGAATGATTCTTGATAAGCGTGGCCAATACTTGCGGTATATACAAATATTAATATTTAAAATAAAAATTTTCAAGAATTTTCCAAATATAGCCAGCTGCTAGCTGAAAATAAAATTATTTGTAGATTATGTATTCGAAAGTGACTAAGAGGTTCCGTGTTAAAATAAATTTAACGTCGATTGTGAAATATAGGTCACAACCGCAGAATATTGTACAGTCAGATTGAAACAAAAATATGAGAATTCCGTAATTTAAATAAAGTCATCAGTCAAATTTCTTCAGTTTATATTAAAGATTCGAGATAGGCACACCTATGTGCTCGTGCTTCAAAGAGTTTTTAAAAAACACTAAGAAATTGTAATAGAGTGTTATCGGATCACATTTATATTGCTGAAAATGTGGATATCAAGCTGTTCTCTAATATTATTGAGCGTTGTTATCCCTGCAATAACAGCGGATATTCCTGGGTGTGACTACTTTGATACAGTAGATCTAAGCGATAGTGAACGCTTTCCAAACGGATCTTATCTATATAAAGATACATTAATAGACAATGACAAAGTTGAAACTTACAAATATCGGATGTCGATCTACGGTGCTAAGATACAGGTTGATAGCTACCCGAGAGGATGCCTCTGTAAGGTGAAGTCCTGTGTGCTTTTCTGCTGTGAACCACAAAATATGATCCGGAACTTAGCCGTGAATATAACTCTTACTAACGGAACAGAGGTGCAGGTAGATGTGGGAAAAGAATTCGTAGTGCAAGCAAAATTAAATATATCATGCGACCTACTGGCGATAAATGGCACTGATGAGCAAGTTCAAGGTTCATGGAAACTTTATAAGGTTCGATGCAAAATGACTGACGACTTAGCTTATATAATGTTAATATTTGTTTCAATAAGAATGGTACACTGGATTCTGAAAACGGCATGCTAATGAAGAAAGATTACTGTCTGATTCCAAAAACGTTTTCGAGTGACGATTACGTGATTAAGCCCCATGCATTTATAATTAATGAAACTTATACAATCGAATGGACAGTAACTCGTAAGAAACACATCCGTTAACTTTATTTAAGTCCTACAAATATATGTTTTAATATGAGTATTTTATTTCCAGCTGAGCTCAAAAATGTTATTCGATTTGTCTCAGTCTTTTGTATGGCTATTACCATTGCTGTGTATTTGTACTTACCCCAGTTTCAATCAAAATATAACAAGTGCTGCCTATGGTACTTCATCTGTCTGACGATAAGCTTCCTGCTGCTGTGGTATGAATCAGTATATCCAGAGCCTAAGAAAGAAGTTTGTTATATGATAGGTAAGTCCAATTGCATAATTCGATTGATCAACACAAACTTTTATTTCATAAACCAGGTTACAGTGGGTTTTACACTGTTATGGCCGCCTTCCTGTGGCTCTTAGTTATTAACTATAATTTGTGGAAAACATTTAAAAATTATGGTATTGTGTACAAGACCAGTATGCTAAGATATCATATCTTTGTCTGGAGTGCTGCAGCGGTATTGCTTGCAACCACAGGATCAGCAGAATATATATTCAAAGTCATTGATAATAATAAGTATGAAATATGGCAACCTGGTGTCCGTAATAATACCTGCTGGCTCAATAGTAAGTTTGATAAATTGAAATTAAAGTATGAAAATTTCTATTGAAATTAATTTTAGCACTCTCAAATTGGTCTGCAATGATTTACTATTATGGCCCAATATTGGTTGTATTGCTTATCAACCTGACGTTCTCTATTAGGTCAGCAAGGCACATATATGTGGAGAGCAAGAACAACGAAAGAGCCTTGAACAGTTCCGAGACTCAAGAAAATTTAGAAAGTCAAGCCAAGTATATTGTTGACATAGTTTGTCTCATGATTGTATTCATATTCTTTTTATTTTCAGTTTCGGCACATTTTTCCGGTTGTTTTCTGTTACAGGCGGTTTCTACTTGCTTGAAATTTTTGTCTATCTGTTTCGAAGCATGGAATTTATTCCATCTATTTTAAATCCAATTATATCGTCACAGGGCATTGTATTATTTTTTGTAATAATCTGGAAGAAGAGCGTTTTTAAGACTCTCTATGAACGGTAATACTCGTATAATAATATGCACAAAATATTTATATAATTACGTTTCATTCTCTTAGAATGGAAACAAAAGGAAATTAACAAAGGGAACAATCTAAAACGTCAACAACTCAAGCGTAATGGAGTAAACAGAACATTTGAAAATTGTGAATCAGTCGGCATCACTTGTATGATCTACATTTAACAACATGCCGAAATATATATATATACATGGATCTACAAAAACAAAACACGAAATTTGACTTTCGGCACTGCGCTAAAAGTAATTGTTATGTTCGTGGTAGCTCACCCTTTTTGTGCACAGTGCAGAACGCCAATTTCCATGTTTTTTTTATTAATTTATATTACTATTTAAAACTTTTATATTAAAGTTTATTTTTTTCGTCACAAAATTGGATATCGAGCGATTTTTCCCTGACAATTTTTGATAAAAAAACCATTGGTGTTGAGAGAACAAATTGAACTTAAAAAGCTTCGGTTCTTTTGATAATACGACCTATTTCAATCGGCTTTTCGGTGACGGTCAAAAGCCTACTAAGTTGAAGCATTTTTGTATGAAATTGTTGAGATTGTGACCAAATTCTTTGAGAACAAAAACCTCTGTAATTTTTGTTTGACCAAAAATAGATGTGGGTTAAATAGTTACCTGTTTGTTCCCGCCGGAACAGGTAGCATTTTACAGGTAAAATAGGGATCTTTAGCTTACATGTTGGCGATTTCTGACAAAACGGCTCTAACTTTTTTTTATTTATTTTTAATATGTGTTAATACGCAAAATTTCGCGTTTTTGGTACTTACATTTTGGCTGGGGGACTTGGAAGATATTACCTGTTAACTGAATATATAAATATTTCGATCGGTCGAATATCACTTATAAGTACAAAAGCTTTTTTTCTTGAGATATCTAAATAGACAGATATCTATAGTGACGCCAAATTTGGTATGTAGATTCCTCTATATTGCAGGCAGGAAAAGTTTGTTTATCTAGAGCAAACTGATACAATAAGCATATGACTTGGTTTTATATATCCTGTCCAAGGTTGGTTCAAATCGGACCACTATATCGTATAGCTGTCATAGGACCGATCGGGAGAAAATCAAGTCTTAGTATGAAAATCTTTTATGTTTTATGAGACAATGTAACCAATATTTTTTCCCATTATTAGTTTTTGCCATAGTAAGTACGGGGTCTCCGACAGTCGAGTATGCTCGACTGTAGCACCGGCCGACTGTTTAAATTTGAAGTAAGCATATTATTAACCTTGTTTCAAAGTATCAAAAATTTCTGATATCTTCCAAAAAAACCTCTACAAGGAAAAAGTCTAGTGACGAAAGCCTTTTCATGCCCCAAAATTTTGTGACGAACTCTATTTTATAATAGTTATAAATTTAAAACAAAAATACATAAATTAAAAAACTAATCAGAAAGGCTATAGTCGAGATACCGACCATGGGATACTCGTTACATACTTACATATTTATAAAAGTACTTTAAAGAAAATAATTGTTTTGCTCTGAAAACTTAAATTCGCCATAACTGCCATTCTACTTGTCCGATCTTGATGCGATTCAGTGAGATAATAGATAATATTAATAGATAGCGTTAATTACAACAACAGGGCGTGGCCTAAATTTGAAACAAATTTGATTTGCGTGGGTATATAGAAATCTGCGTGACAAATTTGGTTATTCTATCGTTTATAGTGAAAGTTTGGTATCTCTATCTCTTATAGTCTCTGAGATCCTTTTGTTCATACAGACAGACAGACGGACAGACACACATGGCTATATCGACTCGGCTATTGATGCTGATCAAGAATATATATACTTTATAGAGTCGAAGAGGCCTCCTTCTCCCCGTTACATACATTTCAACGAAAACAATATACCGTTTTACTTAGTTTTGAAGTAACGGGTATAAAAACTCCATTCGGCACTAGGTAAAAACAAAATTTTAAGGTGCAAGGTGCAGAAAGTACATTTTTTTTAATTTATATATTTTTGTTTTAAATGTATAAATTAAATTAAATATTGTTCGTCAGAAATTTTGGGGCGTGAAAAGGCTTTCGTCAATAGACTTTTACCTCGTAAAGAGGTTTTCTTGGAAGATTTGTTGTACATACAAGTAAATATATTAAAATCTACAAGAGTATGATCAAAGCTGAAAATACTTTCTTAATTTTCAAGAACTGTCCAAAATTAGTTAGCTGCAACGGTTAAGTAATTAATACAAGTGAAAATAATAATATTTGTAGATTGTGTATTCGAGTGTGACTAAGAGGTTCCGTGTTAAAATAAATTTAACGTCGATTGTGAAATATAGGTCACAACCGCAGAATATTGTACAGTCAGATTGAAACAAAAATATGAGAATTCCGTAATTTAAATAAAGGCATCAGTCAAATTTCTTCAGTTTATATTAAAGATTCGAGATAGGCACACCTATGTGCTCGTGCTTAAAAGAATTTTTGAAAAGCAGATAGAAATTGTTATAAAGTGTTATCGGATTACATTTATATTGCTGAAAATGTGGAAATCAGGCTGTTTTCTAATAATATTGAGCGTTATTATCCCTGCAAAAACAGTGGATATTTCTGGGTGTGACTATTTTGATACAGTCGATCTAAGCGATAGTGAACGCTTTCCAAACGGATCTTATCTATATAAAGATACATTAATAGACAATGACAAAGTTGAAACTTACAAATATCGGATGTCGATCTACGGTGCTAAGATACAGGTTGACAGCTACCCGAGAGGATGCCTCTGTAAGGTGAAGTCCTGTGTGCTTTTCTGCTGTGAACCACAAAATATGATCCGGAACTTAGCCGTGAATATAACTCTTACTAACGGAACAGAGGTGCAGGTAGATGTGGGAAAAGAATTCGTAGTGCAAGCAAAATTAAATATATCATGCGACCTACTGGCGATAAATGGCACTGATGAGCAAGTTCAAGGTTCATGGAAACTTTTTCAGGTTCGATGAAAAATGACTTACGACTTGCCTTATATAATAATAATTTTTTTTTTATAAGAATGAAACACTAAAGGTTGAAGACAGCATGCGAATGAAGAAAGACTACTGCCTGATTCCAAAAAAAGATTCCAATGAAGTTTACGGAATTGAGCCGCACCTTTATACAATTAAAGAAACTACTATAATTAAAATACAAAATACTTGTAAGAAACACATCTCATACTTTATTTAAATTGTTAAAATGTATATTGTATTTTACTTTCAGCTCATCTTAAAGATAATATTCGAGCTGTCTCAGTCTTTTGTATGGTTATTACCATTGTTGTGTATCTGTACTTACCCCAGTTTCAATCAAAATATAACAAGTGCTGTCTATGGTACTTCATCTGTCTGACGATAAGCTTCCTGCTGCTGTGGTTAGAATCAGTATCTGCATATCCAGAGCCTAAGATAGAAGTTTGTTATATGATAGGTAAGTCCAATTGCATAATTCGATTGATCAACACAAACTTTTAATTCATAAACCAGGTTACAGTGGGTATTACACTATTATGGCCGCCTTCCTGTGGCTTTTAGTTATTAACTATAATTTGTGGAAAACATTAAAAAATTATGGTATTGTGTACAAGACCAGTATGCTAAGATATCATATCTTTGTCTGGAGTGCTGCAGCGGTATTGCTTGCGATCACAGGATCAGCGGAATTTATATTCAATGTCATGTTTGAAAATCAATATGATAAATGGCAACCTGGTGTAGGTTTTGGTACGTGCTGGATCAATAGTAAGTTCGATAAATTAATTAAATTAATAATTAATGTTTGAAAATATAGAATGAAACTAATTTCAGCATACGAAAATTGGTCTGCAATGATTTACTATTATGGGCCAATATTGGTTGTATTGCTTATCAACCTAACGCTCTCTATTAGGTCAGCAAGGCACATATATGTGGAGAGCAAGAGCAACGAAAGAACCTTGAACAGTTTCGAGACTCAAGAGAATTTAGAAAGTCAAGCCAAGTATATTGTTGACAAAGATACGTTAAAGATTGTATTCATATTTATGTTTTATTTTCAGATTCGCTACGTTCTTTCGTTTGTTTACTATTACAGGAGTGTTCTGGCTGCTTGAAATAATTGGCTATCTGCTTCCAGGCTTTAAAACCATTTCATTTATTTTAGATCCAATTATATTGTCACAGGGCATTGTATTATTTTATTTAATAATCTGGCAGAAGGACGTTTTAAAGGCTCTCTATGAACGGTAATATACTCATTAGCTTAAAATATTTATATTATTTACATTTATTATTTTTATTATACCTTTCTCTTAGAATGAAAACAAAAGGCAATAAGCAAGAGCAATCTCTAACGTCAACAACTGAAGCGTTATGAGTCAAAATATTTGGAAATATGATTGTGTGAATAATCTAGCCAGCATAAGATTAAAATCGAATTTTGCAAGGTAGCGTAACATATACAAATAGAAGTTATATGCTACTGTAAGTGGAAACAAAATCTTAATCTAAGGGCCAGTTTTTTAATGTCTCCTTAAAAATTTATCAAATATAAGTAATACAAATTTACATTTGGTTCTATACATTGTACGTCAAAATATCTCTGATTTAGTTATTGGGCTCCTTACAAAAAGGAACAAATATTTAAGAAAAAATCTTTGTATATGTATAATTAAAAAAATGTATAAAGTAACAAAGAGATTTATATATATAGATAATTATCGGCACAACTTTTATAAATGTTGACTACTAACTGTTTATTAATAAGATCGATATATTGTTCCGAAGCTTTCAAGCTTCAAAGTATTATGCTTGTAATAAAGCAGAATAAAATAAATTAATTAATTAAATCGTCGTAACATATGTGCTAACTTATGAAATCGAATAATCGACCCTATGCTTCGGTCACCATCATATATATACGTTTTTTAACGTTCGTACGATGCATTTATTATCAGTTATCAGTTATTTGAAAAAAATTTGAAATGTTTTGTCGTTGAAAATTTCATGCTAAATGCAATAAGTAACAACAAATTTATACTATATAACATTTTTTGTAATAAGAAACGGCTAGATTTGGCAGAAAACTTAGATATTTGGCGTGCAAAAGCGAATCTGTGAGTTTATAGTTACCCGATGCTCACCAAATTTGGTCAAGGTGTAACAGGCAGTCTAAAAGACACAATCTGTGAGTTGACATGTCTTAGGAAACACAAAAGTTTTCATACTAAAGGTTAATTTGAGCTTGATTGTACCGATGACAGCTATATAATATAGTCATCCGATTTTTACAAAAGTTGGTCAGGCTGTAAAATATGGTAAAAAAGCACAATCTGTGAGTTTGGTTGAGATAACTTGAAAAACAAATAGTTCTCCATAATAAAGTTGAATCTGAACCCAATTTTTCCTATTGCAGCTATATGATATAGTAAAATATCCTAAAATTTAAATATATGTCAATAAAATTAAATTATAAAAAAAAATATAGTCCTGCCCGGTGTGGGAAAAGAACCCGCGCCTTCCTGCACCTGGGTCTAACACACCATCCTCTGCCCTACTCACTTAGGTACTGAACTCGCCAGCTGACCAAACACTGCTGTATGCAGTGTTGCCAATTTAGCTATATTGTAATTGGCAAATGCGGGATAAATTGTAAAATAGCGGCTAGCGGGAATTATAGCTATTTTCCAAGCAAGGTGGAATCAACCAAAATTGAAGAGGTTTGGTTCCAATACTCGAACGTCCACCTTTTTACGTGGTGCAATTTAAAGAATACCACAAGCTTTTAGGCCAAAGTGTCCAACTACGTGGATGCAACAGGAAATAAAATATTTTCGGCACTGCACTCAAATGTATAATGTTCAAATTATACTTCGATATAGAATGGCTGTTCAAACATTAAACTCAATTTTACACATAAGATACGGATGCATGACGAATTTGAGAAGTTTTCAAAAATACTGGATTTAATCAATAAAAAATATCGTATCCCTACCCAGCGTTTTTTTTTTAGCTACCAACAAAATTTTCTGGCTATTACTAGCTTTTTTCAAAGGCTAGTTTAGCTTTTTTACAACCTGTAGAGTTGGCATCACTGCCTGTATGTTAATTAATTAAATGTATGGCTTTGTTTTGTCAAATTGATTTTAAAAGAACGATGATCAAGCGAGATTTAAGCCTGGAGCTTCTGCTTCTGAATCTAACACACCATCCTCTGCACCACTTTGCCATTGAGCACCGCGCCTGATCAAACTCTACAACAGTACAAGAACATGTAAACAGAAACTACATGCGAACTTTTAATTTTAATTTAACGCACTTCCACTTGAATATTTGAATAAGCGCAGCCTTATCCCCCGGCGAAATTATCTTAAGAATATTGTGGCCAAGTCTAACGTTCGTACGTCAAACCGTTTGGGCTGTACAGTGCTAAATCAGTCAGTTGGACAAACAACTTTATATATATAGATAGATTTCCCCGACAGCCAAGGGCGTAGGCATTGGGAGGGGCAGAGGGGGTACTTAGCCCCCTGAACACTGGCTAACAAAATTTTAACTTCCAAAATTCATTAAAATCAAAATACAAAATTAAAATATTGGATCTATCATTGTCAAGTGTAATTCCAACTGTGGTACTATTCATGAAATTATATAAAAAGATACAGATTTGTCCGACCTCTTATTTTTCACACTTATTTGCGGGTACACAAAGATGTGTTATCTTTATTATTTTTATATTTGGTACAAAAAAATTTATTTAAAATATATTTAATGCCCTTTTTTTAAATTTAAAAAACAATTAAATTTAATTTTATAATTTGTACATATAGCAACAACCATTGTTAAGGCATCACGCATCCAGGCCGCTCACAATTGTTGCTTATATTGTATTTTAGACAACTTGAGTTAGTGCGCACGCAAATCAAAAATTGTGAAACCCTTTGCCAGTGATGATAAAGTGTTTAAAGATATTAAAGCGGCATTTACTGATATTATTGCAACAACTATTGATTAAAAGTGATGCCATGCTTAAATATATCGCTATGTAGGCAGAAGTTTTGTAAATCCAAAAAAAGTCATTGCAACTTTCAATAAAGCTAGAATTGCCGTCACCCGCGAGATCATAATTTTTTCCGCTATTGACATTCGAAAAACGTCAGATCTGACGGAAAAAATGCTAACTTGGCAACACTGATTACAATGCATTTACTTATTTGCCAATTGAGCTCGTAAGGGAGTAGTAAAACGTGCACGAAAGGATTGATAGCTCTAGAAAGAACACTTGGGCCATTTGAGGGCAAGGTTTCGGCGAACTAGAAGAAGACTTGAAAATGCTTTAATGAATGCAAACGCCAAGATCAAATGCATCTCCGTTTTGATCAATCTCATCTGTGCCAGAAATGATGACAACTGTCTGCAAGAGGGAGCTCCTGCAGAGGATCTTACCAATGCTAGGAAACAGCCATGCTTGGATTTCACTGCAGGAGAAGGCTTTAATTATAAGAAATTCTATATCTTTGCATTTACAAGATTTTATAATTTTTTTTGCAGTGCAATTTCATACGTTTTCGCTATGCCATGCATCATACATGATTTAAAAAAAATAATTTATTTTTATTTTTGTAATTAGCAAAATACAATTTTTTTAAATATTAAACAATGTTGCTCAAAGATGAAAAAAGATTAAATTGGATATTTCGAAAAAATATATGTTTTATTAAAAAATAAAAAATATTTTTCAACTTTGACAGACAAACCTGAATCACCCAGTGGGCCTATCTTACAAGCTTAAGAAGTTTTCTATCAAATACTTTTTAAATTTTTTAAAAGATATGATTTTTGCAAAACATGATGCGAGATTGTCCCACTGCGTCGAAAAGTTGCTCCCAGGGCAAAGATGTGGCGGCTTAAGTAAAGTTAATACCTGTTTTGTTAGCTTTTTCGAAAGCAAAATCATAAATTATTTTACCCATAGTTGGAGATATTTAATTGATAGCAAACGGAGACTGCTAAGTATTTCTTGCTCAAGTGATTATCATAAGTGGTTGAAATTTAAATCTGCTAATGCTGATGTGACATGAATCGGTAAAAAACAGTTGTCAAATACATTGTATACTTTTCAAGTTCACTGTCCAATTTGAAATTAGTGTTAAAGCCTGTTTAATAATTGAAATCCTCAGAAACCTTAAAAAGTGCCTCAACTTTAGTTTCCAAATGATGGGGTCGATTGATTCTAAAAATTGAATTCGAAATGTATCAGTTTCCGGTATGTTTTTGCTATTATCTTCAGCCACATATGAAAATTGTTTTCGCACTTTTCGTTGTTTGATTAACTTAATTTTAGGCTCAACCCCTCAACTTTTTGTTTAAGTTCCAACTCTTTTTTAAATATTTCAAAATTTCATAGTTTTCATAATATCTTAGCTCCAGGGGCGATTGTGAGCGAATGGAAATGGCATATTAGTGCGTTGGTTATATTTCCAAACATAATATACTTATTATCCCACTTTGGCAAACAGCAGTCAAATGCCCGGGTAGCTCAGTCGGTAGAGCATTGGACTTTTAATCCAAGGGTCCAGGGTTCAAGTCCCTGCTCGGGCGATATAATTTTTTTAATATACTACAAAAAGTTTTCAAATAATCTGTTGATATTAAATAAAGTTTTAATAGTACTATAAAAGTAAAATATATTTTTTGATTGGGGCTTTAAAAATACATACATATTTGCAAAGATTGTGGGAAATTATTTAAGGAAAGCAGTTTTATTGGACAATTCTATAAATAAACAAAGCAGTCGAAAAGCAGTAAACTACTCGTCGATAAAGCAGCGCCACAAAATATACACACAAGCTCGACGTTTAGATACAATTATTTCGACTGGAAGGTTGGCAGCTTCTGTAATCACGCTTCTGTGAGGTCTGATTGTGGGATGACCTGAGGCTGGGGATCACTGTGTAGTGGACCAGCCATGTTGACGGAACGTCCGCACTAAGCTTGCCATCAATATGGGTGCCGCGGAGGAGTCCACGGCATTCAGGTTGGCTAAGGAGGGATGAACCGGGCCAGGGGTGAAAACCAGCAGCCAAGAGTTCCCGTGGTAGGCAGTAGTGGGATAGCGTACCGGAGTGGACTGCCATTATCAGCCTTGCCAATTGTTGGACCACAATCTTTTTGCATGACAAAACCAAAATTTTAAATAACATTCTAACTTGAAATTTTTTTAAATTGTGTAAAATTTCTATGAATAATTCAAAAACTAAGAAAGAATAATCCAATTTTGTTTACTTTTTATTTGGTACATTTATACATTGGTTTATTTATACATTATATTTGATGTACATAGTTTATTTAGATTTTAACATGTTTTTCGGAGAATTGTTAACAATGAAATCAGTTGTAGGGGTATTTCCCGAAATACACGAATGCGAAAATCTCTCTTTGGAAATAAGTTGCAATGCCCGGCAAGAAATATGAAGTGTAAGGTGTTTTCAAATCGGACACTTTTATCGCAAATTTCAAACGAAACTATGGCAATCGGAATAAAGAAGTGGCGAGCCCGATTCAAAGCGACGGCGTGCATTTGGAACGACAGTACATGCGATTACCAAAAAGAAATCTGAAAGCATTTCTGTATTACAAACGGGTCAGAGTGTGAAATTAATATATCCTACCATGTTGGCGGCCAGGTCATCACCATGATGATCGATTCCGGCTCTCAGTATAACCTGGTCAGTTGCTATCCGTTTTTAAAGTGCCCATGGTAGACAGTAGTGGGATAGCGTACTGGAGTGGACTGCCATTATCAGCCTTGCCAATTGTTGGACCACAATCTTTTTGCATGAAAAAATCAGAATTTTTAAATAATATTCTGCTCTCGTGATAGACAGAAGTGAGATAGCGTGCCGGAGTGAACTGCCATTATCAGCATTGCCAATTGATGGAACACAATCTATTTGCATGAAAAAATCTGAATTTTTAAATAATATTCTGCTCTAGTGATAGACAGAAATGAACACAATCTTTTTTGCATGTAAAAATGGAATTTTTAAATAACATTCTAACTTGAAATTTTTGAAAACTGTGGAAAATTCTTATGAGTAATTCAAAAAGTAAGAAAGAATAACAAATTTTGTTTTTTATTTTATATGCATTTATATTTGATGTACATAGTTTATTTACATTTTAACATGTTTTCCGGAGTATTTTTCACGTCGGTATTTCATACTATTAACAATAAAGTTAGTAGTACTTGTTGTCAAAAGTTTGTGTTTATATCGACCTTTAGACAAAAGTCTTTATCTTGTTGACTGTTGCTGAATGACATTGTATTCCGCTTAAACCTTCTGGAACCTTTCCCTTCAAACATTCTTACACATTTTTTATTTACTTTAAAATGACAACTGGCTCCGACAACTGTCCGTCTATTTCTATGATGGGAGACACAATCGCCCAACACAGAAGAATTATAAATCCTGGACAGCATAAATAAAATTATTAATAGTTTCACAGCGGTACGACCATTCATCTTGAGTGGAGAATTTTTACTCGCGTACTGTTTGGAAAAGTTAAACTGCTTATATTAAATTGATATAATAAAAACACAGATTTTTCTTACAGCAGTTTAAAATTCTTATAAGTGTTCTAGTATTAAGAGTCTTATCTCTCGACCCAAAAGCAACGCCAAATCAATTGACTGTTTTGTTAACAGATGCTTACACAGATCTATGTTAACATCAATCGATAGTTTAGAACATTTTATTTCGATTTTACGTATCAAGATAGTACGCTGATCAGCGAATGTATATTCAAAATTTCTTTGAACAGTAATAACATAAATTAAATTATGAAAAGCCTTAACAGATAAAATTGAACTAATTTTTAAAATTAAAAAAAGCATTAAATAAATTTAAAATTATAACACAGCCACAAAAAAAAAATTGTTTTTCTGATCTGGAGGTCTCAATGTTCTTTCTATATTTTTGGGTCGCTGTATCCGAATCCGAAGTCCATTTTACCCCAGCACGATAGGGTTTTAAAATAACCCCAAAAAATTATTATGGCGGACACTTTCTTGAAAGTTTCATCGGATTCGTATGAAACTCGTTACTCGAAGGTTTTTTGGGTCGCTGATTACGAAGTTAAAGTCAATTTTTGAAAATTCAAAGCAACGGATCCAATATGGCGGACACCTTTTGAAAACTTTATCGGATTCGTATGAAGCTCGTTACTCGGATGTTTTTGGAGTCGCTGGTTAGGAATTTGAAGTCACTTTTTAAATATTCAAAATGGCGGATCCAATATGGCGAATTTTGCGAAAGAAATATTTTCAATGCATCCGCTATTTTGAATTTTTAAAATTTTATTTATTTAAAATGTACATGTGTTGCAAATTTCAAAACAATAAATTTTTATTGTTGGTAGCGAAAATATCTTATTCTAAATTACTTTCTTAATAGTTTTCAAGAAGCTGTTGTAATAAAGAAAGGGTCATTGCGCCAACTGGAAAAAAGATCCAGATCCAAAAAAGCCAAGTGTGGCAACCGTGATGGCATATACAAAATTTAAAGCTTAAAGCTTTAAAGAAAAAGCTTATAAGAGAAAGCTTTTTAGTATAATATGTCGTAAAGGTATTTTGGCGATTGAGCAGCAGATGCCCGGGTAGCTCAGTCGGTAGAGCATTGGACTTTTAATCCAAGGGTCCAGGGTTCAAGTCCCTGCTCGGGCGAACGCAAATTTTTTGTATTATTTATTTTCTTAACATTTATAATTTATTGTTTTTTTTTTTTTTTTGTAAATGTCTCCAATGTAGTGAAACAAAATACGTATTTTTAGCTTTAAAACAACTCTGAAAGGCTGGTACCTGTTATTGTTTTAACTAGACTTGCAACTAACTACCAAAATAAAAGTCAAAAAGAAATCGTACAGCAGCCTAACGTCTAATTGAACCCTCATGAAATTAGCACCTTTTATTTGCTTTTCCATTTACGCTTTCGTTGTGGATATACCCAAATTGTGTGAAACATACTCGTACATTGCCATCTGTATCTGGGCAAGCACGACGCTATCTGTAGCTGTATCTGTGTTTTGTATGTATAAAGATAAATTTGTGTGTGTGAGTATATCTACCATGTGAGCAAGGTTTTGTTCATGGATACGCCTAAGAATTTTGACACACTTTGTTACCCTGCCATATAGCCGGACGCTAAAATTGAACAAAATAAAAACGAGCCGAGATAGCAGTATATTGGTATTGCTCTGAGCATTGATGTGGATGCTACTAGCTGTTAGCTGTTGGCCCTTGTCCATTGGCTGCGAAGTGAACTAGAAAACGAATGCGATTAATTAGCATTCATTACGACAAATCATCAAATTGACTCAACGAACAAACAGATAAAGTCAAGAAACGGACTAGTTATTGTACAATTAGTTCGTGTTAATCTACAAAGTAAACGCAAATATTTATCTGATAAAGATTTTTGAAACAGTTTCATGACGTTACCACAACCCGAAAAAAAGAGAAATCGCTCAGATGAATTTTCTTTAAGAAAATGAAGCTTTAGAACACAAGTACACAAGTACGCAGCAGGCCTTTATTAAATTTCAGAAATATTTCAGGTAGAATTACGGAAAAAAATATACTGCAGGAAATATGGGTCATAAATTAAAAATACCTATGTTTTATTTAAACAATGGTTTTAAAACACCAATTGCGTCGTTATTTTGAGTCTTTTTCTACCTAGAACTTCTACCTAAAATTGGCAAGTCTTTGTCATATTTGTGTATTGAGACATTTATCACTCCAAATATTTTAGAGACTACATTAATGTAATGTACTCATTTATGGTATTTCTAGCTCTTATATTTATAGAATCTCACAGAGTACACGTTAAATACATTTGTTGTATTATTTTAAACATTAAAATTCTAGATTCCTTGGAGCATCAAGTAATTATCAATGAAACAAATTAGAACTTAATGAGCGCATTAACGCTCTCAAATTAAGAGTTAAGAGCGTGTTGCGGGGCATTCAACACCTTGACGTCAGATGTAGTACGGGGTGAGGGGGTGTCTTGCAATGGAAAGCGGCAGTCTGATTAATGAGGCTTTAAATATCCCACTTTGATTTTATTCTGAAAGGCGCAGAGCGTGCAACAAACAAGTTTCATTGACTCCAGTTTGGCGAGCGTGCGACCAAGAATACCAGTACAAGGATACGCGAGCTCATAAATAGCTCGCTCCTGTTGGCTTAGTGCTGAGCGAGAGTCCTTGCTGAGCACGCAACACCAAAATGTATTGGGCAATTCAATTTGTGGAAATAAAATCCACAAGGTCTACCCTCGTCCAATATTGCTCAGGGTGCCGTACACATAATATATACAAGTATGTTTGTATCGATGTGCATACATGTAGAAAGAGGCATGTCCTGGAAAATGAATGAATTTTTATACACTGTTCAAAACTAACTACAAATTTAACAACAACAAAGACAAATGCAAAAATTGATTTGGATCTTAAAAGTAAAAAACTAAAAAATTAAACAAATCAATTGACGGTTTCCAACAGAAAATATTGGTTTTGAATTTGCTTAGTGTGTTCATATACAAAATAATAAAGAATAAGAATCTAATACACATTTTAATAGATAATCAATAAAGTATAAAAATATATGCAATAATGTGTTGAAGAAAACATTACATAAAATTATAATTTCAAATAAAATATTTTTTAAATAACTGCCCAAATGCATTAGTTTACTAATGTTTCTTTTAGTGTATTTATGCTCTCTTTTTGTGCTCTCTCTCTCTCTGGCGCTAGGTGGTTGTAGTACACACAAACGCACACGCACACATATACACAAAAAACCTCTCAGTCGCACACACACATTGACAGCAACATGGCTGTTATCAACTTTAGCAAAAAGCACCGTTTGCCTGCGCGACTATCGCTGTTGTTGTTGCCGCTGCTGAGTGCCATGTGTTCCCAGCAGGAAAATAAACCGTGAAAAGAAACAACAGAAACTGAACATGCTTTTCGCTTTTTATGAGCTACATATATATATATATTTTTTTTATCTGATAAATACATGGAGACTTAGATCACTTTTTAATTACAACTTTAAGTAAGCTGATATAAATAGCTTATTTGATGTTCAGTCTTAAGACACACTTTAAAACAGATTAAGAAATTACTTATAAATGATAAAAGCAAGTGAATTATTCTGTACCCTATTCTGTTTTTTAAAAAGTACCAGATTCATGAAATATTACAGAGTATTCTCCTGGTAATCTAATACGCATTATAAATGCTTAAAGTATATAAATTTCCTTACCAAAAACTGCGAAAAGAAATTCTATGCATGTTATGGAAACTGACATAGCGAGAGTTACTTTCTGCAGAGCACAGTCTCTCACATAACAACATTTCCAGCTGGGTAACTCTGGCTTGGAGGGTCGCACTCGAACTGGGTTTTAGCTGCGGCCATGCCGGGCTAACTGACTTTAGTTTGAAATTTGACGCCGAGCGCAGCAGTTCGTCGAAAACGAGAGCGCGGCCATTGCCAAAGACAACGACAAAGTCAACGTCATCGACGACGTCGCTGTCGCTGTCGCTGTCGCTGTCTCCGTCAACGCCAGCGTCGCCGTCGCCGTCCATTGATATCCTGCAGCCTGCGGCTGCCCTGGATGCTGACTGCGAGTTAAAGGGGCTCAGAATAAAACTTTAAATGTGCACAAAGTGTTAACATAATGATATTGAAGTGCATTTAATCATTTTAAAAAAAAATATTCAACTGACGTTGTTTTTGTTGGAATTTTGTGCTGAGATCAGGTAAAACGATTTATTGCCGCAGGTGAGTTCTTAGTACGCACTTTAATAAATTGCTCAGCTGCAACTAAACTAAAAATGGGAGCCACAATTTTCGTTTTGGGCCATTTCGATGCTGGCCATTCTTTGTACGCATGTGCCAGAATAGGGGCTCTGACATAGTGCCACCTTCCCCCATGTTATTTTAGCTAGTATCCCGTACGTCTGTCCTCGATTTGACTCGTCGTATGTGTGTGTGTGTGTGTGTGTGGTGTGTGTGTGGTGTGCGCGCCCGGAAATGTGCAAGCAGCCAACGCCAACGCCAAAGTTCGCGCCAGTTCCAGTGGCAGCGCCTTTCATCCACTTTTCATGTGCGCAGAAAAAGCAGCAGTTCACCAACTTTACCCACTTCCCCACTCCCAACATCTTTCAGCTTTCAACTCTCATCTCTCAGCACCCAGCCACACAGCATTAACAGCATCAACAGCAACAACAACAACATGGACAATCACTTGAGCAACAACCCCCCAACCCAGGTTCGGGTTCTATTCGAGCTATAAAACACTTGTCCCGCCATTTAATGCATGGGTTAAGTAGTATACCGAAATATTGCTGGCAATAGTCGAAAGCGGCGGCAGCTGCCAGCACCACACACAGCACCACACACAGCACCACACACAGCACCACACAGAGCACCACCAAGTGCGAAGCTTGAACAGAGTCAAGGCAGCGTAAGAGCGGAGATGACAATGACCCAACCCGAAATTGCAACCCTGCGCTGGCAACGGCTGCATTTAATGTGTGTATGCGTGTTCCTGTCTGTGTCTGTGTCTGTGTGTGTGCGTAAGGTGCTTATGTATGGGTGCACAATATGGCGCGACGGACGCCTGAAACCCACATTTGGCTAAGGTCAAAGCGGGCCATGACGGGACTCCAAGAAGAGTCGCATTTAATGCAGCTGCCAAGGACTCTAACTCCCTGACTCTGCCGAATTTCGAGTGAGTGTGTGTGTGTGGCAATCTGTGTGCCTTGTTCGTGTGTGCATCTATACCAATTACGCGGCACTTGGTTTAACTGCGCCTTTTCTTCCCACTTCCCACTTTCCACTTCCGAGCTCCCAGTTTTCATCAGCTTAATGTGTGGAAAATTATCCAATTTCTGGCTATCCAAACTGGCAACTAGCAAGTGGCAGAGTCCACTTGGTCAGTCATGCCAACTTAATTGTGGAGTCTTCAACGAGTGTTATATGCAAATAATAAACGAGCCAAAACTAAATTCGCCACTGGCCCAATCGCTTTTTTATGGTTATTTTATGCATTTGTTCATCGAATTATTGAGATCTTCTTTGGTTTCGCCTTAATATTCGAATATTTTATGACAAATTTCGTATCGAGGCTGAACAGTTGCCGGCTAAAGACCCCCTCATCTCTGCCCCCTGTCCACAATATCGTTTTGACCTGAATTCGGTTTGTTTGTTCACATAGTTTTAAGTCTGTTATCTTTGTTTGGTTATTCAAATATTAGCATATACCACAAAGTGCATGCGATTCCAATGGATATGCCCCGAATTCCTCGTGTTTATTAAAAATATCTACAAGCATACATATACATCGTAGACATACAACATGTGCCCTGTTTTATTAGAGTGCCACATGCAAAGCATTCATGATAAATATCTGAGTCGTACAAAATGTACAGCAAAGTATCAAAAACAGAAAACAAATAAATTGTTTATTTAATCTTTAATTGAACATGACTTGTAGTTCTTGAATTTTGGTACTTCAGTAATACTTACTTTAGAAAGGGTTATCAGATAATCTATGATGATTAACACGTTAAAATGAAGAACAAATCTTGAAGAGAAATCATTTTACGTCCAAACCAACAATAAAATTCTTCTTTTTTTGTTGTTCACTGTAAACAGCATTTAGAAAGGTTTCCAAAATTTTACTTTTGCTGTGGGTTTGTCACAAAAAGTGTAGCGCATAAAGAAAACATATATCTAATGGCCAATTCGGATCATTCGAATCGTATAATATAAATATAAGCTATACGCAGAAAACAGCATTAACTAGAAAAAACTTTGGTGTAGGAAGTATTAGACACCATTTTTATTTCACATCAGAAGAAAAGGAATTATTAATAAATTTAATTAGTAGATTCGTGCTTTACTAAAACAGGATGTATAGGCTGTTTCTACTAGAAACTATCTAGAAATTGAAACCCCTTATGTATACATATTCAAATCAAAGAAGAGAGAATTGCAACCCCAGCGATAGGGTGAGCCAAGAAAACCCCCCTTAAGAGCACTGTGAACACGATGCATTTTGGAATAGAGTATTTGACTGCAGTGGCATATTTATTTGAATTTCATGCAAATTTCTTAGCTGTTTATGCAATTGCAGCTGCTCGGAAGCTTGTGGATAGCCTTAACATGAGGTTTCAGCCCTCAGTAGCGGGTTTAGCAATTACGCGCGATCATTTTCACTTAGTCCAAAAGATAAAAGTGAAAAAATAAAAGCATGACGATAAAATATAAAACGAAGGCGCGTATTTTGTAAACAACAAACAGGAACAAGAGCAAAGACACCGACAACAGCAACAGCAACAATAACAACCGGTATAAGGCTACATATACAAATAAAGATATACTATAGAGAGTACAGACACAGATACAAAATGCCGCAACTTGCAGGTTCATATTAAATACGCGCTAAAGGTGAGGCCGGGCTGTTTTTGAAATTCTTTCTTTTATTTCTCTTTAACTTCTACCTGCACCCATTCCTTTCTCCGACTTCTCGCGAACAACAACCATAACAATATAAAGACGGCTGAAATTTTTTCGCGTTCTGAAGGCAAAACCGAAAATCGAAGTCGTAAAAGCAACAACCTTGGCCTCAAGTTTTCTACATCGAATCAATCGCAGAGATGCAAACAAACAAATGTGGTAGAAACGCCGCAGTCGCCGCTAAGCACAGTGAGGCAAAGCTATAGAAAATGTGCATTCGTTAGTAGTCCAGGGAATTACTGGAACTGCGACCAGTCAGCAGTTGGATAAACGCTTCCCAATCTCAATCCCAATCCCAATCCCCTGCTTCTACTCCCCTCCCCGTTTCCCATTCCAGTTTGTGATTTATGTGCGAAGTTGTCTTCTCTGTCTCATAAAATTCGCCAGTCATTGCCCCGTTTGTTTCCCACTCTTATTTTTTTGTGCAAGGGGTCGGCATTTTTGACTTACCTTTTGTGTACTCGGCGGAACTTCCGCTCCAAGCGATTTTAGGGTTTACTGTATATGCATTGAGTTGATTTTTAAAATAACTGTGACACCACAAAGAAAATCATAAATACTCATAGCGCATCTATCAGTCAATTATAATACTCAAAAGTTCTAAGAGTCTTTTATACCACTGTAAGTGAAACCCCGCCCACGAAATGAATAATAATTATTATCATTTAACCAAAAACACATTCGATTTAATGGCTCTCAAAAAATAATTCCACAACTATTCATCATATCTATCACAAGATAGGAAAAAATTATAGCATTTATAGGTAGACTTTAAAGGGGTTTACGAGTCGTCTACATGTGAAAACTATTCAATCGGTTGCTCATTCCAAATATATTCAATTTACACTCAATCACTGTATGTCAACACGCGTGAATTCATTAGCCTAATTTTACTATTTTCTACCGTTTTCAATGCATCTCAATTGCTTTCAATATCATTTATAACTGTTTAAAAGTATTGAGAATTGCAATTAATATAGCCGCGCTTTATTTATAATAGAAAAAAATTAGTCGTATGACAGACAACGGATCGGAAGATGAAAACATTGTACAGAATATATGTATATATGTAAAATGTATTTTGCAAACTAAAATTATAAAAATTGTATATTGTCAATATATTAATTATAATGCTTATTATAATAACGTTTTGAGGAAATCCAATATTAACAACATAATAAATAATAGATAGAAAAATTCATTATATTTTGTACAGAGTTGTAGAGATTGTAAAACTTGGAACTCAAAAGCAGCTGATATCATCCGCAGCTATTACAATTAAGTAGTAAATGTAAATTAATTGACAATCTGTAGCTAAATTAATTATTTATTTACAATTTCCTACAAAGTGCCGCTTAAGCTGTTTTGAAATGATTATTCTCAGTTGATTAGCTGCTGTCTACAGGTCTACAATGCGAATTTGGTATTAGCTAGAGTCAAATGGTGCTAACTGTATATACAAGTAGTATCTGTCCACGTGAAATCAATTAGCATATCAAATGGCAATGGGTTTCAGTTGCGATGATGTAATGCAATTTCGCAAACTTCAATTTTGGCGAAGATGCGTTAATTTCCCAAGGTTAGTTAATTATTAGTATTTAGAGCAGTTCGCAAATAGCCACTGGGCAGCAGTTGTAGTTGTATTCATTCCCGTTCATCCCAAAGTCACCACCAAGAGCAACTTCAATGGCAGCTCATGTGAGCACTCTCTCAGCTGCCTCTCACCCTGTTCTGGAGTAAATCTCTCTTTGGCCTGCTTTTGTGGATTGTGTATATACATTTGGAGAGCCAGAGAGACCTAGCGAAAGGGACAGAAAATGAGAGACAGAGCGAGTGAGAGTGTGAGAGAGAAAAGCAGCAGCCATTGAGGCTGCAAAAAGGATGAATTCCACCACCAGAATCAATGACAAAGAGTCAGTCAGAATGAGAGAGACACAACGAGTGTAAGCGAGTGAAAGAGAGAGAGGGAGGACGAGTGCTTGTGCTCCTGCTCGTAGGGGTGTAAAGAGTCAGAGTTTGGCTTGCCTTTGTTTACGCAAGATTTGTTGCCATTATAGGACCTTAATCCGGGGTCTCAGTTTCTGCCTACCGCCGACTCCGACTCCGACTGCAGCCTGGCCAAAAGGTTTTTGACTTTGCTGGCTTGACTTTGGGCCCCGGGACGCGCCCCTAACCAGCTTAGGGGCGGCTTATTTAAGTTTAGTCCTAGGCGATTAGTGCTAATGAATAACGCTAAAAAGTCATTAATTAATTGAGTTGAATTCGCTTTGCTTGCAGCCCACACACACACACACACACACACACAGACGCAAACATGCACACGGAGAGACAAAAGGAGCGACAGATAGGATCTTTGTATTACAATTCCCAACGACCTTGCACAATGGCAATGATTTGTGCCATATTTCAACCTCATCCTGCGTCCTGCTGACTCCTGTCTCCTGTCTCCTGACTGCTGCCCCAGTCATGTGTGCTCTGTAGATTATTCAGCATTATTTCGAATGCTTATGCTGAATCATCACCGACAGCCAGAAGATGGGACCGTGGGGTGAGCAGCACATGAACAAGAAGAAGAGGCGCAGGGTGTTAGACTGGCAAGTGGAGCTGTGGGGCTTACAGAAGGCTTTAGCCACATGGCGCCAACAATTTTGCCGCCTGCCTAATCGAGCCAGGCGTCTTAAGCAATGCAAACAAATTTGGCTGAGTGCAGCGACTGTAATGGAAACGGGAATGGAAGCGCGAGCTGGAACGGAAGGGGGTTTGGAAATTTCAAAACTACCCATTAAGCTAGGCAAATGAAAACTGTAAAATTCACTGATTGATTCGTGGCCCCAATAACAAATAACAAATAACGTAGACCAAATCTATCTATCATTCATTAAATGTGATTTTATTTTTATCGCACAGGCAAAGACGACTCCACATCATCGAACTCGACTCGATATCGATATGAAGAAAGTGCCTTAATCCGTGCGCAATCAATTAGATAGATACACGGAACACTAAGAACATGCACAAGACACTCGTAGACATGTTTGGATGGAACTATCGATTCGGTGTCTTATCTTATCTGGCGATAACAAATAGATTTTCGGTGCGACTGCCTAATCTTGTGCCTCGACCTGGACGACACCGGTGACAAACGGTCTTCAGTTGGTTCTTTGATACGCGGCTGTCGACAACATGCTGCGGCCTGAAGGCATTGCAAGGACCTCGCCGGTGAAGGATATCGTGACGGTGAACGTGTTTCAATACAATTACCGACACACCGTGAGCTTTGTAATCATTTTTATGGGTCATTTCATAATTTGGCATCACGTGTGGCACGACACAAATTATTTGACTATGCGCCTGTAATTTTGGTCCCCAAGCTACAACGGCAGCTCGTGTAAATTACAACTCACTTTTGCAGTTTTTTCAGCCGTGATTTTTATAATTCACTCTGTTCCACGTCTACCCTGTAGATCCGAATTTGTTGTATTTTAGTTTTAAGGACAAATTCGGTTCTAGAGAGGTTTGTGTGGCTCATTGCCCAGCGATAAGAGTAAAAAAGTGTTGTGTACTAAAAAAGTGTTTACTATAATAACTAAGTCTAAGTTGAAATACTCTGTATAGTATGTAAGATATTTACAATTCTGAATACTATTATTTATTCACATTGTTATCATTGCTCTATGTTCTATGAGTGATTTTATTAACTCATTTGAATACTTAAAGGTTTTATAAGTCTAAATAAAGTCTAAAAATAAGATATATTATCATATTTCATTGGATTGACAAGTTTTACAACTATTTATTTTGATATCATTTACATCTTATGATAATCGATTTGGTTTTTCAAGGCCTAATAATTTTTCTAGAACTTTATTAAAATGTTTTAGTGAACATAAGAAATAATTTTATTGTAACTAAATATATTTGTTATTTTTAATATCTGAAGCTACTTTGGGTTAAATAAATTGTATTTATTTAACAATACAAAAGATTTTTAAAATATATCATATATCTATCTTAAAACTTCAAATGTATTACCTAAATGCATAGGTTTCCCTTTAAATAAAAAGGAAAATGGAACGTCCTTCAATGGTGCATTGAAAACATATTTGAAATGATGTTGACAAGCGTGTTGCACTTTTTGTTTCTGGCTGCCTTCAATTTATTCGTCGTTCCACTTGAATTTCCATAAATATAATTTACCATACAAATTGCTACTAGAATTCGGCGAGAGTTGGAAGGAGGGAAGCGGACGCAGAGAAGCAAGTGCTCAGCATTTGGGTCAATCGTCTGCCGATTTGTGGTACGCTTGGATTTTTGCCGACTTTGTGCAAATGTCCGTGCACTTATTGCAATTTGCATATGCCGCCTCAAGCCACATCCGGAGAGGGACGTGCACCATTTGAAATGGCAACTGCAACTGATACGACACTGAGGGTGGCATAAAGGCAAAAAATAAAGACGTTTAGCTCACTGCCCACATACTTGCTCGCTGACTGTACCTACTATCTGTTTGTCAAGTACTTAGTTTAGATATTATAAGAACTGAAAGTATTATTTGTAGATAGCGAAACTTAAATGATGGGCCTCCGTCTTTGCCCGGCTCTGTTGACACACAAATGGTATATAATTATCTGATACAAATTGATAAAATACTGTATTTGCTCAGTTAAAAACTTGATAAAGTCCAACATAATAAATTAATTGTATAATATCTTAAAATATAATGCACAAAAATACCGTAGCATAGCAACCAATGGTTTGCAGTTTGAGCTAATTGATATAATAATAAAATTTTAATAAAAGCCTGTTTTATTTTTAAGTTAGATACAAACAATACACTCTTAGCTGATGCTTTGCTTTGCTGATGTGACTCACAACTAAGTTTACTATTGTAATACACATTTTCTAGTATACTTAATTGAGTAAATATTTTGCCATTTTAAAACCAATATGATAATTTGACAAATATTTGTCCCCAGGGTTTTCCTACATATAATTCAAATAAAGATATTTAAGTCTATACTAGATTGGGTTTATTTATTTCTCTTTCCAGAAAAAGATTTTACAATAAACTACTTGTAATCCTTAAAATGAATAAAAATTTTGTTTATCTCTGTGAATATTTTGATCTTTTATATGAATAAATGTTATTATAGAATCTGCAACTGACAGGAAATAGTAGTAGTTAGGATCCATAACATACACTGCACAAAATGTGCAATGCATTAACTTAAATTCTTCCCAGAAGCATACCGCACTAATATACCCAAGAAATAAGAATCGCTTTCATATTTTTTCAATATTTTGAAATTTTGTATGAAAATCAATGAATCTGTCTTATTTCCCCTAATAATGTTTTCATGCTAAAAATCTTACTTAAAACTCGATGCTCAATTTAGATTCTCTTTTACCAATGGCGATGCCTCTGAGTTGCACCTTATCGATAAATTTATTGATAGTAACTATCGATGTTAGAAAGAGATACATATATGAACTAGAGAAAAGTAGCTATACCTTTGCTGGTGGTTTCTGTCCAGGCTAAACTCGCAAGGTCTGTGGACTTTATTTCTACCAAGCGACAGATGGCGCTAGCAGATGTTATTTTCGCGCCCGCGATTTAAAAAAAGCAATTATGACAAATGCAATGAAACTCGAAATTAGATAAATAAAGATAAAATAAATCACGAAAGGAGAAGTTAGAAACGAATTAAAAAAAAAATATTTAAAATCGAAAAAATTCTAAGAAAAATTTAAAAAACACTATCTTAAAAATTAAAAAAACGTAAATATATTATTATTATTTAACATTTTTTTAGGTGAAGTCAATTTTAAATTGATTGATGTCAAGGAAAATATATAGAAAGGGAACTTTAAAAGAAGGATTAAGATATTTTCGGATAAAATTATATAAAAATTTAATGGTTTGACTTCTAACTGTATATTAAAAGTAAAAAGTTAATTTTTTTTTATGAGTTTTCGACTTAATAATCAAAATTAAAGTGTATCTTAACCATTATATTCGATATGTTGGAACACGCTGCGAGTGACGTTGTCCATTTTAACACGTAACAAACCGAAAGAAATGGAGTTGGGAGAAAAACATTTGGTTGGTAGTGCGAACATCTTGAAAACCTGTCAGTCAAATTTGATGAAGGTTTCTTACGCATTTCGCCTTTTAAATGTATTTGGCTCATTTCGTGTCGTTGTTGTTGTTTTTGTTGTAGTTGCTGTTGCCCTTGCTGTCCATTTAGAGCCATCCTACGTTTCATGGGCTTAAACGCATTTTAAAATGGGCTAAGAGCGCGGCAGTAGGTAGAGCTGATAGAGCGGAATCATTTTTCTAGTTCTAAGACGCAAAACTCGACACTTTAAACACCAGGTTCCACCCTCGTAACATAGCTGAAAATGTTATATATGCATGTGTATAGTGTGGTGTGAGTCTGATGAACATTGGGCTGACTATCTGCTTGGCCATGTTAAGAGAAGAGACAGGCAGTGGGGCATCCACTGGTCACTTCTGGCTTGTGGAATGTGAATGTGATTTGCGCGTCCTATCCTGTCCAGTGTCGACATGTGTCACGTCTCACAGCCATCCTCCATCCTATTTGAACAGGTCTCTTTTGGATTGGGGTATGCGTGCTCTCAGCAACTGCTTAAGAGCTAATAACGAATGGACATTGGTCAAAACTCAACTTGTGCCGAAATTAGTCAGTTCTGTATCCAGTTTAATTACGTCGGAACATCAACACTTTGTCAAAGTGCCCGTTTCATCAAGGTGTGAGTACGTATGTGACTAAGGGGAACTAAGATTCCCAGTGCGTGTCGCGCCCACTTTAGTCTCGTCCTTCTTTTAATTGTCACTGAAAGCAGGAATCGGGGAGGACAGAGTGCTGAGTGGATGCCTCGTGTGAAATGGCCAATGATAATTACTTTTCTACTGTTCTTTTATTCATGAGTTGTACTCTCCAGTAAGCATTTGTTTTCATTTAATGGATTCCATTTGATAAGTCAAAGTGCATTTGCTAGAGTTGCTTTACATAAAATACAATTCTCTAATTACATTTAGTGTTAAGCATATTTAATTGCTATCCAAATAATTTAATGTCTGATAAAATTTTTAGTATATAAAATTTTTTTTATTATAAATGAAGTATTATATCAAAGATTTATTTTTTAATATATTACATATTTATAGCATATATCAATATATAGATTTACTTTCTACTTTCAAAACAGAATGAAAAGAGAATTCATTAAAGTAGTTCCTATAGTAACAACAAGAAAATTTTAAATATTTGAGAAAGGGATTTGAAATATTGATCAAAATATTAAAAAATATATACATTTTTAATACTCATGTTAAAGTATTTCTGTTCATGCGTACATCAATTTATGGAAATTTAATGAAATTGATTAGTTATTTACTTCAACTTTATTATTTATTTATTGTTGTGCTTTATTGTTCTTATTATTTTACATTCATTAAAGCTATATATAATATCAATGTATACAGAGTTTAGAATTTTCTTTACAACTGAAATATTTTACGTATTTATTTTCTTTTTATAAATTTGATTACGTTTACTTACAAAAGTTTGTTTTTCAAAGAAAAATGTGGTCGAAAAAACCTTGATTTTTACTTTTACTTTGTTATTCTCACACTTATCCTCACCTCATGGTATTTTAAAAAAAGTCCTCTAGCTTAACAAAATCTAAGGAATTTACCCAATGGAATGTGCATATAAAAATAAAAAAGGAAAGAAACAATTTTTTCTTCCAACTTTCCAGAGTGGTTAGGCATTGTTCTGTCTCTGAAAAACTTAGTTAACTTTAAGCAAAAATTCGGCTAAGTCGGGTCTATGTGGTAGCTGCTGTTGGATGAAAAGGGAGGGGAAACTTTGGAGACGAGGCGGATTATGTGCCCAAGTGTAACTAAAGAGAATAAGGGCGAAAATCAACGAATCATTAATCAATCCTTTCATGATGTGACGCGGTGCGTGTCCTTTTATGTGTCAAAAAAGAAAAACCCCGAGAAAAACAAAAAACGTGGGGAAAACGAAAACACGCTCGCACTCGCATCGCACTCACACTTTCAGTCGCAATGCGAAGAAAGCGAAAAGCAGCACAGAAACAAAAAAATGGAAAATAAAATAAAATATAAGAGAAGAAAAGAAACGAAAAGAAAGAAAAGTGTCTTTTTTTTGCATGAGTTTGACAGACAGGGCGACAGATATGCAGGCGGAGGAGGGGAAAAAAAAAGAGACGAGTGGATGAAACTGTGTGGCACAGGGATGAGACGTGTGGCGAGTAGAAAATGGCGACAATATTTGCTGAAGGATGTGCCTATTTACATTTTGAGGCCGTGTTGATTAGCTGAGTGCGATGAGGGGGAGTCCCCTTCTCCACCTCATCACCAGGCCAAGTTATAGTCCCAATCCCACTCCCATTCCCACACTCTCCAAGCCACAGCATCTCTGCGGACACCGCCACACGCAAGTGACAGCGCGGGCGGTCGATAAGAAATGGTATTATGTCGGAGGGGATGGAGGGAATGGAGGGGGAGCGGCAGGCAAAACGTGGGCTGTCAACTTGCTGTCTGTCAACTTGGTGGCTTAAGGTGGCGGCCAAGATGACTGGCATGGGAAGAAGGGGGGCCCAGGGATGAGTTATGGCATTGGTGGCATGTTTGCTAGCTACACAGATGCACGGTGAGGCAGATGCAACTGTTTTGAGCTCACATATCCGAGCAACGCTTATCGGAGTGCTCAGTGTGTCTGTCCAGTCGGGAAAGTCTTTCTTTCTATCTTTCACTCGTCTCGCACGCACATCACGTGGCCGAGAGATAGAAAAGTGACAGTTGCCGGAACCCAAGAAATGGTAAATCTGAAATCTAAACTCAGGCAGCCCACGGAAATGCAGACATGCAGGCGTAGAGGAACATTGCAACAGCCGGACCAGACCAAAACGATTAGACAACATCGCCAGAGACAGTGCCGTAGACATAGACGGAGACGGAGACGAAGAAAGAGAAAGAGACGAAGACCTACACCAATGCGTGAATATGGAGCAGATCATTAATTATGCGCAAGACGAGAAGACAACTGAACAGTCAGGCAAGAAAGTTGAACCGAAACCGAGGGCTAACCGATTTATCTGACAGTTTGTATTGAAAAGTTTTTGCTCTTCCTGTGGATTTCTTCAAAAAAGTGAAAGAAATACCCGCTAGTCTTATTGCATTCTTTCTCTTTCAATTCCCTCGAACTGATCATTTGTTTTCCTCGGTCCAGTCCCGAATTTATATGTCGGCGACATGTTCCGAATTGCACTTATCCAAGCCAACACCTCCCAAAATGAGCTCAACTCAAGAAAAGAGAACAATTCGATTTGCTATTACAGCTCAGTCTTGTAATTGTAGCAATCATTTGTAATTGAGTTGTTGTAGTCATTGAAGAGTGCTCACTGTAGACGACATTATTACAATGTGACCATCTTAAGATATGGAATAGGATAGATTTTGTAAAAACATTCTACATGTTACGAAAAATTCCCAGAATATCTGCTGATCAGTTTTAGAAAATTAATAATATAAACAACATCAGGCAATTAGAGAACATCATTAGATCGTTTTTTTAAGTTACATAAAATGTTGATTACCAGCTCTGTGTAATTTAGATAGATACGACTTGAGACTTAAATTTGCGACTATAGGCGGTACTTAAATTGTATTAATTGATTCAACTGATGATTCAAAAATCGTTGTAAAAAGTGAAAATCATTGAAACTGTTCAAGTTCGTGACTTGTGGAAGCGAAAAGTGCAACTTGCGCATAAAGCGATTAGTTTTTTTTTAAGGTTCACATTTGTTCATTAATTAAGTGGCAAGTTGTAAGATTTGCGATCTTCGCAAACTCGGACTTATCATTATACATATGACAACAGCGAAAGCACACAGTAAACTAATTGCTCAATTGTCGAGCTGTGGAAAATAGCAAACAGCTTAATGATAATTACAGGGAAGTGGTGCTAAACGAAGCGACTTATGCAACTGCAACAGAGTCAAGAGGGTTTCAACTTGGCCCAGGGAGTTGAGCCAGTTTAAACTTGGTACCAGGTTCGAGTACCCATCGACTGTGTTGGGGGCAAAAAGTCTTGCAGCACATGCAGTCAATTAAAAGAACATTTATTAACCGAGCCACTGCACAAAGCTGTTAACAAAGCCATTTGGCCATTCAGGCCAAAATGGTAACGTTTTCGTTCTCGTGCTCAAAAGGTGTCTAGGCTGCAGATGAGCCTCAGCTCGTTGGAGTAACAGAATAGCTATAATTGATGGTAGTATCAGGACACACACACACACACACACACACATGAGAAAGTGCAGCTTGCTGGACAGCATGGAGCCCACATGCAACTCTGTTGGTCTATCTCTGGACTCTGTTGTTGATTTCACGCATGGAACTCTGTCGGCGGCCGGTCTGCCAAGCGAAAAACTGGGCACAGTCCCAATTCCAATTCCAATCCCAATCCCAGTCGCAGTCACTGTCCCATGTTTCGAGTCCCTCCCGGGCTATACATAGTAAATTCGAATTGAATTTTGGCGCTGTGTTCATTAATCATTATTTCAATCATGATCATGAAACAAATGTGCTCTTGGTGCTGATGGTTGTTGTTATTGTTGTTTGTGTTGCTCGTGTTGTTGTTGTTGCTGTTGCTGTTGCCAGCGTTCTCTGGTTTTGTTTTGTGTCTTGTGAAATGTTGTGTCGAAGCGTATCGATACTCTTGCCCCGCCCCGCCCCGCTCCGCTCCGCACCCAACGCCTCTACTCAAACTGAAACTCAAACTCTGCTGGCGATTGCGATAGCGATGCGCTTCAAAGATTGATAATCTCTTGGATATCTTTAAATTTAATTAGTCACATTCATAACAGACCGCCAGCAAGCTACATGGGTGCTCGGCTGCTCGGTGCTGGTCGGGAATCGGTGCTCGACGAACTGTGAGTGGACGGGGGCAACGGGTACGGGATCTGAGACGCAGCGCATCCGATGCCATCCCAAATTACATGTTACAACAAACTGTGCCCTGCTTTTGGCGATGCTCCTCCTCCTTCTGTTCATCCTCCTGCATTCGTCTTCTCTTTTTCGTCAACATCATCTTATTCTCTCTCTTTCTCTCTATCTCTCTCGTTTCTCTGGGCTCCACAACATGGTTGTGACTCTGGCTGAGACTGTGGCATCGACTTCGACTCGTTACAAGACTTTGTCAGATACCCTTACATAAAGTATGGGTATTGTTTATAGTGGTATATTATAGAAAACTACTTATAAACAAGGAATCACGTTTCTAATCAAAATACTCCGCTGATATTTATTAAACATCGATAGTTTCGATAACTGACTTCGATACTTCGATAACTTAAGTTAAGCTTATCATCATTTTTTTTAATTTTCTTTATAAATTTTTTCTACTTCTTCCAACCTTTATTACTCTTATTTACATTTTCCCTAAAACTTGGAATTTGTCGACGTCCCAACTAATACTAGAAATGTTAGTGTATCAAAACTTCGACTCGACTTACTCTACAACTCGTTTGTTGATGTTTTGAAGGAAAACTGGCTGTTGTTTGTAGAGTTCCAAGTGGAGCTCCCGAGCCACGCAGATGTGTGAGAAAGTCGGTTCTATGGCCACTTCGTTTATGTTTCGTTTAGGTTCAATATTTAGAGGCAATTCAATGAAAAATCGACGTTGTTACTAATTATGATTGACATAGACGTAATTGGAAATTTGAGCAGAGCTTTGGGCCGATTGGCATCAACATTGAAGCTGGCATCGGCATCGGCGGTCTTCAAAAGTTTCACTAAATTAAAGGGTTAGCTTAAATACCTTACCCAACTTTCTTTGATGGATAAGCGCAAGAGGCGTGAGGTTCCCAAAAATTTTTCATAAAGCCCAGCTTCAGGAGCTGACGGGGGTCCGAATTTGGTGTGAAAATTTTTATAGAAAGTTTTGTAATATGGGCAGCATTTTGAACGTAAAAAAAAACAGACGATTTTAAATCCAATTCAAATAATCTAAATTATATTAATATCTATTGTACATTGTACATTATTTAATTCATTAATTTCAGAAAATAGTTCTTGTAACATTTTAAGTTAACTTGTTGATTTCTTCCTTTACTAATTATAGGAAGTACAGTCTTATATATATATATAAACTACAGAACAATTAGAATAGACAGTTTCTGTCTCCTCTAGTTTGTACCATATTAAAAGTAGGCCGTTATCAATAAGTTTATTTAATATAAATGAACATAACCATTTAACGATATATAACAGCAATCTGAGTATTAAATTCTTGCATATTATATGAAATTTTAATAAACCGATTAGAAATTGATTCTGCATCTGGTAATAATAAGAAAGTAAGTAATGCAATTTTAGATATATACAAATACATAGATAAAGATATTCAAGATACACAATATGCAGTTATTTAGATTTATTGTAGATGCCAAATCACAAATAATAAACTTTAGAAAAGTCTCATATGAAATGTCTGAAGTTCTTGTCAAAAGAAAAGGTAAACTTTGAACAATCATTAAGCATAATTTTAACAGTTTTCTTAAATTTCGGCTAATGTGAGGCAATTACGGAGCCATCTTTCAAAATTGAACATTTAACCAATTGGCGGCAAAAGGCGACCGAAGTTGAAGTCAAAATCGAAGCATTTTCGCCCCAAGCTGTTGTTGGTCCATATGTATGCAGCCGCAGCCTTCATTATGGTTGTGCAGGGGTAAAATGAAATCAATCAGAGATAATCTGTCATGGATAATGGGTACCTGTGACTTGTCCCAATCTCTGCCTTTGACTCCAAATCTGGCTCCGTTTCAGTCCCAGCTTAGCTGAAGAGCTCCGCTTGTTTCCCCCCTCAAGCGGTCAGCTCGGCTCATTTAAGTCATTCGAGTAATTATTTTAAACAGCCGCTGTGTAAATTTTGGTTAAACACTCGTCTCGCTGCCAAACTGGGCTTACAAACTGGCATCCACATATCGAAGTCTGGGACGCCGATTTGGGCATAATATGACAGCTAACAGTTGAGACAGTTGATAAATGGAAGAAACGTTTCTCCCAACGGCAACCAAATGAACCACATTTAATTGGCCTGGTCGTCTTCGGCTGAAACCTGGTTAAGTATATTTGACCTGTTAGTGGAGGACTTTCCCTATTATACACGAAATTTCAACTTAAATGTCAATAAAATTCACAAGTTGCAAATGTTGTAGGTTTAATTACATTGCCAAACGATTGACGCAACCGCGCAGTCAATCATTAATCACTCAATCAATCATTGAACAGCCTCCTTTATTGTCCTGTCGCGAACTCCTCTTCGATATTTAGCTTTTAAAATTAGAAATGGCTGCGATAAGACCAAACCAGCTAAACAGTCTTCTGTTCCCACACAAAATCTCACTTGTCAACATGTCGTTAGCGCAATTTCCATACCAAATAAATCCCATTGGGAATGTGGGGAATTCTGAGCCAAAGTTGTTTGTTATGGAATTACAAAATCAATAGAGAATACTTTCAAAATTTTTAAGAATCTCGTACTTTTTCATATAAAGTTAATGTGAATTTATGTAAGAGAAGAAAAGGTATTTCGGAGATTATGGCCTGAATAATCTGAAATTTATTTTTACAATCCTTTTATTCCTTCTTAGACCAGATAACAGCTTTAAACTAGTTCATTATTTATATCAAATTAATTTGTAAACGTTTTATAAAAGTAGAAGCAGTGTGTGTGTGCATCAACTTCGAGATTTAATTTAAATATTATACGGAAGTTAACTTTACCCTTATAGATAGAAAAGAACTAAACATAACTAAATATGAATTTATAATAAATCATATCACTTTCTCTGCTGATATTATCTGAAAAATAACAAAAAACTTAAAAGATGATAAATATTTATAAAATTTAATATTTTAATAATAGCGTTTATTAGTCAGTTAATTAGATATTTAAGTAACACCCATCTGCATAATTTAAGCATATAGTATCTTAGAGCGAGTTCTCAGGTTACTTAATTTAATATAAAAATCGAGTTTGATGGTTAGCTTAAAGACGAGAAGAACCAGAGACAGAGAGATAGAAAGAGAGCATGAACAAAGAATAGCCATACAAATACGAATACGAACAGGAATAGGAACAACCAGACCAACAGTGCCTCACGACAGGGCACATACACATATAATGTGCCTCGCATGGAACCATTAATCACATTTGCCTTGTGCAGCAAGTGAACTTCCTTTGCCGCCTGACAGTCGCAACTGATTGCTGGCTCTGAATTGGGATTTGAAACTCAAATGCTGCACAAACAGTCACCCTGCCCAACATTGGATCATCTTAGACACAAAGCTCTCTCACCCAAAACCACCCGCCAGTCTCTCAGCACTCTATGACTCGAAATCTACGTGGAGCTTAAATATGAGTAAATTCAATGGAACAGTCACTAATGCTTGTGAGAAACTTCAAAAGCAAGTTTCTTAAAAAGTATTTTAATATAGTTTCACTTTTGCTTCAATTCGAATAAAAACAGAATTGAATAATAGGAATAATATTTAAAGTAGAATATAAAGTTAACAACATATTATATACATGTTCCATCATTTAGTTATACTTTTAAGAGTCTGAGTTGCTATTTAAGATTGAAGTTATACAGACAAAAAGTATTACAAAGTTGCCAGATTAATAAATAATGTGAAACTATTGTCCATAACTATATAGAATAAATATCGTGACATTTTTCAGAAGGCATTACTTGGTTCAAGATTTATTTATTTGTACAATATAATTGTAGAAATTCATTTATTTATTTATTTGAATCCTAATGCCTTCTTTGTCTCTTAACTACGTAGTAGATGCTAAATTTGAAAGTACATTAAATTCCAGTAAGTTCAGCTTACCAAATACATTTGAAGATATTTAATTAAGATCTAAATGTCATATTCAGCACTGGAATTAATGTGAATATGAATAATGTACAATACAAATAGGTTCTTGGCCTTTTTTATTAAATTATTCATTTGTATTTACAAGTCAAATAAGTTAACTGTTAAATGTTGGACAGTTGTTGGAAGCAAATAAATTTAGGTTTTATACACTTAATGGACTTAATGAACTTTTGATAGTCCCCATCAAAACTGAATCAGTTGGAAGTCGATTAATAAGTCGTCGCTCACTTACACTCACACGGACACGTGTGGAACATATGCAGACTGGACTGAATATTTAGGCGAGTATAGCACGTGTGTTTCATTGGAGTGGGTTCAATTATTCGGCAATTAGACAGTCGCTGTCTCATTTATATATATGTACAGCCCAACACTCACATTCCACATGACGCATTCGTGAAATTTGAAAGGAGAATTTCATTACAGTAGCAAAATAGATGATGTATTTATTGATGACCGAAGAAAAGAGTCTAAATATTTATGTGAAGAAATATTAAAGCGTTTAATATGCGACCTTCTTTATGTGCATTATACAACAATCATTCTATCGATTTTTCATGTGTGTCTGACTCATTTGAATATTTGCCCGTCATGCTCATCATTTCATCAACATTTCAGCAACAATACAAATACACGGTAGTAATGATAACAACAACCACAACAACAAATAGTAAACATCAGCAGCATCCCCCTCTACATCTACATCTACCTTCCCCTTTCCATCTCCTCCGCCCGCTGACAAACAGTAAACACAATAAAAATGAAACATTGCGCCAAGTGCGGTGATATTCATTCAGCATTCAACATTCAATGGCAATGGGAAATTATTGCAAGTCAGCCGCTGCCTTTCGAGCTATATGCATATAGATATATATACATGCTTACATACTTATGCATATGTAGGTACTCTATCGGTATGTAGAGCCTCTCAACTCGGTAGCCGTAGACCGAGCAATTCATATCAACACTTTACAGTGTCGGCAACGATCGATACGATTGTAGTTGTTGCATTCGTCTATAAGTTCTGGGATATAAATGGTTCGGTCTGGTCTGCCATATTCGCTTGTGGGATCGATGAAAGGCATAGTGAAAAGTGGGCGGTGCTTGCTGGCCACGCACGACTCGACGACGAGACGACGAGGGAAGTTTCTTTTTCTTTTTTTTTTTTTTTTTTAATATTGAGCGTGCGCCATGACCGAAGACTACAACAGCAACACTCTTGCTCACGCTCAAATACACACACACATGCTCACACACGAGCTCTCGCACAGCCAGCAGCAGTTGTGGTAGCTTACAGTCGTCTCCATGCAGAGAAGTATGCTGGAGTTTAACAGTAGTCTCCATAATATGAGGACAATAACATGACAACTTTAAAGTTTGTCTGCAAATAAGAAGTATTCGGGAAAAGATTTCTCAATTAAAACTAAATATTTGTGTTTAATTTCGCATTGAATTTTCATTTTTAATACACGTGTTTGTTTATTTTAAGCTCCTTAGCTATGCTCATTATTTTGGCCTCGTCTGTGGGCAAAGGGAGCTAAGCAGCAACAGCGAATGGGTGTGACCATACAGCATGTTGTCTCGCTTACTCCTCAACATTCGGCACTCTGCCAACACACTGGCTGCACGGTGGTTGAAAATGGCGTACAGCCATGGCCACAGTGTTCTCATTGCGAGTGGGCCGTACTTTGAGCACTGTTGTTGCTCGTCTCTGAGGTAAACAATATCAAAACCAGTAAATCGAGTTTCGGAACTCAACTGTCGACGTCATCGCTGGCTGTCAATGGCAATGGCGACTTGCACGGTGTGTTTCGGAGCGGAGAGAGAGCGAGAGCGAGAGAAAGAGAGAGAGGGAACGGCAGAAGCGACTGTGAACGAGGAAAACGGAAAACAGAAAACAGGTTCGCTTGCGCTCTGAGCGTTCGCTCGAATTCATAACAAAAGAACGGCTCGAATTGAACGGTTCACAATCGCACTCGTTCGTTGGCAGACGCGTCGTTGGTTTTTTGGTGCTTTTTGAATGTTTTCTGAACGTCACACAAAAATTGTTTGGCATTTTTGTTGTTTACGGCGCTTGTTTTCAATATTTTTTACGCGCCGGTTGCGCGACATTCGCGCTGTGTTCAATAAACAGAGCCCTAGCATTTCAATCATGCTGGCTATACTCCAAATATAGTGATCATTCAAAGGCATTAAGTGCAGAAAGTGAGTGTCAATAAGTGAATATTCAAATAAAATATGTGCTCAGCAAGAGCATAGCGAAAGTTGTAGCAAAACACACAAGAAATTAAGACACCACAATGAGCTCATTCCTCATGGGTTATCCACATGCACCGCATCATGTCCAGAGTCCCATGTCCATGGGCAATGGGCTGGATCCAAAGTTCCCGCCGGTTGCAGACGACTATCATCACTACAATGGTCACTATTCCATGACCGCCTCGACGGGTCACATGGGTGGTGGGGGAGGTGGGGGCGGTGCGCTTGCTGGCGGTGGACCTGGCATGTCTGGGCACCCGCACGCCACGCATCCGGCGGAAATGGTCAATGATTACATGGCCGCCGCCGCGCACCATCACAACCAGCTCCCGCACTCGCACCACCACAGCAACAGTGCGCTCTCAGGCCACCATCACCAGAACGCCGCCTACACCACCAACTATGCCACCACTCCGCCCTCACATCATCCGCATCCGCATCCACACCAAAGCCTGGGTTACTACGGCCACCATGCGGCGGCTGCAGCCGCTGCTGCCGTGCACCATGCCCCCGAGTATATATCCGCCGGAGTGGTGCACTCGGAGGGGGGCTACGGTCCGCCGCCGTCGGTGAATGTGCCAAACAGCAGCAGCGCCAATGCCTCCAATGGATATTACGGCGGCTACTATGGCACCACCAACGGCAGCGTGGGAAGCACGCACTCCCAAGGACACTCGCCGCTCTCCTCCCAGATGATGGACCTGCCACTACAGTGCTCCTCAACGGAACCACCAACAAACACCTCACTTGGTCTGCAGGAATTAGGTGAGCACCGAAAAATGGGTTCAAATATAGATAGCACTATAGCCAAATACTGCAATATAAAGATTGTTAAATCAAATAATTCAACTCTCTATATATAATCAAAATACTTGGACTTGCGCTAATGTACACCAGTCTCAAATTTGGATAGAAGATAAGATAGGAATAAGATCTAAAAAAATTAATAGATTCTGTTCTTTGGCAAACACCGAAAAAGTAAACAAATTTTTTGCATTTTTCTGATTAATGCAACCATTAATAATTATTACTTTATTTTTATTTCTATTCTAAACTGATTTACATATTAATTGAATATTTTGTAGTCGAAGTACACATTCCAATTTTGAAATTACATCTTTTTTATAACTTCATTCACCGAATGGAACTCGATTCAACATTTTAAAACAATTAAACAATAAATAAATAAATTAGCTTTTCAAAATAACCATACTATTGATAATTTAGTTCAACCAATATTCATAAAAATATCTCTAACTATACATACTAAATACAATAATAATATAAATCAAAACTTACATTTATAAATCTGTTACATATGAAATTTAGCTTTCCAGTAAATCTTAAAATATTTATAGCGCAAAGGAATTAACTTTATCTAAAATGAACAACATAAATTTCGATACATTATATCATTTGTGTTCCTCAATTATATTTTTTTTTTAAAAACGAGTATTTAATATAATAATTTCTTATATTATTTATTGAAACAAAAACTCGCAATAGAAATAAAAATAAATTGTCTAACTGCAATTTTTGTACATACAATTTGGTTTTTACAGATAGAATAATATTTTCTTTATCATTTGACTAAAAAGTTATATTTTTAAATAAACAATTATTAATTTCGATTTATTTAATACAGGTTTAAAATTAGAGAAGCGCCTGGAAGAAGCGGCGCCCACTGGTCAACAACTGCAAGAAGTTTTACACTGTGATGATATGGGATCAGAAAATGTATAAATATAACAATTGGTGTAATAAGTTAAAGATTTGACTAAAAAAATGTTAATGTTTCCTATGCAGGACATGTCTGAAGAAGATCGACTTATGCTCGATCGATCGCCAGACGAGTTGGCGTCCAATGACAATGATGATGACCTGGGAGATTCGGATAGTGATGATGATCTGATGGCAGAGACAACCGACGGGGAACGCATAATTTATCCGTGGATGAAGAAGATTCATGTAGCGGGAGTTGGTAAGTGCAGGTTCCATCAAGTAACACCACAAAAACGAGTGTGTATCTAGATGCACCCACAAAACAGACTGTGCCCCATTTTGGTATGCTAATTAAATTACTTAGCTGCCAACACCCACGTGATCCACTGACAGACTTTGTAATGCTCGACTTTGGCAAAAAAAAAAGCAGAAGAAAAAAACTAAAGACCCAAAAAAAAACTCTACTTCGTGCTCATTAATCAAATTCAAGAATGGCGCGCCTTCTGCTGAGGGCAAAAGTGTATATGGCGAGTGACATATTCATATTTGAGCATTACATACGATTCCCTATATGCCATGTACAAACATTTGTATCTTTATGCAATTGCCACTCGACTTTAATAATAGCTCTGCATGCTCTTTCAACACTTGGAAGTCCCTTCAAGTAAATTTGTCTGTCAAGCCTTATGGGAAACAAATGTCTTAGTAGTAGTTTGAAAGCATATAAATAGATTTAGTGTAACCCAATTAGTGTAATGCAAATATTTTACAAATAATTGAATTCAACCCAATACCAGTTATTGTAAATTGTTTAGATAAACAGATAGAATTTATTGCAGACACAGTGTATAAACGTATTTAAATGCCAAATTATAGACAGATTTAATGATTATTATGCACGTGACAATAGAAAATACAGTGTCAACGCTTAATACATATAAATGTTATAGTTTCTTCCTCAAAAAGGAAAATATTTAAATATATATATTTCAGCAGAAAACTTTCTGACAATGTACAAAATTAGGTGAATTTTCGAAATGGTCAATGATTAATTTTTTTGTAAATTCTATGCGTTAAGAAATATTTACCATATACCAAATCAGCTTAAAATAACATACGTAGGTTACTTTAATATATAGGTTGAGCTAAAATCAAAAAATATATTTTAGATGGCTAAACAGTTTAGCTCCTTGATTGTGGTACGAATTGTCCAATTCGCTAAGGATATTTTACTATAATTTATTTGAAATACAATGAGTACAAGCGCAATATTTGACAAATTAATTAAAACTATTTATCTGAGATAGGGAGGCACTTGTACAAGAAAGAAAAGTTTCCTTATTAAAGCTTGATAAATAATAATTTTACTCTTGTATTTTACTATATCAACCGAATTACCTACGGTTTCTCCATTGATAAATTATCTCTATTACAATCATCTATAAGATGAGTATTGAAAGTATTTAAAATTGTTAATTAATAGTACTGATTACCATTGCCAGATTTAGATGAACTTCTTTGAAGTGCAAGCTAAAATCTTTAATTTACAAATATATATTTAATAATAATTTTCCCTAAAGCTAAACTTAATTTTTTGTTCGTTCAATTTGAAGTTTCCGACATTGTATGTTATCTTTTTATAAAATTTTCACACCGAACATTTTGAATGTGGGCTGTAAAAACAGGTTTCCATTCACTATTCGAGATATACGACATACTCGATAAACGAATGAACTTGGCTACCAACGAATACCCAATGTCCAATACCCAGGTGGTTATGCTCGGAGTATGTGGTTATACACGCATTTGAATGTTAGCTCAGATAGATAATTACTATTAATTGTCGCGACGGAACATGAACGGGCCTAAAACCAAATTCATTGAGCCATGTGTTGAGTTCCATTTTCAAAGCGACGTTTGTCAGCGCTTATTGTTTTAATTCTACCGAAAATTGGCTACTGCGTGTGGTTGGGAACTGGACTGGCTCCGGGCAATGACAGCTGACAATACTAAAGATCGACAAGTTCAGGTGGCGAGTGCATATGACCAAGACGGGGAACGGGGATGGGTCTTTGTGGCTTTAGGTTCGACTTTACTACGCTGATAAATTGCTTTTTAATAAGCGAGCTACTTGTTTAGTTAAAGCTACTATGCAACTCGAGTGATGCACTCCAATTAAACATAACCTTGACCCTAATGGGCAATTATATCATTAGGTTTCGCCACGCTTAAGGTCTTCAGCTCACTCCAGAGACTGAGAATGAGACAGAGTCACAATCTTGACGTGCGACACTGACACTGGGGGATTAGCTATGCTGATGAGCATCAAATCGAAGTAGTTCGACGGACGACGACGAACAGACAGACTGAGAGGCAAACAGGCAGATAGAGAGAGAGAGAGAGGGAAAGAAACAGAGACCAGAGATCGCTCAGGGGCACACAAGACTCCGACTGAGTGACGGATGATCCATGTCATTGGATGTTAATGTTGTGACATTTATCATGAGCGCACGACTACGAAAAACAAGACGAAACTTGATTATCGCCAGTGCATCATCTCTCGTTATACGGAATGTGGCTGTTTTCATTCCCTGTCCCTGTCCCCATCCCCATCCCCATCAGCGTTCCCGATTTCTCTGCCGATTGAACTGGTGCCTACTCGTTTTTCTCAGCTCTTTTACAAATGACTTACACTCGGTTAGCGCTTACCTAGACCAGGGCCCAAATACGTCCATTTGGACTTGGCTTGGCGTGCGTATCAGGTGGCGTGTGGTCTTAACAGGTCCATCCAATTTGTATAATTCGCCTTCAGGCAGCGGCTTCAGCCACAGCGACAACAGGCTCAGTTATAATTTGAAAAGGTGTGAGTATTTAGAGAACAATTTGGCATTCGTACAAATAATTAAATGGTTGCAAAGTGTTGACACGACTCTTAACTGGCGACAATCATATTAAATTGTAGTTCAATTCAGTTATATAATAAACAACATGACTAAATAATTTTGAATTTAATATAATTTGATATAATATACTATTTAATTTAAATTTGTCAAATTAGAAGAAGGCTTTTTGACTCTTCTGCAATTTTATGTGACAGATATTGCCTAAATTGTTAGTAACCTTAAGGCTATAAATATTATCTTTTATTTCATTCAAAAGGATCAATATGATTCTTTAATATTATTTATCCTCAATATTATCTTTAAAGTTTGTCTAAACTAAGAATTCCCTATTCTTTTACAGTGTTGAAAATTTTTAAAATCCTTTATAAAACCAATCTTAAAGAACAGTTGCTACAGCCAACGCAAAAAAAAGTTAACATGTGAAATATGGTTATCAAATGACTACGCTTGTATATTCATAAAACCACTCATATACATGTATATGAATGAGTGCGGAATATTGATTTTATGCACGAGAGCCCAGATATCTTATAGTTTGATATTATTTCTGTATTCATGCAGATGATCGGCGAGAACGCGTTCCACATAACATTCAATAACAACAAATGCATTGCATACTCCAACTCGTACTCGTACTCGTACTCGCACTCATAGTTATATTCATGCTCATGCTCATATTCATAGTCATAGTCATAGTCATAGTCACTGAAAACGTGGCCAGCCTTGTAACTGAATTTCAATGGCAAGTCCACGATTAAGTTTCCAGTGTGCCACAGAGGCCAGGCTCACAGTTACCCGATGACTTGCGAAAAACCTCATCAGCCTCAGCTTCGTTGAGGCAAAAAAATAAAATAAAAGTGCAAGCGCAGACCCAGACCCAGACCGAGACCCAGATGCGACTGAGATGCTGTAAAACGTAATCCCAACTCAGGTTATCTCCCTATTGCCTTTTGCGAAATGCGAAGCGGGCGAGAGGGACCCAAAAAAGAGCGGGCGACAGACCTCAGAGCCCAGAGACCAGAGACCAGACTCCAGCACAGACCCAAGCCCTGGGCATGACAATGATGAAAATGACGCAGTAAAAATTAAGAAGTTCGCCTTTTATGACAGATGAGGCACGAACAGCTGAGAGACTGCGACTGTGAATGTGACTGTGACTGTGCCCCGCCATCTGGAACTGTGTATTTGTTACTGTATCTGTATCTGTACGTATAACTCAAGTATCTGATGGCAAACAAAGCGTAATTAGCGTCCCAATGGAAAACAAAAATCACAAGAATGTGAATGCGGTTGCGAATGTGAATGGAGTTCAAAATTGCCAGAGTCTCAATTCTTCCTCGGACTCTTTTCAGACTGTGCCCAATTTGCGCCAATAAAGTTCTGGGAGCTCTCGCAACTTGTGCGAATTATTGAAATTGGCATTAATTAGCGACGCTTTTATTGGTCCGAGAATAATTCCAACGCATACCAACGCAAGACGTACATTCACAACTTCGAGTGGTCTTTTGTCAGAGGTCTTTGTAGAAAGAGCCAACGAAACGAATCTTCAAGGTCGCGTCTATTGTTGCTGCTGTCTTTAAAGTCGTGAGCTTCTTAACTTGATGCTGTTTGTCTTTCTGCTTTTGGTCATAACACTTTTTTTTAGTCTGTTTACAATCTATATCAAACTTAAAGCAAACTTTTTGAAAATGACTTCAGCATCGGCATTAGGACAAGTGCCAGTTTCAGTTTTGCCAAACAACAACTTTTGGTCATTGGGTTTGCTGTGAAAGTGAAAATATGCGGTGAATTGTGAGTGTTGTTGTTTAAAGGCTTAAAGAAAGAACTGGCATATGAAATAGGAGTATATGAGAAACGATAGAAAAAACTATTTAGCTTCTTGTCCATAAAGATACATGTTACTTAGTTATAAGCTTATTATTTACAGAAAATTAAAATTGATTTATTGAAGATTTACTTTATATTGAAAACAATTTAAAACTGGTGATTCTTCAAAATATTGGACTCTCGCTAGTTTCTTTAGGTATCTTTCACATCTTTAAATTTTACCCATTTAGCTTTTGTGTCTTTAAAAAAATCTATAAATTCCTGCCATTTATACTTTAAAGAACTTAAAGAATTTTTCATATTAGAATAATATTATAAAGTTATTGATTAGAGTAACTACGTAGATATGCAGTCAGTAAAAAATTTGCTAATTTATATAAAAGCTCATAATCATTTTGTTGTTTATTAATGAATAAATTCTATTTGAGGTGACACCAATCATTTTGATGCCTTCTCAGACAGTTTTTTGTGTTGTGGGCTAAAAAACAAAACGACGCGACGTTTGTTAAAATTTTGCTGAAAAATTGATCGAGTACTTGGCACTTTTATTGTACCATTTTTTAAGCTTAATTTCAAATTAACATGTATTTTAATTATAGCCTCTTTCTGTCTCACTCTGTCTTTAATGCAGAAAAAGTTATTATTAAAGTGTTGTTGGCGAATTAAGAATTCAAGCTGTGCACTTTTTGAGCTTCAATTGTTGCGGGTGCTTCAGCATCAGCTTCAGTTTGTAGCTAAGTAAATAAGTCGAAGATATAAGATATATGTATTTATGTATGTATATAGACAATTGTTTCTAAGTACGTGAGATTTGTAGTACGCATGTGTATGTATGTTTGTGTGTACTTGTAAGTAGCATGAGCTCATGTTTATTTTTATTTGCCTGCTACAAATTGCAAGTCACTTGACAAGCTGCTGATGCAGCTCCCGCTGTTGTTGAAATGCTGATGTTGACTTGCCTTTTTCCATGAGCTCATGAAACGAGCGCACACACACACATTCATACACATATTAAACCTTACCCACACACAGTTGCCGACAATTCACAGTTGGCAACATCAATACCAACATTAACTCATAAAGAACGAGACGAAACCTGAAATTGTATTCAATTTAGAACTCAACTAAAGCTGGCACTGTCCAATGTGGCGTATGCGCAATGTGCGCCTTGCACTCGCTTAGCTGAGATTCATTAGGGCCTAGCGAGAGACTTGAGGTTTGTTTGCTTAAAATTAATTTGTTGTCATTTGTTTGATTGAATGTTGAATGTTGCATATGAACTGCGCTTTTAGTGCCGCTTGGTTTCTAAACAATTCAAGCGCCAGCTTCATAGAGAGTTTTGGGAACTGGTTTCGGATTGGGCTTGAGTTTGGGTATGGGCTGGGATTTGATGAATGAGCAGGTAAATCAAAGTTGACAGACGTAAAATATTTTCAACTTGGCACGAGTCAAATTTCTCGATCGCAGGTCGTACCCTGGCTACGTTACCAAATATTTACACACTCTCGCACTATCGCGGCAATTAATCAAGTGGCCCAGTTTCAGTTTCAGTTTCTCAGTTGCTCAGAGATTGCGAATGAATGAAAATCGAAACATAAAGCCCGGAAGTTGCCCGATGAGGACCGCACCTCAGACAACAGGGCTAAATGGGCTAACGATCAGTTTTGTGGATTAAAGAGATATCGAAACTGATACTCCAATCGTTCTCGTCCGTGGCATTGAAGTAAATTTAACCCACAATTGGAGCCGCCACCGACACAAAAGATTATGATTATTAAGTAACGTCTGACATAGTTTTTTCTGTTCTGTTCTGTTTTTTTTTTTTTTGGAAACTGACTCGTTCCCGGTGCTGTCCTCTCTGGACTATGAATGAAAGTGTAGAGTCACAAATGCATGATAAATCATATGATGGGACAAACATGCCGACAGCCGTGCATGAGGCAGGGCCAATTATAATAACTCGACACATCATATAACGACACAGAGAAAGAGGGAGGGAGATAGTATGTGAGAAAGAGAGAGGCTAACAACATCCTACGCACTAATATGTTTAAGAATCGCCGACAATTCCCCAGAGAGCGCCAATTTTCCCAAAAACAAAAAAAGTGAAACATTCAGCTTGCTCTTTAGCAGTTTCACGCTATGTTCCTGCCACATTGTTTTCCCCCCGCCCCCCACTCGCCACTCTCCCCTCGCCTGTGTACACATATAACATGTATTGTTGTTTGTGCAATCTTGATTTCCTTGGCCTTGTATGAATCGGCAGTTTTATAAATTGGCTGCCAAGCAATTGCAATTGGCACTCTTTGGCTTCGCGCTCCGCAACATGACGATGCACTTTGGACCGACGAGACTTTGACTTGGACTTGGAACTGAGAATGAAGCTGGTGCTGGAGCTGGAGATGAAACTGAAACTGAAACTGAGAACTTAAAGGCCTCTTCCTGGAGATGGACATGGACATGGCACCTTTCGCATGTCGCTCAGCCTTTTCGTTGAAATGTTGGAATGAAATGATACGCACTTATTAAAAACGAATTAACGCAGCATGCTGCCAACGCCAACGCAGACGTCGACGCCAACGTCAACGCCAACGTCAACGTCAACGCCAACGCAGCAGCTGACGTCGATGGCCCCTTCAATGGTTTCATTTTCATTGTTCTGTTTCCTTGTGCTTCACTCGTGTTTCTTGTTCCTCTGGGGTTTTGTAATTGATATTGTTTATTTGATTTGCTTTTTCTTCATTTTTTATTCCATTGTGTGCATATTTTTTTATTGTTTTTTGTGTTATCAAATCAATAACTCATTGAAGAATCGTACAAGTCCCTGACGAATCGATGAGATGATGTATTCTTAAAGGAATTTTGAAGAAAAATTGTACTTTATTAATTTACGACTACAACTTTCGATTAAGATGAAATTTCTTAAGTTTATGATGCACCTGAATATCAAAGAATTGACCGTATTAAATATGATACTTAAGGCAGGAAAGTGCATAAATTTAAATTTATTATGTTCATAAATTAAGTTAATAATTAATAAGCTATCAAATGTCGGTAGTCGATAAGTTCTTGCAAGTTTTTGTAGAAAATTTTTAATTTTAATTTTTAATCTGCAGATAATTTATTTTTTCTAAAATAAACAACGAAATAATTCTATTTAATCAAAGTAAATTGAATTAATTCCAAGACACTGTCAAGCTAAACTTTATATTTAGTCAGCAACTACAACTTGTCAGCAGCTCTTTAAGGCCTATGCCAATTGATTTGAAAGATTTTAGCACAGTCTAAAGGGAGAAAGCTCACAGAACCCTTGCCCTTCCCCCCTCTTAGCTGTCAGCAGCCAGTGGACAACATCATTAATCTGCGTAGTGTCTGGGAATCGGCAAACGCAGCCGGGATTGAAATATTTATATCAAATCGAAAGCTGTCTGTCACAGTGCAATGAAATTTTTATAAATTACAACATGATGTGCGCCGGATATGATTGGTCAAGTCCGGAGAGCTAGGACCCAAAAAAAGCGATAGAGATATCAACTTCAATCCCAAACCCAGTCTCTATCTGGCCAAAAATTGAAATTGATGGTGCAAAAATAAATTTGATGGGCTGTCTGTCTGCCTGTCTGTCTGTCCGTTCCGTTTGATGGACCCGCAGGCCAGAGTCGAAACGGGAATGGGAATTAAAACGGTTACGGTTACGTTCTGAATCGGGCAGCAGGTGCAGAGCATAAAAAACGGAACAGGAAAAGGATACATCGCCTGTGGCTGAGGGGTTGCTGCAGGCGGGAAATGTTTAATTTCAAGGAAAAACTAAATGCGAACTGCGTAATGTTGTTGTCCTTTTTCCGAGTAGTCAGCTTCAGCTTCAGCGTCAGCGTCAGCGTGCACGTCCGATAGGCAAACAGACAGCCAGGCAGTTGTATTATTTGATTTTGATTAATTATCCTGTCCAACTGCCGCGGACTGGCGCTGTGTAAGTGCAGCTCTTTCATCTATCCGCTACCCGTTGTCCGCTGTCCGTAGTCTGCTGCCTGCTTCCTCTTGCTCTTCCCCATCCACGTCTACTTCTACTTCTACTTCATCAGACTCGCTATCCTTCTGGGTGCAGTCCTGGGGTTCAAGGTGTTTGTCGAAAAGTTTTGGCGCGCTTTTTGGGGATGTCAACTTATCTTGGGAGATTTATTGAGCCTCCTTCTTATTATGAAACTCCATTTGAAGTGTATTAATTGTGGCGCGATGCGACTTAATCGCCGTCGTCTTCCCTTTCCTCACCCCTTTAGCTTATTGCAAATCATTAATTATGCATCTTGTTTAACACAAACTCTCTCTTTCTCTCTCTCTCTCTGTCTTTATAGCAAACGGCTCCTATCAGCCGGGCATGGAGCCGAAACGCCAACGCACCGCCTACACACGCCACCAGATACTCGAGCTGGAGAAGGAGTTCCATTACAATCGGTACCTGACCCGACGCCGTCGCATCGAAATTGCACACACACTGGTGCTGTCGGAGCGGCAGATCAAGATCTGGTTCCAGAACCGACGCATGAAGTGGAAGAAGGACAACAAGCTGCCCAATACCAAGAATGTGCGCAAGAAAACCGTCGATGCCAATGGCAATCCAACACCGGTAGCCAAGAAGCCCACTAAGCGTGCCAGTGCCAAGAAGCAGGCCCAACAACAGCAACAACAACAACAGCAACAACAGCAGCAGCAGCAGCAGCAACAACAACAACAGACACCAGTGATGAATGAGGTATGTTGCATGCGCTGAAAGTGAACAGCGAAGCACTTAAAAGCACCAATGACATTAGCTGAAAGTGGCATTTGCACACGAGATTATTCTGACAAAAGAGCAGAACAATAAAAGCTTTCTGAGTCATGCCAGATGGCATATGAATAAAATACTAGGTCTGCAAAATTCAGTTTTGATTTTATTTATTTTATTTGATTTATTTAATGCTTGGATTCAAATTAAGATTTTATGCTTAAGCTTTACAACTAACTTCATCTCTATTGCTCTCTTTCTCTCTCTCTCTCTCTCGCAGTGCATACGCTCTGACAGCTTGGAGAGCATTGGAGATGTCAGTTCCTCGCTGGGCAATCCGCCGTACATCCCAGCCGTCTCGGAGGCGCCCAATCTGACGTCGTGCGGTAATGGCAGCAATGGTAACGGTTACCCAGGATCTCAGCAGCTTCAAGTGCATCACAGCAATAACAATAATAACAATAATAATAACAACAACAACAACAACAGCAGCAACCTCAACAACAACAATAATCAAATGCATACGGGTCTGCATCATCATCAGCAACAACAGCAATCCGATCTCATGACCAATCTGCAGCAGCACATTAAACAGGACTACGATTTAACGGCACTTTAGGACACTATAATACTGCCCCCGTTGAGCCTTGTACATTGAATCCTTTAGTTAGCACCGCAATACTTTCTGGTATCCACATTTTGAGTCAGCATGTATTGTAATATAATCATAGCAAAGCCTCTTTTTATACACCCGATGGACCAATCAGTTCTTCGGGCAATTCGGAGTATACAGTGAAAAATTAATTGTAGTTAGTTCATTAAGTGAATACTACGACCACTGGGCTAAATTTCTGGCTACTAGCAAGGCTGCAAAACTCGACAATGTAAACCTGAAAAATGTATTCTATTATTATTATTTGTTAAACAACAATCAATTTAATTTGTTTTAAATTGCAAATAAAAGTGTTGTATATTGATTAAAGTTATTACTTTAAATACTTATTTCAGTTTGTAGCTTTGCAGCCTTGCTTTTAATGATGTATGGGATGTTCCAGCCCTCCAGACAACCCTATAACCTTGTAAATTAGCAGTACTTAATTAGTGGAACATAAGTCCTTGTATAAAGCATAGCAAATTAAATGTAAACACAAGCCCCATTTTGTCATAGTCTTAAGTGGAATAAGATTTATATATAATCTATGAGTTATTGTAATTATTACTATTATTGTATCTAACTAGTTGCATCTGTTGTGCGTACATATTTATATAAGTTTAAACGTATATTTTATGGATACAAAAACAATACAAATGAAAGAAACAAACATGCGTATAAGTATAAAAATATATCTAGACAATATAAAAACCAAATAAACCGAAAAACTTTACTTGGATGCATTAATGAGTTTTGATTTGATTTTATTTATATGAATGAATGAAGATAACCTTAATTACTGTCACAAATATGATTCTCAGATAAGGTTGTAGAGGAGGGGGGTATGGAAGTTGGAGTGAGAGTTTATAGAACACGAAAAGGAACAAACATAAAACAGTGCCATAAAAGATACATGTGCCTTTTTTTCAACCTTTTTTTATTTTCCGTTGCCATAAATTAATTACGGTTAACACTTTTTATTCATTTATGCACACCAATACATATTATTTATCTATATGAGCAGCATCATCCACTACTTATTTTCTGTCGTAATCTTCATCCTCGGAAGTATCTTGAGCCCGTGAGGGAACAGTCAGTCCAAGTACGAATACCAACAACAAGAAATAGGAAATCAGTTTCATCTTGTAATTTTTCTTAGCTAAAATGTTTGAGATGTGTCGCTATTTATAGGAAATTTTTCGTATTACACATGTGTTTTAAAATTTATTCACTTATTTAGTCATGGTGCATGTCATAATCAATAGTTAATTCATTCTTCATACATATATTATGGTGTATACCGTGTATTTTTTAAGTACATTGTATATATGTAAGCCAAAGTTGACCTTCAATATACATACATACATATGAGGGGCATAAAAAAGGACATTATTTAATTGTGTATTATCCACGAAAATTAAGGAATTTGATACCTTCAGCTTTTATATTCTCTAGAAGCTTTTCTCTCACTCACATAAACAGAAGAATAATTGTAATTTATATATATAAATATGTGTACAATTGAAAGTGTGTTATCCTAAAAATAAGTCTTAAATTGCGCTGATTCATCGTTCATAGTCATCTAATTAGGACAAATTTAAACATCGCTCGTTTCGGAGCTCGTCCTGCGAGTGGGCTCAAAAGAATTCGGAATTCAACAAGCCTTTGTTGGCAATCAACGTCGTTCATGTGGAATGACAGGGAGTCGGAAGGGGCAACATGGCCCGAGACTGGGGCAAGAACTCGGGCTAAAATGAGGCGCGAGATGAACAGGCAGCGATAGTTGGCAAATGCTAACAAGAGTTCTTAATTAAACATCGATTCGCAATGATTGATCACAGCCCATTGGCACCTGTTGGCTTCTGGAAATATGTTAAACAAGGCGTCATCTTTCAAATTGGCAGCCTACCTCTCTACCTACTCGATCGCCATTCAAGAGAGACAGTGCGAGGGAGAAGGAGAAGGAGACTGAGTGTCATAAACTGGTCTTAGCCAAGTCTTGAATTGTTTGCGTCAGACAAACTTCCCTGAAAACGGAGTCCTATTGCAAATTGTCGCTGCTTATTCAGGCGGACATCGCGTTGACAGTGTGACCATAAAGCCAAAGGTAAACACAGCACATGTGACAAACTGAAGCTGGCCAGAAACAGAAACAGAAACAGGAACAGGAACGGGGGGAGCTATCACAAGCTCAGCACAATCAATCTACCCGGCATGACAGTGGATTGTCTTGCAGGAACACGAAAACACTCTTAGCGCTTAATTTATCATTGCGAAATGATCTACGCGCCTTCACCTCAAGCCTCTCAGCCAGTTTGCGTTGCAGTCAAGACCAGTCCTTGTCCAGAGTATGCTGCTCGAGCAGGCAACTGGAAATTGTGCGCACTCGTTCAATGCGATAAAAAGGATTATTGAGACCTACATTCTGTCCGGACGCGTGCACCGGAACGATGAAGGCTAAGACCCGCAAGGGTCGAAATTGTCAGCTCGAAATGATTACAGGACTGCCAGGAGCACGTGTTATAACATCCCTATAGCCTAATTACAAACAACGGTAGCCCCCACTTGTCATTGACTTTCTACTGTTTGAAGACCTACCGCAAAAAGTCATTTGATTATACGATTTTGTCAGTTGGGGTCTAATTAGCAAATCTGCCTATTCAGTCAGTTGCCAGTTGATGCATACATTTGTATTGAAGTAATAAAGTCTGCATTTCAATGCGAAAAAAAGGCTTCCATCTTCTTACATATTTTTTAAATAAAGTCTCATTAGAGAAACTGACGTGTCTTGTTTAAGAATGCACAACTAATCAGCCTTCATGACTATACTTATTGTATAAGAACATAAAATGGATTTTAAACAGTTATCGGCATGCATTACATAATCAATTGAACAATTTTAATATAGATGTCTTGTAAAATTTCCTATAAATAGCTTCCCCTTTGAATGGAAGCTGTACAAAAGAATTTACAAGATGAAACTACAACTTTCGACCTACCTCGTGGTGTTGGTGTCTGCATTGCTTGCAGTTGCTGGTCCTACCACTAAATCGAAACAGGATTAACTAAGACAAAACTTATAACAATGTTATCATTTTGTAACGTTGCCTGAAAAATAAATATTAAAATTCCTAATTGATCTAACATTTGTTGTTTGATTATGCAAAACCCTGAAAATAACAAACAGGAGGAGTGTCGATGGCCAAAGAATGTTAAAGTAAGATAAATAGTTGGAAAGAGAATTAATTGATCAGCAAAATCTGTTGTAATCATCACAGTGGAAAACTGTTATGGGTTAGTTTAGAGTCTAGACTCTAGAGGGAGTACAATGTACATATCTTTCTTTTTTTTTGTCAAACTCTTTTTCTCAACACAATATAATTGAATTGACTTTTGACTTTGGGTATATTGCTTAGTCCAGGTATAGACGATAACCGACCTCTTTGAAGTTGCAAGTCGTTGTTCGGCATGCTTTAATCCCGTCTCATCCTCTTTCATCCCGGCTAATCCCAACAGAAGTCACCGGACATGGCACAGCCCACCGATTCGAAGTCAACCCTTTTTGTCTCTGAGGCGAAAAAAAAACAATTAACCCGTCTACTGTTGCTAATTTCATAGGATCTTCAGGTTGCCTGTGGCACTTTGCATATGTGGCATAGACACAGCGTTACGCCTCTCACACGCCCACGCGACAGTGAACCGACGACGGCAGCAGTGAAGACCCAGTAAGACCCTGCTAGGGACTTAAATGAACTGGAAGGATTGCTTAGATCCAGCTGAGCGCCGCATGCCATCGACTTCTTGCGATGGTGACTTCTCCTAATGCGTGTCCTTTTGATGCTTTTGTCGGGCAATTTCAGAGTTTGCCATTGGCTACCGTTTCAGAGGATTTGCCAGGATCGAGTTTCTGGGAAGTGCGCATACCTGCTAATTAGCTGGCGATATTGATGTAGCCAAAACACACACACACAAAAGTGCTCGAGTCAGGACACGGCATTTTGTCAAAATAAACATCAATTCTCATTAGGCATGAATTGGAAACAAATTTCTCAGTCTCCGGCATAAATCAAAGTTGCATCCAAGGCCAAGCTGGCTGTGTTCCGTCCTGGCGTTGCATTGCCAACTTACAATTGTGGCAACAATGCCAGCTCTCAAGTGTGTGGCTTCAGGAATCAATCAAGGCTCATCACTCACATCACACGCAGCCACTCGAAAAGCATCAACAAGCCCTTAATGTGTGCGTGTGTGTGTGTGTGCGTGTGTGTGTGTTGGTTTAATTAATGTGTACCCATTTATTAAATTGGCAGTTTAGTCTTGGCATCACTTTTGGTCAGTGTAGAATCTGAGGAGTGAAAGAGAATGAGAGACGCGTCTGCGGTTGGCCATTTATGCACTTGGCTTACTCCAGCTCCCTTTCTCTCTCCCTCTCTCTCTCTCTCTCTGTGCATGCGTGCGGTCGATCAGCCTAATTTGTAACCATTAACCAACGTATTATGTTTGGCCAAGCGAATGCATGCTGTTACCAATGTTACGAAAGCCATCGAGGATGTTTATGTGGTTGCCTTGAAGGCTCGATGGATAGATGGATGGATGTTGCGTTGGTTGGCTGGATGGATGGATGAATGTCTGTGGTGATTGTTGTCTATTAAAAACCATTTAAACAAATCGCCATACCATTTATGCTCTTTATTCCTTTTGTACAACTAAAGAATCTCAAACTATTGAAGTGTGTATAGTCAAAAATCACTTGCAATCACAGATTAAGTGCAATTAAAATCTAAAAGCAATTGTGAGATTTGAAATTTAAAGAAAGAAATCGTGTAAATTTCGATTTTTAATATCAATATTTCAAGCGAGAAAGTTTATTTTAATCGATATATTATAAGCCTACTTTTTAACATTTTTGTACAAGTTGTCGACGAAACTAAATCACCCCCTGCCTCGAGGAGTAGTACCCCGAGGGGACGGTGGGCCGGGTGGCCAAGGACCGTTTGACATTACAGCCAACAATAAAGCAAGACAACTTAAAAGCTTCATCTTATAAACTTGTTCCTTCCGAAATGTTCCAAATGAGTTTTTATTTATAAGGAAATTTACCAAGTTTCTCTAAAGAAATACGTTAACTTACTTGGTTATGCAAGTCGATAAGTGTACATAATTAATTAGTCATTCAAATTTAATAAATATGCCAACACCTGCTAATGAGCTATGGATAACTTTTATATATTATATACAAACACATTCCTCATTTCTTAATGGTCAACAAAGAGCAGCTGATCAAAAGTAATTTATATTAAAATTAAATGAATTTTCCATTTTTCCTATATATAGAATTTCACTAGATGCTTTTTGAACCTTTTGACAGCCATAAAGTCATCTGAATTTCTTTCGCTTAAATTCCACCTTAAATTCAAAAATCACTTGGTTTTTATTAGGTAAAGTTTTTTTAATCTGCTGATAATATGCTGATTTGCAATTGACATATTTAGTTCTTACATTTTTGTACAAATTGTCGAAGAAACTTAATTACCCCCTGCCCCGAGGTATAGAGTCCTGTGAGGCGCACCGGTGGGTAAACCATTTTGCATTGTAGCCAACAATAAAGCAAGGCAGGTCAAAAGTTTCATCTTATAAGCTTATCCTTTCCGAAAAGGTCCAAAAGAGTTGTTATTTATACGAAATTTTACCAAACCTCTCTATGGAAATACTTTTATTTACTACGTTATGCAAGTCGATAAGTGTACATAATTAATTAGTCATTCAAATTTAATAAATATGCTAACAGCTGCTAATGAGTTATGGATAATTTTTTAATAATATATACAAAGACATTCCTGATTTCTTGACGGTCAACAAAGAGCAGATGACCAAAAGTAAATTATTTTAAAATTCAATTAATTTTCCATTCTTCCTATAGATAGTATTTCACTAGTTGCCTTTTGAACCCTTTGTAATCTAGGAAATTGTTCCCATAAGGCATTTTATGTACTTTTTTGTTTTGTCAGATATCTGAGCCAAGCTCACTGGTTGTGTATTTAGTATTGTATTTTACATCCTATTAAAATTTGATTTCAATTGAAAAACTAAATGAAGAGTTTCTATAAGAAACTATAATATTATTTGAGATTAAGAAAGCCATCGAAGAAAGAGAAATCATTTGCAATCACAGATTAAAAGCAATTGAAATTTAGAAGAAATTGTGAGATTTTAAATTTAATAAAGAAAACGTATAAATTATGAATTATGATAAGCGTGATTTAAATTACTGAAGAAATTTAGTAAAACCATTTTGACAGCATTGAAAGTATTGAAAGTATATTGAGGTTTACTCAATGTTGGTCAAAATCGCTTTTTCTTGATTCCAACTGAATTTCTCGATACATTCCTGAATAAATGTACAATTTAACAAGTTCACATTGCGCACATACGTAGCAATCCATTGACAAGACAGAACTGCAATTGCTTTCAATATTGTTGCAGATTTTTTAGAATTTTCAATACCATCTGCAGATTTTCCGGCGCATTCGCTTTTGGTGCGAGTTTATCACGGAAATTGCTACTGCAAATGAATGTGTGTGTGTGTGTGTGTGTGTGTGTGTGTGTATGTGTGTGTGTATTGATGTGGGGTGTAGAGAGCAGTATTTGCGGTAATTGACATTCGATCATTAATCAAAGTGCACAATGCAGACATTTCGTTTCGAATTTTATTTAGTTTTGTATTCGTGTTGGTTGTTGTAGTTGTTGTTCTTCTTCTTCTGTTGTTGTTGCTTATTTCTGCGATTTGGGCCGCCGAGTTGCCCGCTGAGAGCTGAGCGAAGTCCGAGTTCCAGCTCCGAATATATATTGGCATCGGGGCACAGATATAAGGCAAATCCAGCCAAGAGCTGTACGGCCATTTGTAAATTTACAATTGTGCTCAAGTAGAACGGCCTTCAGCACCTTCTCGCACCAGAGAGTCCTATGCGGCAAGGTGAGTTGAGTATGAGTATGAGTATGAGTATGAGTAACTGCCACCACTTTGACACACACTCCAGCTAACATAGTTCCTGCAACACATCTACTCGCAGCCTTAAAGCCGCATCATGGCCGCCTGGCGCTACTGAGTGCTTTGTTCTTTTGGCTGACAGCTCGACAGTCCCTCTTGGCTGAAGAGTCCGCAAATCCTCATATATGATGTGAGGATTTCAGCTCACCCTCCCCGACAGCCACCCCGCAATCCAACGTTATTCTCCCTCTTCCAGTCACCAGCAGTGAAAGTTCTCCATGCGTGCAAGGGAACAAGATGAAAGTAGCAATTTCGTCCATTTGCAATTTGTACCCCACGTTTCATTTGCTTGGAGGAAACAGAGAGTGTATGTATGTATGTATGTATGTACATACTGTTGTGTGTCTGTCTCTGACAGCCACATTTTGATGAAATTTTATTCTGTTCACATACACGTCAATGTCATCTCTGTCGCTTGTTTAGTCCTCCGCTTTTTTATGCCATGTCCTTTTCTTGATTATTTCGTTGACGTGCCTTAAAAAGGAAAAAAAAATACAAGTAAAAGTGCTACAGTCGTGTTTAGTCTACTGTGAGATACCCGGTACCCGTATTTGTGCTTACGTTGTACCCAACTATACTCTAATACGTATTTACACCAACATACAGGGTCAAATATAGTCATCTGAATTTCTTACGCTATAGCTTTTGCTTAGATTCCACCTTAAAATAAAAATCGTTTGCCTTTTATTAGGTAAAGTTTAGTTTTTTAATCTGCTATTAATATGCTGATTTACAATTGACATATTTAGCTCTTACATTTTTGTACAAATTGTCGAAGAAACTTAATTACCCCCTGCCTCGGGCAGTAGTACCCTCTGGAGACGGCGGGCCGGGGGGCCAACCATTTTGTATTGTAGCCAACAATAAAGCAAGGCAGGTCAAAAGTTTCATCTTATAAGCTTATCCTTTCCGAAATGGTCCAAATGAGTTGTAATTTATACGAAATTTTACCAAACCTCTCTATAGAAATACTTTTATTTACTACGTTATGCAAGTCGGTAAGTGTACATAATTAATTAGTCATTCTAATTTAATAAATATACTAACACCAGCTTATGAGTTATGGATTATTTTTATATAATATATAGAAACACATTCCTCATGTCTTAAAGGTAAAAAAAAATAATTGACAAAAAGTAATTTATACTAAAATTCAATATTTTTTCCATTCTTTGTAATCTAGGAAATTGCACCCATAAGCCATTTTAGGTACTTTTTTGTTTGGTCAGATATCTGTGCCAAGCTCACTGATTGTGTATTTAGTATTGTATTTTACATCCTGTTGAAATTTGATTTAAATTTCGAAACTATATAAAGAGTTACTAAAAGAAACTATAATATTATTTTAGATTGAAGCAGCTGTTATGTGGCTGATTTAAATTAATAGTAACCACAACTTATCAGCGGGTGTTACTATACTGATTCAATAAGGAAGAAGAATCGATTTCGTACAGTAATCGACATGAAGAATTTAAAGATAAACTAGATTCTCTTTCCTTTAAATAGCCACCCATTTGAAACATTTAAGTATTGAATATCCTACAAGATGAATCTATGGGTTTGCATTGGTTTCTTTTTGGCAGTAATAAACGGATGGCCCCCCGGTCCGCACATGACTTATACTCAACCAACTAGTCGTGGAAGACATTGGTAGGACAACTTTTAATAAAAAACACAAGTGCATATCAAAATACGATAAATTGATTTTTATGCCTTTTTTTGCCTCTAACATTTCTTTGTTAGCTAACAATTATCTAGGTTCCGAACAGGATACATTTTTGATACAGATGTTATTTATCCGGTCAACATGTGAAATTGTATTTAAAATAATAGATTTTTTACAGTTTCGACATGCAACATCAAATCATCTAAAAATTTTGTCGTAGTTGGTTAGTAAGATTTCCTTTAAATAGCCCATTTCAGACATTTCACTTTAAACGAACTTACAAGATGAAATATTTAGGTTGCCTGGTTTTGTTGTTAACTGTTGCTCTTGGTCGAAAGCCAAACGGTTGGACCCCTTCAAATTTCGAATTCGTCTAGACCGAGCTGGTAACTAAGTTACTAAGATATATTATGCATTAATGTGAAAATAAATAATAAAAGTGTATATCAGCACACCTAATATCAATAATTCTTGACACTTTTATTTCCTTCATTAAATAATTTCAACTATTTATCCACTAAAACTGAGTAACTGATGAAAACTGCTACCAAAAACTTGTCTCACAGAGAATGTGTAGGTAAATCACTTTATGTCCATCCTGTATGTCAAAATGAGCCTCAACCGATATAAATATGTTTTCGTCCATTTCCCAAATATTAATTAACTTTTGGCAAGTAAGATTAATTTTATATGGCAACAGGTCAAATTCTGTTTGAATTTTTGACAAAATTATTTAACAAGCCAATTATAAGGATTTCTGCGAATTCTCCGCAGCTTATTCTCAAATACTTTTCTCAATGTACCCATCATAAAATTTCGTTGAAACGCGGTTAAGCACCGAACTATCCAAATAGGAATCCAAATATCCCAACCCTCCATTTTCATTATGTTTACGGATCTAACCTAAAAGTTACAAACAATGGACCCAAAAACTTAGACAAAAAGATTTGCCGTTTTTTTTTTGTAGCATTCATCTTCGTGTATTAGTGAATAAATATAAATGAAACATTTGTTTTGCAGGTGCTGATATACACTTGTACAATTTATTTAGACATTGTAGTGCAAGTTATCTTAGTTATTAAGTTACCACCTCGATCTCGATTTATAATCGTCAGTCGTTGGAACTAAGGGAGTCCAGCCGTTTGGCTGGCGCGTCCATCCTGCAACAGCCAACATTAAAGCAAGACAACACAAATATTTCATCTTTGAAATTAGTTTGAGCTAAAATGTTTGAAATGGCTTGATATTTATAGGAGATCTAACTAAGCATCTACGACAAAATGTTTATATAATTTGCTGTTGCAAATCGAAACTGTACAAAATTAATTATTCTCCCTAATTTAATAACACCTGTTATTTATTAAAAAAAAAAAAAGAAAACAAAAAAATTCAAAACACGCCTTCGTAGAATCATTCACCTTTTATCTAATTTTGAGTTTCATTGGATTTGCATTAATTTTTTATTCTTATTGCTTTTTAGAATAAAACTTTTGTTAAACTTTAAATTCCAATAGCAAAGCGCCCTCTATTGGAGAGCAGCAAAGTTAACACAACTTCCACATTTGGTTTGCAGCTCTGACAGCTAAGCCATCTCACTCAGAGGAAGCAGGCCAACAATAGAATGCTTAGTTGGAAAACTTACCAGGTGGTTCGTGTCATTGATAATTTCATCGAATTCAATGAGTTTGAACAGATTTATCGGCGCCAAAAATTTAAATCACGCCAATCAAGGCAGTGCTGCCAACTCAAAGAAGCAAAAAATAGCGGTTTTGATTTGGAGCTGACACAAAAACTAATTATGCAACAAAACAAGAAAAAACTTTGTAATAATGCTGTAATTCACACTTCCCACTGTAAAAAAATAAATAAATTTGACGGCAAATCGCAACTCTGGCAACAATGCTAAAAGTAATTTATTTATTGTTTTGAAATAATGTTTATTTCCGTTGCTCAAAGAATAGAAACATTAGGTGGAATGTATACAGTATATGAATTCTTAAATAGCATCAATAGAGGACTCGATAGCCCTCAGATCTGAAAGACTGTTATGAATCCCACAGACATCCAAGTGCTTCCGAAAATTTTCCAGGCTGATTGATTTTCGACCATTTATTTCTCCGATTGCATCTGAAAGTGACCCCAACTAATTGGCAAAGTCAAAGGGGAATTTTAAAAGGGGGGGGATATAGAGGGGAAGACAATAAATATGTCATTTAGTTTATGTTAATCCAATAAATATTATTCGGCTGATGTGATGCAGAGTTGGCAATCAATTTTGTTTGGAAAACAATTTGTATTTGTTGTTGCTGGTTATCGTTATCATATTGGCGTTGGTGAGGGTCCTGATGGTGGCTCTTTTTGCTGCCATGCTGCCACGGCGTGCAACACACAGCGTGCAACAAATTTAAAAGCTCAATTTGTCCATTTATGTCAACTTGTCACGCGAAGTAAAATAAAACGAATTAATAAAATGTGCGGGAACTGAGGCAACGAAAGGACGTGAGAGTGGTGCAAGTAAACGCGTAAAATATATTCAGCAATTGTTGCCGCTGCTGCTGCAGATACAAAGATACTTTAGTGGCAAGATACGGATACACCATCATTCATCGCTTATGTTTCACCACATCCGTTCGTCCTGTTGTTGCACAGCAGTTTCTATTGCTTCTTCGGTGCCACCTCCTTGCTGTCCTTGTTGTCCTTGCTATCCTTGTTGGCGGCGTCGTTGCAAACAAATGGCAAAAACTGTCGCTCATTCGCATAAATCCTGACGAATGATTTCAACGCGCGGCCAAAAGTGGGTTGGTCGGCGGAGTGGGCGTGCCGACGTGGGGACGCACAACAAAAGCAATTATATGTGCGAATCATTTTACGAGCGAGCGGAAAAAGAAAGCAGAAAGCAGACAACAGACAACAGACAGCAGGAACTGCTCTGCTAGGATGCCATCCTTTTTGGTAACGAATAAAAAAAGAGAGGAAATAGAATAGAAAAGCTGCGAATGGAAGTAAAACAAAGGCCATGGCCACTGTAACGGCGGCAGTCAACAGCTAACAAACAAGCGACGACATGGCAACAACAATTTAAATGGCAAAGAAATTGCCAACTCAATGAAAACCCCAAATACTCCCTCTCTCTCTCTCTCTCCCACACTCTCTCCACCCACTCACATCACCAAAGTGCCTCTGAGCCATTGAGCACCACCCTGGATCCCCAACGTTAAATCAGCAGTTGAAAAACGCGCACGACCAAAATCAAACGATTGTCAATGCGAAAATAAATCGCATTCCTTCATTTTAGCAACTCTTCCCTCTCCCCCCACCACCGCTCATTTTCAATGGCATTCTCGTTTTACCCAATCCTCCCTCTTATACCCCAAGGATGACAGCTGCCATAAAAACTTTAGTTCAGCATCGTTGATAAAACGTGCGACAATTTTTTATACTTGCAGAATCTAAAGAACTTCACGTACCTTAAATCAAGTCAAGTCAAATCGACAGCAACTCAAACTCAATTTGCACTTTCCAATTCTATCAATTCAAACTTGCAATTTTTAAATATTTGGTTTTTTTAAATAAAATTCTACAAACATTTATGATAAGGTATAAATGGTAACTTATTTACATCAAATTTGTGAGTCTTAAACAAAGAATACAATTTATCCATTTTTAAATGTCTATTCAATGAGTATATTTCCAAATCAAATCTTTAAGTTTTATGTTTTATGTTTTATTTACAATAGAAAAAGCCATGGGCAATACATTGAATACGATCGAAATATATACAAAGGCTTACGAGTTTTTATAAATATTATAATTTTATTCATCTATTAAAAGTTAATTAATATCGTTAGAAATATTGCTATTAATGTAGCATAACAATCTTTTTATATGGGTATGTGCGCTCATAAACTTAAATTATATCCATATTTTTGTTAAATATATACTACAAAAATTTTATGTACACAATATATTTTTGTTGATAATTTGGCAAGGAGTCACTATATATCACATAAGTTTTTTTAAGCCCGGCTCAGCAGAGACGAATAAATTGTGTTATTAAAATTATTATTTTTACCAAACCATAGAGAGAATCTGTGCTGAGATTTGTGTATCTTAATTTTATAAATTAGCATATAATGGAGAAAGAAAGAAATCAAAACAACATAAACAATTCCCAGACGTCTATGGATGGATAATAATGTGGTTGGTCAGCAGCAAATGTGCTGAATATTAAAGCATTTGCCAGATATAAATGCCAATAGCAAATACCAATTTCTGTAGATATCTTTGGAATATCTGAAAAAATCAGAAATACCAATTGCTGGCATCTGAGTTATTTTTCTTTTTTATTTTTGTTAGCCAGGCGCAGACAAGTTGAAGACGCAAGGAATAAAAACCAAACAGTACTGCAGCATGCGGCGTATACTTAATGTCAGGCACACACAAACACAAGGACATAGAGAGAGAGAGAGAGAGAGAGAGAGAGACTCACACACACATAAACGTCATCATAACGGGCCTGACACAAACAGCCAAACGGCCTTCCAAATCGTTATTTATGTATGGATACGTGCCAGGCAGGTTTTTGTAGAACAGCTCAGCACAGCACAGCACAGGATATGGCCTCCTTTAGTCACCTTCCCCCTACCCCCTTTCCATCTGGCTCCTCTCACTGTTAGCTGTTTCGCGTCTGCAGACAACGGCATCCATTGCTTTTCCTTCCCCGGGATTTTCTCAGTTTATGTGAGCTGTTGAGTTGCCTCTGTTTCTGTTGCTGTTGCCTGTTGTGATTTTCTCCAGATTTCCTCAAAGCTATTATTGTTTGTTTTTCTTGCTGTTGTTCTTCTTGTTGCTGTTGCTCCTTTCGTGCACTTCACTTCGCCGCCAGCGAGCACTCAGCCCCTGAGCTTCCCAACGTTGCACGTTAAGTGACGCCAACTTTTACGTGAGCCTGAATTATTAATACACGTTAAAAGGCTACGCCAATTGTTGGCGCCTGGACACCACCTCCATTGTCCCGCCTCCTGTTGCTGCCCTCTGTTGTCCATATTCTTTGCCTGCTTCGTGGCGTCTGCATCATAGTTGAGTTGATGTTTTATGTGCTAAGTAGTTGGTAAGTCACCTGCGACAAGTTGGATGAAAACATATTTTTCTCTCTTGCTCAGTTCGTATCTTGGCTGAAATTTAAGGTGTGTTTATTGAAGGGAATAACAATGAATTGCACATGGTAATAAATGACTTAAATAAAAGTTTGTTAACAGTCAACAGACAGTTAACAAGAAGTTGTCTATATAACTGGTTAAATACATTGAATACCAACTTTCAATTTTATAAATATTTGTAAAGACTTTTATTCACAGGCTTCCGTTTAATTCGTGTTTAATTCAAACTGTGTTTTAGTTGTTTCTTTCTACCCTGTGAGATACCTGTAGAGACGAGCTTCTGATAATTGACAATGGCATTTAACTGCACTTTAAACAAAAGCCCGGAACTACAGGGTAGGTCACGGGAGCGTTTCTGATACACACTTCACTTTCTGCTGGTCACGTTCTGCATCTGTATCTATCTGCACTTCAAAGACATAAAACACAAGGCTCTGGCAACTGTCCAAAAAGAAATTATAGCCTGAAAAGCACTTGATTTGGTTTTGGTCCTCTGACTCGCACTCGAACTCGGACTCGGGCTCTGGCTTCTCCTTTAGTATCTGATCCTTTTTTTGCTGCTGTTTGGTAAGTAGATAAATGCCACGCACCTTGCGGTGGCGGCACACACAGCAAAAACGAGCAACCGGAGTAACAATAACAACTGCCATAAATATGCACTAAAGTTTGTTTCGTTTTTGTTGTATTCAGTATCTGCCTGAAGCGCTGGAAATTTCGAAAGTAAAATAACAATTTGAAAAAACAAGATAAACTTTTCGATGGGGAAACCAAAACAAAAACGCATCGACTACTTGCCACAAAACTTTATCCATTGCCACAGTGAAATTGCGACAAGCTAGCAGATGTCCTGCTGGGCCAAGTCCTTCCTTCTTTCAGCCTCCACCTCATCCCCCTCCCCCCTGCGCACGTCAACTACCTACCTCACTTTGTCCGTTCGCAACGCATTTAATATTAAAATTGTATGCATTCTTAACTGAGTTCAGGAAATGGTTACTCAGCTGAGTGCGGTGGGCGGAGGAAAGTGTGCGGTGTCCTGTGCTGTGCTCTAAAAAGGTTTATAAACTGAAATCATAATTGGAAAGTACATAATCCACAATTTATATACATATACTTATACCTAAATAGAGTACATAATACTTATTTGCACTAAAGGCAAACAAATTGCATTCACAAATGTGCAATTAAATGAGAATGAACTTGTTATTTATGTGCCATGCACGGCCAACTATCGGCATCTATTCGTACTACAGCCTCTCCACAGTTCAGTTGCCATCTATCCGCATCCACAACCACATCCACAGCCACATCCACATCCTCAGTGGCATTGGCATCGGCATCCGTATCCGCAAATGCATTCACATCCGTATCCGAATTCGTATTCGTATTCGTATTCGGGCTCGTGTCCTTGTCACATACTGTGACCAGCTGCATTTTAGTTTTGCATTATAATCTGTAAATTACGGCAAAATTCAGTTTATTTATGACACTCGCAAATGTGCGTAATGAGATTTTGTCAACACATAAATACAAAAACAACCACAATAATGCAAGCCACATTGTTAATACCAAAACTCAAGTTTTGACCTCATTACAAATTATCAAATTTGAAATTGTGTTCTCGACAAAGAACTTATTTAAAATAAGCTACATGTGTAACAATATTTACAAATATAAATTCATTCACCATTTGTATATCATGAAGTGTAGGATTGAAAACAAAACAAATTTCCTGAAGAAAATTAAAAATATTTAGCTAGAGTTTATCTTTTATTTTGGCAAAAACCTTCTTTGAATTCAAGTATTTTTTTTTTGTAAATTTAATTAATTTGCTGCTTTTCATCTTCAACTTTCTTCTGCTCTTCTGATTTTATTCATACAACCTCTTTCACCTGATAATAATTTGTATAAACTTAATTGAAACTTTTATCTGTGCAGCTTGTGTTGGCCAGTTTGCTGTAGCCAGTGCAATTCGCTGTCGACTTTTGGCCAACTGCAATACGAGTTGCACATAAATTGGCAAGTCATGTGGACAAGGATAAGAAATTGAAAAGGAGCCGGAGAGAGAGAGAGAGAGGGAGAGCAGGAGAAGACAAGGAAAGCAGTGAATGTGCTACGTAAACTTTAATTAAATTAGTCCAACAATTTATCATGGCTTGGCAATCGCTTAAAAAGCCCAGTCTCAAAATGGCGAAATGCTTAAAAGGCATGTTCTGGCTGGCATCCTTACCATGCCCCGACCATGTCCCGGCCATGTCCTGGCCTTGTTGCAGCCTTATACGGGAATTAAAAGGTCTGGCCAGTAGCGCCACAGTTTTTCTGCTCGCTGCGCCAGAAGGTCATTCGCTGTGAGTTATGGCCAAAAGGCACTGCCACTGCTGGCCACGTACTCTAATGGGCTGCATAAAAAGGCTAACATGGAAACGAAGGCATGGGTTAGAGTCTCTGGCGAAGAAATTCGGACCAGCGCCAAAAATCTAAATGAAAAGCCAACGAGCAAAAATTGTAAAAATTATTTTCCCAAAAAAAAAAAAAGGAAGAAAAGGCCTGCGCGTCATTTGTTTTCAATTTGTGCGCAGCGCATTTGATGTTTGCCACTGCCACGCCCACAATTCATTCGCAGCATAGGGCGGCAGTATATAAGGAGATGGGAAGATGCAGAGTGCAGGGATTTGGGGCATCTAGTTGGCTTCCGCCTGCTCGTATTTTCACTTAGCCAACGCCTGGCTTCAACGGGAGCGAACGAAGCGGAAGGAGACTGTAAAACTCACGCCTTGAGGTTCCTAAGAGGACCACGCGGAGCGATTCAAAGCTAGAGGATGCATCGCACCGGATGCACAAGTAATTTTCAGCTGCCACACAGCCGCTCGCTGTGCCACAGTTTTCAACCATTTTTATGTGCTGTGTATCTTTAGAGTGTGTGCGGGTGTGTGGGTGTGCTGGTGTATTAGTGTGTGCATGTGTGTTAACTTAAACATAAATTCACAGCGGCCATGGCCAACTTTACTTTTCCGCTGTCGCTGTTGTCGAGAAATGCACATAAATTTGGTTTAAATTAAACATGCATAATTGCATGCGAAACCATACAGATGTAGATACAGATACAGATACAGATACATATACGGATGCAACTACAGCTACAGATACAAATTCAGTTGCAGTTGCAGTTGCAATTGCAATTGCAGATACATGCAGCTGCGCCAGTTGCAGTCACATACTCAATTATGAATTAGCATTCATTCAAAGGGTAATTAAAATCTCCATCTAACAGTCGACCAAGAGTCGAGCAGCCAGATAAATTCGCCCGATTGCAACGGCCACGACCCATTAGCCATATCTCTACTATAAGTACTGCCAGTCTAGGACATCGCTGAATTTATGCAAATGACCATTTTGAACACGAGTTCGGGTATATATCCAATGCGAGCATTAATGCAAAACGACACACTCAAAGTGCATTAAAGATTTAATTAGTTCGCGTACTTGATGCAATTGCCGTCAAATACACGAGTTCATATTACAAAGTGTGGATTAAAATGCATAACTGCACGTAGTCACAGATTCCCTGGTATCTAATAATAAATTCTTTAAAGAATCTTCTTTCTTTTTAAAATTGTACTATGAAACCATCTTCAGTTTAGCACTTCATCTTTTTTTTTTGACGATCCTAAAACTATGCTTTAAAAAATTTGTGTGGCATTAAAAGAAAAGTGGCATGAGTAGAAATAGTTAAACATGGCGAACTTTAGTATTTGTGTTTATCTTGTTTTAAGAACCATAAGCAAGTATAGTAAAATAAGACAGAAAATAAAACGAAACCGTTTTTTAATATTTTTTTTGTTGCCAAATTATAATTTTGTCAAAGCAATTAATTGAAAAAATAAATGATGTTTAAAATAAGTAGCATACTTTTAGGATCAAATTAAATCATGCTATTTTGTGGAATTGAATAAAAATTTAAAAATATCATAGAAATATGATAGATATCTAGATATATCATATTTTATATTATAATTGGGAGCGTTAAACCGACAACGACTTGTCCAGGCTTAAATAATCTTGGTGAGTCTGAATGGATATTGAGCTATCAATAAGCTGCTGGTAGGCGCTGCCACGCCCCTCGTAAATGCCACAGCCAACGCATAAAATGGTAACATGGCTGGCGGGGCAGGATAATAAGAAAGGGGGAATAAAATAAAATGAACGCAAATTATATGCAAATTGTATGCTACAGCTTTGGGGGTTAGCCGAACGACGAGTACGACAAGAAGCAAAAATGGAAAGTCCAGACACACCTCTAACCCATGTCCAAATACCAACTCCCCACACGCACACACACACACACGTACACACACACAGACACACAGTCAGGCAGTCAGCCACATCGGCATTAGCATCAGACACAAACATAAATACACAAACATAAAAACAGACACAGACGACTCCACCTACTTCTGGTACGCCTCTAACTCCAGCTGCTGCTGCTCCCATTCCCACTCCCATTGCCATTTCCACTTCCACTCCCACTTCAAGTCCTGCTCCTGTTGGTATAAGGACTAGCGCAGAAATACGCAATTGCAGATGCGACGATGATGCCGGCGATTGCGCCAGTTTATTTATATACGGTGCACAGTCGTGTAAGCGAGTGTATATGAGTGGGATTGGGCTTGGGATTGACTCGCCTGCCCCTGCTCCTGCCCCTGCCTGCTCTCCTTGCTCCCGACAACTCTGCACGCAACTCTGACAGCAATGGCAACATTTTAATGTAGCCCAGCACACGGTCATGAATCTCACGGCATGATGCGGGCAGTCGGTAGTGCTGTGTGGACACAAGGACACAAGGACTTGGCGCATTTTGATGTTGATAGATACAACAGCAGCTCCTGCTCCAGCTCCTGATTCAGCGCCAGGATGTGCTCAGCGATAAAGCAAAGCGTGCGATGCATGTTATAATGAAACTCTTAAAGCGAATAATGTCCCTAACGTAATCGTATCTTACACGTACCCTAAAGAGCTAACAGCTAGTAGCTTTACTGGCATGTCCTTCCTACAAACGCGACCAACACAAGTGCAAGTACAAATACAACAATATGAGGGACATTCATTACACAGCAGATTTTCTTAGATTTTCCCTAGATAAATTGCATATCATTTGGCATCGGATTCAGCAACGCCGTCGTCTTTTGGCTTCAGTCTTTCTTGGCGCCGCAATCACACAATCTTTGCTTAATTCGGTATTCCAGCAAAATTCTGATCATAATGGAAATTATTTTTGATTTATGTTTCTCACAAATTTGTCCAGCAGAAAGAAAATTAATTTGCCTAAGTGCAAAACTGATTTAAGTATTCCGGACGGCAGTCCACGCTAGTGACAAAGTTACTGATAAGATATGTATATTTACTGAAATTGTGAAATATGGGCTACATTTTATAGTTTGAAATTTTAAATCTTTGGTCTTTAAGAAAATACGGACATTTAAATATTAGATATTTATTCCTCAGTAGCTAATATCTTATTGATAACTCTTTTTATTCTAAATTCCTAAGTTTATTACTTAACAAATTTGATAAAAGCTTAAATTTGAAAATATAATAAATGAGCATAAATTTATAAATATCTCGAGCAATTTAAATGTAATCTCAGCTTGTTAGGAGTCCATTTCAAGTATGCTCTGTTGCAAGGACCCCGAAGTGGCGAAGTCGAAACTAAATTGTGCTCAGCACATTTGCGTTGCCAGGACCTCATTCATATTTGTGTTTATTTGTTAAATGTTTAGTGCGAATTGCAGTTGTGTCACTTGCGCTCCATGCCTTCGCATTCCTATGTCGTTCCTTTAGCATTTCTGGCATCCTTTGCTCCTGACAAAATGCATTACGCAGTACACAAAAATGGCGGTTGCACAAAACTTCCGCAGTTGCCACAGAAGAAAAAATAAAAACAAAAATAATAAAGAAATGGGCAACACCGCAGAACCAAAACTCAAACCGAACCAACTTCCGTTGAGCATCAACAAAAGGCGATTCGTTGTTGCTGGAGGTGGAGGTGGAAAGAAGGCGGCAAGGAGAGAAGGAGGTGGAAAATAAAATGCGCATAGTGCGAAACTCTTAACATGCAAATGCGTTGGGAACGTGGCATTGCCACAACTCAACCCCCACACAATTTTTATTTCTTTTTTAATTTGGCACCAAAAAAACAAGCCGAAAAAAAATGTAAGCGAACGTGATATCGAGGCAGGCACTGCAGATAAGTGCGCCCAGTTGTGCGGAGAGCCACGCCCATTGGTCGTCAAGGAAAAGTTTTAATTTCAGTTGGTGCACAATTTTTACGGCCTCCCTTCCCTGATTCAACGAACTACGCCGCATGCATCTGCATTTTAATTGCAAATGGAAACAGTTATCTAAATTGGTTAAAATATTAAAACGATACGATACATGGCGGTTTTTACACTCTGCAACAATCTGTAATGGGAAATTGCTGTGGCTTTGGCTGTAGCTATAGCTTTACAAAGTTCTTGGCACCAGCTGCAGCACAGCCAAAAAAAATCAAGTTCGTGAGAAGTGAACTAGTAGATACCCTGGGCCTGCAAATAACTTGCTGAAATTTGAGTTGCATTGGCAAAAATTTAGAGACATTGTGAATTAATGGTAATTTTCGTACATGTCACCTTTTTCAATAGTTGAATTGCGATCTCAACAAAAGAGCCCCTGAATTTGAATATTTAAATTTTAAAATCTAAAAACATTTGGTTCATTCAGCAGTTAATTTTGATCACCAATCTAGATAAATTACTAATACTTTGTGTTTAAAAGTGCGATAGCTTATACTGATTTATTTTAACTAATACTGTATACAGATTTAATCCGAAATTTTAAAGAACTATGTAATCATGTAGCTGAATTAAAAACTATCATGTCATAAAGGAGCGACTATAGATTACAATTAACCAATGAATGCTCCTATTGAGTAATATAATTAATAAAGTCAGAAATTACACATAGTCGAAACACTATTATTGTATGTTTATAAGAAAATTTGACAATCTGGACTCTCTCAAAAAAAAATTATTTACTTTTATGCACACAGAGAATATACTGAAAGTACGATGGATTTTATAAATTTTGTATAGTGGTAGATAAGATTGAGAAAAGTACAGTTGAGTACAGAAAACCGTTACCCCAAAATTCAAAAATGTATTGTAGAGAGTAGTTATGCGTTATTACCCATTTCCATTATAAGCTGACGCTCTAACTAATGACAAGTATTCCATAAATTCATTTTTAAAAATAAATCGGTCAAATAGGAACTGCCAAATTCGTGTTGAGGTGCTGCCAACTTATAAAATGCGAATGGTTTTCGTTCTCATTAAATCACATAATATTCATTGCGCTCACATATTAGAAGAGTATATTGCGCGAAATGCGTTGAATACTTTTTGGCGATTTGCCAACATATTTTTCACTAACCGAATTCTTTAGCTGTGCCACAAGCTGCAAATGGCATTGCCACGCCCCTTAAAGATGCCAAAATTCTGAGTCAAAGTGCAGGACAAAGTTTTCAGTTTAAACAGAATGAGAGACAGACAGGACTTGAATGCAAATCAGTTATGCTGTTGCTGTGGATGTAGCTGTGGCTGCCTTTTGTTTGCCAATCGCCAGCACAATTAGTTAAATTTATTATTTGAGCACGCACCGCAACCGCATCAGCAGAAGCTGCCAAATCCAAACCCAAACCAGAAGCAATGTGTCAGCGGCAAAACAGTTTCCATTTGTCTCCTCGCGAAGGGATTAATGACAAGCAGCAGCAGCTAACCGAACGACCCCCCGAGACAGCCGCAACTTTCCAGGGCATGCATGAGTATTGTCATTCCCTACGCGGCTCCATCTGCCGATCTGCCTCTCCCTCTCCCTATCTGCTGCCTGGCAAATATTTGGCTTTAAGGATACGTGCAAGGCTAATTCGTTTTTATGCCTGGCGCATTAAATACAATTTTTAAATTATTATTTATTGATACAGCGCAATTTGCATTGTTCGAGTTGTTGGTTTTGCTTTTTTATCCAACGCTTTTCACCGGAACTTTTGCCCTTTCCTGCCTTTTGACTGCATTTGCCTATAAATTGCGAATCATAAATCAACGGCGAGACTTCAATTAATGCTCCACTAGTCCCATCGATAATTCATTACTAATTTATCTTAACCAGCACACACATACAGTCAGAAACAAGTATGCATTAATTACAATGCAATTACTTATACACACATTGCCGTCTGTTATATTTGTATGTATATTTGGCTATAATTAGCTGCCCACTCTGACTGTGGATCTGTATCTGTGTGCGTGTGTGTGTGGGGGAGGTAGGCGTGGCAATTAACATTCACATGTGCTACCTATCAGAGCAAATCATAAGAGCACAAGAGCTATTAACAACCAGATAGAAATAATCTGGCATATAGTACTCAATGAAGAGTTGAAAGTAGACACAGAGAGCTATGGAGATGGGATTGATCAATACACCTATCATTACTCTCTTACTTCTAAAACCTCTCCAAATTTAAGTATGTGTGAATCAAAAACTTACAACAAAATTATTAATTTAAAGCAAAAACGTTTTTTTTTTAGTTTTACCCTATATAGTAGTAAATACTGAAATTTTATTCCACCTCTACTTCTGCAATGCTCTACTATGCAACATTCAATTTGTTCGCTGGAGATCCTATTCTCCTCAGTAAAAATGATTTATCGAAATCTTCAGGTATATTTGTTAGAAACAGACAAAATTTCACATATTATAACTATTTCTAAAAATCTTCTGTTTCCAGAGTTTATTTCCTCCTTAATATATTGAAGTCAAATGACTTTATCAGAATAGATTAAAATGAGCAGAAGAAACAGGCCAAATAATTATTTCGCATAATTATACAATTGCTCCAAATAGCGATCTAATATTTAGTCCCTTTCTATTTAATATTACTTTTGTGGGACCAGAGCTCTAAATAAAAAGGGACGCTGGTTATTTATATAATATAATTTAATTTATAATAACAAATAATTCAGATACGCCAAAAAAAACATTTATCATTTAACTATGATAATTACCATAATCATTAACATTATTCTTACCATTTACTGTCTGTTTTATTAGCAGTTCCATTACCCTTATAATTGTTATTATTATCAAGTTTATTATTGTAATAAGTTTTAGCATTAATATTATTTAATTTCTGGATTTATTGGCTGTATAATTTAATAATATAATAAATAAAATACTGTACTTGTTTTAAATTTGAAACCCATTCTGACAGTTCTGCATTATTTGGGATCTATAGTTAAACAGTAACTGTGTTAAAAAAATGTTTTGAAATGATTTTCATTTTTATTAAAAACAAGTTAAATAAAAACGAATTGCCCGAAAGATGTTCAATAATTTCAATATGGTGTAAAGTTTATACTAAAAGATAAGTGGTAAGGATTTAATTTCTATCCTACAACTGTCATATACTCGTATATGGATTATAAATTTATGAAAAAATTTGAAATGTGACACTGAAATTTTTGAAAATGAAATCATCTATTCAGTTTCTGGTCAATAAAATTATTTTTTTTTTAAAACCAACTCTTAATTATATTGGCTAAGTCATTTTAAATCAATTCGGAATTTTTCTTTATTTTTGTATTCTTCAACTGACAAGCTTAAGAAATAATATTCAACACTTGATCATAACATTATCCAGTATCTTAAGCTTGATCACTAGCTAAATCAATTCTCACTTTATTTCATTAGCACTAAACTTAAGGAAACTTTGAAAGGGATCTACTCACCCAATCTAATGTAACACTTGGGTGGACAATGCTGATGTTGGACGTTGGGTTTATTGTGATGCCATCCGAACGGATCCGGCACCAGAATCGTAAAAGCGAACATGTCTTTTGTTTACAACTAGCAAATGGGCGCCCATAGATGCTGAGCAGCTACTGGCCATTATCCAAAAAAGTCGCTGGGACATCGTAAAAGGCGAGAGCACAATGAAAACAAACCGTAGTTGTGGCCAAGAGCCGTAGTTGTGGCACGGCAGCTGCATCAGCGCCGCCGGGTCCAAGTCGAATGAGCGCCATCGAGACGCGCGTCTGCATGTGGAGGCGTTCAAGCCGACACCAAAGCCAAAAGCAGACACGTTGCTCTGGAAGCCACGTACACACTTCCAGTGGAAAGGCAGAGAGCCGGAGCCGGAGCCAGCATCCAAGTGCAACCGTAACGGCAAAAAGGTAAACAACGATGAGAGAAGCGCATGCGCCTCTCCACACACTGGAAACGGGCTAAGGATTGAGCTACACAATGAATTCTCTTCTAAGGATACGCCACGCAATTTCAACTTGACTGCAGTTGCGAGGCATCCTGCAGCGTATACAGGAATCACCTTGCCATTTTCTATGACGGGGTTGAAAGTGTGCTGCTGAATCCACCCCTATGTCCTGGCCAGAGAGTGATGCTGTTTAGCTAACGTTCCAATCGACTTTTCCGGGTGGTTGTTGCTAAACCCAAAAAATCAATAATGCCGACGTCCATGTTGGACCTCCCTGCTCTTCTGTCCTGGTGTCCACCAGGCAGACAATGAAATGATGAAGCCGACGATGCCGTCAACGCATCGTAACGCATCGTAAGAGCGCACGTGTTGTCCCTGTGTGCTGCCCAATCCCCCACCATCCAGCGACTTCCCTTCCCCTCCCCCAACACCAGCAGTGTGTGGTGCGTGTGTGCGCTTAGCGGCAACAACACCAATTACAATATAGACAGACATTTAGAGCTGGATTGCATTTAGTAAACTCGTATTCCGTGCCTAGACCCCAAGGATGTGTATCCAGCCCGAACAGAATAGAATACGTGTACGAGTACGGGTATTACAAAAAAAAGAATTGACTATGAAAAATTGTCGAAATGTATTTAGCAACGAGTTTCTAATGGAAACAATTAAGTCATTAGCAAGTGTTGATTTTCATGACTGCCGAGAGTGGAGTTGGTCTGCTGGAGTAGGGGGGAGGGGAAACTAATGTGGCAGAACATAATGGACTTGGCATACGCACGGGACAGAACAGGACAGACTAGGACAGACTGGGACAGACAGAGACATCTCTCATGCGGTTAACTGGTCACCACATGGCACCCACAAACACCACATGCTTAACTATATACGTGGGTAGTATATACTGCATATATTTAGTATATACTGTTCGGCCTATGCTAGTATGTATACTAAAGTTCTGTTAGCCAGCAAAGCCACAAAACTGCCAACTACAGACGCTTTTCGGGGCTGCCTTTACAAATGCCTCGCATTTTTCTCAATTACATTGAACAACTCACTTTTGCCAGCCTCTCTGAGTGTGTGTGTGTGTTTGGAGAGAGTGTGTATGTGTGCGTGTCAAGAGGTGAACTCTAGTCCATTTTTAACCATGATTGAAGAGTTAAATGTTGTGGCAGTTTTAGCAGCTTAACACAAATGACACTTAAATAAACTACTGCCCGCCCTCATATGCAACCCCAGTAGATGATGAAGGGAAGTGGACAGAGCGGGGAGACAGAGAAAGCTTAGAATTTGATATGTTGCTAGGGATATAATTAAAGTTAATGGCCAAAAGTTTGCCAATTTGTAAACTCACTTTTTTACTATATGCCAGCAATAAACGTAATTTTTATGAATTTCATTAAAAAAAAGAATCAATGCCGAAATCAGGTATGCAAACATCGTCAAATTATATTTCTTTAAGGATAAGTTTTGCTAGAGAGATTGTAAGAAATAAAAACGACAGTGAAAGTTCTCTAAAAAATGGGTAGATCAACAGCTCCTATAAAAAATATATATGCAGATCCAACTTACTATCTCCAACAAATATTTTGATCAATTTCAACAAAAATTTGTATTAAAAAAGTATTTTAAATGATTTAAAATTGTTCTAAGATTGTTAAAATTAAAATCTTTTTCTATTCGAAAGTAAAATAAATAACAATATCAGGAAAAACAATCTTCAAAAAGAATCAATGCCAAAATAAAGTATTCCAACATCGTCAAATTATATTTCTTTAAAGATAAGTTTCGCTAGAGGAATTTTAGGAAATAATAACGACAGTTAAAAGTCTCTAAAAAATAAGTAGATCAACAGCTCCTATAAAAAAATATATATGCAGATCAAACTTACTATCTCCAACAAATATTTCGATCAATTTCAACAAAAAATGTTATTACAAATGTTTTTCAATATATCTAAAATTGTTCTAAGATTGTTAAAATTTAATTTTCTTCTATTTGAAAGTAAAATAAATAACAAAAAACAATCTTCAAATTGTAAAATTAGTTGAAATGAACTGCAGTTTAAGACTTATCTTAACTTTTTAAGAGCCGCTTATCTCTGCAGCGATTGTGTAAATACTCTTGAAGAGCATACACAATCTCATACAAGTTATCTGAATTGAGAAGAAACCAAACACAAGGAGTAAATGGAAGAATAAGTATAAGACCATATAAGACTTGTTTATATAATATGTTTATTTATATATGAGAAACACGAGAGCCATACATGCAAGGCAGTTGGATAGCGAGTTCTTAAGGCACAAAGATTGGGATGGATATACACGTACATACACATGCATCAAGTGAATCGGAATCAGAGTTAATTGAATGAATCATTAATAATAAGTTCTACAGACAGCATCCGAGTGGACACTGCGTCCAGTCAATTGCCCAAAAATTTAAAGTAGGTATTCAAGTCTTTTTTTAGTGTGTGGGAAACAGAAACAGAAGCCCGAAAATTGACTACGACGAGGAGGGCACCGGTATGAAGACCTGGAAGAGATGCAGCCGTGCGTCGGCCTGACCCAACTTGTTGGTGGCATTGCAATAGTAGTCTCCATAGTTCTCCTCCGACACGCTGTCGATGCGCAATACCGATGTGGTCGTCTCCGAGGAGGACGCCGTGTTGGAGATCTCGTGCCGGCGACGTGACTGCAACTGCTCCCCGTTCCTGAACCAGACCACAGTGGGCGCCGGATAACCCTGTACGCTGCACTCGAGTTCCGCCGTATGCGACAACATCTGGGCCACCTTGGGTCGGCTGACGGAAATCTCAGGCCGGAACTCGACCTCCACATGCACCAGACGCTTGTCCGGCAGACCCTCGCCGTTCTGGGCAATGCAGTAATAACCTCCGCGATCCAGGCGATGCACCGTCTTGATGCGCAGCGTCGGCTCGTTCAGTAGCTGTCCTCCGGCGGGCATTATGGCGTGTCCGACACGTGCCCAGGATATTGTGGGTGCGGGAAAGCCACTGGCATGGCAGCTGACCTCCAGGTTCTGTCCCTCGGTGACCAGCTTGCTCCTTGGCGTTGACTCCAGGATCACGGGGGGCGTCTTGATCTGTAGATTGAGTTTTTTGGTTACCTTGCCGGAGGAAGACACAATCACCTGACACTCGTAGGGACCCATATCGTTGACCTCGATCTGACGTATGCGAAAGCTATAGATGGCACTATCCTTGCTGGGATTCTTCAGCACACTGATGTTGTACCGCTGATCGGGCAGACTGAGCATGTTCCGCATGCTGAGCACCACAGCCGAGCTGGGATCGGTTTTGGCCCAGCTAACGGTCATTTGACCCACGTGCTCCACTGTGCAGTTGAACTCAACGCTGTCTCCCACGCTGGCCACCACATCCTGACTAATGTGGCTGATAACGGGCGCCGTGGCACCGACAGTTGTGATCCACAACAGACACAGATAGAGCCAACACTTTGTCATACTTCTCCGTTTGCTGATAATTTCACAAATGATTTCGATTAACTCGAGTTCAATGCGCCGCTTGCGTCTATTTTATTTGATTTGATTTTATTTTATTTTATTTATTTTTACTTTAGTTTAGTTTTGTGCGTTTGTCAGTTGCGCTTCACGTTCGCTGCTCGACTGACACGACCGTCGGCGCTGTCTTCGGCTGCGGACTCTGAGCTGTGCTCAGACAATGACAGCGGCGTCGGCGTCGACGTCGACGTCGGCGGCGAAGTCAGCGCTGACGTTGACCGATCACTTATTTGGGTTTTATTTTTATTGTTATCTGCTGTAGCCGAATCGAGTTTACGATCTTATCTCTCTCCTTTGCCATTGCCTTCACATTCGTACTTGTATTTGTATTTGTATTTGCTTTCGCTTGTTGCCTTCCTTTATTTGTATCATTGTGAGTGTGTGTTTTGTTGTTCTTGTCTAGTTGCTCACTTATCAATGACTTAAACTTCGCCTTCAATTGATTTGTTTTGCTCGTCGACTTCGACTGCGACTGCGACTGCGACTAAGGCGAATGCCCGTTACTAAAGAAATAAAAAAAACGCGGGAAAGACGCTTCGAAAAGTCGCGAGCAAGTTGCGAGTAACTGGACAAAACTGACAGCAAATTTAAATTTGTGACGCCATTTGCCCCTGAAACCGTTTAGAAGTTCGTGGAAAGGTGGTGCACACACACACACGCACACACACACTCGTACGCATGCATACACGCATACGTGATGATTTATGACATGGCGCAAGGAACAAAGGACGCGACAACAACAAGAGCAACAACAATGCCGTCTGCTGGAAAGACCTTTCGCCTGTGGAAATGCCAATGCCAGGTCGCGATCCTGCACGGCAACCATACACATACATACACACATATCTGTACATCTGCATGCCATCTCTTTCGCACAGACGGCGACCATCGTTTTTAAGCAGAGGCGCGTGCGTGAAACTTGAAAGAGGGGTGAAAACTCTGGCAAACTTCACTTACTCAATGCGTTTGTAGCTCAAACTTTACTCAAAAAATAGGTTTCTGTCTATAATTTTAAAATATACTAGTAAAATATTTTTAAAGTTTAAATAAGTACTATATTTAATTTAAAGCAGGGAATAATAACGACAACGAAAAAGCGGAACCAACCGTTTAATTTTTAGTACCGGAACAGGAACCGCTTTCAAAATAAATTTAAGAACCGCATATCAAAACGTTTTTGCCGCTACGGTTTCGGCAAATTTTTCCAAAAATAACTTGTTATTTTCTGTATGTATCTAAATTTTCTTTATATTAAAAATAACACAAAGGTTATCTTATAAAGTTGCTAGGTCATAAGATGGACTACCTTTAATCTTTCATACCTTTGTTAAAACTAGACTGATTTTCAAGCGGATTGACATTTTGATCATGATTTTGCCTCTAAATTTATACTACATTCAAATTTATGCAAAGAGTCTCTCCTTGTATTTATCGAAAATTAGTTTTGAATTTTACTAACAAAAGGAAGAAAATTTAAGTTACATTATCATTATATCACTAGATTTATGGTGTAATATAATAGCTAAAATTGAACGGTTAAAATGAAGGAAAGAGGATAAAACTGAGTTTTGTATTGTAAGAATTATATTAATTGAATAATATTAGGTAGCATTCAATTCCAATAAATAGCACTCGTAATCAAACTTGGAATCTATCGCAGCTTAAATGTCCACCTTTTATTTGATATTGAATTTTCAGTTTCTTGTGTGGTTATCCAATGGTTTTCATGGCTTACGCATTTAAACAGAAATTACGATGGGTGTGTGAGATATTTTTGAGCAACAAAAAAGAGATAGAGGCATTTGCCACAGTCAGAAAATTAAATCAGACCTTAAAACGTGACTGTGACTTCTGTCGAAATGCGAAGGCGGAATCGGACATGGAATCGGAGACACAGGCAGAGCCGGGAGCTCGGAGTTGGAGTTGAAGACGGTGTCACAGTCGGAGGCTGTGGCAGCCAACAGATGAAAGTGCATCCTTTGCACAGTGGTAAAGAAGTTTGAGCGCAGTGCACATTTGAATCAGATAATTGTAAATTGTGTAAAATAATAAATTTCAAGTTAACTATCTGTGGACCGCATAGGGCGCTTCTATTCATTTCCCTCGCTCTCTATCTGTCTCGTTCTTTGTGCCCCGCTGTTCTCCGCAACGACAGATGCAGACGGAACAGAGATGTGGTCGTATTCGTGGGTTTGTCCCAGCATAGATGCAGTTGCAGTCCAGCATTTGGCTCATCATCGATGCCCCTTTCTTTCGGATGCGGGTCTTTTATGCACTGAACAAAACTTGCAACGGTTTCGACAAACCTACATACAGACATACATACAAGCATATACTCGTGCATATGTATGTACACGTATATTCATATCCTTCCAATATAGGGAATTGAGACTGTGCCGGCAACGGCTGCCAGTGTTCACGTTCACGAGAGCTCAAGCGGATCTGAAACAGAAAATGTCAAAATTTGTAATTTATTACCCGAATCCTGTTTCTGTCAGTGACTCTTTCGGGTGTTCTCGCTTCGGCAGGGGGGGTTGCCATAGTCCTTTGTCACACACTGCGTGTGAATTTGTGGCCCAGTATCTGTATGTGTGTGTGTGCGAGTGTGCGAGTGTGTGTCTCCCTTGGTATATGCAATGTTTTGTTTGTTTTTGGCTAGCTGCCTGGCTGAACTGTGAATTGACTTTTACTGCCAGTTGGCACAACTACAACAACAAAAACAACAACAACAGCAAACAGCTCCCATATCTAAAGTCAACACAACATTGATCAGTTACATATTTGGTAAACGGTATTAGCACAATTCACACTGCTCCATAAATTAAGACAAACAATTTATAGTTGAAAACTACCTTGGAAATTGTAAAATTGTGTTATCTGGACATTTCATGGATTAAGGAGCGCTATGAAATATTTTAATTAAATTGAAGTAGCCTATAATATAAAACATCTTTTAAGTGATGTCAATATTTTTGTATTTTTATATAATATATAAAATAATAAATGCATTTTTTTTTACATTAAATTTGTAATAAATCATTTTATTCGCAAATAGACAAACATCAAATATTTCAAATATTCGCGCCAACTTGATAACTACCTACATGCGCCATCTGCGGTCAGAAGGCCAAACTAATTGCCTGCCTTCAGATTGTCAGTGTTGAGCACTACAAAGCGCCACCTTGCGGAAATTGTGAAACGCTACTTTGGCATAGTGCTGCCAGATGTGCCCATTTCGTATACTTTTCAAACACATTGGCAACTTTTTTGCGCATTCTGTTTTGAATTGTTGTTCTTGAGCTTGAAGTAACGGCACTTCTTGGACGCGATATAAATTAAAGAAAAATGTGGGAATAATAAATTAATGAGTTGCAAATGTAACCGGTTACAATAAAATTGCAAATGCAAGGCTTATAACATTTTTTTTAATTCGTACGTGCTGATAATAAAGAAAAATAAAAACATCAAGGTGGAGTTAGTTGTGGAAAATGGCGCAACCGCCGCCGGATCAGAACTTTTATCATCATACGCTGCCGCATCCGCACCCACACACGCACCCACACCCGCATTCACACACTCACGCACACACACACACACAGCATCCACAGCTGCAGTTGCCGCAGTTTCGTAATCCCTTCGATTTAGTAAGTTAACCCAGTCAAGCAACAATAACAACACAAACTGCAATAACACTAACAACAACACATCTCCCCAAGCTGTACGATGATCGCATCAACTACAACTACATACGTCCCTATCTGCCAAACCAAATGCCCAAACCAGGCAAGTAATACATAGTATATAAATATTGAATATGATATAATTTAATTTTAATTATTTATTTAATTATTTATAAAATAACATATTTGTCACTTCAGATGAGCTGTCCGACTCGCTGGTTATGCGACGACCTCGTCGCACCCGCACCACCTTCACCAGCTCCCAGATTGCGGAATTGGAGCAGCACTTTCTGCAGGGACGTTACCTGACCGCGCCACGTCTGGCCGATCTGTCGGCCAAGTTGGCGCTGGGCACGGCACAGGTCAAGATCTGGTTCAAGAATCGCAGGCGTCGCCATAAGATCCAATCGGACCAACACAAGGATCAGTCATACGATGGAATGCCGCTGTCACCATCGATGCCCAATGCACCACTGAAGTCCACGGACGCGGATCCGCCGAGTCTGCAAGCACTAAGCCTTGGAGGTGGCTCTGCCACGCCCAATGCCCTCACACCATCACCTACACCGTCCACGCCAACGGCGCATCTCGTGGAGCATTACAGTGAATCCTTCAATGCATACTACAACTACAACAATCACCACCCACAGGCCACTGGACAGCAGCGGCATGTGGCACAGGTGCATGCCCAATACACAGCGGCAGCAGCGTCCAACACTGCCTCACAGTTTTTCCCCGCTGGAGCCATGCAGCAACATGGCAATCCACATGGACAGCAGCAGCTCCATCAGCAGGCGGTGCCACCGCCACCGCCATCTCATCATCAACAACCGCAGCAGCTTCACCATCATCATGTGATGGCCCAACAACAACAACAGCAACAACAACATCAGCAGCAGCAACAACAGCAACAACAATATCATCATTTTGACTTTCAACAAAAGAATGGAAACGGCTGTCGGGTGCCGCTGCTGAAAGGCGACAACGAGGCCGACTACAGTTTCAATGGTTCGTATTATATGCGAACAACGGCGCTGCCACTGGCCGGCGTCGCTGCCAATATGCCGGCCGTCGAGTCCGTGACGTCTGCACTCTCGCCCGGCTCCGAGGTCTATGAGCCATTAACACCAAAGAATGACGAAAGTCCCAGTCTGTGTGGCGGTGGTCCTGGTGGCGGGGTTCCTGGCAGTGGCGGCGGCCCCTGTGCAACTGCTGTCGGCGCCGACGATGTCACCGACGACATGGACGATGGATCGACTAAAAAGACGACGAAGCTACAGGTGAGCATAGATCCTGGAATTGACAGATATCATGTTAATTGATATACTCCAGAAAGGCTCTTAAATACCCAAGCTGTGTTTACACTTGCCCATGTACAGTAAAAGTTCTCTATGGTGGACATACATTATCGTAACTGAATAATTCTTGCTCATTTTTCTAAATATTACAATTATTTTAATTTTAAAAAAATGTCATTTATATATTATAGACTTTTTTCGTAAAGTCTAGCAAGTTTTAACGATATCTGGCATGTATAAACACAGCTAATACTAATATGCTTATTCCCTGTCTCAAATGGTTGCTCGCCTTTTTTCACAGAACTTGGAGCCACTGAAGAGCAACAATGCTGTTGCAGACAAACACTGTGATGACAACAGTGATGTTCTGGGTGCAGGACTACTTGCTGTGGCACGCGGCAACCGCATCGGATGTGGCAGCAATGCCAACAGCGCTTTTGGCAAGTTCGGTAAACTAACAGTACCGTCAACGCAGGCGCCACCTTTGCCGTCATCGGAGGCAATTCACGAAGCAAATCAATATCAATGTACGATGGATACGATAATGCAAGCGTATAATCCACATCGTAATGCCACTGGCAACACGCAGTTCGCCTACTGCTTCAATTAGGCCTTAACCCTGAGCGGTCTATAATTAATAGGGATTGTATACACAAAATAGGATATATTGTAAACCCAAAAGTTTATATGTTTGTGGATTTTTTAGCTTTAAGTGACACGTTGATTCCTGATTGTACAAAGTTTAAATGATTGTATAAATATTTACCCGTAGTTACCTGTAGTAGTTTAAGCCATTTAATATTGTTTAAATGTTTAGATTTTTCGTTGCTACAGCTTTTAATGCATTTTATAATGATATTATTCAGAAACTTCCTTTATCACACATTCCTTATTCTTTACTCTATCTGGCTGGGCATTTTCGAAAGCCCATGAATGTTCAGCCAGATATTGTCAAGATAGTAATGGGCTTTACTGAAAGTGTGATAGATTAAGGTTCTATTATGAAAATCGCATGTTAAATTATATTCTCTTTAATAACTCGAGCAAATTGTCATAACTAAAAACTGTACTGATCGAAATGAAAAATGTTTCTCTTCTTGATAATCGCATGCCCTTACTTTTGGGTCATGCTATTATCAGGCAAAGATCGAACGTTTAAACAATAATTATCATCAGAATATTTTTAACTTTGTTATGCCTCAGGTTGCGTGTTGCAATTAAACATTCTTCGCGCAAGAATCGTTTGAAAATTGTATATTAATGCATGACAACCTCACGCTCCAATTATATAAATTGAATATAAGCTTAACTAGTGGATTTTTAACTTTTATCAATTTAAAATGCATTGAACTCTGTTAAGTAACGCTACGAATGGTGCACCCTTCAATTAGTGTTTTAAGTATACCTGATCTGTGTAAGATAGTCTATATAAAAACATATATTAATTTTTCAACATAACTGTTGACAATAATTTGAATATTGTATTTAATAAATCAAACAAACTACAAATATTTGCTTCTATATTCTGTATATTATATTTATAATAAAATTAATTATCTTAATTATTAGAAAATATCTGATATGTGTAAATTTTGATATTGTTCCGATAAATAATAGCTTTGATAAAATTTAAACACATGGATTGCCAGTTAATTTAGATAAAGGCTGACATATATATATCAATATATTATTTTGCGAGCTGTTTAAAAATAACTATAATATCTTACATTTTCGAAATAAAGTACATATGTGTATAGTGCAAATAAACAAGGAATAGGTATAAAAACATGTAGGCAAATTGTAGACCGAGGATGAACGAAAAATGTAGCTGGTTTTCCCGAAAATCTTATGAATTTAAAAAGGAAAAATAGAAGAAAAGAAAATAGCTTTTATGATAGCAGGCACATGTGTGTAATAAAATTCGATCCGCGAATTTTCTACGAAAAGCGCGTAATAAAATTCGCACTTAAGTCCAAGCGAAGCCACCAGGTGCCCATGTCCTTTGAATATCTACCTGCGACTTGAACTATTTAGGTAGGCTGATATACCCAATTCCCGGCCGGGTGTTCGACTCTGGTTCTCCGCTCGCTGCCTCCCTCAGGCGCCGCATCCGCACAGATCAGGCAACTTGTTGCAGCACTTTTCTTTGATATAAAACATGGAAAATCCAAAATTTGCATGAAAGAATGAAATTTGGGTTTATCCCAGATGCAACTTTATTGACTTGCTCATTTGAAGACTAAGTAAACATACTGTTGTGTATAAGTAGATGAACTTTAAAGGAGGCGCGTTAAATACTATATTATTGCACATGCTTTAGATTTAAAGAATGTATTCTGTACTACATTTTAGTTAATATAATATTATTATATTACATTCAAGGACTTTTTTTTACTAGAAATATTAATATACGAGCCACAATAAATACATACACCTTTAGAACTTTAAGTTTGTAAAATAATTTGTACACTAGCTGAAACAAAAAGCAATTCGATAGGAATACTTGTATTGTATTGGATATATTATTTAATATATATTTATACTTTATTATATTTATATTTAGGTAAATGAAGGAAAATCATATTGATATATCTGAAAATCCTTTATTATTATGTCAAATTTGATTGGTTTATTGTTATGCATTGGATACGTTTTAAATGAGATATTTAAAATATTAAATTCGTAACCTATATCAAAATAAACAAAAATATTATTTGCTCAAGTAATGCAATTATACACACTCTTAAGTAGGATTTCTACTCAAGTGTATACTGTATAGAAACTGTACAATATTTCTCCGTTATGACTTTGCCTTTGTTCTAAAGATTTTTAAAAATTTCTGCGAACTAGCAAATCCGATAGCGCCAGTAATAAAATTGGCCAGCTCGCCGAATTTGCAGGTGAGCTGAGCGAGAGCCGGCACAGGGACTGGAAATGGACAGAGACAAGGACAGATAGAGACGAAGGAAGACAGTCGTCGCATTGTGTCTGTTACACAAATAAAGTCATAAACTGTTAAATCAAGCATAAAACCCTCGAAATATCCCTTTTCCTGGCGTTGCTTTCTATGCATTATGCTGATATTTGTGGATGGCCGCGACATTGCAGGACAGGATTCCTACGCCTATGTCGCCGAGCATGTCCTTGGAGTGAATCGAAGTAGTCGGCTTCACTTTCTTCGTCGCAGTGTCGTCCAAACAGGTGCTACAAGTTGGACAACACAAACAGATCATCATCAGTTATGAGCAGCCGTCTGTCTAGGTCTACATTTACCTGTAGTCTATACTGAACCTGGAACCTGGACGAACTCACGTAATGTCAAATCCTAGCCTAGCCGGATTTCGATCAAAGCAAGCCTCTAGATTGGCCACTGCCCTGAACTTGGCTAGTCGTCTCGGTGCCAGACGCAAGACGCAGGGAAAGAGACAGAGAGAAAGAGACAGACGATATGCAGGCGTCGGGGATTTATGGCACCGCTCGCGAGTTTAGGCAAATTTTACATTTTGGCAAACGTGTCGACTGCAGCTACCTAGCAGCCTATATATTGCGGAAGTGCTGCCAGTGAGGACATCACTATTGATTTGGACAGTCCAAGAGCAACACACGAGATGTCATCCGTCATGCATTACTATCCAGTGCACCAGCCCAAGATGAACGCCTTCCCAGCGCCCGTGGTCAAGTTCAGCAATGTAAGTAGTACATCCTTAAATCGAAACATCTCTTCCATGTCTTAACTCGTTTTTCCATTTCGAAATAGCTTCTGTATGCCCATCATCATGGCTCGGCGCAGACACTGCAGCATCCACAGGCACCGCTTCCAGTGGCCACGCATCCCACGTATCAGCATGTGGCACCAACAACCTTGCCACTGTCCATTGGGGAGCAGCCTGGCCAGCAGTTGTCCTCCGACGAGAATATGCCACTGCAGCCGGCACAGGAGCAACGAGTCAAGTTGAAACGTTCCCGCACCGCATTCACCAGTGTGCAGTTGGTGGAGCTGGAGCACGAGTTCAAGAGCAACATGTATCTGTACAGGACACGTCGCATTGAGATTGCCCAGCGTCTGTCGCTGTGTGAGCGTCAGGTGAAGATCTGGTTCCAGAATCGACGCATGAAGTTCAAGAAGGACATTCAGGGACATCGCCAGCGCGACTCGAAGCCCAATGCAAAACTGTCGCAGCCACAAACGGAGCAGACTGCACATCGTGGCATTGTCCAGCGACTGATGTCCTACTCCCAGGATCCCAGTGCTGAGAAGCGTGCGACGACAGCTGTCGCTGCCACACAGCCGGCTCCCATTCCCAACTACTTTGGACAACAGGTCAAGGCCAAGCCTAAGCCCCCAACAGTGTCCAGCAGCTCATCGGAGCTGAGTGAAATCCTGGAGCATCTCGCACAGTCAACAGCAGCTCCAAGCACCAATGCTTTGCCGGCGAGCAGTACATCCTCTGGTCACTATTCGTACAATGTGGATCTGGTATTGCAGAGCATCAAACAGGAGCTGGAGGAAGCGGCTCAGGCATGGTCCAAGTCCAACTCAGCGGCTGTGATAGGAGCTCAGACCAGACACGCTGATGCCAATGCCATGCATCCCACTTCATCCATATCTATGAATCTCTCCTGGGGCGAGCCTGAGGCCAAGTCCAGAAAGCTGAGTGTCTCCCACATGAATCCCTGCACGGCCACCTACGACTACAACAATTGAATCTACGAATATTCTGGTATCTCTAAGCATAACTCCGTGCTTGATTCCAAGCAATCGTCCTTGGTATAAAAAACAAACCAACGCCGACGTAAAAGGCACTTTGAACTCAGTGAAACAACTAAAAAGTCAACAATTTTGAATTCCTACTACCTTTAAGCACTTTACTTATTAATTACATATATTACATTTTAAATAAATAAAGCAAATATTGCATAAATATATGTACTTTTTTTTTAATGCTAAACCAAAAACCCAGACATTTTACATGGAGTATTATTTTTTGAATAAGAAACACAAAATCTACACCAACTCCTCAACTCGTGAGGGTGCAATTTTCCCTTATCTCTTGAATCTCCAGATAGGTCTTAAATTGAACACCCTTTCTGGGTATCCATCATTCCCAATGTCAAATTTAAATGAGGCAAAGAAAAAAAAAAGGAGAAAAGAGTTCATTTTTGTGGCATACTTAAGCCACTCGCCCCAGTTGGCTGAGTTTTCACTTTTTGCATTTAATGTGCTCTTGCGGCTTAAGGGTCAAGTCGAGGAATTTTTTGGTAAAGTCAAATGCTGGCTAGCCCATGTGACCAGCTATTAATGCGAGAAAAGTGTCAACCGCATTTGCCTTGGATGCAGGACCAAGCACAGGTCCAGTGGTCATCTTGAAAATAGCATAAGGAGTGCGAGAAGTGCTACAATTTGATTTATGGATATTTAACCGCACACATTACTTGTACTCTTGTTGTTTGGGACACTTGTTTTTGGGCGGCGGCTGGACGTCGTCTTTGCAAGTGTTGCCCCAAGGAATGTGAACCAGAACAAGCACAATACAAAATACACACACACAAACTCATACACACACACACACAGACCAACATGCACATGCCGCAAAACACATTTAGTTACTCCGGCTTGAAGTGACTTTTGGGGTTTACCCCTGGGTTAGGGTTAGCTCTGGTGTGTCAAATTGCTTCCCCTGGGAGGAAATTGTCGGTGCGGAAATAGTGCCAAGAAGCTGTGGCATTGTGGAAAAGAGGAAAAGGGGTGGCACCTTCGCATTTTCATGCGCATTGTTGACATTTCCGAGCATGTGTCAGACGCGTTTGCGTTTGCGTTTGCTTTTGCGGTAGCCTTAGCCGCGGGCGGGCCAAGTCCTTGACATCACATGTCCTGCTCCATGCCACAAAGCACCCACACACACACACACACACACCAATACACACATGCGCGATGTCGCTGCCATAATGAATATAGATGTGATTTTGGCTGAAGCAAAAGGCGTTTCAAGTGGGCTGCATGCTAAGGGGGTGTGGCTAATCGTCTGGCAATAAACGCAGCTAATCAAAGGCACATAAAAAAGCGGAGACGAACCACTTGCAATTACGCCAAATGCCATTGTAATAAACATGTCCAACAGATTGTTTCAATTGTTGTTGCTTCTTTATGTTGCCACACACACAAACACAACTCAATCATTTCGACCAGAAAGTTACTCTTTATTCTCGCGATATTGTCATTCCCGTTGCTGTTGCCGTTGCCGTTGCCTTTCGCTTTGCTGATGACATTGGCAACGCGACTTCCTTCTTGGCCTGGTCATAACAATAAATTCCAAACCGCAATGCTCTTCCATTCCCTTTGGAGGAAAGACACAACCAAATGGTTTCTTGTTAATTAAATTAAATATTCACTTGGCTCTCGTTTTACCCCTCACAGAACGTACTCGTTTTTGCCGGCCCAAAAACGGCAACCGCGACATTTTCTAATTAGATTGAATCTATAATTTTTATGGCTAATCGCGTTGCGCGTTTTGCTGCACTGAATTTTGAATTTGCGGCTTTCACCGCATTTTGCCAATTACTCGAAATCCTCAAACGTTTCTCCAAATTAACAAATCTGGGGAAAATGCGTTTTCTGTGCAAATGAAACGAGTTCTTTAGAAACTTTCTTCGTTCTCTCCCATAATAAATTAATTGAGTTGGTGAATAGAGAGGATGATGATAATTTATTTTCTTCAAAACAATACCTGTATTTAGAATTATAAGATACCATTGAACACAGATGTTGTTTGAATATTTTAAAATAGATTTTAAATGGCATATTGTCACATCGCGGGTATTTCATACTTTAGATATAAGGATTCTAATCTGTGAGATGTTTTCAATAGTTTAGCATGGAAAAAATAAACTGAGTATCTGTAAACCTTCAGCTATGATATTCAAGACCTTTCTCTACATGATATCATGTGCTCTATATAACTGAGTTTCTTTTTGGGTTTCCAAATTTCAATTGAATTTTATTTCAGCTTGGTTCACTTAACAATGGGTTCAGTGCTCGATGTGCATAATTTGTATTACGACTATGGATGAGAAAGGGAATATTTCCGAATTTTTAGCACGTTTAAACGTTATGACATTTCACAGACGTGTTAGTCCCTCAACGCCGCCAATATGGCAACACCTGTCGTATAAACAGGCCAAATGTATGCCCCCTTGTATCCACCACCTTAGAAAAACAAGTTTTTTTCAGCTCACCAAAAATTGCACGTGGCAAAATGTTGGACTACGAGTGTGTGTATTCTGGTTAGCGTATGTATCCTGGAAGCACATGGTTAGGTAGCTCTATCCTGTTGTACCTTGCGGCTGTTGCCGTAAAAAATAGTGAACAGGGCGCCAGGCTTAAGGCACATTTGCCCACATTACGGCCAAGTTGGAGTCGGAGAGTCGTCCTTTGGCTGTTGTTTTATATTCCGCAGAAGGTTTGTGCAAAATGAGCGCGTGAAAAAAATCACTTTAACGTTTGAATGCCAATTGAGGGCTAAGCCGGAGGGGACAACTGTTTAGGTCCTTGCGAATGCCCTGCAAATGTACAGGACTCACATTCACATCGTCATCGTCATCGGCATCCCTGTGAGCAATACAACGGCAATATTGTTGTGCTTGAATCATGGCACTAAGCCGTGAGGCTGTTGTGAGCATCTGTTGCTGAAGGGGATTCCCCCAACTCTATATCAGGCTAAAATCAAAGTGCGACACAATTTGAATATTTGATTATTTTCCAGGTGCGCTTCACATGCACAGCAACTGAGTGTTTCTAATTTCAGATTGACATCTAAAACATAAGACCAAATAGAATATAATCAATCTTGATCATTTCATTCATTTTTTGCAAGTTCTGGGAGAAAAATTATAGAGCCCTTTGCTTATGTAAGCAGCATGCAACATCTGCACTTTGTTGGCCTCCCAATAAGGATACGTTGTGTCGGACACAGGGGTCTCGGTATATTTATGGGCCAATGCCTGGTATATTTTTCATGATGTAAAACCCGCAATTAAATTACATGAAATCCATTTGTAACAATTACTCCGAATGGCAATCTATGCTGATGACGCCGAAACGCTCGTCATATGGACGAACAGAACAGGAGAAGGATGAATAGGAACAGGAGGAGCACTTCACCTAAGCGCAATTCGTATAAAAATGCGATGCGTCATGTGAGCAATTTGATGTCGTTGCCCGGTGGAGAGAGAGAGTGAGAGAGAGAGAGAGAGAGGGGTAGGAAGTAAGGTATGGTAAAGTGTATGGCTTGCCTGCCACAATGGTGCCACAACCAGTTCACCGGCTCGCTTTGAGCTGCAATTATTTATTCCTGCATGTTGCCTCTTGCGTGAACGGAACGAGTAAACGGCCACAGTCGCAGTCGCAGTTGTTGTTGCTGCTGATGTTGCTGTTGCAGCCACAGCCGAACTTGCAACGAGCTGGCATTGCTGGCGCTTAAGCATGTCCATGTCCGGCCATAGCCATGGCCATTGAATGTGTGCTCCTAAATGCAGTATGCACACGAGACACATATCCGCCGCCAGCTCCACACACACACACACACACACACACACACACACACAGAGTCAAGGCAGGACCAGGTAATGTCAGACGACATGCACACAACCAGATACAAAGCCAATGCACTCGCTTGGATTGAAGTTTGGGTTGCGATTTGCGTTGGGTTTGGTCGGTTCTTTTGGCTTTGCGCTCAGATTGCGGCTCTATTATTAGATGCCATTATGTTTTATAGTCTATAATTGATCCTCTGCACTAAGCAAGCACACACTATACATTTCTTTATCTTACAAATTGTATGCGATTAAATGAAAAGTAATGTGGACACATTGTAGAATCACGTAAACGTTTCGCAACGTATACACAAAAATATTAACTTACATAGTATATTAATTATAATTAACCTTTGTTTAATATTATTTTGAGAGAGAATGTTAGAACCTTATTTCCATTTGAAGCATACTTATCAGACTAAAAATTTTCAATTTTATTTTCTTTTACATCTATTAATACGCAGTCGATGGTCTAGTAACTAGTAATTATAGTTTTAGGTATTTAAATTGATAAATGTATAATTAATATGTAGATATAATATAACAGTTATAACAGTTACTTGATATAAATTTAAACAATCACAATAAGTAATGTGATTATAATGTTGCTAAGCATTTTGTTCTGGGTTGTCGTAGGTGACGAGATTGTTATGATCGTGTAAACAAACAGTTGAAAATCTAAAGAAAATAAGTATATTCAGTAAACGTTAATAAATCGGAGTTCAAAATGTATTCTCTGCAGCATCCGCAAATTGATGAGAGTTTTTTACAACTGGATTCCAAGGTCGAAGAAGTTATGATCCTGTTGCGCAGTATGATGAAAGCAACAGAGTAAATTATTGAATTCTCAAGTTCAACTATGCAGTTTCTGTAATTTTTTTATTATTATAGAGAAGAGTCAGAAGCTGAAAGAAAGCGGGAGGAGACTGCTGAGAATGTTACGGATGACAATTTTATGGTTACCACCCGAGAAAATCGAAAAGCGAATTGCAATCGATTCACATTCATGCGACAGGTGGAAGTGGACCTAGATGAACGCTCCAAGGCTAGATTAGAGCGAGAACGTGTTGCTCAAAATTTTCGCAAGTGTGTTATCGATAAGAAATGCCGATGTACGATTTAATTTTATATCTTTTAGACTGGGTAATGCCAAATATCGCCAGGGAAACTATGACGATGCCATTAGCATGTATAGTCAGGCCATTGAAAATATCAAAGACAGTCCGATCCTATACATAAATCGCTCTCTTTGCTTTATTAAGTAACATTTGATATTTTATAATTGTTATTTCATTTACTAAAAGATGTTTTTTTCAGATTGGCCAATTTCAAGCGTGCCATCATCGATTGCGACTTTGTATTAAATAAGTTAGACGAAAAGAACTTACGGGCCTGGTTATATCGCGCCATGGCCTATAAAAGCCTTAATGATGAAGCCAGTTTCGAAAACTGCATAAAATATGTACGCAAATATCACTCCAAGCAGATAGAATTCATTGACTCTTTCATTGAAAAAATGAAAAGTAATGATTGAAGATGGGAAAGCACAATCGCAATTCTAAAACTTGATACTTAAAATAAGAAACAATCGTAATATCAATTTTTTTTTATATATTGCAGCAATTAACAAAGTACAATAAACATTTCCAAAGCGATTCAGTTTTTAATCCCATCTGCGCAGGTGAATTTATTAATATGTTTCTGAAGAGTAAAGAGTATTGCTCATCTCACCTCTCTCATCTAATCTTATTAGCTTGTTACATACACGTATGATTATAATTATTTATTGATTGTAATAATTTACATTTCAAACACTTTCTCACAAGGATGGGGTAGTTTAATGAACAGAAACTCTGGGTTGTACAATTCCCCAGTTTATTTTAACACATGCATTTTTCTTATCACGAGTACATTTGGAACGTAATAGATCTGAGCACATTGTAGGTGTTATAAAAGTGAATATAAATAATATAATATACACAGCAATACAACATCTCATCTTAATGATGTATTTAGAATCAGTGATGAATTTAAACTGGCTGACTGCTCACATTGAGTGAAGCTTTGGCAATCAATTTACTAGATAGTGGGCAGCTATTATACTCGTTTATATGTAATCGCTAAGAACAAAGCTCAAAAGCTCGACTGCACAATCGATCTACTTAATTTCCAACTACAATAACACTTACATTATATATATGTTCGAAAAATGTGATTATCAATATTTATTTAATAATCAATTTACATATATAAAAAAAAACGATTTTGCATTGTAATGTAACATAGTATAAAATTAAAGATTTCACCATCTCATCAGAATACAATTTCCATAGAAATCACGAGTACACGCAGGACGTAGTCTATACTCACTTTGGGGGACAGGCAATTGTAGTGTCACAACGTCAGTAATGTGGCCAAAGACGACTAGAAATATATACAGGAAGAGGGGAAAATTAATTAAGATTAGCTAAGTCCGATTAGATCAAATTAATGGTAACTCACCTAGCTCATTATACGTATTTACGCATAAAACTACGCCAGTCAATAAAAATAGTATTAAAACTAGCGAATCTATAGGGTATTTCATATTAGAATATATTTAGAATCAACTTTAGTTTGAAAGTATTCTGTCTGCATTCGTTGACTGAGAATCAAAGAATAATGTCACTCACAGCATAAAAAAAATCTTCGGCTGAGAATCAATAATATTATGTGCTAGGTTCAATGCGAGAAGATTAATCGCTTGTTGTCGCATAATATTATTTCATTGCTTCTTGCACGTACTTTGACATTAGCCTTATCAATATTCCAAGAATATCAGAACTTTAAAGCTCAATCAAGACGGAAGTCTGAAACTGTTGGAGCTTTTCGAGCTAGTCAGACAGAGATAGTAATTGGAACTTAGCATATAGACATAATCAGTTAATTTTGTTAATATTTTAATGATATAATAGTTGCTTAGCTCATTACAAGTTTATTTAAAGTTCTGGCCGCAAATAGAAACCAAACCCCAAAGAGAAAAACGCAAACTCAAGTGATGTTTACATATGACAGCAGGAATTCCATGTTGGTGTCGAGACTGTCAGGGTCTCAACTGGGGTATAACTCTTTCGATTCTAATGCCATTCAATCGAAACACTCGCATCCTCGTACATTTGCCACCCCGTTAAAGGCAAACAATTCGATGGCGGTAATCAATCTTCCTCCACTCTGTGCGAGTTGACAGCTCCGTGGTGTAGAGTCAAATTGCGATCTTTGTTTACCCCGGTTCCAGTCCCTGTCTCCTTCTCCTTCTCAGTCCCAACCAGAATCGGGCGCATATACCTCCCCCCAATGGTACCCATGTATGGTAGGGATTTGGGGTGTTTGTTCCTGTTCCTGTTCCACATAAGCGTGTCAAAGGTTGCGTCGGAGGGCGACAGATTGAAGTGAGACGAAGGCGGTGGCAGATTCAGTGGCAGAGGAAGAGGAAGACGACACAAATGTTGTACTTGTCACGGTTGTTGCGGTAGTTGCATCTTTTGCTTTGACATTTGCAGCAGTATGTATGTATGTGTGAGGAGCAGCATATGGGCGAAGTTAGTATTTTGGGGCTCAAATCGCATATGAAAAAGTCAATAAATACGGCAAATGAGTTAAATGATTTATTTTCTTAATTTTTTCTCAAGTCATCAATTCCTTTAGATTAGTTCCTCTCTATGTAAACCTCATAATTGACACACATTATTAGTATTAAGTATACATGATTTTGCAACTAAGCGTTAAAAAAAAATACATTAATCACAAAATGCCGCTATCTCAAATTGAATGCTTTGTTTCAATTGTACTGCGAATCATGCCTATTTATCAAATATCATTCAGTTATATATAAGTTGTTAAAAATACATTAATTGAAATAAACAAAAAGCTGTGATATAAATAAGTCAAAATATGTCTTCTTTTTTCCGATATAGTTAAGTGCAATTTTCTGAAATAGCTTAACAATAAAGTGTCTAAATTAAAATAAATAATTTAAAATTAATTTATTATTTTCTTGAAAATTTAAGTGGCTAACCGACTTAAAAGTTGTACGAAGATTCTCGTTTTCAGCTAATTATATGTAAGTACCGTTCATTTTATTACGAATATGGCATGCAACCTGTTTTTGGCTATCTGTACACATCCCTGAATATTATGTGCACTCAGGAGGCCAATTCGCTTCTAACTTTTGTAATCAATATTGTGGCAAAGAGAAAGTTTATCGATAATGAAATTCAATGCATTAATGTTATTGGAATAATAAAACTAATATGTAATACAGCAGCTGCTGATGAAATATTGTCCACAAAACAATCTGTTTCACACAGGATACCTACTCAGTGTATCAACTTGTAAATGTCCATGCCACTGGATCAGTGGGTGTGTGTGTGAGTTCCTATGTTCCTCTGTTACATGTGCCAAATTTCAATATGTCGAAATGATTTTATGATGTGATGACACCGATTTATCCGAGTGAGTCGCCAGCAGACGTTAGAAATGCGGAAAACACAGATAATGAAACTCATTTCATTTAATACATTAACTAAAAGTTGAAAATTTTCTCAATTTTTATAAAATTTATTTATTCTATGAAGTATTTAAAATTAAGTCGGGTATAATATGAACTTAAAAATTATTATTAAATACTTAATATATTATTTAATAAAAAAAAATTAACTTAACTTAACAATAGCTTATGATTATTAGGCGTTTAATAAATGCTGTAAAAAGTCAAAATCAACATCATGGGTTTCAAAGGAATCGTAGGAAGCTGTTGATGTGGATGCGGAAGTGACCATGGAGCTACTCGAATCCCAACCAATATTTTGTTCTAATAATGGAAGAGAATTATCGATATATTCAAAGGCCTGCACATCCTTTGATGCTGTACTAAAGGGATCCCAAAGATCGGTGTTGAAATAAGTCGTACACTCAGGAATTGCACTTGACACACGATCTTCATGAATTTCCGGAAATTGATTGGCAACATATTGAAACTGATTCTGTTCTATCATTGATGAATCGTAATGCTGATATGACAGATCATAATTCATGGGTACGTTTTCCGTATTAACGTATTGTAATAGACGTTCAACGATCACTTCATGTTCACTGAGTGTTGGCTCCGAGTTAAAAAGGTTTGGTGTTGGTACAGTTGTTGCGGGCACTGTGGATCCACTGGGGTTAAATCGTCTATGCGACTGTTTCTTGGACTTCATGCGTCGATTTTGGAACCACACTTTCACTTGCCTTTCAGTTAAAAGCAATCGTTGAGCGATTCCAATCCGTCGAGTTCTGGCTAAATATTTATTCTCGTTGAACTCCCGCTCCAGTTCCAGCAATTGATGACTCGTAAAAGCAGTTCGTGAACGCTTGCACTTGGTGGTAACTGGATTGAATTGGCAAAAAGGATTTTCTTGCTCGCTTTGTGCCAGGTTTGACTGATGCATATTGCCGTTGTCTCCACTACTGGCAATGTGGTAAGAGTAACTAGTATTGAAATGGTTATTCATTTTCGTGGATAATTCTTTTGCTTCTGTTCTGTGACACATTTGTTTTTTAACTGGATGCAAATGTGAGCTGCCAGTGTACTTTTATACCAAACAGGCAAACATATCCGCGAATCAGAGAACTCTGTATTTTTGTTACCTGTGAAAAATGGTGACAGGTCAGTCAGCCGTCTGAGTGCTACGTGTCGTCGCGTCTGTTGGTCAATTCCAGGCTCTGGCTGCGAAGTCTCCTCGACGCACTTAAAATGTGGCGTGAGTCTTGATTGCAAAACGACTGCCGACATGTGTCGTGTGTGGCTAATTATTGCATTGCTTACGCGCAATTTAATTGACTTTGGCAGACATTATAAATAATCAAACGACAGTCAAAACAGGACTTTTCTTACTACTTTACCAATATAAACACCTTTATTCCATTTAATAACAAACGAATAGCAAATGCTAAACGGAGAAGCTTTTCCTCTTTACCTGGCTCGGGTGTCAAATATTTCAGATGTCTCAGGTAAATATCGGTCAAATACCCTTACTGGTGAGATGAAAGAGAAATTCCTTGGGATTTCCGCGGGTTTTCCAAAGTAACTGTGAATACGTTGGTCTACCTGATTAGTTAAATTGCGGCTCTAAAAGATCCCAATCCCGGTCATAAAGCGCTCTTCAACGGGTAAACTTGATCTCCCTCAATAAACACAAAGATGTTACCCTGCACGTGTGCTGCCACTTTTGAGCTATGGCTAAAAGTAAAGGGGCTAAAGAAAAATATATTTTAGGCTTATGCAATCTAGGTTTCAAATAATCTAGGGTTCAAATAAGTATGTATATACATATGTACATATATATTCGATTGCCCTAAAAATATATTATATACATAATATGCAAAATGTTTTGGTTGTTGTAGATTTATTGAACATGAATAAATTTTTTGGCCCCCTTCAAACAAGGCTGGTAACGCCTATGCGTTGTTAATTTCACATAAGTTTCAATGTTAATGTCTAACAATTTATAAAGGTAAAGGAAAAACCACTGCCAGTTGGTTCATCAAATTTTGGCGCTCACTGTGCAACGTACAAATGTATGTAAATGAAACAAAAGCAAACGAAACGAAGCGGTTGCCAATAAAAACAAAATGTGAAAAACTGTGGCAGCAAAAACAGAAAAACAATGCCACCAAGATTGACAACATGATGGTTAGACAAGAAGAGGCGCTCAAAACAAAAAGAAAGACGCGCAGCGCGCAAAGCGAAACGTCAAAAAATACGCAACATCACAGACGCGGAGAGACAACAAAAAAGAAATGAAACTCGTCGCTGTCGCTGTCGTTCTCTCTGTGTTGCTGCATTGCAACGGCGACGGAATGTGTAAATAACAAAAAAGCAAATAAATTCCGTCACAAGCAACACGTTTGCAGTTCAACTAAAAAGAGTAAAAACTGAGCGACAAAGCAACAAAGCCACAGAGCGACAAAAAGAAACAGACAAATGTGACTTCAGCCAATCAGCATTGCGGAGACTCTACATACTTTGCCTGTATGCGTGTGTACATGTGTTTGTGTGAGAGTTTTGTGTGTGTGTTTGTGTTGGCTGACTGAACTCCACCCCCGACATCCGTCTTGGCACGTCGACTAGTGCGCATGTGCGAAACTGCTCTCATCTCTCTTTTCAGCTTTAGACGTTGCTGTGAAGATCCATCAATAACAATAAATGAAAAGAAGATGGGAGTAGGAATTGAAGAATCTTGATAAATAAGTATACTATTCCTATTGGATAATTGGTCTAAGGATCAGCTTAAGAATCATTACAGATATTTAATGTAATCAGTATTAAAATCTGTTTACTGATTTTACAACATAACGATCTTTACTTTTATCAACTTCACTATATGTTTGAATTGCGTTTATTAATGTTGTAAATAATCATATAATACTAAAATAAACGTATCCCTGAGTATTAATTTGTTTTTTTGTAGATAATTTTAAATAATTTACTTTTCCAACTGCTTTGTAGATCACAGAGTGGGCACGATATTTTAAAACTCACGCGATGTTTACGCTCACGAGCACGAGTCTAGCACATCTCTTCCATGACAATCCACCCTAAAGTTGCTTTGGGCTCTGCTCTGGCTCTGCCAGCACACACACACACACACACGCACACACACACAACGCACACATGCATGCATAGCAGACAGTTTGGACACGCCCCTTAGTTGGTGGTTGTGGCGCTCATCTTGAAAACATTCATTGTTGTTAGCCACTCCTTGCGACAAGTGCGGACAAGTCTCAGTGCGTTCGGTGCTATTGGATGAAATGGTTGGTTGAGATTCGTGAACGCACGAAGCATCGTCGTTTTAGCCCCAAGCCGGAGGGAGAGTTGCGCGTCTGAAACTGTGAATATTTCGAATAAATTCAACTCAAAACATTAAAAAAATATTCATGAATGCAGTTGAAAAAGTGCAATATATAAATAGTGAATTTTATTTAGTCGAAATATTAACAAATACCAACTGCAGAGGCCACCATTGAGGCACTGGCAAAAACAAAAACAACTAAAACCGGTTCTGCGCACCGACACGAGAAGCTGAACCTACGCCGCCAGCCAGAAAGAGACAGATACAGACACAACACAGTGGCGCGAATGTGTAGAAAAGTGTAACTTGTAACTACAAATTGCAGTGCAACTGTCTGTGTGTGTGTATGTGTGTGTGTGTGTGTGTGTCTGGTGTTTAGCCATTGCAAGATCAGCTTCGGTTTCTTGTCGCTTTGCCAGAAGCAGACCCAGTCCCAGACCCTTCCTTTACTCAGCTCAATAACCAAACTTGTACTCAACTTTTCGTTTCGCATACGCACCGTTACACCGGTCTACACAGTTGTGTTGTGTTGCGTTGTGTTGTGTTGTTGGCTTATCGTCGTGTTGTTCGCATTGTTTCTGTTTTGACACTCGCGTCGTCATGGGTGCCAAGGTGTGTAAAACTGTAGCTGCCAGCTGTTCTACATGATGGAACTGGAAGTGTCCCGCTCGAGTAAACAACGGTCGCCATCGCCATCGCCATCGCCATTCGCGTCGCGTTTGCCCGTGTTGATGACAAGTTTGTGCCTGCTTTGCGCCCTTATCTGACCCTGTTGGCAAAAAACATCTAAAAGATACATAATAATACTGTGTAGTACCTACAACTAATAGTAAATGTGGTGCAATTGCAACATCCATTAATGTTATAACCCGCAGTGGAAAATAGTGCTGAAAATGTGAAATATACAATATGGAAACTTATTGAGAAAACGCTTACAGCGATCTATTGAAATGGTGCGTCAAAAGTTAATATTTCTTATTTTTTATTTATAATTAAATTTTTTGTAATTTTTACGTATTTGAATAAAAAGTTTATAAAACTCTTTAAATTATAAACATTTTGTAACATTCTTATACATACTTATTTTAATATTTAGCTTTAACTAATTTTACTATATTTCTTTTAAAATATGTTACCCTTTCTTCCGACGGCTATTTTGTCAGCTTACTTTAAGCTGTAGAATTGTTTTATATCCGGAAATTATGTAAGAATATGTGTCTGAATAAAATTGTAATAGTATAATAAAATTGAATACATGAATTGTAATACATATTTGTTCATTGTGCATTTATGTCAAACACAATATATTTATTATTATCCAAGTATGTGTGTAGTTAATAAATAGTATTATTATTTCCACTCCTAATGTTCTTGGCTTTTCGTAATTATTTATTTAAAAGAAATGTATTATAGCCTTATCTCATGCTTTTCAAGAAAAGGGAATTATTAATATTTCGGTTTAATCAAAGCATTAGGTTGTTAATTTGTGTTCTTAATAATTACATTCGCTTAAGAAATTAATGTTTTCTTGCACAATATCTTCTATGTTTTAAACTGAAATTATTTAATATTACAACAGTAAAAACATATAAAATATTTGAACAACGCTTTGCTTATAAGTTTATATTTTTATATATTTTTATTGTACATAGTTTGTATATCCATAGTATATATTTACTTTAAATTATTACTTCACATTCTTTGCTTTTAAATTTTGAATATCAATTTTAAATTCATATGTACCATATATTTATTATCTTTTTTAGGTGCATAACTGACAAGTAAAACTCAAGCAAGCCGTTAATCGAAAAATAGACAAAATATTCGCAAAGGAAATTTGTGTTTAAAATGCAAGAGGTGTGCAGTACATTAGACAGCACCCAAATGGGAGCCCAGATTAAATCCGAGTCGCCGCTGAATCCGCTCCAGGTGCAAACGGGCCAGACAACAGTGGCATCAGTTGTAACCGGACCCGGGCAACAGCCGCAGGGAGCGCCACCAGCGGTGATGCTTGTCAACAAAATGGCACCGAACTGTGATAAACGAGCCGCCGACACCGCCTACTGGATGGCCTCCGAGGGGGGTTTCATCAATTCCCAGCCTTCGATGGCCGAGTTTCTTAATCATTTGAGTCCGGAGAGCCCCAAAATTGGCACACCTGTTGGCGGTGGTGGCGGTATTGGTGTTGGTGTTGGTGTCGGTGGCGGTGGCGGATATCCGGTTGGTGTTGGTGTACCACAGACACCGGATGGGATGGACTCGGTGCCCGAGTATCCCTGGATGAAGGAGAAGAAGACATCGCGCAAAAGCAGCAACAACAACAATCAGGGTAAGTACACATGTAACTCATATTAGTTTCCCAATTGCCACTTGTCAATAATTGTGTACCTGAAACGGTAAAGATGAAAAGCCGCAATCAGCAACTGAAAATGCAAAACTCTCATTAATCAAGAAATCAGTGCAATTCAACTTGCAACAAGCGGCGCCCAGTACCAATAGCATTTCCAGTTTCAGTTCCAGTTACCGGATTCCAATAAGGCCGAGAATCCAGAGACACAGCTGTGGCCAATCTCATTTCATTTCTCAGTGCAACACTCGATCACACAGAGTACACGCAACGCGTCTGCGTTTCTGTTTCTGTTTTTGTTTCTGTGTCTCTTTCTGTTTCTGGGTTCGGCTCCTTTGATGGACCTGGCCGAAACCCAGGCCCAGTTCGTGGCACAAAACCCGACCGAGCCAGCAATCGTCGGTGCGGCAAAGATCTGTTATTTGCGATCATTTGTAACAATTTTCGAGAGTGGCCGACGTCGACGTCGATTCGTCAGTTGTGACTGACTGATGAATTCAACTCAACTCAACGCAAGACGAAAGTCTCTTAAGAGTTTCGTATTTTTTACCCCAATGTGTCGATTTCATTTGTGCAACGCAAAAGTCAGCCTGGACTTGGGTCTGGACCTGGGATTGTGGCAGCAACATTTTAAAATAAATGAGGTATCAAGGTTGTCTGGCTATACGTTTTCCTGTCCAGGTACGTGTACGGATAGAGGACCAGGGTCCAGTCTGTCCAGGGCCACGCATATGTTGCCGTTGCCTCACCGTGCGTCTCCTCCTCTCACTCCTCTAAGCGATTGCAACCTGTTATTTAGGTTCATTTGTCAAAATATTTTTCCTGTCCCCTACTTCGATAAAGGGGCAGGAAAACAGCCCAAAGCTGAGAACGGGAATGGGAATGGGAATGGCACAGCCACAGCCACACAACCGGCTGCAAGTTGCAAGTTGCAGTTGCACTGCTGCACACACACACAATAACCTCGGGAAATTTACACCAAATTTTGCAGTTTCTGTGCTGCATTTTAAACAACATTTTATCAACATTTGCCATTCCATTTCCATTCACTTGCGTACAATTTCAATTAATCACAAGTGGACACAAGTGGAGCATTCTCAAATATGGCTCTCCTGCGGGCAATGCCACAGAATAACGGTAATTTCGCAGTAGCTAAATTTATACTGACAAGCAGTATTTTTTGGGAACCCTTTTTTATGTACTATACAATTTTAAACAGTTCTTATTTCGATTTATCAACTTTATATAGTTCGAAATTCTTAAAATGCAGAATTTAAACATATTTTTTTCAAGTTTTTTTCTAATTTATTATGGGTTTTTAATTGCTTTGGCATAATCTTTCTAAAAAAAACTTATCATGTGGTTTAACAAATTGATAAAGAATAATAATAAAGGTGTTAAAGTGCACATGCTCATAAACTCTTGGCTAAAAAGAGATTATAATTATATCATTCCCAGTATTTCACACATTCCCATTTGTATTGTGAGCTCCGTTTGACCAACAGGACTTTATCTAATACAATGCCAATTAATTGTAACCACACCATCATGTTGACAAATGGCAATCACTAATCCGACAAACGTTTTAAGTGTAACTCGAAATCCAAACACGTGGCCAATGTCACTTCCAAGGGAAGCGAACGGATACTCGAATTCCCCAGCGAGAGGTTGCAACTTGCTTCTTGGGGCAGTTGTGGGCGTGGTACGGGTATTGAGAGAGTCCATGTCCCTTGTCCGTATTCAAGTGAAAGTGAGCCAATAAATAGCGTGAAACATTCCGTACTGAATCTGTTGAAGGGTCAATACATCTTTTCTCTTGCACACACATTATCACACTCACCCATACATACATACATACATACATACATCCATACATACGTATATTGAGTGGGACTGTGGGACTACATGCTGTGCGATATGGATTACAAATGATGTTGTAAATGTCTGGCAACTGGAACCGGAGACGAACGTTGATATGGTACTCAGTGTTTGTTGCTGCTGTTGTTGTTGTTGTCGTTGTTGCTTGTGTGTTGGTTTAACAGTTTAATTTGTTAATGTTGTCAAATTAATTCCCTGTCAGGTTGAAGTCGATTTGAAGTGTTTTCAGTATCCAACAGAGTTGAGGATCGTTGAAACGAAATCTGTTAGCTACCGACAGTTATTTTGTAACTTGAAATTAGGATTTGGATACTAGTTGTAAATATACAAATTGATCTTTAAGCTGTCAACAATTTTTTATTAAAGAATTTTTAATTGTTTACCAAAAATAATGATTAATTTAATTTGCATTTAAAGTTGTTCTTTACGAACCTTTTATGAACAGAATATATTTAAGTTTTAAGTCATCACATCTTTAAAATTTTATATTTCTTACCCAAAGTGTAAAAATCTCAAGTTTTCACTTTTAATAAACTCCCTATATAGTAATTAGTATAAAACAATACTTTAAATTTGATTCTGAGACATTTCATATTTCTGTCAAAAATCATGTCCAATCTGACAAAAATTTTGACTTGTAAAGTTGCTTGATTCAAAGTTTGACCAACTTCAAACTTCCATAACTTTATTAGAACTGAACCGATTTTCAAACGGAATGTCATTTTGATCATGGTTTGGTCTCTAAATTTAGTCTGCATTCAAATTTGATGTATTTCATAAAAAAAATTATTGCCCTCTGGATCTCGATTTCAATGCTAAGGGTCCCCCCTTTGAATTTTCGAAAATTCAAAATTTTAAATCTCAAGTTTTCACTTTTAATAAACTCCCTATATAGTAATTAGTATAAAACAACACTTTAAATTTGATTCTGAGACATTTCATATTTCTGTCAAAAATCATGTCAAATCTGACAAAAATTTTGGCTTGTAAAGTTGCTTGATTCAAAGTCTGACTAACTTTAAACTTTTATAACTTTATTAAAACTGAACCGATTTTCAAACGGAATGTCATTTTGATCATGGTTTGATTCTTTTATTCATTCTGCATTAACATTTGATGTATTTCGTAAAAAAAATTATTGCCCTCTGGATCTCGATTTCAATGCTAAGGGTCCCCCCTTTGAATTTTCGAAAATTCAAAATTTTAAATCTCAAGTTTTCACTTTTAATAAACTCCCTATATAGTAATTAGTATAAAACAACACTTTAAATTTGATTCCGAGACATTTCATATTTCTGTCAAAAATCATGTCAAATCTGACAAAAATTTTGACTTGTAAAGTTGCTTGATTCAAAGTCTGACCAACTTCAAACTTTCAATAAAATAATTTGCTCTATTATTACTCTTAAAATTGCTGTTAAGTATTTCTTTCAATTGCCTTTTTAAGGCAATAATTTTGATCAAATCAAGACCTCTCCCATTCCAAGCTTAAATCAAGGACCTGGATGCTGTTGCGCTTACCGCAAATTGTTTGTTTCACATCCTGAATTTTAATGTGCTCGCGGTTAGGGTATGATTGCTTGTGTGTGCTCTTGTGGGTTATTTGTACCCTGTTGAGCTGCTGTGAATGTTGCGAGTACTCATGTGCGCATTCAAATACAAATTGTTTTGTCAATTTGTTGTTGCTTCTCGGGCTCATTCGCTCACATAATTGAAACAATAAAATTTCAACTTGAATAAAGTGTTAATTAGGCGTAAAGCTTCCACTTGTAATGAACTCCGAAGGCAAAGTTATAATACGAGCCGTTTATGGCCCAGCAAGATGCTTAAAGATTCGCTAAAGTATCTGAGAGATACGCGCGTTTATCTCACTCAGATGTTGAGTGTGTGTGTGTGTGTTGTGAGAGTATGCAAAACTCTCGACCTGGCTTTTAATCCCTGCGCGGCCATCAGTTAGCGAAACCAATAAAAAAGCAACTTGACTTTGTTCGCTCCCTTTGGTCGCGTCTATTGAATTGCAATCCAAAGTCGTATCCATTGGTGTGCCATCTGTGTAATCCACCCACCGACCATATGTTGCGCCAGTTCATTCTGTGCCCGAGTCCATGCCGGGGCTCGTGCTCGTTCCCTTTTCCTAGTCAGTGTCCGTGTCAGTTCCTGATTATGGTTTGGGGGCGTCGCTGGATAAAAAATGCGTAGCGCACGACTCAAAACTTACCCCCTGCGGATTATAATTATAACAAACCATTTATCATAATATTTATGTTGATGCGTTGTACTTTTTCTCAATGAAGGTCTCCCGGCCGTATCCAGGTTCGGTTTCGGCTTTCGTATCCGTGCTTGTGCCTTTTATTAATTTTATTTATGATGAGTCATTTGCACATTTATAATTTTAACCTTTACAGTTGAATTCATTCAAAACATACCTCGGGTAAGTGCGAAAAATTCATTGTAGTCGTTGGCAATGATCATTCATGGATAATAATACTCGTGACAAGCCAACAAGAGTTGTAAATACATATGTAGTATCTACAGATAAAGCTGAAATTCAAATGATATGTAAAATTCGGGGGTGTAGAAAGCGGGGAGTATGGGACTTTTTATGTCTTTATCAACACCGAAGTGAATTGATTTAAAATTCAGTTGTTTCTTAATATATGTTGTGAAATATTTTGCACTAGTTAAATGTGAACTAAGATTTCAAAGCATATACTAAGCTGAAAATAACATTTTTTCGGTTTTCATATACAACACCAATTGAAAACTACAAAAAAGAAATGTGTAGAAATAAAATATATAAAAAAAAATGATTTACATAGTAAAGACAAAAAAGACATTTAATTTCGAGTATACAATCCGCTAAGCTGCACTTGAAACCCACTTAAATTAATCGCAAAGCTAAACTTGACAATGGAGAAAGGCATTAAATTAATTGGCGTCCATCAAATAATTTTTAAACACAAATTAAGCGTCAAGCCGCAAAAGGTGCTCAAAGCACTACATTGATTATATTAAAGTCCAGGCCCAGAAGTCAGCAATACCCTGGCAGTAACAGAAGTGGTGGGAGGGTTAGGCTGTGGCCAGTGAAAAAAGGTCGCGCAATTAATTGTTACGACTTTATTATGGAGATAAGTGCGTTGAGATAGAGCGGCGTCTTGAAGCGTCCAAGGCAAACAAAGGGTTCTAATTGGCAGGCCGCAGGATATGGCCAGGCAGACATTTACGCCCAAGGCTTTCCTTATGCCCATTTTGCTTTCCCTTGTAACGTGACTGTGAAAAAAATCTGTTACGATTAGTTAAGCTTGGGGAAAAGTGCGACAGCGGTTGCCAAAAGAAAAACTCGTATTATTTTTTATTTGCTTATTTCTCTTTTATATTGTGCCTTTATCTGTAAACTGATTTGTCATTATTTTAAAGCGCATTTTTCGGAAAATTATGAAAAATTAATGCGCGGTGGACTGTTCTTAGCCATGGCTAACAATATTCTCCAACTGAGGCAATTTTTCTAATAAAAATTAAGTTGTGAGAAATTGTACGGCAAATGCTTTGGGTTCAATTGATAATATACCTACTTATTGGAGATAACCAAGCACAGTGGTAAATATTGCTTTAGATACTGTTGAAAACGTCAAATTATAATTAATTTTGTATAAGTATAAAATCGTCTATATTTTACATTAAAATTAAGATGTATAAATCTGTCCAGATCTTAAATAATTTAAAATAAAATTAATTTAATTTAAATATTAATTTCAATATTGGCTTAGTACTTATTGAGCAATACAAAAGGGAAGTCTTTGTCTATTAATATAAACCTATCTGTGTACACTGTAGTCGTAAATCAGATAATATAAAAAGCTTTAGAATCGCGCACTAAAAATATCATAAATACGCTGAAATTTTATTACATTTCCAATGAATATATCCCACTGTGGGTAATTTAGCTCCAGCAAATTAGGGAAAGAAACTTTGACCATAGTATTAAACTCACGGCCAGTATCGATTTAATTTTATTTCCACTCATTTAGCTAAAAGCCAGAAGAGAGGAGTAAACGGAATGAAAAAATAGAAAAAAAACAAGGCGAAATGAAAATATTTGTCCACGATTAAATTTTAAAAAAGCATTTTATGAAATGACTGCATTGACGTTGGCCTCGCCTTGGAAAATTTGAATACATTACGAGGTGGAGGTGGAGGTGGAGGAGGAGACGGTGGTGTTATGGTGTTGGTGGCAGTGGTTGATTCGCCCTCTGCAAATAAACTTCAACTACATGCTCCATACCCATACCCATACCCATTCCCAGTGCCATCAAGAAGCCCATTCCATTTTTCTGGCCAGGACGACGGCATGACAATGACACAAAAGCCGCGCACTTAATCGCCGCGGATCACATTCCGTAAAAAGCGCGACGATAAAATTTTTTACGCTCTATTCTTGTGTACTTAGTCAAATGGAAGGGACACCCCACGCTGTGGTTTTGGTGGTTTGCCGCCGCCACCGACGCAACCAACAACAACAACAACAGCAGCAGCAGCAGCAGAACAACGTACTTACTTAGTTGACCCGCGCTGTCCACATTTGAATATATCTCTGTCCACTTTCAGCTGCTGTAGTCGTTGTTGTTGTCGCATCATCGTAAAGAAGAAAATCAAATCCGAAATTATTTTCAATTTGTACGCGATTTATTTTTATGTCTTTTTCTCAGTCTCAACTTAACCATTGTTCCACTCCTGTTCCACTCCTGTTCCTGTTCCTGTCTCCGTTCTCATTCTCATTCTTGTTCAACTCTCAGCCTGAGTTTAATTCAGTTTAAACGATTTGTAAACATTTGAATTGGATTTTCGGTCATAAAAATTGCTTGTTAGCGGCATTGTTGGGCGTTTATCAAAAGACCCCGCACTAAGTTCGACCAAAGTTAATGGCATTACACTTACAGCAAGTACAGCAAGTACACCTATTTATTACCGCATATCAGACAGTTAATCGCATTACCTTCACTCGATTGCATGCAAATCCACTCCACTAGGGGAATTTTATATTTTACCTCTGTTTAGTTTACAGTTTCAGTTCTCTAACTAACAACTGTAATAAGTTAATAAATTATCGGGTTTTACATAAAACGCCGCTTAGTTATCAATGAGCCAGTGAACTACCGTAATTATCGCAGGGTGAAGTCGGCCGGGTTTGGGGAAAATAGTGGGGGTTTAAACGTTTTACGCCTCAAGACAAATGACTGCAAAAAAATGTCATAAATTACGTGTATCACGTGTAGTTTTTCAACGGACTCTGATTTTGGATTTCTCGATTCTCAAAGTAACGCTCCGTTGATTCGCAGCGGCTCAAAGTCTCTGAAACTAATTAGTTGAATACTCGTACTATCTGTCAAACCTAGCGAAATCACAGGTGTGAATTTTTAATACTTTCAGCGCCATAACATGCAATGGTTGCGTTCTGTTCACATTCGAAAAGTATCTGTGATTATATTTCTGTATTTTTTGCTCACTTAGAGGATATATTAAAATAAAATCCACAGAATTCTTCAATTGTCAGCATTTTTATATCTTAAAATGCTTTGTTAAATTTAAAGATAATTGGAAAAATGTGTCCCACTGCAGAATCTTTTACGCATTGAGTTTTGTCAGTACACTTTTCCAATTGAAATTGAATATTAAAAAAAATGTAATATTTTCGAAGCATTATTTGTTTATTTATTATCGAATTTACTTTCATTTGCTGTTTAAAGTGTGATAAATGTTGCCAAGCGGCGCTTAAATGAGCGTGAAAAGTCAACGAGGATAACAAGGACACAACAACCACAAGTATATGGGATGGAACACATGCTCCTGCTAACTCCAGGGACAAAGGTCGTGGTCCTGTGCCGTGTGCCCCGTGTGTGTTTGTCTCTCTCTCTCTTTCTCTGTGTGTGTGTGTGTATGAATCTGAAATTTAAATAAAACTAATGTTTGTGTGAAATGGATTTTGTGTTTGTCATCGACTTACGTGTGTGTGTGTGTGTGTGTGTGTTGGGGTGTGTAGTGTGTGTTTCCCACTGTTTTATATTCAAACAGCAAACCACAAAAAGGCTTCAAGAATTCGTATTCAAATGCACACACACACACACAAACACACACTGTTAAACAGATTTAAATTCGCATACGCTTAGCACGTGAATCAAAATCCGAAACTCGAATCCTTAAGACTGCTGCCAGCCCGTCGAGGACGCCTTCCGCCGAGTCATGCATCATATCGGCTACGGAACTTCGGGTAACTGTCTTCACGGATTTTCGTAGGATAGTGTAGGGTTGTTGGGGTAGAACGAAGAGGGAAGGGGACATGAAGCGTGTGGATGACACGTGATTCCGTTGGTCGTAAATTTTCGGTGCACGAATTTTTAGTGCTTTGTAGTTTTAATTTGTGGCTTGTTGAGAATGTTAACAGAATTATTTATGCGATGAATGTGATGATAAAAATTATGATATGCTGTTGCGGCTGGTAAAAGTTTGGCGACTCTTGCCTCAACGGATATTGCCACAAGGTAGCACCACGTACCACCTGAGATAAGAATAAGTGTTTAAAATGAACGTTAAAGCTGCAATATAACTCTGAAATTTTGCAACCACCCAAAAAGAAAAGGAGGCAAATTTTTAATAGACCTTTCGGAACAGAGCACAAAATGTCACTCAGCCATTTCATTCATCTCCTTGTCGATTGGGGTGTCATCTCTGCGTGTGTATGTGTGACTCTGAGTGTGAGAGTGTGTGTGAGAGAGTGTCATGGCATCATCCATCATTTTGGACTTGACCTTTTTTTCGACTAAGCTTCCGTTTAGCAGGAGAATCTTTAATTTTGTACATTTATCTGGTCTGGAATGAGGTGCGTACCAAGCTGTGGCACACACATGCTACAGATACTCATATAAAAGATACAGATACACACGTTACGACTCTTTTGAGCTATTTTTGGGGGGACTGTTGACAGCCAAACATCACTTGGCAGACAGACTGCCAGACTATTATATGTAATATAAGCAACTTTTGCATGTGGTGGTTGAATACCCTGTAAAATGCGTGTGAGTATTGTCATGCGCAGACAAACTGTCTTTCTAATATTAACATAAATTAACTCTCAGCTGAATAACATTTAACATAATAACTGTTTACTGGGTATCTGATCGTCGAGCACTCTTTACTTGTAAATAGTATGTTGACTTTTTTACACGCTCAACTCGAGCGAAATGTGCAGTGCAATGGCTCATTGTAGACACGGCTATGATTATATGGTTGTTGGTCCACCATGTCGGGGTTTCACTCTGGCAAACGTGTTAAAAATGAATTTGTCATCTGTTAACTGTAAACTGTGTGACATGTTTGCGAAAATCGCCAGACAGTCGACAGCAGACATCAGACAACAGACGGCCGACAGCTGAGAGCAGAAATCACAGAGCCGGCCAATACATCAAATGCTTTAGCCATGGTCCAAGTCTGATTGATTTGCATCGGGAATTCTTATTTAAATTGACATTTTTATTTCCAGATTAAATAAAAGAGATAGAGGGAGAGAGAGAGTGAAAGAAAGAGACTGCTGCTTAGATTGTTGTCAACATTTTTTTTTGCTTTTTGCTAAACTGCAATAATTATGTCAGTCGAAATAATCAATTTGATCGATGGGGCATAACGTTATATTGGGGTATAGTCTTTTAAACGCTTCTCATACTGAAATCTTCGGAATTTGTTATTTAGATGTTGAATGTTAATAAACAAATAGCAAAGCTTTGAAAACTTAATATATATTATATAGAGCCGTTTGGCCTGTGCAATGCTAAATCAGTCAGTTGGACAAAGAGATTTATATATATATATAGATCTGACTAATCGAACTTAGAAATACATAATTTAGTACTTCACATCTATTGAAATCATTATTTACCAAGTAATTAAATAGTAATATTTTGATGTATTTATTTATTTATTTTTTCTATTTTCAAATTGAAAATATATATATATATATATATATATATATATATAGATCTGCCTAATCGAACTTAGAAATACATAATTTAGTACTTCACTTCTATTGAAATCATTATTTACCAAGTAATTAAATAGTAATGTTTTGATGTACTTATTTATTTATTTTTTCTATTTTCAAATTGAATTGCAGAATTGCTTTGTATTTATGTCATAAGTATAAATATAATGTAGATAATGTTGTGTCATTAAATCGAGCGATTCAATATGCATATATAAATAAATAACTAGCACAACAACAACACGCACAAATATCGAGTACTCTCGAGTGTAATTACACCAAATCGATGGCGGCAGTTATCAGTTGATATGCGTACATGGATAACAAATAAAAATGATATAAGTGGGCCATTTATGAACCTGCAAGCATTTCCATGTTCTCCACCCCTTCCCGCTGTATCACTCACCTCCATGGTTACATGCTCTCATGCGCTATGTAATTGGCAGCGTTTAGCTCCAATTTTGAATGCCAATTGGCATGGAAAATGGAATAGGTGTGTGGCTTGGCGTTGAGGTCGGGTTAGCATTGGTAACTGTCTGACCGTGTGATTGTTATAAACGCATCGTTCAGATCATTGGACAAATTGCTTTCAAATAATTGCAACAATATTTGGTAAAGAGCGTAAAATTCATTTGCAATTAAAATAATATTTTTCCACGTGAGTGGACCATTTATTATGCAATAATATTTTCCATCGTTTTACGGCACGTATCGAATGGAATACAAAGTGCAGACCAATGCTCCCAACTAGTATATATCCTCTAACTGTAAAGCCAAAAGATTATCTGTTATGTTACTTTTTAGAATAAACTTCTCGTATACCAACCAATCAGTATGAAATTGGCATTACACCTTATTAGAAAACTATTCAATATTTTCAACTATTGAGACTTAAAAAAAAACCTGTTGATCACATTTGTTGTTATTAAAATAATATGGACACAACGATTAATATTATACCCTTCTCGACAGCTTAATATGCAGGATATTAATAAAAATTTGCCAGGCATACATTTTTATATTCCCCGCAATGGAGGGATACGACCAACAGCTGTCGTTGTCGCCGATTTGTGCGTGAAATATTAATTTGGTTTTTGTGAATTTTAAATACAGCAAAAATGCATAAATTGCAAAGTTCGATCTGTGAGACATATTAAAGCGTTATTAAAGGTTAAGCATTTTTCTTACATACTGTTTAATTTCTGGCTGCAAGGACAATGTCTGTCAGCGGCAGCAGAAACAACAAGGCGCAAGTGACTGCTGTGGTTAATGGCTTTTGAATGCAAATTCAATTTTATCGCACTGTTCACTTTTTAATAAGATTTCTTACCGTCTGCGGCTGAAGCTGAGGCTATGTCAGTGGCTGCTGACTGCTGGCAAAAGGTGCACTGTGCTGGAAATGAAAATTAGTTGCAAGCGCAGCCCAAAAAGGAAAAACCAAAAAAAAAAAAAAAAAAGAGAAAAAAGAAAATTCAAATACTAAGGCCAAAGAGACACGCGACTGGCAACTGCGAAAAATGCGGCTTGTGGCGCCACAAGCTACACATATAACCACCGCCCCGTTGCCACTACAAGCTGTAGGCAGTGCCACAAAGCAGCGGTGGTGGTTCACACACACACACACACGTACACACACACAAACATATATTGCCACAGCACTTTTACCTTTCGTGCTTAGAGGGCACAACCTACAATCCAACAAATTGCGTTTTGTGCAAGAGTGGGTGGGAAAACTGTCAGAATGAATGAGTAGACTGGTCACACCTACTGTCAGTCAGCTACGGGGCAACAACAACAGCAACGGTATCATTTTGAACTGACCAAGGCGTTGTTATTGCTCTGCGTCTGCGTTTGGGCCCGGTTTGGGCCTTGGCTTTGGAGTGGGTCCACTTGGGTTCTGCACCACTCCAAATCAACTTTAAAGTTCACTTACAATTCTTCTCTTGCACATTAGATGAGCTTTTTTTTTCAATTAAGCAAATGGGCCTTAAAAATAAATAAAAACTGGTTTTATTTACAATTGAACAGATTCAATTGAGAAATTGAACTTTAATTCATTCACTCGATAACAAATTGCAGAGATGAAATTTTTTGCAATATAAAATAAAAGTAAAAAAAATCAAAATATTGTTTTACTATTCTTTTTGTTGTTATTCCAATGGGAAATTTGCACGAGTTTGCTAAAGAATCTTTTTTGCCGATGGTCAAAGTTAAAGCTAAAATAAAGCATCTCTTATTTCCCTACTTATTTCATTAAAATGCCAGTCATATCATGAGCTTAAAGCAGCTGCAAAGCAGTATTTTTAGAAAGAAACTAACATTTGCTTATTATCTTTCAAAATATTTGCTAATCACGCAGCTGCTGCCCATTTCTTTCAAGAAATATCAATATGTATGCACATATACTTGCTTATATTTATTTGACTGTTAGTTATGATACTGCATAAAGTTGGCTCCACTCCCAGACGCAGAATTAACTGTCAGCCCAGACGCTATTATTTCCGACCGCATGATTTTATTTTCGCATCGACACCCCACCCCTGGTAGCAATTTCTGAATTTTCAGATTACTCCTTTGATATTTCGGTTGGGCGCATCTCAGTTTTGTGTATATAATGTACTGCCAGACATGAGACTCGACACAACACGACACGACAGCTTCCTTGAGACGTTCTGAGAGTAGTTTAAGTCCTTATTTATTTTTTGCTATCGAACGGTAGAAAACTTCTCAATTACTTGGCATGGAAGTTGTTTAATACTTTGCTGTTGTCTCCGGAAGCGGGTCGGTACCATTTTCTTGACCGCTCGTTACGTGCTTCATGTGTTTCCCCATCATCTGCAGCTCTTACTTCGACTCTAGCTCAGTATCTAAGTTGGAGTCTAAGTCTAGTCACATGCACCATCAGCGGCAACAACTTGAAACTTCCGCTACCAACTTTGGGGTTAATTATTTTCCACTTTTGAGCTCAGTTTTATAATACTACGAGTTACTTGCAAGTAAGTAGGCAGCTTCAAACTTATTGAAAGTCTACTCAAACTTTCTTATAAGCTGGTCAATTTTATGTTTTTTCTTGAAACAAAATATAGCTAGTAATATAAGTAGCTGGATAAGATAAAGTCAAGGAAATATAGATATTCGTTGAAATAAATACTATTCTAAATTGTTATTATTTAAATATAAATATAATTTTATTTGATATAGTCAGACTATTCTAAATTATAATTATTTAAATATAAATATAATTTTATTTGATATAGTCATAAACTAAATTTGAATACTTCAATTAATGAACCATTTTCCTCTTTTTTTCAGGTGATAACTCCATAAGTAAGTACAGATTGTTTCTATCCATTGTGCAATATTAAAACCACAACATATTTAATTGGCAACATAAGTACAACAAATTGCATTCGTTTGAGTTCGAATAATAAACCCTTAATGGGTTGGGAATAGACACAATTAGATTTAGCTAAAAATGAAATAACTGAAACCACAAGATGATTAAATGTTATTATACATCGCGTATTCGAGCTGAAAAGTGTGCGAAGGTTATGTAAAGAGCCGCCAATTTAAGCCAATTTCATATTTTTGTTTTGTTTTTTTCTTTCCCTTGTCATTTTTCGCTTTTTCGCATTTCTGGCTTTGTTTGAATGGGCCCAAACAAGCTGCAAAGTAAAGATAAAAGCTTTGGGAAGTAAAATTATTCAAAGATAATTACATAAGTATTTGGGAACTGCAGAGAACTCCTTTCTCCTTTAGTAATACTTAGAAATACTTTAGCTAATTTCATATAGGTATCCATATTCATATCAAAGTTGGCCGCCATTTTGAATCGAAACTCGTTCCGTCTAGACGGCGACCTCTCCCCGAAGCCAAACTAAAAAACAAAACTGAACCAATCAACCGTCAACCATTTTCGACCAATTCGACGGAAACGACGCTTTTTCATGTTCGTGACCAAAGTTTAAGAGTGCTCGGGGTCCGCATACAAAAAAATTTTACCTGAATTAAATTGAGTAACAAAAAACACGAAAACTTTTTTTTCATGTATCTCACACACACACACGAACACGCAAACATATGTATGTACTTAAAAGTATGTAGGTCTATACTATATATAGTTCTGTATCTTCAGCATTGCTCGACTTCTTTTTTTTGGCATTGTACTTGTTAATACTCTTAGACAGAAATTAAAGATATGTCCACTATTTTATTAAATATGACTGAAATATAAAGCATTATAATTATATACTATCAAAGCTTAGAAAATAATTTTTTTTTTTATATTTAAGAACCTATTTTGGGTTGAATTTTGTAGTAAGAAATGTAACTTACTGTCAACAAATTGTATGAAATATCAAATTATGTAAGCATACAAAAAAAATATTTGGATAAGACAGCATATTTTATAGCAAAGAGATTTAAAATAGAAATATCTCAAGTTATATTGATAATTATATGTAAACTAGAAGGAACTGTTCTATTAAGAGAACTCGCTCATGTAATGAATTAGGTGCTACGTAGTTATGACCAATAAAACTATAAATATTGCTTTAATATTTAGACTAAATTTTATTTTTATAGTTTTACTAGAGCATTTAAAGTTCGGCCTTTTGGAGACAACATGACTTCTTCTCAATCCTCTTTCTGTTTCTGTTTTGCTGTTTGCATAGCGTAAAAAAAATGTACAAAAAGTGAACAAAACTCAAAGCGAAACACGCTACCAGTTTCGGTTTTTTTGTTCTTTCCAACTTGGCCCCACTTGTAATATCATTTGTCGACGACGTCGACGTTCTATGTGCATGTGTTGGTCACTTTGGTGGTGCCCGGACGGAATGGTATTGGTAAAGCGGTTGTGGAGGAAATAATTACATGATTGAGGCACTCACACACACACACACACAATGACAACAACAGCGGTCACCTTCTTGGTGGTGGAGCTCACTGTGGTGGTGTTGGATTAGTGGTGCTGCTGCCATCGTTGTTGTCTGATTGAGCAGAACACGTTAGCCTGGTCAACTCCAGCCCCAGCTTTTAGGCCCTGTGACCATTGCATGTCAACGTCCCATGTGTGTGTGTGTGTGTATGTGTGTGTGTGTAAACATGCCGAGGTGTGTGCGTGTGTGTTTGCAGACGCCGGCAGTGGAATGAATGGCGGCTTTGTATACTGAATTCTTGTTGTTTCGTTGTACTTGTTTTTGTTGTCGCTCTTTTCTCGTATTTTTTTTTGTGTTTGTTTGTAATTCATGCCAAAGTCGTAACAATGACGATGACGACGACGACGACGATGGCCCAGAGCAATTATTGTATCGCTTGCACAGTGTACACTGTACAACAGTAACGTGCCCTTTGTCCGTCTCACCCCTCAACCCGCTGCCCAGTAAGCCCAACCCGCTGGAGTGGACTCTATCGCATTACTCTTATTGGCTAAGAGGGTCAGAAATATATGAGTATATAGCGTAGAAGCAAATCTTTAGTGTATAAAATATGTTATTGTTAAGCCAATTTTCAGTGAATTACAACATTATAAATTAAACTCTTACTTATACATAATAGTTATAAATAATAAATAGACTAATATTTGTTTTTAAGAGAAGTCGCAGGAGAATGAGCCAGACGGCAGAGATTATTTAATTTTCCATAGAATTTTTTATTATATACATTTTATTTTACTAGCTATTCCATACTCTATTCTACAGAGCTCAGGAGCAAAGCTATATACAGTAGCTCATAACTTATTTGTGCCACTATTACATATTAAAATTTAAAAATTTTTTTTTTAATAATGGAGACTAGCATAAAATTTAAACGCAGTTTTGTTAATTACTTTTTAAATTTAATCATATGACTTTCATTTTTTAATGTGTATCTGAATTCAGAAATAATATCAAATCAAGGCAGAAAATGTTTTCGGTCAAATAAGCTGTGTCACAGCTCTTACTTATTAATCTATTTCATTTCTTAAATTTTTTTTTATCATCTTTAATTTAACTAATTTATTCCTTATCCATATCTTTACCAAAAATTCTTAGCAAACACCGCATATTCACAAAATTACTTTTCATTATAAAACAAGTATTCAATTCAAATATCTCTTTAAGTATTTCAGAGTAAGCTTTAGAAAGGTGTTCACCTATAGTTCAGCCTTGTCCTTAGCAACAATTAGTCTGTTCTTAACCGAAGCTAATAGTCCGTAAATAGTTGGCTAATATTTACATTTGGCATGTGCGGCCTGTGGGTTGTTATGGGTCGCATTATGAAAATGTTTGTCTTCAAATTGCTCACACACAGATGTAACATTGTCTATCGACGTGTCGTCCAACTCCAAGACACTTGACTGGGCCTTCGTCTCGTTGAGGCAGACGTCAGTCTGAGGGCTTTTCGAAAACGTTTTCATTACAATGAAAATGGTGCGTAGCCGCCGCCGCAGTGGCCGCTGAAAGCCGCAGAGCTGAAACGTCATGATTAATGATGGTGGCAAACATGTGGACCCGAAGGCCAAGCCACAACCACAGCTAGAGCTAGAGCCAGGCAGTACGGAGCACGCCTGGCCCTGGCGCTGGCTGCTCTTAGAGGGCCGAGACTGAGTCTGAGACCGAGTCTGAGTTTGAGTTTGAGTCTGAGAGAGCCTGGGGGTAGGGCAGTGCGGCCTGGCAACTGGGCCATGGGAAGGGACACAAGAATGGCACTGGGAATGTTGTTGGGAATGGGACTACAAATGCTCGCACCACTTGCCACTGGCCCTATCAAGGTAAATTAGACAACAACACAAAAACACGGCGCACAAAATGTAAACACAAACTGAAACACTTGGCGGAGCATTAGGTGAAATTAGAAATTAATCCTTAGCAGCACTCGGCACTGTGGTACAGTAGATTGTTGTGTCTTGACCATGGCAACGACTGTTCAAAGGGCGACAACATGGCGTAAATGTTAACTGAAATATAGGTGATATATATTGTCCAAAGAGAGGGTGATTTCGGTTAATTGGGAGTGGCTAGCATATGCTTTTGGTTAGTTAAAAAATTATGGGAAAAGTGGTAATAGTTACATTTATTTAGGTATGATAGAAACTCATCATATATTAAACTGAAAGAACAGTTGATTTAGGTAAATAAAAAAAAGTATCTTAGCTACAATCTATCAGCAAGTATTTATTTATTTTATAAATTTGTGATATTATCTAGATTTTTAATATAAGCCTCCAACCATATCTTTTAACAATCAGATTCTAAAAATATCAATAAATTTTTTTGAAGAATTTTAAAATCGAAGAACTTGCAGTGCACAATGGGAATATTTTCAAGATCATGAGCTTTTAAAAGTGTTCTAAATACAATGTCCGATAAAACTCAAACGAATAAGCAATTCTTAACAAAAAATAACAAGTGAGTCAAATTTGTCTCTTTCGCTGCTGAATCGAATCAAATTAAGGCAAAGATTTACTCTTCTGTTGTACATCAACACCTGTAGTATAATTGTAAAGCGTAGTTCCCTTCAATTATGTAAGGAATTTAACATGTCGAATGTTAAATCATTTATCTATCTAACTTAAACTAATAACCAAATCGCCAGGCAGTGGCAGCTGTAGTAATTCTGTCTGTCAATTCCATCAATTCCATTGATATTACGAATATACAAAAAAAAAAAAAGGAATTGTTTTGGGTTGTGGTTGTGGATGTTGCAGCAGAAAGATGCGCATTGCCTTAATTGAAACCGTTTAAATTGCAATTAATCACTCGGCCAGAGTCGTGTTGCACAGTTGTTGCCGAGTGGCGCAACGAATTCCCACGATAGGGGTGCGGGTGAGGAGCGGAAGGGGAGGTGCCACACTGACTTTGAATACTGTAGCCGAAGCTGTGGCTTCTGTATTAAACTGCACAGCTCCAAAGGCAGTGAGAGAGAGAGAGAGAGAGAGAGAGAGAGAGAGAGAGAGCATTACTGTCACCACAGTGACTAATTTTATCCTTTGGCTGCTTTTGTTTTAATTCCGAACAAATGAAGCAACTTCTGCCTGGCAGCATCGAGATGAGACACACGGTAACTGTTTAATCGCTTTCGACATGAGGATTTAAGTTTTTTGTGTGCCATGAAAAGGTAGAAGCAGACGCAGAGTGGGAGCTGTGATAAGTGAAAATATGGAGGACGACCCAACCCTCGAGAGCGTTGGGCGGATGAGGATATTGCCAACAACCCACGGTACGCCCATCCACCCAACCACCCGATAACAAACCATCGAAAAACGCAAAACCCAAACCCAGCAATTGCTCCACCGGACGCACGCACAGGATGCGAACTGCGGATGCTGCGATGTGGACTGAGGGATGAGACTAGCTCTAAGTCCGGGACGGGGACAGAGACAGAGACGGGGACAGAGATTGAGACTGGGATTCAGACTGAGCCTATGCTCAGGGCCTTCTTTTCTTGCGTTCTCGCCGTGCACTTCGTTTTTTAAGTGGAAATAAATTAAAAATGGGTGGCATCTCTGAAACTGGAAGCCAGAGAAGGTTGGGGGGCGTCTACAACACGCGTCGCAGGCAACAGCAACGGCAACGGCAACAGGAACGACAACGTTGGCTTTGGTGGCGTTAGCTGAAGGTAAAACTTTTGGATAAAACAGTTGAACTTCAAAATGTGAATTTGATTAGGATATTTGCATAAAATTCTGTTTCTGCGCCAGGCACTCACCACGACCAGAATAATACGGCCATAAAATACGCCAAGCGGAGTCGGAACGTATGTTTTGTTGCCGGAAGCGGAAGTATATAAGTCAACCTAGATTTGGTACTGCTGGTTACCCTGATACAAGGACAAATGGCCTTTCAACCAGTATTTTATGCGCAAAGTTGTCGAAAGAAAGAACTTTAAGAATTTCAAGTGAAAACAGTAGAGTTGGGAAATATTTGTATTATATTACAAGAAATATTTTATTTAAAACAGTTACTAAATTTAATAACTGAGTTTTTATAGAAACTCATCTAGAAGCTTACAGTTTTCTATTTAAGAAAAGAAAATTGAAGTATTCATACTTATCTCTAACTTTAATTCGTGTAAATGATATTCTTAGGATTTATTGTTCGGTTAAGCCTAACATCATTCATTAAAGCTATGTGACCTAAGTAGACTTAGCTTTAAAACCATTTGTTATTAAGAATTATGTTCTGTGCTACAAATATATATACTTATAAATATAATGATGAACAAAAATCTTTCATCATTGATGCATCTAAAAAAAAGTGATTTATGTTAAAATAGAATGATGAATTTTTTCTCACTATAACTGAATCAATAGATTTATTCACAGCTAATAAGACCTTCCATAATATTTCTCGAATATATTTATGTGTCCGATTTTTCATTATTTGCTTAGAAGGAGATCAAATCTAAGCTTGTTATTTAATACTCGTAGTTTCAACCTCAATACATAAGATTGACATTTTTCCCCAGGCCAAAATAACATAAATGATATATGGGCTGTACATGAATGTGTAGCTCCAACGGAGCTTAAACTATGAGACATCCAGCATATGTCGCCACCTGTGTGTAATGTACGATACACATGCACTTGACATGGCTGCCCAAGGAGCAATCCAGTCAAATCTGAAGCCAAACCCGAACCCAAAAACAGCACACAGCATGTGTGGGTGTAAGCTGGCATTTAAGGAAGGAGAGCAGGGGGAAAAAGGAAGCTTGGAAAATGCAAAAGTTTTGCAAAGAGCGTCGCGTCGTGTCGCTGAGGAGTTGCTTAGGCAAATCGTATGTGAAACATTTGGCAGCCAGCGATTTATTTAATGTCTTCGAGGGGGGAGGCGGGTCTGGGGCGCAGGACAGAGTCAAGCTGCATGTTCGAGTGATTTAGATGATTTATGTCTCAAGACGTACACTGCAGGGTTAATATTGGCCAGCTACAACACCACCAACCAACAACTACCAACTACCGCAGCTTGTTTCGGGGACAAATTTACGCACTGAATACTTACTTGCATATGCATGTGAATATGAATATGAATATGAGTATGTATTCATATTATATGCAAGTTTCGACTCGTTTGTTGCCATAACTCAAGTTTAAAGGCGGCGCCTGTGGCAAATTGGAGGCTCCATCTTCAGACACAGCTGCGTTTTTTACGCATGCAAAATTCAATTATCGGTCCATGTGCGTATCTTAAAGTTGCTTCCCGTCGATGGTGCATGCAACACGCATACGCCATGTTGTTGGGGTCGCAATTAAAGCAACCACATCACAACTCTCTAATTAATTTGCATTTGCGCCAACGAGGCAAAGAGTCAACCAGGCAGTAAAACTTGTTGATTACCAAACACAAGCATACATAGATACAGTCTAACTTCGCTGCAACGAACAGCTCAATAAGAATTATGGTATTAATTACAATTTGTTAGAGAAACATTCCAATTCGAGGGCTAGACTTATTCAAGTTCATTGTTTTTTTTAGTTTATTGCACAGTTCGTTTTAGTGGTTCCCAACTGTAGATTGTATTTACATTTAGAGTGCAGCTATAGCACAATACGGGACTTTAGCTAGTCAATTAGCCAATTTGTGTTCACCTGCTACAAAGTAACTGAGCAATTTTATTGACTTGAGATTTATCACATTTTTAAATAGTTTCTGTCCGCACCTTGGGTAGAACCTGTTAATGAAATGGATCGTGCTGATAGCTTTATGGATGGTATATCGCACGAAAAGTGGTTGCTCCAGTCAGGTTTAATGGCCAAGTCATAAGCAAATTCAATTGCACTGGGGAATGGCAATTTGTCGAGGTATTAAGCCACTATTAAGAGCACACAATTATGCATACTAAATATGCGGATGTCATTTGTGATGTGTGTTGCATTAATCTGCTATATATAATAGTTTAATATTACTTTTTATGTTGTCGTTATTTAAACCAAGGCTGCAAATCGGCTCTGAACCGAACCTCGTAGAACCGGTTCGGTTCGTGTTTTTAAGCCGCCTGAACCGGATCATGAACCGAACCCTTGAAATAATTTACTTTGCGAACCCGAACGTTAACCGAACTTGATGTTAATACTCCCCCCTTTGATATTTTGAAAATTGAAAATTTTGTATCTCTAGTTTTCACTTTTAAAAAAATCTTAGACGTTTCATTTTGTGCTAGATCCAAACTGAACCGATTTTCAAGGGGAACTCTAATGTCAACTAGTTTATATTCCGCATTTTTTCAGTCGATACTCGTATTTGCGACTGTTTTTCATCTAATTAGAAGTTGTGAGATCTTGGGCTATTCCTAAGTCTGAAAGGGGGCACTGCCCACAGTCGTCGTCAACGTCTGCAGACTTTTCGCGTTTTCCTTTGGCGCAACGGAAGTGACTTTTGTTTTTTTATGTTTTTTATTTTTTTACTTCATACAACATGAATATTATGCCGCCGGTGTTGTTGTTGTTGCCGTGGCTGTGGTGTTGTTTGCGGTGTTGTTGCTCGTTCGTGTTTAAAATAAGCAAAACTTACGGGCGATAAAAATGCCGCTTCAAGTAAAGAAGAAAAAACAACAACAACAGGGAACTGATGGCGTATAAGAAATGACGAAACTAAGAACAGAGAAAAATTGCAAAAAGCTAAAGGAGAAAGAGGAGAAATAAAAGAAACTTGAGCTTGGCGTGTAAACGGTTTTTTCTCTCTCTCTGTGTCTCTCTCTCTCTCTAGCTCCCTCTTCTCAGTGAACCTTCCGATGTGGACAGCCGGCGTCGCCGGCTGGGTGGCCATCTATAGCTATCCCTCTCCCCCTCCCTTGCTCGTGCTTCTCTCACCTACCCTCTGACCACCACCAGGTCGAGTGACGTTGCGTCTCTCGCTGTGGCTGAGGGCGACTCTGTTGCAAGACAAATGGAAATGAAGCGTTTATGCTGCTTTATTGCCGCGATAAGAAAAAATGAGGCATTATTTCGTTGTTTCAAGCAAAGTTTCCCCCTGCTCCGGTTCTTCCTTCGCCCTCTTCGAATTCACTGCCGACTTCACAGTCGTACACTCTTATTTATATGTATTTCTATATATATACTCGTATTTTTATTTTCGCTCGGGGCACGGAAACGCCGTGATGCCAACTGGACACAGGTTGAGCTTCTGCTTTGCCGTCTTCATCCGTGGAATGCGGCAATTTCCTCTGCAGTCTCCGGACTTGGAAATATTTTCAGTGGGATCTCCTTTGCTCCTGAACCATGGCCATGAGCTGGCGCTTTTTTTTTTATCCCCCGTTGGATATCGTAATGTGGCATTTCATTTCCAGCCTTCAAACCGCATGAATTACTTGCGTTTTCAACAACTTATTTAATCGCAATCAAATCGAGCAGAAAAATAAATTTCATATCTTCAAGCAATGACTTGGACTCTACAAACTGACCATTTGGAAAGCATTGTTTAGCTTGGACAAACAATTTAAATATTTTCGTTTAAGGACGATTTAAATAGCATTTATTGGTATATTACAAAATTATATATTTCATTTTTTTTAAGAATCATTTCAAAGTGTTTCATAAAAAAAATAGATAAAACACAAATCCCTCAACCCCTAAAAAGGTTGATCTTAAAAGACAAGCAGAGTCGAATTGAGATGCTTCAATTATAATTTATGATTAAAGATATTGAGAAATAAATAAAATAATATTTCTTAATATTGGAATTATAGACAAAAGATAGCTTATAGAAATTAATTATTCTGACAGGATTTACAAACTTTTAATTTTTCTAGAGACATATATCATGCTAGATAACAGATTTATTACATTTAAATTATTTGTAACTTTTAACGCTTCAATTTCGAAACAAAATAAGAATGTACTGCTTAAAACTAAGAAATCCTTTAACAATATAGCCAATAATATTGTAGTAAAGACCATTAATTTCAAGTAGGAAAGTAGTCGGTACAGTTGTAATTAGAGGTCTATACATTGTAATTGACTACTGTCTGACTGTCTCTTTGCCTTTCTGTCTGTTTGTCTGTCTGTCTGTCTGTCTGTCTGTCTGTCTGTCTGTCTGTCTGTCTGTCTGTCTGTTGGTGAAGCATCTTTTCAGTCATCTATCATCGGATATAAAGCGTGAATATAAACAGTAGCCGATGCGATCAAACAACTTGAAATTCGCTTCTATTCGCTTCTATTGAACACAAAGCATATGAAATAAGCATACACGGACACGTAAGTCGACTTGAGGTATGTGGAGAATATTGTGGAGCCAATGCGATCAAGAGAGTTCCATTGCCAACGCCAAAAAAAACAAATTCAAAAGCCAAAGCCGCATCATCAATTATGCTCAACATTCAACATTGCTCAATGGCAAGCGAACAACAATAACAGTAACACAACAGCAACAACAACAGTAACAACAAGAGCGACAACAACACAAAGCTGTCAGCGCACGTTGATCTGTCAAATGCGGCAACCGAAACTGAAACCGTAGCCAAAAGAAATGCGGCAGCCGCATCCGTAGTCACTGTGGCAATGTGGCAATGTAGCAATATGGCACTCGCCGAAGTCTCCACTTGGCGACGCGTCGCTACGCTTTTGTTGCATTTCAAACAAAATATTGATTAATCATACTAGTGGTCGGCCATTGCTGTCGCTTGTTGCCTGCTGCCGTTGTCATTCAGTCATTCATTCATTCATTTATTCAAGCCATACTTTGCAGAGAGTTGTCCAAGACTTGAAACGATCTAAAGCTGATTTTTGGCCTTCAACTGTGAGTCTTTGTTTTCGCTTGGGGAAACTGCTTTAAAGTACAATATGCCATGATAATATTTCATGGTCTGGTCTCTTTTTTATGATCCGGCGGCACTTTTTGTCCACCGATCGCCATTGTTGTCCTCTCTTCCCCCTTCCCGCTTTACCCTAGACACCCGCGCCCATTGCAAAACTTAAGCTTTCCATGAAACTTTGCTACGGTTGAAAGCATTGTCAGATGAGATGAGTCTTCTTCATACTTCGACAAGTTGTAAGTACTTTTGCTGTAATCGTATTTGTGACCAGCATGAAGAATTGTTGTCATTTTGGCCATTTTTTGGTATTGAAATTGAATGGAAAGTTTTAAATTGGCATTAATTTCCAATTGACGTTATGGGGATTTAATTTTCCATTTTTAATTCGCTTTCAATCTGGCAAACATGCTAAGCATAAAGCATAATCCAGTTCCACCCCACAGCAAAAGGGAAATGTAAATTTTTTTTCCTTCATTTTTTTTTTTTTGTACTTTTTACTCATGAGAGCGCTGGAAAAGTTTCCCTCGCTGATTTTGATTGACAGCTCTTAGCAGCATCCCTGATGGATTTCATATTTGAGCCATGGCTGAGGCACTGCGACAGGCCAAAATGACAGACCGGAGACGCGAGTTGGTGACTGTGGACCAGGGGCTTAGGCGCTGCATAAAAGTTTACCAACAGCTTTCATATTTCCCTGACAGACGAGACGTTGCTTTTTTCTCTTTCTTTCTCTCTATTTTTTTTTTTATCTTTACTTTTGTTGTTGTTGGACACATGCGCATCTGTATATGAAATATATGAAAATATTATATATACAAGTCTTATATACAGACATAAAAACCAATACATAGTTGTGGCGGCCATGTTGAAAGTTTTTCAATTTGAGCCGCTTTAAAGCATTCAACTTTATTCAATGACGACTTACCATGAGTAAGAGTATCTCATAGCATCTTTGTGTTTGAGGTTTCAAAAAGTCAATTTCAAAACGAATCGACTTAGAATGACAGAAATTTTTTGTCTTTATAGAAATAAAAAAAAAAATATCAAAAATGTAACTATAATTTAAACTGTTTGCCGACTTGTTGCTATGCTATATTTTTTTGTTGCATCCATAAGATGCCTAATGGCTTTTTGATATTTTAGCTTAAATTAAAAAAACATGTCGTTATACATTTTGCTTCAAAATAAACTGAATTAAATATCTTTCTGTAAAAATTTTAAAGCAAGACATTAGTATTAAAATTGCACTATTCAATTTAAAAAAATGTATTTAAAAAGAATTTATAATACAAATAATCTCGAAATTCAAAAATTCTATTTGATTCTATGCATACTAAAGTCTAGTCGCTTTTGCTTTTGTTTATGCAATTTTAACAATGACATTTCGAAAAACTGAACATTAATCAACAATTTTCACACCTACCGCTCAGTGCGATACAACAGCAACAACAGCAACAACAACAACAGCAACATGGAGGAGGGTGCTTCACTTGAATCCACAGACCGCAGTTTAAATGGACTGCACATAGTTTTGTTATCATTGCTGTTGTTATAATTGTTGTTGTTGTGACTGCTCTGTAAATGTTCTGTTTGTTGACATTTGCTGGTCATGAAAAGTCATTAAATATATTTCTCTAATTTATCTTTGAAACTGGCAGCTCGGTAAAAGCATTCAAGTATAACTTCGAATAGAAATTTCTTCCCTTTGGAATGGTATAAGGATAAAACAAGGATACTCTCCTACTCCGACACTTTCGTTCTTTCTGTCAACCCTTTCTGAGGGTGCTAATTAAATCTAATCCAGAGCAAATGCTTGGATGGAATGAAATGTTGTACACTTTTCGCATGAATGTCAATCAAGCCCACAATTAAATGATTGAAGACATTCAGCCGGAGCTTTGTCTCGGAGCATTAAAGATCCTTGGCAGCTAATCAGCAGGCACTCAAGTGGCCAGGATATTCTGCGGTGGCCATTGGCCATACCACAGAGCAACAAGCTTTAAGCCAAGTTAGTAAGAGTAGAATTCAATACAAGAGTTCCAGTTTAAAATGCCACCTTTTTGTTGATATTCATGATGATGTTGTTGTTGTTGCTGTAGTCGCATATCAAATAGATACAGATACAAAATATTTTCATGAGAAATTGACTTTTTCTACGGTTACATCGTCGTCGTCGTCGTCGTCGTCGTCGTCGTCATCGCCTTCTTTTCCGTCTACATCTACGTCTCGGTCGTTGTCTTCCTTGGCTGGAATGATTAATGATGCAGCTCTGCGCATTCGTACATTTGTCGGCCCACACCAGAGCTCCATCTGTATCTGTATCTGTGTCTGAACATGTCTCTGTGCCTCTTTTTGTTGTCAGTTGAACATTTCTACTGCATTGGAACGCATCGCATCGCATCGCATCGCTTAGCAAAGTAGCTGAAGCTGAAACTCAAGCCGAGAAGCCGACCATGTAAGCTGCAACATCCGTCCTTGCCACTGTCTGCCATTGTTGCCACATTTCGACTGCCTTTTTTGATTGAATTTGTCATGGCACTTGCTGTGCTCAGTTCTCTCTCTCTCTCTCTCTCCCCCCTCTTTTCAACCACCTCCCATCGTAAGCACTTTTGGGCCTGGCCTTTAAAGTTTTGCCAGCTTGTTGGCAACCACAAACGCAGCCATAATTCAAGCCACAGTTCTTGCCACCTTTTTTTAAGCTAGACCAAAAATTCACAAGATAAATTGAGGTAATTTTTTGCAAGTGTCCACCTTTGGTCATCTCTTGTTTGTTCTTGGTCTGGCGTGCAAAGGTCCTGCCACAAATTGTGTCCACCTTGTTGACCGCTGTCCCATTCATGTGTCCACAAATGTCCCTAATGTCCTTATCCTTATGGACTAACACATGTAAGTGGTTAAGCACCAAACGCACCCAACATACTTACGTGTGTACAGAGTGCAGAACTCAGGGAAAAGATAAAAGGGATGCAAACTAAGAATGATTTAAATGACGCAACTACACTGTAAACAATTGCTAAATTTATTTTATTTTATTTATTTAATTTTCTACAAATTGATGGAAGAACTTTAATTAATGAGCAAAATATGGTCAGTTTTTCAGTTATAATTTTATCGCAGTTTATAAAATCTAAATTTAAACGTTAAGTTTAGGCCACATTGGTAAAATTTGTCGCTTTTCACTTCATCTGATAATCTACCAAAAAATGTTAGTAGTAAGCAAAATATGTGAAATATTTATATAAGTTTTTTTTTTATTATAAAGTAACACATATATTTATTAAATCGATTCATTTATGTAAGTAATATTTACCAAAAGAATATTATAATTGTGACTTTGGCAAGCAATGCATGTCAACAAAAATTAAATTCAAATAATTTTTTTCGACTTTAACGACTTGTACTGTCAACTTGCTGATAGTTTGCTGTCTTGTCAAAATTGTAACGTATATTAACTTAATGACCAAATAAACCTCAAAATGTATATTATTGCTGTATGTATTTTGCTGTTATTTTTTGTTACACATAGCTTTTTGTTAGAATTAACTATCTTTTTTTTACAGTGTATGGTTTTTTAATAAGCAACGAGAAACTTACAATTTGTTATGCTACCTTGGGTTCAGTTTCCGCTTTATGGAATGGGTAAACATTTTGCAATTGTTGCAAAATTTACGCTCATTTTAATTTGAGCAAGAAGTGGGAAAATAGAAGCAGCAGATGCGTTAAGTGTGGCCGTAGTACGCAATTTTTTTTTTAATGTTCGCCTAACCAAAAATTCAGACATAAATTTGCACATAGTTGAGTGCAGTAGGCAAAGGGCGGGGGAAGAAAGGGGGTCAAAGTGCAGGCAGAAAAAGGTCCGACTGAGACTGGACTTTGGGGGCAACGAGTGTGTTTAAGTGTTAACATGTAAATTATGCTGTTGGCGCTGTTAATAAGTGTATTTTCAAGTGCTGTAAATCATGTGGAGAGCATTTCCTGGTCGGACACCTCGGCAACTGGACAGCTGGGAAATTCTTCAATAATTTAATAATAACCAAGCTGCAAATCTTCATTTTGGCAATTGCCTGGACATGAGGTTCGAGTATCCTTTCGTAGTTTGCTGATAAGTTTCGTTACGTTTTGACTTTTCCGGCATTTCATCCATGTTGATGACATTTCCAATGTGCACCCCCTTCCCCATTGTCATTCCTCCACTGGCGCAATGACTAACAAAATTCATTTTGTAATTTTCAGCCACCTTGCAATGTGCCCTGCCAGCTGTCGTCCTCTTGCTGTGGATTTCATTTTGACCAGGCTGCAGAAATTGCACTCAACTTTGCTTTCATTTTGGTTGAATCTTGCGCACTGCTCCCCCTCCCTTCTTGTCCCCGCTGACCCTATTCCTTTCCCTCTTGATTTTGCTACTATTCCTGTGCTGCTCACACGCTCTCTCTTGCTGTCTCTCTCTTTCGTCCTTCTGTCTGTTTGGTTCGGTTTAGAAAATTATCTTTCTGCTCTTCGTCGCCAAAAAGGAAATCATATTTTCTGCTTTTGTGCACTTTACTTTTCAGTTTCGGTCGCTGGCGGCTGCTTTGCCACCTCCTCTTCCCTTCCCTCTTGCAACCCCCCCCATGGCCCTTGTAGCAGTAGCAGTGTTTGCCACTTGCTCGTAAACAGTTTGGTTGCAACTTTTGTGCGAAATTTATGCTTTTCGTACCGTTCGCCTCGTATCTGGGGGCACTTTTCGCAAGTACTCCGTACGTACGACTTGCTGCCTCCACCTTCTACCGGTTCACTTCAGTTTCACCGGTCCCCGTGAGTGTGTCCCTGTGCTTTCTATTTGGGAAATGGGTTGCTCTCTCTATGTATGTGTGTGTATATGTGTGTGTGCCATCCCAACCAGGTGGTGTTTATGGCATCCGCTTTGCGAGTATTGATGAAGGAACTCGCATCTGTAATTCAATCAGTGTCTATGTCTGGCTGCCATTTGCTGGCTATTGAGAATCAGCCAGGACTCTGTTTACGCAGCTCGTTCAACTGGAAATTTGTGCAAATATTTTCCATTTTTTTTACTCCTATCTCTCTTCTACTCACTCTCTCACACTTTTCTGTCGAAAATTTCATCGCATCAATGCAAATAAGTTGCGCCAAAAATATCAAAAATATTTGATAATATGCGACTTGTTTATTTTTCTTTAATATTATAGGAAATGCATTAATTTAATAGTTTTCTAGCTCAACTTTGACATCCGCTATATATAATACTTATATTACATAATAAGTATCATAATAAATGCAGTGATAGATAAATTGATTTATAAGCTTTTTTCAATGGGCATATAGAATTGAAGTTATGAACTTTTCTTAAATGTTATACAAAGTAAAGGAAAATATTATAAAATGATCAAATATTCGCATTTATCATAAGCATAAGCTTTTATCGTAAGCATAACTCTTTAGAACATATTAAAAACCATTCAGAAATGGGATAAACTAACTATTTACTATTTAAAAAAAGATAAGATACATTTAAAATGTTAACTTTTAATTTTCTGTTTATTTTATGTTTCTTAAAACAATCTTTTCTGTCGACTGTCTTAGTTAAGGTTAAATAAATAAATAAATCAAATTTAAAATACATATTGAAGTTTGCTAATAATTTATAATTTATTTATTATTCACTCTTAAAAATTAAATAGATACAACTGTAGCATAATTGTAAAAACCAAATTAGATCGCTCAATTTATTATAAAAAACAGAGTGAACCGATGTCGTTATGATGTTGCATAATCTCTTTTACATGCGCTCTAGTCGAGTATTCAAATGAAGTTGCCCAAATGGAAGCAACAAGAAGAAGCAGAAGCACAAGAAGCAGAAGCTGAAGATGAGGCAGAGAAACAGTAGCCGCACTACTTGAAGTGTCGTTGCCTCACGCGGCACTCAGATTGATTGATTAGATTTTTCGTTGTTAATTACTTAACGCTTGAGATTGGAAGCTGTACGCGTTGTGCGTTGTGCGTTGTCAGATGTGAGATATAAGATATAAGCAAAACTTGCGAGATGCGTACTACCATATCCGTATTTGGTGGCACAACAACATCAGCTGCAGCATGGAGGTGAGGTGTACAAGAAGTAGCTCCTTGGCTGCTGAAGCGCTGAATTAGTTATGGCCGGTGACGAGCTGATGGATTGATTACAGTTACAACAAACAGTTGTAGTAAACAAACGGTTGTTGTTGCAGTTGCATCAGTTGCACAATACTTCAAGTTGTCGCAATGCATCAGCATGTCAGACATTGATTCCGCCCCGGGACGCGACTTCGACTGCGACTCTGACTTTGACTCCAACTTCTACTCCTCAAGCGAATGCAATTTGTCAGTAGTGAAAAGATGCGGCACACGGTTGTACTATATATGTTATATCGAGTGCTCCGCCATGTTCAAATTCACATTCACTCAAAGACTCAAACAAGAAATGCAATTTTCAATTGCAGCTGAATTCGTTCCAGAAAACGGCCTGCCCCGACGTCTGCGCACCGCGTACACAAACACGCAGCTGTTGGAGCTGGAGAAGGAATTCCATTTCAATAAATATTTATGCCGCCCAAGAAGAATTGAAATTGCAGCCAGCTTGGATCTAACCGAGCGACAGGTGAGTACTGCTCCCCTTTCTCCTTCTTACTATCTTACTTCCAACTCAGCTCTGTTTGCCTCAATTTATTTAAACATTTCTGGCCACCCTTTAGCGCTGTCTCCCTCTCTCTCTCGCAAAGGTGGAACTATTTTCATTATTTGTGATAAATTAGCAGAGGCCTCAGAGCCCCTTGAAACTGGCCATCTTCGTTGCGGCTGAGCTGCTTTCTTACCTTTAATTGCACTCTTTCACACCTTCATTCGCATTTTTCCCTTTCAGGTTAAAGTTTGGTTTCAGAATCGCCGCATGAAACACAAACGACAAACGCTCTCAAAAACTGATGATGAGGACAACAAGGATAGCCTCAAAGGTGACGATGATCAATCCGACAGTAGTAAGTACAATTCAAGCTTAATTATCTTTTGAAAACCTTAAACTGGAGCTGAAGTTGCAAAGTCCGAAATGGTTTACATTTTATATGAATACAACACAAAAATATAGTAATAAAGTAAATGGTAACTAAAATATTAAAAATAAAACGAATTAATTCAGATAATTGAGACTAATCCCAAAGTAAATTTAAAATAGGAGTAAAATATGAAAAATATGCAAAAAATAGGAATTGATTAAATACACAAAATCTATACTTTCTTTCATTTCTTTATTTTAATAAATTCTGGACTAGCCAGATGTCTCTGGGATTTGGGTCACTTTAAAGCACTAAGAAAATTAAGAGGCATAACAAATTGTATACAAAACTGATGGCAACGATGGTTTTGTAGCTTAAAAGAACCACCAAGTTTTGGTCTTAGCGGGTCACTTTTACTTTTGTCGAGGCTTTTACGCCGAAGAGTAGAATATGCTGTAGCTTATCAATCATTGTCAGATGGAGGAGGGCTCAACTTTTGCATTTCGCTGGGAGACTCTTTCCGTCTCTTCACGCGACTAAAACCTAACCCTTTTGCGTGATATCTTCAGCTTTGGTTCGTTTTCTTTTTTCTTTTTTTGATATTTCTGTATAAAAACAAATCATCAATTTTCGCACTCGAATCGACTGATTTACTTAACTTCCCGTGAAACGCAGATTCCAATTCGAAGAAATCGTGTCAAGGCTGCGAGCTGCCCTCCGATGATATACCTGACTCCACGTCCAATTCCCGAGGACACAACAACAACACGCCCAGTGCCACGAATAATAATCCCAGTGCAGGAAGTCGTGAGTATTCCAAGCATGATTTTAATTAATTAAAATATTTTATTAATCTATTTATCTAATGTTAGTAACTCCAAATTCATCGCTGGAAACGGGCATCTCGTCCAATCTACTGGGTAGCACCACCGTATCCGCCTCGAATGTCATCAGTGCTGATTCAAGCGTTGCTTCCAGCGTCAGCCTGGACGAGGACATTGAGGAGAGTCCCATTAAGGTCAAGAAAAAGGACGATAGTCACAACCAGGTAAATAACTTCCTCCGTATCTTGCTCCTTAGTCTTAAATCAGGATATTTTACTGTATTTTTGGGATTTTAAAAGTGATATGCCAAAAATCAAAAATTAAACTTAAGATTAATAACTTTTAAATCATGTGGTGTATTACCAAAATTAAAAAATATTCTTAATCTATGATTTAATACCTTTCATATAATACATAACATGTCCTTCGCTGACGAATATTAATATTCATACTATTTTAATATATTCATTTAATATCATCATCATAATAAAAGTTATGAAACTGTTCTTGTTCATAACTTTTAAAATAAAAACCAAACATGACTCTTATTTTTTATTTTAATTGAAAACATCTAAAATGAGTGTTATATTTAAAACTTTTTGAATATAATTTTTAGATTTATATTTTTGTTGTAAAACTTTTAACTGTCACGGTTGCAATTGCAGGTTATCAAAAAGGAGGCCGTGTCCACCTCGTCGAAGGCCTCGCCTTTTGGCTATGATGCGGGCCCTAGTTTGGTCAGTTTCCGGCGCGACTCCGATGCCGCCGCCACAAATCCGCCCTCGACCAAGGCTGGCGGCAAGAAGCGGTATCAGAACGCCAATGTCAATGTAAATGCCATGGCCTCTCCGCTGAATGAGAACAGCAGTTCTGCTGGGCCGACTGGTTATTTTCCTGGATCTGGTTACTATCCCAATCCGAATGCAAATCCGAATCCAAAAACATTACAGCCGCCGCAGCAAATTCCACAAGACTATTATGGCAAATATGACATTGAATTTGCCGCTTCGCCGCACCACAACCCGCATAAGCAACAGCAGCAGCAACAACCGCTTCACGGCGAATATCTAAGTCCCAAACCAAACACCAATGCTGCCAACACCAACAATTTCCACCAAACCAGTCAACAGCAACACCAACATGAGCAGCAGTTTTACTACAACTACAACGACACCAACGGTGGCAGCGCGTACATGAACCATCAACAACACCACCAACAGCACCATCCAGTTGGTGACTTTGAAGCGCCACCTATCAACGGGCCAAGCAACTTCTACGATCCCAAGTCACAGGCTGGTGGCGCTTACTACGATAACATGAATTTCCAGCACCAACACCAATCAGTGGTCTTTCAACAACAGCAGCATCAACAACAACAGACGCCTATTAATCACCAACAGTAAGTAGATACTACACATATGACTTGAAGCTACTAAGAGAAACATGCGCTAGTCTGCTCCACACGTAACAAAGTTACTCCACACTTAGCCAAACGACACCACACATTATATTCACTAACAACATGTAGATACGTCGTTTGCCGTAAAGCGCCCTCTGTGTGATATTAGACTAACTAACAGCATAATATTAGCGAAGTTCCAAACTTAACTATACTATGTTATACTTAACGACATTGCTCCACACTTATCGAATTTAAAGTGTTCAAATAAGTATATTATTAATTAATTATTTAAACTTATTTATTGTAAACAGACACATGCATCACATTGGAGCTGGTGAAACGTATAGCGCACTTGGACTGCAAATGGAGAATTGTGATGGCTACAACAACTTTGGCGGCGGTTACTATGAGGCACCGGCTAGTCAACAACAGTCGCCTGTTCCGCCCACTCCCACGCACACCCACCCACACCCCCACCTTCCACATCATCATATGCAGGCCCAAGCCCACCCCCAGATACACGGACACCACAATGCAACAGCTGTAGCTGCTGTTCAGGTTGTGGGTGCACCGCCAACTCCGACCTCACATGTTCACATACCAAACGCCAATGCAAACGCCAATTTCGTACTGAATGGAGCTCCTGGTGGGCAAATACAGGCGTTTGCCAACACTGGTGTCTCTGTGCCCGGTGGCGGCGCTGCCATCAGCGGACTGGAGAATTCAAACAGCTCGTCGGACTTTAATTTCCTGAGCAACCTGGCAAATGATTTTGCTCCGGAATATTATCAGTTGAGTTAGTTTTGGTAAGCCAAGGAATAGAGCCCAGAATACAGAATGTGGAGTGTAAATAAATTGCAATGTCATGCAATGTTGATTTAGACGTATTTTCTGTCCTTCATTTGAGCAGTCATTGTAAGCACTTTGTCTTAGTACATATCTGTAAATAAGTTAATGAAATATGTCTGTCCTTTAATGTATATGTATGTAGAGTTGTAGGTAGAATCATAAAATGCTTCATTCTGTACGTAACTTTGAGACCGATGAGAAATTGAGGCTCTTCAAAGTTCGGTTGAGCAATCATTCGAAAAGGAAACCACTTGGACAATTTATATTTGGCTTAAAGTCAACGCGAGTCTCTGCGATCGTAAATAATATAAGCTCCACATGTAAATATTTAGTAAAAATTAAATACTTTGCTGTCATTTCCACCAGTTCTAATCAAAAGTAGTTGATTATAAACATAATATATAGTTCTTATCTTACAAAAGAAATACTGAAATCAAAATAACGTGAAAATTTCTCAAATTATGTTTTGTAAATATTCTAAAGTACGTGTAGCTCAAATCAAATGTGGAAATTCCAAATTGAATCTGTTATGATTCAAATAAAATTTCCATTATGTAATATTATTTAATATTGTATTCTAATGATATAAAATAAATTACAAAATTCAATGTTTGTAATGTTTGTATGTTGTTCTAAATTCCAATACAATTAACTTTAAAAACATCTAGACCATAATACTAAATAAAATAAAGTAAATCAATAAATTACTACTTATACTTACTTCAAAGTCTCTTTCTAAGTCACAAAATTGCATTAATTAAGATATAAATATGGAAAAAAAAACGTAAAGGTGTTCAAAAGAACACTTTCTACATGACAATAGTTGTCCACTCTTTTCTTCACCTTTTCAACACGCTAGAATGGAAAAGATATGCTGTTGCCTTCCAAAAGACTGACAACAAATGATGGATGAGTTTCGGGCGTTGAAGGGGACTAAACCCAAACACCGTTGATTCTCAGCATGCGTAACTGTGAACTGTGGGATTACGACTATGTTCAGCAAATAGAAATCATTTTAAAGATAAAAGATACATATGTTCTTAAATGCATCCGTTACAGAGTTTGTAATATTACAAATTTGTATATACTTCAAAATATATATGGATTAGATTTACATATGATCAATTAAATGTTCTTGAACAGTTTGTCATGAATCTGCGTTACTTCGATTATAGACCCTATAAGCTACCTCAATGTATATACTATGTTGATGATCGACATTTTTCTGATACACTACCCAGCTCTCTCTGGTAATTTCAATAACTTGTACAGGGTAAAAAAAATTGATTGAAAATTTGAAGTGCGGACATTTATGCTTCATTTGGTCATTGGTCGCAGTTTGCATCCCTAAGGACCACAGCTGAGCCCATTCGTCAACCAGCAGCAATTTTTGGGCTTTCCTGTCAACGTTTTGTGGACTTCAGTTACTGGAACAGCTACTATGCCACATGCTGTCCCAGTCACAGTCACAGTCAGAGTTCCCAATCCCAATCCCAGTACGTATCTCAGTCCCCGATCCATTCCCCTGTCGTCGACTACGCACAATTCTGACAGAAGCGGTGAAAATTTAAGATTGATCACCAGGCCGAGTGTTTGTCAAAATTGCCTGGCTGCTGGGTGCTGGGTGCTGTCGGTGTCCATAGTCCTGTCGAGGACCGTGTCTATGTCGAGTGCAGGCTAAAACCTAAACAATGTCACAACTGTCTGTCGTTTGCCGTTCGTTATTCGCTTTGAATACAAGGCATGTGGTAGGGTCCGTTACTGTATCCCCAATGGAGACATGTTTTATACCCTTACAGAAAGCATACAAAGTGGGTGTACTTGTACAATTTCATTACATCAGTTGTCTAAAAAATATATTATTCAAGACCTTAACTACACAGAAAAAGTAACTAAAATATCTGAAAAGGCATTTAAACTTCGGCATTTAAACTTTTATAAGCGAACACTGTCATTGTGGCTAATCCTGCTTAAGTTAAATTAATTAAATTACTGCACACTCGACTTTGGCTAATGCTTGGCCAAAACATGTATTGCGAATGTGTTTGAGCAAAGAGTTAAATTTTGTAAAATGCTGCACGAGTTTTGGGCTGTAAGGTCAATGTTGTATTGAAATTAATTAGACTTTTGAAATTCCAAAATCGACAAACCCAATGATTGTATTGAAATTGAAGTAGAAATTGATTTGGCCACATTCGGTGGCGAACAAAACGTCAACAGGTCTTTGTGAATTTGGCATTTGTTCCAATTTAAAAACCGAATTTGTATTTGTATATCGGTTAACGAGTCAGAGTTACTGGAATTTGAGCTGGTTAATTACGATAACTGGCCATTAACAAGTTAAAGCAAGACGGAGCTTAATAGCCGGCATTTTGTTAGCCACGTTAACACAATGTTGGCCACATTCACGAAGATGACGACGAAGACGATGACAAATATGCGAGCATGTAACATGAAACTTACGAACATTTAGTTAAAAATAGTTAACGTTATCTCTCGTTGTTGTTGTTATTGTTATTGAAGTTTATGCTTATTTGTGAAAAATTTCAATTTCAACAAAGTCATGCGAAATATGTAGTACACCAAACCTTAACGGCCCTGTCCAGGCCAACTACCAACTGGCTAACAAGTGAAATAATAACAATTAAAGTAATACAAACCAGTTTGCTCTTAACTTACATTTTGCCAGCACTCATATGTGCGTATGTGTATGTGTGGCTTATTTCTTTTGATCCATAAGTTCCAGTCATAGGCTTTTGTGGGGGCCCCTCTGACCTTGATATACATAAATTATTGTTCACTTGCGGCCGCTTTGTATAAAGTAATCATAACGAAATATTTTAAAACATTTTCATGCATATATTTAAAATCGCACTTAAATTATGTTTGTTTTTCTCTTCTACTTATTTTTTTTACGATATATGATTTTCAGAAAATTTAGTTAAGCAGCAGTGAAACGGGTTTTGTGTCTAAATATGTTAAGGTTATTGGCATTTTATCAGATCTGACAGTTATCTGACTTACTGGGATACAAAGTTGACATAACTGTATTGTATTTTCAAATGTATTTAAGACCAATTATTATTATTAATATCAAAATGATTTAATATTTTGAGTATTTAAAAAAAACATAAACTACTATACTAGACTTAGAAAATATATAATCAACCAAGATAAGGTGTATTATTTTGCTATAGTAGTTATTTAATTTTTTTTTATTTCGTAACTAACTTTACATGTCAAGAGTAATAGGGTTTTGAATCCAATTAAGTTCTTATTCTGAACTTTTCAAGTTTTCAGCAATAATATTTTAATCATTTTTTTAATAATTACATATTATATTTTTTTTTCTGCCTGTATTATTTTTTTAATTTGATTTTGAAAATCCGCCTACTAAGTTTTATTAGTACACTTAATTCTATATCAAATTTGACGAAGTTATAAGTTATACTGATAAGATTCATGATCGGAATAAAATAACGAGAAAATTATTAAAAATTATTAAAGTACTATTAGCTTCTGAAAGTTGTCATAAGAGCTGATGAAGAAATGCTTGAAATTGGTTGAAGATCTTGAGAATCCGAATGACTGTAAAAAAAATGAGTTAGAATAAACAAAAACACGATCGAGTTGGTAGCCTATTGTAGTTTTCTTTTTATTTATTGGTTACACCTAAACTTAATCACAAATGTAAATTTTGTACAAGGGCCGAGAATGATTTTGGGGGGTCTTCCAACGGGTCCGTGCGATTCAATGCCTTGTGATGAGTGCCAAAATGCGAATTGGCCCTGGCTAACAATCAAGTGCCAATTGCCGCCGACAGTGGTTCAGGTTCATCTTAAGGTGCTGTTTTGCCGGTGGTGCTGGATGATGTTTAGATGTGCGGTGCCAAATATGCCGAAAATGTTGGAGGTGTTATGTGCCGAGCGGTGGTTGGGTGAAATCAGTTAATCAATGATTACTTTCCATTTGGGATTTGAAGTGCGCGCAGCTGAAGCAGATGCAACACGATCTGTACGGATCCAATTGAGCTAGAGTTGCAAAAGAATACGATAAAAACCGGTTAGCATTTGCTGATATTCAAATTATATTTTGTTTTTTACAATTTACAGATCTGCATTCTGTGATGTTGGTTCCTGCGGCAACTGTTAGCCCCGATACCGAAACGAATCCAAATGTTGCACGATTGCTGGCCGTGGGCCCAACCTCTTGGACTCAGCACAAAACACTGAATGAGCCAGCCAGGAGCGGATCACTCCTATTTATATGAGTCTGTCGAAGCGTCGGGCGAAAGCCTGTTTTAGCTTCTTGGTTCTCCCTTTAGAGCGATCCTTTAACTCACTTGATCGGGTTTTACATTCATTTTTTTTTCTGCTCGTTTTTTTTTTTTGTCTTCACTTTTTTGTCTGCATTGTCGGTTTGCATTGCTGTTGGCAGCGGCAGATGATAATAATGATGATGATGAAGTTGAGAAGGGTTCACACACTTATACACACACACACACACACACACACTCGGCAAACTCGCTCAGTCGATATATCGATGTGTATGCACCTAAAAACGTGGCAATCTTCCACTTGATTAGCTTCGATTTAAGCAGAAATCTGTGAAAAACATCCCAAACTAGGGTCAGATCATGCGCGAATCAGTTACGAGACTTGACCTTGGACTACCCCTTGCAGAATTGTTCTTTCGGACACAAACAACAGGTGCAACATCTGGAGGCATCTAGAATTCACAATTGTGGGAAACTAGAGATCTCAGTACTTATACATGTAGTATACTTGACTGCGTAGATTCCACCATAATTGTGGTTATTTACTCCGCAGGACACAAAACCATCAAAATATCCGTTTGTCATTTTCAAATTGAAGTCATGACCCCGAGGCTATTCAGTTTGAATCCTTGCCAGAGTCCAGCCCGCCCTTCAAATGCAAATAAGCTCCTCTCCGCCCTTCTTTTCCCTTTTGTGTCGGGCCTTGCTGGAATTTCAATTTTGTCTGAGGACGACGAGCAGACAGCCTGACGGAACCAGGATCATCATAAGGCAGGACAACGGCAACAGCAACAGCAACAACGACAGTTCGTTGCACCCGATTTGCCTGTGCGGCAAGAGAGAAAGCGTCTGCGGACTCAGACTTAGACTGCGAAGCATCCTTAAGGGGATTTCAATTTCGAACAAAAGTTTAGCAGGACATAAATTGCAGCACTGCCAATCCTTTCATGCATTTCAATGTCTGTGAACTTTTTCCGTTGTTTCGCCGCGCCGTGCCGCCAAACAAGTTATGAACTCCTCAGAAGCAAACATTCAAAAAATACAGGACAAAACAAACAGGATAATAGTGCGCACAATGTGAACGACCTTCCCAATTAACAACAACTGCAATTGGAATTGCTCGTCCAGGTAAACGCAAATCCAATAACAATCATACTCCCTATTTGCGTAAGACAACACCCAAAGCTCTCTTGAATATAATACGTGCATTATTCAGCAATTGAATGAAATATCTGAGTATATCATCAGATCAATAAATATACATATGTAAGTAAGCAAATGCTGCCTCATCTTTCTCTCTCTCTCTCTTTCCTAGTTTTGCCAATTCCAAAGAAACACCATTTAGTTATAATTTTCATGTATGCATTATTTTATTGTTAATGTCAATAAATAAATGTACAGTTATATGAGCAACGATTCTATACATAAACAATCAAGGATTCAACACTTTAATGATGGTAGGCAACGGCTGGTGCGGAGTAGGTGGCATAGTGGGCAGCTGGGGCAGCATAGTGGGCAGCTGGGGCAGCATAGTGAGCCACATGAGCTGGGGCAGCGTAGTGTGCAACTGGAGCAACAGTCTTGACGACAGTTGGGGCAGCGTAGTGGGCGACAGCTGGAGCGGCATAGTGGGCAACTGGAGAAACAGTCTTAACAACAGCTGGGGCAGCATAGTGAGCCACTGGAGCGGCGTAGTGAGCAACGGGAGCCACAGATTTCACCACGGTTGGGGCAGCATAGTGAGCCACGGCAGGGGCAGCATAGTGGGCAACGGGAGCATGGGCAATGGTCTTCACAACGGGAGCAACGGCAACAGTCTTGATGAGGGGTTCACGGTTGACCACAGCGTTGAAACCGTTGATGGGATCGGCGGTATACTGAACGGTGCGCTTGTAACCATCAGCATCGACCAGAGAGTACTCTCCACGGACCACATCACCATCACGCTCCTCGACCTGAGCCTTGGAGTCACCGGTCACCTGATCGTCGACGCCGTACGAGAAGCGGTACTGGGGATGGGGATCGTATGTCTCATCGGACTTGACCACCACCTTCTGGGCGACAGCCACTGGAGCAGCGTAGGTGGCAACTGGGGCAGCAACAGCTGCGTGGTATGCCTGGGGCACGTAACCGGCGCTGGCGACTGCGACGAAGGCGAGTGCGAAAACAAACTGTGAATTGGCGAGATAATCCATTAATACACATGTGATTCGAGTATCCATTGTCCAGTGGTAAGACTTACCTTGAATGCCATGTTGCTTGGGTTTTGGATTGGGTTGAGTTCTTTACAGAAGTGAACTTGATCTGCGAATGATACATTTCTGGGCGTAAGCGTCAACTTATATAGCAAATCAACGACGCGACCGCGCTGTTTTGAGTGAGCGTATTATTTCCATGGTGACAGCAAAAGTTTAATGTTTTGGACGTCGATTGTTCGCTGGCGATTACTCTCACTCGTATGGATACTTCCTGTTCGAAGGTAAGTACTGTGGGTGTGCAGTTAATCATGTCTCGATCAGCGAGAACCATGCCCAAAAAGAGAAAGATCGCTGGCGAAGGGGTAGCCCATACATTCAGTCAATATCTACACTTAGAAAGGCTTAACTGTTCTTATGTATGTATAGGTGTGTATAGTATTTCATTAATCAAATTTACGTGATGGTATTAAATAAGGCCTTATCTAAATCATAAATCTGTAAGCCCATGGGGTTAACAATCTCAAATATTACATAACAAGCCGAAATAATATGATTTCAAATGTTGAACATTTGTCTCTACCAGCTAGAACAATTCTAGAAATTTGTTGAGATTTGTGTTAACTAACATAGGAATAACTCTGCCAATTTTCACTTGCAATTTCGGGCAAAATTAGTTTTATTATTATAGTAAAATATCTCATGAGAATTGATTGAAATATAGTTATGTTATAATTTAAAAAAAAAAAACATTTTTTCGAAGCATATTTGCGAAAGTATCTTTTGCGACATTTTCTTTGAATATGAATTTAAAGCACTCCAATGCAAGTTAATAATGAACTTTTAAATTATATCCTGAAAATGATTGAAACTTAATAATTTATTACAAAGGTTTAAACTTTCATTACCACTTAAAAAAAAAAAAAAAAAACAAAAGTGGGAGAAAAAGCATTGTTTTATTATAGCATGGGATTTCATTACGGAAATATATTTATACAATTAAATAATAATAAATATAATATCCGAAATAAAACATAAAGTAATATAAATATGATTATTGTTTTCCTAAATATTTTTTGAATTTATATTAAAATAATCACATGTGCAAGAATCAATTAAATTTAATAAACGACTTTATTATTTTTTTTTTTTTATTGTTTCTGTGTAAGAACAGTCGTAAGATCGAGAACACCACCACACCACATAAGAATATATCATCAGATTTCTCAATATCCAGACAAACAATTTATACATAACCCAAAAGATTTCTTCTTAAATTATTTCAATTTTTTTATTGTATGATCTTCATTTCAGATATAATTTTCTTAAAACGCGCCAATTACATGTACGTGGGTCTCTGTCGAGATGAGTTTGTGGTCGAAAAGGAAATCCCAAATCCCTTCTAAATAATTTACCGATTTGCAATTGCACTTGCCACCGCACCGCTCTACAGCTTGACAATCTCCCCGATAACCAACGGCAGCGGTGACTGCGCTAATTTCGAACATGATATGCAGAAGGTCACAGTTAAGCACCTTACGATTACGATTACGGTTAAAGGCAAAGGTAAAGGTAAAGGCATGAGTTAGGGTATGTAGACATAATCAAATTGGCTATTGGTGAAAACTCATTCGAGTGACTATAAATATGTTGGCCAGCCCAGAAGCAGTATCATTCAACATTCGCTCTTGCTTCTGTAAAGAACTCAACCCAATCCAAAACCCAAGCAACATGGCATTCAAGGTAAGTCTTACCACTGGACAATGGATACTCGAATCACATGTGTATTAATGGATTATCTCGCCAATTCACAGTTTGTTTTCGCACTCGCCTTCGTCGCAGTCGCCAGCGCCGGTTACGTGCCCCAGGCATACCACGCAGCTGTTGCTGCCCCAGTTGCCACCTACGCTGCTCCAGTGGCTGTCGCCCAGAAGGTGGTGGTCAAGTCCGATGAGACATACGATCCCCATCCCCAGTACCGCTTCTCGTACGGCGTCGACGATCAGGTGACCGGTGACTCCAAGGCTCAGGTCGAGGAGCGTGATGGTGATGTGGTCCGTGGAGAGTACTCCCTGGTCGATGCTGATGGTTACAAGCGCACAGTCCAGTACACCGCCGATCCCATCAACGGTTTCAACGCTGTGGTCAACCGTGAACCCCTCAACGTCGTGAAGACCATTGCCCATGCTCCAGTTGCTCATTATGCCGCTCCAGCTCCAGTGGCTCACTATGCTGCCCCAGCTGTTGTGAAGACCGTTGCTCCAGTTGCCCACTATGCCGCTCCAGCTGTCGCTCACTACGCTGCCCCAACTGTCGTCAAGACTGTTGCTCCAGTTGCCCACTACGCTGCCCCAGCTCATGTGGCTCACTATGCTGCCCCAGCTGCTCACTATGCTACCTACTCCGCACCAGCCGTTGCCTACCATCATTAAAGTGTTGAATCTTTGATTGTTTATGTATAGAATCGTTGCTCATATAACTGTACATTTATTTATTGACATTAACAATAAAATAATGCATACATGAAAATTATAATTCAACTGTTTTTAATCAATTGCATTGCTGAAGCAATCATATCAGTTATTAATTGAACCCGTTCACAAAATAAATATCTTGTCAGTTCTCTATTTCCTTTACAGCAGACTGAATAGTCTTAAATTTTAGAAAAAACATTAGCCGATTAGGCCCACACACCCCAATCGAATTGCTTTTAGCCAAAAGTGTTGCCAATTAAATTTGGTCTGACATTGAAATTCCAAAGTCAAGTCAAAGTTTTCAATTACGACTCCATTTGTTACACTTCCAAACAATCGCCATGAAAATTAACTAATCCTATCAACAAACAATGAACCAATTCGAGACTGTGGTTATCTCCGTGATTGGAGTAGCCCCAACGGGAACTTCATCTCAGCATTCTGAGTTTCAGATTCCGGTTGCTATTTTAAACTTCAGTTATATTTGGCAAACTGTAGCCGGCTTCAGCTTTAACTTCGGCATCGGCTTTTCCAATTCCGTTTCAAACATGACTCGGTATATTTTATGGGAACTGGTTTGGCGCTGGCCAGACGCACGTCAGACCCCGAAGATCAGAAGTTCTGATTATCGCCTTTATGTTTGCATAATGGTTGAGTAATGAGAATGAACCTTTCTCGCCCAAGAGCAAAACTTTTAATTATTTTTTGTAGCGAATTTCTACAAACAATTAAAAATTAAATGAATTGAATTGAAATTGAAAGTCAGATACGACATTGAATTATTGGCAAAGGTGTTAAGAGTTTAAACTTTAATTTTAGTAATTAAAGATCGAAGATATCCAATTAGTAGAAACTTGTATAAAAACAATCAATTAATTGAGTACCTAATACACAAGCTCTTGTTGGAAAAATATTATAGAAAGAAAATCTAATATGACAACAAATTTATAATTATTTTTAAAACACAATGAACTAACAATAGTTAAGGCAATAAAATTTTATGGATGTGAATAGCTAATAGATATAACTAAACTAAATGCATGCCATTTTTAATATCATTGTCTATTTTACACATCTATTTATTCAGACTATATAATAGGCTGTAATACATTTAGTTTATATGTTTCTTGTCTTTTCATTCACTGTTTTCTGCAACCTTTACGGAATATTTGTAAAAGCCTTTTCAGTGCTTTCCTAGAAACGACCTCAAATGAAATTCTTTCCAACGGAATTGCGGGCAGCGCAGCATTACATCATTATTAAAATAGTTGAGTCACTTTATATACAGATAGGTAAGTGTTTATATGTGTGTGTGTGTAGCTTTGTAGTGGCATGATTGAGCACTTATGCCGTAAGTCAATGGTATACAAAATAACAACTGCAAAAGCTTTAACCTGAAAGCTCCGACATTACAAGTCCGACAACGAGCTGTGAGTCTTGGACATGGGCCAGATACTTGTTATTTTTTTTCTTCGTATTTTTTCAATCATTTTGTATTTTATTTTTGGGTCACTGCAGTGCGAGAGCTGGACAGCTAGTGGGGGGTGTGTGTCAAGTGCAATGCTGGCATCAATCAAGTTGTCTTTATTAGGTTACTTACATCGAGTCGAGAGTTGCTTCGGCCACATACCCGAAATTGAAACCGAACTCCGACACCGTCCCCGTCCCCGACCCCATCCCGATCCCGGCAACTTTTTCGACTCGGACTCTGGCGGCGATCAAAGCCAAGTTGCTTGCCTAAGTCTTTTGTTAGCTGCCTATTTTTTATTTCATTCCGTCCGTCTTCCATTCATAACAATGCCAATGTGCGAGAGCAAGTTGGCCAAATGGGTGTGACTCGTGGGTGCAAATCTCGTAGCGTTTGGTAACTTTGAGTAAAAAATCCATACAAAGAGACATGCAAATGAATTAAAACTCAATTTCAAATTATTTTTTGTACAACTTTACGAAAAAGTGAAAGAAAGGCCAAACACAATGGACCTTTGGCCATGGTGGCCAACGAAATTCCCTCTATAAATACAAATGCAATGGCAGCTCAATTATTATTCAAATCACGGCCCTCAAAGAAGGAGTACACAGCGTCTACAGCTCAGTTTTAATAAGAGAAAAACCTTCGTATAACCTGCACAATGGCTTTCAAGGTGAGTCTGAAGAATTCCCAAGGTAATCCTTGTCTGACGCACTAACTCCTCCATCTGCAGTTGCTCGCATTGGTCTCCCTCATCGCTGCCGCGTCTGCCGGCCTTATCCCTGTGGAACATCATGAACATCATGAGCCACAGCTCTACCACGCTGCAGTTCCTCAGCAACAGCATGTGATCTACCAGAAACCTCACGATATTCACGGCCACGCCCATGCCCATGAGGTTTATCCCGATGATCCTCATCCCAAGTACAACTTTGCCTATGATGTGCAGGATGCTGTGTCTGGCGACTCCAAGAGCCAAGTGGAATCCCGTGACGGCGATGTGGTGCAGGGCGAATACTCTCTGGATGATGCCGATGGCTTCCGTCGCACCGTCAAGTACACGGCCGACTCCGTCAATGGCTTCAATGCTGTCGTTCATCGTGAGCCACTCGCCCACACACACCACAAAGTGATTGCTGCCGCTCCCGCCTCCCCCGTGCAATACCACCATGCTGCACCAACGGCTGTGTTGAAGGCACCTGTGTCATATGCTGCTCCTGCTTATGTTGCACCCACTTATGCTGCTCCTGCTCCCTCCTATGTTCACCACGAGCACGAGCCACTGCACCAACAGCACCACGAACAGGAGTTGCAGCATCAGCACTATGCCACCTATGAGACACCTGCCCCTGCCACGCACGATGCCAACGACTACTACCACCACTAGATCTGCCACGTGCACCGACGAAAGTATTATTGCATCCCCCATTCCTTGTATTCATTGTCACATGTTCTTAGCTCTGTAGGATCTGTTAAATAGTTCTATTGTAAATATTTCAATACAATTTTAAATGCATTTAGTTTTTGTGTTGTTTTACTCTCTTTCAACTCCTTATAGAAATCTATTTGTATATGGATTTTATTGCCTATTACCTTTCGTTGTTCTTCTTTTAATAGGTGTTAAGTACACGACGAAGCTTAAAACATTTATTATAAATTATAATGATCTCGGGTTCATCAGTTACTTATATAATTATAATTAACTTATTTTAGTGAATTTTTTTAAAAGACTACTGTCTTTTTGATCATAGTCTGAGGTCAATCTGGGAAGATTACGGTTATTGAACATTTTTCGGTTCATTCTGACTTTGAAACAATAAAATGAGAAGGTGTGAGTCACGTTTTGAGCAGAGATCGGAAATAAGAGTTAAATTAAAAAAAAAAATTTTAAATTTAAGTTATTTTCCACTTCTTGTCTTTAAAATTTAATTAAAAACTCAACGCTCAATCCAGAAATATCAAGAATTATCAAAACCACTAAGACACATTTTTTTTTAATTTTTGTGTCAATTTGTTCGCGTGCAAAAACGGTGGAAAGCGGACATTACTATGAGTTTTAAAAATATTTCATAAATATTTCACCAAAAAACTTTGGGTCCAGCACTTTAAAAAGATGCGTTTTTTGACCGATCGTTCCTATGGCAGCTAGTACACCAAGCTGTGCCAAATTAGGTCCGAATATAAAAGACCAAAACTGGCGATTTGGCTTAAATCGGTTCGCTATACATATCGTATTCATATTAAAGTCGAAAATTTAGACCCAAAGTTTCTTGGTGAAATATTCTTAAAGTTCATCGTTGCTTCAGATTCAGGTGTATGCTTGCTGAGAAAAAAAAATTACCCGCCCTAATATTTTTTTGATACAAATTCAAAATTTGTGGAAATTAGTTAATGAGTCATTAGTTCTTGTAGTATCTGAGAAATATACAGAAGGCAGGTACTGTGCAATAATTGCATAAGTCCTCTCTGAAACAAGAAAAACAAAACTATTAAGAAGTTTTTCCGGCATACTCATACTTAGCATTAATTGAACATGATCAGTCGAATTTAGAGTCAACAATCGGAGCATACACTTAAGTATTTATTTGAATTCGGGCATATATGTTTGTACTCGTATTGTATTTTATTTAATTTCATTTCATTTGGTTTAGTTAAGCTATTAATTTTCGCACTTGAGGTAACCGGTTTGACATGCCAAAGTATCCGGTAGCAACAATGGCAATTTTTGCAATTGTAATGTCGCGCACACAAATTGAATGTCAAGTAGCCCGGGGCAGATTTTGGCTGGGCACTCGTGTTTGAGTTAAGGTAGATCTGAGTCCGGAACCTCGACGGTCGACGCTTCGCTAATGCGTCCATGAGCATGAGCAATAGTACGAGTATGTCCAATTGCCAGACAAGACCCGATTTGCTCCACATTCCTCAAACAAACGGTTAAGATATTGCGTTCACCCTGCACTCAATACATGACTCGGGTCGACTCGACTCGACTCGGCCTTTCGCTTCCCTTTGTCTCCATTGGTGTGTGTGTGTGTGTGTGTCTTGTGTGTATGGTGTGTGGTGTGTGTAATTTGGTTGCTAATAATGAGCCCACAACCTCGGGCATGCACTTGCCCATTTCCAAACCTGCCATTTGCTCTGTTTGCTCTATAAAAGCCGCACCAGGTCCAATTTCTAATCATACTGCAGTCTTCGCTTCACTCGATAGCACACGCTTCAAGTCACACACCAAGCATCTCAAAATGGCATTCAAGGTATGCTTATCCTGAGTACTCATTAAATCACTTACTACAATCATATCAATCATATTTCAGTTCATCGCACTCTTCGCTCTGATCGCCGCTGCCAGCGCCGGCATCCTGCCCGCTGCTCAGGTCTACCATGCAGCTCCAGCTGTGGCCACCTATGCCGCCCCCGCTGCCGTTGTCAAGACAATTGCACCAGTGGCCCAGCATGTGATCACCAAGGCTGCTGAGGAATACGATCCCCATCCCCAGTACAAGTACGCCTACGATGTCCAGGATGCCCTCTCCGGTGACTCCAAGAGCCAGGTCGAGGAGCGTGATGGTGATGTGGTCCGTGGAGAGTACTCCCTGATCGATGCTGATGGTTACAAGCGCACCGTTCAGTACACCGCCGATCCCATCAACGGTTTCAACGCTGTGGTCAACCGTGAACCCCTCGTCAAGACTGTTGCCGCTGCTCCCGTTGCCCACTACGCTGCCCCCGCCGTGGCTCACTATGCTGCCCCAACCGTGGTCAAGACTGTGCAACCAGTTGCCCACTATGCTGCCCCAGCTGTCGCTCACTACGCTGCCCCAGCTGTCGCTCACTATGCTGCCCCAGCTGTGGTCAAGACCGTCGCCCCGGCTTACTCCACCTATGCCGCCCCAGCTGTCCATGTGGCCCATCACTACTAAATGCCATTTTGTTATGTGTGTTGACTGAAACTGATTGCAAATCAACTTGCCAATGTTTAAATAAATTACAATTATCCCATTAACTATTTGAGTTGTCTCTCCTTATAAAGGATCTATTAACAAAAATGTTGATAAGTTTATTAACTGTTTCATAGGTGACATAAGAAAGTTAAAGTATAATTAGCTTAGAATGCTCTGATCTCGCTGAGCTAGTACTCAGATCAAAATTTTTATTTTTTTTAAGGATTTTTTGTCTGTTTTCCAAAATTTCAGCAGTATATGTATAAAATAGGATGAATAAACGACCTTGTTAGTTTGTATTTTACGGAAAGTTTTTATTACAATTGATCTTGCCCTTTATATATTTGATATACCAAAATTACAATGTAACTTTAAAAAATTCAAATATTTTATAGATCTTATAAGATTGACCATTTTATGTAATAGTATTGAAGAATGGATTTCAATACTCTAAGCTATTTTTTGTAATTCTTATGTAAAAGTTGATTATATTTAAGCGCCAAATATGCAATTAGAAGTTCTTTGTGAGGTAATAGCTATTTTTTCTCTTTGGTTAATTGTGCCAGAAATTAAAATACTGAAAATACTGAACTGAAAGTGAAACCAGTTACTATTTGTCAAGTACGAAATGTACCTTTATTTTGCGACTGAAAAAGGAAATCAATAAAATGGATTAAACATATCAAATAAGTAATGCTGGTACTATAGAGATTGAAACCGCACATATTGGATTTCTATTGGTTTAATATACAAATGTTGTTATTATTGGTTAATTTCATGGCGAATGTAACTAATAGAGACTTAAATAACGACTTTTGGAATTTCAATGTCGCACCAAATTCAATTGTCAAAACTTTTGGACTAAAGTATTTAGATTAGATCGCCTAGTTAAATTTGCAGATTGAAATCTTGTTTTCAATTAAAAGCTGACAACTTTGAAAGTAATTTTAACATTTATTTTTCGAAATTAAACTATAACAAATCACGGAGAGCATAACAATATTAATGATGGTAGGCAACAGCGGGGGCGGCATAGCTGGCGTAGTGAGCAGCTGGGGCAGCATAGTGAGCAACTGGTTGCACAGTCTTGACCACGGTTGGGGCAGCATAGTGAGCCACGGCGGGGGCAGCGTAGTGGGCAACGGGAGCAGCGGCAACAGTCTTGACGAGGGGTTCACGGTTGACCACAGCGTTGAAACCGTTGATGGGATCGGCGGTGTACTGGACTGTGCGCTTGTAACCATCAGCATCGATCAGGGAGTACTCTCCACGGACCACATCACCATCACGCTCCTCGACCTGGCTCTTGGAGTCACCGGAGAGGGCATCCTGGACATCGTAGGCGTACTTGTACTGGGGATGGGGATCGTATTCCTCGGCAGCCTTGGTGATCACATGCTGGGCCACTGGTGCAATTGTCTTGACAACGGCAGCGGGAGCGGCATAGGTGGCCACAGCTGGAGCAGCATGGTAGACCTGAGCAGCGGGCAGGATGCCGGCGCTGGCAGCGGCGATCAGAGCGAAGAGTGCGATAAACTGAAAGTGATATGAAAATGGTCTAAATCTGAGCTCCTAAAGATCTTGTGGGCATACCTTGAATGCCATTGCGTCTGAGATTGTTTGGTATACTGTTGAGAGCGGAGAGCGAACTGAACTGTGACTGCTGCTGTCTACCGAGCGCTTATATAGAGCAACCAAAGCTTCCGAATCGGAGCTGTCTTTCTTCGTGCCCGAAGTCGTGTAATTAGTGCAATTCATTTACTTCATTCATGCTAAGTGTGGAAAATGTAGCATTGAGGCCGAATACATGTACGAATGGTATATAGAGTATCGTTCGTAGAGTTTTGTGTGTTGTCATTCAAATAAATTCAATTATTGGGGGTGCAAAACAGGTTTTTTCCTTCAAGCTGCATTAAGATGCAAATCCGAAATAAAAAAGTTAAACAATTGTAAGCTATGACGAATTGGCCTATTAAAAATGTTTAATTTAATTATTTAAATTTTTAAGTTATTGTGGAAATATTTAATTCAAATAAATAGTTTATTAAAGTTTGCTTTAGTTATGTTAATAACATTTTATTACAAAATCATTACGCAAATTTAATATTAATAATAACGAAGTAATGAGTAGACAACTTTTGAAAATTATTGGATATTCTTTGATATTATTTAATATTAATTTTAATACAAACCAAGAGTTTAGAAATCTATGTCAACTAAAAGTTACTTAATATTCTAATATTTAATAATGACTGTTTAGTTCAATTAGGTTACTTAATATATGTATATGTATAAAGCCTACCATCTTATAATAATAAGTATTGTTTTTATATTTTATATTATTTATAATAATTATTATTTTGAAAATATATTTTAAAATTGCTGAACTGGTTAAAGAAAAACCCAAAAGTTATAGCTTACAAAACTTTTAATGACAAGTCGAATAGCATATTGATTGAATATCCAAAATTGTTTTCGATTATTCGCACACCATCAATTTTAAATTGATTTGAGCAATAACTGTAAACTGTGCAGAGTAGTACAAATAAATATATAATATGCAGTATGGGTTTTTAATTAAAGATTCCCATTTAAACGAGTGTCGACTTGGAGAACCGAAGAACGTACGTGACAATAGTACGTGATGAGTTGGAACTGTCCACCAAAATGCAGCTGAATACCAGCGAGGGGTTTTGGAGTGCCAAAAATGAATTCCAATTAGGTGTCATCAATGTCATCGGATTGACTATATAACATTATGGCTAGCACTTGGGCAGACATTCAGTGTTCAGCTTTAGCTTCATACAGCAACGAGTAAATCACCAATTAAATCCTAACAAAATGGCTTACAAGGTACTTAAAGAGTCCTAGCGACTTGTGGATTACGCTAGGATACTAAACACACTCATCTTCATCATTCACAGATCGCATTCGCATTGGCTATGCTCGCCGTGGCTCAAGCAGCAGTGCTGAGAACCGTCGCCCCAGTTGCCGTGGCCACCGCACCCGTTCTCGCCAAGCAGGTGGAACTCGAGGAAGTTGATCCCCATCCACAATACTCTTACAGCTACGATGTCCAGGACACTCTCTCCGGCGACTCCAAGGGTCATGTTGAGGAACGTGACGGCGATATTGTCCGTGGTGAATACTCCCTGATCGATGCCGATGGCTTCAAGCGCACCGTCACCTACACCGCCGATCCCATCAACGGTTTCAATGCCGTCGTCCGCCGTGAACCCATCGTTGCCGTTGCCGAGCCCTTGGTTAAGGCTGCCCCCGTTGCCGTTGCCGCCCCTCTCGTCCGCTCTGCTCCTGTTGCCGTTACAACGCCTCTCGTCCGCTCTGCTCCCCTCGCGTTTGCTGCTCCTGCCATCGCAGCCCCCCTGAGATACACAGCGCCAGCCTATGCCGTTAGGAACTTGTAAACTCTTGACTCCTGTCCTCAGACTTGACTTAATGCTTGGTTTATGATTTGAAACTAAATGCTTTTAAAAAAAAATTTTGTTGTTTTTCTTAATCATCAGAAAGGATCAGTATATGAATACTGGACTTGTTTTTTTGGGGTCTTATGATTCTAACACTAAGTTTAACTGAAACTGAATTTTCTTATTTTGATACAGATTAATAAAATAAAGGACAAAATTATGATTAAATGTAATGAATTTGTACATCACTTATATTAGCAGATATTTAAATACGTATTGAAGCTTTTTATCGAGGTGAACCTCACTTAAATTTAAAGTTATTTTTTAAAACGAGTATAAAGCAAAACTATGTACATTAGGGTGCATCGTTTTTTTTTTCGAAGAAAAAAAAAAATGATACCCCATATTCGTAATCTACGGTCAATTCTAAGATGTTTTTGTCAAGAAACCATAGTTCTAAAATCAATTCCCCGCTTTTTGAGTTGATATATTTCAAGATAAGGTTATAATTCATGCTAAAAATATTTTAAAAATAACGTCTTTCAATTCTAAAAGCGGGGACTAGGAATTGATTTTAGAACTACGGTTCTTGGTGAAAACATCTTAGAATTGACCGTAGATTACGAATATGGAGTACAAATTGTCAATTTATTTTGACCCCATACAAATCGATGCACTCTAATGTACATACGGAAAATGAACAATTATTTTTGGACAAACTAATCAAACCATTATGGTACAAAAGTTTCGGTCTTCGGTTTTTGAAAAAGAATTTATTTTGGTTGAGTTTCCGATACTTAAAATAAAACGTTTAGTTACGATTAACGCTTCCAGTTTTATTCCCTGATTTTTCATTTCTCAACTAAAATATTAAGAAAAAATGAATATAATTATACAAATATTAATTTAATTTCTTTACCAAACATAAGTTTGAAACTCCACTTAATTTTAGTTTAATTTGAAATAATTAGTTTTCTTTAACTTCTCTATTAGTTTAATCTGTCATTATCTATGCTATGTAGATTAAAAATAGAAATTGTAGTTTTTAAGGTCTGTCAATTAAATAAATTGTTAAATACATGCATTTAATTCGATACCACCTTCAAGGCGAAATTGTGAAAGCGCTGAAGTCACAAATAGCCCGCGGTCAAGCAGCAGCAGTTGGAGAAGGTGTGGTTGTGTAGTTGTATCGATGTCTGTTGTGGTTGTTGTTGTTGTTGTGGGCACCACTTACCTATGACACTAATCTGCACACATTTACATGTCGCAGATATTGCATAAATTTTTGTATCTGCTCGTACTCGTAATTACCTCGCGTGGAGTCGATAAATCAAGCAAAAAATATAAAAATGAAAATACAAGTGACAAAAATATATTGTGCAAAAGCGCAAAAAGATAACAACAATAATAATAATAATAATAATAATTTCAATTTCAATTTCGCGAGTTACATTTTTTGAGTATAAAACCATGTGGTGTGCGGTCTGCAAATCATTCCACAGCATCTCTGCTTCGCATCAGTATTCGGATATTCGCCAAGCCATCAAACCAAATCGCCATGGCCTTCCAGGTAAGCTTTATCTATGAACGCTAAGTCCTTCACCGAATCCTATCTTATGGTTATTTAAATCCTTTCAGTTCCTCGCCATTCTTGCTCTCATTGCCGCCGTCAGCGCTGGTGTTGTGCCCGTCCAACAGGTGTACCATGCTGCCGCTCCAGCTGTCGCTTATGCCCATGCCCCAGTGGCTGTAGCTCATGGTCCAGTTGCCGTGGCTCATGGCCATCAAGTGCTGGCCAAGCACGACGATGAATACGATCCTCATCCCCAGTACAAGTTCGGCTATGATGTCCAGGATGCTCTCTCCGGTGACTCCAAGAGCCAGGTCGAGGAACGTGATGGTGATGTGGTCCGTGGAGAGTACTCCCTGATCGATGCTGATGGTTACAAGCGCACTGTCCAGTACACTTCTGATCCCGAGAATGGCTTTAATGCCGTCGTCAACCGTGTGCCCGTCGATCATGTGGTCAAGACTGTGGCTGCTCCGGTTGCCTACCACCACTAAGTGAGAGAATTACCTCAGCCATTCAACATTGTTTAAAGCCATCTGCATGTCCTTAAATTGAATAAATTGTTGCATATTTCTAAGCTAATTTACAATGAGATTCTAAATGAAGGAGACAGCAGTAAAACTCACTAAGGAAATAAGGGAAAAAAAATGTAGAGAGAAAGACAGAGAGGGAAAAAAGATGCAGAAATAATAATATTAATTATTGTAAAATCTTTGTCTTAAAGGAAAACTCCATTCTAATGCTTATCGCAATTCCTTAAACAGTAAATATATGGAATCTAACAGAAGATCTCTCAAAACAGGTAGGTAATTTCAAAAATATAGCTAAAATATCTCATATACTTAATATGTAAATAGTACAATCCAGCTATCAATGCTCATTTTGAAAATGTAGCTAAAATATCTCATATACTTATTATGTAAATAGTACAATCCAGCTATCAATGCTTATTTTGAAAATGCTCAAGATCACGTAGTCAACGGCAATTCACAAGTCAATTATGGCATATGGTAGATCAGATAGGATCACTGGTATATATTTTAAATCAATTTCTGACAGCTCTGACGCAGATTGCACGCTTCCAACTCATTATTGAATATTGAACAGCCCACAGTCACCATCTGCCTGGTACCATTTCCATTTACACCAATCACCGCAAATTGATGCGGACGTGTTGCATGCAATCACAGTACTCAAAATTCAAGAGCCAAAACAACAAGTTAAGGTCAATTCGATTTGGTTTTTGGAGCCTTTCGCCAAATGCAACGCCCAATGTTGCGAGTAAGTTGCAGAATGATTTACAACGAACGATATTGTTTTAAATCGTTTCCATTGTGCTATCGTCAAGATAGCAGTCAACTGATAGGAACCAGACACAAGCTCTTGGACTTACGCTCTTTTATATTTCTTACCTTAACATCTGTTACACATACTCGTACATTTCCACATCCGTACGCCCAACTATGCCAAGGCATTGGCCCAAGTGGCCGCCTGTTTGTCCTCCACTGCAGTTGCAGCTGGCGACAAGTGACCAGCGATTTCGAGTGTTAAGGTCAAAGTCAGGTTTTATGGTTAATTACGATCAAGTCGTGTACGACTACCCGATGACATGTTCGTGTTTCGCGCCCGTTCCCATGTTAAGTCTGAAGCAGCAGTAGCAGATCATAAAAATAAAAAAAACACAAACACAACCGAATACGTTCCATACCAATTACAATTACAGTAACATGCCAATGCTTTGAAATCCACAAAAGACCCAGTCGAGATGGCCACTTAGACCGTCTGTGTACCTGGCCCATAAAACCACAAGGCGATTACAACAATGCGCATAAAGCTGAACACACTTTAAGCGTGTTCGCACTACCAAAATACAGACCATGAATGTTGTTAATATAAATTTGCAAATTATTTAAACATCTAAAGTATATATAAGTGAGTTTATATAGGTTTAAAAAAGAAAATATTCTCAGTTTCTATTAATTATAAAATTTCTAAAAATTTTAGTCATTTCACAATACGAAATTTATGAAAATCTATAATTCCTTAGTGTTATTGCAATCCATTAATTAAGTTGAGATTGTATGATTGATTAACAATCCCACAGTTGACAATTAAATTGTCGTCAAGTCTGAACCCAACTTGATCGTCGCAATGTTTACCGTTTTGTCCGCTTGCCTCGTTCTCGGCCAACTTAAGTGAATTTTTTGGGCAACTCACGTAGTCAAAGCCGTGAATCAAATATGTATGTAAACATTTACATTTACATTGTTTTGCTGTGTTTTTGTTTTTGTTATTGTTTTCTTTTTAGCGATCCATTTTGTTGTTTATGCTTTCGGTTGGTTCTTTCTTTTGGTCTTAATGGCCCTTTAAAGTGGTTCAATGCCGATTGCGACCTTGAAACACTGGAAGAGGGAAAGTCAAGTGGCTTACTGCATGTAATGTTTTTTAATTTCTTTGGGAATTTAAGGTCTTACAAGTTTGAACAATAATTCAATGGTTTGTTCAGTAATTAAAAGGAACTGACTAGAATTCAATTTAGTGAACTATTAAAATTTGCATACTTGGCTAATTTATAACACCACACATCAAAGATAAAATTATTTCAAAAATCTCTCTAGTTTTTAAACTAAAACTTTAAAAATCTAATGAAAAAACCGCATTCCAATTCTTTCGAGTGATTCTAAATCCATTATTTGAGCACCTTGACAAAAATCTTCTATTAAGGAAAACACCAAAATTGTTTTATGACATCACATTCTTTATTCAATAACAACTAACGGCAATTATCAGGTCGGGCATCACCTATTAATCAACTAATAGGCGTACGAGATAAGAGGCGAAGCGAACTGGGTCTTGACGATGGCTGGACCAGCGGCGACCAGAGGAGCGGCCTTCACAATTGGAGCTGGGGCAGCGGCAACAATCGGGGCTGGGGCAGCGGCGTAGGCAAAGGGAGCAGCAGCGGCCAGAGGAGCGGCACGGACAACGGGCGCTGGAGCGGCAACAACGGGAGCAGCAGCCACAGCAGCGACCAAAGGTTCACGGCGCACCACAGCGTTGAAACCGTTGATGGGATCGGCGGTGTAGTCCACAATGCGACGGTAGCCATCGGCGTCATTCAGCGAGTATTGACCCTGGACTATATCACCGTCGCGGGTCTCCACTTGGGTCTTTGAATCTCCAGAAAGCGCATCCTTAACATCGTATCCATAGGTGTACTGAGGATGAGGATCGTATTCCTCCACCTGGGCAACGGCTGCCAAGGGTGTGGCCACTGGGACGACACCAGCGCTGGCCACGGCGATGCAAGCAGCGAAGAGAATGGTGAACTGCAATTAAAGATCGAAATCGAACACACTTGTTAAACACTTTTCACAATGCACATTTACATGTCCTTTATTTATCACTATTTTGGTTGGATGGAATGGGAGGATGTGCTTACTTTGAATGCCATTGTTGGATTGTTTGGGTTGCTCTAGATACCGTAATTGGTGTTGAACTGATTTGAACAGTGTCCAACTGGGGCTTATATACCACATTTGAGGCGATGTGCCCGAATTCGTAACCAAATGCGTGCCACTTGCGTCACAAAACGACGGCGACAATACAAAAATACAAAATACCAATACTAAAAAAAAAAATAAATAAATAAAAATACCAGACGACGATCCAAGACTAGAAGCACTTGTGGTTGGAGAAGGTGAAGCAGGTGGGCCAAGACGATCGGCCCAAGCACATTATTAACCAAGGCTAAAACAAGTGACAAAGCAATGACGATGACAACAACAACCACAGCAACAAAGTTGAAGGCATAATGCCTTCTTGATTGAATTGAACGCACTCGAGCCGAATTAATATTGGTCTCAGATACTCAGAAGTCGCATACTCAAACGTGCACTATGAGACGAGCTACTAAATCGATGCGATTGCTCATTTGTGTTCGCTTTCGAAAAGCACACAAACACACACACACACACATATACATCACATGCACAACAGACAGACACACTATAACACATTATTATTAATAACGTATGCAGCGCATGCGCAAATGCATAACAACGGTTTTTCAAATTGACTGCGCAGCTCTCTGTGCACTTGCATGCACACGCACACTCAACTCACACACCTAACCACACACACACACACATACCTACACATTTGTCCCCCACCACTAGCGACCTTAAGCATTTATTTGGGTGCTGGCGCTACATTTGAGCTCTAATTGGATTTCGTATGCTCTTTTTGTTGTCGCCACCTTCCAACTTCCGACCAATGTCCACTCATTATGCGTATAAAAATCTTAACTGAAGCTTGCATAAGATTTGTTTCTTATAATTGAACAAAAGTTCGTTTTTTTACTTTAAGCATTTGGTATTTCTTTACATAAAAGTTGTTTTTTTTCCGAAACTATGCTTTAATAGAATTATATCTTTAAAATTTGCGTTTTAAAAACGTCCGTAAAAAACGTCAAAGTATTGTTGTATTTTAATGAACTTAATATAAAATAATGTTGCGCAAAATATATACAATCAGAACTTTTTCTAGATCATTGTGATTCATTTGTTTTCATGTATTATGAAACTGAATATAACCTCATCACTTAATTATAATTTATAATTTTAAGAATATATGAATTTGGTAAAATTTTTAAGATACAAAATGTCTCCGAACCATCTTTCAATAATCTTCATTACGTTTAAATAATAATAAAAAGTATAGATTATATTCTTTATCATTAATTGGCGATTTATTCATATGCAATAAACATTCATTTCAGTCGCTATTTATGATATCAGACTCTGTCTCTCTCTAGTGTTGGAATACATATGAAATAGTTTGTGGATGAGCAGCGTGTATCGACGATTTCAACAGAGCTGGCACGTGATGAGCCACAATTGTTGGTGCGGGAGCGGCATGAACAACATGTGCCACTGGCGCGTGGTGGATCAATGTGGGTGTGGCATAGCTTCTGACCACCACAGCTGGTTGAACAGGCTGTAGTTTGGGTGTCAGTAGAGTTGATTTTGACCTTTTCGAAGCCACCGCAGCTGCAACAGCGGCAACTGGAACAGCAGCAGTTAGTGGCTCACGTCGCACCACTGCGCTGAAACCACGCTCGGCATCGGCCGTGTAGTCTACAATGCGTCGATAGCCATCGGCATCGTTCAGTGAGTATTGACCCTGCACCAGGTCACCGTCACGTGTTTCCTTTTGGGACTTGACATCGCCGCTAACTGCATCCGCCACATCATAACCAAATTCGTAGCGAGGATGTGCATCGAAAGTGTCCTCACTGCTTGCAGATTTACTGGGCAGCAGTCCACCGCTGGCCAAAGCAAAGAAAGCTACAAATAAAATAACCTTTTGGCAAATATAAATATTGCACTTACTGAGTTTTTGATGGAAATTCAAAAATTTACCTTGGAGAACATAACTATAAAACGATTTTTAACACTCTTCATTGACGCTAGCTGAAGTGATACAAGTACTCTTGAGATCGCAGGGCTCTTTTATATAGGCCACTGGATACGGTTCAATCGAACACAAAGTCAATGCCACTGCTGTGTGCCCAATACCTGTTACCGTCCTGTGGCAAGGTCATATCGGACCTCCAGACTTGCGCTAATTTAATACGATTTCAACTAGTTTATCAGCCATCGACAGGTTTCCGACATCATCTGGTCTTGCTTTTAATTCACTTTTGCATTCGCCTCCAAGTTGATAGGTGCATCTGTCACCTTTACCAATATATCGTGCAACCCAAAATAATTGCAATTATTATTATCAACTTCGCAGAACTTCATATTATGGCAACAAAGAAATAAAAAATAAAAATATTTATTTCTTCTACTATAATAATTCAATTATTGGCAATTCAATTATTATTTATCATTCTAAATCAATGAGATTTCCAATAGTTAAGTCAACTTGAAAACAATGCGCAATTTAAAATATATTAAATCAAATTCAATTGACGCCTAAAAGTATGCAATAACATTTTTTGAAAACATGTTTGCTCACAGATGGCGCTTATAATTGAAATAAAATCTACATGTACTATTTGTTCATGTAAGACTAAGAAAACAAATTATTCGTCCATGCAGACGTTAGATACCCTACAAATAATTTAGAAATCCTTTTAGCGGCTGCATATCTACATGTCGATAGTCTGACGAAATTTAAATTTTACAGGGGTGTTCCAGATATACACAACAACCGAAAAGCAATATTTCTGGTTGATTTTCGATTAGTTTTTGGTTGATTTACATTTCTGGAATATCACTGATACACAGTCTATTATTAAACCCGCAAAATTCGTATTTTTTAATCACAAACTGTTTCTCTCTTACTTTTAAAACAATTCCTGATACAAACATGTGCGTATAATATATGAGAGCACATATCATAGCTATTATATACATTTTAATAATAATAGCACACAATAGTAATTTCCAAGTTTTCTAACTTTAACCGAATATCAGAAACATATCTACTATCGCACAATGTAAGTTGTTACTCTCTCCATAGAAAACCACAAAAGATGTTTGTATGTTTTTATAGGTTCTCTTATACCATACGCAGATTATGTTTGCATAAATAACAATAGTCATAGATGCAACTAAGCTTTAGAGCAGATACGCAGAGGCAGAGAGAGATGAATGCTAACATAGATCAAATTAGTAAGTATGGGTATAATTTATTGTCGTTATATGATATAAACTCATTTTTAATATATGTTTATAATAGACACTAGTTACACAGGACAAATAGTTACATAGATACGAGTATTCCCAATTTTTTTTTTATTATGCACTTTTTTAAATACAAATTTTTTGATGTTAAATATTTTAAACGTTTCGGGTTTTATCTTTGCCGCCATGTTGTCAGCACTTTTATATCCGACATTTCAATTTGTGTAACAACACAATCTTCTTGTATTCAGTTAGCATCTGTACAAATTTGGACACTGATGTTTTAACTGCAGGAATATGATTTTGGAATATGATTTTTGTACCTTCTGTGCAGCTGTTTTCAGTCTGACAGAGTCTGTAGCTGTAACAAATAAGGGTTGTGTAAAGACCCAATCGGTGTCTGTACTTTACCATTCCGCTTCCCATTGGCTGATTTCATTTGAGCAACGGATAAGAGGTGAACCTCTAGTTGTCTCTCTCTCACTTTATCCGCGTGCAAAATGAAAGAAACTCTCAAGAGTTTACCTCATATTAAAGTCGCCGGCATTATAATACGAGTTTCAAAAATTTTGTACATTTGCATAAATTTGAATTACAAAAAGCCAAGGTCAGTGGCATATTTATGGTCAATGTAAACAATCAAATAAATAAATCGACTCATGTGATGGAACACATGTATGTTAAAGTAGTTAATCTTTTACTTAAATCTTTTTATATAAGTATAATTTGATAAAACGATGAACTATTCATTCACAAATTATAATTTGATTATTAAAATAGGCAACACACTTGCATAGAGCTAAAATGGCCAAATATCATAACGCTTGGACAAAAATAGTTCGATAAACAACCATTTTGCGACTTGTGATAAGATAACGTTACGTATTTATACTTGTTTTACTAAATTATAACTATCTATACATTTATATCATATTTATTCAATATCAACAGTTGTAATGACAGAAAGTCATGGCCATATCTATAGTTAGTTTAAAAAAAATGTACTATATTTATTTTTGATAAAAACTATGGCTGCAAACTATATTTGCATATAAGTAATAATAATAAATTAAATTTTACAAAATTGTTACATGTTTGTTAGTACGTATATTGTTCTAACTGCATCCGATTTATTGATATAAATTAATACTCCATTGCTGACTGTGAATTTGTCACACTTAGTAAATGAAAATATATTTATTTTTATAAAAATAATAAACATATATGCATCACTAAAAGATATCAATTATCCAATGGCTTCGCCTTTTTTAATATGTTTGTTACCAAAATTAGTTCATAAATTAATATAAATCAAAAGATTAACAAGTGAACCAAGAATTAAAACTACTAGTACTTATATTGTTACATCTATCAATCATGACACAAAAAGCCATATATCTTTTGTTCATAAAAAGTAGACTACACGCTGTAAAGATTTATAAGTGATGAATTCAAGTTGTAATTACATATATTGTTTACTCAAATAACTGACCAGAAGTAAGCTTAAAATCGTATTAATAAAAACAATGAGGTTGTCTGGTCGACCTGTAATTATGTATTCAATTAAAGGAGCTCAGCTTCAGACCAATTAACATTTTGGCGACAGGCTCCGTCTGGGTCTCAGTCGGCGTATCCGTCAGTGCAACAGGCAAAAGGCAACAGTTAACAGTAGAGTCTGATAAGTGCGTACAATTAATTAATCATTACAGTATTGAAAATAACCAACAAAAGTCAAAAGCTGCATGCACAAAATGGCACAAATATCGATTTACCAAAAAAAAATAATAATAATAAGTTACAAGAAAAAACTACAAAAAAGACCGCCGAATGGTTTGGACATGGACATGGACGTGGACTGGGAGCTGTGACAGTCGGCGCCAAGCAATCCATCAATTTGTGCAGCGCCAATTACGCCTGTTACCGTTACTCGTCACGTCCCCAACCCCCGTTCGCATATGGCCAGCTGCTGCTTCGGGTGAGAAGTTACAACAACTTTGAATGTCGCTTTGTAACCCGGTGGCGCCCCATCTAATGGCGTCAACTTTGGTCACTTTTTTTTTGTAACAATTGTAATTAGTTTAGACGACAATCCAGTCGATCGACGTCTGCCCATTGACGCCTTCTAAAGTAGCCATCAAATCCACCTGTCATACTTCCGACGGCCTCAATTGCACTTACGGACATTAATGATGTCTTGACTTACCTGTGACTGGAGTGCACCCATTCCACTCAGAGAATTCGATCAAAAATTTAAAGCCATGAGAACATGTCCAAGTTAATAGTCCTAAGAAAGTACTTGAATTACTAGTTTGCCATATTCAGCTAAATTTAAGCTTAATGTAAGCCATTATCTAACAACGGAATTTCAATTTTATTAAACGATTTGTTAAATATTCCTATTATTAAATGTTTTTTTGGCCTTTTAAATTTTTTTAAATATAATATATTATATTAAATTGTAATTCCGACTTTTTTCTACCTAAATAATTTACATGGATTCGATAAAGCATTGTAATGTGAATGGTTTTTCAAATTCTAACAGCTTTAAAAAGTGCTTATTAATTTCTTAAAAACGCAATTAATCATTTGAATTACTTAACAGCTACTTAACCACATGTGATTGCCAAACAAGTGATTTAATTGTCTCATTTGCTTTGCATATTAAATCAATATACATTTTATCAACATAAACAAAAGTATCTCAAAGGTAAAATTATCAATAAATTATGCCTGCATGACATACATTTACTCATATCTAAGTTCGAATGTTATTAGTGGCTCATAAATTCAGTAACCTAATCAAATTATTAATATTAAGCCTATTGGCTATTTATTTATACCTGTATTGAAAAGCAGCTGTGCAAAGGCAAAAATATACATATTTCTGTATTTGGAACTAGGAGATAAATATGTATCTAAGAGATAAATATGTGTCTAAGTTTTTGTAATTAGTCAATATCTGAATTCCTTTAAATTATGAATAAAGCTTACAACTTTTCCCAAACTAACACAAAATGCAGATAACATAATAAACTCATTCTGATATGTGGTGTATATATGTAGGTGGGATATGGACACTTGGCCGAGTAGCTGGAATCCTTGAGAAGATGAACATAAAAACACACACATCCTGTTAGTATTAATTGCTGCTGTCCGAAAATATAACAAATCACCTTGGAGCGCTGGGCAAAGACCTAAAAGGACGAGACTGTGCAACAACTCGATGTTGTTGTTGTTAGCATAGGAATGGGAAGTGGAATGGAATTGGGATTGGGATTGGGATTGGGTTTGGGCACGGCCAGTAAAAACCACCAACTACGAGTACACGACAAAAAGTTGTGAAAATGTCAATCAACTTGTACAAAAACCAACAAAAAGAAGAAATAAACACAAAAGTTTTCCAGACTGAAGGACTGACAGTGAGACAGACAGACAGACAGACAGACAGGCAGCCAAAGATGATGCATTGTGCGTGAAAGGTGCAATGCCGGTTCGCAGCATAAAGATATCTCAATGTTGTATCTCTATCTGGGCAGTGTGACAGACTCGTAGGGGGCGCCTACGAATTGCATCCCACTGAGTCAGACTCAAACTCTGAGTCGAATTCGAACTCAAAGTCGAAGTCGGAGACGAAGTCGAAGTCGGACGACGGAGATTTAAATTCCACAGCAGCCATACATACATAGATGGGCTGTCATATGTGGAAATGACGATGACGATTGACAGCTGCACAGTTGGTACATCCCGTCCAGAGTCGGAGGAGAAGAGCTTCGATGTCGAATTTTGGGCAGTACTCGTACCTGCAACTGTCAATTCATTTGGGATTTTGTGTAGGTGCGAAAAACGCAAAATAACAAAACGTGTTAAAAGTATCAAAAAAAAAAAAAAGAATACACACAAGCACATACACATATAGTATGGGTCTATACACATATGTGCGTTTGTAGTTTCCAGTTAAATAAGACATGAACATGGGCGTAACTCTAATATCAGCATTTGCCCAGGGACCGGCAAAAAACTAAATGAAAACAGCAAACTGCCAAAACCGGTAATGACTAACCCCCGAACCGGGGCCCACTGATAAGAACTCTTGCCTCCGACGTACACAGAAGTGCGACAGAGCTAGCGCTATTGCAGCCATATTCATGCAGTTGCAACACAAGCAGTGCGAGCGGGACAACAGCTGTGGCTTCACCTGGGCGTGGCCTGTGTGCGTGTGTGTTGCCTGTGTGTTTGGCCTGGGTTGGCTGTCCCGACCAGCAATCAGTCACGACTTGGTTAGCGCGCATGCAGCACGAAGTCCGAAAACCGTCGCGTGGTTCAAAGAAAGACCGTCGGAACTGAAACTGAAACTGATACAGTTTCCCTTACAATTAATGTTACTTTAACTGTCATGGCGTGTTTCTTACTCGTATAACTGTTTGTGTCAGTGTGCCAAAGTGTATAAAAAATCAAAAATTATTCGCGGGTTCTAATCAAAATATCCAATAGTGCTGGAGCACTGTCTCTGCCTCTGTTTCAATAGACTGTTTTGCAAAAAGTTAGTTAATTGTGTTCCAAATACAAATACAAATATTGCCTAAAGCAACAAATTGTTGAAATACCAAAAAACAAATACAATTATATTGCCTAAAATAATAAAAGTTGCAACAATAAAATTTATAAATAAAGATAAGGTATAAAAATTAAATAAAATGTCGTCATTATATATTTAGGAAGTAGTAATTTAGCCAAATTTGAGTATTATTACATTCATTCATTATTTTAGGCAATATCAACAAAGTAAAATTACATTGGGCCATTTTCCACTTGTTTTAGGCAATTAAATTTTTTGAGTGCAGTTTGGCATACAATATGATGGACGTTAGCAGCATGTACGGCAACCATCCGCATCATCATCCACATGCCACTGCCACGGCCTATGATGGCTATGGCAGCAACTACTTTCCCTCTTCGACCCACCATCTTCAGCAGCAGCAGCAACAACAGCAGCAACAGCAACAACAACAGCAGCAGCAGCAGCAACATCAGCAGCAACAGCAACAGCTGCAGCAGCATCAACAACAACTGACCTACAATGGCTACGACAGCAACTCGCCCAACTACTATCAGCAGCAGCAACAGCTTACACCGCCTCCAGCACAGCACCAGCTGCAACATCCACTTGCGCAGCAGCAACAGCAACAGCAGCAACATCAACTTTATCCCCACTCGCATCTGTTCAGTCCCAGTGCCGCGGAGTACGGCATCACCACCTCATCCAGCGCTGGACCTGCAAGTACCCCCTTGCTTCCCACAAGTCACTCGCCCGCCGACTCCTACTATGAGAGCGACTCTGTGCACTCGTACTATGCCACAGCGGCAGTGGCAACGGTGCCGCCACCCGCCAACAATTCTCCAGTAACAGCAGCCAATGCCACACAGCAGCAGCAGCAGCAGCAACAACAACAGCAGCAGACAATGGATGCACATGCGCCCATCATTAGCTCCGAGAATGGCATGATGTACACCAACCTGGACTGCCTCTATTCGCCCAGTGTGGCACAGCAGGCGCAGACGCAACCACTTGGTTATGGCACCCAAATGGAGGAGAAATATGCAGCGGTCCTGCATGCTGGATACGCAGCAGCGCCACCAGGCCTGCTGCTGGAGGACCAGGATCCTATGATGCAGTTGTCAGCAGGACAGCAGCAAGCAACGCCACAAATGTGGCATCATCATCAGCATATGGCCGGTGGTTATCCACTGGATGCGGGCATTGCCATGGACTATCCACACGCCCATTTGCATCACACGCTCAGTCATAGTCATCTGGCCAGTTTGACTTCCAGCGTGCAGCAGTCACAGCAACACCAACAGCAACAACAGCAGCAGCAACAGCCAACCAGCAACCAGGTTGTGCCACAGCATGCGCTATCACCCAACGGTTCGAGCAATTGCATCAGCATGACCCGTAATCAACGTGGCAGTGGCGTCACATCGCCCGGCAGCTCCACCTCATCCTCAACAGCATCTGCATCCGCTGGCAACAACTCCACGCACCAATCGAGCTCACAATCAAAATCGCCAAATCACGCGCCCAACATTCCAACCTACAAATGGATGCAGCTCAAACGGAATGTTCCCAAGCCACAAGGTGAGTTAAACATCCCTCAACAAATATATTTATTAAATACTCCTTTAAAGTTACGACCTAACATCTGTTTATTTATGAGTACTCCTTTAAAATTAAGACCTAACATCAGGTTGTTGTGAAAATTGAGACAACATTTCAAATATTTTAGAAAAATATTGAAAATTTTAATTTCAAGTTCCAGTATTCCAATAAATCTAAAGAATATTCTTATTCTGTCAAGATATTTCTAAAACCAATATAATTAAATAAACTTCAAGAAATAATTTTGCATTAAACTTTATTTTCATTTTAGAAAATTATTACTACACTATCAGAATTAACATAAATTCATTTGAACTGAAATATAATATAATCTAAATGAATATTCCATGTCAAATTATAGTACTTGAGACCACAATTACACCATAAAACGAAGATCATTTGAAAACCATAGAATAAATAGAATGCATTAGTTTAAGTTAATCAAGCTTTAGTTACAATCTGGCCATTAATCATATCAACACCTTTTTGCAAATTCATAAAAGAAATTCAATATTTACTAAAATGTGAGATATGTTGGTGCCAATTATAAAATAGTTTTGCCATTTCTGTGATCACGTAAGACCATTAAGCAAAGTCAATTTAAAAGCTCTCAGCAATAGATCACTGCTAACAAAATGAATATATTAAACCAGTTGGGCAACATAGTATTAGCACATACTTATGATTATAACTCGAAAAGGGTAAAAACGAAATAAAATTCAAAATCAAAATCAGAAAAGAAAAATAAAAGAAAAGAAATATACAGAAACGATGACTTTCAAAACTGATTGACAGTCCAGATATACGAACAACCCAAGTGCGTCAGACGTCCAACCGAGGGCATGTCACCTAAAAATAAGAATGTCTCTTCAAATGCCAAAGATTTCGCCTGGCGTTCTCTCTCATAATTTCAGCCGTTTCAGTTTCCCCTCTGCCTTTTGGCATATTTCTTGCATATTTCAGATAATTTTGTCAATGCTGTGCAGTCAGTCAGGTTGTCACTTGTCAGTGCGTTGAGAAGTTTTGTATCTTGGAATTAGCCAGCTAAGAAAATACGCAACGATGATAAACTGAAATTCATGATAAATGGTACCTCACTCGAGGCTATCAAATATTAATTGTATATTTAATATCGTATTTTGAATGCTATATAATATAATTATGAGAAAGGGATACAATACTTAAGCGTTTTACACATTTTTAGTATATTAAAATCAACTTAAGTAAGTCAAATGAAGCTTTTCATATTTTTAAGGTTCAACTACTTAATTTACTAAAATTATTTGTCGTTCTTATATTTGACTTAAGACATAGAATATAGATAGATGCAAAGATTCCCTTTTATTATCAACAAGTTTTGTGATTTATATCAGATCTTTAGTTATTAAATTTTTTGTGATTATCTTCTCGCTGAACCTGTTGTCCAATTTGATGTGACAGGCTTATTTGACTTCCAGAAACTAGTTGCAGCACTTTACCTGTTGCAACGAGGCAAACAGGCTGCATCAGTTTGATCCCGGCTTGAATCAGATATGAGACATCAGGGCTCCTACCACTTACAGTTCAGCTTGAATAACGTAATCCCCTGGCTACACCAATAATCATACAAATATTTGCTTATTAATGCTGAAAAGTGTCATTTACATGCATCGTTTTCAATTAAACGACGCCAGAGATCTCTGCACGCGCCGCACCCAAAGCTCATGCTCATGCTCCACGACAATGACGTGTGCAAGTGGAGCCGAAACGGAGTCGAAGACGGAGACCCAGTCCATTCGAGTTCGAGCCCAAATCCGAACTGGGCGCTTAAACGTCTCTCGACCACAAGTCAAACAAACAATTAAAGCGTGCAAGCGCAAAGGAAAAGAAAATGAAAAACGAAAAATAATAATAATAAAATAAGTATGAAAGAAATGCAGCTCGGTTAAAGAATGAAGCGAGCCTACTCACATTGCAGTTGTTGTCACTGGGTGCAGGGAGCAGGGTGCTGGATGCCGATCTGGAAGTCAAGTTGGCTGTCAGAAAAAATGATTATTTAAATAAGAGTTCTTGTTTGAGCTCCACTGCAACCGAACTGTCACTGAGTCCAACCACAAGACCTGGACAGAGACGCGATCCCAGAGGCAGAGAGGAAAGCTCGATAGGGTCTCGCTCTGTGGCAGTCTCAGTTGCGATCTCCGAGCGACGGTCTCTGGCTGTGCCTTGCTTCACTCCATCTGTCATGTCATCCATTTTCAGCCAGGGAAACAGCATAATCAGCAATCATGGTTATAAATGGTAGCATTCGACATATTGGCATTCACGCACAGCAGAAGCTCGTGTATGAAATACCTGCATACGGGTACTCACAATCACACTCACACTCATACTCATATTCATTGCATTCTATTCAATGTGCTCTAATGTGTTAATCAGCATTTTTCAATAACCAGACCAGATTGAAGAGAGAAAAGTGACTGCTTGAAAATGAAAAACTTCTACTGCAGTGGACGAAAAAAGATTAATTGAAATTATTCAAGGGATTTGCCAGTGACAACATAGACCAGGAATTTGTCCAATGACAGCAAAGTGGCACTAGACAGAGAGCTCAAATTAGAGATACAAATCAGTAATAGCTCGATGAGTAACTAGAAAAATCGTTTCGAGTGCACCGGTTACTTATTTTAAAGACTGATTAACTATTGATATATTCACAGCATGTGTTTTCATCTTTATTAAATTTGATGAGCCACTTTAAATTGTAGGTACGTAAATAGCGTTTGAAATGATTAATGTATTTTCAGATACAAAAAATAAATTCATTAGTTATTTTTTGGTTATTATGAAACTTTCAGGATATACATATGAAAATAGTTATTGTTAATATTTCAAAAAGAATACTCCGAGTAAAATGTAAGTCAAAGTTTATGTATCTTATACAATTTAAGCCCCTATTGTCCCTACTATGATATAAGTGCTTACATTCATATGCCCCGCCCCTTGCTCAATTCACATTGATTGGGAGTTTTGTCACCCATTTTATGAGTGCACTTATCATCTACTCGTATAGCCCTAAATCATACTCTACACAATATTTGTTAACGTTTATTGGCCTTTTTTATGGGCGACCATAATTGAAAACTGTCCACCGTCTTGCGGCATAACAATTTAATTAATACTTGTATTCCAAGTCGTACTGAATGTCGTGCCTCGTTTAGAGTCTCATCTAGTGTTGGGTTCGGTTCGTGTTTTATTGTTTTTTAAACGATCTACCACTTTGTCGCAGCATTTCCCCTTCGGGGCAAGGGAATCAGGAGAGACTCCAGGCACGCAATCTATGCCAAATGAAATAATATGAAATATGAATAGAGCTGAAAAAAGTGAACGAAAATGAAACCTAACACGAAAATTAACATAACTGTCGGTTCGAGTGGTAACTAACTGAAAAACTTTGGGCCAAAAGTTCAGTGTATAGCAGCGAAAGGTGTTAGGAGTTGGAGGTATGAGCCGGGTACAAGGGGACGTTTCGGACCTGGCCAGGCTGGGTCTTTCGCTTGGCGTATTCAACATTTATTTGATGTGATGTTTTGATATTTCTTGACACCAACACGCGACGGCGACGCAGCACCGAATGTGCCACAGTGAAATGAATTAATTACGTGCATTTCAAAACAAAACAAAAAAAAAACAAAAAAAATTATACATATAAAAAACTGAGTACAACAAAAACAAAGGGAAGGGAAAAGGCAGACTATTTAAACGAAATGATATTGTGGATAGAAAAGTGACCACCAGGAATTTGAGATAAGATCAAACGCTTGGCCAGAACCGTACCGAACCACTGACAGAGACAGACGCTGAGACCCGCCCGCCTGTCTGTCACCGTACGTCACAATGGCTAGTTGGATCGTTCTCGGACCTCAACTCAGGCCTCAAAAAATAAAAAACATAAAAAAGAAAAGAGCCAAAAAAATGTGAGGCATGTGTCGTGACAAATTTTGTTCGCTCGCGCGCATTGAGCTAACATTTTTGAAAGCGTGTTATTAAATTTCTTTCTAGAGGAAAGGGGTTAAGGGGCTAGGGGTCAACTATGCACCTTCAGCAGCCGCAACTGGGATTTTTCCTCGTCAGATTGGATCACTAAATCGATTTGTAAACTGATAAATGCCGCGGTACTTACATTAATTACCACTTAAGAGTGCATTTATCAGTATCCGAATCCGTATTCAATCCCGAATCTCTCGCTGGACTGGCCAGCGACATTTACACACCTCAAATGTCAGTTCTCATATATAGTCTTTGAGATCATAACAACATGAGAAGCGCATTAGCAGACTGCGTGACAGGCCAAAAGAAATCCGCAACAGGGCGGCTCGCCCTTGAATATCCCTGTATCCCAATGTCCCTGCTGCTGACCCACCCGTTGCCAGCATTAAAGGATACTCGAGGGTGCGCTCATCTTGTTATGTAATATTACCCAAAAAAAAAAAAGAGAAGTAGTCGTCTGTGAACTGTTGTCAGTTGATTTTGGCCACTGACTGTTTGCCTTTTGGACATTTCGTGCAAACATTGCGCCAAAACGAGGATATCTTATCTTTTGTTTGCATTCGCATAAGGTTCCTCCAAGCCTAGAAGTGAACTGACACTGGCGTCTGCCCGGCTGCCTTTAATACTTTTCAAGTGTATAATTTACTAAATTATATAAGTATCCAGTTACGTGCCTGGCCACAAACACAAACACAAACATTGCCAAAGATACCCCGATAAAAACACGCTTCAATATCTGCTTAACAAAATTGCACAAAATCATGCTACTCATAGTTATGCCTAAGTACCCTGTATATCACATACATATTCATATTAATATCGACAGACGCTGATAAGAAACGACCTCACGTCCACACGCCTAATTAATATAGATATACAAATGTTCCTCAATCTGCCATTCAGTTGGTTTGTCGTTAATGAATTGATAGATGTTAGTATTTTGAATTGTACTCCAACAACAGCTACAGAATAACAGACTTCATCCAGTTGAAATCCATACTTAGTCCTCAATCTTGGAAGAGTCACCTAGCAAAGCTAAGGGTCCCGACCTGACCATTTATACCAAACAGCTTTCCAGTCCTCATCGAACACCAAAACAGCTAATTCGTTGATATATTATGCTTTACATCGGATCAGTGCTTTTAAGAAAAGTCTTCTAGTTACAAAAATTTACTTCCAGGAGTTTTTCAATCTGTCCAAGAACTGAACTAGAAATCTTTCCTTGAAGTTTAAGCCTATTTTATATTTTTAATATCCTGCGTTATCTAATATATTTTCTCCTTTCCCTAATGCCTACTAAAACCCGTCTTTAACGACTAGTTAACGATTCAATAAAAATTTTACTAAAATGTTAGATTACTTGAAGGACTTTACTAATTGTTTACCATGCTTATATCAGTATTTCCTTATTTTAATATATTCCTCAGTTGCAATTCAGTTATAATGTCCAAATGTGATATCCTTTGGCATCAATTGTGTTGCCACTGTGCTTTGTTATTTTATGTTTCATACCTTTAAAGAGTAGCACATTTGTTAAATATCCAAATGGCATTTCGATGTCAGAAAAAAAAATCTGACAAATCAAAGAAATAACAAAACACTTTCAGCTACTCGTATAATGAATCATTTGAGGTAACAAACAGTAGTCGACTAACAATTTAAGCTGCTCACAATTTTGATTATTTGCGCTTTGAGACAATAGAGTATAGAGAGAACTGGTTCGATACTTGTAGATAGTGCAACAAGAACAATAGACCGACTCTCCAAATGTTGCGGCGCTCTTTTTATCTGGTCTATGGCTCTCCAAAAAGCACACACGCATTTAGCCAATGATCTGCAAATCAAAGAGGCCGCCCCCGCCTTTGGACCTACTGGACATGTCCCCTCTGAGCTTGTTTAGCTCCACGATTGTCTCTCGTTAGGCGAGCCAAACATGTGAAGGTGATTTCATGCTCAAGCTCCGAAATTCCCAACGCATTCATAGGTATTTATTGGGCATGCGGCCACTCGAGTGCGGTGTAAGGTGTGCGGTGTAAGGTGTGTGGTGTGTGGTGTACTGTGTACTGTGTGTTGTGCCGAACGGCAGCAAAAGGTTTCAGCAGATAAAAGTTAAACGAAAGCTGTCAATTTGAAGTTTCTTTGTTTGGATTTTATCATTGTTTAGCTATTTCAGTTAATATACCCTTGAAATATGATATGAAACAAATGTATATAGTTTCTTAAGCATATCATAGCAGAGACATTTTTAAAAATTTAATGATTTAATTAGTTGTTAAATTTAATTACGAAAAGTGTATTTTAGTTTGTTTAAAGAGTAGTAGATTCGACCTAACTGCAGGGTATTTACTAGTCATTACACTGCTCGTGCTTGATTTTATTTATATCAATTGTGAAATGGCGATATCGAACGCATTACAGAAGTGTCACCATGATCCGTTTCATAGTCATAGTCATGGCACGGGGTACTGCCCAGTACCCCGATCCCGTTAGTCAGTTCTCCACTCTGATAACAACAATGGACACCGCTTGACGCCGGAGAGCTTTAAAGTGGACATTCTAGTGGGCTCTGGTATTAGGGCTGTACGCTTGAACTTCAACTTGGTTTGCGACACGCTCAACTTGATTCACATTTGGATTGCAGCTAATTGATGGATCTATCTGCAGGTGTTGGCCCAAGTGTGTTTGGTGTATTAAAGTATTAACTGAATGACACTCGATTGTCTTAGTTGGACAACAAAGATTTACATTTTGAAAAGATCGATCTAATGAAATTCTTGCACTAATTTTTAAATTAAAAGATATGAATACTTTCTTATAGAATTACAGTATTATATCATATCTTTAAGATACATTTTTAATGTTAATTTTCTTTTATAAATAAAATAAGCTAAATCCATCCATTTTTATTAAAAATCCACTTATAAATCCACTTGTTAACATGTCTAGTTGCTTGCCACAATATATTATGACATTAGCTTTCATTCAGTAACATTCGAGCGTAGACTTGAAGTCGTCTCTTTGTACCGGATAATGAAAATTCAAGTAGTTGCTAGCCAGATAATGAAAAATATTTTAGATTAAACTTAAAGAAATGTATTTTTAGAAGAAATTCACAAAAAAAATAGTGTGTCGATTTCTATTTATATTAGAAATTGACTAGTTAAAGTAAGCAGACAGTTAGAGCTGTATGCATGTGTGTGTGTGTTTGTGTGTGTGTGTGTGTGTGTGTTTGTGTGTGTAAGTGAGGCACAGCTGCTTATGTGTGTGTGTTGTGTTAATTCAATTCAATGGCAGAAAAAAAGTAAAATCTTAATTCGAATAATACATTCTGACAACATGACGGATCACCAACGAAAATGCAGAGGCACACACACACACACACACGCACACACATAAATAGTAGATGCCCATAGTTTCCCTTTTGTTATATACATGTATATATATATATACATATGTCTGTTTTTGCCACAACCCATAGAATTCTAGCTCTAGATAAAAATAAGGGTGTTCGATAAAAGCCAAGAAAAAATGGCTGCCATTGCCAAATGTGGGTTGACAAGAATGTATATAAATACTTGTATGTATTTACGTACTTATGTGCGTGTGTGCGTGCCAATGGCTGACAGTCAACACTTTCAATGCTCCAAATTGAAATCCACTTGACACAACGCTCCGCCCGCGCCTTTAGCCAGCGTCAGCGTCTTTGACGATTTAATTCAATTAATGCCCCATTCGTGTGAGCTTTTGGCATACGACGAAAATTGATTCACAACATTTACACACACACACACACACACACACACTATATATACACACATACATATATGTATATAGGCTGTCTGTAAGTATTTGCAAATTAAAATGTCAACAGAAACAAATTTGAAAACATTTTGCGACTAAAACGACAACGAAAACGAAGACGACACAAATTCGAGACGCGTCTTCTTTATTCTTGTTCATGTCCTTTGGCAATTTTGTTGCTGGGCTTTAAAATTTTCGACAATGATGCTAATGTCATCATCAATCTTCGTGCAAAAATTGAGCAATGCAGAAAGACAGAGAAGCAGAATGAGAATGAGACACTGTTGTGTGTGGGATGAAAGGCCTTCAATATTAGCCAATGTGGAAAACTCTCAACTATAGGCCGACTTTTTGCTTTTCCCTCGCTCAAGCATTTTTCATTAGACAAATTAACAACATTTTTGCTGACTTTGGACTGGTATGGGTTGAGAGAGGGGCGGAGGAGGTTTGTCGACAAGTGGCATTAGCTATACTGGCAGCTTGACTTGTTTACATGAGATAATTTCAATATAATAAATCATTTTTAGCCTGTGTATACGGGCATTTTCTTAAATTGTATCGAAGCAAATGCAGTAACACTTTTCCATACGAGAAACTAGAACAGTTTTTTTTTATTTTTGGCCTTGGATTTGGACTGTCAACCGAAAGAGTTACGAGCTCACCTTCGCTATATGGACGCAGTCTCAAAGTCCTATTGCTAGCTAAGCCTTATGACTCAACTGAAACGTCACAATGACAATTTTCAAATTTTGGCAAAAAGAATATAATTTTTTAAGGATTATAATTGTATATTGATAATTCATTTTATACCTTAGCATGATTCAGTTGAAAGTAAATATTTATATATATTATCTCGTTTTATTTTTAGAAAAATGTTATATTCATTGAATTACAATAGATTAAAAAAATCAAGATTTGTTATTTAATATTGGAAACTCTGGCAGAAAATTAATATTCTTTAAGGGGATCAGATACAATTAAAAATCATAATACTGCAGACATCAAAATACGAATCAGACAGTATCTTTATATTATAACTCAAGTTTGTTGAATGTCTATAGAAATCATGAATTATTTTCGACCTGCAATTTGGCCTTTGGAATGACGTCTAAATTTAGTAGACATGCTTTCTTTATATCACAAATTTTCTATCTATTGCGATAGTAAATATAGACACTCACTCACACTCACATAAAACCTTATCAAAAACCAAACAATTTTCCAATTCTCAGGCTACTGGAATTCACTTTCAGTAATCTACGGAAACAGTAGCCAAAATATTGCTATTAACGCTTGTACAAAATAAATAAGTGTGTATCTATAGATCTGAGTAAATATTTAAATTTCGTTTTTATGGTTTTTGTGTCATTTTCAAAAGGAAAACACACACGGAAAAGACAAACAGAGAAAATCAAAAATTTCTTTCGATATAATCTTCAAGTTCTTCCGGCGCGACAGAAAACAGATATTTAATAGGCTCAAATATGTTTTTTAAAAAAATGTGAACGATAGATTTCCTGTGAAGATTGTGTTTCAGAATTCAAACTTTATTCATTGTTAACCAATTTTCACGTGTGTCCATAATGTTGCATATCGTGACTAATAAAGCCACGGGACGTCTATGCAGACAAACAACTTTCAATTAATATGAAAAGTTTTGGGTATGCTCGTACTACATATTCCTATACGAAGGGTATAATGAATGTTGTTGGATTTATGCATTTCACGTTCGAAAAAACCAGAAACTGCATCATTGCATGACATGTGGAAAGTTCAAGTTGACAGGCAGCCAATAAAACTGACAGCATAAATGGATTGGATTAGTTGAGTTTTAGTCAAGTCAGCGACGTATTGAAATGACCAAATGAGAAACAATTTTCTAACCCAAAAAATATGTTACACACCCCCGCAGCCAAACTGTCACTGGCCAAGGGGTTAAATGGTAGATAAGTCAATTAGTCCTGCGACTCGGCACGACTTGTATATCCTACAATTTGGAAGTGGACAAAGTGTGGGTCTATTAAGCCTGAAAGAGAAGATGACAACGGTATAGATATCTAGTTACATTTGACATGATTACATCTGCCTTTATATCTAAAGATATCGGCTTATTTTTTACTATGCGTAAAAATAAATTTATTTTCCAAGTTTTCTGAAAATTTCATAACGATCGATACAAAATCACAAAAGTTATCCAAAATATTATTGACTGTTTAATTAGTATTCAACTTTGATTCATTTTCTAGGGTATTTTGTTAGTCATTTACTGTCAATTAGAGCATTATTATTTGTTTCGGCTTAGTTGGCTATTTGTCTGACCCTTTGCTTATTTGACCAGTGGTCAGCTGGCACTGGAAATTAATCTGACCATCTGCTGATTCGACAAATTTTTTGTTATCAACGGATATTGCGAAATATTATTGCAGTAATGTCAAATTAGTCGCTGAGCTGAGCAGCAGTTTTGATTTCCACCGACGGCATGCCATAAATTATGTATACTTAGTTCCAGTGCTATTTTGAATCGTTTAACTGCCGAGGTGATCAATCAAATCGTCACTAGAAAAACCGATCGTCCAAAAATGTTGGCTCTCAGCTTTTATGATTGTGATTAGACTGGACGTTGGCATATTAAGTTGGATAGCCACATGACAGTGTTGTCTTTTAGTATTTAACCAACAATTAAAACAATTTACTTTTAATTGCAATATAATTTTCTATTTGCACTCGAATTAAACAACATTATCAACTGAGCCCCAACCAGACACCAGACCCTCATCGGACGCTCGTGCAACTGAGAACGTCTGCCCATTTAATCGCCATCGGCCTCGACAGCTCGTCAGCTCGTCCGCTCGTCCGTTCCTCCGCTCGCCAGCTCTGTAATGCCTCAGCTGGAGAATCGCTGCGGCTGGCGGGGGGATCTGGGTAAAGTGCCACTGGCGCCTACATATCATATCATTGATAATATCATACCAAAATGGCCGGCAATTGATGATGACTCACCAATTTTGACTATGCAAAAAGTGTAATTTACTTGATTTTATTTTAGATTCTTATGTTTCCTTTGTGTAATTGTTTTATAAAAGGTTGTCCAACCACAATCATTGCTAAGTTTAGTTTGTTCAGAGTCATATTTAGATTATTAAAATTGTCATAGTGTAATCAATAACTTAAGCGATAGTTCCTACGTTATAAGGTACAATAAAACACATGTTAGGGTTGTATTTTTACAAAATTATAAGCCACTCAATTTTACTACATATACAGATACATTAAGATCAAATCTTATGTCAAAATTTCTAGATTTTCTTGATATCATAAAAATATCAATTTCATTCATAAATTTTTTTTATTACATTCAAATAGTATATTACTTAAAAGTATAGTGCATACATTAGGTTGAAGATTTTTCGTTGGTAAAAAATAGCTGTCTTCTTATCAGCCACCTCTAAATGTTTTACTAAATATTCAGATAAATAAGAACCAACTGATTGATAATCATCAGCTAATCCATAATCAAAATATTTACAAATCAAGCTCAAAGATAATCCCCATTGATTATGTGTGATTATGTAACACTTGAAACCTTCATTCAATTTTCTTTCACACGAGAATTGAGTCAAGTTATGCAAAAGTCAACAAATGGAAATGCATTTAAAGCTGCAACTGTAATTAACGCTAGTTTGCGATCTTATCAAATTACATACGACTTTGTTGCCATCTAAACGCTTGTTGCCCATGTTGCACATGCAACCCGATCCACAATGGCAACCCTCAGCTGTTGCTGTTGCTGTTGGTGTAGTTGTTGGCGTTGCTGCAACTTCTGTTCTTGTTTACATTGATTGTCAGCAGTGTCATTTAAGTAAGCGCCATGGTGCCATGCTGCCCTGGCGCTTAACACCCGCCTCAGTTGCCTGAACCGCGACTTTCCCGGGCAAACATCAAGCACAACGAATGGCCTTGTCCATGTGCACAGGGTGAGTCTAAAATACAAACACACACACACACTTAGAGAGTTACCCGTAGATTTCTACTACACTGTCAACAGTAGTTGGAGAGCGGGTGGAGACGCCAGCAGACATGTCAGCGAGCTGGGCATGCATTCAAGTGGAAGCGATCCACCGATAATGCTCTCTAAAACTAATATTACAAAGTAGATATCGTTTGGCGCCGGACGCGGACGCCAGCTAAAGGCGACAGTGCCGCCAACTGGCCGCGACATGTTTGACATGCCGAGCGACACCAGCAGCGGCAGCGGCAGCAAAGCAGTTGCAGTTGCTCCATGCCCATAACCAAACCAATACCAATACCAATACTCATACCCACACTCACACTCTTACCCATATCCGTAAGCCACACCGATACCCATTACCATTACCATTACGCTTACCCAAATGCCGGGGCATTGATAACCGGAATGCGACATTCAGTCGCGTTGTTTTGCGTTTGTTTGCCTGGAAAATTCAAATGTAGCTCAAGCCACTCACAACATAATCCTTGGGCTTGTTTTCTTAGACACTCCTGTAACTGTGTGTGTGTGCGCGTGTGTGTGTGTGTCTTACGATAGCAGTTTTTGAGTTCGACTTGTAATTTTCCAATACCTCCGTCTTGTTAGCAACTACTGTGCAAATTGTGTCACAGTGACTGCCATCTGTATGCCAATTGGCTTCCTTTAACAGTGGGTGTCATAAATTCATCATTCATTCGCGTGCTCGTGTCGACGGCACATTATATTTATGATATCGCTTAGTTTGATTTATTATCGCCGAAAACACTGTACAATGCAGAAACCATTCAAAATTTACAATCTCCTCAGAAGTAAACAAAAAATATTCAAGTATATATACGAGTATATCAAATCGACTACTTACTTAATAGTATTGCACTCGACTCATTTAGCTATTTCTCGGCTCCTTTTAACTAATCTGTCGTTATTACTTGGTAATGCTACTACTTTATTGATTTATGCGAATGAAACTTTCAGTTAGATTTATGAGTGTGTGAAAAGGTTTTTCAATAGCTCTATTGCCCACCAATATCAAAAGACTTCCTTTCCTCAATTGCCCCAGACAAGCATCATTGAAAAGCATAATATTATCATCATGTTTGTACGACTTATCCAATGGCTTATCATTATTATTACTACTTATTTCTGAAGGGTCTTGGAAGTTTTAAATTCTGTCTGTCTCTTTTGAAAATATACTAAGAGTATTCTTAAATTAAAATTATAATTGTAAAAAATATTATTTCTAGAGATCAGTATCTTTTTAAAGAAAACAAATTTTAGCTAAATAGAAAAGAATTTTCTACTCGTTTTGAGTTTAATTTCTTTCATGGAAAGAACAACAGTTTTTGACACGTCTCAAAAAGACAAGGGAGTTCCTTAAAAAATAAAAAAAAAGTACACAAAAACAAGTCAAACCCACAAAATCAAAATATATCATAATTCTTGTACCACCCACCAAAATACGTTGATGTTTGGCTTTTGACTAGGAAAAAGTCAATTCCCGCTGTCAGGATAATCCCAATATTTTCAAACAAGCCTATTAGGCACATTAAATCCTTCTATGGAAAAGGTAGAGATCATTTTCATCATCGTCGGCTTTAGCCACGGGGCGCATGTCAAATTATGAATAAAATGCAAAATCACGCAAAGAGCAAAAGTCAGAGGCACGGCCCAAAAGAAACAAAAACCAAAACCAAACCCAACAACAAAATATAAATAAAAACACACATCTGAATGCCCACAACGATGATTATGGTTAGAGCCCGAACTCAAAGAGAGACGATCTCTTGGTCTCTCACACTGATTAGCTGCGACAGGCAGAGATCAACGCCAGGGGATCACTCAGCCAACCAAAGCAAATGAAACCACAACAAATGCCAAGGCAACTCAATGACGATTTCTTTCTTTTCTTTTCGTTTCATTTTAATTTTCCTTTTCCTTACCTCTCTCTCAACATGTGTCTCTCCCTCTCTCGCCCCTCAGCACCGAAACTACCTGCCAACATAAGCAACATGCACGATTACCAGCTCAATGGTCACCTCGACATGTGCCGCGCCGGCAACGTTGGCGGCACCTCCGCCGTCCTGCCCATCCAGAATCCCCTGCTGCTGTCAAGCAATCCGGCTGCGGGCAGTGCATCCAACGGCCTGGGCGTAGGCCTGGCCATTGGCAATGGTGGTGCTGCTGGTTCAGTCGCAGGTCTCAGCAGCTGCAGCCTGTCCTCCACAAACAACTCGGGCCGCACCAACTTCACCAACAAGCAGCTGACGGAGCTGGAAAAGGAGTTTCACTTCAATCGCTACTTGACGCGCGCCCGTCGCATCGAAATCGCCAATACGCTGCAGCTTAACGAGACGCAGGTGGGTCAAAAGTTCAAGCTACAGCTAATTCAAATGACACTAGCTGAACTGAAAAAATATAAGATTTAAAGCGAATTGAGTAAACGAACAAGTCGAATTTTTATGAGGCTTAAAGGCTTGTATTCCTTAAGACAAAAGCTAGGCAAATATTTTAGAAAAGTTCAATCTATAGCAATTTCTTAATGACACTAGATGAAAGTTATTTTTAAGTTTCAGATATGTAAATTATAACATTTTTTAAAAGTAAGAATGGTTGCTAAAAACTTTAATGCACTTTAAAAAAAAGCCTTAATTAATGCTTTTCCAATTAAGCTTAAATAAGAAAATTATACAAATAAGAATTTATCAAAGCGAATTAGTCAAGCTTTCTGTTTCATATGTATTACAGCTTTAATAAGATTTAATAGCTAACCTCACTGTTTCTTTAAAAATATACTTGTGCTGAAAGTTTATACAAATCGAGTTGCAAAAAAGCTCTGCCAATCTAATTAATACATTAATGTTCAGTTAGTGTCGCTGCGAATAATTAAAGTACTATTTAACTAATCTTTCTTTTGCATTTCCCAGGTAAAAATCTGGTTTCAAAACCGTCGCATGAAGCAGAAGAAACGCGTCAAGGAAGGCCTCATTCCGGCGGACATTTTAACACAGCACAGCGCACCCGTGATAACTGAAAAGCAGCCCCAACAACAACAACAACAACAGCAGCAGCAACAACAACAACAACAACAGGCGGATTTGAAGACTCCTGACTTGGTCAACACTGAATTGGGAACAACAACAGCAGCAGCAACAACAACAACAGCAGCTAAACAAAGTTGAACAATTTTTATTGTTGTTGTTTTTGTTGGTGCTACTGCGATTGTTTTTGTTGTTATTGTTGATGTTCTTGTTGTGGTTCTTATTGTTGTTTGTTGTTATGTATTATTATGGCTGTTGTGTGAAATTGCCAAATGTGGAGCGCATTTTGTTGTGATAAATAAATAGAAAAAAAAAGGCGAAAACTTAACAAATTAAAACCAATTGATGAAAAATAGAGTAATGCAAATATAATTATATTATGTCATACTTGTAGCCAATTACTGAATACTTAAAAAGCTAAATATTTCTTTTGTATATTGTACAAATCACAAATCAAATGCTACTCGTAGAGCATCTGTGTAGAATCGGGGGCTGTAAATAAATAGTACTAATACTTACCGATGATACTGCAGCTGAAATCTAGACCAGCATTAACTAAACTCAGGGTTATATATACTAGCTACTTACTAACTAATTGTATCATGCAGAGCAATCGACTTTCAACTTAAAGATACACACACAAATATGTTAAACTAAATCAAAATCTATATGAGAATGCTATGATAACTTCATATTAGTAAGCAATAGCGCCCGAGCTATATACAAATAAATTACTATAATGTACTAGTTTGTACTCGTAATCGTACATGTATGTAGTATTATTATTGTTTTAGTATAAGCAAGGCCTTCTACGATACAAGAACAAAAGTTATTCGTTTTGTGTTCGAACAAATTGGTATTCAATCTTGATGTATGTATATTTAATCTAGTCCTAACTGTAATATAATTATAACTGTACAACACAAAACAGATGCAAATAAATAAAATAATTGAAAAATTGTTGATTTTTAATTGAAATGTGAAAACTTTATCCTTCTGCAAATATTTGGGTACGTTGTTTGCTCGTCACCATTCTATTCTTGAAGAAGTTCAATACACATTCATCTAAACAAATTCAAAAAAAAAAAAAAACAATAAGAGAAACTAATTTTTTATTATCACTCGCCACACAAATTGAATTTTTATCAATATTTTGTTGATGAATTAGGGGATTATAAAAAAACTAAAAGATCAGTATCACAGTGGCGCTTTTATATCACATGTGTACAAAATTTAAATTTTCATGGGGATTTGTCCCTGGGTTTTTTTGATATCTTGACTAATTGGCAAAGTTGAAAAATAACCAGAAAAATTCATCAACTGTGCTCATCAAAGTCGGTTTGTATATGTGATAGATAGGATTTTAATACCACATTATAAATTGCTGATACAGTATACATATTTTTAAAAATAAACAGAATATCTCAAGGTTGTTTCCATATTCAAACACAAAAATATTAAAGAAGTTTGCAGTAAATCGTTTTTATGATATGTCATCAATAACATAATAACAATAAATAAAGATATTAATTTTGATTTTAAATAGCTCGCAAATTATAGAGCTAACTATCGTTTTTAATTTCAGCTCTTATACTTTAGAGCAGCCAGCTTTTTAATGGCAGCAAGTAAAAAAACAGGACTGACAACTTTAAATTAAAATTTTTCCATAAGCAAAATAGGTTATTTTTCGATATCGTGCTGCGGTCACACTGTATCACAATTCGGATCCGGCGCGCAAGTTAAATTTGTTTAGTTTTTAAGCAACAATTTTTCAACAAATAAACAATTCAATGTAAATTTTTAATTCAAAGTTTGATAAAAATAAAGGCGATCTTTTTTATGAATGAATATGAATATGAATCCAAGCTCACCAGCCCGTTTTTTTTTGCTGCGACATTGCTATAAAAACAAGTTGGCAGCACTGAAACTGCATTTGGAAGTCAGAAACAGCTACTCTGAAATAAGTAATTTCATCATGCTCTAAAGTTCGTTTAAAAAGTTGGCAACAGTTAAAATTGAAAATGTGGTTAACAAATAATTTACAAGTTCCCTTAACGACATTGCAGGCGATGCCAAAAACTATTAAATATGGCTATATAAACTCAAAATTTGGTAAAATGTTACTTGGTCTAACAACAATTACAAAAGGCGCCAAAAGCTGCAACGCAATTTGCCTGTTGTATTTCGTGCAAAAAAGCGATATTGAAAGTCTGAAAGAAGTACAACGACGCTGGCCAAACGTGGAACTTGTGTTGGATGCTGTGGCCATTGAAAAATGCATGGAAACGTTATACAGTGATAATGACGCTGTCATTGATGTTGCAGTAAGGGGCACAGATCTACAATTGGCTGTATGGAATGAGCTGGTTAAGTTAAAGGTCGGCAGCACAATCACATACTCAGAGCTAGCACAGCTTGTGGACCGTCCAAGGGCAGTGCGAGCGGTGGCCAGTGCTGTGGCAAAGAATGAGGTGTCCATTCTGATACCCTGTCATCGAATCGTCTCAAAAAGTGGGGCTGTTAAATACGGTTGGGGTGCGAAACTTAAGAGCGACTTGTTGGAATATGAAGCAAATACATAAACAAAAGAATTCATCTTTAATCGTTTGGATAGATATTTTTAAAATGGTTTTTTATTGAAATTCAGCTCCGGACTCTTTTTTTTTAACTTGAACCGTAAGTGTTGTTCTCCTGTGTGGTATCTTATATAAAAAAAACAAATTGCAAAATGCACACCATATTGGATAGATCAACTGAAATGCAAACAGGCTCGAGATTGTGCAACATTCTTGACATAAATTGCCCGCAGATCCTACTTAAATTTTACCTATATATTTAACCTGGTTCTATTCTCGATGTAGCAGCACGAATATTGCCAGAATTGACAGTATAGCCCACTGAAAATACAAAAGTATAGTTAATTATTGAACAAGTTGTTAAAATTGATTTGAAACTTACCTTAACTTTTGGATATTCGTTCATGAAAATTGTGATAATACCCACGTAGGGCAAAAACCCTCTTGCGCGTCCAACAATGTCCTTTTTGGTCAACCAAAGTTGTCCAGGCGCATACAGTCCTCGATCATCCACGTTGTTATTGTCGCCCTTGGTCAGAAACTTGACGGAGCCGTCTTCCCTGCTCAGTGAAATGTGTATAGATTAATAACTGCTTCGTTATTTAAGATCAGTTATTATACGCACTTTTCGTGCAACTTGATAACACGATGCACAATGGGTATATCCCGTCCCTCCACCTTGAACACAACAATCTCGCCAACACGCACTGGCTCCTCTTTGTAGTTGGTGAGGAACAAGAGATCGCCACGGTGAAACGCCGGCTCCATGCTACCGCTCAGCACAACCACTATGGGGGACTCGCTGCCAGTGACAACCATAAGGCCCTTCCATATCATGAGTGCCGAGGATACAATCATGGCAAAGCTAAGCACTTGATACAGCGACTGCAATGATGCAAATTCAATTAACACAATTGACCAGCAGACGGCGGCATTGTTCGGAGTTTACCTGGCGTTTGTTCATTCGGTTAAAGTCGCCCATCATTTCATCAACCTGCAACATGCTGGCCAAGCCCATGGTTGCTCCTTTTTATTTCTTTGACTTTGGTGAATGATTATTAAGGCTACAGTTATTGCAAACACTAATTTTCCGCAAACAAATTTCTGGGCTTGTTCCACGAAGACAAAAATTGACAGGTTGCAGAAGCGGCACAGACGACGCGTTGGTCCGACGACACGTCAGTAGGAATCAATGTTGCCAACTTTTTAGAGGAAAAAATAGCTGTTTCTGGCTGGAAAGCATCGGTAAAATAGCTGAAATTAAGATGCAAAATAGCTGAAAATTAACCAAAAACGGTGTGGCAGCCTGAAATCTCAGAAAAAGAATTACCTCTAGCTTAAACGTCTGGCAAGCTTTCAACAACCTGGGTAGCTCTCGGAAATGCGCGGTCATTTAAAAAATGTAACAAAAAATTGTTTAAAAAAGCAATAAAAGCAGTTAACACAAATCCAATGAAATTTGAAGTTAGATAAAATAGGAGTGAACATTTTTAAGAAGGTTAGGAGCTCTCGTGAATGTCCAAAAGATCCTCTTATTTTACAAAAGATCCTTTTGAAAAAGGATCACAACATTTTCAAGGATCTATTATGAACTCCAAGGTATGGCAACGTTCAATAAACGTCAACTTTTGTTCTGCCAGGTGGCAACGTCCGAAATCGAATGCATATTGGATTGATTCTTGACGAATTTCACAAATTTGTTATATATAAATTAAAATAAAAATAAAAATGGGTGATAAGCTGTTGGACACAACACAAATTATAAATGGATTGGCTGTGATGATATCATTCTTTGTCGGTTACAAATATGCATTGAAACGTGGTGAAGCGTGCGCAAAAATCGACGACACACCGTCAACAGAGACGCAGGAGGAAGCAGGAGGCGCAGCTGCCGCAGTTTCCGACAAAGTGAGACGAAATGCAATAAACCGTCGTCGTCCCATTAATATATCAAGTTTTCATTGTTTTCAGATCTATAGCGGCTTTAATGACAATTTTAAAATGGTGTTGGTCGTGCGCAACGATCTAAAAATGGGCAAGGGAAAAATAGCCGCCCAATGCTCCCATGGAGCCGTGGGAGCATACCAAAGAGCTGTAACCCGGACACCACGCCTGCTGCGCGCTTGGGAGAACTGCGGCTGTGCCAAGATCGCCGTTCGTGTGGAGAGCGAAGCCGAGCTATTGGCCATCAAGCGGGCTGCAGAGCAAAAGCAATTAAACACGTGCCTCATACGCGACGCTGGCCGCACACAGATCGAGCCCAATTCAAAGACTGTTCTGGCCGTGGGTCCCGCGTCAGCAGCTGACATTGATCGTGTCACCGGCCATCTGAAGCTATTGTAAAGATCATAAACGATTCACGCTTAATCCGGCTGCCTTCGGGCGCAAAAAAAAAACGAAAAACAAATGGAAAACCCCAAATTTCGAAGCAATATGGGAGCATGTGGTATGCAACCACAACGACTGTGACATGCAAGTTCATTTAGGACCTGCAGTGTTAATGCGTTTAATGTAAAACTGAGCTATTACATATTAAATTCCTTGTGATGCTGCTGTCTTAACTTGAAAACGAAATTCTTGTTGTGAATATATAGATTCTTGGTTTTGGTACTAATTCTGATGACTCTTCTTGCCATCGTCACAATCCTCAATGACGTCCCTTGGGATCTCCTCCCATTTCTCTGGTATAACGTTGAACAGTACTTCCTTAACATCGCCTTGTATAACAATCTCATTCTCGCTTGTCACTGAGGATCCACAGGCAAATTTACTGCCAAAGAATTTGGCTGCAGCACGCAGATCGATTTTGAATGCTCCCATTCCAGCCACAATGGTCACCCGTTTATTTTTGCCACGCGTTGCGCACGACAGGCAAATGCGTTTGGGTGCATCATCATCTAAGCTCTCCTTCTTGACACGTATCAATCCCTTGCCGCCACGTTTCTGACGCTTTTTCTCACCATCATTGGCGTCGGCACCCTCCTGAGCCTCGCGCAGTTTTAATTTTTCATAGTCCTCTGGATAGTTTTTGGCCAGCCATTCCTTGCACTTGTCATACTCTGAATAAAACTCACAATACTCAATGGGCATTGAACAATTACCGCAATATTTAACAGCAATGGGATATGTGACATCCAATAACCCCAATCCGGGCTCTTTTATGGAATCCATTGTAATTTAAAACCAATTTATGTTTAAAAGTTTAGATGTGAGCAGTGTCTGCTTTGATTCATATTCCATTTTCAACTTGGATTACAAATCACCTGCATATTTGTCATAGTATGCCAAGAAAATCTAAAATTTCACAGACAAAACATTTATAGGGCTTGTTAGATGTGGAATTAAAGGAAGTGACATATTATCAATTTATAAATTTATTTTAAGAAAATGAAATTTAACTCTTATCAATTTCATCAAATGATATTTGCATATTTCTCCAACTAGAGTTAGCTTAGCATATCTAAGTAAATAGTCCATTGAACTAATCACTTGTGATTTTAGTTACTTGATTAATTCTAATTCTATTATACTCATACAACAGTTATTATATAAATGTAACAGCAACTTAATATGTAGTAGATTGTTTGACAAGAAATGAAAAGCAAAAAAAATAAATCTTAATGGTCGTGGACAATCATGATGCAAATATTCATAGAACATTTTAATTATCTCCAACTTATGATTAAATAAAATCAATATGAACATTGCATATCTAGAATGTCAGCCAATCGTAATCATTTTCACCCTGTGGCTGATGCTGCTGCTGATCGGGCTGAGATTGCATCATCGGCGGTTGAGCATGAAGTTGTTCCAGATCTTGACCAGCTTGGAAGTCGGAAGGTTGTGGCTGATAATCGACGGCCTGGACGGGCTCATTGGAAGCATCCAGCAAATATATTTGTGACTGTTGAGACACCTGCTGCTGCATATGCTGATGGGCAGACAAGTCGTTATCATCAAAGACCTCTTTCTTAATTCGCACGCCGCCGTCATCGTCTTCATCACTCTCGGATATATCGAGATCTTCATCAATGCCCATGCCGTTGTCATTGCTTGTGGTGGCCAAATCATCATCCTGCGACTGCAAACCAGCAGCTGCTGCACTGGTGCTAGCCTCAGGCGGATTGTATTGCCCATTATCGTCCTGCGCCTGTGGCATAAAGTCAGAAAAGGCGCTCTGTGCATTATACGATTCACCATAATTTTGCCGAGGCTTATGCATAGCCAGAAAGTCCGACGGATCATAATTGGGGTCAACATCCATAGACTCATCTGAAAAAACAAATAGCAATTAGCGAATGCCAAGGGATCTTGATCAGGATGCGATAGTATTAAGCAGGCCGTGCGCTTTTCGACTATGCGGTATTTAAAAAAATAAGTAGAAGGAATGGACAAGAGAATTGGATAGGTAATATGAACCTTGCTGGTGTTGAGCATAAAAGCCAACGCCACTCAACTGCACCATAGCTTCAGCTGCTTTCTGGCTGTCATCCTCGCCGCATTGTTCCTCTAATCTCACACGCACGCAAATAGCGAAAGTAAATAAATGAATGTAGAAACAGAATTCAAGCATACAAAGAATACATTAAGATTAAGTAGTCCAAAAGTAACATAAATCATATTCTGTTAAAGATTTAATTTTAAACTTGAACACACACAAATACTACTACATGATTGTGCAACAACTACAAATAATTGAGCATAACCCACCTGCCATCTGATGTGCTTCGATATCCACCTCGGTCTTGATGTTCTTTGGATCTATGTAATCCATTCCATCGCTAGTCGCATTAAGGCGCTCCCCTTGATCCAATATATTGGCAGCATTATTCTCATCCTCAGACACCTCTTGAAAGTCCTCCTCATCATCTTCATCATCATCCGTGGAGCATTGAAGATCTAAGAAAATTTCGTTTGCGGCAAATGAAAGAAATACACTTTAATAAATATTGAATAATTGATAATGAATATTTATATTAATTTACCAAGGAACTGAAACAGTTGTCGAATTCATTGAAAAAATATTTAAGAGGGTTAAAAATAGAAATTTAAAATAAATATTATAATTAAATTAACCTCTTTAAAAATAAAATAAATTTATTTTTTTAGTGTTTTATAAAGTGAAAAAGAAAACTAAAAGGTAATACGAAAACTAAGTGTAAATTTTAAAACTTTGTTTTGTTTCCTAAAACTAATTATAATTGCAATAAATAATTAAATCAAATCCAAACCAATGCAAAATTTAGTATGAAAGCTTGAGTGGGTTACATATGTGTGTGTGTGTATGTGTGTAAGTAATCGAAAATAAATTTAGTTTTATTTCGAAAAATGTTGAACAGAAAAGTAAGATAAAACTGTGAGTGTGTGATTGTGGGTGTGTGTGTGCGCGGTATATTATAGCTGTGGTCCACATAGGTTAAACGTATGTAGATAGCTCCGTTATAGGTCTTACCTTCGTCCAGAAAGTAAGATTGCGTCTGACTCATGTTAGAGCCAAGGCTGTCCTTTCGGGGACGGCCCCGACCACGCTTAACCAGACTCGAGTTTTTGACTAGAAAATAAAAGTTTGCAATTTGCACGTGTTTCATGTTGCATTTTAAAAAGAGTCTGCCATTACAAGTACTTAGTATACAAGTAAAATAGTGAAACATTTAAAACTTTGCTTGCAATTATGTAATTTTCAGTACAAATTTTCAATATTGTGTTGGTTCTTGTTGTTGGTGATTTTGAAATTGAACGAAAAACTTTGGACAATTAAATAATTACGAGCTAGCAAATGAATTGCATTGCCGAGTAAATTAAAACGAAAACATAAAAGAATATTAAGGCAAATTGCAAATGTGCATCAATTTCATTTTCTGATTTATATACGCAAAAATCGGGTGAAGTACGAATACGATTACGAATACGAGAATATATATGTATAATTTTCCCTAACGACTTTTGAGCTATTTTTCGCTACACACATGAATAGGTTGAGGGAGACTTTGATAAAATTCAGAAAATTTGTTATGTATAGATGTTTTGGATGAGATGGACGTAATGCTAAAATCATATAGTCCAAGCAGTTCAAAGTACAACTATTTAAATATTTTATAATATTATATAATATTTTATTTTGTCATTTACTATATATTATAACCTTGTACTTTGTTAAAGAACAAAGGTATGGTCAATATTTAAATTATTTAACATGGGTCAGTTTCTTAGAATTCCCGACTATGTTTATTTAAATTACTATAAGTATAAATAATATGTATGTCGTTTTATAAATTAAAGGCAGCTTTGCCAAAAAGTTGTTGAAAAATAAAGGTTATGACATAAAATTTTTTGTTTTAACTGGTGATCAACGCACCGCTTAAACTGTAAGAGGTAGATTAATCAAATTTTTAATGAGTTCTTTGTGATATTTCTAAACGATTCATCCTGCAAGTGTTTTGAAACCGACAATCACATTCCTATAACTACAACTGGTATAACATAATCTTTATAATCTCTACATAGATCACAAGGATCAATCATCGATGTGAGCTGCATGTTAATTTCAAGGTATTTGGATTAGTAAAAAATGATTGAACCAAATCTGTATACCGTTACCAAAGAGGATCTTGTGTGTAAAATTTATTAGCAAATCGAGCCCTATTTGCAAAAATGTCGTAAACGATTAGCGAATTTTATAGGAGAGAGTTTATTTTTAATTATCGTGTGTTGTTTGTCGCTTACGTTTTAATTCACAGGCCTAAATCTCCGTATATATGTACAATAAATATATAATATTTTAGGTGCAGATGATGTTGGTATTTATGAACATATTTGCATAAAAAACAAATTTAGGAGAAATGTTCCTGCGTCATTTTTGCAAATAGGGCTCGAAATGTACTTAGTTACTACATATGTATATACACAAAAATACTATATGAATCTGTATATGATGCATGGGATAGGAATAAGCATAAGCATTACCAATAGTTACACAAGACCAAGTAAAAATATATATGTACGTTGATGTATATGATGAATTGATGCATGTGCGCAATGCAAGAACCATTTCTTAATAGGATTACGTATTAGTAGTGAAGAGTAAGGCTTAGAGCCTAGCTCTGACATACCCTCTTCAACAGGATCACGTTGTTTGCGTGGTCGTCCGCGACCGCGTTTCACTTCACTGGCAGCTGAAGGTGCTGGTTTTCTAGCCGGCGTCGAAGCATGTGTCAGATTGGAATCCGCTCCCATTGTGCGATGTATCGAATTGGGTGTGACTAGTCCAAGTCCAAGTCCACCATGGCCCTCCACATCGATGTAATCATCGCCTGGAGAGCTGGCTCGACTGCCACGACTTAAATCATAATCATCATTACCCCAAGCCTCTTCAAATTCTGGAGCATTAGCCCGAGCACGTTCCTGAGTCTTCAGTATATTCTCCTCCAGCTGTCCACAGTGATCGGCAAACTAAATGGTGGAGGAATGATTACTTAACTTGACGGGATCAATATTAAATTTAGCTAGACTCACCTCCTCCAGCTGTGCCTGTGCGTATTCCAATATCTTCTTGGCATACATGGTGTACTGTGCTTCGCTTCCATTGTACTGCTCGCAATTGGCCGCAATGAGCTCAATGTCAGCCAGATACTCGGCACGACTATGATAAACGTGATCTGAAAAATTATTGTTATGTTAATCAGACTCCTGTCCATATTGGTTACCAAGTGTGGTTACTTACTTTCAATATTCTTGCCAATGGTTTCCAAATCCATGGGCTTCTTGATGACCGTATAGTAATCCTTGATTGCTTTCTTGTTAACGGGCTTGTGGAAGGGCCAGCTCTCAGTTTGGGTTTTTATTTGTGTATGCAACTTATCAAAGATGAATGACAGCGCGACCTGATCATCATCATCCAGCAGAGGATTGATAGCCTTCTCCAAACGCATCAGTTTATCCTCTCGTTCCGACAGCAACTCGAAGCAACTGTTGAACATGCGCTGGGCAGCAACAGTATAGGCACTCTGGGAACCATTGTATATTAACGAGTTGTCCACAATTTGCTTGAGATCCTCCAAGAAGACTTCGCGGCTGGTATAGCGCCGTTGTCTAATGTATTCTCGCATAGTCTGCAAATCCATGGGCTTGGAGACCACACGATAATAGTCTGGCACGCGTTTAGCATTCACTGGGAACAGAAAAGGCGAAACATCTGGCATGGAGCGTAGCTCATTGAGGATGTGCTCCAGAATGGAGGAGAGCACGACGACGGGATCGGTGCGTCGTCGATTGGCAGTTTTATTGTGACGCTGCAAGTAGTCACAGTGGACATCGTTGGCCATGCGGCGTTTCTTCTTGCCCATGGCATCTCTGGCCACTTTGAGCGTAAGATTGCCACGTCGTTTAGCGTCCTCTCCTTGTCCATGACGTTTGAGTACCTTGCTACTTAATGTTACCTTAGTGCCATCGACATTTACCAGATCGTCATCGTCCATGTTCATCTCCTTCTCGCTGTGCTCGTCCAGATCATCGGCCAGCGAGGGATTCGACTGCGACAGACTGCTCTGCATGCCCGTGTACAGTGGACACGCCTTGTTGGTGCGCATGTGTCCTACTTGGCCGCAGGCACCACACTTGAGCTTTAGATCCGGCTTCAACTTGAACTTCTTGCGAGATGGACTGACTTCCTTGTGACTGTTATCCCGTTCCTTATGAGCATGACCACCCGAGCTCTTGGGATCGCCCAGCGACGTTGGCATACCTCCTGGCTGTAGTTTCTGGTTCTGGGCCAATTGGGCCAGACGTTCGCGTTCCTGGTTGCGTTTAATGCGACGCAGTTGCTCCTGAATGCGACGCTTCTCCCGCTTCATCTCCTCCTTTTGCTGCTCGTCTAGCGTCGCAAACTGTTTGATAAACTGCTCATCCTTGGTGGTGCGTATCTTGATGTACGCATCAATCACCGCCTGTCGACGCACCGTCTCCACGCGGGTATACTCCTTGCCATCGTTTCCCTTGAAGGTGCGCGTAATGCGTAAAATGCGTCCATGGTTGCTATTGGCCATCGGCTGCTGTGATGCATCCTCCTTGGCCTTGGCTGCTTTACTAGCGCCATCGCCCTGCTCTTCTTCCAGCTGACGCAACAGCTCCTGACGCTCCTGTTCTTCGCGTTCCAGCGATAGCTGAGTGGATGTCTTCTTGTTGGCCAGCATATTCTCCAGATTCTTGCCCAGCTCCTCCAAGTCCGACTCCTCAGAGGCAGAGGATTCATCCTCATCGGTGGACAGCACCTCTGAGCTGGCAAGCACACGATTCTGTAGATCAAAAATGCGCTGACATTCCTCCTTATAACGTTCTTGATGCTCAGCAATTGAAAAGCGATTGCCACGCGAGAATTTATCCATGCCCTCCTCGCCAGCCTTGGCCTTCTCCGTGGATAGTGTGCGCACCACATCGATGACCTCCCAGCGTGTTAGCTTCTTGATTTCCTCCTCTGGCACTTTAAACTTACGCAGCAGCTCCTTGGCCCGCTGCAGTGGCAAACGACGCAGATCGGCATCCGTGCCCGTCACCGAACGCTTTGGCTGTGATTCCTGCTCCTCTTTGCTTTGCTGTTGTGTTAAAGAAACGAACTATTATACTTGTACTTGGTTCAATCTTCAAGTTTATAGCTTACCGTTGGCTTGTTGGGCACGCGCACATAGGAGAATCCTTCACCGCAGCCTGTGGGATCCGCTGGGCCGCTCAACTGCAGCAGGCACTTGCCGCGCATGGCTTGAATGTAGGCGCGCGTTGTGTTCCATGGGGCAACTTTCACCTCATCATCGAGCAGTTGCGCCTCCTCATCGTCATCTTCTTGCGGAGCAAACAGCGATTTCTCACCATATCCAGCGTCCTGTGGATCAGGAAATTGTATTAAACACCAGTCTTTTAGCAAAGAGTTGCTTAGAATAAATTCCGTTCACTGCTCACCTTAAGGCGCTGCTCGGCAGCTATCATGCTGAAGTAGGCACAGCATTGTTCCGGCGATACCATGGCACGAATTTCCTCCTCGGAGGGCAGTCGAAACTCGGGCTTGATGACCCACCAGTTGGAGTCCATGCCTGTACGCTTAAAATCCGCACATTGCTTTAAACGCTTTCGAATGCTGCTCTCCGAATGAGCTGGAAAGGCACGTTTCACATCATCCATGCGTATGCGACGAGGATTGTCGCGACTTTTCCAAAACAGGCGATAGATGAAGACCTTAAAAAAACATAACATTAATTAATTGAAATTATTACTGATAGTTAGTTCACTTACCTGCAGAAAGTCACGCGTAAAATTGTTGGCTCGCTTGGAATTGGGTCCTGGCACCTCGTAGAGTGGACACTCTTGGCCCACAGTGAAGATCGCGTTCACCACACGTATCCAGTAGCTGTTGCGTGTGCGAATTATAAGGAAGTCATATGGGGACATCTTGTGTGGATAAATGGGAGCACGGTACATGTTGTTCTCCAGCGCCTGTATGCACTGACCCGGATGAAGTATGCCCAGAAATGGACTGGTGTGGGCAAAGGCTACTTCGCCATACACATAGTCCTGTGGTCCACTGTCCTTCTCGGCCTTGCGCTTGTAATAGTTTTTGATTTTGGAGCACATGCCCACCTGGTTCATAAGAGGCGGATGCTCCTCACAGAACTCGGCCAACACAATTTCACCATCTTTGCCACTTAGATCCTCGGGATTGCGCATAAAGAAAACGTCGCCACCACCGGACGCAATACGCTCCACCTCGCGCTGTTTCGCCTTCTTCACAATGTGCTTGAGCAGTGGATGAACTGCATGTGGCATTGTCTGTGCCAGCGGTCCATGGGAAAACTTCTTGAGCGGCGGACGATGGAAAGAGCGCAGCTTCATTGGACCCATGTGTGTGGGTACAAATGGAGCACGTAGCTCCACAACAGGCGTGGAGTGTTGAATGAGATTACCCCCGCCCACTTTGAGGCGCAATGTTGGCTCTGTCTTGGGTGTGTAATAACTGTAAAGCAATTGATTAGCTATATCTCATTAATAGATTACAAAATCTCGACTTACGAGTCATTGGATATGTTAAAGGGATCACGATCTGGACTTTTTGGTGGCGGCGGTGGCGTATCCTCAGCCAGCACATTAATGACACCCGCCTTGCCCAGCAGAATCTTTGATTTCTTAACGTGTGGATGTGGTATCTTTATTTTAGGCGGTGGTCCAGTGTTCTTATTGATCTTAGATGGATCAATGTCGTCGGGAATGCCGAGTATAATGTTCTCATCATTGGGATCCAGAGTTAACACCTTGGGTTTGGGCACTTTGCTCATCTGCTGAGCATCCCAGATTACCTCATCCTCCCACTTGTGATAAATGAGCTCCTCATTCTCCACGGGAAACAGACTGTACCAGGTGTCATCTGGAGCCTCCACCTGTTTGTTTTGCGCAGCACTGAAATGCGTAAAAGCACAATATATATAGGGGAATATAAAAGGATCTGTAATATGATTGCAACTTACCTCTGAAGTGCCTTTTTGGTTGCACTACTGCCAGAGTTCTGTTTGCCGCTGTTGCCACCACCGCCACCACTGTTGTTGCCAACGGGCAGCGACGACTTGCCCGGCTGACTGAAGGCGCCGGCTGTGCGGGATCCACTCGAGGGCAGCCAGCCAGCGGCATTTGTCTTGGAGTTTAGTTTCTGTAGCACCTTGGCCTTGATATCGTTGCCATCCCAGACAACATCATCCTCCCAGTGTAATTGAGATACCATTAGAAATGCATCGTCGGCAATACTGAGCTCCTGGGAGATTTCATTATCAGTACTGGCTGTTGTGCGTTCACCGTTGAATTTGGCCAATGAAGAGGATGATTGTGCCGGTTTGGTCTTGAAGCCATAGTTGAATCCCTCACCCGAGTCGGGTACTTCCAGCATATCGTACCAGATTTGGGCTGGTCCATATCGCCAGTCGGCCACTTTCGGCTTCTGATCATTATGATCGCCATTTTCGGGACCCTCCTGGCGCACATCCTCACTGTTCAAGTCGCTGAGCAGCTTATCCTCATCGTCGGACATGCAATCCGCCGGCTTTGGTTCTGGCCCAAAATAAATACCAAAGCCACGTCTGCGTGGCTCCTCGGTATCACTCGGCGAATCCGATCCGCCAGTATTGGTCAATTTTTGATCTCGCGACTGATTGCGCTTGCGGCGTCGCTTGCGAACATGTCGCCAGATCTGTGGCAGACTAGTCGGCTTGCCGGGACCAAATAGCCGGGAGAAGCGTAGCACCTTTTGTGGACGAAAGTCGGGAAAAAGCTCACAGACATCGACATTTTGGTATTTAGAGGGTAATATGTCTGCCAGAGGAGTGTCCAGTCTGCGATCGGCCTCAGCTAAAATACACAAGTATAATAAGATAATAAGGAAAATAAGAGTTAATATTCTTATAAAGACAAACTACCTTTAGCATCATTCGCTTTAGAATCACTGGAGCTAGAAGCATCAGTGCTGCCTGGCTTGGTAGATGCATCATCGTTGCCAGTGGACGTTGTGCCTGCACCTCTCATTGGTGCACTTGGAGGCGGCATAAGTTCCTTATCGTCCTTGGCTGCAAACGCATAGAGTTGTTAAAATGAAATGGTGAATTCGAGTTAGTGCACTTACTCAACTTGGCCTCTACCTTGGAAGCTGGTATGGCATCTTCCAAGTCATCGAATGTAGACGCCGATGTGGTTGCCTCTTCTGCTGCTTCTGTCGCTGTCGCTGCTGGTGGCGATGGGGTGCGCGGACAATCCTCAGATAGTTCATTAATGTCCGAATAGTCGATAGCATCGTCTTGTGCCTTGATAGCACCATCTTCAGTCGCCTCGCTGTTGACACCAGCCTTCAATGCATCAAATGCGCTTAAGTTATCAGCAGAGTCAGAGACAGGCTTGTCCTCAGTGTCCTCGTCCGAGTTGGTGCCACCATTCTGGTCAATTACCTCGCTTAAGAGCGAGTTGAGACCCATTCTGTAATAATACCATTAATATATATGCACTTTATGTCAGATAAACAATTTGCAAGAACTCACTTTGACAATGAACTAAGATTTTCTCGCAACTCCGCATCAAATGCATGTCCTTGTTCATCCTCGTCATCCACGAGCTTGCCCTCCGAGTCAATGTTGCCAAATAGAATTCCAGTCAGATCCAAGCCCATGTCATTCGCCGCATTGCCGCCAATGGAGCCCTCATCGCTGTCGTTGTCCGATGCGGTGTCCATCTTGCTTAGTTTTCTTCTTCAAATTGATATATATGCTTACAAGTACTTGGATAACATATCCCACGTTCTCTTAGAGTCCGTGTAACTTGTTACCATTTGTTGAATTTTAATTTAAATTGCTGTCTTAATTTTTTCTTCGGAAAAAATCTGATTTTTGTTGTGCACTTTTCTGTCTTTGGAGACTGTGTTACCGTCACAGAACGTTGCCACCCGGTCCAAAGGCTGCCATCCTGAAAAATGTTTCGATCTGGCAGCACTTACCGTTTTAGATACAATGCCAAAAATGGTAGCTTAAAAAACAAATACCTTTCCTTATTTTCTTTTAGTTTTAAACTAAAATTTGTTAAATTCTTGCAGATTTTTTTCGAATTTTGTGAATTTTATTTTATTTTTTAGAATTAAATTTGCAACTTCACTCTTAGTAATACTGATTCAGTATTTATTAATTACTAGACGTTCTGGTACATTTTAGGTATTTTTTTAAACTTTGTTTAGCTTAGCTTCCCACCAATGTCAGTAGGTTTATTAAAGTACCATATTTTGCCAAATTACCTTTTAGATGGACATGTACCTTTCACACTTTAGTTCGACCATTTCAAATCTATGTTTACAACATTTTATGTTAGAACTTCAAGCCCTTGGCTCGCTGTTAAAATATCGATAGAGGAAAATTTTAACAAAAAAAAAGGTGGTGGATAAAGTAAACTTAGTTTTTACTTTTCTTATCGACTAGCAATTAACAAAGTTTAATTCACTTAAATTAAATAACAAATATTGTTTTCATATCTGTTAACTGTTAAATGTTAATGTCGCCGTTGTGTTGCTGTTAAAATATACCTAATGGGAAATTCTAAAGTGAAATCAGCTGATTGGCAAAATAGACGCACTTTTTACACTTATTGACGAAATTTCAACAATAATAACTAAATTTTAAATGGAGGTGGAATTTAGCAAGGAGAACTTTTTACTGCCCGAAACCAAATATGAATGTGAGTATTTGAGAGCTGCTTGTAATCATATGTGCATGTATAATTGCTTGTTTTTGTTTTGACAGACTTGGACCATACAGCCGATGTGCAGTAAGTAAACACATGGTGAAAATATTAAATGTGGCGTATTTACTCGTAGAGTAAATGGAAAGAAATATTGTGGTGAAACAGAATAGTACCTGTGGTAAAGTGAATATGCCACCTATAATAATTTCACTATGAGCAGGCCGACCACGTTGCCGGCACCTGTTCGAAATTGAAATATTCGATACTCGAATTCGATTACAGATTACATGGATGGGGCTCAACATTGAAGGAGGCATTCGAACAATGCGGAGTGGCAATGTTTGGGTACATGACAGAGTTGGATTATGTTTCGGTGGAATCATGTTATGAGATCGAAGCCAAGGGCGATGACATTGAGGGTCTACTCTTTCACTTTCTGGATGAGCTGTTGTTCCTGTTCTCGGCGGAGCCGTTTTTGGTGTGCAAGAAACTGGAAATCACCAAATTCGATTTGGACAATTTTGAGATTGTGTGCCGCTGCTACGGCGAACCCTTTGAATTGGGCAAACATCCGCAGGGCACTGAGGTGAAGGCAATCACATACTCGGCCATGCAAGTAGTGCAAGATGTCGAAAGCAACAACTACCAAGTGTTTGTTATAATTGATATTTGAGTGACGATGACGATAATGATGGTGATGACTACGTTAAAGGTATTAAATGAATTTGACATTGTTGTTGTTAGCTTAACCGTATGCAATTTGCATTTATGTATGGTTTACCTTTTATTCACCCCTGTCTCCATTAATCATAAGTGAAATAACCAAAAAAAAAAAAACAAAAAAATTGAAAAAAATATATATATTTATAAGAAATGCGCTAGACTGCGCCGAAAATTTGCAATCTGTTCAGTTGCAGCCCAAAAATATCCTGGGGTTGCCTGATTCTGAATGACTTTTCAAGAAGCATTCAATTTGTGTTGCGGCTGCAAATGCAATTAGAGATCCTTGCTACCCTTTGCCTTTGTGAATTTGCAACGTGCCTGTTTCCCAGACAACCCTCTTTTTAATTATTTGTGCATTCCCAGACTGCAGTTCAATGCACTGTCTCAAAAAATTCAAAATTCGCGTTTGCTCTTTGTCTTAAGGCCAGAACCTTTTTGCTACTGAATATTCTGTTCCCAACTGATTTTTGATCACTCGTAAAATCTAAAGAAAGTTTTCCAAAATTAGTAATAACTATGCAAATTATCGCTTATTTAGTTTTTTTTTGCAAATCCAAGTTTCAATTTAGTGTTTTTTCTCTAACTAGTTGGCAGCACTCACTGGAGTTCAAATTCGAATGCATTGTTAACAGGTGGCAACCATAGTCAGACTGCCAACTTACATGTGATATGCCAATGCTATTAAGCAGATTAGTTAACAGACCTAGTTAACAGCTGTTTTCACAGCTGATCAACAGATGTTAATTGTAAACAACTGAAAGCTGCGCGCCGCTCACGTGTAGGTGTGTGTGTTTGCTTTTATGAGCATTGAGTTCTTGTGTACCGATTAAATTTGACATTAAATTAACAGCAGTTAAACACCAGAAGAAATAATAATGTGTTTAATTTGAATTAAGACAATAGCCGCGCGACATTGATGAGCGCAAAAAGCAACGCTGTGTGTACAAGAAAGTGTGTGGAAAAGAACAAACAAAGTATCAAAAGCAAAGCAGGCAATAAAACACGTACAACGACGACGACGACACCAATACCAATACACAAGTTTCTCATTCCTCGCTGTTAGTCGCGTACGCGTGTGTCAAAAAAAATAAAGTTGAATTTGGCTTAAAAATACAGGTACTCGCTCAATATTCAATGCATATTACAATCAAGTGAACATATAGAGTTGGCGCCCTTTTGCCTGGAATTTGACTGTAAGTTTAATAATGAAACAGCAATAGCAACAACAACAACAACACTTACAGTAACGTCATCATCGCCGCGGTGGCCGCACTTCGCTGCTGTTGCTTTTCAATTCGCTTGTCGTCGTTGCCGCTTGCTCGCCTCTCGCTCTCTCTCTCTCTCTCTCTCACTCGTTCATTCTTTCTGCAGCCACCAATTGTCATGGTGTCGAAGAGGAAGCATTGAAGCACATTTTGCTTTAATAATTTTTACGCTGCAATTTTCGCATATCAAATGTAAAGCGAGCGGCATAAAACTAGACACAATCAAAAGATAAATTTACACGCTTCAAATTGAGATTGAAACCAAGTGTGTGGCTTAAATAAAAGTGTGTGAAAAACGTGGCAGAAAAATCTATAGCTCAGGCCATAGAGAAACGACAAAAATGTGGTAGGTATGTATGTATGTAATAGTATTAAAATGTAGAGGCTGCGAAAAATGTGACGTCTGTATGTACATAATCGTGAATGTCGATGTCGATGTTGATGTTGAAGTGTATGTGGGTGCTGCGCCGGACATTTTCATATTGAGCACCCGGTATTGCCGGCCGCTACAGCTGATGCGCATATGTATGTCCGAAAGGAGAAATAGGAGTATGCTACTATCTCTAATGTGCATTTTATATAATAATATTTTACAGCAGATCATTACACTACATTAAGTATTACCTTCTTCTCGATGTACATATGTACATATTCATGTGGCAATACTGGTCTGGCTGCCAACCACTCCACGAACCATCAACCTGCTGCTGCTGCTTCTTGCCGCCGAACTCTTTCTCTTTTGCTTGTGTTAGTGTGAGCTCAAGTGGGTATGTGTGTTGGTGTGTGTGTGCATATGTGTGTTTGTGCGAAAGTAACGGCTTTATAAATCAACAAACAACTCCCAATTATTGTCGATGGAGATGACGTCACATTCGATTTGCCATTTGCTTTTCTAATTAGAATTTTGGCACATGTAAGTCTATCTCCATAATAAACAACAACAACGAATGGCTAACTGTGAAGAACGCCGAATATTTACATTTTAAAAAATTAATTATGTTTACTTTCACATTTTGACCTATTTAATGACAAGTAATACGAACTATGTATCTTCTTATATTTCGCATAGAGTTTATAGATACAGTGACTCACAGTTTACTTGAACCACTTCATTTTAAAATATGTTTTGTTTCTACTTATAAAAAAAATGGTAGATTCCAAATATTTAGCCTGAATTCAAACAATAATTAATGAATGTGCGTTTTCTATTCGAATATAAATTCATTTAAAATGTGTAATATTGAAGACTGGGAGCCACTGTACATACATGTGTAGACTTGACCTTGTCAAAGAGTCTGAGGCGAAGATCATTTGATGATGAATGCTTCACTGATCCCAAAATAGCTATTTCAGCTTTAGGCCTAATAACAGCCAAAGAAAAACTATTTATTGGCTTGTTTGACATTTATTTGGTATATTTGGTCATATTTTTCTGTTTCAGTTTGTAAGTTTGTTTCATTCCCAAGACATTTGTGCGCCTTATCAGCGTATCAATTAACCCAGATATGCTGAAATAAACACGGAACTCCAGACGCACGTGATAAGACCGAGTTCAAACGAAGTTGGAGGAAAAAAGATTCGCTTGTTAGCTTGCAAAACTCCATTCTAGACTTACACCGTCTTTTCCTACTCCTCCACCTCCTCGCCCTTCTCTTTCTCCAATCGTTCTTCACACCCTTGGCGATTTTTGTTTAGCTCACCTTTCATTTGATTTTGTCGCGTCTGTTGCGGGGCGACGTCATCATAGTTTGATGACCTCCACCCGACAACGACGACGCTGCGTCATCGGTTTTTTGTTGTTGTTGGTTCGTTCTTAAATGGGGCGGTGGACAGGGGAGGCGGTAGATGCGGCTGATATAACTCTTCTTGAGTCTGCATATTTTTGGTCACAGTTCTTCTTCTGCCGTTGGCCTTCAGTTCTTCACTTGGCTTGGCTTGGACTCATCATTTGTGAACCAGTTGCTTTTTTACCTGTTCTCCAATTGGTATACACACACAAATACCGTGATGTCTTCTTCTTGTTATTTTGCGCAGTTGCCTTTTATAAAATGGCTTGCGCAGTCTCAACAAAATCCAATATATTATACGGATGCAGTGATTTGTGCTTTTCATTTTCTTTTCTTCATCGGCTTATGGCGACTGCCTTCCTGCCTGCCTCCTGATTGTCCCATACCGAAACCGATAGCAATTGCAGTCTCTCAGTTTCAATTCCCTTACCAAAGTGAAATCAGTCAGAGAAATAATAGTTCTAATAGCTTTCAATAAATTACAACAATATTTAATTTTATTTGGATACAAAATTTTAAGTTTACAGTTTAATAAACAAAAATAAAATATTTTTATTAAAATTTAAATAGTCTGAGAATACTCAAATTACAATTGTGGCATCTCTAGAACTGTAAGTACATGTAACTTCTGCTACAATCTGTAATAACATTGCTCACGGTCTCCACAAAATGTGATGATGTACATAGAAAAATAAGTACATACACAATATGATTGCCCAATGAAATTGATAAGAAGCTTACACTCCATAAATGCTATAAGTATTCGTGCATTAATTATCTTGCTGAGCGATCTGGCAACGCCGAGTAAAGCACCCATGCGGGCTTACACAATCCAAATGTGGCAATTAACAATTAACAAATGGCGCACTTGCTCCAATACAAATTCATATATATGAATGTATGTATATATAATTTGTACCTGTAAAATACTCTTGAAATTTATTTTGATTTTTAATTGTAGATTTGCCACTTTTGGGTCGTGTCGTTGCGATCGTATCGTGTTTGTTTTTATCATATATTTTATGTATTTAGCTTTTGTTGTTGCACTTTTTTTTATAACCAGGCCGAGGCAAAAATTTAGAGAGCAGAGAAAGAGAGTGAGAGATGGAGGAAGAAAAAGTGAGAGACAAGTCTTCCCCTTCCCCTTCCAACAAAACGCATGAAAATACTTAAGCGAAACGAGTTAAAAACGATTTCATTAATATGTTTTTGTTGACTTTTGATGTTGATTTTGGTTGTTTTGGGTTTTTTGTTGCCTTTTTGCTGCTTGATACCCTAACGTGTAGGTATAATAAGTTTACCCTTTAGTTTGGAAAAAAAATGATAGAATTTATCGAAACGCAGGAAAGCAATTGGAATGAGTATCAATTGTATAGGGTACATTTTACACCCTAAAAGTATGCAATTGTTATTTTAATATTATTTATTAACTCTTTCCCGAAGGACATCGTTAATACATATATAAAACTACTATTTAATTTATATTAATCAGATATATGAATTAATTGTGCGACATTTTTATATAAATACACGCAATATTGTACATATATAGAAAGCGGTTGTAAGATAAGATTAAAATAAAAATATATGTATGTATAATGTTTTAAATGCTCAATTCTCATTCTTGTGAACTTAAATATTCACACAAAAATGTCTAAATAGCAAACCACAAATATTTGTATTTATAGAATACTATTTTCTATTTAGCATTTCTTATCAAATAACTAACCTCGAAAAAGAGTATTTCTGTTGCGGTGCGTTTCGAGAAAGCTTTCAGTCGCTTCTTTACGTTGCCTGTTCATTTAGTGTTGCTGTTGCTGTAGTTGCCTTTATTGTTTTTGTTGTACACTGTTCGCTGGCCTGGCTATTTTTAAAATTCGCGAAAGCAACAAGAAAACACGAAGCAAATCTTAACGCAGCGGCAGCAGCGACGCCATGATTGTTACTATTGCTGCCGTTGTTGTTGTTTCTACTGCTGCTGCTGCTTCTGCTGGCGTTGTGTTCGCCGCATAAGAAATGTGGAATATGGAATTTCAGTGTGCTGCTCCCACACACACATACACATATATATTTGTACGCATACACACGCATACGCTCCACAAACTCCACTCACAAGCTTTGCCTCGTTGTTGTTGTTGTTGTTGCTGTGGTTTTTGTTGGTGCGTGCAAATTGGAGCAAAAAGTTTTAAGCAGCGTCAGCAGCGCTGCCGGAGACAACATCGATTTCCTGCTGCAGCCAGTGACAGACAGACAGACAGACAGAAAGAGAGACAGATATGGACAGACAGACGCAGACATGTCCATTGTATGACAACTCATTTGTTGTTGTGCTGCTTTTGCTGTGGGTGATGTCGTCACTAAATTGACGCTGACGCTGCTGCTGCTGATGCTGACGCTGACATCGACAACAGCAACAACACATCATTTTATAGTCCCTTCAATTGGGTCACACTGGCGTCGACATCTCTTTGCTTTATGCATTCGTTTTTGCTAAATTTATTTATTTATTTTCCTCTTTTTTTTTATATTTTTTGTGTTGCTCGACTCCAAATGCGACTTCGCACTTCATTGATAAAAATGATTAATCGTTATGATTAATATGCTGGTGTGTGTATGTATGTGTTTACGAGTATGTACATACACATGTATGCAAAATATGTTTATATATGTGTCACCTAAACGGTGTTGAAGCGCAAAGCGGATGTTTAAACGATTTATAAAGCAGGCCTGACGTTTTGGCTACCCCAGCAACATTGTGGCATATTGTGATAAGCAGAGAGCATGAGAAGCGAGCAACAGTGCCTCCAAAGTTCAACGGAGTTTAGCTCGGGTTCAAACTCAAGCCAGCAAATTAGATAAAAGCATTTCAAGAATGCTACTCCAAAACAGAAGATGACAAGTTTCTGAAGAACTTAATGAATAGCATATGATCCCTGGCCGCATTAGCATCTGTCTAGAATTTGGAAAGTGTCTTAATGGAGGTAGAACAACCTTTGTATTTCTGGGTTATCAGTTTTTGCAGAGGTAGCTTTAAAGTAAAAACTTGAGATACAAAAACATGGATCAATAAAAAGCAGTTATATCTACGAAATCAGAATATTTATATATGTATATAAACATCCTACGAAAACTGACATTCAGAAAATCCAATTTCCTCCTCGTTCTTAACGAGAATGTGCTTGTTTATATATATACTTTAAGCTCAATAAGTTATACACCTCTTTCAATTATAATAATGTTATTAAATTATTTTACATAATGCTTTGCTATGTTTTCAGCAAGTAGTTTCACAACTAAAGAACCTTTTCGAAGAAAAACCCAAATCATAATTCTCACCTAAAGTATCAGCGCTGTGACATTTTTATGGGCAAACCCAAAAGCAACCCTAAAATAATTGCATGGAATTGATTCGATTTGATTATGCCCTAAAATTGATATAGGGCAAGAATAAGGAAAATCAAATCTCTCACAGCTGCAACATGGATGCTCTGATCTAATTGCATAATTTATATGGAATTATGTAAGCATATTTTGTGTCTTCAGGACTCTCAGCTCCCTCTTACGGCCCACAAATCGATTACGAGTGCAATTTATGGGACAGTTACGCGTGTATCTCTGCATCTGCCAGATACAAAGTCAGTAGATACATTTATATGCGATGGACAGCTGCTAGAATCATTGAAAGATGCCGAGAGACTCATTTTCTTTCACTCAATGAGACAATGCACACAGTAGAGAAAATCACAAAGTCGCTTTTCAATTTCACGGCAGCTGCGCGACGCAGCGCAGCGCAGGAGGAAAATGAAAAGATTGAGGACAACATTTTGCATCATCTTTGAATGGGATGCAAGTACTCGATGTAGGAGATGCAATTTATTTAACCTTTGGCTTTTCTTTTCCACTCTCTTTTTCTCTTCCTTTGCTTCTTCTGCTGCTTCTGGTTTGATCTTTTATAATCCTGGACATCCTACGACGCGTACGTGCTCATAATTTATTCTCTACACACACCTGCTCGGCCCAGCCCAGTTTTCCTTTAGTTTTTCCTTTAAGCCAGCTGCCGTTTGCCTGTTGCTCGTCGTCTCTTCTTCTTCTTCGTCGTCTTCTCTCATTTGCTGCTTTACGGCATTTTACATCGTTTTTCTTGCTGTTGTTTTTTAATTAAACATTGCTCCTTAGTCTCCTCTTATTGATATCATCGCTCGTGCTGATAATTTGTACCTTTTGTTTAACGCTTGCAACAGCGCAACAGCTGCTTACAGAGTACCTATCGGGTTTGCTTAACATACCCTTTGCATAGAAGCAAAAATGTCAAGATGAAATAAATGGATCGAAAGTAATATACCCTTTACTCATATACCAACACCGGGATATTAGAATTTTGTCCAGAAATATATATCTGCCTTATGAACGATCTGTGAAAAATCAATCTTTTATGATAAAATGTATTGATTTTTTTATTATTAATATCTTAGCTAATATTACAGATTTTGTATTTGGTATTTCTTAAAAAACTTGACAGAATTTGGTTAATCACATAGCTGTTATAGGAACGAACGATAATAAAAAATGTAAAACAGGGTTCTGCAAGGGTTTATATAAAATCTTTAAATGTAGATGACCTTTCTTTCTGTTTAATATTCTCTATCTAATACACAGGGTATATGCATATGTATTGACACCGCACCCGCACACCATATGCCACAGACTCACTTTTAACTCTAGCTGTGTCCTGTTCCTTTTGCTGGCCCACACTTGTTCGCCTTGGCAATTTATTGCCTGTTGCTGTTTTATTGCCCTCGTCTTTGAGTCGACACACGTTTCGCATTGCTTGATTAGATTATGTACGTTCATACGCACACACACACACACCTATGCACATACACATATAAGCCTTAAGGCATTCAGAAACGAATACCAATGCCAATCTCTGGCAATATCCTTTACCTCATCATCAACGGCGTCGCTGGCGTCGGCATCGCGAAGTTCAAAGCCAATCGACTATTTTTACTGCTTGACTGTTTCGGTTGTTATTGTTCCTCCATTCGATGCCCTTTCCTTAAATTTGGTTACGATGGACTTTCTGTTAAGCATAACAGACTGTCAACAGTTTGAGGTTAGAGCATGAACGTGTAACATAAAATCTATTAATTCGTTGACTGTTGATTGCTCCGAAAAGTATGCTAAATAAAATGTGGCGAATATTAAAATACAAAAAAATTGCTCATTAATTGTATAATTATGTTTTATGAAATTTAAGTTGATAACTAAATAACATCTTTTACGAGCTTTCTGAATTTTACTGTTTATTATCTCGGTTAATGCTAGCTACACAACATACAGTAATAAACTGTTTACATACTGTTGAATAATTTAACAGAAGTAAACGTCTCTTAACTGTGAATTTATAAGATGTTGTTTTAAAGAGTATTCGCAGCTTGTGTACTTTTAGACGCTGCTTCTCCATTTGCTCTGCCTACATATACATACAAATGTAACGTATGCATGTGATTTTAATTTGCCAGAGAGTCGCTGTCGCGCTGCTTTTGCTCTGCTTTTTAGCTCTGCCAGTTCTCCATGCTGCCTGTAATTGCGAATAGTCTCGCAATGTAATGAAATTCCATTGCACTGCGTTTGTCCTCGTTTTTTGTTGTACTACCTCCAAGTTCTCCACGCTTTTTAGCACTGTTTTTCTTAAATGCTAATTCCAAGAAATTGACAAATGCACACAAAAGTTTATCTCTTTCTCTGCCCAAATCACTTTGACCAAATGTTGTCTATGTCTATAATTAGGCAATGTACAGAGGAGTGTAAAGACATGGTGTGAGGGGTGTACATACTATGTACGACAATTAAAATCGCATTAGTTTTTTTTTTTTTTCGTTGCTGCTTCTCTCGCTCTCTCTGATTAGAAACGCTTATTATTACTTCACCCGCACAGCTGTTAAGAGGGAGAAGCGAAAAGTGCAGCAAATGTAAATACATACAGATACTATGTAAAAGCCACAAAACCCGTTTCAGACAAGAACAACCACACTGGAACATTATAGTTATTGTTGTTGTTATGCCTTTCGTCTGCTCCACATGCTTGGGGTCTGTGTCTCTCTCTCTCTTGATGCGCTGCACATGATTAGCGCTACAACAACAACAACAACATAAACAGCGCAACGTTGCAAATGAAAAGAAAATTTACAAATTCCATTCATGAAATTTTGCTGCGTTGGCCAGCGTCGACGCTGACGCCGCGTCGTCGTCTCTGCCGCTAAGCTCCACTTGCACACAGACCCACACAGACACACAGACCCACACGCAGAGTGCAGACAATGAAAGAGTGAGAGAGCAGAGCTTGAATGCGCTCCTCTCCCTGTTTTGCTTCTCTCTCAGCAGCGCTGTCGCTGCATCCATTTGTATGGGTATTGGTGTTGGTGTTGGTGTCTGTGTGTGGCGCTTGCTCAGCTTTGGCACTTGCAGTATATTTTGTTGTTGTGGAACGTTTCATATGCCGGCTCGTTGCTCTCTCTCGCTCTCGTTTTGCGCTCTTTCTCGTTTGCTTTGCACTTGCAATTTTGATGGGGGGGCAACATTGTTGTAGTAGTTCTTTGGCTTGCGTCTCCCTGTTCGCTCTCCCTCCCCTTTTCTCTGCCTCCTTCTTTCGTACCCTATTGTCGCATTGTCGACGTCTGCGTTGCCTGACAATTACATGCAAAAAGTTTTGTGGCTGCAGTTTTCTACTTACAGACACATACTGACACTTTTATTGCATACATATGTATGTGTGCGCTCCGGTTTATATGCGGGTGCAGCAGACACGGTCCTCGGTCCTCGGTCCTCGGTCCTCGGTCCTCGGTCCTCGGTCCTCAGTCCTCAGTGCTCGGTGCTCGGTCCTGTGCGGCCAGCCTCTTTCAAAGCTCGTAACGCGCATCCGTTTCCCTTTTGCTTTATTGCTAAACTGCAATTCATTTGCTTTGTTATTTTTACACATTTTACGAGTATATGTACAATGTACAACAATTACAACAGCAACAACAACTACACAGCAAGAGTCTAAAGCAGAACGAAGCAGCGTCATCATCAGTCCCCGCCTCATGCCTCTCTCTTGCCTCAAGCAAAACTCTCGGCTTATATTTATTACGAGACGGTAGACGACACCCAACTATTCCCCACCGATCCAAGGCGGCAGTACTGTTCTCTTCTCTTCTGCTCTGCTCTGAACTGAACTGAGCAAATCTCCTGTGCTGGGCTCAATTTTCAAACGATTTCAATGGAATTCTGTGCTTTGCTGTGCTGTGAATTTGCTTGCAGTCGTCGGCTGAAACCAACACAACACAACGCAGCGCCAAGCCAAACCCAGACACGCATTTTACCTACTCCTTCAGCTCCGTCTCCTCCTCCGTCTGCATCCTTCAAGCAGCACTTTGCTTACACCAAAAACAACAACAACAACAATAATAACATCCACATGGGACTGCCTCCTGCAAGCGGCGCATAATTTTTTCAATATCCAAGTCAAAGGGTTATTTCTCTTTTGTTATCAAGCTTGTTCTGTACATATGTAGTAAGAAAAAGCTTATAAGTATTTTTGCATGAGATCCCATACAGACTTAAGCTCAACGAAACTTGACGCTTAAGTTGGCAACACTGTCTCGATGAGTTGGCAAGCCTAATCGCTAAATAACAAAATTCAAATTTAACCGACAATTGCAAGCTGTTTATTGTTGCTCAAGAAAACGTGCCTACAAACAAATATGCAGTCTGTCAAGTAATTGTATTGACAAAGAATAAAATTCGCATAGCTTACTTTGCTTTGGTTTTTCTTTACATTATAGTTGTTTACTTAACGAGATCTATTGGTATTAACTGTTTTTAAAAATAAATAAACCCATATGTTAATTTTCTTTTCATTGTCAAGACAATTAGTTAACGAACTGTATGTGATACTGTGAGTAATTCTAACTAAATGCAAAAGTCATATGGTTATCTTCACATTAATGAGCTGAGTAGCGATATCGGCAAACCTTGAACATAATATATATAAATGTTCGTGTATTTGTATATTTATTAGAAAAGCTTAAGACTGCATTTTACTCACATAACATTCTGTTATTAGAACCTGTAACACAAAGAGTATGTGATATTCGTCTATAGAGCGCAATTTGTGTTTTTCTGCTTTTCGGTTGATGTTTTCATTTTTCATGTAGCCGCCGCCGTCGGCTGCTGCTGCTTCTTCTTGTTTTTTTTCTCCTTCTGCTGATGTTGCCGTCACTGCTGTCCTTACTCCTGCTGTTCCTTCTCTTTTCACTCCTGCCTTATTGGTTGTTGTTTACGTTTGGTGGACCTTTTGGAGTTGCCCGACGACAGCGACGATTTCGACGGCGACGGCGACTGCGACGTCAATGGCGACAGCGACGTTAACAGCGACAGCAACGTTGGCGGTGGCTACGAGCTTTTGTGGACGCTGTTATCGAGTGAACTTTTTGCTAGATTGCTTTGCCTTTGCTCGGCTCTTTATTATATTCACTCACCATACACACACACACACACACAAAGCATTATATATGAATGTACATACTTAAGGTATATATTTAGAAAATTGCATTTGCCGGCTTCTTTATCGAATTATATAAGATAGATAGTGTCGCTAGTAACTAAAACCGCACCCAAAAAGCCCCCCAATACTTACTTCCCACGCAGTCAGCTCATCCCGTTTCCCCTTGCCCTATGTTATCCACTATAGTGAATGTATGTATTTTGTTATTCTTTCTTATTGTTGTTGTTGTTGCCGTGGTGTTATGGCTTATCTTTTTGCATTCTTGCATCTTATCTGTTCCACAAGTTTATTGCGGTTTCTTCCATGTGTTGCCTTCTTCTTAGTCTTGCTGACTGGCTTTACAGCTATTGTTGCATTTGTCGCATTTCTGTGGTTTGCGCAAATTCCTCTTTTAGGCCCAGGACACGCAAGACACGCGTCTTTGTCCCTCAACTCAGCTCAGTGTCTTCTGTTTCTGCTTCTTCTCTTTGTTGTTGTTGCTGTTGTTGCCGCAGCAAGTATAATGAATTCCTTCTTTGGAGCTTAGCCTCAAATTGGCTTAACTTCATTTATTTCATTTGCAATGCCAGAAATATTTCATTTGCGGTTTTCTTGCTGTTCCACCTTTCGCCCCTTGTTGCAACTGGACACAGCATTTGTGGTCAGGACGCGAGCCACAGTTAAGCTCGAAAGTTGATCACAAAAATGTGCTTTCGAAAGCTTCTCCCAGATATTCAAGCTGGGGTGGACGACAGGTGTATACCAAGTGGAATACATATTGAAGAACTTTAAGCACCGTTAATTTTTGAGTAAAATTTTGTTTGATACCATTATTGCTTAAATTAATTGGTACTATTGTATTTGCTGTATTACAAATGTTTAATAACAAGCAACAGATTCAAATTGCATGTTTTATAACAAAAATATATAATTCCTAAAAAAGTTGGGAAACTTTTTATAAAGTATTTTTATTTTATAGGTTTTAGAATTAGAATTAAATTTAGAAATCAAGCAATATTGAAAAACAATTGAGAAGATAGGGAAATGATAATGAAGAGGAACAGTAAATTATACATGGATCTTTCATGTATCAAATAATATCACAAAATAAGAATTGTAGCCTTATTTGCTCCTTATGTTTCGCAATATTGAGCTACAACTTATGGGCATATAGTTATGGGTGAAGCAAATTGTAAGAATAAATCACGTGGGCCGTACATGTTGATTTGAATTCCCGGATTTGCAATATAGTGTCATGGATAATCGGAAGCATTTATACTGTATCGGTTAACATGTGTTGAAACTTACTTCTACAGAAACTGATGCCATTTGTCTCACCTACACTTGCAGTTGTCGTTGTTGTTGTTGGTAAATTTTGTTGTTATTGTTAAACTGGCAAGACATAAAACAAAAGCCGTCGCCTGAGTCTCTTTGCCCTGCCACAAGTCACGCAGCTGGAGTCGCCCGGTTCTTCTTTTTGTTGTTGTTTATGCTTTTTTGGATAGGAAGGGCGGAAGTTCAGGAGTATGAGAAGAAGGTGGAGAACAAGGACAACCTTGAGACTGTTCAATATTCCACAGCATAATTCGTGGCCAGCTCGATATCACGAGTTTCACGCTCTCCGCCATCTCCATCTCATCGAATGGCAATGGCGCAACTCGGGCTCAAAATGTTGCAAGTGGACACCACACAGATACAGATACAAATACAGCTACAGCTACAGAGGCAAGACCCTTTCAAAAGTCGAATCCAACACAGCCGAAACAAAGTCAGATGCCGCTGTACTAAAATTACGCCAAATTATGCTGAAAATGCATTGAGAGCGGTAAATATGCGATGCGAACATGGAGCTGGATCTCAGAGCCTGGATGTCGGACATTGGTAGAAACTACACTCGACTCCACACCAATACACTGCACATTACTCGACTCGACTCCACTCCACTCCATCCCAACAGAGCAGACTAGGTTTAGTTTTTCGGGAAGCCATAGAGCAGCTGAGTTCCCATTGGCTGTTCGTAACGCCCGCTTATCGGACATTCAACATCTACGTACGTAGTTTTTGGAGCATGCGCAAAAGGACAAACAACTATTGCAGCTTGAGGGATGAGTGTGTGCATGCAGTGGGTGGCTGTGAGAGATGAGAGGGGAGAAGAGGTGCACCGAAAGGAGCAATACGTCTGCACTGAGCTGAGCATAAAATATTTTTAACGCTCCAATGGCAGTCACTGCGCTCACAAGCACATACACACACACACACACACATGCACAGATATATTTATTGCATTTTAATGTGCCACTGAAATGTGATTTAATTGGCATTGTTGGTTGCCTCCAGAAGCATTGCACAGTGCCCAAGATGCAACCACAAAATGAAAACGAATAATGGAAAAAAAATAATATCGTGTTATTCATTTTCACTAGCTACAAATGATTCATTTACACTTACCAGAGATGTTAAATAAAATAGATTGTTTCTAAAGTAGCTAAAATCTATTGTCTGAAATATAATTAAATGTAACAGTTTCATATAAATGACTTAGATTTAGAGACACTTCAAAATGTATGTATTTTGTAATCGAATTCATCGGAAAACTTTTAAGACTACAATTGTAACCCATAATCAAAATAAAAAAGTTCTCAGAAAATGATGTTACATTAACAGAGTTTTATAAAAGCGATTTAGGCGAAAGCATTGCTCTATTAATAAATATAGTTGCAAAACAATAAATTTTGTAGATCTCATAAAAATAATTATACACGGAAAAACCTTTAACTTTATAAATGCTGATTTGTAGGCAATAAAAACAACAAAATTTACAGATTAAACGTGCTAGTCATAACTGACTTGTCAAACAGCTTTTCCTGTTGATTAATCTTACTTATGATTAACTTTTGTTTTTCATTTTCTTGTCATCAATTACGTGGACAATTACGAGAGTATCGATTTTACCAATTTAATGGCAGCATTATTGTCTACTCACGCTTGCAAATTTCATAATAATCGAAGCGAGCTTATCGATTACTCTGGGCAGAAACATTTAACTTTTGTATGCAGTATTTTTTACCAGAAAATTATTTAAAAAATGTATATATGGTTGAAGAGTTTTTGAGTTTGGCTATTCATCAATATGTAATGGAATTTGGAATCACTGTGCAAGCGCTAGACTTTGAACTAGTTGTGTTTGTGTGTTTTGGCTTGGATGCTGTGGCGCTGCATTGGTCTGGATTTGCAAATGTTGAAAATTTTCTTTAATTAAATTCATTCTCACAGTGTGTGCAACATGTGGCAGTCAGCATTGGAACTGGGCTGTCTGGTGGAGACGGTAGTTTGTGGAATGCTGCAACTCAGACGAGAACAACTGACTCCCGAGCCGATGCTCCTGATGCTGTAGCTGCAGTTGCCTCGACCTCTTCTCCTTCTATTGCGTAGTCAGGCACTTTGTGCAGGAATTTTAGTAAAGTCTGGCGACTTCACACAGCGTCGTCTCTTGGTCTTGTTGGACTGCTGTCGTCTTCTCTCTACCTACGCGATAGCCCTTTAAACTCTTGCGCCGTCATCAAATCAGGTTTCGATGCTGCCGTCTCGACTCTGACAGACGCATAAATCGCTGGCGTTTTTAAAATACCCAACCGCAGACCCATGACTGGGTATTACTTTTGGACCCCCGCTTCAACTCTGTACTGCTGCGACTGATGGAAGCTCCACGGAGCGGGCCAAGGATCGGGCTTCTAAGCACGCCGGTCCAGCACACAAAAAGTTATAAATGCCGCTCATATTTTTAACACCAAACATTGTTGAGCTCCAATGAGAACCAACAAACCAGATCGCATCCAGAAACCACAGCTCACTCTACCTTTTGGAATTTGTTTGATTTGACAACTTTGTTGCTTTCGCATTTGGTTTCCGTTTAAGTTTTGCTCTAAATCTTCGACTAAAAACTTGTTGATTTAGGCTGAATCGGATTGCGCCTGAGGCGAAGGATTGTTGCTTAACTGAACCCACTTGAATTTCAATGCAGATTACAATAAAAACTCCTTGTCGCTGAAGTGATCTTAAGTCTAACGAGCTGTTTGTACTGTAAATCTAGAAACTTGATAAATTGAAGTAGAACTCCATCTCATTACAGTATATAACTACCTCTTAAAATAATCTTCAACTTGTAAGTAATGATAATCTGAAACTGAAGTCTAATGATATTACTTTTCTTATTTACTTTACAGATTGCATGGTTTTACTTTTAAAATTGCTGGTAAGTTTTTCTTTAATGCTTAGGATAAATAAAGGATTTTCATTTTCATCCAAGAATTAGCTGATAACTGAGAAAAACCACTTAAGTAAATATATATGCAGATGAGTTGTTGTTTTTAACTCCTTTTTGCTGACTTACATACAATTCTGGTTTTGGTTATGGGCATTACCTTTTGGCTTGAACCTCGTCCCTGGACCCTAAGTTCCCTTGGCTTGAGGTGTTATTCACCCTTCGACAGCCGCTTGACAGTCCACTGAACCGTGGACAAGTTGACAGGAACTGCAACTACAACTACAACTACAACAAAACAAACAATATCAGTTCAGCTTAGATCCCAGACAAATGAACTCTCGGAGTACATCAAAGATAACTTGTCAGTCCACAAATGGCCAGGACCAGGCAAGGAATTTTGTTGTTTGCATAGCAAATGTCACACGGCAAAGCCATTGACAACAAGAATGTTCTAGTTGAAAGCGACAATTAGAGAGAGAGAGATTTAGACCAGATGATACCCTATAGATGATCAGTTTTACAATTCAGTAAATATACAAAACTGAGTTGCGCTTAGTAAAAAGAAAAGTAATACACAAATTAAACCATACATTATTTTGTGTAGGATTCTGTGAAGTCTATATATCAACTTTAAAAACTCTAACTCTCTTAATAGCTAAGCTTAATCACAAGTTTCAGACTGATGGATGTATAGATCGTAAAATATGCCCAAATACAAATCAGTTCTGTGTTAGCACAACTTATTTTGACTACCCACTTTTGTACGCTGTTGGCATACAGAGTATGAAAACTGGTTGTGTCTACGGATTTATCCCATATTTAAATGCCATCAGCAGTTGAAAGTTGAGTTTACAAATCAATTTCAATGTTCTGCAAATGCATTACCCGTAGCAAGCAATTTGCTTTGACATTCACTTGACATACCGCCGATCCGTATGTACATACATAAATTATGGGGTGACCCAAATTTAAGAATTCCTAAACCAAATGCTAATTAATCCCACGAGAGGACGGGGCGAAACTCGGCCAGGGATTTGCTATGCTCCGCTGATTTTCACACACACACAAAATGGTGAGAGGGAGAAAGGGAAGAGGATGCAGGAAGTAGAACAGTTCGCGTGTCGTGGGCAAAAGGCTTAACACTTTTTCTGGCTACCTGGCTACCGGGCTAACGAACCCAAAAATCCCAACGCCCCTTTAACCCGCTCCGTCGAATCTCACGCATGTAATTGCATTCATTGGGAGGAGGCGACTAAATATCATCTTATCTATGCACATTGAAACCCTAAACATAATCTGTATGGATTTCGCAGTTTATTTAAGGCGCTTCCTTTACCTTTACCTTTCCTTTTTTTTTTTTTGGTTGACACGCGCGTCTACGAACCTCAAGAAACCGATCGATCTTTAGATCCTACGTATCTACCCATGGGCTATACGAAACGCCAGCTGTTTTCTTAATTTCAGCATTCCAACACAGCTACAACAACAAATGATTAGTTGTAATAGCGACAACCCTCTACTGCCAGCCCCTCGCCCCTGGCCAGGGTGCACCGCCTGCCCCTGCTCTAATTTACAATACGTTTTTTTTACAATTCTTCGACGGCTTTTGCAAAAAAAAAAAAAAAAGTGAAGAAGAAAAAAATTGTGTTCACCCTATTTTGAATTCCCTGTTCGAATCCCCCGCTTAGGGGTTGCTGCTGCTGTTGCTTTACTTTACTTTAATTATTAGCTCAGTAGCCGTGGTCGGGCTCAGCCCTCTTGCATCGGGCAACGGTCACCCTTGCCGGAGGGGCAAATGTCGTCGTTGTCGTTGTCGCTGTTGCTGTCGCCGTCATTTGGCACATGTCAATGGTTGCATTGGACTTTGGGCTGTTGTTCATGTGGACCACGCTTGGGCCCAACTGCAGCACAGTGGGACAAATATACCTATAACTAGAATTGAAATTGAATTAGAATAGACATTGTCACGAGCATGATATTAATAAGGTATAATATTAAAACGAGATATCCAAAGGGTACAATAAGCAAGAGAGACAGACAGTACATGTTACAAAATTATCGCTAGTAGAAGAGAAACCAGGAAAAATATTCTAAAATGTCCATATGCGTCCAAATTTTCATAGGTAATGGTGGAACTCCTTAACATTGAATATAAGCACCTAGGTGCGTACTCATAAAATGGAAAAACTCCTGTAGGAAGTTAGAAGAAGAGGCACGCAAGCATTGCGAATATACTGAGTATCTTGCAGTCTAACATATACAACCTATCTACTCTTAAACTTAACAAATATTCAGTAAATGGAATGAAATACAGTACGCTCCCGTGCATAAATACAGGGTATCACAATCTAGTACACTTGATTCTATTGTTTTACTTATCTTAATAATTTGCTTTGCTTTTCTTAGAAAACTTGTGTTTTGGGTGGGCAGCAAAACTATTTACCAAATTTCATTTTAAGCTTAAACTATCTAGAATTTCCCTAAGCAAGGAGTGAAATTTATGTTGGGTTGAAAAGTTAAACGTGGGGAGGGTGATGTGACAGCTCTATTGCCAAGTACTATTTTTTTCGACCCAATTCTGTTTTAGCTGTGGCACCTTGTCGTGTGTCCCACTGTGACGCGCTCCACTTCATCAACGGCAGGCAACGTTGTCGTTCCCATTACAATTTCTGCAACAAAAACCACTTCCATTTCCTGTTGAATTGCAGGAAACCCAACTCAGCAGCAGTGCGCCCAATTCTAACACTAGAACAATAAGCCAAAGAGAGGGAGTAAACCTAACAGTGAGTGAGTGAATGAGAGAGCGGGAGAGGGATTGATCCCTGGCGGACAACATTACGTTGCACCCTTAAAAACGTAACTGCTGTTGCATTTTTGCAACAATTATAAACGGGACAACAGCAACGTAATATCTCTTCGAGTAACTAGCTATGCAAATCAAGTGTTTACCTTGCAGATACCCTGTAGAGTCTGTAGATAATTTTACCGAAATAGCTGTCGGGACTTACCGGAACCTATGTATATGTTTCGGTTTGATTCCTTGTTTATCGCGGGTGCCACAAAAAGCGAAAGCAACCGAAAATCTCCCAAAACTCAAAACATATTTGGGAGACTTGAGTTGGTTTCGTTTAAGCTCAAACTGTCATAACTTGATTAAAACTAAACCGATTTTCAAGCGGAACGTCATTTTGATCATGGTTTGGCTTCTAAATACATTCTGCATTCAAATATTTTTATATATATTATAAAACGACATCTTACAATTTTAAAATGTTTCAAAATTGATTTGTTGTACCGTTACGCACCGGTACTGACACCGGAACCGAAAGAAAAAAACTGAAATAGAACCGAAACCGTAAACTATATTTGTTTCGGTTTGATTCCCTGATTTAAATTAACTAAATTTTTAATTTTATTGATTTGTTGTTTATTAGAATTGAGAAACAATCAAAAATTTAAATTGTTCTTATTTGTAAGTTCAAGGATTAAACATATATTTATGCTGAGATTATAAAATGTATTCAGAAACAGAACAATCTATTAGTTTCAGCCTCTTATATCGCTATATACACAACCCTTTTTTAGGGCTTTTACAGGGTATGCCAAATTACCTTAGCACGGGGCCTCGAAGCTAGCGACATTTGTGGATTTGGTGTGGTGTTGGCTCAGTGCAGCTGAGTTCGTTCCACTTTCCAACTGAAACAGAGGACGCAACGTCTGAAGTGCCTCGTGGGCTACCAAGTAACACTCAGCACACCATTGGAGGGTGCTGCTACTTTTTGGTTTTTCCATTTTAAGGGTGCTTCTTCTCACTGCTCGGCACTTTAGAGCAGAGTCTAGAGTTTTGCGCAAGACGCCGTCCAGGTGTGTTTCCCTTTGGCCGTGTCCTCGCCGTGTCTGTGTCTCTGTCGTTTCCTACTTCTTTTTCCACTTTTCCTTTTCATTTTTTTTCTCAGGCATTAGTTTCAGCCACATTTGGGACATCTGTTGGTCCTTTTCGGTTGACTGTCTGTTGTCAGTTTGTCAGTTGTTGAACGTTGTGCCTTAATTTGATTTTCGCTTGGATCTAAGCCCATCTTCAGAGAACTCACATCCGCTCGGAAGCTCCCACGCTTTGCTCATTAGAGTCGCAGTTATCAACTGAGCTTTAGTTAAGCTAATTGCAGTCGCAGTGTCCTGATGCTCTTCTTTCATAGGAAACACTGAGGTAGCAGCAGCAGCAACAACAACAACAACAGAGATTTACTGATCTACAAATTTCCTGGAATTTCGTGAATGGAAAAACAAAAGCGCAACGAACGCTGTTCGCATACAGGCCAAAGAAGGAGACAAAACAGAAGAAGAGGGAGGAGGAGGAGGAGGAGGAGGTTAGGCAGACGAGTTGCTCTACCTATAGACCCGAACCTGAACCCAAACCTGAAGCTGTAGCTCAAGCAGAAGCCAGAAGCTGAACCTCGGCCCTGCATATAAAATATCTTATGAATGTACTCTCGTACTTGAGCCTCAACCTTTGCCTCTGCCTCTCTTTCTCGCTCTCTCGTTTTCTTCAGTCTGTTTGCTGTTTATATTTCGAAGGTTTTTCTTGTTTTTGTGGCCTGTCCCGGCACAGCTTTTGTAGTTCCTCTGCATCTCCGTCTCTCACAATCAGTTGCTCTCTCTCACTCTCGTTATTGTTACTTAAAATAGCTGAAAAACGTGAGCGCATATCCCAAATTTGAAAACCGGTAAGCCAGGCCAAAGGCATCGACCAGGTAGTCGGAGATTTAATGAGCACCCGATGCCCAGCCTTAGGCGCACATGCAGACAGCAAGTTGGACAGATAGTTGGTCCAGTTGGGAAGACACTAAACTCTCCGATCTTAATCATTTAGTTACACATTATCTTCAAAAAGCTCCAACTCAGTCGAGTTCTTCCAACTTTAGCCTAAATCACAATATTCCCATAGTGAAATCTTGGAAATTTCTTATCAGATCAAACCATAGAATGGTCCAAAAGCCATATAAAGTAGTACGACAATATTTTAACGCCCCTGGCGAAAGCTTTTTACGTCGAAGGTTGAAGTAAAGTTAAATGGGGAAAATCGAAAATTCAAACTTATTGTAAGTCTCTCTTAGAGAATATTCAATAAACAAAGGCAATGTAAAAAGAAAAAAAATAATAATAATTGGAGTCCAATTACTCCACTTTATAGAAAAACACTTTCGAGTAATGAAAACCACTATATAATAGTTTCTTAACCAAAGTACAATTTAAGGTTTAAGAAAATATAATTGATGTAATACAATATCAAATTTAGAGCATTACAACTTTATACAGAATTCGTCGAACATTTTTTTCACTTAAGGGCTGAAGAAGTTTCAACTTGGAGAAGTATGACTGTTTCTAAAAGTTTTAGAATCCCAAATTCCCCTCTCTAAGTAATAACTTTTGAAGTTTCTTATCAGTTGAAGACCTCGAAGAGTCCAACGAACCTCTAAGGCGTAGCAAAACAGAAATTTCAATGGTTTACCAATTCCAAGTCTCAGTAGTTACCCTTGTTGCCCCTCCCCCAACCCATTTTGGCATGTGCTACGACGTTTTGAGGCAGAGTCATAAAGCAATAACAAAACGACAGCTGCAAACTATGCTTGTTGATATTTCGATTCCGGAATTACTCGTTGAGTAATACATCAGTCTTGCCAGTTAGACACTCACACCGTCAGTCAGGCAGTCAGTCAGTCATTGAGTCAGTCTGTCAGTTAGTCATTGCATTGGGTTTGAGTTCGAGTTGCCAGTGTCCTGGCTCTTAACCTATTCAAACCATATCGAACCCTCAAACCTCAATGCAACTTGTGCAGTCTGTACAACTCTGACAGGATACAAGGCTGAGATGGGGGTACAGTTCCCAATTCTCTCTCTCTCTGTCTGTCTGCATGGGGCGGCAATTCATCTCCTGTTTCATATCCGTTTTGAATTTGCAATTTCAACTTATTTTGCTGATTAATTTTTAGCGCGTCCGCTAAAATTTGCCAAAATTGCTTATGGATTTGCTGTCGATTTTCTTTTATACTCTGTAATTTTGGGCAGACTTTTATTGTATCCTGCGCTCTGTTATTATTATGCCGATTGTTTTTTGATTTCCGGTTGGATTTCTTTATATAGTATGTGTACATTGCTTTATTTTCTGTATATGACATTTGCATATGGAGTTTTTTTTATTTTCAGCTGCTTCGTTGTTGTTGTTGTTGTTAGGTGCTAATTGTACTGCAGGGTTCAATGACTGACCGCATAGGCGAAGAACTAGTTGGACCCAAAGTCACTTAGCACCTGTCGTTTTGTAACAGACTCATCTCCGCCCTCTCCCTCCCCCTTTTCCGCATCTCTTCTCGTTCACAGAGCTTTTATATTTTTGAGTCGGTTTGTCTGTCAAATCAGGGACAGTCACATTAGGCAAAAGTTTGCACAGGCTTATGTTGACAACATAACAACCCTGCGCTGGGTGGCCCACAACGAAAAGAGCGAGAGAGTGTCACAGAGAAAGAGATAGAGAGAGGGAGAGAGAGAGCGAGCGAGCGCATACACGATCGCTGCATTATCCTCCCTTATTGTTTTGCTTTTGTTTTTTGGCTTTACTCGCTGTTGTTGTTGCTCTGCTGCATTCCTGTTGTACTCTCCCCGTTACTCTATCACGCTCTTTCTCCCTCTCTGTCGCTGTGTCTGGCGCTCTCAGTCTAGGCTTGCTCTCTTCTCACATATGCACGCACGCAAAACGATCTCTGCTTGCTGTTGTTGTTGTTGTTGTTATTGTTGCTGCTGCCCTGCAATTGCATTCCTGTTCTGCTTCCTCTTGCTCATGTGCATGTGTGTGCATGTGTGTGTGTGTGTGTGTGTGTGTGTGTGTGTGTGTGTGTGGATTTGTGTTGCCTGCCTTCACTTCAACTCTGTCTGCGGCAAGAACTACGCAACATTTACAAAACGAACGCTGCAGAAAGTGGAAGTGAATCTCCAGAGAGGCGGCGATCCGATCCGAACCGTTCCGTTCCGAAGCGATCCCGTAAAACGGTGTTCACTATTAATTGTTGATCATGACGTGTTATCGTTGTCATTGTTTATGTTAAAGTTTTAATACATCTCTGTTGAAAGTGACACGAAAATTAATTATTGTTGCAACAATTTGTTGAAAAAAATGAATATCGCTTACAAAGTGCACGGAAAATGTTGTTGAAAATTCTGGAAACACAAAACACACCCCAAATATGCTAACCAATACCAATGCAGTCTGAAATACACACACAAGGATTACAACATAAACAAAGGCAACAAACATCTGCAAAATAATAGAAAATTAAACAAATAAAACAAACTAATCAAGACAAAATACATTATAAACATTAAAATGATCATTAACTAAACTGAAATTCAGTGCTAAAATGCTCAGTTAATTTAATTCTATTTAATAATATGAATTTTAAAAACGATTCCAAAATTACGAAAATGCAATAAGTTTTTATAAAAATTATTTAAATTATTCTATTTCTATTGTTATTTTCATACACATTTTTGGCTTTTCTACTTTCACAACATCTTTTATTTATTTTATTACTGTTGAACAAATTTCTTATATGTGCTAAGTGTTTACTTTTATCTTGTTCTAAATTTATTATACTTATTTATTGATTTACCAAAAAAAAAAGCAAAGAAAATACAAGCATTTTTATAAATTTTTTCTAAATTTCATATAATATTTAAGAGCTTTGAAATCATACACAAAACCCACATCACTTCAAATATAAATCAAAATATTTTATATGATAAATCAATTCCAATTCATTGCCAAATTAAAAGAATAAAAACGACATTTTTTGGATTACCTTACAAAATTTCAAATTCAATGCCAGCAACGCGTAAGTAAAATAAACAATTCAACATATCAAAAGCAACAACAACAATAACAATAATAAATAACAACAGTTTAAATTAACTCGTTAGATTCCACTCGTTGCGTTCCCCATTGGGACTCGCTGTTTATACCCTGTAGCCATGGCAATGTGGTAAAACGGCGTACTAAATTGAGTAATGATAAAGTTCACAGCTTATTTGACCCACTGTCATAAAACACATTTAAATAAATCTTAATGGAAAACATTAATTATTTTTTGAATCTAAGTAAAATATATAAAGTGGATATAATTTTCTAATCCAAAAAGAAATGATAAACTTTAAAAATTAACGTATCTATAAGATACTTAATATCTGTAAAGAGGGTATAGTCGGGTCGAGAAATTTCGACTGGAGCTACTCTTACCAGTTGCTTACTGATCTTGTTGGCTCTTCAAACACGCTTGTTTAAATTTAATTTCTTTACACTTTTTTTTCTAAACGAATAATTAAATCATAATAAGAATTAAATGATTGTAGCTATTTTTTTTATATAGTATATCTCTCGCGTTTTATGGCTTACAGTAGAGTTCATTGAACGTGAGCTCAAATAATTTTTAGCTAGTTGGACACTCAGTCAGAGATAGACTCAGTTCCAGTTCCAGTCTTGAAAACCAAGTCAAGTCCAAGTCGGCTCAGACCACTCAGTTGCTAGCGTTGGCCGCTTGTCTAACCATATAGAGTACACATACGCTTATGTATTTGTATTTGTATCTGTATCTATATTGTGTTGGGTTGTTAGGGCGGACAGGTCGGCAGTCGGGGTACTCGGTTTATATGCGGGCATGCAGCGTGCTCTTAAGGTCGACTACTCGTTAGGCTGACCGCTCATTATAACCCTAACCCCATTTAGATTGCGAGTCGCATCGGTAACCTTTTTTGTATGTATTTTTAACTGGCACATGATAGGGCTACGCCCTAAACACACAAATTATAAAATCAACTGAACAAGTACAGTGAATAATGTTGCACAAGTACAACCCAACATTAATTTGATATCTATCTAACATGCAACACTTATTCGATAGCATCTGAAGCTTTTGAGTTCATTTACAATTGAAATGCATCAATCATAACTTAAAACTCTTCTATCCGGTTAATCAATCCATTTTCTTTGTATATCAGTTTACTAACTAAATTATACTTTAACGTAAAACTCATTGAAAAGAATATAAAGTAAAAAATTAACTCAAGTAAATTATAACTGAACTGTATAAAACAAAGAATGAAAGTTTTGTATAAAGATATTCTTACGAGAATGTATTTTGATAAATGTCACATATTTATTGTTTAAAATAGTTATTTTTATAATTATACTAACTACTTAAAAATTATATTTGGTTATATATTCTCTTAAATTCACCATCTCAAGAGGAATTCAATACGCAAAATATTTCCAAAATGAAATTAGAACAGGTTAAAGATTTTCACTTCCGATAAATCTTATGCTTATGTTAACCTTTTACCACTGTAGGTATCAGTTCCCATGCTCTCGTTGAGATACATTAATGGTAAAAGTTGACTGCTTCCAGCTCTGCCCTCTTAGCCAAAGAGCAATGTCTGTAAAAATAATTAACATTCAAATCAAATTATTTTGCAATTTGTGTGACACTAAATTGGAAGGGGGACTCGCTTGTAAAGGATAGAGGGAGGGGAATAGGGGGAATAAATGGAATAGGCGAACTTCCGAAATATTCATTTATGCTTCGGTTTAAAGCAATTTTCACAGCGACAACAACAATTTCGCTGCAAGCGTCGGCGTCAGCGGCGCTGTAGGCAAATTCAATAAATGTTGCGTCAAGTTAGTCAAACGACGCGTCGTTCGGAAGTAGACTGAGTGACTGACGCACACACTTTGACAACTACTCAGTCACAGACTCTCTCTCTCTCTCTCTCACTCACTCACACTCCCTTGGGTACACATGCTAAAGAGCCTTGAAAGCTGTCGTCCTCATGAGCCACCCTAACCAAAAAGCAGCGCAATAACTATGTATGTATGTATGTACTTGCGTAGAAGCAGGGACAACAAAAACAACTACACAATCAACATTGTGACTGACATTCTGTCAAACATGCAGCGACGTCAACGTCAACGCCAACTTCGTCGGCTTCTCTCAAACTTTAATGCTCAATGCGTTTTTTGTTTTATTTTTTTTTTTTCACTTTTATTTTCAAATTTGAATACCGCCGTCGCTCAGATTCTCAAGTAGTTTTCAAGTTGATTGCATTCTGCGGCATGTCTGTTGCCGGCAACGTCGTCGTCGTCGACGTCGTCTTCGTCGCCTCTCCTTCAGCTCTCCATTATTTTCCCATGTCCATGTGCACGCCTTGGGGATGCAGAGGAATCGACAGAGGCTGTAAAAAGAGTTTTTGCACCCCACTTAAAAGGGGTTGCTGTGACGCGGACGCTGACGATTATGAGGATGTTCTTCTGTTCATTACGCTTTAGTTACTTTTGCGCTGCCGGCTCATTTCGTCTGGCTTGTCAAATACTTGTGATACCCTAACGTGCTGGAGCTTTGCGAAAGCTCTACACAACTCCTGTAGAAGTAATCTGCTTATTTAAGGCTTTTAATGCAAAAACTTAAATAATTTATTAAGTGCTACTGAAACTTTGTTCAATTATTTAAATTAAATTTTTTTTTTAATTAAATACTAGTTATACCCTAACGTGCCAAAGCTTTACACAAGGCTCCATTAAATGCCCAGCCCAGCCTTCAGGCGTGGTAAATAAAAATTCAATTAAAACTAATATAGTTAAAGTATATATATTTTATTTTCTTGAGTATATTTATTTACATATCTAAATTTCCTATTTTGTATCCTGTACGATGAGATTTATATCAAAATATTAATCATTTCTTACATTTATTTTTGCAGTCTCTATTTATTTTTAAAGTTATATATCTGCAAATAGAATCGGTTTAAGCCAGGTGTGACAGGTAAACAGCTTACTTACATTTTAGTAATTCCGTTTCGTCAAAGTATATATTTTTGAAGCCTATTGCTTAATTTTTATTTTTTTAATCTAACCAGACAAATTTTCTGCCAAAATCAATTTTATTCACATGCCCTTTATGTGATTTCCAGTTTTCAATTTCTATTAACATTTTTTTTCTCCACATTTTTTGTCAGCCTTTTTTCGCTCTTGCTTCTCATGACCCCTCAGTCTATCAGTCAGGCAGGACCTGAAGATGCTGTTGTCCTTTATTTTTTTATTTATTTTTTTTTTTTTGCATCATCACTGACACAAAAATTGTGACTGATGCTGGATTTTGGCTGAGCAGTTTTTATTTAAATTTTTTTTTCTTTTACGTTTTTCACATAAGCCATATTGCAGAGAGTCACCCCTGGGGTGAAGCGTCTTCTCCCTCCTGAACTGAACCGAGCTTCTAGGCATGCCTTTTTCTGCGTGATTTTATTTTTCTCTTTTCTTTTTTTTTTGCTCATAGATACCACATACATATTTTTTTGAGCTCGTTTTGCGATCGTCTGCGCTTGGAACTTCCCACGATCCTTGTGGACTTTTGTACTTAAGACAGTTTTTTTTTTATGTATGCAGTGTCATAAATACTTTTAATTAACTGGAAATGCGTGTGTGTACGTCTTGTAGCGTCTCGCATGCCATCTCGCTCCCACTGCCTGCAAGAAATTGAAAGTGAAGTTGGAATATCGCCGTCTTGGGCGTGAGTTTTGCGACGTATTTACCATAATTTGCTTGATTTTTATGGGCCTTGAACAATAGATACATGTGTATGTATGCATGTGTATCTGTGGGTACCCCAGTTACCGATCCGTACATGCAAATGTACAAATTTATTTGAGCAGATGTTTTTGTCTAGTTCATTGAACTTAAATTAAAAAAAAGTATTATCCATACAGTCATATGAATAAATATGGTTTTATATAAATGATTATTTAAATTAATATGTTCTAACTTAGAAGAAAAACATGGCCCATAAACAAGCTTAGCAACATTGTTGATACCACATTGAGACGCAGATACATTTACAGATACGTTTACAGATACAGATACATTTACAACGACGGTTCAAAGCGAAGACAAAAATTAAATACATAAGTACATATTTACTTATTTATGTTCGAGTGTGTATGTTTGTAACAACATTTGTACATAGTTGGTTAGTATGCTTGTGGGTGCGGTGGCAGTGACGTTGGTGGCGGCACGTCACTTCCGTCTCTTACTTTTTGTAGCCGGCATTTGAGCAAGTGAGAGCGTGGCTCAAAAGCACACATACACACACACACACGCACGCACACCTACCCACCGTGAGTCTGGCATCCACATGCCACAGACGCATCTGCCTACATACGTTCCACTCACTCACTCACTCTCACTCACACACACCCATTGAAACAGTGTTTGCCCACTCAGCTGCTGCCAACGTTATTGTGGTGCTCTCTCTCAGCTGTGTACGCTTACTCTCAGCTGCTGCTTTGAATTCGCCGCTACGAACACACTTTACAGAGGCAAAAGCAGCACAATAACAGTTCAAATTGGCGGCAGCAAATTCGCCGCAATCAGTTTTTCGTTTACGCTCCGCACTGCTGGTCGTGTCTGTTTGTTGTTGCTGTCGTCGCTGTTGTTGTCGTCGGCGTCGCCGTTGTCGTGGTTGTGTCGCTGCTGCTGCTTGCCCACTGAGCATACGAAAAGCTACATATATACGTATGTATGAGCAAGTAAGCGACAGCGCGAAGCGTATAACGTAAAACCGCCCGCGTGGAGAAAATCATTGAATATGACACGGAATCAATGTCCAAGTGCGGAGATATTTAGCAGTGCATTTAAAACTACATAAGTGACGTCACCAAGGCTGTCTCGCCTCGTGTCGTCTGGCCTTGTCCAGTTGTAACATCGGCAACACCAACAACAACACAAGAAATCTTTCGAAACACGCTGTCGTCTCTGCCGTCGCGTCGTTGCGACGCAACAATGCCTTAACGTCACGTCGCCGCCGCCGCCGCTTACGTTTTCTCTGTTCACACTCGCTCTCTGTCATCTCGCTCTCTTCGCGTAGTACTCTCTTTCGCTGTAGGTTTGCCGGCGACTCCATTTACTACTACGACGAAAAGACACTCAGACCAGGCACGGCACTCAGCACTCACTTTGCGTTTACGTCGTGGCCCATGAAGTTCGCTTAGCTCGCCGCACAAAATGTGAAAACTGATGAAAAGAAATATTATAAAAACTGCACACATTCAGACATTATTTAGCCACTAAACAACAACAATAATTAAGCCAGAGAGACAGCACGAGTATCAACAACAATTATGTGATATCTACAACAGAAATTTATATTTTTTTTTGCTAAACTGCTGACGTCACACGTCGAAAATCGAGAAGAAAATAAACTTGCGCAAAGAGGAAAGAAGGAAAACGTAGCGGAAAAAATGTACATGAAAAACGGCAAAAATATGAAACGTGTGTGATATTAAATGAGCGCGACGGCGGCAGCAGCAACAACAACTACACAGCCGCAGCAGCAGCAACGACGTTGGCAGCAGCGACGACGACGACGGAGGCGACGGCAGCGGCGTCGAAGCATTTGCTTTGCTTTTGCTGGTTTGTTCGTCGTGATTTAAAGCGAAGAAATTCCAATTTAGGTGCGTGCACTTCATTTTATTCCGTTTGTTTTTGCAATTTCAACAAAAATACACAATTGTATACATACATATGTATGTATGTGCATACATACATGAGTGAATCTATCATGAATTGTTCAATCAGTTGCTTTACAACTGCGTTACCATGTGTTTTTTTGATTGTGTGTGTGTGTTTGTGTTTGTATATTTCAACAATTAATCATTCTTTCAAGTTTGCTTTGTGCTACCTCTTCTCCGTTTCTAAGCCCGTTAATAACCTTTAAATGCCTTTTGTGTATGTCTCTGCTCCAAGTTTCTCGTAATTCAATTGTAAATAGCAAACTTCTAAGGCTCCCACCGCCCCCTCCACCCTCAGTCCACTTGCTGTTTGCTCCACATTATCAACATTTGTGGGACTCTGTCTGGCTTTAATGTCCACATGTTAGTTAACATTACAGCACTTGGTTGGAAGGAGCAGAAGAACACAGAGCGAAAGAGAGAGAGAGAGAGAGAGAGAGAGAGTACCTGATAACGAAAGGGGACAGAGTGATTTAATTTCCAGTGCATGGTTTCCGGAACCCCATGACCGCAAATGCGTCATACAAACATATGTACATATGGGCAACTGCCACAAATTTATGTAAATACTAAAATTCAAGTGCAATGCGAATTTCCTGGTACTACCAATAATATTGCCGGGAAAGCATTTTTTTTTATTATATATGTAGCAAGGGAGTTCCCCGTAATTGAGATAAAATTGAACTTCTCGATAAGTGAACGCGGGTTGTCCGGCATTCAATTTCCACTTTAGCAGAAGAACACCCACACCACTTCCAACTCTACCAGTGTTGCCAACTCTCCATTCAATTTGCCTGTTTTTGTTTGCATTTAGTTGGCAAAATATTTTGCGACGCATTTTATGCGCCTGCCGCCGAAGCCGACGCTCTCTCAATTCGGGCGCTTCTCTCCCGCCCACCAACTGGCAATTATTTTTGGCTCTTTGCACCCAGCAAATACAAAAAAAGAAACACAAATATAAAAAAAAACAGAGAAAAGAAAAAAACCAGACGCTGTTAAGCCCAACAGCATTCTGTTGTTGGCTACGACTTACGATAATGTTAACTAGCCCTTTTGCCACCTCGCTCGCACAGCTCTGTTGGCTGAATCTGAGTTTGTACCTTTTACTTATGCTGTTTACACTTGTCTTTCTGTTTATTTAAATTGCATATCATAGTGACTGTGCTCAGCACATACAAACAATTAATAAAAATTATGTTGTTGTTTTTTTTTCTGGGCTTTGCTAACGATGTTGCTGGGGCTCGTAGACAGAGCCGGTTTGCTTGGAATTTTTGGATTAAGCCTTGATTGTTTGAGAGAGACGAAACACCTTAATGTGTAGCATTCGCCTGTAATTGGCTTGAAGCAAAGAACAACGGAATTGTCTCTTGGTTTACATATTTACTAATATGTATCTATTTAGTTGTACATATGTTTGCTTATGTACATACCGGTCAACCACCAAGAACAACATGCAAAGAGTTCGAAGCGCATAATCAAAGTGGAACTCAAGTCACAAAACCGGCTGCGTCGTAATAATCATGAATTCCACACTAGAGAATCCACATCCGAAGCAGAAGCATAACAAGAACCACAGCAATAACAAAACAGTTCTGCTGTGGACCGTATCTGTCAACGCCTTTTCTAACAGCTGTTAGCAAAAGTACAACAACAAAAAAGGCGGCCGGCATCGCCGAAACCGCAGTCGTGAAAGCAACAAAGCGCCAGCATCCACTCTCCCACACTCTCGCTCAAAAGCTCTCGCCATACACACACACCCATATGCACTAAACTGAGCGACAACAACTATGGAGCTACACACAAAATTCTTCTTTTCTCCGGCACTTACCGATTGCTGAATGATTTGTATGGCAATCGTTGTAGGATGTATTTAATATGTGCATGTGAATGTATGTGTATCTCGTTTGTCTTCTTTTTATTATCTTTTACGTCTGTTTTTCTACTGCGCATGCAAAATGCTGTGCAAAAAGAAAGCGAAACTTTTACGTGTGCGCTGCAGTCAACAGCTCTGCTCTGCTCTGCTCAGCAGTATATGTGTGTATGTATGTGTAAACGAACATGCATGTGGGGGAGGGAAAGCACTCGTTGCCAAATGTATGCGTATGTTTGTATATGCATACATATGTACATAATTATATAACCATAAATTGTAGCTTGAATAATTAATAGCTCGTGCTAGAAGTTATTTAACATTCCCGTTAGATTGCATTAGAAGCACACCCAATTAGCTACTGACCAATGCTTGCTGAGGAGAAGTGAGCGAGAGAGGGAGAGAGAGAGTGTGGTGACTTGGGGCGCATTAGAGCAATTAATTTTCTTTTGTTTTTTAATATAAGTTTCTCGTGTTTTACTTTACTAATTTACAATGAGCAGCAGTTGTCGAGTCAAATTCGAAGTGCTATCAAAAAACCTTGCTCGCGTGCTTTGCACCTCTCTGCAGCTTATTTACTCGTCTATGTTTGTGTGTGTGTGTGTATTTTATACTTCTAGCTTTTTTCTTTATCAGTCATATACGCTCGCGGTCGCTGCGCTCTGTTGCGTCGATGTCGTCAGGTTGATTGAAGAAAAAAAAGCTGCGATGTTGTTGTTTCGCGGTTGGTTTATTTATTTTCTCTAGGCCATTTTGTCCACGATTTCTGACATTTTCATGTTCATGTTTTCTTCCCTGTTTGCATAATGTATTTCTTTCTCAAGTCACAGTTGCATTTTGTATTTACCTTTGCGACTTGTTGTTATTAGATAAATAAATACAGAGATGCCCGACAAGTGCACTTTACACACACAGACACATGCATACATTGATAAATGTTAACTGATCAGTTGACGCTTTGCTGTTGTCTCAAAAATGTTATGGCCACTGTTAAACTCACTATACATTCCAGATACATTTCATGATGGGGTCACACTGACTGACTGACTGCTCAGCTTATGTAAATATGTATTCAGATTATCACTCAATAGAGTTGAATTAGCATAAACTCTTTGTTGAGCTTCTTGTGAAGCATTTTCATGTGTAATTTTATACGGTCACTGTAATTTTAGATGCAAAGTGAATCTACTTGTTGTTGCATGTTAAATAAACGAACCAAATATTTCTTGTGCATTTAAATTAAGTTTAAGATATTTCAAAGGACCTACCTGGCTACGATCTGCGGGGCTACCCTTATTATATTGAATTTTGTCTGTTGCCCACATAATTTGTGCCTTCTATATATGTATACGGTTGTATCTGGTAGCAGCGTATAAAATTTCCATGTCTTCGATTTGAATTACCTGAAGAGAAAAAAATAACTGAAAGTAATAAAACAGAATTCGCCGGCCTGTAAACAGATACCGTTTTTGGCACACCGTAGAAAGCAACAACAAAATCTCTGAGCAGCAGCAGAAATAAAGCCTGTGCCGCTGCCGACGCCGACGCTGACGCCTGCAATTTATAGAGAGCGCGAGTGGGAAAAGAGAATGAGCAAGTGAGAGGCTGTCTGGCGTTTGGCTACCTGCGCTGATTCGCTGTTGCCGTTGCCTTTGCTTTTGATTTTGCCTTTGCCTGCTGCTTATTTTCTTGCCAATTTCAGCAAATTCCACGCGACGTTCCGTTCGTTCATTTTGCTCGTTTAACGTTTCACTGTATATACAAACGGACAGACATATGTACATATGTATTTCTACACACTAAGTATTTGGTTCTTGCCACATACACACTTGTGTATGTACATACTCGCAATAAACGTTTGTCATTTACATTTCGATGTGTGTGCTATTTGTTGCTGCAATTAACAGCTCGTAAATTTTAAAGCTCCCGTTTGTCTAACGCAAAACAAAAAAAAAAGGAAACTTTTGTTCCGACTTTAAAAGAGCTCCATTAACATTTATGTTAATGAAATTTAAAAAATAATTGTTTATATTTCTGTTATTACAGTTTTCCCCCTCTGTTATTGACTTTTCAGCACTATTACAACTTTATGTTATCTTGCCAAAAAACAAGACATTAATTAGAACAATAGCCGAAAGAGTTTCTATTGAACAAATTTAAGACATTGGCCAAAAGTGGTTAATACAACATTCACTATAACGTTACCTGTTGCTTTTTCTTTCGTTCTCGTTCTTGTTTTGCCTTTGGCTTTTCTTCACACGCCATGTCGTCGTCTCCTCCTCTGTATGCCATATTGATTGGTTTAATACTTTTTATGCCGAGTTTATTGACATTTGCGCTTGCGCGACGCCGACAACAACAACAACAAAACATGACATTGTTTTTATGTTAGAATTATTTTTGGTATGCTGCAGAGTCGCTTGTTGCGAGCTTTAAAGAGGTGTGGGGCGAGGAGGTGGAGAAGTCGTTTAGTGAGCTTATACATAATTCAAAATGGTTTCCCTACTTGCGCTTTATCATCAGCTTTTGTTTTTTGTTTTTCTTGGTTCTTTTTAGTGTCATGTTATTGGTGTTGTGCTCTCTTTTCTCTCTCTTTCTGTCGCACTCTTTTCAGTTGCAGTCTTAGCGCCTCTTTCACTCAGACATGTTAATGAAATGTAAATGCAGCCCCATAAAATAATTGAAAACAAAAAACAAAACACACTTCAAATGGCGCTAAAACTGAATGTGCCACTTGCATAAATAAATTTACTTATTGCAAATACAAAGCATACAAACATATGTCTAATTATTTATTACATTTCATTTGATATTTTGCAGATGTGAAGAATCCCTAGGTGCTAATTTAGTTGATAAGCGCAAACAAAAAGTACAATAAAAACAAACACACACACAGAGCAGCAGGCAAATTTCCAACTAGGTGGCAACGTTTTTAGCGAGCGCGCTTAAAAGTATGCTACACAAAAATTCAGGCGATTGCCGCGCTGCTGCCAGGCCCACGTAGCAAAAACCAAAAGACACAAGCGACAAAACGAGAGACGTAAGACGTGCGAGAGCGGAGAGAGATACACAGAGAGAGAGAGAGAGAGAGCTATCAAAAACTATTTTTGTACAACTGCAGGCAGCGCTGACTGCGAAATGTCGAAATATTTAATAACCACCGCCGCGCCCAACAGCCACAGTCACAGCAATAACAACAACCACAATAACACCCCACGACAACAGCATCAGCTTTATGGAGGTGGCAGCAGCTCACAGGTGGTACGAAAGCTCAACTATGAGCTGCTGGGCAACAATAACAACAACAATAATAATAACAATATTGTGATAAAAAATGAAAAGCTGTTGGACATTGATTACGAACATGGTGGCAACGATAGCAACAGTGGCGTTGGCAGCGGCGTCGCTGCACACCTGAGAGATCATGTATACATAAGTCTGAATAAGGGTGGTGGCACAACAACAACAACAGTGATTGCAGAAGCGACAAGCACACATCATCAACAGCATCCACAGCAACAACAGCGCAATGGATCGGCGGGCAAAACTAACGATATCACACAATACTACAAGGTGAGTTGAGATATTGATAACTTGAGATACAGATAATCGATCGCATTGAATTCTAACCTATGAATTTAAAAAATAAATAAAATAAAATAAATACAAGCTGACAATGAATAGTAAAAGCAGAATTAGCAGCAGTAATAATAACGATATAAATAATAATGATCAGAGAATTATAAATAAGACTCTTACTGATTATATTTCTATTTCGATTTGGTATTCTTTAATCTAAAATTGAAATACATATGACTAACCAAATAAATAAATTTATTGCTGTAAAAAAGTAACAAAATAAGGAATCAATGGAGTATAGTGGTATTATTTATGTTAATAAAAATAAATAAAATTAAACAACATTAAAGACTCTTGTCTGGTCTTAAAGTAACTGCGATTTAACCATCGACTGATCGTTATCAACAACTAATCTTTACTCACCACACGTCCATATTCACCACTCTCTTTTATTTTCCCCTTTTGCCACAGGTCAAGCGCCGAGCGCATGCAACCACCCACGAAATCCACCCGAAGAAACAGGCGAAGCAGAACGTTCTTCATCAAACGGTCACCTACAACAGCAAACACACGCCGCAGCAACAACAACAGCAGCAACAACAACAACTGCGCTACCATCATCAGCAGCAGCAGCAGCAACAACAACAGCAATACGTCGTCGAGCACGACGAAGACGACGATGTGGAGACGAGCAAACCGGCCGGCAACGGTTCTTCTCATTCGCATTCGCATTCGTTTTCACAGTTTGCGCGGACAGCGTCGCAGCAGCAGACGTCGACGCAACAACAGACAGCGTTAGTCACATCGTCTTTGGCGTCATCTGGAAGCGGAGGTGGCGGTGGCGGTGGGGGTGGGGGTGATCGGAATCGGGCAGACACCTCGCTGGGCATATTGACCAAAAAGTTTGTGGATCTGCTGCAAGAGTCACCGGATGGTGTTGTCGATCTGAACGATGCCTCCAACCGATTGGCGGTGCAGAAGCGTCGCATCTACGACATTACGAATGTCCTGGAGGGCATTGGCATCTTGGAGAAGAAGTCCAAGAACAACATTCAATGGCGGGGCGGTCAATCGTTGGTCAGCAGCGAGCGATCCCGACAAATCGAAGCCGAGAGCGAACGCCTCGAGCAGCGGGAGAATGAGGTGAATACGCTGCTCGATCAGATGCGTGGCGAGCTGGCCGAAATATCGCAGGAGGTGGAGAACAGCGGTGGCATGGCCTATGTAACGCAGAATGATCTGCTGAATGTGGATCTGTTCAAAGATCAAATTGTGATAGTGATCAAGGCGCCGCCAGAGGCCAAACTTGTGGTGAGTTATTCCCCCCATATACGCACAGTGTGGTGAAAAGAAGAGAGAGAAGAAGAGTTGATAGTACAGTCAACTGTTATATTGTATATCCAACTATTGTATATTTCAACTGTTATATGTATACTACGCATACACACATATTTAGCAGAAATCTTAACTCGTCCCTATTCGGACGTCGCGACGTCAGACAATTGTGCTTCTTCTTTGCGTCTGCATGCCATTAAACATGGCGCCCTATTTTTAGACGTGCCGCAGACGGCGACAAGCGCCGCACTGCAAAATGGAACACACTCTCCACCCCACCCATCCCCACACCTCTACACACTTCCCACCCCTCCCCACCACTCCCCACTTCTCATATTCCTATTGCTAGCGCGTCTTTCTTTTTGATATTAAACTAAAAGTAAAATCATTTTGATGCTGTTGCTGCTTATTCTGTTGAATTCTCTAAGCAAATTAAAAATAATAATATTCCAATTGAAATTCAGGCAGTCTTCTTGGCCTGGCCTGTTGGCTGATTTGTCTGATCTGTTCGCCACGCACTATTTATAAATATTTCACTTAATGTTTCCGTTTGCCTTGAACTGTTTAATGAACTCGCCAAGAGAAAACAGAAAATAGTCTACGAAATGTGCTGCGATTAATATTGGTTACAGGTAGTCTTCCCAAACACACACACACACTCACTACATACATACATGTAAAGTCTACTTCTATTTAATTAAAATTCTACATGTCTGGCAACACTGCAGCGCAAATTAAAAAGCACAAAATAAATAAAATTAAAAAAGAGACATAAAAAATATGTAATTATAATATCTAAAAATACACATATAGTACACGTTGAGTTCGCATTATATATCTTCTGCTACAAATACTGTTACTGTTACTGCAACTGTTGCTGTTAACTTACAGCTGTTGAATAAGTGTTAATGTCTATGTCTGTTTACAGCTGCCCAGCACGAAGGTGCCGCGTGAGATCTACGTCAAGGCGGAGAACAGCGGAGAAATCAATGTGTTTCTATGCCACGATAACTCACCGGAGAATTCGCCAATCGCGCCCGGGTCTGGGTATGCGGCGAGTGCGCAATCTTTGGGCAGCTGCGGCCTGCGCACGGCGACTTCGACGCGTCTGCAGCACCTGACCAATCAACGCCTCAACGATCCGCTATTTAATAACATTGATGCCATGAGCACTAAGGGTCTAGGTATGTTGTTAGCTTCTTAAACTTTAAACCGATATGTCGTTAGATTAAACTGTTAACTAATTCTTATTTTCTGTTCTGTTCTGCTTACAGGCCATACACCATATCGCTTATCAGCCCAACGCAACCTCAGCAAGTCGATTGAGGAGGCGGCCAAGCAATCCCAGCCTGAATATAATAACATTTGTGATATTGGCGGCGTCAAGTATGAACTGACATCGCCAGAGCAGCAGCTGCAGCGGTCGACGCATGCGGATGATGATGCGGATGCGGATGATGATGATGATGATGACGATGACGTCGATGATGAGCTGAGTCAACTGGTGCCAACGCTGACCAGTCCCGTTGTGCGCAGTCATCAGCAGCAGAGCGCTATTCAGCAGCTTTTTAGCAGTCTAACACAATCCTCGCCCACGCCAACGACGCGGCGACGTGCAGCGAATTGCGCTGTTAACGCCGCGGGCAACACAACTACGCTTAATAGTCATAACAGCAGCAGCAACAGCAGCAACAACAATTCCCAACCCCCCAGCAGCAACAATAACTACAACAACAACCAGCAGCAGCAACAACGACGCAGCGATGTTCCCATGTATAACTGTGCAATGGAAGGTACGACTGCGACGTATGCAGTTAACAGTAATGGTAACAGTAACAGTAACAGCGGCAGCGGCAACAACTCCTCTGCCATGGGATCGCTTCAGATGCAGTTTGCAGCAGTCGCTGGTAATGAGAGCAACAACAGCCTTGGCGTCGGCTTGGCGGCAACATATGGCGACATTTCTGGCGCTGGCGCCAATGTTGTTCACCAGCAGCAGCAGCAGCAATACAATCACAAGCATACCTATAATCGCATTCTGCCGCCTGGCGTTGCCGACAGCGACGCTGATAGCAATGGCAGCAATGTTGCTCTGCAAGGCCTCGACGCGCTCTTCAGCGATATCGACTCGGACTGTAAGTACTCTCTTGCATTTAAGCATAACTCATTCGTTTTTTTATTCTCTCTTTGTGTGTGCCGATGCCTCTCATACTACCATCAAAAACGCTCATTACACATGTGCCTATGTAAGCCTATGTAAATAACAGCAGCTACATTTACAGCGAACGCGTTAACAGTTGCAGCTAATGTTAACGTTAACGTTAACATTACGCATTGAGATGAAGCGTGCTTGTCAAGAACTTTCTCTGTGACCTGCGTGCATTTTCATATCGAAACCGCATCACAGTCTGAGTTCTTGCTGAGCGCGTCCTTCGCACATCAACATACGACATACATACTTTATAATAACTTAATAATCGAAATAATTTTGTGAAAGTGCCTATCAATTAAATTTAATTCAATTGTGTTATTTCAAATTTTCAATACACATTTCGGCAAGCTACCAACCAACGAGAATCAGTTCAAAATTGAATTTAATTTGTTTGTACATATTTTGGCTTTTATTTTCTTGTACAGTGAAATGTGTAACATATTACAAATTATTAATAAATAAATTAACCAACTACTTAACTAAACTACTTGTATCATGCTCTCTTTATCTGTGTCTGCCTCTATCTCTCACGCACTATCTTCAACTTCACACACATACACATATTATTCACACGCAATTCCACAAAGCATGATCTTTTATTGTACATTACATGCCCAATGACTGTTAAGTAGGCAAACGAAACGAAAATCTCTGTCGATGCTGTTAAGTTAACAGTGCAATGGCTGTTGCGTAACAGTCACAAATAAATGTTGCTGAGAATTGGATTTTTGAACTTTGTTTGCCTACTTAAAAGACACAATATATATATAATCACATACTAACAAACACTAACACTTAAAGGTTGTATATAGAATGTATGTATTATTCGTATTAACCCGCCGCCTCTATCGTCAAAATGGAACCATTATTAGCAACGCGCAAGCGCAAATTCATTTTGGAACTGAATTCTCGTGGGTCTGCAGTGCACTGACCGTTGCGGAGGGCAATTGTTCATATTGAAATTGAAATTTTGTAGCACCATGAGATTCAGCTCTGGCGTGAATTTCAAACATGCATCCACAAAAAAAAAAAAAAGAAAAACAATAAATCATTCCCGAAAATCAACAATCAATACAAATCAATTAATATCATTGATGTACATTTTTATTAAACTGTCTTTTAAAATTTAGTTACATGTAGTTATGTAGATACATGATATTGAATGTATTCGACTGATTAGTTGTTCTCTTTGCTTACAGACTTCAATAACGAAGCATTTGTGCCCATCGATCCGCCGGATGACAATGATTATCCCTATGCGCTGAATGCAAACGAAGGCATCGATCGTCTGTTCGACTTCAGCTCGGATGCCTACGGGCCCTAAGATTGATCTGTAGATTCAACACACACATACACATATATATATATATATATATATATATATATATATAAATCAACTGCGAATTGGGGGGGAACTTGGGGGTGTTTATAATTTTAAATTATATACAAGGAAAGCACCGCATATTACGTTAGAGATGATCTATTATTATTATTATTATAATTATTATATTATTATTATTACTATTACAAATTATCAAGTAAAGAAGCAGTTAAAAAAAAATCAACAAAAACAAATTGTAGAAAACTTAATGAAACTAAGTTGTGTGTAACATTTTAAGCATAAAAACCTACATTTAAATTTATAATCCAAACGTATTTTAAGTAAACAAAAAAAATGCCCTCACAAAATGCAAAACACATTTTATAAGCAAATTTCAATTTTTAGCCTTAAACAACAACAACAAAAAAACAAAAACAAAAAAAACAAAAACAAAAAAGCAACAATGCTGATTACTTAATGCAAAACAAAACAAAATCGATGAGAACAATTAAGATGCCTCATTAATAAACATTTTGCGCCAGAACTGTCTGTAAATTAGTACACACACACATATACACACAAACACAAAGCAAAACATAATTTTTAATTAGTGAAACAAAATAGTTATTAAATTAATATTACATGAAAATAAAACCTAACAAACAAAATCAACCGATTTAATTGAAAATTGTAATATATTCCTATGAAATGCAAAAAAAAAAAAAGAAAGAAATTATGAAACAATAACAAGAAAGCAACTCCAGCAAATTGCAACACTTGCAACACTTCATCTCGACCAGCTCCCAGTTTAGTTTCGACGCATGCAACCTGAATCAGGAGACAGTGAAAATAGTAAACAAATAACGCAGCTAAAAAGCAGAAAGACAGCAACATTATTATTGTCATTGCCTCTATTTGTGTCTTGTCTGCTGTTTGTATATTTTTTTTAGTTGCCGTTTCAAACTCTCAGTGCGTTTGATTTAATTATTAAAGCTAAGTATGCATAATTATTTGTTATTGTTATTAAAATGTAACCACACTTACACACACACTATAGACTTGACACCACTCGTAATTCAATTCAAAGAATACAAAAACAATGGAACCGCGAACATCCTCAGAACCCAATACCAGTTCAAAGTTCACCATCAAAGTCAAAGCCAAATCATCCCCCACAAACAAAAACCCAACAGATTCAACCGCAACTAGTTATTTAAACCTATCGTCTAGAGGTTAAACAAAATACAATTTAAATGCAAAAACAACTACAAAATGTATAAAAATCAAGAAGAAAAGCTCTATAAATGTACTTTTATTTTATAAACAAAAATAATACACAAATTTGTTAGGTACTTTTCTTTCGTTTCAAAACAAAACCAACACAAAAAAACCAAATAAATATAAAAAAAAAACGAAGAGAACATAAAATATTAAACTGTTGTTATTTATTAATGGGCATTTATTGGGTGCACTGAACTTTTTACAGCGTTCCTGTGAAAGAATTAACTCGAAAATCACCAGTAAAGGCTTGAGTCATTTTTCAACATTGGGGCAAAAAGTATATTGGCGAACACGTACCTTAAAAAAATGTTTGCCACAAAAAATGAACACCTATATCTAAGAGACTAGAAGAGCTAGAAGCGTTTGGTTGAACATCAAGTTTTAGTATTAAAAGCTTTTTTGTTTTTTGAGATACCTAAACCAAACTACCAGCATATTGCTTCGGGTTATTTTTATATCCTCTAGCCAAATTCAAATCGGTCGTCTACTATAGTATATCATAAAGCTGTCATAGAAACAAAATTTTACACAGTCTTCCAGTCTTCTATAATTTGGGTAAAGTGGCCCTAAATTAAATGGTCTCCTTCGTCAATCCAATATCTAATCCCTAGATCTCAATAATATTTTCTTAGTCGAAGGATAATTTTTTAAAATATTATTTAATGTTCACCAGAGTTTTTCGGGATCTTCAGCAGTCGAGTATGCATTAACCCAATGTTCGAAATAAATTCAAAGTTCTTTTTATTTTTGTATATTAATTTAGTTTTTATTATAGTCTCGCCATAATGATTTTGTTACATAATAATATATGTAGTTGTTTATTTCGCTTATATAAACAGGAAACAATTAACTTAGCTTTAAATTTACAATTGGCTTTAGTTAGAAATTATAAAAATATTGAAGCTTTTTTTAAATTTTGTATTAATTTATTATATGATAGGTTTTCATTTATAATGTGAATAATTTTATGTATGTATGTATGCATCTTTATGTACACTAACGCTGGCTGCTAATTGCGTCAAAGAAAAGCCAACTAATCAGAATATATATAAATATAATATCTGTATAAGAAGTTGGTATTTGGCGTTGTCGCGGCTGCTCAGGTTTTCTTATAATTTCCTTTTCCTTCCTGCTGTTGATGTTGTTGTTAAGCATTTGCAGTTCGATACCAAAATTGAGTTAATTGAACTACTAAATTACATAATCTTTATTTTTTTTTAAATGCTTTTGGCTGCTTTTTCATTATTTTCAACATCATCATTCTCAAATATATGTATGTATGTATGTATATATTTAACTTTTTATTCATTAAATTTATGTTGATTAATTTATAATTCCATTATTTGTTTTTACGTTTTCATTTCGCATTAAGTTTACAATTTTCGTTAGAATTTTTGCTTTGTTATGTACATAAAAACAAAAGGAACTATATTTTTCAGTCTTTTTAGTGTGTATGTGTGTGTTTATACATATATTTGCATATGTATATGTGTGTGTGTCTGTAGAATATTGTTTGTGTTATGTATGTATGTATGTACGTATGTATATAGCGTATTACATTAAATTTAATTTAATTTAATTATTAATTCAATAGTTTTCCATTCAATAGTATTTTCATAGGTTTGATTTACAACTAGCATTTTGTATAATTCATTTAAATATTTTAAGTTTCCCGGTTTTCTTTATTTGCATCTATAAAATCAAATAAGATATAAACGGGCTTGCGGTCTGTATTTTTCTTTTTTGTATCTTCTTCTAATTTTTATTACTTTAAAGTCATATATGTATGTATAACTTCTTTTTTATTTAACTGTATATTTATATATGTATATAAAGAGCGAAGGCAAATATCGAATACTTTTGTTGCTGTTTCTGTTATTATTTTTGCATTATAAAAATTCCATTTCTTGCAGTTGCAATATTTGAAGAGAATGTCTGTGTGTATTTTAGTTTTTCTAGAAATTCATCTATATTGTTATAGAATAGTTTAAATATTAGATGTGTGTAATTTGTCTATTGCTTGTTGAAATATGATGTTTGTATGTTTGTTTTTTTATTATTATGTAATTGTCTATGATCCATAAATATTGATCTCTTAAGCGCAGTTTTCTTTTGTCTGTTTTCTTGTTCTAATTTGAGTTTATGGCAATATCATCTGTATGAATCTTTGTATCTATGTATATTCTATCTGTCAGTGTGTATTTGTATCTGTATGTGGGTGTGTGTGTTTATCAATGTGTTTCAATAAAATGCGCATTTTATAGTATTTTGCATACATTGTGTAATTATGTTAATGATGCTGTAGTTACTTAAGCTCTCAATTTCGTAATTTGGAAGCTTGGCTTCAAATTAAATTAATTTAGAAAAATCTAAGTCAAAAGATAAAAACAAACACAATTTACAACTTCCAATCTCTCTGCTATGTTTCTATGTATGTATGTATATAAATTACTTTCTTTCCTCTCTTCACTCTCTCTCTCTCTGTCTCTGTTTCTACAAACTTTTGCCAGTTGCCAAGCGCCATGCATAAAATCATCTTTTTTGTTTTTTGTTTTTTTTTTTGATTGTTTTTGTATATAAAACGAGCAACACTTAAACATAAACGCACTAAAAATTGCAACACAACGCCATTTAAAATTAATAATAATAAAAAAAGAACAACAAATAATTTGTTTGAGTACATTGTAGATTTCAGTTGTAGTTTGTATGTAGTTGATAATAGTAACTAATTTAATAAGAACATTAACTCAGTGAAGACATTTTGTTTGTTTTGTTTTGTTGTATTGCTTATTGTTGTTGCAGTTTTGTTTTTATTTTGTGGTTCGCTTTACAGTTGTACAGTTAGTTTGCTTCATTGTTGCATCGCTTCGTTTTCAGTTTTGGTAGGTACTAAAATAATTATTAATTCCTATAATTATACATAAGTTAGGTTAGGTTATGTATATGTATCTATGTATGTACTGTAATGTAATGTAATTTAATTTAATTTAATGTAATGTATTGTATTGTATTGTATTGTATTATATTGCTTTGTATGTCTATGTCTATGTCTAGAATCTAGACTCTAGATATAAACGGTACTTAGGTTGGTTGGTTGTTGGCTTTTGTACTTTTGTTATTTGCATTTAGGACTTGTTTCGTTTTTTGTTGTTGTATGTGTGTTTTGAACGGCGCTAGTAAATTTAAATTATAAAAGAAATACTTAACAAATACGCAAAAACAAACATACATATATAAATTAAGCTTAAGTATATAATAAATTTGTTAGGAAGCTTGGCTGTAGGCAAAAGTTTGCTCGCGCCCTTTTTTTTTATTTTCTATATTAAACATGATTTACAGATGTGGAGGGGGTAACATCAACGAATTACACTAACAGTGCAGATAGGAAACTAACAGAGAGCGAAAAAGAGATCAGCAAATGAGAGAGATAAAGCTTTTCATACATACATATACGTATATGTAAATGCAAAAGCTTCACTCAAGTTGCGCTCTCTCTCTCTCTCTCTCTCTTGCATGCTCTCTTTTATTGCAGCATGCTCTCTTGCACTGAGTACCCCAGCTACATATACATATATATATCTAAATATTTTATACTAGTTGCTACATATACATATGTATGTAGGCATGCAATTACTTATGTGTGTACGTGTGTGTGTGTTTGTGTGTGTTTATTTACAAATTCAGTAGACACTTGCGCTTTCGTTTTACGCTTCGCGTCCTATGAAACCATTGGGGGGCGGGGGGCGTGGCGTGCTCGCCTGCCTCAGCCAATTTTCCTTGAGTATATTGGACGTATTGCCGGTGGTTGCAGCCATTGTTGCAGTCGGCGTTGGCGTCTCTGCTTTGCGCGTTCGACTGACGCTGCGACTGCGCGGTTGCTGCTGATGTTGTTGTTGTAGTTGTTGCGGCTTAATGCGAGCGCGTTGCTTTGGCCGACTGAGTGGCATGCGCTCCATCTTAATGTGCTCCATATGCTCATCATCTTCCTCATCGTCAACGTCAGGCAATGATCTGAAAATCCAATTGCATATTTTAATTAATTAATTCATTAATTCAATTAATTCGAATAATTCATTAAATTTGTCAGCACTCACACATCATCATTTTCGTCGTCATCGGAGCTGCTGTGCCGCACTTGTGTTGGGGCAACCATTGACGCATAGTTGGGATTATCACTGGTGAAGATTGGAGCCTGTCCGGATTCCAACTGCGGTTCACTCATCACCACATAATTGGGATTATCACTGAGCAGGCTAAAGGGTTGCGATGTTGTTGTTGTTGTTGTTGCGGTTGGTGGTGGTGGTTGCATCATTTCATAGTTGGGATTCAGACTGCTGGTTGTCAGCTGTTGAGGCCAGCCGGAATTGATGGGATCAGCACTGGTAATTGATTCATCCAGCAGCTTGTAATTGGGATTGTCACTGATGATTGTTGTGCTGCCGTTGCCACTGACACCGCCACTGGGCGTTGTTGCAGTGGGCGTATAGAAACGGGGCGTGGCCGTATAGCTACCCGCACTGCCGCTGCCGCCGCTCTCGATGGTGCCCAGATTGGGTCCCATGCTCACCATGGCCATGCCAGCGGGATGGCTGGTAAGATTCGTGTTGCTGCTGTTGCTGGCCGCATTCGAGATGTTGCTCTTGTGACTGACATTGCTGCCACTTCGCTTGTGGGTGAAACGATTGAGAACACGATTCCGAAACGTGTCGGCCACGACACGCTTCAGACTCGGCTGGCGACTGCTGCTCGCATTGGAGCTGGCCGCCGATGCCGTCGAGGGTTGCAGTGATGTGGATATCATGCCACCAGCAACAGCAGCATTACTCCCACCACCACCAATCACCTCATCCGGCATGGAGCTGCTCATGTTGGGCACAATGCTGGCTCCGGTCGCATTGCGTTTCGCTTTCGGTATCAAATGTTGCTCACCGCTGAGTCTGCCGCTGCCGCTGTGTGGCAACTCGCCAAAGTTGGGACTGGGATCATACAGTTCATAGCCACGCTCGGCATCCGCTGGATCCTCCACATTTGGATCTGCCTGCACATAGGCAGCATCTTCCATGTGAGATCCACCCGCGGTGGGCAACGTGGATAGAGCATCTGGTGTGCTACTCACAATGAAGCCCGAGTGCATGCTAAAGGGTGAATGCGTTGTGGCCTGATCATCGACCAGAGCAATGGGACTCTCGGCGGGCTGTTCCAGCGATGTGTTGTGCTCCATGTTGGACTTGTAGCCCTGATGATATTCGCCCACACGCAACGGCGTCGTCGCATCCTCACCATCAACATCCGCATCAAGTTGTCCGCCCGCAAATATATCCAATTGATTCGAACGCTCCTTGCGCTCCTTCTCGCGATACTGCACACCCGACTCGGAGTAATAGAAGGCCACCTCCTTAAAGTGCGGATCGGACAAGTGCTCCAAGTAGGCAATTATGTCAAAAAACGAGGGTCGTGCCGTTGGCCTATGATGCCAACAGCGATGCATTAGCTTGTGCAGCACCTCGGGACAATTGTCGGGTCGTTCCATGATGCCACCATCGATGACATAGCGCAGCACCTGCTCATTGGACAGACCCTGATATGGCTGTGAGGCCAGTGTGGCCATTTCCCACAGCACAACGCCATAGCTGAACACATCACTCGAACTGGCATAGACACCATCGCGCAGACTCTCCGGTGGCATCCAGCGCACTGGCAACAGACCCTTGGTACCCTTGCGATAATAATCCATCTCGTAAATGTCCCGCGTCATGCCAAAGTCACCAATTTTGACTGTCAGATCGGCGGCAACCATACAATTGCGTGCGGCAAGATCACGATGCACAAATTTCTTGGCCGCCAGATAGGCCATGCCATCGGCGATTTCGATGGCCATTTGAAAGATGCGACTATAGGGCGGCGGTTGCACAGCTCCCAAGGTGGTGCCAGTGCTGGATGTGAGGCCAATCCGTTGCTGATAGACAGCGAGCACATCCTCCCGTTCGTCGGGCCGATGGGCACGCAAATATGACTTGAGATCGCCCTTCTTCATCAGCTCCATGACGACCAGGGCGGGCTGGCCACGGGAACAGACGCCCAATAGACGGACCACATGGTACGTATCGAACTCCTTCATCACGCTGGCCTCGCTCAGGAAATTGGTGCGTTCACGATCCGTGGCATTCTCATTCACCGTCTTAATGGCACACGGCATATCCTCGTCGTTATTTTGGGCTTTCAGTATGCCCTCATAGACCATGCCAAAGGAGCCCTGACCTAATGGACCCAGCTGTATGATACGCTCCCGAGGCACCTCCCAATCATCGGGCACATATTGTAGACTGGCATAGAATGGATTCACTTCCGTATTGATGACCAAGTCCTCCGGACCATTCTTCTTCTTCAAGTAGAAGTAGCCCATCGATATGATGGCCAGTATGATTAAGGGCACAAGTACCGCCACCAATATTATGACAGTTGTAAGCGATAGTCCGGGAGGCTGTAAAAAAATATCGATTATTATTATTGATTGTTTAGATTCAATGCAAATCAATAGATTATTATTTACCGGAACTATTTCGTATACGATATTCGAAAGATCACCGTCACCGGCCAGCGAATGAGCTCGCACAACAAAACTGTATTTGCCCTCATTCAGATTGTGTACAACATAGCCACTCTTATTGAGATATTCCTGTGCGGAGATGCATTTCCTCTCCTTGACCGCATTCTCCTCCTGTCGCTCATATATGATCGTGTAGGAGACGATGGCACCGTTCGGTGTTTTTGGTGGATCCCAACGCAGATCCACACTACCACGAGTGATATTAATTTTCGGCACCAGCAAAGAGGCCTTTAGATTCTCTGCCTTGTCCACATGCTCTGTAAAAATCAATCATATTGCACATTGAATGTATGTGTATGTAACTTATTAAGTACTTTAAACTAGTCGGAAAGACTATAGTCGAGATCCCGACCATAGGATATCCGTTACTTATTTCAATATATATATCAAAGTACTTCAAAGAAATTACTACCCAACAAAAACTACTGCATACTTTTAGGGGATTGTATTGAAATAATAACTTTATTATTAACTTTAGTTAGCTAATACTCCCGTTCTACTTGTCCGATCTTGCTGCGGTTAAGTGAAACTATAGATAATATTAATAGATAACGTTATTTACCATGAAAACTGTATTATCTTAAAAACTGTGGGTGTGGTGGTTTCTCGCGATTTCCGGGGGCGGAGGGGTGCGTGGCTTAAATTCGAAACAAACTTGATCTGCGTGGGGTATATAGAAATCTGTGTGCCAAATTTGGTTGTTCTACCTCTTATAGTCTCTGAGATCCTTTTGTTCATACAGACAGACGGACATGGCTATATCGACTCGGCTATTAGTGCTGATCAAGAATCTATATACTTTATAGGGTCGCAGATGCCTCCTTCTCCCTGTTACATACATTCCAACGAACAAAATATACCCTTATACTTATTTTTTAAGTACAGGATATAATAAGATACCAATATTCGAAAATTAATAAATGTTCATGAATTCAACATTACCACAACAAATTAAATAATAATAAGAATTATAAATATGACTCATTCTGAGTAAATTTCTTCTCCTTCTGTTCTCACATGTAATTTAAATTATTTATGTAGTTCAATTTAAATTTTAACATTTGTCGACAGAATAATTCACCCGTTTTATAATTTATAAGCTTTGTCTTGTAGCTCTGGCAATCAAATCATAATAATAGTAATATCTTAAGCTTCATAGGAATAAATATTACTTCAATGTATGCTATAAATTCTATACTGTTGCAGTTAATAATTCATAGATACCTTATTTGTTTTAAGTACGTACCCTTTTTAAGAGTTTTCTTTTCCCAGAAAACCGAACTGCTGCACAAAAAGTGTATATCTTTGTCCCCCTCTTTCTCCCGACAAGCCCTAACGCTCACTGTGTAGAGTGAAAAGTGTCGAAGATTCTTGAATCGATATTCGGTTGTGGTTGCATTCACCTCGGTCGAGAAGACCGTATAATATGTGCCAGAGGGATCCATTGATGTCTTATTTTCCCAATGATCAAAAAATTTTGCATTATCTCTATTATCATTGCCGGTTGCAGATTTAATTTCATTCTCCAAGTTGACGGATCGAACGTGACGCATCAACACGCTATCCATCTGCTCATCGACCTCATCAATTTCAATGTATCTCCTCGTTCTCTTGTCCTTGGGCTTGTCATTATTAACGTTAGTGGTATTTTCTGTTTTGGATTTCGCAGATATTGTTGTATTTTTTTTCTTCGAGACGTAGAGAAAGTTTTGTAGATTATTCTCAAACTCAATTTCATCAAGGACCTTTTGCTCAGCTATCTGCTGATCATAAGTGGGACGATCTGTTTTATCACACTTGCAGTCAGATTTTCCCGTCTTCTTTGCATCTGCTTTGTCACTGGGCGATGAGGATTCATCAATGAGTGCGGCATTTGGCATAGCTAAATAACAAAAAGAACAAAAATAAAACAAGTATCAAAGTAAATGCTGCATTTTTGGTTAAAGTCATGTGCAACTTACGATCTCTGCAAAAGTTACGATTATGCTCCAGATTAACATCACGTCGAGTGAGCTCTATACGTATTTGATACTTGAGCAACTTGCCATAAACATCCAGTGGGGGACTCCAGCTCATCAGCTATGCAATAGGAAATTAACAGATTAATGGATTAATCGATCGATTCAATAGAGGGCTCAAATCATACTCACAATTTCAGAGTGGCCAGTGGATATTGCAGTTACTCTACCCACATGCGTCGGTTGATAAGGTCTTGTCTTTCCACGTATTATATCGCTTTGATAGTTGCGCTTCTCGGATGATATTGTCATCGTACGCACATAGAATGCATATTGTGTATAGGGCAGCAGGTTGTCTATATTGATATCATTCTCCTTGCTGGGATCCGTGACTATCCAACTGTGAATCAAATGTTACATTTGTGATTAGTAAGCAATTTCAGCTATCTCAAAATAATACTGTTTTACGCACTTATCCGAGCAGGGTAGATAGCTATCTCTCGTGATATTTCCATTGGGATCAGGTGTATAATACATCTGATAACCAATGAACGATCTGTCATCATCGTAATTAACGATTGTTTTGTTAATCGAAAACATAATAAACATACTTCCCACAGCAGCGATTTCAACGTTCAACCATTTCGTATTGCCTTAAAGTATTTAATATTATTTATATAGTGATTGGTCAGTATACAGTACAGAATTTTATTATATTTATTTGATGAATAACATACATTTTCCCTTGTCACCGTTGGAATCTTCGGCCACCTCGTTCTTATTGAACTTTAATGGGTTATTTGGTAACATTGGTTTCAATTTGTCAATTGTCTCAACGCACAGTTTGGGATTGAAGTGAAAGAAGACACTGCCATTGATTTGAACGGTCTGATTTTCAGCCCAAAGCGATTCCAGATCTCGATTCTCCAGTACATAGAGTACATAACGTCCATCTACCGTCTCATTTCCTCCAATTGTGCGCAGACTTTTCAAAAAATCGAGCGAGGTGAGTTCATAGGTCAAATGAACTCTCAGGAACGAAGTAATTGTATGCACAGCACCCAAACCATGTTCCAATGCTTCAATCATGTGCGCTATATAATAAAAGAAATCATTGGAAAGGAGAATAAGTAAGTATAAAATATTTAATTTGAATTCAGTCAGTCACTTGATTAACTTACGTCCACCACGCTTAATGCTTATAGTCAATCCACCTGTTCCGATAAGCGTACAGCCATAGAATTCCTTTACTCGCGTCGCACTATCGATAACGCCGCCCTGACACTCCTTTTCACAGATTCCATCGCACTTCTGGCAGGTGCTGTTCATTTGTGCATATCCTTTATCACAAAACGTTGTACATTCGCCCTTGTAATGCACCAGCGGCATCTCCATGTTGTTCACGTACTTCTTTCCAATTTTTTCACACATCTCGGCCGTAATGCATCGGTTTTCATACTGAAAGAGGAAAAGAAATAATAAAATAAGAATGGTATTTATAAGATGCGTAAGGATGGTTTAAGTTGAAAGAAAATAAAAACTTGCTTTATTTATAGATCTAAAATAATCTATGATAAGATAAAATCAAATCAAACTAAATGTTAATGAAAGGCAGATATAATTGAAAATTATATTTTCAAACAAGTTTTAGAAAATAATTAACCTAAGGATCAGATATGCAGAGAATCGATCAAATTTGATGTGATCATCAGCTGTCAAAGATTAACAAATCAAGTTAATATTTATTTGCTTGTTGTAATGAGCAATTGACTAACTAGTACATGAATTGAATGAAATATTTTGATATTTTTTAATAGATAGGAGACGATCTTTTCCTCGTAAAAATTAAATACATTTTTGTAAAGAAATTAATGTAAGGTATTTTATGCACCATAGTTGTGCAGATCTAACTTACCAAAAAAAACCCCTCTCTACAATGGTTAACGCATGTGCCGTTGTCAATAGAAACATTCCGACAGGCAATGCAGCTGCCCACAAGCGGCTTGGTGCAACTGCCCAGGCAGGATTCGTTGCAACATGTGTGCTCATCGAAGCAGTTGTGGGGACACTGCTTGGGACAGACTTTAGGAAAGAAAACAAAAAAAGATTAGGTATATACATGAAGTTATCAATAGAGCTCTTCTACTTACATTTTTGACATTCTTTGCTATTCCAACAGTAACGATTGCCATCAGTATACTCGGGACATAAGGCAGCATCGTTCTGATCATTTGTGCCGCTATCGAGCTCACCGTTGCCTTTACTTTCACCCGGACAGCGAGGACATTCGGCATCGCGGCGATTGTTTTTCAGTACAACATCAGCTTCCGTAGCATTTGCAGGCAGTATCTTCATCCAGTTGACCGTCTTTATGAAACAGAGATATTCATTTTTCTCAATTCGTATGCCTCCGTGAGAAATGGTCCGCAGATTGGTTAGTCCAATGTCCTGAAGATCACGATTCGAATATACAACCAAAGCGTAACTTTCAAACAGACTATTGCCTCGTATAATGGTCAGATTGGGAAAGATTTGAGATAACGATATCAGATTTGTGACACGATAAACCACTATATAACCAGTGACTTCAGTGAGCAATGGATAAGTTCTGTTCAGCTTATCAGCATCGTTGATAAGCGAGATAAGTAAGAATCCTTCAATTACCGTACAATTGGCCAATTGATTTAGTTGCGATATATTGTTTCGTATATCCATCGATTTGCAGGCTGTTTTTGAAAAATAAAAATAAACATAATCAATACATGTTGTTTTTGACAAATTAAAAAAAAGCGCTTCTAGAATTTTTACTGAAATTGTATTTTAAAACGACTTAAAAGAGATTCATATATTTTTAAAAATATAAAACAAATATGTGAATATTTCTGATTGTCAAAACAGTTAAATTATATTCCAAACTTACGCATTTCCTTATTCGCCAATCTGATGTTGCTGTTATGCTTGACGTTTTTGTCACTAATGCCGTTGCGGTTATCGAGGCTGTTGCTGTTATCGATGCTGTTAGTGTTACTGTTAACACCAATAGTATTACCGTTATGCACGTGGGATGCCAGTCTGTCTGAAAACTTGTTCATTTGTTGTTGCTGTTGCTGTGCTACTGTTGTTGCTGCTTGTAATGTTAACAGTGCTATGATTGTGAATGCGATGCTATGTTGTCGCCAATGATGTTGCGCCGGATTATTGTAGTGCTGATAATATTGATAACTCTGTTTCTGTTTCTTTTCTAATCGTTGTTCTTGCTGTTGATGTTGATGTCGTCGCGGTCTTTTAAATAGATTACAACAATGTCGCATCAGCATTTGCACATGCTGCAACACCAACATTAATTGCAGTGTGCCCAAAATGTGTAAACAAATGCGGAAATTGTTGCGCTTATTATGTTGCTGTTGCTGTTGCAGTCGCTGATTATTTGTGTAGGTGTGTCTGCTGTTTTCTTTACAGGTGCAGTGGCAATTGGCTGTTGTTGCTGTTACTTTTTGGTTATTGTCATTTGTACTATTACTTCTACTACTACTATTTCTGCCTCGATTACTACAATTACTACTCCTATTATTTTCACAGCAACATGCATGCGTGATGCTAGCTACATGATGCTGCTGAGGCTGATGGTGTTGCTGAGGCTGATGATGTTGCTGTGGCTGATGATGTTGCTGAGGCTGATAACTTTGCTGACAGCCACAATGTTGCGCCGATGCCAAATTGCTGGGGAATGTTGTAGCCGTTGCGTCCCGGTTTCTGCTTCTGCTTCTCCGTTTGCTTCTGCTTTTACTGCAATCAATGTCTGAATAGGAACTGCTGCATGTTGCTGTCTGAATGCAGCAACATGTTTTTGGGAACACATGTCGGCATATGATACAAATGTTGCCATGCGATGATGTTGCTGTTGTGGATGATGTTGATGTTGCCATCGTCTTCGTCGTCGTCGTCGTTATCGTTGTTGGTGATTTTGTTGTTTTTATTAAAACTCCATTAGAGGATGGCCAGCACGAAAAATAATCCATATTATCAGGCAATAGTTCTGATTTAAACATATTGTGCTGTTACTTTTCGATACACTTGGCAAATTGTTTATCTATTTTATTTTTTTGTAAATTATTTATTAAAAATACAATGTTTGGTTAGGGGCACCGGCCCACTAAGTAATCATTGCACTTTTGCTCTCTCTCTCTCTCTCACTGTCTTCTAAGAATTGTTGTTGTTTTTGTATTTATCGTCGTAAGTTGGAATGCTTTTTGTTGTTGTTGTTGTAGTAGTCGTCGTTTTTGTTGTTCCTGTTGTTGCTGCTTCGCTGTTCGAAACCTGTAAATACATTTAAAAAAAAGTGCACATGTTGTTGTTATTGCTTTTTTTTTAATAAAAAAAAATACAAATAGCACTGAGGCAAAATTACAACAATTACGTATTTGAGCAACAAGCCATTACGATAATTTAATGCGAAAAAGGGCGCCAAGTGCTCGACACACGTGTCGCCCTGACTGCGAGTTACGTCGACGCTGACGTATCTTTATCACTTTTAAGTGAACATGTTAAGTACGAGTATGTTTAAGTAAATCTGTCATTACATGCTAATAATACACCAATAATGCATGATTTAAATTGCTTAACAGCTGCTAATAACAGTCTAAGTTTTGCCGGATGCTGCTATCTCTCTCCATTTTTCGCTCTTTTGTTTTGAAAACGCTCTAAATGCTCACGCAATCTTTTAATATATACATTTATGTACATACATACATACATAAATATTTATGTATGTGTGTGTGTGTGTCTGTGTGTGTGTGTGTGTAAGAATGCTAATACGCTGCCGCATTGCTCAATTAAATAGCAGCGAAGTCGGCAGCGCCAATAGTTGTTGCTTGGAGCTCTACATACAGAGCAATAATTTAATGCGGCAAAAAAGAAACAAGAATAAATAGATATTATTATTGTTGGTTTTCTCATTGTAGTTGTTGTAGTTGTAGTTACTGCTGCTAGCCAAATAGCATTGACGTTTGTTTTAATGACGCTCGTTCGCCGACGTCGCCGTGTTGACGTTAGAAGCAAGCGAGAAGCTGCGACTGCGACGTCGGCAGCGCAGTAATTGTAAAAACGTAGTAAGTAGTAACAACAACAAAAACAAATACGAATAAAAATTACGCATAGCGTATTTACAACTACGTTGTAATTCATCAACTGAATGCCGTTCATACCCCCCCTCCATCCCACACACACACAGGGTGTTGCCGGCCCTATTTATTTATTTGTTTTTTATTTTTTTTGGGGCGTAAGAAAGACAAAATGCGGCTGCGTTGTCAACGGTATTGAAGCGGAGCTGCTGAGCGTAAAACGTGGCATCAAAACAGAGAACACAGCTGTAAACAAATTGAGAGAGAGGAGAGAGCTTAGAAAGAGGCGGGGCACTAAGAACACCACCCGCCCTGTTGTTGCTCTTCTTCGTCGTGTTGTTGTAGTTGTTGCAAAAGTAAAAATGCTGCTGCGTAGTTAAAACGTACTCATACATACATAAATAGTTATGTATGTACAAGATAATGGTCATGAATATATACATACGTACATTCAAATTCAAATACATACATAGAAACATATACAAATACTATTAGAGCATGTTCTTGTGGGCCTGTCAGAATGCTTGCAAAATGTTTTCGCAGCCCATAACAGCAACAGCAACAACAAAACAATCGCCTCTCTTTCTCTCTCTCTCTCTGGCACTCACGCACACTCGGTTCTCTTAGCTAATGCTGCGACCGTCGCTTGTTTTATTATGCTTTATTATTTGTTGTTGTTGCCTTTATTGCGCAGTAAAAATAATACACTAATAGTCAGCCCGGACGACCCACAGTCGCGGTTTAAAGTCAATGGCGCCATAAATAATTACGAAAAAAATTAGAGAGTCAGCTAAAATAATTAAAATGGTTATAATACATAACATTAAAAACACATGCTAAAGATAATAACAATTCTGAATAATAAACGGCATGTCTACTGCCAACTGCACGTTGCCTCTGACGACCGCCATGACACCTGCCGCACTCGTTCGCTCTCTCTATATCGCTCTGTATTCTTTTGCGTCCTCTCTTTGCAAATCACTCAAAGTGTGAGTGTCCCATAAACTCTGAGGCTTTTAAACTGTAAAACGCACACAAAGAGACCCAGAGAATAAGTGTAAGTCAGAGAGAGAGAGAGAGAGAGAGAGACAGGGCACGCTAGCGCAGTCACTGTAAAACCATATAACAACTTTGTTGCTTGGCAGCTGACCCAATTTCTCAAATGTTTATAGTTTACTACCTATCAGGTAAAAAGCGCAACATTTCCGTCTACACGATGACATGAAAACAAACGGAGAGTAGCAAATACATACATATGTATGTATGTGCATACATACGCAGGCTTATCAATGGCACTTGGAAAATTAATAGACGCTCCCACTCGACATATTTATTTATTTTTATTTTTATTTTTGTTTTTATTGTTTTGTTTCGTTAAACTCTGCCCAGGCGCCACCGTGCACGCGCTCGTAAAAGTGTAAAGGTGCAATTGGCACGCTTAACTGCCATTTGTTTTGCTTGGCTTTAACAGCAACCAACAATACGAGCCAAAGGGCATGTGGTAACGGGGAGTTTTAGCAGAAGTGCATTTGCTACGCACGCGCCTGACGCCGCGTCGCAGTTGACAGCGAGAGAGCGACGCGTCGACGCCAACGCAGCAGCTCTCGCCATTGACATTGCTGCTCTCTCTTGGCCCTGCTCCGACTTATATTTGCAACCATGGGGGATCGCAAATAAGAGTCATTTCAATATATTATAAAAAAAATTAAATGTGTATATTAAAATTAACAACAATAATTAACGACGACATTGACGATGGCAATAACGGCAAACAGCAGCAAGAGCATCAGCAACATACCATACAACAAAAGCAAAGAGCTTGAACCAACAAACCAACAAACTGCGGCATCCAAAAGCCAGCAACATTCCAATCCAACACAAAGTTGCCAGACCAGTTAAGAGCAGTGACAACAATAACAAGCAATGCATGAAATATTTCTTATGCTCCAAATCCGCCACTGGGCAAGTTTTTATTCCTCTTCTTCTTCTTTTTCTTCGTATTTTTCTTGATTTGTTTTTGTTGCTGTTATTTTATTGTCCACACGCACACAGAAAACAAAAGATAACAATATAAAGGAATGAATAAGAGAGAGAAACAAAATACAAAATTAAAACATTCTTTTTATTGTAATAACTATATTAGCGTTTTCTTTTATTGAGCAGATCCTTAGACGAAAATAAATATACACGTTAACAATGATCTTCCATCAGGTTATTTTGCTTATACTCCGATGATCTAATGAAAAATTCAACAATAACAACATTCAAAGATCCTTAAATAGAAAGTTTACTCAACCAAAAAACAAATATTTTGCTAGAATTCTAAACTCAATATTAGCAAACATGTTAACGCATTCAATATTCCCGGTATTACGAGTGTCACATTTTCTAACAATCAACGTTTATTTATTAAACTAATTTGCCATGTAATATCGAATGAGTTTCGCGAATACTTCAAACATTTCCTGCATTGTCATTAATGTTAAAATTAACATGACAAGTCTTTGTGAACATAATCTCACATTATATAAGATAATTAATGAATATGATTGTTTAACATAAAGAAACCATAACTTATTCATTCTTCAATTTCTTCTGTTACATTTTAAGATTGTAATCTTAAATAATCAGAATTATGGATAGGTTTTATACAGTAGATAGATCAAATAATGTCATCAAATATGATGAAATTCTTGGCGTGTGAAATTGTTTAACTTATTCGAGAATTCCAATTAAAACAGGAGCGTAATCATTGTGACTGTAATTCTGAACACCATACTTAAGAGTAATTTCATAATTTTAGAATTCTGAATAGTCACAGTCAGTCACATGTAGTGCCTAATCTCTATTACCAGACCCCACTTGAATTCGCAAGTCATTTCAGGCAGAGTCATAGAGTAAGTGAATGAAGTGAGCATAATAATAATAATAAGAGGAGGCGAGTGAGAGAGCGATCGCAAGTTAACAGGTGAAACAAAACTTGTTAGTAAATATACATAGCGATAAAACTACATAGTTATAGTTTGTTGTTCTCTATTCATACGAACTAAAATTTGCTCGACTCATTTGTGTAAGTTCCAGATAAGCAACGTGACGCCTCACGCGAGATACATCGACTTTGGCGGTTGGCGATTCGGGGTGGGATCGGGGTATCTCGGAGAAAATGCTAATAACTAATATGACATTTAAATGAGACTACACACACATCATACATACATATGTATGTTTGTATATAGCAAGCAGTATATTGCTGATAAAGACAATATACAGACCCCCTGAATTCATACATATAAAGAAACAGAAACGACAGACATTCTAAATATACAGAAGTTTTACACTTTTAGAATAAAGAAAAATCATTTGAAACTGCAACAATTCGAATATTTGAGATTGCATTCAAAAAACAAAGGTAAATTTATTCAATTCGTTAAAAATATCATTTATTATTATTTAGGGATCGGAATTATCAATAATAATTAAACACAAAAGCTCTAGCAGAATATACTAAAACAGATATTTGATTTTTGACAAAATTGAAGTAAGTATTTTTTTCAGTGTACAGATATGCGAATGTGTTTTGATCAGGCACAACAAGCCTGATTGGCGTCTGTCTTAGAGCGTGTCAGTTAGATCCATACAATACCATGCATACATATACATATATTTTAGACCGGTCATAACTCTAGACTTAATTCTGAGAATTTCACCTACTCGCACGTACTATTTGAGTCGAAAGTAAACAAATTGAATTAGATGACGTGTCCTACGCAAATTGATTACGCCACATGGTAGAACGGGGGCAGAGAGATAGATAAGGCTAACTACTAACTTGGTCTAAAAATAGAATCCGCAACTAGTAGTAAGTATGCATGATAGTTAATTCACATGTTATCGTTGCTAATTCAAAAATATACCTTGTTTATTTTAGTCACGAACTATTGAATTTACTCGTTATAAGAAATTTTAAACGACTTCAGTTTCCAGGTTTATTATGAATTTTTAACTTTAGTTCCCATATAGGGGTAGTAAATACAGCTGGTGGTTCTATACATTTCCTGTGCTGTTCGTAACATGAACAATCAGATTCGGTATAATAATAAAAAAAAAAAACATACAAAACTGTCAGTTAATTTCAAATGAAATCGAGTCATAAAATGAACAACAATTATGCCTTAGGCCAAAAATAATGGAAATGGAAAACTATTAACGGCATGAATTCAATTTCACTTTATTTGGTGCCTGGTGCACAAACTATCCAATCTTCTTCTTCTTATACATTTTCTTTTTTTTTGTTATATGCAACATTTTTATGACAGAGTTTTATTAGCGGCATTACTTGAAAAGACGCAACTTAGCTCCTTAGGATTGCGTGCGCGTTATTCGCTGGAGTACAATGGAAGAGAAAGGGGTCATATCTATAAACTGTATGTTTTAACCAAGCGTTATGGGTAGGATCAACTTTGGAAAACTAATTCTAATCTAAATATGTATGAACGCACTTTATTTTTAATATCTTAATGTACGCAAGAAACCAAAAGAGGAAACCATACTTTAATGTTTTTTGAGATGCACCGTACAAATGCCCTTACATTAACAAAAAACTGTTATTAAAAAAAAAAAATTAATTTATAATTGTCGATATATCTTGAATTGACACTTTGTAAGTTTAAAAATGCACCTATCAAAGAATTGCAGAATTCCTCAATAAGTTAACATACCCACTAAACACATTAACTTTTATAATCATAATAATAAAAATTCACTTAATGAATATTCTATTGATTGATTTTGCAGTAATTTTGTGACAAATCAAATCAAATGTCTGCTCATTCAGATTAGTCAACATTGAGAAACCTGTTGCGACTTCTATTCTCGGTTGTCAGTTCAGTTTATGGAACTGCTTTGCTTTGGAATTTTACTGCTCGTTACCGAAAACGTTTCTCTATCGGTTGGATTTGGACGCATTTCCAATGAGATTTCCGATTCGTTAGGCTGACTGTTGATTGCAGCAGCTGTTGTTGTTCTTCTTGGTTTATTCGTTTGTTTGTTTGCACGTTCATTCATAAGCTCGTAAAAATTCGAAAACAAACATAGCCGTTGAATAACCGTTCAAAGAAATTCCATTACAATTTTCATTAACACAAAAAAAAAATGAGGTCTGAGACCTGAAACCGCCGTTAGGGGAGCGCAACAATTTTTATGTATTTTGTCATAAAACGTCTCGAAGCGCACCCAAGCTAAAAACTAGGCCTAAACCGAGCCAACCACAAACCCAATCCGATCAAAGAACTACTCGAAACCATTACAATTACAATAGACACCTGCGAAAAAAATACATTATGAAATGCCATTGCGACCCAAAAGAAATTAACTCTGGATACGTGAGCTGAGATACCAAACAGGTTGGAGGAGAGGCCAATACCAAAACAGGCTAGAAACACCGAATACGATGAGGGAATCGGAAATTCCAAGACTCTGACGTTTGACATTCCGTTCGCTGAGTCAATTCAAATAACTGATCAATATAATTACGTTAAACTATGCGAGAAGAATGTTTCTTTAGATATAGACCCATTTCCCTGTAATCTTCTTTGCTTTCAGACATTTTCTTGAAAAGTAACTCAAGTAATTTCCAACTATTACAAACTTTAATCTTTAATCATCAAACTTTTCTGATGAGCTTAAAATTGCTGTTTAAAAGGACTACACTGTAATTTTTATCTATATTTCAAGAAACAAAACGAGGAACTGATTAAAAGTATCGATTTCTTTAATAAAAGTGCGTATATGGCAATTGTGGCAAACATGAAAGATGCAACTGATACCGAATATTGTGACTCAAAATATTACCATTAAAATTAATATTTAATTGTTACTAACGATGAGAAATAATTGGTCTAGGTTTTTTTTTTGTAATCCTTTCAATTGTATGAGTTATCAAGTTCATTTGGACAATCTTTTATTATTTCCAGACTGTCACCAGCATGATCTTTAGTTATCGTGATTTGTTAAGCATCATGATATTCAAGACCTTGACACGATAACACAAGACAAATCACAGTCACGTCGTTGGTCACGTTGTTGATCACGTCGTGACATTTCAAAGAGCTTGTCATCTCTAGAAGCTTAGAAGCCGCCCCACAAAATAAAAAATATCAAAGAAAAACATGGCCAAGATACCCCTACCCCTTTAGTTGGTTAGGCACGTTCCTAACGTTGTTTGTTATTGAGGCGTTATCAGTTGCACGCGCATAACTTGTATTCCGATTCACATGCCAATGAATTTCTTTAATGAATTGCTCTAAATAGACACATTTATAGTAAAGATGTGTAAAGATTGTATTTTTCTTTTATTCTAATCAAAGATTATCCTAAGATCAGAATATTTCAGAGAACCGAAACTAACCGTTTCATTTTTAGTACCGGAACTGAAACCGTTTGTACCGGTACGGTTGTTGTTAAAGAGTTGGCCGACTTTCAGCTGTCATAACTTGATCAGAACTGAACCGATTTTCAAGTTGAATGTCATTTTGATCATGATTTGGATTCATTCTGCATTCAAATTTTGTTCATTAAAAATATTTAATTATTTTCGACCAAGATTCGGTTTCGATGGTAAGGGTCCCCCCTTTAAAATTTTGAAAATTCAAAATTTTAAATTTCAATTTTTCACTTTTAATCAACTCCTTATATCATAATTAGTATAAAACAACACTTAAAACTTGATTCTGACACCTTTCATTTTTCTGTAAAAAAATATGAAGAATTGGGTAAAAATTTTGACTTGTTAAGTGACTAACTCCGAAATCTGACCAACTTTAAACTGTCATAACTTGATCAAAACTGAACCGATTTTCAAGTGGAATGACATTTTGATCATAATTTGGCCTCTTAATTCGATCTGCATTCAAAGATTTTTTAATTCGTTACATGAAAATATTTTTGCTCTATGTCTAGCTATTTATTTTGATGTCATACTAGTTATACAACGACATTTTAAAAAATTGATTTTTTGTACCGTTACGTACCGGAACTGATAGCGGAACCGAAAGAAAAAAACTGAAATAGAACCTTTTATCGAAATAGTTATTTCGGGAGGTACAGGAACTGAAACCGTAACCTATATTTGTATCGTTTTGATTCCCTGGTTAGATGATTAAGATAATTTCAAATATTCATAATATATACAGATATTGAGATGTTTGTAGAAAGGACTTGTGATACAATTGCAACTTCCGTTTCCGCACTCCAAATACACAAGTATAACCAGGTGTATATTGGCGTCTAGACATCTAATTCCAACATACACATCGTTAAGTAATTGCCTGGTAGTAGCTGTTAAATGTGAGTAAACTTCCTGTCTATGGGGCAGGGAAATGCGTCAACTTGCACTTTGATATCGGTAAAAAATATATTTAAAAAAAAATGTTAAAAATGTTAACAAACAAAATAATGAAAACATTCATATATTCGCACATTCAGTCAAATAATCAAAATGACTTTGGCGCAATCAAGCGCCTGTTTTTATTTACCAACGACAAATATTTTGTAGTACTACGGATACGGGTTTGTGTACTACAACTACGATTGTGATATGAGTATTTTATGAGCAATACTTATATGCTATATGTTATTTCCTGTTGATTTTGGAATTTCATACCCTGTATGAATCTGTATCCATATCCATAAAATGTATTATACAGAGTTTACTAAGGCTCTTTTTATTAGTTTATTAATTAACTGTTACAAAGATATTTTTAAAGAAAATATATGGATTTGGAAAACCATTCTGATTATTTAAAATTAATCGCTCAAGGAGTACAATAGTTGTGGGCTTTGAATTACGCTTTTAAGGTATGTTCAAGTCGGGTAAACTTTTTTATTTTAATTTTGTGGGGCATTTAACCCCCTCATTTGAAAAAAAAATATAACAAAATTCTCGGAACTGCCTTAACAAGTACCGAAATATAGGAGAGAAAAAAATCATGGCATACGCTTATTTGTTAGATAACATAAAAAATATTGGAAATTTTTTTAGTTGGGGTCTGGGCACCACTAATTGATTTAATTGTTATGATACGGGATCCAGTTATCAACTACACTGCAAGCAAATATAATGCTGCTAAGTAGTCGCCACTCCCTCAGTTTACTAACTACGAGTTACCAATTACCAGTTACCAGTTAGTCAGCCAAAAGTTTATGTTTAGACGAGTTTTTAAACCGTCAATAAATTTACCTATACTTAAATAAATGACCATGGCTGTAAATAATATTGTCGACTGTTGGTTTTTGGATTTTCAATGGAATTTTGCACATGATTTTGTTCGATTTGGGATTCGTCAATCAATATTATTTTGCAATACACTTGAAATGCTGGCATTTATATAGAATAAGCCTTTTTAACAATAATCTAATAATCCAAAAAACCATCGATAGTCTTTGCATAATATTCACAGTTAATATTACGTGTTTAAAAAATTTATGAATAATATTATTTTCGTTCAATTTGATAACTATCTATGATATTTGATCGCAATCTTAATTCTACGTTTATTCGTCACAAAGTTCAATTTCTACCCACGGTAAATGTCAAGTAAGATTTACAGCAAACTTGTCGCAGTCGCAGCATCCGATGCGGTCGCTGCCTCAGTTGGCGTCGCTGTTGAGGCCCGTTTGCGGATCTCAAAGCGGAAATAACGTAATTTCAAAAAACAACATTCGTTGTTGTTGTCTACAACATTTTGCCTTTTTGTTGGTATCGTTGTTATTGCTGCTATTGTTTTTTATTTTTCCTTAAGTTTTTTATTAATATTTTTTTTTCTAATATGAATGTATTACAAACAATTTTGTGGTTGGCTTTTAATGTCTATGAAACGTGTTAAATGCACACACATAAATGCAAACACAAACACACAGACACACACAGTCGAGCACGTAACGAACCAAGAGATTTGAAATTACTCAATGAATGAGCCAATTGCCCCGTTAGCTACACACGAGCGCCGGCCCAGGGCTGGTGAGCATTGATCTGGCTCCATTGCATGCCTCTCTCTCTCGCTCTCTCTCCGTTTACGCTCAGAGACTTGCATTATGTGTGTGCGTATGTATGCATGCGAGCGTGCGTGTATGTGTGTGTGTGTGTGTGAATGAATGCATCGAATGTAGCGTAAAAAGCAAAAGGCAAATGCTTGTGTTTGTTGTAGTTGTTGCTGTGAATCAAGTGAATGAAATTTAGCGCGTATTTTGAATGACATTTTCAAGTGTTTTGTGCAGTGTGTTTGTATGCCTGTGTGAGCGTTTGGTATGCAGGAGTGTAAATAATAGTTGTCAAGAGTAGTCACACTAACAACTGAAACGTTAAACAACTTTTATTACAAAAACAAAAAATGCCTACAATTTCGATACGCTGATTTTGATAACAAGTTGTGCCTCGGGGCCGTAGCAGCTTTACTCTGTGGTATGTGGTATGTGCTTACACATATAAGCATTTATTTATTTAGTTATTATTTATGATTAGCTTTAGTTCATTTCACAATTGCCAGTAAACATCCCATGGTAGTTAGCGAGTGTGAGCGAGATAGCTTAATTGCCCAATTTGTAGGACGCGTCGCTGTCACTAACGCTGCCAGCGTCAACGTCAACGTCAAAGTCGCTTTAGCCCTTATATGTATGCAATTGCACAAGCGCCTCAACAGTTCGAGTGCGTATGTGCGTGTGTGTGTGTGTGTGCTGTTTATTTGATTTTGTATTTCAAAGTTATCAATGAAATTTGTAGTACACAACCGCAGACAGACACACACGCACAGACACCTAAAATGTATAAATGTATGTGTGAAGAGTAAATTGTAGTTATTGGGTTTCATTCACAGGCCCCAGTTCAACTATCAGCCACCTTCAAAGTATATACACACATATGTACATATGTACATTCACACTTCACACTTATGAACATATGTATGTATTTATGTAGCCCTTTGAAATGAATTATTGCCTTCGACTTGTGCCCCCTTTTTACCATTCTTATTTTTGTTATATTTGTGTTAGATATGCATGTTAACGCATTTAGATAAGCGTTTTATTTATTTACTCTTTCTTCTTTTTGTGCTTATCTTTTCATTTTTCTGTGCGCACCTATCAAAACTCTCTTCACTCTTGATTGAACCACTCTCTCTATATCTCTTTCTATCTTTACGCTAACACCGATTTAACTTAACACTTAAGTGCGTATATATATATTTATGTTTGTGAGTGTGTAAAAGCAGGGGCAAGTGAACTAATAAAGCTTTGCTTTTGATTGGGATTTACTTTTTGTGAATGAAAATCTTAGCAAATCAAAATGGCGATCGTTTTAGGGTTGTCAGAGATATTTATTAATGAGCTGGAGCTTTTATACTCACGTACGTACACTCAGAAGAAAAACCAAGATTTCGGTACTTAAACATGAGATATTCAACTACAACGATCTCAAAAGCTGACCAAGTTCGAAATTTTCTAAGGCTGTATACAACAATCATGGAAATCTTTAAATTAGATTTTTTTTGGCATAATTTAATTACGATTTGGGATTATCTTAAGTAAGTAAAATATCGAGATATCATATGCATAACAGATATATTACCTTATTACCTTATCAGAAACAAAAATATAGATTGCTTTAAGCAAAACAAAAACGGGATATTTGACGAATAAATATCCTGTAAATAAATCTCTTTATAAATCGCTGTTTACTATATTGCTAAGACTAATATAGCGATCAAGTATAATTTTCAGTTAGTGTCATTAAATCTTTTTAATACATATGTATGTATGTATGTATGTAAATTAGTATATTTGTAATTGCACAAAAGCACGCTTATCAGCGAAACAATTAAATGTGTATGTGATTAAGTGTATGCATGGTATATACAAATACATATAAATGTATGTATGTGTCTGTTGAAGCTTTTACACTCTAGCAGCATCATCTCTCTGCTGGACCCTAGAGAGCTTTCTGGTCGCTGGTCGCACTTGTCAATTTTGACATTTGCTGTTGAACCGTTCATAAAATAGGCGCCAGACAGATTGGGCTTGGAATTGAGGGGTGGGTGGGGGAGGCGCTATGGGATGGGGTCAGCACATGGACCTACACAAAGAGAAGCAAAAGTTGCTTTATTTGTTTTCTTGTTGTGATTTATTAAACATTAAATTTGCTTTAATGAATTAATTTGATTTGATTTCGACAGCGTAACGGAAATATACAAGCTCACGTTCACTCACACATACACAAGCGTGATGTGAGAGTACACTTAGAAAAATATGCAATTCTAAAATTAGTTACCTCACTACTTAAATTTATATATTTTTTTTTTTTCTTAAAATATTAAAATTCTTAATTATCAAGCGAAATGTTTATTTTGATTATAGTTTGACCTCTTAATTCATTCAAATAATATGCATAGAGTTTCTTTTTGTGTTTTTCAAAAATTTCAACTTTTAAAGAACCGAACTCAAACAGTTTTCGAGATCGATTGTACTTGAATATCCCCTGATATTTTCCCTGAGTGTAGGCCTGATTGTGCATGTGATTGTGTGTGTGAATGTGCCTCTTTTTGTTGTTGTAAGCGCCACTTGAGAGGCGCCAATGAGAAGCACCGCACAACGCAATTGTCTGAGCGGAGAGCAGCACGAAGCAAATGCACAAAGGCAAATAACAGCAATAACAAGTGCAGCAGCAAAAATAAATTTAAAAAAAAATTACAATAATAATAGCAACAACAAAAAAAGGTACAACTAACAGAGCGTTGTATTAGCGGTGGCAGCAACAAGAGACGCGGCAACGATCATAAAATAAAACGCAATACAATTTTACAAACGGCGGAAAAATACAAATGCAAATACAGCAGCAGCAGCAACAACAACAACAGACAACAACGGCGTCGTCGTCGTCGTCGCTGTGGCAAAGTTAAAATAGTTGTTAAGCTATTAAGTTCCGCTTAAATTGTTTTCACATTTGCCTTGTCCGCTCTAATGCTACACACATACACATACATACATATACGAATACACAAAGACAGCGCCAGCAGCAATAATAACAACAAAGCAAAGTGCGAGCCACAAAAGAACCTAATCAAGAGCCAAAACGCCGCAAATAAAGCAATAAACAAGACACAATATTGTTTTTTTCCTACCCAAGACAAAAGGAAATAAGAGCAGCAGCAACAACAACAACAACAGCTTGAAAGCTTCTCTCCTCTCTCGATTCTAGACTCACAAACACAGACAGACAGACATATACATTCAGAATAACAAAACAAAAAACAAACGGGGCAGACAGACAGACGCAAGTTGAATGAACAACAGCAACAACAACAACAACAACAACAAAAACACATTTGGAGCCGCAGCCGCCGCACTCAAAAAGGTGCGCCTTCGTCCTAAAGAGAGCACACAAAAAAAAATAGGAGTGAGAACGGGAGAATGAGCCACAAAAATATAAGCTAAAACTTCAACGCTTTGGTTTAATGCTTGAATTTGTTAATTAACAAATAATTAAAATTAATTGAGCAACTTTTAAAAGTCTACTTATGTTATGGTTTTTCAGTTTTTCATGTTGCATACAAAGTGCTTAATTATTGTTGTGATTTTTCACAGTCGATCTACCATAAAACTTCAGATACACACACACACACAGAGGTAAAGAGTCACGAAGAGCTGGAGAATGCTCAAGATGTGTGAGCGAGATGAATTACGAAGCGAGGCAGGCAATAACAACAACCGAATGGAGCCCGAGTAAGTAAGTGTCTGTGTGTGTGAGATGGGCTATTGGTACTCTCCAGCCGCTCAGCAATGTGAGCGCGGCTTTTACTCAAATTGTGGATTTTGTTGTGCTTGATTACTTTGCGCGATACTCTCATCGCCTCTCACGCAAATACATAGATACCACACATGCATGCATACATACAAACATATGTACATACGTATTCAGAGATATTTAATGCTCTGCTCTTTATTGTGTGGCTCTTGTGTTACAAAAATATTTGTATTACAATTAATGCAATACAATTACAAAATGACATTTATGGTAATTTGTTTTTCAATCTGCCAACGCTGAGACGTAGAAATAGAAATAAATTAGACAACAAACGGGTGACTGAGAGCAACAACAACAACAACAATAACAGCAAGAATAACATGGCGTTTATTTTTACAATACGTAATAGTCGTTACAGCAACAACAAATTTACAACAAATACATGCATACATATAGGAAATATACATACATACATGTAGTATAGCAGGCCAACAGCAATAAAAATAGAAACAAAACGAGCACGAGCAATAACAACGACGACATCAAATGGCAAAGAAGAAGGCAGAAAGATTGAATAGCAAAAGGAGAGTCGAATATGTGTATACACTATAATCAACAGTGTAGTAACTATGTATGTATGTAGTCTACTCTCTCTATCTTTATCGCTTTCTATCAGTCCATCGATAACAATTTAAAGCTGCAATCCGAATGATGCGACACGCACAATAATAAAACCAACAACAACAATGATAATCAACCACTACAACAACGTTAAGCCTTTACTTTTGTGCAGCGCGTGTCCAAGTCCCGGATTTACAGTTGTTGCAACAAATCAGCTTAAAGAGTGCATACAACATGATGACGCCTTTGTCTCTCAAGCAGCCCCAGCTCATTCTACTCCCCTCTCTCTCTTTCTCTTTCTGTCTTGCTCAACACATTATTGCGCTCGCTTTGGTTGTGTTGTTGTGTGTTGGGCTGCACGACGAACGTGGTATAAAAATAAAACAAGAAGATCAGCAGACATTGTTAGACGTCGACGTCGACGTTGACGTCGCTGCTGGCGACAGCTGAGGCGCAAGATTTACATCGATCACACATTTTATGTCACATGAAGAGCTGCAACAACAACACCGTTTGGCGAGACAGTTGGGTGACACAGACGGCAACAACAACAACAACAACAGCAACATATTGGCGAGGCCATTAGATGATCGCCGTCTAAATTTAAATGTCTGTGCGTTTGAGTTGCAAGGCAAAAATAAATCTACATAAGTAAAATGTAAACGTAAACAACACAGCAAAATACAAAATACAAAAAAAAATCTTCAGAAAGCAGCAAAAAGAAAATAAAGAACCGTTTTCTTTGTAATGCCAGATCACAAGATCGTCAAGATCGTCGTCGTCGATGTCGTTGTTGTCTAGTTTGAGTTATTTTCAAGGGGTTGTGTCAGCGGCAAAGGGTTGCACCACGACTATCACACAACTTATCAACAAAGCGGGTTTCTCATAATATGTAAAACAGTCCCACAACAACAACAACAACAACGCCAATACACGCATGTACGCCATTTTGAACATAGTATGTAAATATTTTAGAGCGACCCCTAGGAGCAGACATTGCCTTAAGGGTCTGTCAATCAATAGAACAATTTTTAATTAAGAACAGCAAATAAAAAACTGTTTATTTGATTACCAAATGATTATGATCTAGAGTTATAATCGAGTCCTACAAGTAAATATGGGGGTATTAAGATTTTATTGATATTTTCTAATGGATTGTTAGGTAAACTATTAAAAACAATCTCTAAAAATAAAGTTCATTTCGATATATGTACATAAATTAATTGGGTTTTCTTCTTTTTTTGAAAACAATCAATCGGATAAAAACAATTAATTGTTTTAGTTTTTTATGATTGGCAATTAAAATTATTATTAAATTACAAACTATAAAGAAATCACTAAAAGTAATATTTGAAATCCTTATCTTCTAATATGGACTACAAAGATTTAAAATACATCAGTTATAATATTTGAATGCATTCCATGGTAATTTAAAAAGAGTACGATAAATCTGATCCTCTCATTTAATATCTGTATCTGTTTTTTATTTCGAGTACATGTAGATTCTAAAATAATATCTTACGGTTCTCAAACGGTAAATGAACTCTCATGGCCCCGTTGTGTGTAAGTGTCTCGTTGTCTCGATCTGTAGCCAAGCAACCCCCGTGATCCGTCCATCCCTCGTCCTTCCCCTGCTTCAACACCTCCTCCACCTCCATTGAACCAAATGTAACGCACCCCTGCCTCGCATCACCTGGCAACTAAATTAAATTTCCACTTTTAACTTATTTATAAATGCATTCTTTGCGTTAAAAATAGCGCTACATTTCTATTATACACATGCGAGTACAAATATATATATATATATATATATATATATAATATTGTTCAAAAAATAAATAACACGAGATACACCCCAACTACCCCTCTATTTCGTCTCCCTCATACCCACTTAAGGGAAGAGGAAGCATTTTTCGGGGGAGCCGCCTTAGTTTTCTTAATTTGATTTTCGTGTTGCTTCTCACGATCAATTTCATTTCAATGATTGTAATTAAAAACATTTTTCTAGCTGCATTCTCTTGGCCACAGCAATAGCAGCTAGGGGGAGGGAATATGGAGTCATGCAGGCTATCTGGCGCGTCTGTTGGGGCAGAAACGGCCCCAGTTAGAGCCGCCCACTCACGCGCCGTCTAAAAGCCAAAAAAAAAAGAATTTTGCGCTCGGTTGCATTCAAAACCAATAAAAATTTACCAAAAGCAATCTGGGCATGAACGGATCGAATATATAATACCCTGTCCACTCTACTTCAAAATAAACATGTTCAACTTTTCTTTGATTCGAAACATACGGGAGATTCTTTTGTCAATAAAAACATATTTTATTTAACGAGGGTAAAAATCAATTTATTATGAACAGTGAGTGATAAGTGCTGATTTAAGCCCAACTGAGGACCTCTAGGAAATTCTTTCAGTTGGGATTTTAAAAATTGTTCGACAACGTTAAAAAATAGCTAGAATTAAAAAAAAATTAAAAATTGTCATATTCAAAAAACTATTTTTATTTAATTTAATATATTTATTGGTCAACATAAAGTTAAAAACATTAATATATTTTCTGTTTTGACTTTATAAGAATTATATATTAAAATTAAACTTAAAATGATGGGTTTTGTCAAAAGTAAATACATTATTTTTTAAATTCACTTATTTATCAGATGTATAACTATTTATTACTACTGATAAACTATGATAGACTTTTGTTCCTACTTTTATTCCTTTCTTTTTTGAACACATCACAAATATATAAAACAAAAATTCATTTTATCTCATGCTCGTCCGATTTTCAACTTGATCATACCCCTTAATTATAGTCACATTAATGGCGAGGGTATTCAACACAACAACGACGTCGACAAAGGCTGCCAGACAGACGGTCGACCGGGTGGTACAATGATGGGAGAATGAATGCCAGCAACACCTCGGATAGTCATCAAAAGCACATGAGTGTGTCGTCGTCTCGCCTTTTTACATCTCCACCTTCACCTCCTCAGTCCATCCCCTACAAAATTGTTGGACACAAGTCCCGAAAAACGAGCGTGTAAATGCGGGGGCTGCAGTTCGTCTACGTCGTCATCGTCGTCATCTGTTGTGCATTTCATTTTGTAATTGTCTTTGTATCTATGTCTAAGTGTGTGTCTGTTTTTCGTTTGGTTATGGCCCATTTGGGGCACGTTGCATTTGCAATTTTGGTGATTAGACGATGTTCTTGACAGATGCCCAGGTTGGAAATAGACTGGAGTTTAAAGCAGACAATAGATACGAAAATAATATACAAAATTCGATCCCTCTTCCTTGTTATTAAAAACGATCTTGAGGCTTTAGAAGTGAAAACATTTGGGTTATTTGACACTTGATTACATTTTTAAAGTAAAATTAGGCAAAATTCGAATAAAATAAATCAATACAATGAAAGAACTGCATGTAGTACTAAGGTTAACTAGTTCTACTTCAGTTTAATAGATATAGTGTAATAAAAATGGAATCAGTAATGCAATTAAGCAGGGATTAACATATACAACTGAAAAAGTCAACATAGTTCACTGCAATTCACAGTCAAAAATCGAGACCATAAATCATGCTGTCATAATAACGCATTCCACTAGACTTTATCATCAAATCATCATCGTCATCATCATCTCTATTGGCGCGGATGCATGATGCAAAAATTGCAATATCAAATCCAAAAATGGGAACAATGACTCAAAGCTGGCGGAGATTGAGTGTGGGGGCTATAAAAAAAAAAAAACAACAACCAACAGTCAACTAACTTTCCAAATGCCAAGCCAATAGACACAGACACACATACCACAACACATACTATAACACTATCATAGAAATAAAGACTCGTACTATCTTATGCATAGTTTTTTTTTCAATGGGTGACGACGACGTCAAAGCGACATTTAACTGAGAAATGCAATAAACAACATTCCAATCTAACTCATGCACATTCCCATCAGCAGGAGGAAATAGGCATTGAAAAAAAAAAAAATGAAAAAGAAACTACAACAACAGTGTCTGTTATTATGCACATATCATATAATCATACAGAGAACTCAACTGTAATCATTTGGACAACTAACCACGAGTTGGAATGTCCAACGAGTCAAGAAAGTGACGAAAGTACTAGTTAATAAATAATAATTAAATATAAATAAAAATGATGTACATGATTCAGCGTGTTTTTAACCAAAGTTTTCCCTATGTTAGACTTCACGTATTGGTACAAGCATTGGTTTCATCACTGAATCTTATCTTAGGCCTTTAACAATAAACATATTATACAAATTAAATAAAAAGGGTTTCTTAACATTTTAAAAACATTTGATTCTAAGATGATAATAATAATAATTATAGATTTTTGTGAAATGAAATGAAATCACTGATTATCACTGATGAAAACTTATAAAAATGTGTATTTTATTTCATTATTATGTTATTCTTTTCCCGGCTATTTTTATCCCACTAATGCTAGCAAATATGTCAGTTCTGCAATTGAGATCACCTGAATCTCAATCTACACAGTTGTCGCAGTGAAAACTAGTTTTTTATTTATTTATTTTATTTTTTTGTAATTTGAAAACTGTTGAGAATGGAAAAAGAAAACGATATGTACATATATATTTCCGATATTGCAAAAGACTGGGGCGACATTGTCAATGTCAATACCAAGATCGGTCGATTGCTTGGCTATGTGGTTTCTCAATATAACCGTCTCGCTTGCTCTAGTCGTTTTTGAGGGTTTATCGAGATTTCACACTGAAAATGCGCATATCTTAAGTCTTTGCTCTTGTTGCATATGCTTAACGGTTTATTTGATGTTGCGTTTTTAGCATCCCGAATCACTCCAAGTGATTAATGAGTGAGGCCCCAGTCAGACATTCAACATTCAACATCGGCATCGAGCTCGAACTCGAACTCGACATCGGCATTGCCTTCTATGGCTCTCGGTTTTCTTGCCCGACCGAGCGCACTTTGGGAAGCTATGTGGACTTTTATGAGCAATTAAAAAACTATTGTAGCCCCAACCAACAACAACAACATCAATAAAAAAAAAAAACAACAACAACAACATCAACAAGCTGCATTGTCGTCGCCTGAGTTGAATGTGGCAAGAACTATGACGTTTTAATGGGCGCCACGAGTGTGTGTGGGTCGAGATTCTAAAGCCCCTCTTCCCCTCCGTCACCAACTCTCTTGCCTCTCTTGCCTACAACTGAGGTTGCGCATGCGCCTCGTCTGGAATGCGGAAATACTACTTAACCGAGTACGAGTACAAGTATCGAGTATCGAGTACCGCATAACAAGCTCGAGTGAGGTCAGCATATGGTGTGTAAGTATGTATGTGTTGAGAAGAGAAAAAGAAATATTTATGTTTGTATAGTAAGTCAAGTAAATCATTTGACAAAATAAAAAATCTATATTATTGATTTATTGATAAGTTTAAAAAACAAATATTGAATTCAATCGCGTTAGCTGTTTTTAAGAGTCAAAAAAACTGTTATGTGCATTTTTCTTTTGTGCAAACAATTACTTCACTAACTGTATGTCATTTAATGTCAGTTAATGCAACTGGTCAATCTAATTTATGACTAGACGAAAAATCGTTATATGTATGATAAAAACATATAATATGCTAACAAATTCAAATTATGACACCATATTATGCGTAAAACTTTTTAAGTAAAAAGTTCTTAAAACTTTCTGAATTGCAGTTAGATTTGTTCGTTATCAATGCAATGCTGAGAGCTTTGCAAACTATCAGCTTAAAATTTACGAAAATCACAAAGTACAATTCTTTATATCCTCAATTCGCAAGCAGCGAAATGTGCAATCTGTCTAAAGAGTCAACTTTGCTTATTTCTCTCACTCTCTCGTCCTCTCCCACGAGTTTCGCCCACTTCACTTGCCCAAAATGTATTTTTTTCTTTTCATTATTTCACAGCAACATTAGTAACATAGCTCTCGCTGTCTGATCTCTCTCTCTCTCTATATCTTTAGCACGCTCTCTTGTTCGCCAGTTCCAAGTCAAGCAAGTCTGGCTTGACTCTCTGACATGCTCTCTCTGTCTGTCTCTCTCTTCTTCTTGGTCTGCTTGTCCAACACCAACACCAACACCAACAACAACAACAACAACAAGAATCGACGACGACTCATTCACACGCCGTTCACATAACTTAAAACGTGCTTTTTACATTACACAGCAGACAGCATCCACAGCATCCACCACAGGCTGAGCAGAGAGAGAGCAAGGGACGCAACTGCTGCTTAATCTTTGCATTCTTGACTGCTGAGACAGCACCAACAAAGGCAACGACAACGACAGCAACAACAACAACAACCACTGTAGTTAACGAAGGTCTGTTGCTGTTGTGCCACTCTCCTCTATGTTGTTGTTTTTGTAATGGTTGCACACAGCCGTCACACACCAAAAGAGTGAGAGCTGAAAAATTTTACGGCATGTTAACTGTCTACGGTATTGAGCTTGAGCTCATAAAGCAAATGCAGGAGAGTGCGACATAACTAAGGGAGTTGCGTGTAAATATATTTACATGTATGTGTGTATGTATGTGCACTTTTACAAAGCCGTAATTAATCATTCGTGCCGGTTCGAGGTCCATTTTCCCCATTTTCTATTTTCTATTTGCCCCTGCACCAAACCAATCAAGCAGACCCGCAGTTTGGTTTTTATTTTATTATTATGAATTGTGTTAATCGTTACATTATTTCGTTTTCGTTTGTTACATCATTGCTTTACAAGCATAAAAAGCGACATTAATAGCCGACATTACGAGTCACCAGCGTCGACGTCGGCAGCGGCAGCGACAGCGACAGCAGTCAACCATCAATCACACGCACAAAACGGAAATAAATATAGGAAACATGCGCACATTTGGAGAAGCAGCAGCAGCAGCAGCAGCCGCAGCAACAGCGCAGCGGCGGCAGCGTCAACAACATTTTATGGAATGAGAAAAATAAAAAGAAATTTAAGAGGGAATGTGAATGTGGCAGGGAGGTGGGATATGTCGGCTATAGCGGCACTGTCTCTATGCAACGGAAGTGCGTCTAATTGAGCAACTGACAGAATGCGCGCGACTGCGGCATGTGCAAGCAACAAAAACAACAACAACAATGCAATCAATACCCCGCCCCTCAGGCGTCGTCTCAAGAAGCGCGAGACAAGAGGAGACAGTTTGACTCGACTCGTCGTTTGCCTCCATCTCTCAATCAAAGTGGCAACCTCTCTGACTGACTGACAGCCAACACGTGCTGCAACTTAACTCGACAACTTACTGGAAATGTTGTGAAAACAATTCACTAGATGGGTATTACGATATAATTAAGCCAAGACTTAAATAAATAACTGTCAGCTATTAATAGAAAGCAAAAACTTAACTGAAAAAAAAAAACACAAAGAGAATTGTGTCGAAGATAAAACGAGATTTATTATTTACAAAACGATATAAGATATATTGATCAAATGTATAGACAATATTTGAAAATCTTCTGCAGTTTCATAGATAAATTATAGTTCTTCAGAGTGAAACTTATTGTTTGGAATATTATGTTAGATGATATTTAAGAAAACATAGAAAATATTTCTTCTTATATCATCTATACGGTATATTCTACTGGATAATAATTTTATAGAAACAATATATAGTAAATACAAAAAACAATATATCAACTATTGTGATTCAGTGTAAAATAATTATTATAGAAAGTAAGAGATCTAAGAAAGGAAATAAAACATATATATTCCTGTTGTATTTTTACTGTTTAATTTATAATCTCCTGCAGAATTATCCTACTGCAAACATAACAAACAAAAATATTGATAAAAATATTCGACTTTAGTTGGAAACTTTTCCAATCATCATATCATATTAGGGGTGCCACAGACATTGAAACCAACCGAAAGTCTCCCAAAAATTAGTTTCTTTTGGCAGGATGTTTTTTCAGACGAAATATCATTTATACAAGTATATTTTTTTTTTGTTGTGAACTACAGTTACCAAAGCAGTTAGATTCTAAGTTTAAATTTCAAACATTAAGTTAAAAATTTCAAAGATAGTTTGGATTACTCTATTTACATGCATAATTTAAATGCATTTATAAACATACATATGCATTCTTGAATATCTGGATTTGTAAATTCCCTTGCATTATCGTAACATATTGTTTATGGTAAGGAATGTGGAGAAACAGGTGCACAATATAGAACGTTTTAGAGTGCTTTTGAGCTAATGGTGAAGTAATCGAGAGTACTAAATACATCTGAGCAATTTTAGTTGCATTAGCAGGCGTTTCCGGGCAATAATGGCAGCCCTGGCAACAACAGTGTTGGCAACGTACGATATCTAAATGTACAATAGCAGTTCCACAAATCGCATGGCATGCCACAAGCCACAAGCCGCATGCCAACAGACGTCTCAAGTGTGCCTCCATCCACAACACACAAGCACTCACACACACTCGCACACAAAAAAAAAAAATACCCAGACGGTGAGTATGCAATTGAGTGACTGACACGGTCACCCCCCAAACTCCCCCTTCTTCACAATCTAACAATCTGTCCCCGCACGTCAGTCGACTGAAGTATGCTGGGGAGATAGAGTGGGGGTATTACTCTAGAAAGTTTCGCTGCTGGAGGAAGAGGAGAAGAACAGTCGTCGCTGCCAAGTTATTATTATTGCAGTTGCAGTTGCATTTGTTGTTGTTGCTCTTGTTGTTGCGACAGACGCGCCATTTGTTACACATTATTTAGCCTGACCGCTTTCCCATTTTCCGGAATTTTCTCAATATTTATTATAGCGCGGAGTGCTTGGGAAACTGGGCCATGCGGAAATACCACTAAAAAAATAGAAAAAGAAACTGTAAAATATTGAGGAACAAACGGAAACATATTCTCCTACTCCCCCATTCGTATCTATTTCCATCTCCTCCGCCAACGCCTATTTAAACTTGCATGCTCACATTTCTCACAATCTAAAGAAATTCCATACAAAATTCCATAATGAGACTTTAGCATCGAATTCAGCTATACCCTGTAGTTTGCACGAAAGTTTCATAGAAGATTTTACCTGTACTTTTAGAATTAATCCCATCAAGAAAGGTTCTTATGTTGTTTACCAGAGAATAAATATTTATAAGATTAATAAAATAACTTATAGAAATTTAAATCGAGTTAATGTAACTACAAATTAATTAAGACTAAATTTTGTAAACCAAGTTTCCTTATGAAAGTGGAGAATTTTCAATGCTTTTCTTACTGTTTTACAATCTTCTAATAATGGATACTTTTAATATATAGGCTGTATTCCCTTCACAAGTACCTCATGTTTACAGGGTATACAAAAAAAAATAAAAGAAATAAAGATTGGAATGTCACACAAATTTGGAGCACGCAAGAAGAGAAGAGAGAAGCTCTTCGACTAGAAGAGAGTGTGGAATGTGGTATGCAAGCAACTTACCTATGGGCCGTTGTTGCTGTTGTTGTTTTCGATGATAATAGTGATGATTATGTTGAGTTGTTGTTGGATAGGCGATCGAGCGAGAGTGGCAGCTTAGCAATTTATCTTATTTGTTACAAAATTAAAACACGTTTCGATACTTTTTTTGGCTTTGCTTCTGCTTCTTCTACTTAATTTTGTTGCACTTTCTTTTGCTTTCTTCTCTCTATCTCTATCTCGCTCCCTGTCCAAGCCGTGGCTCTTCTCGCGAAAGCGTAGATAATAACAAAGTGTCAATTGTAAAACGGTTAAACGCTTAAAATGCAAGAAAGAGAAAGAGCTGCTCAAAGGGCAAAAACAGCAAAAGATAAAGAGAGAAAGGCTTTTATTTCTTCTTAGGAACTCAGAAAATGCACTCGTCGCGACGACCCGTTGGACGATTCGTCTTGTCTTCGTTTCGTTTCTTTTCGTTACGATCCGATCCGATCCGATCTCTGATTCGATTCGCCGAATTTCGTCTCTTGTTCCACCAAACTATTTGACTAGTAATTTTATTTATTTAGGTTATCATCTTTTCTTAATTTGTTTGTTGTTACACTCTTTCTTTCATTTTGCTCTCTCTTACGTTGCATTTGCTTTTTTTCTTCTCTTTGTTTTTGTTGTCAGTTGCTTTTAAAATAATGGTGTTCTTCTCACATTTTACACTTCTCGGGACATTTTTAAAATGATTTTAATGATGCACTTTTAAAAGCTGAAATGAAATAAATTGAAAAAATTAATACAAGTGAATTAAAAAGTAATTAACATGTAGTCTTTATATCTATTGTTTTTTCTTCGTAAATATTGTCGAACTTAGTGTTAAGAGACTCCAAAATCAGTTCATTTAAATCAGCAACTTTAAAAAATGAAGAAAAATATTTATATACACGTACATATTTCAAAGCTGACACGGTAACCAAAGAATCCTAACTTAAAAACATTACAAAAAAATAACGTTAAGCTGGCAAAATACGGTGGCAATAACTTATTACAACACAAGAAAAGACCACACGTTTCTACGGATTTTTTTTTGTAACTTTTAAAGAACAAAAACTCAAAGTATAAAATGTTGTTTTGGCACTTTAAGTCCACGCCTTTAATGTAGAATAAATATGAAAAATAAAGTAAAAAAAAAAAATAATCATAATAATAATAATTGGAGTAGCACTGTTGCTATTGCTGCTGCCACGCCCCCACCAACACCCCAAACAGTCATAAACAAGACCAGACACAACAACGTCTCGGAAAAAATGAGATAGAAGAAGAAGAAGAGGAAGAAAACCTTTATGCAAAAGTCACGTGGGGTATTGAGTGCGGCGTGTGGCACGCGAAGCGCAGTCAAATAAAAAAAATGATAAAAATGGTGTAGTGTAAGGGAAGGAAACTGCTGAAGTATAGCAAATAAATATGTACATATTATTGTTGTTGTTTTGCGGCTTTTAATTGGCAATCGCAGAAGTCGAGCAATGTTTAAAATACCAGTTTTATTTTGCTTGCAATTCGCAGTTTGTCTAAAATTAATTTTGGTCAATACAACAAATAAACAGAACACGAGCACAGACAGACGATAGACATATGGACAAGCAGACAGACAGACGGACAGACAGACAGGCGCATCGAACCGGGAGGCGTTCGCGTTGCGTCGCGACAGCATTAAAAATGTGCTGCAGCAGCAACAGCAAAAGAAACACTCACACTCATAAAGATCACGTTTATGCGGCAAGCATAGCGTGATGTCTCGTTTATACATAAGTTTGCTTATATCTTTTCAGTTTTTATATTAAATTTGAAAACCTTTATCTTAATTTAAATCCTTTTTTTCTTATATAATTTTAAATTAAATGTTAGTATAGGTCAACTTCTCTTAATTAACATTAAATAAATAAATATTAAGATACTACACAGCCAAGCAAACGAAAAACTTAATAGATTTTTTTCTATAATGCTTTGCAAGCCTTATATCATGATAACAGTGAACGCATAAACGTAGTAGCAGTCAGACGCCGCAAAAATACGAGACATGCACAAAACAAAAGCAACAACAGCAAAAACAAAAACAAACACAAACGCAAACAACTGCGACGATTGACGGCGGCAGAAGCAGCAGCAACCCTCGAGATGACGTTGACCCCGAAAAATGACGCGAAACGTAATGTGTGAAACGGCAGGCGAATGTGTATGAAAACAAAGTGAAATCTAATAACAAAATACAGCAAGTGCGAGCGAGAGAGAAACATACACACACATAAACACTACGCAAACAGATAGTAAGATAGAGTGAGAGAGACCAAGAACGAATGTAGAGAGAAAGAGAGACGCACTGTCGGCGTCTGCGTTTTAAGGATAGACGTGTAAAACGCAATGCGTATAAAAACATGCAGACGAAAGGACGACAACAAAACTTGGAACCACAGTTAGGCGGCGGCCAAGAGAAAAAGAGAGAGAGCTCTCTCGCACACAGGTCGACTCGGAGAGTGAAATAAAGACACAAAGCGCATGTGCTCAAAAACAAGACTCTGTCAGTGTGTGTATGTGTGAATGTTGTGATAAGGGCGGAAGCAATGCATGCAACAGCAAAACAATAACAAAAGCAACAACAAAATTCAGCGACAGTAGTGAAAAAAAAACAAGCCGGCAGCTAAATGTATACACTCACACACACATAGACTCAGCCAGACATAAATAAAAAATAAAAAAACACAAGAAAAAAATATTTCACATGAAAGCCGCCAAATTTTGCAATGAGCGGCGCCGCTGTCGCCGTCGACTGCAAAAAGCGCAACGCTTATGAATGAAGACGGCGCACGCCTGTCCTCTGATATTCATGGTTGTGTGTGTATGTGTGTGTGTGAAGAAGAGAGAGAAAGAGAGCGAGAGGGCAAAATGGTGTCGTTGGCCCCTGTCTGGGGCGCTCTGTTGTAAAAATATGGTACAGTGACTACCAAAAAATACTAGCATAGTAGTAAAAAGGCCTAAAGCAGCAAAATGAGTAAAAGGAGACGGAAGGATAAGCGATGCATGCGCTATGCAAGTGATGATGGCTTAGTAGTGGTTGTTGTTGTTGTTGTTGTTATTATTATTGTAGTTGTAGTGGTTGTGTCGATTGTGGTGGTTGTAATAAAAATTTACGAATGCGGTTGTAAGCTAGTAAAATTGTTTGTAATAGAATATAGTATTTTTTATAGTGCGGCGCCTGACTGCGGCCTGGCATCAAAATGTAACAGACCATTGCAAAAATGACTAATGAGAAGCAGGCGGCAAACAGATAATGGCTGAGAGATGGGGTGGGGAAAAGAGGGGAGGGAATGGGAGGGATTGCGCGCAACGGTATTGGGAACGGGAGAATGGGAGGGTCTAGACTCTAGACCAGCGGCAACATCAAAAGAAAAGCCGCCTAATTAAAAAGCCATTAAAAAGTTAAACCCATCGCCTATGCACGCTAATCAAAACATAAAATTTGCACACAACCACAAAGAGAGAAAGAAAGGAGAGCGCCAAAAAAAAAAACAAGGCGAAAATTAATTACCTCACGAAACAAACAAAAAGCAGTGAAATAAAACAAAAGGGAAGCAACAGTCCAAAACAACAACAACAACAAAGCTGCACTCGCGTTGTCAACGTTGCCACGCCGTTGGGAACAGTTGGGAACAGCATGGAATTGTGGCTAAAAATAAACGTTGTGTGCAACAATATTGCAAAAACCAAACAAGGCGACAGACGACAGTCAGTTACATACATACATGCATACAAATATATACACACATATGCAAACATAGAGAGACAGTGAGAAAGACAGACGCACGAGCAAAGCTCTGCCCGCGCCGTTCCTCTGTTCTGTTTGTCCGCCGAGTGCCGACGTCTTATTGTTTGGGGAGGGTTTGGAGCGGCGACGACGACGACGGTTAAAAGGAGCAGCCGCAAAAAATATAGAGTGCCGCGACTGGCGCGTGAAGCACGCAAAACGAAAACGGAGACAACGACTGTGGAGAAGAGGACGCGAAACCAAGCCAAGAAGAAAAGACAACAACGAGCAAACGAAGACGGCGAAGACATCCACTAATCGCTAAATTTACGAGTACAGTTAAAATAAAATCATAAAAATTCCTTTCTCATTGTAGTTGTTGTTGCGAGTCAGTCAAGGTGCATATATATGTAGATGCGTATATGAATAAATAAATAAATACTTATGCATTTATTAGCACAGAACAAGCACTTTTTTTTTATTAATTTTAATTAATTTTTCGGAATATTCTTCAAACATTCGCTTTTTTTAATAATTTATCTTTAGATTTATTTCGTCTTGATTTTGAAACAGTGAAAAGCATTTAAAGTGAAATTCTTGAAAAGGTACTTATTTTTTATTGAATTACTCGTAGGATAAGTTTATTCAAGACTCAAGGTATATGGAAAACTATGGGAAAAATTTAAGAATCTTTAATTCTGTTATAAATTGAAATAAGAGCATTGGGCAATCACTTAAATTGTTGTAAATATGTAGAAAACAACCAGAAAAATAATTTTTGTTTCTTTTTTTCAAAATAAAACATATGAATTTGGGACTGAATTGGGACACTGTGCCGGCTTTTTCCATTTCAATGAAGATGACGGCAGTAGCAACAATAATAATAATAATAACAACAACATGTACATGCATGGGTATATTGGACAACAAGAACAACAACAACAATAAGTTACGATGACAAACGTTGAAGTTAAAGTAAAGTGGCAGCCCAGAAAAACGTATGGCGCGTCGTGTTGGGTTTTTTAATACTCGTTATTATTATTATTATGGGGATGAGAAGAATGCAAACATTGCGAGCTACAATACACAAAGAGAGTGAGAGAGACAGTAAGAGAAAGGGCGCGGGGGCGTCTGCGGTTGAGGAAACTCGACATTGGCTTGCAAATAACGCAATAAAGTGTATGTCAATGCATTCCATATGCTATGTGACCTAAATAAAAAAATTAATGAACGGCTTTTCGATAAAAATAGTAATATATTACTAAAAAAAATATTTATGAATTTAAGGATTTACTTTGACCAAAAAATTTAAAAAAGCTTTTATCTGATATATAACCTATGTATTCTTATTGATAGTAAGCTGAAAAATATATGGAAAACCAAGACATGTAATCTATTGTAAGCTAGATATAATTAAATTAGTTATGATATTTCGATAACAATAGATGTGTTGTCGCCAAAAATAGAATTTATGTTCTAATATTATCATAAAACTGTTTTCAAAAATCAAAACAAATAAATAGAATCCAAATTAGGTCACTCAAAGGTCGTTCCACAAGCGTCAGCATTAAGTGGCGCAGAGGCGCAAAGAGGCAACGATTAGAAAGCTAAATACATTTAAAATTAAACAAAAAAGAAAAAAATGAAACAAAAAAGAAAAACCAACTTATTAACTAACAACAATTTAATGCGAGAACGCGTCAATGCCGTCAGCAAATCCGGCAATTTCAAGCAAATCGTAGATATGCAACGCCAAAATACCCACGCATAATACACACACTACACAAAATAGAACAAAAACAAAAACAACACTGAGCGGGCATTGGGTTTATCTGTTAATGTTTATAAAAAATGCCTATAAATAGCGGCAAACGCCAGCGCCACCGTTAAATAGCCGCCCACCCAGCAGCAATCACAGCAGCAGCAGCGCCTTACACCTACAAGACACACACACACACACACCTTAGTATGTACAGTGGCTCACAGCTTATTTAAACCACTACATTTTTTAGCTTTGTTGTGTTTTAAACAAGATTTTGGTTTACTTCCACGTTTATGTATTAAAAGAAAAAATATTGCTTAAGTTTAAACATTAAATAATCAAACTGCATTTAAATGTTATTTATGCATATGTCCTTCCACTAAAAAGATAAATTAATTCGGGTCAAATAAGCTGAGAGCCACTGTATATTCGTTCACACACACATGCAAACTGCGTACCATAAACTAAATGTGAAGAACAAGAGTTGACCGACTGCAGCAGCAACCAAAGAGAGTTGGAGTTAATGAGCGAGAAAGAGAAAAGTATAGTAGTACTGCAACCACGTGTGTTGTGTATTGCACCAACACAAACCAACACACACACGTACGCACACCGGCAGCGGCGTTCAAAAAAATATATGTGCATACACACATACATACACATGCGAACGTCAATACAAAACGGAATCTATAAAAACAAGAAAAACAAATAACTGCGCAAAGCAGAATGCCGAAAACGAACACGCACACGCACACAAGCAACACACATTTATAAACAGAAAGAACGAACAGAAAACAACAACAAAAACAAACTTGAAGCGATCACATTGTTATAGTTATTGCTATTGCTATTTGAGATTGTAGCAGCACCTTGTCAAAGGATAAATTACAAATAAATTTGAAAACAGTGTCATCAAGTGCAAATCGGACGTCATATGTCATAATTACATACATATGTACATGTGTCTGTATCTATATACATGTGAATTTTGTTATTGTGCTTTTTTATAATAAACAGTTGTTTATTATGTGTATTTTTATTAGTATGTTTTAGTTTTTGCGATATTTTACAAGTGATTCATTCGCATCACACGCTTCAGCTTCGACTTCGCACTTATCAAGAGTCTAAGGTCCAAGTAAATAAACAACACAACCACAATCACAACCCACACGCACACAACAAACTGTCACAGTTATGTTGTCCGAGTTGCCGCCTACGCATAAACACCAACAATCGTAATCACAATTTATTGTGTTCACAATATGATTTCGTAAAAATGGCAACACTGGATACCACACTGCGAAACAGTGTTGGCAGAACAATTTCTTCCTGTCAATTCGGACTTTTAGTTTCTTTTTTTCGATTTTCTAATAAAAAAAAAATTTTCTTTGAATTATTATTTTATTACAGTATTATTGATACTTTATTATGTTTGCTTATGGCTCTCTTAAAAAATGTTAATTGAAAAATTCAACTACAGAGGGCTCAATAGTTTTTAAAAATAAAATAAAACTGTGTTAACTTTGTTCCTTGTGTATTTTGTAGTGATATTTTTGAATTTTACATTATTTTTTTTTTAATTTACGTCAGAATATCTTGCAGTGGGTTAATTGAAAGGAACTTATTATTGTTAAGTCATCATCCATAATTTTGCAAGATGTTAGGATGAACTCTCAAGATTTTATTCAAAAATTATAAAATAATTTTTCTAATGATCACCAATTGTTTTTCAAGTTTTTTTTTTGATGAAATATTAAGTTTGTTGAAATAATGACTTTTTTTTGCATTTAAAAAGTTGGCAGCACTGCTTCGAAGATAGACAGTCAAGTCACTCTGACAGAATGAGAACAAGAGCAAGAGAGTATGTGGAAGAGAGCAAGGTGTGACAGGCGGGCGATGACGTGTTGTTGTTCTTCAGATGCTAAAACGGGGGCGTTGGCGGCACAGGCACGGACAAGGGTACGGCGAGGTACGGGGGTACAAAAGTGCGGGGTACGCACATCTTGTGATCACAGCATTTTTAGTGGGAAGGCGTTTTCTGCTTTTAGCAAGTGTCACAACAATTATAAATACATACATACAATTTGTATACATACTTGTTATATTTTAATCATTGTACCTTATTAATACAATTTAAGAAAAATAATTTCATAACTGTCAACAAAATCGGAGCTTATTCGATGCAATATATAAGTAAATAGTATTATGGCATACAATGATGTAATAAAAAAATGCTAATCTAATACAATAAGTTTATTTGCAAGGTGACACATGTCTGAAACTTGTGTTTCTGTTCTAGATTGTTCTACTATGTATCAATTTTAGTCATACAATGCCGGAACTATAACAACAACGTACATATAAGGATATTTGAGGAGGTCAAAGACCAGATTACTTCTATCTTTCTCTCATTTCCTAGAAAGTAACCATTTAGCATTTTTTTTTTTTTATATTATAAGTAATAGTTTATAATGTTATTCACAATTAGCAAGGAATAAAACATAAATACAATGAGTATTGTTATGATAATGTAAGAAAATACTGAATACCTATTTCAATTTATTTACTAATTTATTTATTCATTTTTTTTAATTGTTATCGCATAATTACAAATTCATTGCTATAATTATATCATTTAATTTGCGTTGAACTACTAATACGCTTTAAATTAAATTCTTTCTAGAATTCAGTTTAATTCCATGTGCAAAAGTTTTTTTAATTAGACATTGCTTTTGTCTTTAAAATGTGTAAATGTTCCCCAAAACAAGTATCAAAACTATTCAAATACAATTTTAGTGTGTATGACTAACATTAATTATACTTATCTACACATACATATACTAACACATATATATATGTGTGTGTGTATGTGTGTGAATTTATGTATGAATTGTACAATTTGAGAGACATATTCAACTCAAAGCCCGCATCTGGCTCTCTTGAGAATATTGAGAACATTGAGTCATTTGAAAAATATGCTATAATACGATTCGGAGGACGTGACCCACACACGCACCTCCCCCACCCTGATACTCTCTGTGGCATGGTTGACCTCAATTTTAATAATAAGAAAACAAAAACAGAAAAAAACAGCAACATACAAGCATTGCTTCCAACACACACACAAACACACGTACTAACATACACACATTTGTCAACAGCAATAATAATAACAACAACAAAGAACAATGAAAGTTGCAAAGCTGTTAGCACCAGCAACAAAAACAACAACAATAGCAACAGCATCGAAAGCGACCAAATTGCGTAATTGATACCATTTTTGGTGTGTGCGTTTTGTGCGCGCCTTCCAAAGAGAACTGTCAACAAAAAGCATAGCACAAAGAAAAATAAAACGCAACAACAACAATCCCATGCGTATATATATGTGTGTGTGTGTTTATATGTGAGCTTTGGAGCTACAAATTTGTATTAGAAAACGCGCCTAAGTTCAAGGCCAAGCAGCCGCAGTTTAGCATAAGCAATAACAATAACAACGACAACAATAACACAATAAGACAACAGCAAACGCAGCAGAAAACAAGGAGAAAAAAAACTGCAAATAGCAGCAACAATAATACAAATACAACAACTAAAATGTGCTTTTACCGTCACAGCGAAAAAGGTCAATGACACCTGCCAGTTTGTCTCGCTTAACCAACACAAACAACACACACAGACACGCACGCACACAAACAGACGAGACACACACACAAACACATGCATGCTCAACTCTCAACTGCTTTGCTCTCTTTTTTTAATTTTCTTGTTGTGCTGCTTGCACACGCGCGCCGTTTAGACATGTGGTCAAAGTATTTATTGTTGTTGTTCTTGCTGTTGTTGTTCTCGCTCTTCGTACTGCTAATTAGTGTGGCCAAATTATGCGCCAAAATTTCCAATGAGTTGCCACCTTGTGTGTGTGTGTGTGTATTAGTGGCCCGTCATACGTCATTAAAAAAATAGCGATCACTTGACGTTGACGTCGCTGTCGACGTAGCATAAACAATTTCCGGTTTTTTGCTTTATACAAAACTTGGCCGGTCCTGTTGTTTTTCAACAATTTTGTTTTTGCGGCAACTTATTTTTGTCACACACACACACACACACACATGCAAGCAAACTTGATTTAAAAATAAATAAATTACACAGAAAGCGAACGCTGAAACACACACACATGCTTAAATACACACACATACAGTCAAGCACACGCATGTTAAAATTTTCGGCAACATTCCGCCGTCTAAAATAATATTATGATTAATACAACGGCATTTTATGGCATTTCTTAATACGTACAAAGTTTTGTACATGAGTATGTATTTTTTTTAACCTTTTTTACCAAAAAATAAACATATATATGTATATGTATATACAATACAATAAAATTAATATAGAAAAACGCACAGCAAGTGGGAGCACTAAATGAGCGAACGAGGAGCGCACAGCGGTATACCAATTACTGCTACGCTTTTTAATTAGTACAACACCCCAAGCCACTATCCCCCACCACCCACCCACACTACACTACTATCAACTACATGCGATTTAGTTATAGTGTCTGTTCATTTGTCTTGTTGTTGTTATAATTATTGTGGTTTTAGCACTTCCTTCGCACTTTTGCTTTTCTTACTGCATTCACAAATCCAATTCCCACTCCCCAAGACAACTGAATACGAGAGTAAGACTGAGTAAAAGAGAGGCAGCATGGGAGAAAGAGCGCAAATAGCATAAAAAAAATAAACACTGAGAAAGGACAGAGCGAGAGAGAGCAAGAGAGATGCCGGAACGACGTTTTTGTTTTGCTATTTTTCTCACATACACGCACACTAGACAGCGCTGCTGCGCTGCTCATTCACAAAACAAGACGACGTCGGCGGCGGCGGCGACAAAGACGAAGCAGAAGATATGATAGATATGGAACAACAACAACAACAGTGCCGCATAAATTTCTGCTGCGTAGTAATTTTTCGAGTATGTTTGTATTTTGTATACATACATATGTACGTGTATATAAATATATATATACATATACGCATATTCAATGTATTTACCTTTTTTTGCATTCTTGTTAACCATTTTTGTTTGTTTATGCTGCACTTTGCACACGAACACATACACGCCCACAACACTACATGAATGCATATGAAAACATTCGTATATATTATTGTTTATATGTATGTATGTAGAACGAGGCCCACTTTTTGTGTATTTTTATTTTGGTATCGATTTCAAAATAAAACGACGCACTTTCCTAGATGCAGGCGTAATTCAATTTTTTTTTTCTTTGCTTTCTTGTTTTATTCGCGGTCTTTCTTTTTGCGCCGCAACTTCACAACATTTTGCTGCTGCTGCTGCTGTCGCTGCTCACTTTGTGTATACAATTTTATTCATTTATTTACCACTTCTAGTGAATTTTATTTTGCACCTCGCGCGCGCACTCACACTCACACTTACTCACAGACACTCGTATGTACCTACATACATTTGTATGTATAAATTTATGTACATGTGTCGGCACACGCACTTGTGATTTCTTGGAATCTACTCACTTAAGCATTTATTTAGTTGACTTTGCTTTTGATTTTTTTCTCTATTATGATTTTAATTTTCTTCAAATATATACACTTCCATGTACGTGTGCATATATTTATTTAATTATTTTGTAAAACGATATTTTTTCGCAGCAACAAACAAACAAGCGTCCGCGACACCGACCACGACGTCTATACGCTTCAAATGTCAGAATACGAATGAGCAACAAAACAAAATTGATGAAATTCAACGAGCGAGAGCGAATGCTCTCTTGAGAGAGCAGTGGCATTGAAAAATGGAGGAGCTATCCCGCTCTGTATATTTTTTACAGTTATAAACTTTATATGATGCCGAGCTTTGTAAATAAATACTATTTTCATTTAGTTTATTATTATTTATTTAAAATTTATATCGACCTAAAATTAAGACTAGAATTATAAAAAGGTTATTCTTAGGTTAAATTTACCAAATAATAAAACATAATTAACGGTGCGCCAATTTAAAAAAAAGCCGCCCCTTCTTGTAGGCAACGATCCATTTGTGGGAGAGATTATCGTCTTTCGTTAGGTGTAATATCGATAAGAAACGATATACATTCGTTAAATTATAAACTTATTTTTTTATGAGTACTAACTGAATATAGAATTTCAGGTACATAATCATTATAATATTAATTGTAAGGACAACCAAAGGGTTAACAAATTAAAACAACATTCTTCGACTTTTGAAAAAAGTGTGTACATACTTTTATACTTTACAATGTTTAAAGTATTCTGTCAGTATTTTTTCAAGTATTATATTTATTAAATACTGAATCATCGACTATGTAAATTTTAGGAACTGCAAATTTTTAAATGCAATAACTTTGCAAAAATGTTATAATTTGATGATATCTAAAAATTCGCAACAAGATAAAATTTAGGAAACATCCCAAGGAGAAAAAAGTTACAAATTTAATTCTGAAAATATATTAAAAAATGCCGAAATTTCAACAAAAATGTTGCAAAAATTTATTAAGTACAATTTAGAAAATGTCAAAAAAAAAAAGGTAGAACATTTTTAAGCTACTAATTTTGACATTTGACTTAAAATGGTACATGTTGCCAGATTGGAAAATTTTGCAGCTTGGCAATCTTTGTCCACACCAGTGCTACCAAGTTTTAAGGGGGAACAATGGCTGCTTCTGGCTGGAAAGCATCTAAATTTGTTTATGTGGGCACTTTTGCACAGTTTTATCAAAACTTAGCTGAAAATGTATTTTAAATTGCAATTTTGAAATTTTTCTAGCAAATGAACTCTGAAAAAAAGCCAGAACTAGCTATTTTATCTGAGACTTAAGGCTGCCACGCTGTTTTTGGGTTCAAGGCTGCCACACTTAATAAATATCTGAATAAAAGTGGCTAGTTTCTTAGCTATTTTGAATCAAAATTTCAGCTATTTCTAAAATGCTTTCCAGCCAGGAACAGCTACTTTTTCTCTCAAAAGTTGGCAACACTGGTCATGAGCACTTACGGTTTGTAGCAGAAAATAACAAAATATTATAATTAAATTTGTTTACTACACATAACAATATCAGCCAACATATTAAAGGAGCGAGAGCGTGTTTCGTATTTGATTTTCGTTTGTGTTCGTATACGCTTTCTACTTAATTTCGTTTATTTTGTAGCCACTTCTCTCATACACGCACGCACACAAACATACATACAAACAAATTGTGTACATTTTTATGTGTAATTTTATAATTTTTTGTTTGTTATGTGTTATGTACCATTATGAAGCACACGAGAAATCACAACCAAGCACAACAACAACCACAACAACACCTGAAGAATTAGCAAACAAACAAAAACAAACTGACAAAACGCAAAAACAACGAAACCCTTTCCACAACAGCTAGAAAAATGGCCAAAATGTACGGAAAGGGTAAGAGTAAGTAATCCAAACAGCAACAAAACACATTGCATTTCACGTTGTTATTATTATTAAAAATACTATTATTTATACATGTACTTGCATACAAACATTTGTTCAAGTAATTGTTTTGACAAACAAATGTAAAAGTTTTATATTGCTTAAAATATATGTACATTAAAGGTGCCACAGAAACCGAAAATCTTCCAAAAATGTATAGAGTTATGTAGTTTTTTTAATTTACTACATTCAAATTTAAAAAATGATTTAACGCTATACACTTCAAACTAAAAGGCAATTGTGTGATTATTTTCTTTGTCAACACAATTACTCGATATAATGTACAATAGTTTAAAATAAAATCCCAATTTTAGTAAAAATATTTGTAATGAGAATATCAATTACTAAACATAAATTAAAAATTTTTACAAATTATTTAGCGGCCATCGAATCGGAGGAGCAACAAAAACGTCGCTGGCAAATTGAACTAGAGTTTGTTCAGTGTCTCTCCAATCCCAATTATCTCAACTGTAAGTTAAGTTCAACACTTAAGATCAGGGACTGTAATCATTATAAGATTGATTATAAAAATAACAATATAATGATTATTTTTAATTTTTATTGATTCACTTAAAATATAATGATTAATTTTTAGTTCAACTTTACTACTCGAAATATTATCAATATTTTTGAGACAAAAAAAAATGATGGTTCCTTAAGTTTATCCTTATGTTGCTCACGAAAAGAAAAAATTCCAATTAAAATTAAAGCAAAATAATGAATATTAACAGTCCCTGCTCGAAATTTAATGTTCGCATCTAACGCTTATCCACATTTGTAGTTCTGGCTCAGCGTGGTTACTTTAAGGATCCATCGTTTATCAACTACCTCAAGTATTTGCAGTACTGGAAGGAGCCCGATTATGCCAAGTATTTGATGTATCCCATGTGCCTATACTTTCTTGATCTACTGCAATACGAGCACTTTCGTCGCGAGATTGTAAATAATCAGTGCTGCAAGTTTATCGATGATCAGGCAATACTTCAATGGCAGCATTATACTCGGAAGCGCATTAAGCTCATCAATTCGGTGCAAGAGAATGCAGCGGCAGCAGCTGTTGCTCAACAACAACAACAGCAGCAGCAACAACAACAACAACAAAATCAACAGGAGCAACAACAAAGCAATGGGGGCGGCATTATAGCGCCAAACGAAGCATCCACGGTTACAGGCACAGAGGCAGCTAATCCGCAACAACAGGCGACTCTACAGAACGGAGACAGCAGCTGCTCAACACAAGCCTCACAACAGCAACATCAGCAACAACAGCAGCAACAACAACAACAATTGACACAGCGTGAACCAACGCAGGCTCAAACTCAGGGTTCTACTGTTTCCCAACAGCAGCAGCAGCAACAACAACAACAACAACAACAACAACAAATCAATGGCCTTGCCACAAGTGGCAACATAAAATTAGAATTAAATTAGCAAACGGCTAAAAGAGCATTAATAAACTAAACTAAGCGAAAGATAAGAGAAACTACAAGACTATGAATTCCATGATTGACAACAAGAATGTAGCTGTATATACGAAAGTGTAACAATTTTGTATAGGAATTTGTATTCAAAATTGAAACTAGATTTACCTCACCAGGAAAATCTTTTGAAATGTTGGTTGATTTTGTCCCAGAGCAGATAAACCTTGCGTCTATTTTGTATAAGTATTAATTTTTTTTTTTAAATGCAATCAAATTTTTTAAATTGCAACTTGTAAAGATAGTTCTTTCCACTCGCTTACCTTTAAAATGTTGGTTGATGTCGTGCCAAATTTAATGAGCAATTTATAATGTAAAACAAAACAAAACTTTACAGACTCTACAGAGGATCTGGAGCAAAAAGGACACTTTTATGGAGTCTATTTGCTGTGCAGTCAGAGTCTGGACGCCCGCTATCATGGCAAGTGCTATGTGGGCTTTACGGTCAATCCAAAACGTCGAATAAAACAACATAATCGTGGCCGTGATTTTGGCGGCGCCAAGAAGACTAGCAAAAAGGGACCCTGGCAAATGGTGATGATTGTCCATGGATTTCCGAATAATATTGCCGCTCTTCAGTTTGAATGGGCGTGGCAACAGCCGACGCTATCGACGCGCTTAAAAATATTTCCAGAACTGAAACGTAAACTGGCAAAAGAGTCGCACTTTGATTACAATTTCCGTATATTGAATCGAATGCTGGGCGTGGGTCCGTGGCATCGATTGCCACTTACTGTGCGCTGGCTGGAGACAGACTATGAGCGTGACTTTGATATCCCACTGCCTTTGCACATGCAAATTGTTAGTGGCAAGGTGGCAATAACAGCCTCGCAACGACATCTCCGTCTAGAAAGTGACAGCTCCAACTCCATCTCTGTCTGGGCTCCGGAGTGTCATCTTTGCATGGAGCGCATTGAGCAGCCGGAACGATCACGTCTTGGCTGTTTAAATGCCACCTGCAAACTGACCTGTCACATGCTCTGCCTGGCCAATTATTTGCTGGGCGATCAGCCTGGTCAGTATATACCCATTAGAGGTGTTTGTCCTCTGTGCGATGCCCAACTCTGCTGGGCATCGTTGCTCCAACGCAAGCGACTTGGAATGGGCGTCCAGGAGCCGCAGGATAACGACGATTGTGATGAGCTGAGCGATGTCCCAGATGTCGATAGCGATGTGGAAACAGTCGAGCCCGATATATGCGAGCTGAGCGATGCATGAATTAAGCAACAACTATATTTTAACTTTATCTTGCAGGTTTATATTATAATATTTTATCAGTATTTATTCAAGATCTTTTCATCTTCAACTTTTGTATTCCTCAGTTACATAAATCACAACAATAGCTTTTTAAGTAATTAAATCGAGTTTTCATTTTCAAGGTGTTTATTATGTTTTAAAATCAGAAAAATCAGTTAAAAAAATTAAAAGACCACACCATACTAATACTTTTAAAGACATTTTTTTTTGCCATGATTTTACAATTATTCATTTTATTTACGAATTTGTATCAAGAATAATAATCAATTTCAAGTAATTTTATTAAGATCCGACTGGAAAAATTCGAATGACATTGTATCATTATTTTACTTATTTACAGGTACGATTTTTTTCCCAATATTGAGCAAAACAATGAATTGAATGATAACTCGAACTTCGTCATTATTTGTTACAGATAAAAAGAACATTTTTCTTATTTTACTTTTCTTTGGCACTGTATAAATGCCCGTCTTTAATTAAACTAAATCATTATATCTTCAGCTTACATATTTATAGTATATTTACCTTAAAGATGCTAAGAATTAGCTTGTAAGATTACGAATTACAATTTTTATTTAACTTATAAATCTAACTTTCCACTTATAAGTCTTCCAGTGACACTAACTGCGTCTTAAAGCTGCGAAGAATTTGCTTGTATGCTCGCAGCTGGTTCATCATTTGCCGTTTCTCTCGCAGATAGTATTCTCTGGTCATTTGGACATATTCTTCGTTTCTCATTTTAAATAAAGATACTTCGGAGGCATCAATTAGTTGCTCAACATCCTCCTCCATGCAGTCATCCGATGAATCTGGGAGGGAAAGAGATGGCGAGTATGCGCGATTGCGAGAAGGCGACACAATGCTTACTCCAACTGTGGAAATATTTAGCTCGGATGCAATGCGTTTATCATGATTGCCAAGAAATTCGCACTGCTTCACTTGATCCATTTCGTTAGATTTACTTGACTCTACTATGATTACATTTTCAACGTTGAGCTGATCATCGTCCAGATCAATATAAAAACTTTGAGCGGTGCTCGATGATGGGGAAGTCTCTTGATTGTGATTAACGTTGTCCACTGCGACTAAATTCTCTGTGCTCTCATATGCATTTGGTACCGCCTCTCCCAAAAGAATCGTGCGATTCTTTGTTATGGATAGGTATTTGGCATCAAAGTGTTTGGAGCACATAAACAATTGCCTGTTGGTAATATTGGGATGTACTTGGCCAAGTAAACGCCACTGCTCTGCTCGTTTCGGATCCTTTGGAAATGAAAATATTGTGACATCACTGTTTTCGATTCGACTGTAGTAGTTATTGCAATCCTTAAAAACACAGATTCGTGTGCTCATTGCTGTAGTGTGGCAAATACTTCTCTAAATAAACTATAATCTGTTGAACGAAAGTGCAGCAATTCTTTGTTTTGGTTTAATAATTTGTTTGTTCTGAAGCCGAGTGTTGCCACTTCAGTAAAAATTTCCGATGTGGCTTGATTATTTTACTTTAAAAAAAACACGTACATTTCCGAAAAAAGGTATTCTGAATTCTGCTATAAAATGATCATCTTTATTTAATCTTGTTTTGAATTAAAATAATTAACTTGTGTAATTACTGATTTTCTTATTATACTACATAAACAAATTCAATTTAAATAGCGCGCCAAGTTTGTTTTCTTCAAAAAGCGATTGTTATGGAATTGTCGATTTGTCTAATTTTTCCCACATTGTGGCAACGCTTTTTGGCCCTTGTCAAGCGTGTTCGTTCGCCAGTGTTGTCATAGCGGTAGACAGAGTGCTTTAAATTTGATTAACTAATAATACAGAAATTATTTGTACGCACATATCATATATTCGACTTTAATTTGCTTCACTTGAATATTTTTCACATTCTTTATTTTGCACTGCGGTTCCGAGTGTGTTAACAACTAGTTTTTAATAACAACATACGCCTACACAGAAATTTGGGATTTTTGGCAACCCGGCGTTGCGTCTGCTATTGTTCTGCTCTTTTTTTAGGCGGCTTCGTCGCGTGAAGACTGTGAAAAGCGTGTGTTTTCTATATCGTGTTAAATATTGTGAAAACTATAAATCGAAATGGCTGCTGATCAGGCACAGTTCCAAAATCTTCTAAATTCCTTATTGTCTATGGACAATGAAGTGCGCAAACAGGCTGAGGTAAGTTATTTTTTGAAAAGGTATTTGTTGGCAAAGTTGAGGGGGGGGACCATGAAATTGGCAAATTTCAAGAGAAGACAACTGCGCAATATTGCATATAATATAAACACAAAATTTGGCCAGCAGCAGCTTATTTATTAATTAAACAGCATTTTATATAAAGATGAATAGAACGATTTTGTGTAAGAAAAGCATGCATGCCCTGAATCATCACCAAGAATTCTATTTCAAACCACACACAAAACGTGTTTTTGCTTTCCTTTTAGCTACGACATTCGCATGTCGTTCGCATGGGTGTGCTACGCTTTCATGTGTGTGTGTAAAGTGGCGCACAAAGCGGAAAGACAAAATTGTACAATTTATATGGAGCTATGGAATATGATAAAATTAATTTTTTCTTTGAATTGTCAGCGCCTTAAAATGATAAACGCACACAGAAGCACGCACAAGTCAAACACGCGTGCAAAACGGAAACAAAGCGCAGATGCAAAAAAATTTATATTTATTACTAATAATGACGCATCATTTGAAATGCAATCTGTTATATCAGTTGTTGTCAGTCTGTCTATCTATATTTTGATGTATGTATGTGTGTGTATATTGAACATTTTTCCCTGTCTGCCCCCTGATAACCCGACGACAGTCACACGCACCACAGCTGTTGACCTTGGCGCCGCCCACGCCACGCGCTGCCTTGTACTGCATTTATTGACAAGACATATGCATGCCTGTCTTTGTGCAAGTACTCATGCATATATATACATGTATGTAGTTCATAGTTCATGTCTAGGGAATAAACAACAAAACACTGAGCAACAAAAAAAATCACTTATCTATTTGAGGAATATATTTTATAGGCATCTAATTATTTAAAACGTTACCTGTTGTCAAGACACTAAATATAAAACTAAATATGCTCAAGTAATTGTTTTGACAAATACAAAGTTGCAAAAAAAAAATAGATCTTAAGTTTTTAATATTATTTTTATTGATTAATTGATACTTCGGCAAAATTAAAAATATCGCTAAAATCAGGCAGCATTTCTTTGACAATTCGATAGAAATTCTTGGAAACGAGCTTTAAGCTAGATTTCAATTTGTAGTTGTCTTAATCTCCACAAATTCATCATAATTAGGTACTTTTCTTATTCGCTTGAATACATTTAAATACATTTATTTCTTATTTATTTTTAATTTTTATCAATCTTAAATTAAAAGTGAAAACACAATTATGACTTGACTGCCAGTAATTGGAAAAGCAAACGATATTGACAAAACCTTAACTTTGAAATTAATATATATCATGAAGATATCAGTTGCATGATAAGAAAAGTTGGAAAAATTCAACAAAGAAATGAATTTCATAAATGTTTATTTGTTATTGAAACGAATGTAATTATTTAATCGTTACCAGGAAACGTACAACAATCTGTCGCGGGAGTTGAAGGTAACACACCTGTTGGGCAACGTTCACAATGGTCAACAATCGGAGGAGGCACGCCAAATGGCCGCCGTCTTGTTGCGTCGTCTATTCACATCCGAGTTTCTGGAGTTCTATAAAGAGGTATATATATTTCATCTACATATTGATTATTATGCAACTCTTATTAAATTAAACGTATTTGTAGCTGCCAGTTGACTCGCAGAATCAGTTGTTGCAACAGATTTTGATGGCCGTGCAACAGGATGTGACACCGCAGTTGCGTCGAAAGATTTGCGAAGTTATTGCCGAAGTGGCACGCAATCTAATCGATGAGGATGGCAACAATCAATGGCCTGATATCTTGCAGTTTCTGTTCCAATGCGCCAATTCACCAACGCCACAACTGCAGGAATCGGCACTGCGCATCTTTACCAGTGTGCCATCGATATTTGGTAACCAGGAGACCCAGTATATGGATCTGATCAAACAGATGCTGGCCAAAAGCATGGACAACATGGGTGATGCTGATGTGCGTGTTCAGGCAGTTCGTGCCATTGGTGCATTCATTTTGTTCCACGACAAGGAGAAGGAGGCTTCGGTATATAAGCACTTTGGGGATTTGCTGCCGCGCATGCTTGTCATTACGGGTGAAACGATCGAAGCCCAGGATGATCAAAGTTTGCTTAAATTGCTCATTGAAATGACTGAGAATTGTCCCAAGTTCTTGCGTCCCCAATTGGAATACATTTTCGAGATGTGCATGAAGGTATTCAGCTCGCAGGACTTTGAGGATAGCTGGCGTCATCTGGTGCTCGAGGTGATGGTCTCATTGTCCGAGAATGCCGCCGCCATGGTCCGCAAGCGTGCCGATAAATATATTGTCGCTTTGATTCCACTCATTTTGCAAATGATGACGGATTTGGATGAGGACGCTGACTGGGCAACGACCGATACCATCAATGAAGATGATCACAGCGATAATAATGTGATTGCCGAATCGTCGCTGGATCGTTTGGCTTGTGGACTGGGTGGTAAAATGGTTCTTCCGCATGTCATGTCAAGTTTGCCAGCAATGCTTAACCATACGGACTGGAAGCATCGTTTTGCCGCTCTAATGGCCATCTCGGCCATTGGCGAGGGTTGTCACAAGCAAATGGAGGTCATCCTCGATCAGGTCATGTCCGGTGTACTTAACTATCTGCGTGATCCCAATCCACGTGTCCGCTATGCCGCTTGCAATGCGATTGGACAAATGTCCACGGACTTTGCGCCCAACTTTGAGAAGAAGTTCCACGAACAGGTGAGATTACCAGACAATATATATACACATATACTTGATGCTAAATACTTTGACAGGTGGTGCCCGGATTGTTGCTACTGCTGGAAGATGAGGCAAATCCGCGTGTGCAGGCGCACGCTGGCGCTGCCTTGGTCAATTTCAGTGAGGATTGCCCCAAGAATATTTTGACACGTTATCTGGACGCAATCATGGCCAAACTGGAAGCCATACTCAACTCCAAGTTCAAGGAACTGGTCGAAAAGGGCAACAAACTGGTCCTGGAGCAGGTGGTCACCACGATTGCCTCGGTGGCAGATACATGTGAGCATGAGTTTGTTGCATACTATGATCGTCTGATGCCTTGCCTCAAATTCATCATACAAAATGCCAACTCGGAGGATTTGCGCATGTTGCGCGGCAAGACCATTGAGTGTGTGAGCCTAATTGGGCTGGCTGTGGGTCGGGATAAGTTCATTGGCGATGCTGGCGAAGTAATGGATATGCTGCTGAAGACCCACACCGAGGGTGATCTGCCCGATGATGATCCGCAGACATCGTATTTGATTACGGCCTGGGCACGCATGTGCAAGATCTTGGGCAAGCAGTTTGAGCAGTATTTGCCATTGGTCATGGGTCCAGTGATGCGCACCGCTGCCATGAAACCGGAGGTGGCACTGCTCGACAACGAAGAGGTCGAGGATATTGAGGGCGATGTCGAATGGTCGTTCATTACGTTGGGCGAACAACAAAACTTTGCCATACGCACCGCTGGCATGGAGGACAAGGCATCCGCTTGTGAAATGCTCGTTTGCTATGCCCGCGAACTGAAGGATGGCTTTGCCGAATACGCCGAGGAGGTGGTCCGTCTAATGGTGCCACTGCTCAAGTTTTACTTCCATGATGGTGTCCGTTCAGCGGCTGCTGAATCATTGCCCTATTTGCTGGACTGTGCCAAGATTAAGGGCCCACAATATTTGGAGGGCATGTGGCTCTACATTTGTCCCGAACTGATCAAGGTGATCAGCACCGAACCTGAACCGGATGTACAGTCCGAGCTGTTGAATTCATTGGCAAAATGCATTGAAACCTTAGGCGCCAATTGCCTCAACGAGGCGGCCATGAAGCAGGTCCTCGAAATTGTCAACAAGTTTGTGTTGGATCATTTTGAGCGTGCCGATAAGCGTTTAGCTGTCCGTGGCGAGGAGGATTACGATGATGGCGTTGAGGAGGAGCTGGCCGAACAGGATGACACCGATATCTATATACTATCCAAGGTGGTGGACATTATTCACGCTCTATTTCTTACCAACAAGGCTCTATTTTTGCCAGCCTTTGAGCAGGTGGCACCACATTTCGTCAAACTTTTGGATCCCAATCGTCCATTTGCCGATCGCCAGTGGGGACTTTGTGTATTCGATGATCTAATCGGTAGGCAGGAGGATTATCTATTTATCTATAAGCAATATTTCTAATAATATGTTTGTGTTTCTATAGAATTCTGTGGTCCCGCTAGTGCACCGTATCAGCAAATCTTTACACCGGCACTTTTGCAGTATGTGGTCGATAAGTCACCAGATGTCCGTCAGGCAGCCACCTATGGCTGTGGAGTTTTGGGTCAGTTTGGTGGGGAACAGTTTGCCCATACATGCGCTCAGTTCATTCCGCTCCTGGTGCAAGTCATCAACGATCCAAAGGCACGCGAGGTGGAGAATATAAATGCAACGGAAAATGCAATTTCAGCATTTTCCAAGATCCTTAAATACAACAAGTCAGCATTGACCAACGTGGATGAGTTGATTGCCGCTTGGTTCACGTGGCTACCCACATCCGAGGATCCCGAAGAAGCCAATCACATCTATGGTTATCTCTGCGATCTGATTGAGGGCAATCATCCAGTCATTTTGGGCGCCAATAATTGTAATCTGCCTCGCATCGTATCAATTATTGCGGACACCTTCTGTAACGAGGTGCTGGAAGCAAAGACACCAACTGGAACCCGCATGCTAACTATTGTCAAGCAGGTTGAATCCAATCCCGATGTAATGCAGGCATGCGCCAGCTCATTGAGCCCCGAACAGCAGCAGGCGCTGCAGGAAGCCTATCGGGAATTAGCCGCATTGACGTCAACCTAAACTGGTGGCCCCATTTTGTCGCCTACATTAACTAGAGCAGCTCCAGCACACACACATATACACACCTCTCCTACCCCCAAGAACACCCGCAACATAAAAGGAAATTCTAGGATTTATATTCCTACTTAATTGTAACAAAACAAAAAATGATACATTGAAGAGCTAAGCTGAAAACTAACAGATAAGCAAAATAAGCTTTTCTCTCGTTATTGACACATTTTATATGTGCAAATTCGCAGAAGCGTTACTAAAAATATATAGTATACATAATTATATATATCAAAATATATATATATATACATATATATACCATACACTTAATTATATACATCATCTATGTATATAGAAGGAAAGTGTATTTGCTATTAGAGAGCATTATTTCTATATATTTATCTATTGTGATTTCAATCGAAAAAACTCGTCTCCCGCTCCCGCAAGGGAATGTCTTTGGAAGGAAACCCAAACAAAAAAAGTCTGCGTCTCGTTAGAACTTGACATGTTGAATTAAAAAACTGTACATGGAAATAACAAATTCCAATAGTTTATCAAAAGTTTTTCATATGTTATATACATACATTTATATTTATACATATATATATGGCCATCTCCTTTCGCCAGCCCATCTCTCAAAAGGATTTGAATGTAGTCCGAAACGAAAGAATTGTGTTAAATAAACATACAACAAAAAAATGTGTATTTTAAATTAATAAAAACGAAAATTTTTAAATTGTGGTTGTTTTATTGTTTTTATGATATGGAATTCTATAAAAAGTATTATCATCCTCCGTGTGTTGGGAATTCGCAACTGAATGGAAATATAATTTTGATAATGGAGAAGATAAAGTTCTAAATTCTTAAATAACTTCAGTGAATGCATTTAAGTATATAACATATTTGGTTTTTTTTTTTGAATCTGATGGGGAATATTTAAAGATTATATTTAAAAAAAACATCTTGGTTTTATTTAGTTCTGTTCTCATTTTATTACAGTTGCTTCTCAGGCTTAAATTAAAAGAATATTGGGACCTATAAAAGTAAAAATTCTTTATTTATATTGACATAACATTTACTTGATCTTATAGGGTAGGAGATGTATCCTTCTGTTTTTATAGTACCCATCTTTGCACATTTTAAAGCAGGAACCAAAAATAATTGTTGATCAATATTTCAACTTAAAAATCATCAATAAGAACAAGTGAAAAAACGAGTAACGAATATTGGTTATTTATAATTTGTATTATTATATCTATTAACACTTAATTATTTTTTTTTTAATCTCAAATTATTGTATTCGATTAATAACATCGCAGGGTATAAAAATATCTTGAATGTACGAACAAATAAATTTGCTTACAAACTTTATACACTGAGCTTTTATTGTTGTGAATTTTAAACAAAGCTTAAATAACTGTTTGAGCAAGGTACGATTCGACAGACTGACAGAATTGTCGTACGACAAGAGCAGCACTCAGTGCTAGAACGTGTAACAGCTGTTTCAACATTTGCAACAGCAATAAACCAACAACAATAACCAAAACACAAACAGAAACGCACACGCTGCAGTAGAACATTCGATATTAATTTTTGAATTAAATGCATATTGATGATGCAAATTATAAAAGCAATTGACAAAAACAACAGCAGCTGCATGACAAGGTAAGCAAAACAGATTGTGAAATCAAAGTTCAAGTTACGTGTAAATATATTTTTAGCCATAGGAAATAGATAAGCCAAAGTGCAAAACAGAACCAAAAGACGCGACGATTAGTCAGCATCCGCCGTCCACAAGACGAATGCGAACAGAAGAGACGGGGAGTACATAAAAGTAAAAGTAAGTTGAGTTCAACAGGTGGGTGGGGTGGGTGGCTGAGAGCGATGCGTTTCTCATCATCTAAGCAATTTTCGTGTAATGCAATTTTTGCAGTGACGGGATAACGTCACGCAATTTGGCAACTATTCCTATTGCTACATTCTCAGCTGCTTAGTTTCTGTTGTTCAGTCAAAGTGTAAACAACATGGCTAAAGAGCTCTGTCAAGAAGTTGGTTAAATTAACAATTAAATTACAATTAATTTTTTTTTGTCCGCTATAATAGAAAAGTGCAGAGAAAGAAGAAATAAGGATAAGACCAGTACTGTCACATTTGGTACATTTTTTACAAAAATGGTACAATTTTTTGTTTGCTGGTATCTTGGAAAGCTTTTATATGAAAGCTTAACTTTTTAAATTAATTGTCGTTTTCATTGATGAAATAAGTGCATTACAAAATATACTCCCTGAATCTAGTACAAAATGTTTTCCCAATTCAAATGGCAATTGGAAAATTTTTGTATGACAAATAAAAAATGGGTACCATTGATACAGGTGAATTTATTTATTCACCTTGATGTGGAGTATCTGTCTCTGTCTCTTTCTTGCCAACACCAGAGTGCTAGGGATAATGCGAAAGAGTAAAACAAAATGGCCGGCCATTGCTCTGTTGATATTTACAAATAAAAAACTGGAAAATAACTCCAATTAATGAATTGTAATGACATTCCACAGTTGCTGAGCGCCATGTCGACGGAAGCAGAATTCCTGGAGTCCTACGACAGCATCAAGCAGTCGTACAAGACAGCCATGACGCAGGTGGAAAAGGCCATAGGTCACGAGGAAGCGGAGACGCAGGCGGCGGCAATTGTCGCCTATGAAGAGGCGCTGCAAATGATTGAGGCAACGTTTGCCATCCCTGTAGGGCTGCCAGATCAAATCGATGCAGTGCAGACGCAATGGAACGACGCTTGCTCTCTCATCCAGAAGCTGAAGAGCGCCAAAACGGAGATCAACTATCGATTAAAGGTGTTGCGTGCCCAACAGTCACCAATCGATGTCAGCGCTGTGGAGGCAGAGGAGCAAACTGATGGTCAGATCAAATCACGTCCGCTGCTGACAGAGAATCCATCCACATTCTATGACATTGCCAACGCCAGTGGCAGACCCAAAACCTACCGGGAGCTGGCAGTCGGATTGCGTGAATTGTTGGCCAGCCGAGAGGCGCAGACGCAGCTGGATGAGCTGTTCCAAGCGCAGGTAAAGCTCTACAGGATTGAGGGCAGTGGACAGGTGACCACCGTGACGGGCAGCACCAAAATGTCACTGATTATGTGCACCGTTGGCGGCAAATGGAAATATTTAAGTGGCATTTACTTTATCCAATGCGATATGCCGCATATGGATAAGCAGACGGATTCCGGCATGAATATTTGGCTATATCCACTAATACCGAATGTAACTAACTGCTATCGCACCGAGTACGGCGCCTTCATTTTGCCGGATATGGAATCAGCTCAGCCGGGCAATGCATTTGGCATTATGCTTGAGAAGCCACAGCGTCCGCTCAGCACGAGCGCCGGGGAGACGGAGGAGGAGCAAATGGCTGATCTACAGCAGTTCTTCCTCGATCTCCTCGAAGCTGTACTGGCGGGCACTGTGGAGGAACTGCAATCGCCGCGCACCCAACGTGCTGCGGCACCAACTGGTCCACCTGGTACCAGCTCCGAGCAGGTGTCCAAGCACATTGTGTGCGCAGCGGATTTCATAGCGCGCAATTTGATTAAAGGCGCCGAGAAAACCGGTGGCCTAATGATGAAGACTACGCCGTATTTAATGTCGAAAATGACGCCAGCTGCACCGGATGCACATGCTCATGTCCCTGCCTCGGTGCAGACGGGCGTCCAAGTGGCACAAAAGGTGACGCACACGGCAGCCGGCGTGACCGGTTGGATAGCCGGAAAGGTGGGCACTGCCGCCATTGCTGTGGGCGGCTACCTGTCCCCGCACATTCAGACACAAGGATCACGATTACTGCAGAAGGGTTTCGGCTACGATTCCCATGAAGCTCATAACGCCATGGAAGGAGCCATGACAATTGCCGCCGGCGCCGTCGAAGGATTCTCAACGGTCTTTGATGGCCTAGAAACATCTGCCAAAATACTGGGCAACAATTTGAGTGAAAATTCCGTGAAAATCATTGAGCACAAGTAAGTTTTTTTATATTATTATGACCACATGCAATTCGAATTCCGCAAAACGCCTGCTTATTGTACGATAAAATTGTCTCAGCTATGTTTTGTGAAAATTTCAGCCTCGTAGGTCTTATGGCTTGGGCTGTGCAATGATCAGTCAGTGAGTCAGGACAAAAAGTTTTATACATTTATATAGATTTATTTTTAATTATTCTTGTTGGCTTTATTTTCTATAGATACGGTGCTTCAGCTGGAAATTTGGCATGCGGCACTTTTGATACGGTGGGAAATGCTTTTGTTATTAGCCAAAATGTCAACTATATTACACCAAAGGGACTGGCCAAGAAGTTGGTTAAGAAAACTGGCGAAGCTGTCATTATTGACTATAAGCGGGACTTGCGTAAGCCGGAATCTCATTACATAAACGCAGGCGCTTTATATCCGGATCTGCGAGCCCTAAAGGAGGAATAAATGACCAAATATGATAATAGATACAAATTGTTATACTCGTAATCTCCAAATAGTTCGTTGATAATTATATGTAATCTCATTTAGTTAATTAATTTAATAATATAATTGTTGTACTCGTAATCTACAAAAAGTTCGTGGATATTAATATGTAATCTCATTTAGTCTGTTTATTTTATAATTACTGCGCTTTGTTATAGATTAGTTTAATAAATTCATAAGTAATCGCATAACGTTGTGTTAATGATTGAATAAATATAAAGGATATATACGTCACTAATAATTGTAGTAATTCACATCTACAACTAAGCCATTCATTATCAAATTAGTAAAAAAAATTATTATTATTTACTATTATTTTCAAAACTTGCGCCAACGCAGCCAGCTGATTTTGTGCCATGTTAACTTAACAGGCTGAGAGCGTATTCAATTGAAAAACAAGAAATGAGAGCAAATATTAAAGTTAACAGGCAGTCTGTTAAGTTAACAGCTCGTTTGAGTTAACGTAACAGAACTGCTAAAAAACGCTAGCGTTTACCGCGCGACTTTTCTATAATACATCCGCCTTTAATTGTTTTAGCTACTCGACGATCAGAATTTGTACATAATAATCAAATGATAATTATTATTATACTGTTTTCCATCATAAATATATATAAATATATTTTTGTTTAATATTTAATGTAACGGCATTTGCATAGAAATTCTATTAGTACTCGCTGTTAATAACAGCTCAGCAAATGTTAATGCTGAGTGCTCTTTACAGCGTGCTGTTGTGCCGCTTTGTTATTGTAAAATTTGTTGTCGAAGCGTGCGGTCGGTTCGTCGGTTGTGCGGTCTACGATGTTTTTAAAAGAAAAGTGATGATATCAATATATATATTGTTGATACACAATAATATGTGTCTATACACATAATTGTAAGAAACAAAAGCATAATTAATGTTTATTTGGATTAAGCTTTGTTGTTAATTTTTCGTTTGAATTTTACATTACCGGGCCACAAATGAGAGCTTATTGTTTTTGCAGTGCTTCTTATTATAGTACACATATTATAATATATGTATAAATAATAAAACACACCTGTGCTTTGGAAAATTTGTGAATTTAGCGCGCCGAGTTTTGGCTGTTGGGCGTGTGTATGTTTGTGTGAATGTGAGTGTGCATGTATGAGTGTGTGCGTGCATGCCTTTAGATGTGTTTGTGTGGCTGTAACTGAGAGTTCCGTTTTATTTTCGGTGCAATTTTACACACGTCTGAAATGAAAACCGTTGCCCATTTCAAGTGAATAATTATAATAATAATAATAAAAATGTGGCAGCAATTGTTGCATACACAACAAAATGTTGTTTTTTATTTTATTATGTGCTTCTTAAGTTACATAGCTCCGCTCACATCTAATACCAGTTTAGAAAAAAACAACAACACCGACGACAGTTAAGGCAAAAGCAACAACAACAGCCATAGACGGTCAACAACAACAGTTCTAATCGCACAGACACATTTACAGAAGCACACACACACACACAGAAACACGGTTAAAACGTGTTTGTTTGTGTTCCACTGAGTTCGTTTGCTGTTTGTGTGTGTGATTATCTGTTGTTGTTGTACATACATTTCCTAATTCATCTCATTTTTATACATGCTTAGAGCGCGAGCAACAACAACAAAACAAATATACAGACTGAAGAAAAACTTAGAAACGCGTTTTTTTAACATTTTGTAATTTGTTTATATATTAACGCACAACAAAATCGAATTGGACTAAAACTGCAACAGTTATCAACATCAGCAGCAAAGCCAACAATAACAACAACAACCGCTAGCCGATTTTGATATTTGCATGGTGAGTTTTGTAGAAATCGTTCATCCAATTGGGTTTTTAGCTTCAGCCAGTGTGTACAAAAAATTCTTAAAATTTATTTTGTTTCATACCAGTGCAGAGAATATTATAATTTATGAGTCAGGACTAAGAGTTTTATATATGTAGATATGAAAATTTGTAAAAGAGGCGTAACTAAAATCAAACTACTACTTCCAATATATAGCTGCCAAAGAAACAATCTGTTTAAGTATAAAAAGTTTTGTTGTTCTTTAAGATATTGCAAATAATCGATTTTATTAAAATTAAACTACTATATTTTATATCAGCCATAGAAAAGATATAATTTATTATCTATTTATGCAAATACAGAGAACAAAAATAATAGCACCAATCAGAATAAATATGAAAGCTATTAAAATACTGAAGGCGTTTTCTTCTTTAAAACTTTCAGTCTTTCAGTCTTTTCCAAAACGGTATTGTGTACTCCATTGTAGCCATGGTTTATAATGAAGGCGGGAAATGACAGTTATTTTCCTTCTTCGTCCTTGCTATTTGCTGATGCAACTATAACAACAGCAAATGAGGATTACAAGCAATATCATAGATAAAATTGCTAAAAATAAGCTTTCCTCCTGGTCGCCTGGATGTCGAGTTGCGTCGTCTGACGGAGTTGTTGTTTCAGGTTCAGCGAACATAGGATCGTTATAACTTTATTATTTATTTTCAAATTTTACAACAGACAAGTGTCGAGGCTTGTTTTGTTTTCGCTTTTTTTTGTAATCAATTTACTATTACAAATCATTTTCACTTTGCATGACAGAAATTTTCCCCTGCACCTTTCTTCCCTCCATGTCGGCGCGGTAAATAACATTTAGGCGCCTGAGCATTTATTTTTGATATCATCATCATCAGCGATCGAAGTTGCCAACGTCTATGCCAACAGGTTTTTGGCTAATAAGGTAATGGCAAAATACAGTAAAATCAAAAAAAAAAAAAAATGGCAAAATTATAATCGAGAGATGAAGAAAAAAATCCATCATTGGAAAGTTGATTTGATTGCAACTGTGGAATGCAGCTGCGGCAGGGTTACTACCTAGTTGTGCGGCAGGGTGACGCATTTAAGTTTTTCATGTTGCTTTTATTTTTTTTTAATATTTGTTTTTGCAAACATACAACTTGGGTAATATTACAAGCCGAATGCTTCATGCTTCATTTGTTTTTGGAGCTGACAACTTTCGCAACACGAGCAATTTTCAATTGTCAATTGCCAACAGTGATAAGGGCGTCGATCTGTAGAGAAAGTCAGTTAGCGAGATCTAGGGTTACACCCACATTGGTAATTCGACACAGATCCGTCTCCCTGTTGTTATTTTATATGTTGTATATATTTTTTTAACCTTTATCATTTATCAGATTATAAAAGTGACATTGTGTATTGTCAAATATTAAATAGAATAATAGAAAAAAATTTGTTATTTCATAATAAGTAATTTAAATAAATAGAAAGAGTCAATAAGGATTAAGTAATTTTTTCAAATTTAAACTGTCGCCAAAGTGTATTTATTATTAATGAAAACTAGCGCAAAAAATGTGGCTTTATATTATAATATCAATTAAATAATTTTTGTCTAAATATAGAATAAAGAAAATAATAACAAATAATATAGTATTTATATTGCCCTTTTTGTTCTTCTTTATTTTATTGTGCATTCAAGCTCACCCTCATTAGACAATATTGATCTTTTTTCTCCCTTTTTTTTCATAATTTGGGTTGTTTTTTTTCAAATGTTTTTTACTGTCAAAATTCTAGGAAATTTGCACTTTTTTGTTGTTAAAGTGTGTACACACTTTTGAGGATCAGTTAGCTGCGGCTACTAGTGTTGTACAGATTTGTGGTAGACTTGAGTTCTTTCAATTAGTTTTGGTCTTTGTTTCTTTCATGTGCTGTCTTTTTCTTTCCACCCACAACCACAACAATAATAAATCGCTCCGTCTGCAGTTGACAGCTGACAGTTGGCAACGTTTTTTCTCTCTCCTTTTTAACTCTTTTTAGCAATTGGCAACGCTGTCTCAAGACGTAAGTGCATGTGTGTGTGGGGTGTGAGAAGGTTGGGGAGGAGTGAAGTGGGAGGGGGCTTGTGTGGGACTACTACATTACACAATTATCTAAAAGCATTTCCCAAAGCAAAACATTTTTCCGCCACACATGAAAATCAATTCACTTTTTCTCCGTCTCTTTCCTTTCCCCACCCCCACCCCATTTTCTCTCACGCGTCTCCCAGCTCATTTCTATTTCTTTCTCTGTCTCATATTGTTGTTTTTAGCCAGCGGCATTTAATTTTTCCGCTGCCTTTTGTTTTGTTTATTGTTGTTGTTTCCCATCTTTATATTTTTGCGCGGCCCGTGCGTCAATTTATGTGGAGGTTTTTCGTAGCTCCGAGGCGGAAGCCGCTTCTTAATGATACAAATAATAGTGGTACACTCTCATGTAGTGCAGTGTAGTGGCAGATGGAAAATCTGCAACAACCAAAGGGTGGCCCCGGTGGCTACCAAGTTATGCAGTTGGCAATTGCAAATGCAATTGCAACGTGAAATTTGTCGCCGCCTTCTGCCCACTCCGTTTCCCCTCTCCTGTGGCAACATTCGCTCTGCTTGCAACTTAACCCCTCACACTGCAGTTATCTCAGTTCCAAGTGCCGCATGCTCAAAACTTGTTTGCCGCATAATTTCCAAAGTTGCAATTTTCATTTTTTATGGCCATTTTGACTTGGACGCTTTTTTTTTCTGTGGCTGCTGTTACCACTGCTGTTTGTGGCCGAAAGTGTTTGCCATTTGAGTCGCCTGGTTTTAGCCAACTAGGCAAACTGAGGTAATCAGAATTACATACACACTTATATATGTACATGCTTGTGAGTGTGTACACACTGGCAGAAAAGTAACATTTCATTTTCATTTGGCGTGTTCACAATTTTGCACATTAAAAACAATTTCACAGCGTTGCCAACTGCAGCAAATGTTGTGTTGTAATTGAAAGTGTATCGATTATATTTTACTCATATTGTGGATATTTTGATTTTGACTTTCGTTGTGCAACATGCATGAATGCTAAACATTAATAGCGGTCCCTTATGCAAAGCTAAAATATTTGTAATTGTAGCCTTTTCAATTTAGTAAAATATTACTAAAAAAAAGCTCCTATATAAGCCGCGTTTAATTGCTTTACAGTGTAAAAATCATATTTGTTAATGCTTGATTCTAAACAATTGCCAGCTGACTTTTTTGCCAAGTCATTATTTCCATAGACAGTTACATAATGATAAGAAGAGGAAATTAAACCCACCCATGTTGTACACTTAACAATTAAAATAAGTTCCATTCAGTTAGGCCATAAAACTGACTCTTTGCCCAGCTGTGACAATTCGCAATGAAATTACCACCCAACAAACATACATAGAGTTAACCATGCTATCTCTCTCGCAATCGTGCTCTCTCTCTAGCCTTTAGAGAACCAGTTGGAAGTCTGGCTACCTGTGTCCAAGTGACACTTGTGCAATTATTGTACAAAATGTTCATAGGAACCCCTCGACAGGTGGTTCGGTTATTCCTGGTCTCTTCTTTTGGCCATGAGACAACGTCGGTAGCGTGAAACGAATTGTTTTTGTTATTGTCGCTCTTTTTTTGTTGTTGTTGCTGTCGCCGACATGGTCGCCATCCCAACAGGTAACAAAACAATGCCGACTATTTAGTGAAATGCTTTTGTTTCGACTGGGCCTCAACTTGTAGTCTCAACTCGAGTCCGCTTATTAACTTACCTGTTATTCGAGGCATTTTCATTTTTCACACGCACACACAGACCACGAAACTCAACGTGTATTTTCAGCTGGCAGACTGGAAAATGAAAATTCACTTGCCTGGGATTAATTTCGAGGCTTCCTTTCCACACTTGAGTTTCAAATCTCGCCCTCACTTGGTTGTGTTAGTTTTGTCTGAATGAAACACGAACGGAAATGCCGCAGGGGGTGATTTCTTTTGAGCTCCGCTCTTAACTGGGCCTATACGCATTAACCACATGTGTGAGCGAGATACTAGATACAATATCTGTCATTAGGATTATTGCTGTTGTTTGATTTAATGCGTTCACAATTCGGTTAAGTTTGAGTTCGAGTTTGGTTTTGTCTTTGGTTTGGTTTTCCTATCAAACTGGGGGCGCTACCGGCGTCTACAGCGGCATGTTATTAATTAGTTCGCATTTGGCTTCTCTACCATATAATTAAAACGCAGAGTCTTATCTGTCTGCTTATCATTAAAGCGCGATTAAGTCAATGCTATCGTCTATCGTTTTATTGCTTTGGGAAATTCGTTTCATTTTTAAACAGCTTTAATATATATATTTTCCATGGTATTAGCATCTGTTTAATTAATGCGTTATGCGTTTTTGTTGCATTTTCGATGAAATTTTGTAAGTCGAGATTGAGCATATCGATATATGTATACAAGCCGGAGACGTCGCGTGTTTAACTTAAAGTCGAATACCTAAAGGCAATCAACTATCGTCAAGACTGTGTTGGGTGATATCTGAATCTAGTACGAATTTAAAATACATACAAAAAAAGATAAAAATGTCATTTTATAGGGAATAAATATTTAAGTTAAAGCTGGTTCCAGAAAGCAATATTATTTATATTAATGGAGAGTTATTATATTTACCACTGTAGAATTGGAGTATGTCATGTAAATTCCAGGAAAGAGTTCTAAAAATACAGAAGCCAGTTACTTAAAAAGAAAATCCTTCAAGGCGCGAGATTCGTTTTTAAAAATCTAGAAAATTTCACATTTTGTATGCCCTTGTAGAAGATATTGTGTTTCAGGCAAAAAGGATTTCTAATACGAGTGTATGTATAGGAAACTAACCTAACACAAGGTGCTCTAGCTTAAACTAGTCAGTCATTCTCATTTAATTCGATTTAATTTTATGATGTACCACATGCCCCATCAGAATAATGATACATATTCGGTTACGTAAATATGGAAGCATGTTCACAGCCATATTTTCCTAAAGGATTTCCCCCTTGTGCCACTAATTGAAAATTGAAAGCATTAGCAATGTGCTTATCAGCCCAGAAACATTTTGCATCCCCAGGCGAAAAGCTTACCGTTTTTGCCAGCTCAGCTCAAAATGGGAAATGGGAAGAACTGTTGACCTAGCTCCGAGAGCAATTCGTAATTAATTATAAAATACGTATGTACATATATATGTATAAACATTTTCCCAGCTGTGTATAACAAACACATAAACATGGAGTCGAGTTGCAAAGTTGACCGATATAAACGAGTATAGATACAAGATACATTGTGTGCATTACAGTTTTAGTAACAGTTACAGTTAAAGATACAGATACATAACATGGGGAGATTCTGTAAGCAATAACAGAAAACTGTTAAGTGAACAACAGCTGTTGAAATGGCAGATGGAAGATTTTTTTGGGGTGTGTCGGCTCCCGAAGGATAACGAATGCAACGAAGTTGCAAAGGCGACAGCTTGTGACCTATATTAACATATATATATATATATATATTTATATAGTTAGATATCCGTATGTACAGCTTTAAATTGCATATACCAACAACTCTCTTTATGTACAGGTTTTATTTTTTAAAAATGGGTTAGCAAAAGTTTGGGCATGCAAATGGTTTTATACACATCCCAAACGAATCGTATCCTTACCACAGCCAACATTACAGCCGCCTCTCCCTCCTCTCCTGTTGTGGACGCTTATCAGTTGTTGTGCCTTCCTGTCGCCATTTGGCTCAGTGTTTGAAGCCAACTCGACGAGTCAAGTTGTGCCTCTTGTGTGTGTGTGTGTGCAACGTTGCTCCAAAAGCTTTTGCTTCGTAAAGTTATAATATTTAATGCATGAGGCATAGTTAATATATAGGGCGAGTGTGTATCTGCATGTGATATAGGAATAAAAAAAGGTAGAGAGCAATAGTCTGTCGCGATAATGCGTAACAGATAAAACTTCAAGCTCAGTGTGCGATAAAAAATGCATACAAATTGATGAGCTTTTCAAATATGCTTTGATCAGTACGCAGAGCCTTAAAGCTTGTTGTGTGTGGTGAACTATACTTGCTGGATGCCAAAGTAACTATTTGCTTATGATTCAAGCAGTTTTTTACTGCTCTCAATTGCGTTCTAGCTAAAAACCCTTTGTTAGGGCCCATCTCCAGTCTATATATAACGCACAGTTAGACTTTACTGCTGTTGGTTTGTAAATGTGTAAATCCTAAAGTCTGCAGCTGTCTGATTTCCTGCTAAATAATTTATTCATATTGTTTTTACTTTAATCACACCTTGAGGCTGGTTCTTATCGTTTTCAATTATGAAACGCGATGCGTCCAGCTGTCCCAGTTATGCAAATAGAGCTCTGATTGCACCTACAGCTGCGCCTCAATTGAATTGAAGTGCCTGCAACGACATATGAGTGTATTATTTGATTAAAGTCAACAGACAGTGTACACTGTACAGTCACGAATACACTATCAAACAGCGCCAACATTTATCAACAATTATCAGTCGTATTTGTTTAGCGGCACAGCGCCCTATGCACGCTTCAGGTGCAACAATATTCTAGTTTCAATTTTGTTTTTTTTATGATTTTGTTTACATTTTTGTAGCAATTAAGCTTCATGTTGACTTTTGCTCAAAGAGTTTGTTTGTCCAGCAAACATTGTACAGACAATTAGAGCAAATTTTCAAATTGTAACGGTACGCAACACTGCTAACTGCACGTCAGTGTTACAAAAGTGCAATTTGGCAACGTCGCAAACCAAATAACAGCAGCGTTGTCTTATCAAAAATTAGTTTTTACGGCAATTGACAAATTGATACAATATTGATACTGCGACATTTAGATATTATTAGCCACTGATGGTATGTTTGTTTATATGTAGAATAATATTTCTAGAAGAAGGCAAATGTAAAATTTTGCAACATCGTCATGGAAATTTAAATTATATTAGCTATATCTAATGTATAGTATAAATTTGGTGTTGCTCCAATTAGCGTTACGTTTTGAGGATTGATAAGCATTGCTTAGTATTTTATTTTAATAGCCCTTGTTTTTTAATTTTTTTTTGGAATGCCTAATCTATTAAATTGTCATTTGCTTATTTTCAAGCACTTTGGATTTAATTTATGAGCTTCAATTGAGTATTGAGAAATGGGCATTAAATGCAATT